>NC_062544.1:56717888-58057156 GCF_016906955.1 Phacochoerus africanus
CTGGAAACAGCGTCATACAATTTAGACAAGTGTTGAATTCATCTCCTCAGACACTGCATGGGGTTTGATCCCAGGTCTAAGTCTAGAAGGAAGGAAAATAATTTTAACCTCACATTGAGGTGTCTACGGAGCATCTCGGTAATGGAAATGAATAAATTCTAAACTAAAATTTTCCCACGTAGAAAATTCAACTGCTGGTTCTTTCTATAAACTATGTCTTCAAAGGCCCGATGCCATTTTTCCTCTCCTAATTGCTATTATGAGACAATAAATCTCTTTTATGGAAATAATGCAAATATAACCACATGGCATATGTAGGCCATGTGTTCTAGCAAATCCATAAAAATGTTTCATTTATGTTTTGATGAAAGGCACAACAATCTTCCAAGAACATTAATCATTCATTTTGGAAATGTAGGATTAATACATGACTTAGCTCAATACTGAAACAGGGCTTGGTAAATATTTGTCAAAGATTCATTCATTCAACTAATATTCAATGAGTCCCTGCTATGCTGGAATTTAAGGATTGTGCCTTCCCTGGCTAAGTGGCATTTGTATGTAATATTGTGAATGATATTCATATGACATTTTAAAAATGTGTTATAGTTTAAGGTTTTCTAAAACAAAATACACAAGAAAAATTATTCTAGGGAGCAAGAAGGCTATTTTACAATAAAAGAGAACTAACCATCCGTCTTTCCTCATCTACCAACTTCTGAGATTTTTTGGTTAAGGCTTTTAGATTGAAAATAACACAACATACTGAAACTGGCTTAAGCAAATTTATACATCTTAGGACAAGAAGTGTAGCTGGGTCTTACGAGGAATTAGATCACAGACTATAAAGCTGTCAGAACCAAAGAGAGTTTCTCTATCTCTCTGGGGCCATGTGGTCTTTTGTTTCTGTTTTTGTCTGCATATCTGCATCATTCCATTTTTCCCTTTCTGCAGACCAGCTTTCTCTGTTCTGCCTGAGACCCAACTTTACATTATAGTCTGGCTCAAAAGTTGAGCTGAATATGGCCAGCACCTTAGAATCCTAATTCTGGGTTTTGGGAAAAGAAGATTTGATTGGTTCAGCTTGGGTTGGGTGTTCCCCACTGGTCCAATCAACTTTGACAGCAAGGGAGAGGTTACATGGTGTATGCCGTAGGATCCCATCCTGATGGATGGTGGCAGGAAGGGTTCTCAGAGATGGGGAGCATGGATTGGACAGATACCTCCAAACCTTTTCTTCACTTGTACTCAACAGAAAGTATTCTCATTTGTGGGCTTTAGTGTAAAGATAACAGTCGAATTCTAACCCTCACCCAGCTTTGTGGAAAATCTACCAGAATAAATGCATTTGTACTTTTAGCCAGAGTAAAGTTGCAATTCATTCTTCCTTGGTCCTCTATAAGGCAAACTAGCTTCACTGAACATGATGGAAGCACATGATGTTTCCTTTTTAAGGACATGGTGAGGTATGCATTCCCATGCAATCTTAGCTTCATTCAACTTTTTACTTACTTCATTCTAGTACCTCCCACCTGGAAGTTTCTCTGTGTATTTCTGTAGTTCTTCAGCCTATTGCTCTCCTAAGACACATCACATCATTTGGTTATGGGTACATTTGATCCAATTTGCATGATTGCCCTGGCTTGGAAATCTGTCATTGCTACCATAACATAATACAATCCTCAGAGATATTCCTCAATTCACATGAAAACCAAGAAGGCTAAATCGTCCCACCTTTCTATACTCAGATCAACAGTTTACGTCTATTTCAAAATTTCCAGTACCATTTTCTGGCACCAGCACTTTGCCTTGTCTCAAACCCTTTCCTGTGATTGCTTCATAGTAATGCTTAAGCTGGTGACATGGTGGCTCATTTTCATTTTATGCCTTCTTCTTCCTATTTAGGAAATTATGTCAAAGCTTTCCCCTCATTTCCCCAACTCTTACAAACTAATCTCAGTGAAAAATCACAAAGCTTATAAGTATTTAAAATGGATGTGAAGACACAGCCTATTAAGTGTGGCTTCCATCCTGGACATGAGAAACTGACTTAACTCCCCTATTCCCACCAGCCGATGTTTATCCAACAAGAGCAATGAGTACCCACTCTGATGATGTGAGGCCCACCCCAGGTCTCAGAATGTCTCAAGAGACAATACTCTTCCCAGAATAAAATTAGGTTGAGTTTGCATGTGTCTATTAAAAACATTGTTGAGTTACCTCTTCTAAAGTATATTCAAAACACATCCGCGCAGATGATCTTTATCCTCACAACAATTCTATGAATGAAATGGTAATAATGAAGGGAAAATATTATCCATCCCATCTAAAAGGTGAATCAACAAAGGCCTGAATAACCAGCTTCCTGATGGGTCACAATCTTCCAAAGGAGATCTGCCTGACCAGATGAATGAAAGGATTAAAACAAGCAAGTTTTCCCTAAAGTTCTGTCTGGCCCTATTTGATTTTTATTTAGCATTTTCTAAGCAGATCGCACAGCCCTGTGGTAGGATTAAGACTTAGCATTCAGACTCCTAGCCAGGATCTTTGAAGAGGAGCAGGGTGATTTCATGAGATCGAACAAATATAGAATGTTATAACTCAAAGAGTCTGAAGACGCTGAATCAGAGGTTCCATTTCTAAAGTTATGACAATACCCAGAGTGAATTACCGAAGACAGTGTAAATAATTCTCAGAGGGAAGCTCAACTTTCACTGGCAGAATCTTAGCAACAAGTGGAATATTTGAGGTAAAACCAAAAAAAAAAAAAAAAAGTTCAAGCTATAAAATGGTCATGTTGAAAAATTCCATCTATTTTCCGGCCAAATGGCCCAAATTAAGTCACAAGTGCAGGTGGATCTGGAACAATTTTTCAAAATGGAAAGGTTTTTATACAAGTAATGTAGTTTTCACAAAGATCCTCTTGGGAGTGTGGCTTGTTGCCTGGGCCAGATTTAGCTAATGGGTCAGAAGCAAAACACGCTAAGCTCAGCACGGGACCGCTGAAATTCTGCCCTCAAGTGTGTGCTTGAGCTGCAGTGGTGCTTACCCTCTGGGGAGCAGGGGCCCAAGCACTCAGAGCCACTGAGCCTCATGGTTCAGGAAGCCTGTCACCAGATAACTTACTCTCCTACACCAGCTGTGAACTTGGCATTGCTTGGTAGACTCTTTAAACATCATTAAATAAAAACCTTGGACTCTACACAGCTGCATGCTACATGCTACACAGCTCACCCTCAATTATGATTTTTCAGTTTCGAGAGTCTGCCTTTGTAATTTTTAATTTTTTAACTTTTTTTTTTATTACCGGCTTAAAGTTGAAATAACTATTTTATGTATATATATATATGCACACTTTTTTTTTTCCTTTCCTTTTTAGGGCTGCACGTGTGGCATATGGAAGTTCCCAGGCTAGGGGTCCAATTGGAGCTGCAGCTGCTGGCCTATGCCACACCCCACAGCAATACCTGAACCGAGCAGCATATGCAACCTACACCATAACAAAGCCAGATTTTTAATCCACTGAGTGAGGCCAAGGATGGAACCTGCATCCTCATGGATACTAGTCAGATTCGTTTCTGCTGAGCCACAAAGGGAACTCCTAAGAGTATCTTTTCTAAAAAGCAGCTTTACTGAAATAATTTGAATGTCATAAAATTTACCCATTTAACAGATACAATGGTTTTTGTCTATTCAGAATTGCACCATGATCACTGTAATCTGAAGTTAGAATGTTTTCATCATCTCTCAAAGAAATCTCAGACCCATTAACAATTATCTTCCAGTCCCACCAACCCCAGCCCTAAGAAACCAAGAATCTACTCTCTGAATCTCTGTCTTTGTAGAGCTGCCTATGAAATATGTAGTCACATGGACTTCTTTAAGTAGCATAACTTTTTTTTTTTTTTTTTAATCTTCTTAGGGCTACACCTGTGGCGAATGGAAGTCCCAGGCTAGGGGTTAAATCGGAGCTACAGCTGCTAACCTATGCCACAGTCACAGCAATGTGTATCCCAGCTTCATCTGAGACCTACACCGCAGCTCATGGCAACGCCAGATCCTTAACCCACTGAGCAAGGCCAGGGGATAGAATCTGTGTCCTCATAGATGCTGGTCAGATTCGTTTCCACTGAGCCACATTGGGAACTCCTAGCATAACTTTTTTAAGGGTCATCCACATTGTAGCATGTATCAGTACTTCATTCCTTTTTGTTGCTGCATAATATTCCATGCTATATTATATTTTGTTTATCTTTTCATCACCTAATGGACATTTATTATGAGGCTATTATACATAATGCTGCTCTGAACAATCATATCCAAGGCCTTGTGTAAACCTATCTTTTCTTTTATCTTGGGTAGATAACTAGAAGTGGAATTGCGTTGTTATAGAGGACCTCTGTGTTTAAATTTGAGGACCTGCCACACTACTTTCCTTCACCATTTTATGTGGTAGAGTGAAAGCTGGGAAGGGCTGTGGTGAGGAGCAGAAGGCAGCTAGGCAGCTGTTACCAGAAGCCCATAGCTGCCAGTGGCAGAAGCAGCAATGAGGAGAGAATGGCTATTTCTCATGTTAGAAAAGGAACATATCTCCTGTCTCTGAACCCAACACGAGTGACGAAAATCCAATCCCAGCAGCTGCAGCTAGGCATGGTTCTTAGTCTACAGGGCTTGTTCAAGGCAGGGGGAGCCAGTAAGGTGAATCGGAGCTAAAATCTCAGTGGGTACCCTGATGAAATTTGGAGGTCAAGTCCTCAAGGGGCTGATGTGAGATCTTTTTTTTTTTTTCTTTTTTCTTTTTAGGGCTGCACCTGTGGCATATGGACGTTCCCAGAGCTGGAGGTCAAATCAGAGTGGCAGCTGCTGGCCCACGCCACAGCCACCGCAATGCAGGATCTGAGTGTGTCTACAACCACAGCTCACAGCAATTCTGGATCCTTAACCCACTGAGCGAGGCCAGGGATCAAACCCCAAACCTCATGGATACTAGTCAGGTTCTTAACCCACTGAGACACAATAGAAACTCCTGATGGGAGATCTTAAATGGGCAGCATCAGAAGGCAGGTCAAGCCTGACCTGAAACAAACAAAGTTGGTCCCAGGTGACAATTGTGAGCACTATCATGGTGTGGGGACCTTTATCCACTGGCAGGGGAGGGCACACAGCCATGGGGGAAACACAGACAGGCTGGGTGCTTAAGTTCTCTGTGCTTCCTGGGGCTGGTCCCTGCTGTGGGCTTACTTGGGAGGAGAGAGAGCAGGACTGAGTTTTTCCTGGGCCTGGCTTATTCCACCTAAGGAGGGAGCCTGAGCCTTTCTGGCTTTCTGGAAGGAGCTGGAAAAAGACACTTGAGGGGCAGGAAAAGCATTCTCAGATGCTTGAAAGCTGGGGTCGTCTGTCCATGGAAGCCCAGGGTGGTGCTACCAACTGTTCAAATTTTGAGTTTTTCACCAGGGTGACCCTCGTGAGTTTATGATTTGGAAGACTGTGACAGTCTCTGCTTTGCTTGCATGTGCACACACACGTGCGTGCACACACACACACACGCAACACACACACACACTCAGACACCCATGCATGAACATACACATCCATAATCAGATACCGCAGACCACACAGACTGCAAATGCTGCTCGAGAGAATCAAGAAAAGAGTTGATGCTGATCTGTCTGAATCCAACCTAGAAAATTCTTTCTCAAGCCAGGAGACAAAGGGAGGAAGGCAGCTTTGTCCTCAGCAAGGCTGATGAGGGCTGGGTTACCAAAACTATCTGGGCTGGAGACTGGGGAGATCAGGTTCCCTTACCAAACCTAAGGTATTTCCTGGTCTGAGCTGGCCCTAAAATGCCAGAAGTGCCCCGGCGCTTCTGGCATTTTGGTATTTCCAGCAATTAGGGGTGTTGAAAAATCTTTGAGGAGAAAAAGAACCCCTGGCAGTGACTTCACAAAGGGAAAACAAACAATTTCCCCCAAGCAGGGGTGAGAAGGTGAGCCAGATTTCTACCTTAAATTTAGAAAAAATTCAATTCTGCTTTTGATTTGCCCTGGCTGGGTCTGTAGGACTTGGGAGGGTGGTGGCAGGCAAGGCCATGGTCCCTCGGCTCAGGCTGTGGATCCAATTCAGATCCTCTGCTTAAAGCTGCTTCAGGTTTTCAGGCAGACTTAAAATCATTACTTGGGAATCTTAATATGAATAGAGGCTTAAAAGTGGCCTCCTTCTGGTGCTGCCGAGAAGGCTGAGCCGGGACACGCTTGAGTGTTGAGCGAGTGCTGATAACTGCAGAAGGGTGAATTTACTGGGTGAGCAGCTCATCGAAAACCCGGGTCACTCCGAACTCATCGAAGCAGGTGCGAAATGACCAGGTTTCAACAGCTGAGGTGGGATGACACTTTGTAATAAGAGAAGACATTCCTGGGACAGGGGCGGGCGAGACCAAGACTAATCAGGGCACGCTGTGGCCCCGGCCAGCGCTCCGGAGCTGGTGAGCCCACGCGGACGTGACCCGCCCCGGCTCAGCGGGGAATGTGGGGCGGCGGGCAGGGGTTCCCGCAGCCCCCAGGGCCCCAGGGCCAGAGGGCTTGGAAGGGCGCTTGCCACCGAGGGCTGGTACTTTGTTCAAGATTGCAAACGCAGTTCTAAATAGTTTGCAAGCCCAAGATCTCAGAATGGTTTTCTGTCTCTTTCGTGCTGCCTCTTTCTTGCAAAAGAGTAAGTCAAGAGCGAGCCTATGGTGTGTCTTCCATTTTAAATGCGCAGCTTTCTTAAAAATAATTCCGAACTCAATGCAACCTTATTTTTTTTTCTTTTAAAGGCTTTCCAATTCAACAAAGCAGATGAATTTTATTGATGGCACTTTTTGGAGGTGACTAAAGCCACGGAGTCTAAACTTGGTACAAATCAACACAGCTATGAAATAAAACTAGACTCAGAGATAGAACAGATTGGTGGTTGCCAAGTGGGGGTGTGGGGGAGAGAAGGATTGGGAGTTTGGGATTAGCAGAGACCAACTATATATATACAGGATAGATAAACAACAAGGTCCTCCTGTATGCCACCCAGAACTATATTCAATGTCCTGTAATAAATCACAGTGGAAAAGAATGTGAAAAAGAATATATATCTATAGATAGTATAGATATAATTGAGTCACTTTGCTGTACAGCAGAAATTAATACAACGTTGTAAATCAACTGTACTTCAATAAAATTGGAAAAAAAATATTGTGGTGAGCACAAATCTGAGGGGCACAGGACCTAGGAAGTGGAGAGCGGGGCAGTCTTTCCCAGGGTCTGATAACATGGAGATGCCCTGAAATCTGTGAAGGAAGAGGCACACATGTGCCCCCACAGCCCCCGTTAGGGTCAGGAGCATCCCCCTGCACAGCCACAGGAACCACATAACCAAAGGAGGAGAAAGATGGATCTACAGGCTGAGTGCCAGCTGCCATCAGCCTCCAAGGTTGATTGAGGCTGTTTACTATGAGGCAGTTTACTAACAGAAGTAGTATGAGATGCTATGGAGGAAATACAGTGTTCTAAGGACAGTCAGCCTGGGGGGTGTTCTTGCAAACCAGACGTTCAAAGTGGTGAAACACTAAGCTGTTGTTTTGGTGGTTTTTTTTCTTTTCTTTTTTTTTTTTCTGTTGTAACTTCTCTGCATGAGAAGTCAGAATTTCAGGCAAGATCACTTACATCATTTGCGGGGCCCAGGGAGGAATGAGAGTGAGGATTCTTTTCAAAAATTAGTAAACATTTCAACGGAGTGACAGTAGAAGATTGGCCAAGTATGAGGCCTTTCAGAGGCTTTCGTGGCCCCAGTTGTCACATTCGTCATCCTTAGGTATGAAGCCTAAAGGAGGTCAGACCTCTGTTTCTTTGTTGAACGAGGCTGTTTGAGGGAACTCGTCAGGCTCTGCCATCTTGCTGGAGGTGGCCCCCCTTAGCCTTTGCCAGGCCAGTCAAGGACACTGTGAGTTCTCAGTCACAAAACTCACGAGGCAGAGCAGCTAGCTGATCTGCAGCCATAGAAAATACTGGGTTTCTAGTTCAGCTCCTAAAAGTAACATCTGCTGTGGGGTTTTTCTTTCTGATTATAAAAAATAATACATGTTTATTGAAGAAAATGCAAAAAATACAGAAAAGCCCAAAGCAAACAAAATCAACAATGACCCAACCACCCCGATGTAACCACTGGGCACGTATCCTAATTTTTGCTTTTGTATGTTTTCCGTGTGTGTGTGTGTGTGTGTGTGTGTGTGTGAGTGATTTTATAAAGCTAGGATCATACTCATACCATTTTATAACCTTTTTCAGCTTCTTATTTTGCTCTCTCTCCTTGTCATTGAATAATCCCTAATCACTTCATTTTTAGGAGGTTGTACAGTAATCAAATATATACAGAGAGAGAGAAGTTTAAATACGACACAAAGTAATTAACAATATTTAGTGTATGTGCACTTGATATTTATATTCGAACATATACACATATATGTGAATACACCACACCAAGAAACACTTGTGCTGGACTATGTGAATTTGGTGGTTATTTACAAAAACAGCACAATCTAAGTCTGGCTACACTGTTCAGGCTGAAAATAAAATGCCCTCTTCTGTTTACTCAGTATGCAGCATTTAAAAACAGAGAGACAAATTCATTTTTGAATCATAAATTAAAAAGAAAATCAGGACATCCACTACCTCTGAAACAAATCTCTCTGCTGAATTGGCACATTTTGTCAAATAATCAGTCCACTGAGTACAGTTCTGTCGGGTCTAACAGGTAAATGGCATTTCTGAATATTCTGAAGAAGTGGCAGTTCATTTGGAACTGACAAATGTTCGCCCGGGAGATAACCAACAATATTCCTGCTCATCACACTGGAGTATTTCCTCATTCAGTCACGCAGGCGGGGGTGGCAAAGAGCCTCCAGATTAAAAAGAATACTGCTAATAATACACCAAAATGTTTCTAGGCATGAAGAGATGTTTCAGAAGTGGCTTTTCATTTCAACATTCTTTCAACAGTTCCGTCAACTTCTCATAAAATTAATAGTAAATACTTTTTAAAGGGGTGTTTGTGTGCGTATGCTGATATTTTTGTGTGATTTGTTTTGTGTGATTGAAGCATTTTGCTACCCTGGCAAATGCTCAGCTATAAATGCCATTCTTCATTAAACATGAGCTGGGCGCTAATACACGGCCTTGCCGTCCTCTCTGAATGGGCGGTTTTTGCTGCTTCCTGCTGCCTTCTTCCCTCAGAGCACGTGTGTGGGAATAGGAGTGGAGATGGGGAGGCCTTGAGGTTGTCATGGAAACAGAATTCCACCCCCCCATATGCAAAACTAATCATCAGTTTTCACTGTGCCAGGAACTGCCCCGCATCTTCTCTCATTAGCCCTCCTGGGTATTTCTATTCCCATTTTTAGAGTGGAAAACTGAATCAGGCCAGTCTAATGTCTTGCCCACAGTCCGCCACTGTGCGGTGGCAAAACCAAGATGGGAATTAAATCATTCTCCAAGCAACACTGCTTTTCCAACTCTTCTGCCCTCATCTTCTTGGAGGGACAAGAACAGGGAGACACTTGGTCCCATTTCTCTGAAATATCCTGAGGGTGGTTCTGGTGGATGGTGGTATGTGGTAGCTTTCAGACTGATTTTTTCAGTTGCCGTATTTGACAGCATTCACCAGTGACCAGCTCCTTGTTGTGCGTCTTCCTTTAAAGATTATAACCTGGGTAGTCAACCTCAGAGGAACAAGGTGACATGCTCCTGGTCGTCTTAACAGTGACCTAGACTTTTAGACTTTCTCTAAGAGTTGAAAACAAAAAGTTTGTGTGTGTGTGTGTGTGTGTGTGTGTGCGCGCGCGTGCATGTGTGTACACATGTGTGTACCATGAACAGGAAGCAAAGGGGGTGGGGTAGGATCTGGGTGATAGTAGGAGCAAAGGCCTCAGAAATTCCACCCAGTAACATGGTAAATGTGAAGTTCACCCTCCCCCCACAACCCACACCAACTCTGTAGACCCCATCTGATCTATTTCTACAGGCTTGCTTGCCGCACTTGTATCTACATCCATCCACATCATCTGTTTCACACATATGCACCTCTGCAAAAGTCCCATGATTTTCTGCAGGGCTACAGTGGCTTCTCTACAGGGTCTAAAATCTTTTCTGGGTTGGATTATTCCTGATGCTCAAGGTCGAGCTTCACTTGGGTAAAGAGAGGCAGACAAGTCAGGTGGGGTCAAATTTGGAGACATTTCTCCAAAGAAGACATACAGATAGATAGCCGATAGGCACACAAAAACATGCTCATCATTGCTAATTATTAGAGAAATGCAAATCCAAACTATGATGAGGTACCACCTCACACCGGTCAGAATGGCCATCATTAAAAAGTCTTTAAATAGCAAATGCTGGAGAGAGTGTGGAGAAAAGGGAACCCTCCAACACTGTTGGTAGGAATGTGACTGGTGCAGCCACTATGGAGAACAGTATGGTGGTTCCTTAGAAACTAAAAGGTGTTGCCATGTGATCCAGCAATCCCACTCCTGGGCATATATTGGGGAAAAAAATAATTCAAAATGGTATGTGAACCCCAATACTCATAGCAAGACTATTTGCCATAACCAAGACATTAAAACAACTTTAATATCCATCAATAAATGAATCGATAAAGAAGATGTGGTATATATATGGAATGGAATACTACTCAGCCATAAAAAGAATGAAATAATGCCATTTGCAAGCAACATAGATTCAACTAGAGACTATCATACTAAGTGAAGTCAGAAAGAGAAAGACAAATACCATATGATATCACTTATATGTGGAATCTAAAATATGCCACAAATGAACTTATCTACAAAACAGAAACAGATATAGATATAGAAAACAGATTTGTGGTTATCAAAGGGAAGGGGTGGGGGAGGGATGGATGGAGAGTGTGGGATTAGAAGATGAAAACTATTATATATAGGATGGATAAACAACAAAGTCCTACTGTATAGCACAGGGAACTACATTCAATATCCTATAATAAGGATAATGGAAAGGAATATGAAAGAGAATATACGTATGTATAACTGAATCACATGACTATACAGCAGAAATTAACACAACATTTTAAATCAACTATATTTCCATAAAATAAACAAAACAAAAACCAAGTTGGGGAGGTCAGAATGTAGCTCCTTGGGAGTCAGAGACTACGTCAGCTATTGCCTCCTCCATCTCAGTACTCATCCCCAAACACACTAGAATTTGCTCCCCGCTCCCAGGTACATCCTATACTCAGCAAGGAACCAATTAGGAGCTTATTAAGACAAATTGGACCAAGAAGCCACTCTTCTTACCTGGCACCTAACTCCTGCGGATGGTCGTGGGTGGTGGAGGAGAGCAGATACTCTCCCCATAGCTGTGGGCTTTTACCCCAACCCATATCTAACCCATAGGTGCTCCTAAATAGTTCTGCAACAAAGAAGTACCGTGACCTGTGGGACCATATTACCTGGACCTGGTTACAAATGCAAATACAGACTCTCAAGCCCCACCCCAGATATGGAATCCCCATGTAAAAAAATCCCAGATGATTCACATAATTGAGAAGCTCTGCTCTAGACTCTAGAGGAAGGATCACTATCAACCCTGGTTGCACATAAAATTACCCGTGGAGATCCTTAAGGTGCCCCAAACATAGGTCCCACCATTAGATGTTTTTTGTTTGTTTTGAGGCTGCACCCATGGCATGCTGAAGTTCCCGGGCCAGGGATGGAATCTGTGCTACAGCAGTGACGATACTGAATCCTTAACCACCAGGGAACTCATCTACCATTAGATTTTCATTTAATTTGTATGGAGTGGCCCAGGCAGTGGTAATCTCCAAAGCCCCCCAGGTAAGGTTGCCAGATTCAGCAACTGAAAATACAGAATACCCAATTAAATTTGAATTTTGGGCAAATAACAATTTTTTTTAACTGTAAGTGTATGCTATGTAGCATTTGGGACATACTTACAGTGAGAAATTCTTGGGTTTATGTGAAATTTAGATCTCACTGGGCACCATGTTTTTTTCTGGTAAACAGTCCCCAGGTGATGCTAATATACAGCCAAGTTTGAGAACTTCTGCTCTCAAAAAAGCCTATTGTTATGCAGTACTCATCCTGGAACTTTCCACTTCCCCAATGGTCCTGATTTCAAATATTCTCTCCCACGGTGGTCATGGATCAGACTTGTGGAAGGAAAGCTTTTCTCATGAGCACTGTGAGGCCTGCGGAAGTCTAGGAATGCCAGTGGATGGAGAAATAGAGAGGCTAGGTGGCCTGTGTATACAGAATATGTCCTGTAGTTAATGATTTTGTCCTGTGTCATATATTGACTTTGTCAGGACTCCTTAAATGTTCTGTGCTCAGCTATTTTGGGAATATATTACAAAAATCTGGTAGTTCAGTCAAAATTATTTTTCAAATAGAATTGGGTGTCATATGTATATCTACGTCTTTTTTTTTTTTTTTTTTTGCAAAGTCTGGCAACTCTACAGAGAAACAACTGAGAAATTTGGCGTCCCATATTTGGTACATGTCTGAACCTCTGTTAAGGTTTTTTACTCCAGACCTCTGAACTTCAGCAGGTCAAGTCTGCTGGAAAAATGTGGCCACTCTACTAGCCAAGAATTTCAGTTAATTCTTCACTGTTCCTGTTATTTAAGTTGAATTTAATAGTTTGGCACTTAACTCACTCATATATCACACATGGGATAAATTAATATTGACAGACATTTGTTGCTAATAAAATGATCCCAAATGTCTTGGTATTTTCCTTCTTGCATTATTTTGAAAAGAATAAAATTAAGACAAGCAGTGGCTATAAAAACAGGGAACTGGGACCCACAGATAAGCCAGAATGGACATGCAATAACTATTCATGGACTGCTGGCTTCCATGTGGACCCAGGGTTGTAGATGCTACAGAAGAGATGGGACGTTAGATGAATCTCAAGTATGCTCAGCCTAATAACACAAACATCGGTGAGAAATGCTCAGGGAGAGTCTTGATGGGACCCAGTTAGCTGGGGGTGGAGAGTGGGGAGTGAGGGTGTGGATGACAGTGGCTTTATGCTATAGAAAGCCCGAGGCAGCCAGCCTCCAGGGAGAGCTTTTATTTGTGTCATTGTCTCTCCTTCGCATTCCCTGCCATGTTTCCTACCACCATTCTCACTGTGGGTCAGGAAAGAGCAGATCTCAAGTCTGGATTTGCAAGCTAGATGTTCAGGTTGAAGAATTAGGTCAGTAGGCAAAAAGAAAACCTAAACAGATGAAACAAATGAGAGAAGAGACAGATATGAAAGTTAAACAGAAATGTCAACATCTAATAGAAATCGCAGAAGGAAAAATGAGAATAAACAGAGGGAAGGAAACAGTGGGTCTAGCAGGCAACGAACAAGCACATGTTCAGAAGATTTTAATAATATGGTTAAGTACTAATATATGTTAATATATAAAAACTGATTATATACATATTCAATAACATAAGCACTATGTATATATGAATATGTATACCATCATTCCCAAAAAAGCCATATTCTTTCAAGTTCATATGAAACGTCAAAAAAATTGGACATGTTCTTGGCTGCAAAAAAACCCAGACTCAATGCATCAGTATCACAAGGACTAACTTCTATGACCCAGTGCAATAAAATTAAAAATTCATATAGTGATTTTTTTAAAATTCCACACATCTGGAAACCAAAAAAGATATCACTAAAGAAATTGGAATATAAGAGCAAATCATAGAATAATTATTAAAAACAGAGCTTTATGGCAAGGGAAGTATTGCATTTCAGCATTAGTGGGATGCAGCTAACGTAGTGCTCAGAGGGCTAGGGAGAGCTTTAAATACATGTAATGAAAAACAAGAAAGATGGAAAATGAGCTAAGTATTCAACTCAGGGAGATCAAGAGTAGTAGAGCATACATAAAGAAACAAGAATGATGAGCTCCATGGTGGCTCAATGGGTTAAGGATCCAACATTGCCACTGCTGTGGCTCAGGTCACTACTGTGGCACAGGTTTGATTCCTGGCCCTGGAACTTCTGCATGCTTCAGGGGTGGCCAAAACAAAACAAAACAAAAAAGAAAAAGAAAAAGAAAAAAAAAAGAAACAGGAAGGAAGAAAATAAAGGAGTATAAACAATGAAACAGAAAGTAGTGAGTATGAAAAGTAAAAGCTGTTTTTTGAAAAACTCATATAACTGATTAAATGGCAAAGGGAATTGCAAATATAAAAAAGAGCTTGTAATTATAAGAATATCCATTTTTAAAATTATTAAAATAATCCTTGAAAAAGACACATGCACCCGCATGTTCATTGCAGCACTAGTCACAATTGCCAAGACATGTTAACAACTTAAATGTCCATCGAGAGATGATTGGATTAAGATGTGGTATATACACACAATGGAATACTACTCAGCCATAAAAAAGAACGACATAATGCCATTTGCAGCAACATGGATGGAACTAGAGACTCTCATATGGAGTGAAGTAAGTCAGAAAGAAAAAGACAAATACCATATGATATCACTTGTGTCTAGAATCTAATATAGGGCACAAATGAACCTTTCCACAGAAAAGAAAATCATGGACTTGGAGAATACACTTGTGGTTACCAAGGGCGAGGGGGAAGGGGAGGGAACAGGACGGATTGGAAACTTGGGGTTAATAGACGCAGACTATTGCCTTTGGAATAGACAAGCAATGAGATCCTGCTGTGCAGCAGTGGGAACTATATCTAGTCACTTATAATGGAGCATGAAAATGTAAGAAAAAAGAATGTATACATGTATGTGTAACCCGGTCACCATGCTGTACAGTAGAAAATTGACAGAACACTGTAAATCAGCTATAATGAAAAAAATAAAAATCATTATATAAAACAATTTAAAAAATAAAAATAAAATAATTAAAATACAATAAGCAACTTTAAGACAGTCTTTTCAACAAATGGTGCTAGGAAAACTGGATATCTACAATCAAACCAATGAAGTTGGACCCTTATCTTGTACAAAAATTAACTCAAAATGAGTCTGAGGCCTGAATTTAAGAGCTAAAGCTATAAGACTTTTAGAGAAAACAGGAAAATCTTCATAACTTTGAATTTAACAGTGGTTTCTTAAATATGATACAAAGCACAGGTCACAAAAGAAAAAATAGGTAAGTTGAACTTTGTTAAAATTAAAAACTTTTGGATACCGTTGAAGGAGTGAAAATATATCCCATGAAATGGAAAAAAAATTGAAAAAATCATATATCTGATAAGGGGTTAATACCTATAACATATGAAATATTCCTATAATTCAACAAAAAGACAACCCAATTTAAAAATAGACAAGGCCTGACATTTTTCTTAAAAATGTATACAAATGGCCAATAAGCACATGAAGAAATCTTCAACATCCTTAATAATTAGGGAAATACGTGTCAAAACCAGAATGCGATACTACTTCAATAAATAACACTAAAATAACTGTAACTTAAAAACATAGAAAATAAGTGTTTGGGAGGATGTGGAGAAACTGGACCCTTGTACATTATGGGTAGAAATGTAAAATGTACAATCACTGTGGAAAATAGTCTGATGCTTCCTCAAAAAAGTTAAATATAGAATTACCATATGATTCGGCAATTCCTTTCCTGATTATATACCCAAAGAAAATGAAGACATGTAAACAGATACTTGTATGCCAGTGTTCACAGCAGCATTATTCACAATAGCCAAAAGGGGGAAATAACTCATCTCCATCTACAGATGAATGGATCAACAAACTATGGTATAGACATACAATGGAATATTATGCAGCCATAAAAAGAAACAAAGTTCTGATATAGCCTACAACATGTATATATTAGGTGAAGGAAGCAAGATATAAAAGGACCAAATAAGGTATACTTCTATGTATATGAAATATTTAAAATAAGAAAATTCAGAAGGACAGAAGGCTGGAAGGAAGGAGGAATGGGGAATTACTGCTTAATGGGTACAGAGCTTCTGCTTAGGGTGATCAAAAAGTTTCAGAAACAGATAGTGGTGATGGTTATACAACCCTGTGCATATAATGAATGACACTGATTTGTACACTTAAAAACAGTCAAAATGACAAATTTTATTATATATATTTTACCACAATAAAACAGCTTTTAAGTCTGTTGGTTGATGGACAAGATAGGAACGGAGATAAAAGAGATTTATATGTGAGTTTCTCAGTCGCCCATCTCCTCCACCCCTGCAGCCCCTCTCATGAGATCAGCTCTCCACTCTCTTTTCCTAGGTAGGTTTCTTGAGTCAGTCGATACGGAGGATCTGTGCACACACAGAGAGAGGGTGCAGGCTTAGGGAAAGCTATGATGTGAATGAACAAAGAGTTGGGGAGGCAGCAGGGGAGTCCCTTGTTGTTTGGGGGAATAGAGAGAGAGAGTTTCGGCAGCTGCCGAGAGGGGAAACTCTGGAGATAAGGGCAAGATGTCAAAAGAAGTTATAAGCACCCTTCAAGAAAATCTATAATAAAGACAGGTGTCCATCCTCAAGGAGGTCCAGAGCAAGATTCCTATTTCTTTGAATGCAATGCTATGTAAGTAAGGACAGGGCTACAAGGCATGTCTGATTTTGAGCCATCTTCCTGCACAACAGACAAATGGTCATTAGTCCCCAGAAGGAGTCCCCGCCTGTAACGTTTTCAACAAGTGAACCCCGAGAACTTCCTATCTGTGAGCATCAGAGGCAAGACTGTGCTGCCAACAACAAAAACATTCTTTCGAGAAAATTTGTGAAACAAAACCTCACTCGCCAGACCCATTTTGCTCTCAGAGGTGCACTTTTGAATGTTAACATTCCAAGAATCCAATCAGTGGCCTTCCAAATGTGCTCCAAACTCAGGTTTCTTCACCAACAGGCCCTCCCACCACTCCAAACACACCTGCATTCTTGTTTCAGCCTCTGACATGCCCTCCCCCCCCAGTCTACGGCTCTCCTACCTGAAATGTCCTCCCACCTGGAACATCCTCTCTGCTCAGCTACATCCCACCCAACCTGAAACACACCTCTTCCTTGAAACCCTCCCCAGACTCCAAATGGCAATGATGTCTCTTGCCCCAGTTTGCCCTAGCCATTATTTCTCTAGCTCACCCTTTAGCTAGGTGTCCTGATTTCTACTAGTCTCCCACTGGTAACCATAACAGCTTGTAATTAATGCCCTTGCAGATGTGGCCCTTGGGCCACAGCACACATGTGTGAGGCTTTTGAATCTGATCTTAGCCTAGCACTATGTCAGGCATCTAAGATGTACTTAGGAAAGTTGTTTCTTTGCTTTGAGCTGATCCACACTATCTTCTTTTTTTTTTTGGCTTTTTAGGGCTGCACCTGCTGCATATAGAAGTTCCCAGGCTAGGGGTCAAATTGGAGTTACAGCTCTGGGCCTACACCACAGCTCACGGCAACACAGGATCCTTGACTCATTGAGTGAGGTCAGGGATCAAACCTGCATCCTCATGGATACTAATCAGGTTCCTTTACACTGAGCCATGATGGGAACTCCCCCTTTTTTCTTTTTAAATTGAGGTATAATTGATGTAAAACATCATGTAAGTTTTAGATATACAACATAGTGATGCATAATTTTTAAAAGTTATATTCTAATTATAGTTATTATAAAATATTGGTATATTCTCTGCATTGTACTATATATTTCTGTAGCTTATTTATATTATACATCATAGTTTGTACCTCTTAATTCCTTACCCCTATTTTCCCTCTCTCCACTAGTAACTACTAGTTTTTCGCTACATCCATGAGTCTGCTTCTGTTCTGTTACATTCATTAGTTTGATTTATTTTTTAGAGTTCACATATAAGTGATATCATATAGTATTTGCCTTTCTCTGTCTGACCAATTTCACTTAGCATAATATCCTCAAGGTCCATTCATGTCGTTGACAATGGCAAAATTTCCTTCTTTTTTTAAGGTTGAGTAATGTATGTCTATAGATACAGATAGATATATAGTGTATATACACATATATATGTAGTGTATACACACACACATACATATATATATATATATACACCAGTCCTTCATTGTCCATTCACTTGTTGATGGATACTTATGTTGCTTCTGTATCTTCGCAATTGTAAATAATGCTGCTATGAACATTGGAGCGCATGTGTCTTTTCAAATTACTGTTTTCATTTTTTCCCCTGGTAAATACCCAGGAGCAGACTTGGTAGGTCACATGGCAGTTCTATTTTTAGTTAGGAGAGCCTTTTGTCCTCTTCCCTCCCTTTCTGTTTGGAAAGTGGACATGTGAAGAACGTGATTTTGGAGGACCTGCAGCCATCTTGTGGCCATGAGGGAAATGTAGTTCCCAGAGGATGGTAGAGAACAATCTGGAGTGTGGAAACTCGCCTTGGAGCCTTTCCTTTTTGAATTTTTTGATGGAAAAAAAAATACATATCTAAGGTAATTCCAGGGTCCATAATGTTGCCCTCACCCTACTCTAGAACTTGAAGGGCCGCCCAGGAGGGCGAGGCTAATGAAGACAAGTCCCAAGTGCAGCTCTCTTCTCTCTTTCTGCTCCCTTCCCTCCCCAACCCTGTAAAGCTGGAAGATAGAACCTTGGGAAAGGATGGACATGAATTCAAACAGAGCCTCTCTCCGATGTTCCTGACAAGGTCAGCTATTTTACAAGCTTGTCATGATTCTAAGAACTAATGAAGTCGTCAGGAATGTTTTGAGACCTCAGATGCAACACACTTGAGTCTGTTTTTGGACTTATTAAACCCACTGCAAAAGGGACGTTTGTGATAAGCACTATGAATTGGAACCATCTGGCTGTATAAACTTACAGAATGGCAAAGGTGGAGGAGAAAGTGGAAGGAGGACCCCAGAGAGAGATTTGGGTCTTGTTTCCCTTTGATCTTTAATGCCTTCTTTTGCTTACCTAACAAAATAATCATTAAGAGCAAAGTCCTTTGCTTTTTTTAAATAGATTTCTTCTCCTGATTAAGGTGATGGTCTCCAGTTTCCAGGAGCCAAGAACTGCTTTAGATGTAAATGATTTTTCTTTAGAAATATAAAACAAAGGACCTCCTGACATGACACATTAGCAGTTATTTAATGATAATTAAAAATCCCATAATTTTGATATCTTCCTTGACTTACCCATAAACAACCCAGGCTGTGCACTCTGGTAATTAATCTATGATAGGTTTATTCCTCTGCCTACAGGAGGTAGGATTTTTTTCTTCTAGTACTAATCAACCAGCAGCTAGTGAAGGACAGTGTCTCCCCTCCCACACAAGCCAAAGGGATTTTTAAAAAAATACTTTACAAATCAAAGGCTTTTAAATCATGTTTAATAAAGGGGAATTTTAAGACTTTTTTATGGAGATGTTGTGTTTTTTTAAACATTCTTTTGGAATAAGATTCAAATCCTTGGCACACTAAAGAGGCGCGAGAAGTATAAACTGAAACCATTTGCCTTATTTGAGGAAACAAATGCTTTTACTTAAATCTATGGCTATTTCCGAACCTCGTGAGGAGTTCCGGTGTGAGGGAGTGCAAAGGGGGTGCCTCTGAATAACTTACAAGCCAAGATCCCTATCAATAAATAAATGATAGAAACAAAGATTCAGTTCACAGAAGGGTAAATACAAATGTCTGATCATTAACATGTTCAGAACCCTTGCACGTTAAAAATTTAACCCTTGCATGCCAAATTTTGGAGAAATTAAAACATACAGATAGTTGATTGATATAGACAGATGATAGACAGATAGATGGATGCCAGACACAAGACTGTGATGTAAACACAGACCTCCTGAGGGTATAAATGGGTTCATTTCTGATAAGAACTTTGGCTCTTTCTGTTAAGAATTTTTAACAAATGCATTCTTTTGGACCCTGGAATTTCATTTCTAGGAATCTTCATGTAGTAGAAACATGTTTGGGGGGTGGTGTGTGTGTTGGGGTGGGTAGGGTGTATCCCTGATCTTTTTTGTCTTTTTGTCATTTCCAGAGTTGTCACACCTTTAAAATGTTCATACCCTTTGACCTGGTATTTCTACTTTTAGGAAATACCTATGAAATTAACCTGAAATTTGGACACAAAGAACACCAGGATCACTTATAAAAAAGCAAAACACACTCTAAGCGCTCAAAGACTGGGGAGGAAACCATAAACTATATTTCAGCCACGAAAATTAAAAATTTGAAGCCATTTAGAACTGTGTTTCCAAAGACATTTTAATGACGTGGAGAATTGCTTATGATATAATGTCAGCTTAAAAATAAAATATAAATATTGCATGATGTCAACCACATGTCATATATGCATGCACTTTAAAATAGAGAAAAAAACCCACACAATAGTAATATTTTGAGTGATTTTCACGTTCTTTTCATTCACCCTGAAATGCAAATCAGACT
Organism: Phacochoerus africanus; assembly: GCF_016906955.1. NCBI lineage: Eukaryota > Metazoa > Chordata > Mammalia > Artiodactyla > Suidae > Phacochoerus > Phacochoerus africanus. Next base: position 56,738,362 of record NC_062544.1, read on the forward strand.
GTTTGGGGCACTGGCGTCCACCTAGCTTCCTGTGAAATTCACCTGGATTTTTATCTATTTGCCTATTTATTGCTTTCCTTTGGAGGATGACTTTCCTTTTCTATAGTCAAAGATGAGCTACAGTCTGCACAACCTCATTAAAAAGCATTCATATTCCATCAGGTTTCTGGCATCTCGATCTCATCTCCTTTCACCTGGGTCACTGGCCTGCCACCAGCAGGCTCAGTCCCACTTCTGTCATGGGAGCTAATCCCAGCTTTAGAAGAAAAGGTTGAACAAGGCTCCGTACAGTAGTTAGGGTCTAGGCATTAAGCCTTGCTGTCGTCCACTGCGGACATTATGTGGGCCCAGTAATTTGCTTTGCCCTGACTCACCAAACAGCTGACTCTCTCTTTTGCCCCGGGCAAGGTGACAGGCACAACACCACAGCTTTTCTAGGACTGAGGCTTGGCGTTTCTCTTCCATTTCCTTTTTCTATTATAGAGTTTATGATCCATGGATAAGCTTTCCAGGTATTGCTTCCCTGTCAGATTGCTTGTTAGGACATGGGGGCGGAGAGGCTTAGAAATTATACCCACGTCTAGCTGATTCAAATTTAACTCATGGATAGGGAGAGAGAAAACCTGGAATCAGCATTTAAAAAAAAAATGCCAGGTGACTTTAATGTACAGCCAGCATCCAGAACCCCTGGTTTATTTGGTTAAAGCCTGATCCCATCCTAGGGATCTAAGTGAATGATTAAAACTGATGAAAATGAGTTCTCTGTCCATTTCAGATACATAGACCCAGCCCTTAGGCCACCCTACCTTTCCTTCATGACTTTAGTTTCTCTAGTTAAAAGGAAAACCATTTCTAGGCCCTGAGCTCCAGGCTATATTTCTGTACTTACTGGCCATGTGCAGTGGCCCTGTGGCTCTCTCACCTCCCCGCATAGACTGGCCAGTTAGTCCCCTCTTCTTGGCCTCTCCCTATGACATGTTGCATCCATGATGGCATCACCACCTGTGCTGCTCCCAAGCTCGCTATCTCTGAAGCATCTCTGATGCATTCATTTATCCCTAACATCAAATTCTATGGAACAGGGCTCATAAATGCATTAGCCCCCAAAAGTCAGGCTGGACAGAGAAACGTACGGAGAGTTGGGGTGTGACTGTGGGGAAACAGACAGAGTGCATCCACCACCAAAATGCATTCAGAGCTCAACCTGGAAAACACTGCAGGCCAGGCTGCTAGGTCAATGTCCCAATTTTCAACCCTCGTATGGAGTCTCCCTCTTTGTATCCACCTCTCCACTGCATCTCCTCTTCCTTCTCTCTGCCGCTGACCCAGTCACATCCTGTTGTTTCTTATCTGAGCTACGGGGACACCCTGACTCCCGTTTGTCCTCCACAGCAATGCCTGGGTCATCAGAGTCCCATGACTACTCTTCTGAGTACCCTGGAGTCCTCAGACCTCAGAGCCAGTCTGCCCCGGTTTCACTCCTATCTCCACCACTTTTGAGCAGTGTGACCTCAGACAACTTATCTAACCTCTCTGAGCTTTTGTGTTCTCACCTGGGAAGTGAGAAATAATTCTAGAACTTACTTCATTGGGTTGTCATAAAGATTCAATTAGTCTATGTAGATAATTTCTTAGGCCAATTTCTGACACAAAAGCAGCACTATGTGTATATATAATTTAAATATCTATATATTTATATAGTATATAACATATATAATTTAAATATACACAAATATTTATATAGTATATAATATAGAATTTAAATATATAAATATATAGTATATAATGTATATAATTTAAATATATACAAATATTTATATGGTATATAATATATATAATTTAAATATCTATAAATATATAGTATATAATTTATATAATTTAAATAATATAAATATTTATATAGTGTATAATATATATATACACACACACAAAAAAACTATTACTTGTATTATACTATTCTAAAATAAGTGCAGCTCCTTCAAAAGCCTTGCAGAGCCCCTTAGACTTTGGGCCCTTCCTACCTTCCAGCCTGATTCTTCACTCCCTCACTCCCACACAGCAGCGACTGCCACACTGGATTATTCATCCGTGATTTCCTGCCTCCTGGCCTTTTCTTACCCTTTGTTGCCCAGGATGCCCTTATCCTTATTGCTGGTTATGGAAATTCTATGAATTCTTCAAGTCCAGCTCATAGCAAACTTATTCTGACCCCTTTACTGATGCCCCAACTTGGACTTGATTCCTCCTTCCTAGGCAATGAAGTTGCCCTCTGCTTGTTCCCTTTAACAATTGTGCCTTATACGACAGGAAGCATCTGTAGCCTCCTTCTTTCTCCTACCTCCCCCACTACCCTCTATTGTCCAGGACACCAAAAGTTCCTAAGGGCAGGGTTCTTGCCTTGTTTATGTTTTAAACACATTTAATATTTTAATTTAATTTAATTTAATTTAATTTATTTTTTTGGTCTTTTCACACCCACAGCATATGGAGTTTCCCAGGCTAAGGGTCGAATCAGAGCTGTAGCCACCAGCCTACACCGCAGCCACAGCAACACAGGATCTGAGCTACATCTGCAACCTACACCACAGCTCAGGGCAACGCCAGATCCTTAACCCACTGAGCAAGGCCAGGGATCGAACCCGAAACCTCAAGGTTTCTAGTCAGATTCGTTAACCACTGAGCCACAACAGGAACTCCCCATTTAATATTTTAAATGTGTATCTTATGACCTAGCCCTTAGTGAAGAGTCTGGTGTAAAGGAAGTTTTGCTAACGTTGGTGGAAGAGAACCGTTACATGTGTATAGATGCTCTCGTGCCCAGTCCAAGCTGAAACAGTCACTCGGTAATTATCTGGTGACTATAAATAGAGTGTGACAGTGGACACACTGAACAAAACCATTTCTCTGAGATCTAAGTGGGTGCCTACACTGATGGGACAAATGCAACACATCTAAGATAGCCATTGCTTTGTGTGTGTCTGTTTCACCTTTTTTGGTTGCCAGTAATACTAAAACCTGATTCCAATAGACTTAAACAATGGAGGAAATTTGGTGCCACCTGATAATGAAGTAGAAAGGTCCATTGAGACTTGCCCCAGTAGCTCAACAGTGTTACCAAAGGCTCAGTTTCCTCCTATCTCTCCAATCTGTAACTTCTCTACGTGGTGTTGAGCCCTAAGGCTGGCTGCCCCTCCACCCCTGCCCCACTCAACACATGACGGCTGCCAGCAGTTTCTGGGGAATATACCTTTTCTCATGCATGTCCACTGGTAGATTCACCATGTTTCACAACTCCAGAGTTCACTACTCATGGAACTGAATTAATGCATAATGCCAACAGTATCCTCTGAATTTGTGCAATGCAATGGCTCTGGAAGAGGAAATTTATCCAGGTGGCCCCCATAGAGGAGAAAAGAAATTTGTTCACCAGCAGCCTTGAGAAAACATCTTGTTACATTTATGGATCCCAGCTTCACTGCCAATCAGAGCCAGAGAGTGGTACCATTTCCATTGATCATGTCAGGCTCCAAGTTTGGGAGACCCTGAGTTATGATCAAAACCAGGAAGATGGCCAGTGATTCAGGTAGATGAGACCAGAGAAGATAGAGTTTGCCCCATCCAACCAATGATATATATATACTACATAAATCCATGTGTATTATATATAATATATGCATACATATATAAGATTGTCATTTTCATTTACTCAAAAAATATTTGCCTGTATCTGGTATAATGAACACTATTCATTCTCTGAAAAGAATGAGTCGTCTTTTCGCCTTTCCTCTTCTCCTTCATTACCAAGTTGAAGTGGCTGAACCCTTTTCTTATCCTTTATATAATCTCTCTAGAGTCTATTTCCAGTATGTACCTTGTTTCACCTTTAAGTGGCTGATAGGATCACATTTAGCCATTGACATGTGTTTAGAGATTGAGGTGTTGTAAGGGAGTTATGCCTGTGGCTCGAGGGGCAGAATCTTTCTAAGGGTGATGGAGGTCTCGCCAGCCATAGCGATGGGACTGCTCAGGCTGAGGGAGACCACCTTGGACCTTCTGTTGAGCGGCCCTGGGAGACAGGCAGATTTCCACACCTAAATGCTCCCACAGCTATTTCACTTCTATGTGTTGCTCCTCTTCCATGAAGATTTTTGGCTTCTTCTTTTTTTTTGCGTGTGTGTTTTTACCTTTTTAGGACTGCACCTGTGGCATATGGAGGTTCCCAGGCTAGGGGTCCAATCAGAGCTGTAGCCACCATCCTACACCAGAGCCACAGCAATGCTGGATTCCGAAGCACATCTGCAACCCACACCACAGCTCAGGGCAACACCGGATCCTTAACCCACTGAGTGAGGCCAGGGATCGAACCCGCATCCTTGTGGATGCTAGTCAGGCTCGTTAACCACTGAGACACAATGGGAACTCCATATTTGGCATCTTTTAAAATAAATGATGTATTTATATTGGACCCCAGACCTTTTGAGACAGAATTAAAACACGGATTTTCCCATGTGTAGTGATATTTCTGACTTCCAACAGAGTCCATATTTCCAGTTTTACTGGAGTTAAATCTCTCGGATGAGACTGAGGAGCCCAGAAGTCTGGGCTCTGTCATTTATTAGTTATTTCACTTCGAACAAGTCCCTTCACCTCTTTAGGCTTCAATTTCATTCATCAACAACAGGATGCAGAAAATATTTATTGGGTGCCTGTTATGGGCCAGATTCTGTGCTAGAAGCTCAGGATATGACTGTAGTAGCAATTTCTTCACCTACAGAGTGAATGGGAGGTCTTGATAATGTCAGCCTCTCTCCTGCTATAAAGGCCACATGCTTTGGAGATGGAGACAGCAGGTATATGTCCCCAGGTTCTGCAGCAGTTACCCATCAGCAACAAGCTGTGATGAACACAGAGACCAGCTCCACCTGTCATAACCGTCTCTCACCTCTTCCTCTCAGGCCGGACCACATGATCAGGGTAAATTCTATTCTGCCAGGGCCCTGCAGAACTCTGACTTTAGGTCATTCATCATTGAGTTTATAGATTGGTAGGTTATAAATATCCTCTCCAAAATAAGTCATATATTCTCCTTTCCTTAAAGTATATTCCTAGAAGAACAGGTGGACTTTATCTCCTTTCACATAAACATCAGAGCCTGACCCTGTAAGTTCATTTGAAAAAAAGAATCTACTGGTGGGTGGTAACATTCCTTTTGGACTCTCTGACTGTTTGCTGGAGTTGTTCTCAGAGTGATCAGTGATCCTCTGGACAGCAAGGAGAAATGAATCACATTGGAAGTTTGTCTGCTGCTATAAATCGCCCAAAGATAATGGTGCCTGTGGCCCTGAGGCACAGGGGAAGGAGGAATGAGCCAGAGAAGCTGGGTTTGTTGAAGCCTCAGTTCAGCCAGCTTAGCAGGGAGACCTTGGGTATATCATGAATGACTCTGAGCCTCCATTTTCTTCCATCTGCAAACGGGTATGCCTACTCCTCGGAGTTGTTATAAAGATGACAGGAGATAAAGTGAGGGAAATTCTACAGATGTTAATGATCATTCTTTGTATTTCAGGATTGAAAGTACTTTCTCTTAGAAGAAAGGTGAGAAAGATGATTCAGGGGCACTAGTCATTGGTTGGAATCACCAAGTTTTTTAGATTTGGAAAGGACCTGGATGACCATCCGACTCATCAAGAGAACAGTATCAGAGGTCACACAAAAACCTAAAAATAGTTTAAAATGGGGGTTCATCTCCTCACATAACAAGATGTCTCGAGAATGGGATATTTTGCAAAGTCAACATTGGTTTTTTTTTTAATGTTATAACGATTTATTCATTCGCATATAGGCTAGACTATGATCTAGCAATCATATTGCTCCTTCTTTCTTATGAATGCATGAGTCTTTATCCCTGTAAATAAATATAAATTTCTTTTTCACATTATTTTTCCATTTTTAAGGTCTATTGTTAGTAATAGGTATAACATCTACAGTGTTTTGAATTATACAGGCATAGACATATATAAACTCACCGACAATGCTCTAAGCTTATTCATAAACATATTCATTTACATTCCACTAGCAGTCAGTTTACATGACTGGACAATACTGTGCTATATTCAATATGCAATATAAGATTTGCTAAGGCGCTCAAAAGAATATAATCTTTAGCTCGAAATCAGCTGTGAGTTTGAGGATAGCATATGATATTCAGATCAAACAAGATGGAAAGTCAACATTGTTGAGACTAAAACCCTTCTCCCTCGTGTTGGCAAGATGGTTGCCACAGTCCCAAGCATCACAGCTTCATGTGACAATATCCAAAGGGAGGAAGGAGTGTGTGTGTGTGTGTGTGTGTGTGTGTGTGTGTGTGTGTGTGTGTAAGTGGGGGGGGGGAACTCCTTTTGCCCATCTTTCTTTTGCTATGAGACTGTGAACATTTCCCTGAAGTCCTGGCAGACCTTCCCACAGGGCCCATTAACCAGAACTGCTTTCTTACATGCCCATCGTCAAACCGATTACTAACAACAACAAAAAAGGATGAGGATTATCATTCCATAGTTAGATGATTCATGATTTTTACCCTGGGACCAGCTTTCCTGAGTATATTGTTGACCCATGTCTAAATAATATCTGAATTTCTATTACCGAAGAAAAAGTGGGGAGCAGACATTGGGCAGGCAGCCAATAGGGTCTGTCATCCTATCCAATAACCCCATTTTTCTTAGCATTTGTTGTAGGAAAACTAGTAGCTCTTGTCACATAAAGAAATGACTCCATTTTACCCAGGGTCTAGTTCCTTCTATACACAGGCTAATGCCTTCAAGGTTTGTGATCTTCTGCAATAGACATGTGTATTTCAGTCTATTCTTCATTGTCCAAATATAAGGAAGTCCTAGATTCAGTTCGCATTAATTCCTCAATAAAAACGTAGCTAAATTATCTATTGATTGATTCCAAATTCTTTTTGAGTTCCTACTATGTACTAGGAACTATTCTCAGTGTGATTTATACATGGTACTGGGATAAATGTTCATCTCTTTGGAAAAGCAAAGTAAATAATGCTTAAAGTCTTTAAGAATTAGGTATTTTTGGAGTTCCCATCATGGCTCAGTGGTTAACGAATCCGACTATGAACCATGAGGTTGGGGGCTTCTATCCCTGGCCTTGCTCAGTGGGTTAAGGATCTGGCGTTGCCTTGAGCTGTGGTGTAGGTTGCAGACGTGGCTTGGATCCGGCATTGCTGTGGCTCTGGCGAAGGCCGGCAGCTATAACTCCGATTAGACCCCTAGCCTGGGAACCTCCATATGCCATGGGAGCAGCCCTAGAAAAGGCAAAAATATGACCAAAAAAAAAAGAATTAGGTATTTTTAAAACAATAGTTATGTAAACTTTAGATTAGTGAGACATATCATGAAGGAAAGGAATAAAACCATGAAGGAAAATTTTAAGTTGCAAAATTTTTAAAAATTCCAATGTATCCAAAAAGTAGGTTAAAAAATAAAAAACTAGGAAAAATTATTGTCATTATCTTTGAGAGGATATTATTCTTTAATATATATAAAGCTTTATTAATCAGTAAGAAATGGAGAATAACCTCCAAAATGGGCAAAGGCTGTGAGCATGTAAGTCACAAAATAATAAAGGTAATGGTCAATAAATAAATTTAAAATGTTCAACCTCATTGGTAAAGTGCATAAAGTTGTATGTCTTAAAGTAATATGATACCATTTTAACTTAGAATTTTTTTTTTTTTTGCTTTTTAGGGCTACACCTGCTGCAAATGGAAGTTCCCAGGCTAGGGGTCGAATCAGAGCTACAGCTGCCAACCTGCACCACAGCTCAGACAATGCCAGATCCTTAACCCACTGCGCAAGGCCAGGGATAGAACTCACATCCCGGTGAATACTAGTCTACTAGTCAGGTTCATTACCCCTCAGCCACGATGGGAACTCCGGTAGACAAGTGATATTAACAAGCATTGGTTAGAGTGTGTGAGAGATGAGCGTTCTCATATACTGTTGGTGAGAGTATGAACTGGTTCAGATTTAGGGGATGCAAGTTGATGATATTCAACAAAGCCTTAATGAGGGTTAATGAGGGGCACACCTTTTAAAGCAGCCATTCTCCCTCTGATCATTTATCCAAAGGAAATAATCAAGGGTATGTGCAAAGACATTCTGAATCAACACTTTCACCAGGTTAATCATAATGGCACTTAAAACTCAGGCTGTAGGTTGCAAGTACACATGCCAAACTTAACTGTAAATTAAGCTGAGCTTAGAGTCTATTAGAATTTTATAGATTGTGCAGCAGAAAGACTTTTAAAAAGCAAGGTATTTAAATGATTTATTCTTTCTCTTTGATAACCTCTGTGATTCTTTGGTGGGAAAGAAGAGACAAAAAAACAAATTTATGTTCACCTTCAAATTAAAAATTTTTTTTGGAAATAATGTTTTCAATTGGATCATCTTGTGAAAATTAACCTTAAAAGGTGATATTAACATTTTGTAAAGATGAACTTATATGTGCTACAAAGTTCAAGAGAAAACTAAAAAAGACTTTTCAACTAAAGTCATGAAAAAGTTTCAATGAGGAGGAGCAAGCTACAGAACCGACAGCTACACGTGGACTTTCTGTTTTGTCTTAGATTTTTCAATTGTTTTCTAATTATCTGTTTTGTCTTAGATTTTTCAATTGTTTTCTAATTATTACTGCTTAACATTTAATTTTTCTTAAAAGTCTGAAGTTTTGGGTTGCTCATATCTAGAGCTGTGGTTTATATAGTACCTAAGAATTCACTAGTTAATGAAGATAATTTTGAAAAGAATTCAAATTTTTGTTTACAGTTTATAACTTCCCTCGGGGACTATGTGACCAAAATCAGTGGACCTAATAGTAGTTGCCATTTATTGAGTGTTCACTGTGTGTCCGGCATTGTTTTAAGCTCTTCGCATATATTAACTCACCGAGTCCTCACAGCAGTCCCTTACATGGCACCATTACTATGCCCATTTTACAGATGAGGAAACAAAGGCACAGGAGGTGACAGACCTACCCAGGTATACACTAGTGGCAAAGCAGTGGGAGCCCAGACATTCTTTCTCCACAGGCCTAGCTCTAACCGCCAGGCACAATTGCCTCAACTACCTAAAATAAGATTGGGTACCCGACTGCAAAAGACAAGTCCATAAAGCAGAAGGAGGAGGTGCACGCAGGCCTTTCAAACCTGCTCCCCACCCAAGTCATCTGGGGAAAGTTGTGAAAATACAGATTCTAGAATCAGAATCTCCTGCCTTTTTTTTTTTTTTTAACCCAATTCATGGAATAATAACTAATGATTTTTCAGTGTTTACCATATACCAATTGCTGAGCTAACTGCTTTCCACGCCTGACCTCATTCTGTCCTCATACAAACTCCACGTGGTGGATGGTCTTTGTCTTTGTCCCCTTTTAGGGATGAGGAGACACAGGCTTTAGAGAGGTTGAGTAACGTGCCCACCATCACACAGCCCATGGGAAATTAGATTAGGAGTCCCTGTGCCTGCAAACCTTGACCTCTCATATCAGGCCATTCTGCACAGGGGCAGGGTTTGGGGAGAAAGTGCTGCTTGTGTAGCAAACGGGGTGCCCAGGCCTCTGATAAACAGGGCAGGCTCTAGGGAATGTAGCATCCACCTCACAGCACATAGAGGCTTCTCCAGGCTGAGGGGCCAGTGGGTGAGCTCAAAAGAGAGAACACAAACCCCACGAGCCACGAAAATGACTTTAAGCCACAGAAGGCTGCAAACTCCATGTGAGGGCTCATGTGCCGAGGGTGTGCCCGGCCAAGCCCCTGTTAGGGTAGCACCTGAAATCTGGAACCTTCTCAGACCCACAGGGCCTGCTAAGAATACCAGATGCTTTAAGGTGCCCTGGTCCCCCAACACTCATGAAATTTAAAATACATTAAAAAAAAAAAACTAAATAAATTGAACTCCACAAAGCTCTATTTTTTTCTCTCCTCCTCATGACTTCAGTGTTATTTTGAAATATCAAGTGCCAGTTTCTTTTCAGCTGCCCTGAACCTGAGCTTCATCTGCACTGGGGCACCAGCTTTGCATCACTCTTAAGGTCCCTTTCTGCTACACCTTTGCCATCAATCAAAGTTTCTTTACGGTAAATCATGGCCGATGTGTTTACTTGGGAAGGGGCAAATTTCCTGCCTCAATTTAGATTAAGGTGTCAATATGATAAATATCAGGATAACAAGACGGATGTGAGATAAACTCTTCCACCATCTCACACACACACACACACACACACACACACACACACACACACACACACTTCAGATGAAGGGGCCTGGAGGTGGATGGCCAGCTGCCCAGGACTGATGAAGGCAGCACAAGGCCGAGTCAGAACAGAGACGGTACCATTCGGGGTCCAGGGAGCTGATGGAGAGATGAGCCCACAGGGTCACCTCCAGGATCTGGTGGAGTTCAGACTCTCCCAGGAGGAGAAGCCCAGCTGTCCAGCAGGCCCCAAGCATCTGATTAGGAACTGCTCTGCCTGAATCTGATTCTCCCACCCGACACTAGCCCATCCCGCCACTCCAGCCAGTGTTGGGGAAAAAAACAAACTAAACAATATGCCTTTGATGCGAGGTGGGGAAGGAAGATAGCTGAGGCTGGAAAGACTGCAGGACCACTGGGGGCAACAAGGATGGAAAGGAGATTGGCTACCAGGTCAAGTGTAGAATCTTCATGTTGACCAGTGTCAGGCTGTCAGGCTTTCTGTCTTCTCCTCCCTCTCCCTCTCCCCCTCCCCCTTCCCCTTCCCCCTCCTTCTCCTTCTTCTTCCTGACACACCTGCAGCATATGGAAGTTCCAGGGCCAGGGATGGAATCAGAGCTGTAGCTGCAGGCCTAGGCCACAGCCACAGCAACCCTGGATCTGAGCCACATCTGCGACCTATGCCACAGCTTGTGGCAAAGTCAGATCCTTAACCCACTGAGCGAGGCCAGGGATCAAACCCACATCCTCACAGAGACAACACTGGGTCCTTAATGCGCTGAGCAACAGTGGGAAATTCTGGCTTTTTATCTTCCGATGCAAGACTATGTGACTTAAAGGGGCTCAAGACTGGCACTTTCTCAAGAAGGAGCCTCAATGTCACAGCCATGCCCGATTTTTCATCTGGGTTAAGGGAATATTACCACCACCATCCCTTGGTTCAACGGCACCAAGGGAAGCAAAAATAAAGTTGCGTCTTGAATATGTCACAAGTTGTGCTTGTTTAATTACCTGCTCTCACTAGCATTTATCTGGCACCCTAGGCTATGCTAGGAGAATTGCTGGTTATCCTTACTTTAGGAGGAGATATAAACCTCCTTATTTGTGCAGATCGCACAACTGAGGCTCAGAAAGGGTACATGAGCTGAATTATGATCCCGGCTGTGTTGTCTGCACTACAAATGCTACAGGGAACCAGGGGTGGGAGCACCCGCAGCCTCCAACAGAGCGATTTGCCTGTTGGAGGCTTGGGGCAGTGGGCATGCAGATGATTTGCTCAGGTACTAGAACTGCAGAGAAAAGGGTTGCCATCCGTATACAGAGACAGCAACGCAGACACTCCTGGGAGCTCATCTGATATGAACTGCTCTTCTGGCAGCAGCAAGGGATGGGTGCTGGAAACACTCAGGTTTCTCTGCAGAACTCCTCCTGGCCGGGGACACAGAGGCCATTCCCCACCTCCCAGGGTGGTTAATAGACACTGGTCTTGTCCCCATTGACACAATGCCAGTATCTGTGTAGACTGTAGAAGTCACAGATATAGCCAGGAGATAGATAGGTAGGTAGATAGATAGACAGATAGATGAATGACAGAGTGATCAAGCAGGGTGTTCAGGAGTTCCCATCGTGGCTCAGTGGAAACGAATCTGACTAGCATCCACGAGGATGCAGGATGGATCCCTGGCCTTGCTCAGTGGGTTAAGGATCTGGCATTGCCGTGATCTGTGGTGTAGGTCTCAGATGCGGCTTGGATTCTGAGTTGCTGTGGTGTAGGCCAGTGGCTACAGCTCTGGTTTGACCCTTGACCCCTAGCCTGGAAACCTCCATATGCCTCAAGTGCAGCACCCCCCCCCAAAAAAAAGACAAGCAGGGTGTCTAAATCAGCAGACAGACAAGACAGAAAAGGTTGAGAAAGTTTAGAATTTTACAAAAAGATGCTGTTTAAAACTACCTCGAAACCTAAGCTATGATAGGAGTAGGGTCTTTCAGTCATCAGGGTCAGGGTTTGAAACAGAAAAACCTTGCTGTCATCAATCTTTAACCTAATGTGTCTGGAAACCGGACAGGTGACTTTTTTTTTTTTTTAACTTTTCATAAAATCTCAATAAATCAGGTTCAAACGGACTTGTAAATTTCCAGGCAATTCACATGTCACCCCCCCCCCCCCCCCCCCCCGCCAACTCCCTGTAAGCCCTGGCCACCCCCCTACCTCCAGAAACCACATAAACATATCAACAGAAGCAGGTTCCTCTCAAGGACAGGCTGCTGCATTCTTCAGATTACTAAACCGGCATGAAAAGCCACCATTGTCCTGGCAAGGCATTCGTGCCACCCAGACTGGCCGAATCTCCTATGGAATCACCATTTCAGGCAACAGGCAAGAGGGGGCTCCCGGCCAGCCATGGGGAGGTAATGGCACCGGTGCGTGGGGGCAGGGGTGGGGTTGGGATAAGGTCACTAATTTATCTTAGTGGGGTGCTACCTTTGAAGCACATTGAAGCTACTTCAATGTTAACATTTCGAAGGGGAAAGCACAAACACCCAGCTTTCAAGCCATCAAATTTTTCTTTTAAGAGATAACCACCTCTGACTCAGAAGACAAATATTAAAAATAAAAATATCCAATCCAAACACAAACCAGACCAGCTCTCCACCATCCAGACGATCTTGGTGGTCTCCCAGGTGAAAGAAAAGTAGTACGTGTGTGTGTAAATTCAGTCCAGCACAGGTTTTCTTTTCTTTTTTTTTTCAGTTTCCTTTTCTCTACCTTCCAAAGGTTAGCTGCTAAATTACACAGAGTCATCTGACCAAAGCCAATCCCATTTATAAGTGCTGAAACATGGTCTTATGAAAGATAAATAGAAAGAGCTATTTCATTAGCATGAAGCAAAAAGAAAACAAAAATACAACAATCCCTCACCTAACCCTCCATTCAGTAAGGGGAAAATTACCTTCAAGAATTTAAACAATGAGGCTTAAGTCAGGGCACCATCGCATGTTTCAGAAGTTCTTTGTTCTCCACCAAAAACAAAACAAAAAACAGATCGTAGGAGAATGTGATTAAGAAGGAACAAAATAGATGTTCTTTATTTGCCTTCAAAAGTGAGATTTCAGTTGTTAAAGTCAGAGTATAAGCTTAAAACTGGAAGTAACAAGGCCCAGGGTTTGCCTTTTTCCTCCTGCCAAGATATCGTCATTAGAAACCACTTCTGTCTCTCACTGGTTTGCTTGTCTCTCTGCTTTCAGTGGGTGACTCACCCATGGGGAGAGAGCTGCTCCCAGCCAGCTCTGCCAGCAATAATGCTTTCACCACCCCTGGAGGGACTCCTTTTCTGTGAGTTGCAAGAAATCAGCAGCACCTTTCTGGCTCTCCCAGGATAGAGCCTGGAGGAAAGAGGGCAGGACCACACGGTCATTCTAATTCTTCTTCCATGATAAAATCCCAAAAGATTTCAAATGGTACAGGGTTTAGGTGTTGAACAAAATGAGGCAAGCTTTCTATTAATTAAGCAGGTTTATTCACCTAATTAAGTGTCTAGGGTTGTCCTTGCCTCTCTCCCACCACTGCTAACTGGAAAACTGAAAAGGGGGAGGGAAGAGCCCCAGAAAGGATTTTGAGGTTGAAAGGGTTCCTTATTTTGCATACCAAGGCCTAGCACCTATGGATGGCAGAAAAGGTTCTCGGGCAACAGTGGTAAGCGTAAAATTTCAGCATTGCAGCATCAAAGCAAAATATGAAGTCGGGGTTATTATTTTTTTTTTTCAATTCACATCCCAGTCCAGAAAAATTTCTGCCTTTGCTCCATGTCTTTGTCTCCTGAGACCATCTGAGGAAGAAAAAACCACCACCCAAACAAAAACCCACCCACCCTGGGTTTATATAATTTTCAAATGCTGAAGTCATCCGTAAAGGTATCCACTAAGGTTTAAAATCTCTTTGCTTGCCTTCTCCAACCCCCTACCCACTGCCCACACGCACCTGAAGCCTCTCGTCATACTTGTTTTCCTTGCCTTTCTTTGCTGTTCCAGCCATAGGAATGCACTTTGTATTGGAAATTGTGGGCCAGGTGGCAGCTACTTAGAATAACCTTGGCAGAGACAGCAAAGATTAATTTAAGAAAAATATGAGTTGGCAGAAGACATTGCAGTAGATGTTTCCCCAGGAGCAGGATTAACAAAGAAAAGTAATAGAAAAAAACGTTACATCCGGCATATTTCAAAGACATGAGAAAACACATGGATTGTATAAAATAAGAATAAGCTCCAAGTTGGCTCAATTCATAGAGAATTAAGGAGGCAGCAATAAAAATGTGAGACTATAAATACAGCCATAGCCTTTCCTTACTCTACAGCCCTCATCCCCACAAACTCCATACGTGGCTTCCTCAAACTTTATTTGAATATTTTTCTTGGGACTTTCTTTTCACTCGCCGTTGGCAGCCTCTCAGTTCATTGACACCCATAGTTCCAGTTTTTGCATCAGCCAGCATGGGCCCAGTTCCACACTAGTTCTTTTCATCACTCAGAATTGCCAGCTCCACCACCAAGATCGCCAGCTCTGGAGTTCTCGTCACACACCACCATCTCTTTGTCTGCCATCTTTCTTCCTTATTCCTCCTGAGCTGAACCCCCCTCAACCACAGCCCCTTTCTTCTATGCTCATCCTTTAGAGCCTCTGGTTTCATTTCTATCCCTGTCCAGCCCAAACTTAGAATACCTTACTTCGCTGATGCCCTGTCTAGATCACCTTATCTGGGGAATCCTCAGGCTCTCCATTCTCCATTTCCCTCCAAGAGCAGCTGACTCTCACTGAAAAAGGCAAGTTAACACAAATGCCTACAAGTTTACTCCCATGTTCTCTCTCTTGTGTCCAGGAACCCTCTTCTTGCAGCATTTTCCAAAAGTACTCAAAACTTACCATTATATGCTTCCTCTATATCACGGTTCCCTTGATGCCCAAACTCACATCTTCTTTCTTCACCTGTTCCTCTAATGAGGTGCCATTCCTGCTGACTTTATCTCCACAATGATTTTTTTTTTTGTCCTTTTATGGCCGTACCCACGGTATATGGAAGTTCCCAGGCTAGGGGTTGAGGCAGAGCTGTAGCTGCTGGCATATACCACAGCCGCAGCAATGCCAGATCCAAGCTGCATCTGTGACCTACAACACAGCTCACAGCAACACTGGATCCTTAACCCACTGAGTGAGGCCAGGGATCAAACCCATGTCCTCATGGATACTAGTCAGGTTCATTACTGCTGTGCCACGACGGGAACTCCTCCGCAATAATTTTTAAACAATTCTCTTCCTTTCAATTTCAGTTCCTATTACCAAGCCCCAGTTCATGCCTCCACTATCTCTGCTATGCAGTTGCTATCGACTCCATCTTGCTCATCAAACTCCTAGCCTTCCCCTTTAATTATTCAATCCTGCGATCATTTCAGTTCTGCAAAGAAGCCTCCAGTGGGCCCCTGTGCGCTCCCAGGTGAAACACAAACCCTGCAGCCCAGTACAAATCCATCTACAGCAAAGCTCCAACCTGCCTTTCCAGCCTTGCTTCTCACTATTCCAACATTCGTTGGCCAAAGTGGAAAAAACACATTGTGTTCACACCTCTACACGTTTTGATCAGTTCCCACCCATTCCTATTTGTCTTTTATATTTCTGCTATCTTTCTAGGCTCTTCTCAAATGCCTTCTCTTCTAGGAAGTTAGTGATCTTTCTTTCCTTCAACCTCATCAACAGTGACCTCATCTCACTCTGCTTTGGAGTTTACTTCTGTACTTGTCTAATAGGAAGGTTCTTGATGAGCCTTGTTTTTTTTAGCTTTGTATTCCTAGGAGGTTTGTAAAGTGCCTTCCATAATACAGGAGCTGAATAAGTATTTGCAAGGTAAAAAAGAAAAAATAAAACACACTGGATCTGGCATTTCAAGTCTACACTCTGCTCTTAATAGTGGGGGGAGGGTCCAATAGATCCTTTTATCTCTCTGGGTCTTACTTGAGAAAGAAGAGCTTTAAATTTTTTTTTTTTAAATTATAGTCTATTTACAATGTTGTGCCAATTTCTGCTATATAGCAAAGTGACTCAGTCAGAAATATATATATATATACATTTTTTAAAATATTATTTTCCATCATGGTCTATCCCAGGAGACTGGATATTGTTACCTGTAGTATACAGTAGGACTTTACTCTTTATTCATTATAAATGTAATAGTTTGCATCTATCAACTCCAAACTCCCAGTCCATCCCACTCCCTCCCCCTACCCTCTGGTAACTGCCAGTCTGTTCTCTATGTCTATAAGTCTGTTTCTGTTTTGTAGATAGGTTCATTTGTGTCATAGTTTAGATTCTACATATAAGTGATATCCTATGGTATTTGTCTGTCTCTTTCTGACTTACTTCATTTAGAATGATAATCTCTAATTTTGCCCATGTTGTTGCAAATAGCTTCATTTTGTCATTTTTATGGCTGAGTAGTATTCCATTGTATATATGTATGAACTCTTCTTAATCCATTCATCTGTTGGTGGACTTTTAGGTTGTTTCCATGTCTTGGCTATTGTGAATAGTACTGTAATGAACATAGAGGTGCATATATCTTTTTGAGTTATAGCTTTGTCCAGATATATGCCCAGGACTGAGATTGCTGGATCATATGGGAGTTCTATATTTAGTTTTCTGAGGAACCTCTTACCATAGTGGTTGTACCAATTTACATTCCCACCATGTGTAAGAGGGTTCCCATTTCTTCACATCCTCTGCAGCATTTGTAATTTGTAGACTTTTTAATGATGATAATTCTGACTCATGTGAGGTAGTACCTCACTGTAGTTTTGATTTTCATTTCTCTAATAATTACTGATGTTGAGCATCCTTTCATGGGCCTACTGGCCATCTGTATTTCTTCTTTGGAAAAATGTCTATTTAGGTCTTCTGCCCATTTTTCAACTGAATTGTTTGTTTCTTTGTTGTGTTGGGTTGTTTGAGTTGTTTATATATTTTGGAGATTAAGCCCTTGTCAGTTTCATTGTTTGCAACTATTTTTTCCCATTACATAGATTGTCTTTTCATATTTTTTATGGTTTCCTTTGGTGTGCAAAAGCTTGTAAGTTTGATAAGGTCTCATATATTTTTGTTGCAAGAAGAGCTTTTAACTTGAAAGTTTCTAAACTAATAGTCTAAATCAAATGAAATTTAATTCTTCTGCTAGCTGAATAAATTTGGAAAACTACTGACAAGCTTGGTTTGCCAATTCCATAAGAAAAATTGCCCCAAATACCTAGTTCCAGGAACTTCCAGTCATAGCATTGTCACCATCAGGGCACACTACATATAATCGTATTTATTGGGGAAAGGTCTGAGGAGCGAGGTTGTGATCCCAGAGCTGTCTGACATCTCCTGACCCCCCCACCTACCCCCAACATTTTTATGTGCAGGTATTTGGATTGCATGTTGTTTCCTCACAACTTAAAATGAATTCCACAGAGTCCTCCTTTCAAAGTCTTATTGGGTTTGGTGAGAAATGATGACGGGATCAGGGTCTGCCGTCATTTATTTTTTAATTTAATTTCCTGAGTCAGTCTCACCTCTCCCTACTCACACAGACTGAGGGTAAGCGGTGACCCCTGTTCTGAAAGCAGTGTTTGTTTATTTATTTATTTATTCATTCATTCATTCATTGTTATCTATTTATTTACTTGTTGAATTTAGGTAGCTCGTACTACAAAGGACCATACTTAAGCTCTGCCATTTTGCTAACTAAAGGAAACATGGTTTGCTTTATGCTTTTTATAAACTACACAGAGACTGAGACTAAGGGACTTTTTTTTTTTTTTTTTGACTCTTGGAATGATACTGAACATTATGAAACACTGATGAATTTGCAGGATGAATAATATCGTATTAAATATTATTGCTATCTACATTATGCACAGATTAAAATATCCCATTAACACTGCAACATTAATCTAAAAGAAGAGGAAGGAACTAGAAAAAATAAGACTCTCTGGGAAAGTCATTTGAGCCCCACGGCCCTTGCAAGGACCTTGAGACTCAGGCAGCACTATTGCTAGATGATGGGGCAAAGGACTTTACTTTGCAACTCAGTCTCATTTAAACCAGGTGATATCCTGATAAAAACTAGTAGGGTGGGTGTTATTATCCCCACTGAACAGATGAGAGGACTGAGTTCCAACCTACTAGTCAAAAGGAAAACTCAGGAGAATTGGAGCCACCATCCAGGAGTCCTGGGTTCTGGTCCCATCATCTTGCCACCATATTGCACTGTCCTGGAAAGTCACCGGGAAAACATTACTGCAAAATGAGAAGAAGAAGGCACGAGACTCCACTGAGGCCCCCACAGCTAGTTGGGCAGAGGATGGTAAGAGCCAGGCCTTGCAACTTCCCAGCCAGCAGAATGTCTGCTCACCAAAGGACAATAAATTACATAAAAACTAAATGGTTCTGAGGAGGTATTAATCATGCAAAACCAAAGGCATTATAGTCCTTGTAAGTATTTAACTATGAGAAAATCATCATGGTGCCTGACCAGGCGACAGTGCTACTTGAAGAGTTAAGACAATAATACAGACCTGCGAATGTGGTACGTTCAGTTGCATTTCAATCAAATTTACAATAATGTTAACTTGACAAATTTAGAGATTTTATATGTTGTATATGTGATGTACATGATACATATTATAAATTATCAAATTTAGTGATTCTATATATAATTATATAAAGTACAATTATATATAATCAACCAATTTAGTGATTATATACAAATTTGATGATATATAATTTATTTCTGTCTTTTTTTTTTTTTAGGGCCACACCTGAGGCATATGGTGGTTGCCAGGGTAGGGGTCCAATCAGAGCTGTAGCTGCTGGCCTATGCCAGAGCCACAGTAACTCAGGATCTGAGCCACGTCTGTGATCTACACCACAGCTCACGGTAACGCCGGATCCTTAACCCACTAATCGAGGCCAGGGATTGAACCCACATCCTCATGGATACTAGTCAGGTTCATTAACTGCTGAACCACGATGGGAACTCCCAGTGATAGATAATTTATATCATTATATATATTATATATACACACACATCCTGTTGGGCAGATGAAAATTAAGCAAAAATATAAAGTAGGTCACTTGACTGACTTTAAGTAACATCATGTAACCCAATGTATACTTTCTCTCTCTCTCTTTTTTTTTGGCCACATCCATGCATGGCACATGGAAGTTCCAAGGCCAGGGATTGAACCTAGGCTGGAGTTGCAGCCTGCACCATAGCTGCTACAATGCTGGATCCTTAGCCTACTGTACTACGTAGGAACTTCCACTTTTGCTCTTCTTTATTGTCTTCCAGCATCTGTTTTCAGCATTCAGTGACATCAGTTTGTCCTGGTGTCCTGCCTTCTTTATCTCGATCCTTGTGCTCTGTTTTCCCTTCATTCAGGGCTACGACCAGCCTCGTGTACTATTTTTTCCCCCACTTCCAACACGCATGTGCGTGCACACACACACACACACACACACACACACGCGCGCGCGCTTCACACACACTTCTGTGCCTTTGCTCTTGCTATTTCCTCTAGTTACAATAGTCTTCCCACCTGTTTTTTCCCCGACTAAATATCAGCCTGTGTGACTCAAGCTTTATCTCTGACCACTTCAGCTCAACTCTCAATTAGAAGAATGCCTTTCTTTATTGATACACCCAACATACACAAATCTCAAAATAATTACGCTGAATGAAAAACGACAACAAAGTATATGCTGTGTGACTCTATATAAAATTCTAGAAGATGCAAACTAACTTATAGTGACAGAAAGCAGATTATTGGTGTCCTGGGGATGGTGGGACAGCAGAAGAGGCAGGATAAGGGGAGGAAACAGGGAGGGGTTACCAAGAAGCACAACACAATTTGGGGGATGATAGTGTGTATTATGCTGATTTTGTTGGTTTCACAAGTGTCTACGTGCCTAAAATTATTAACTTGTACACTTTAAATATGTGCACTTCATAATATGTCAATTATATCTCAATAAAACTTCTAAAAAGCAAAAAAAGAAAAGAAGTGAAAAAAAGAACGCCTTCCCCATGTGCTCTTTCATAAGTGTTCTATCTTACCCCTCACTGTGTTTCCATCATGTTACCTGTTTAGCTCCTCTGTCCAATTAACCAGAATGCAGTTGGTTAAGGATTTTCACTAGTCTTTAGTGACAAAGAGTTGGTGAGTAACAATGGAGGGCCAGAACATAGGCTGTCATTGGTGATGGTGACTCAGATCAGCAGCACCTCTTGTAGAAAACCACTTAGCTTAGCTGGGTGATGTGTTTAAGAACTCTATTCAGGGAGCTCCCACTGTGGCTCAGTGGTAACCAACCTGACCAGCATCCATGAGGATGTGGGTTTGATCCCTGGCCTTGCTCAGCGGGTTAAGGATCAGGCATTGCCATGTGCTGTGGTGTAGGTCACAGACCATGGCTCAGATCTGGTGTTACTGTGGCTGTGGTATAGGCCTCTAGTCTGGCAACTTCCACATGCCATAAGTATAGCCCTAAAAAGAAAAAAAACCCACTCTATTCAGCATCCTTCATCTTTATCATTTGTCCATCTCTGTAAAATCCCCCCTTTTAATTTTCCCTTATATTTTGTTTTCATCACAAATAATGCCACCCTCCTAACCCTTGGTAGGCTACTTTCACTCCCATAATTCTATGTCTATGACAACAGTAAGGCTTTCTTTTTTTTTGTCTTTTTTTGTCTTTTAGGGCTGCACCAGTGGCATATGGAGGTTCCCAGTCTAGGAGTCAAATCGGAGCTATAGCTGTCAGACCTACACCACAGCTCACGGCAACACCAGATCCTTAACCCACTGAGTGAGGCCAGGGATCAAACCCGCATCCTCATGGATGCTAGATGGGTTCGTTAACCACGATGGGAACTCCAAGGCTTTTTTTTTTAATTTAAAATTTGCGATCATTTAAGATGTCTTTAGCAGTGATTTGGTGACTGAAATCTGTTTTCGCTTAGGAAATTGAAAGTTAAGCATTTGATTTGTCAGGCTCAATAATTTCCTTGAAAATGCTTAATAAACTATGATGCACTTAATAAAAAAGACATAGATTCAGACTGTGCCTTATTTCAGGTTCAGATTTGATAACATTCACCAAGTATTTTTTTAAAAGAATAAATGAAGACTATTACATATTTGATACCCTTCCTCAAAGCTTAACAATTGTCTTATCTCCTCCCTCTGCTCTGAACAAACGTTCCCAAATATTTTACCCATGGTGGGCATCTTTCACATAAGTATGACTTTTACACATGTTTCCTCTCTTCTAGTGCTTTGACCCCACTACTGCCAAGCCTGCTAGGCTGTGTACAGGTTCCTTGCCACCACTGCCAGTGCCTAAAGATGTTCACCACTGTTGCACACACTTGTGTCTGCTGTGCTTGGCTGCCTCAGCGCCCCCCACCCGACCCCTACCCTAGCATTGACCTATGTACCTTCTAGATCGGGGCACTGCTTCCACTCCCACTGGGAACTTCCACTCCACCAGTGCTGATACATGGAGGTTTGGGAGAAGCTTCTGCCATGGTGAGGTAGGGAACATTGCCGTCTCTACATATGTCCCCCGTGTCTCCCAGAGTTTTGATTCTGAGTTTCCTCTGTCTCCAGGACTTAGACATGATTTCATGGAGGGACTGGCTTCTTAGTGAGACACACATGTCCTGCCTCACTCTCCCCTTAGGATAAAATGTGTCTCCGTTCCCTGTGCCCGAAAGGCTTCTGCAAATGTGCCCTTAGAGGCCGGGTTTGAGGCATTTGAATCAGGAAACTAGCCTAGGTTCTGTTTAGGACAAGGAGTGCCACACACATTTTTGTCCTAAATTTTGTCCAGGTGCAAAATGAATGTAAACATTCAGCTCGTCATTGCAAACATGGTCTTAAATTGATCGCCTCACAAGCAGATTCTCAGGATCCATATTTGGCTTTTATTAAGATCCCCACCAAAAGGAGAGTTTTCTATGAAATATGATTTTTAAAAGACCTATAAAATTAGAATATTTTTAAAACATGTGAGCATGTGGTTCTGGAGGAAAAGCAGGAGACGTTGGCATGGAAAATTTGAACATTCACAGGATTTGATCCAGATGATCTCAACTATTAAGGGAATTATTTAATGGCCATTCTCATGTACTTGTTTGTCACTCTCTATTCAGCTTTGATGTGAATACACTGGCTTTGCTGTCTTCGATTATAAACAGAGCACTACTGGAAAATTGGGAATTTGGAAAAGAACAACACTGGTGATTAAACGAATGGTGACAAAGACTATATAAGGAAACACTTAAGGAGATAAATGTCTATACTTACATGAAATATATTCAGCATAAACTCACATCTTAAATGTATATATGTGCATATATAGAATATCTACTGATAAACAAATACTTCATTTTTACATATGACATCTATTATGTTGTTCTGTGAAAGACTAGAAGTCAAGAGCTAGAAGCGACTAAAACAAACCGTTTAATCCATTTGCCTCTGTTTAGGCAGGTCCTCTGTACTATGCATGAAATCGTAGATGACAGACTTATACAGTTCTCCAGCTTGGCAAATTGCTGCCATAACCCTAACTATTTACTTCCTCTATACTTAGACTTATCCATTAGCATCTTCTTGGTGTTCTGGGGGCAGGTATAACTGCAGCTTGGTATATTTCATGCTTTTCAATCAGTAAACATTGATTGGCATCCTGTGTGTAAACTATCAGACTTGATGCTTGTGGAGAATTTGAAGAAACTAGCAATACCTTAATCTATATTTAATTTACTTATCTTTATTTATATACACATACGTGAGGCATGGGAGTAAATTAGCAGGTTATAAAAGAGCATAGTAAGAGGTTAGATCAGAGAAGAAGGGAGATGAAGGGGATGGAAAATATAAGAGGCAGAATTAACTTTGAAAATGTCCTAATTTAATTGGAATAGGCAAAGAAGACAGGAGACTGAGAAGCAGTAAGAAAGGGGATTGGGGAGCAGAAAAATAACTTTTAAAGGAAGTCAGGAGAGGAACAAGAAGGTAGGACCTCCAAATTGTACAAGTAGAATTAATTCTCATCGTAACAGTCTCCCTTCCTTTACATCTCTTGAAATCAACAAAATGGCACATTAAAGAAAAAAATCCCCCCAATTCCACAGCAGCAACCAAACCAGAGAGGGATATGGTTTTATGCCACCATCTTCAAAAGAAGTGGCCAATGAAAGAGACAGAAAATCCTGCAGAGGCATGGCACCGTTCACCACGGCAAAGCTCCTACCTCTATCTCCAGCCCCAGGAGCCACATAGGTATACCAACTTAATCCAGAGACATCACATTACTGGCCCAAAATTGGAAGAGAAGCTTACTGAGAAGCTAACTCTGAATAGGAAGTCATAGAAAATCCTGGAACATCCTGGAAACGAATAGTGTATTATAATCTCTATAATAGCATTGAGGGCTCTGAGACTAAATGTGAAGTTGGGGAATAGATTCCACATTTGAGGGTATCCTCCCCTAAGACTACAACATATTCCTCAACTCAGTGAAGAAAGACTTTACACATTTAACAAATTCACAAATGACTGTTGAACAAATAACAAATGCTGGTGCGGGTGTGGAGAAAAGGGAACCCTCCTACACTATTTGTGGGAATGTAAATTGGTACAACCACTCTGGAAAACAGTATGGAGATATCTCAGAAAACCTGAATATAGAACTACCATATGACACAGCAATCCCACTTTTGGGCATATAGCCAGACAAAACTTTCATTGAAAAAGATACACGCACCTCCATGTTCACTGCAGCACTATTCACAATAGTCAAGATATCTGGAAACAAACTAAATGTCCATCAACAGAGGAATGGATTAAGAAAATGTAGTACATATACACAATGGAATACTACCCAGCCATAAAAAAGAACAAAATAATGCCATTTGCAACAATGTGAATGGAACTAGAGACTCTCATACTAAATGAAGTAAGTCAGAAAGAGGAAGACAAACACCAGATGATATCACTTATATGTGGAATCTAATATATGGCATAAACGAACTTATCCATAGAAAAGAAAAAAACTCATGCACATGGAGAACAGACCTATGGTTGCCGGGGGGGGGGGGGGTAGGGAGTGGGATGGACAGGGAGTTTGGGCTTAGTAGATGCAAACTATAGCATTTGGAGTAGATAAGCAATGAGATCCTGCTGTATAACACAGCAAACTATATCCAATCACTTGTGATAGAATGTGATGGAGAATAATGTGAGAAAAAGAATACACACACACACACACACAACTGGGTCACTTTGCTATACAGCAGAAATTTACAGGATGTTGTAAATCAAATTTTTTTTTTTAAAGAAGTGACTGTTGAGCCCTGATAATCTAACCAAGTCTGCACAGTACCTCAGCTGGCCTCTGCTGTGTCTTGCCATGCCTATAGAAAAAGAGGAAACAGGATGAAAGTCCTAGCCCTAAAATTGTGGCTTGCCAGGAAAAAGAAAAGTCAAAAGGGAAGGAGACAAGAAGGTATCTACACAATATTAGGGCAAATAACAGGTCCGGATCAAGAGGACAGTTGAGCAAGATGAAAGTTAGCACACACACCCCCACACACACCTAAAATGCAAAAGATAAAGAAACCACCTTAGATGCAAAAACAAATAAAAATCAGAGGGAAATTCTTCACAAGTGCTCTGAGCTACAGAAAATTTATCGCGAAGATGAATTCAATAAGACAAGGGCCCACAGTCAAGATGATTAAACAACAGAATGAAGGTTCCCTAGTTGTCTAGGGGTTAGGATTTGGTGCTCTCTTACAACAGAAGAACCCAGAGAACAGACTGAATGAGAAAACAGCATTATCTATGATTAAATTTGAGGCTATAAGAAATAGACTAGGGAGTTCCCTTCATGGCTCAGTGGTTAACGAACCCGACTAGGAACCACGAGGATTCAGGTTCGATCCCTGGCCTCACTCAGTGGGTTAAGCTGCCATGAGCTGTGGTGTAGGTCAGACACAGCTTGGATCTGGCGTTGCCGTGGCTGTGGTGTATACCTACAGCTGTAGCTCCAATTCAACCCCTAGCCTGGAAACTTTCAGATGCTGCAGGTGTGACCCTAAAAAGAAAAAAAAAAAAAGCAAAAAATAAATTATATGTATGTATGTATAGACTAGACCCACCTAAAAATAAACTTGATGGTATATAGGAAAATGAGTGCAAATTCAAAAAATAAAAGACAAATGCAATAAAAAGTTAAATGATATAGAGAACAAAATGAATATAACATAAGAATAATTAACATTCCTGAAAGAATTTTAAATATAGGATAGGAAAAGTATTAAATGATCTAAAGCAAATTTTACTGGAATGAAAAAAAATCAACCTGCAGATTTTATCAGTCTGTTAATTTTTTTAAATTACTCGATGAATTTTATTACATTTGTAGTTGTGCAACAATCATCACAACCAAATAGTCTGTTAATTTTTTTCATGGAGACCAGTTATACTATTAAGATAATGAATTTCTAGATAATTTTCATCTATCTAGACAGAAAAATATCCAATCACTTCAAGGAGGGGAGGGATATTACAACTGACCTCAATCTCTGCAGCAACATTTGATGCCAGAAGATAATGTAAAAATGCCTACAAAGTTCTAAGAGAAAATGACAGTGGGTTTCAAGAACATCAGCATTAGGCAAGGCATTGGGTAATAATAACCGGATATTTTTAATATGAAAATTACAGCAGGGCCCTTATGAGTTTTTTTTCTTATTTTGATTTTTAGCACTCAGAATTAATAAATTTTAGTATACAGTTCAATGAACTTTGACCTACGTAGCCATGACTCTGATCAAGATTTAGAATATTTCAATCACCTCAGAAAATTTCCTGGTGTCTCTTTCCAGTAAATATCACTGTATCCTTTTCTGATTTCTATCACCATATGTTAATTTTGCCTGTTCTTAAAATTCATATAAATGAAATAATATAGTATTAATATTTTATTTCGCTTCTTCAGCTCAAAATAGTGTTCTTGTGTTTCATTCATGCTATGGTGTATGCAGAACCTCTTTCTTTTTTTAGTGCTGAATAGTATACAACAGCTTTCCATTTTAATGTTGATGGACATTTGGGTTGTTTCCAATTTGGGGCTCTAATAGATAAAATTGATATGAACATTTTTGAATAAGTCTTGTAGGATAGATACATTCCTTTCTTTTGGCAATACAGTTAGAAATGGAAATACTGGATCATAGAATAGATATCAGTTTAGCTTTCTTCAAGAGTGAGAAACTGTTTTCCAAAAGGGTTGAACTATTTTATACTCCCACAAGAACTGTGTGTGAGAATTCCAACAGCTCCATAAGCACATCAGCATTGTGTTTACTTTGAATCATTTTGGTATCTCATTATGGTCTTTATTTGCATTGCCCTGATGCCTAATGATACTCCATACCTTTTTTACATGCATATATCTCCTTTTGTGAGGTGCCTGTTCAAGTCATCTGCCTATGTTTTATTTAGATTGTCCTCTTAAAATTTAATTTGTTGGAGCTCTTTTACATTCAGGGTACTGGTTCTTTATCAGATAAATGTTTCTGAATGTTTTCTCCCAGATTGTGACTTGCTTTTTCACTTTAAAGATTTCTCTTAATGAACAGAAGCTTTTAATGTTGATAAAGTCTGATCTATCATTTTTCTTTTATAATTAATTCTTTATGTATCTTGAGAAATCCTTATCTCAATATTGTAAAAATATTCCTCTATCTTTCCTTTAGGAAAGTTTATAATTTGAGTTTCACACTTGAAGTTATTTTCATGTATTATTTAAGAATCAAAGTTCCCTTTTTTCCATAGAGGTGTCCCGTCGTTCCAGCCTCACTTATTGAAGTCTCTCCTTTCCCTATTGAATCGACTTAGCACTGTTTAAAAATCTAATGGATTGTATATGTATAGGTCTATTCCAGATTCTCTTTTCTGTTCCATTAATTTATGACTTTATTTGTCTTCCCTCACAGCAACTACACTGTCTAAATTACTGAAGCATTTAGTAAGCCTTGAAATTTGATAGTGTGAATCCTTTAATTTTGTTCTGCTTTTTCAAGGATGATGGTCATTTTAAATCTTTGCCTTTCTATACACATTTTAGAATCAGCTCGTCAATTTCTGACACTGTCAAAACACCTGCTGGGATTTTGATTGGAATTGCATTCAGTTAATAGATCAATTCGGGGAGCATTTAACAACCTTAACAATATTGAGTTTTCCATCCATAAACATTATATCTCTTCCACTTATTTCAGTTTTAAAATTTTTCTATTAAACAATGTTTTGTAGTTTTCAATATATAGGCCTTTGCACATACTTCACTAAATATATTTCTAGGTATGTACAAATGGCATTTCCTTTAATTTTCCAAGTGCTTCTTGCAAGTAAACAGAGAAGCAAATTATTTTATATATTGACTTTTTATATCTTAGACCTTTCAGATTGGGTTTTGCAGTGGTCTTATTTTTTTTTTATAGATTCCATTATAATTTCTATGTACACCAGCATATGCATGTATCTATATATCTTACTTTATCTATGTAATTAAAGATAGTTGATAGTTTTACTTCTTATTTCCTCTGTTTATTTATGCCTTTTGCCTCTTACTCTTGCCTTATTATACTGGCTATCTCCAGTACAATGCTGAATTGAAGTGATAAGAGGGAAAGTTTTTGCCTTAGAGGGAAAACAACAGTTCTTCACTAGATTTTGTTTGGTCTAGTTTTTTTGTAAATGCTTTTATCAGATTGGGAAAGTTCTCTTCAATTCCTACTTTTCTGAGGGATTTTTTTTTTTCCATGAACCTATGATGAGTTTTATCAAATTCTTTTCTGCATCTATTAATATGGTCACATGGTTTTTCCTCTTTATTTTTTAATGTGGTGAATTACACTTATTTTTTAATAATATGCCAAACTTGCATGACCCTATTTGGTCATTACATTATATATACATATATATTGTTGTTGTTGTTGTCTTTTTGCCTTTTCTAGGACTGCTCCCAAAGCATATGGAGGTTCCCAGGCTATTGGAGCTGTGGCTGTCAGCCTATGCCAGAGCCACAGCAACAAGGGATCTGAGCCACGTCTACAACCTACACCACAGCTCACGGCAACGCCAGATCCTTAACCCACTGAGCAAGGCTAGGGATCGAACCCGCAACCTTATGGTTCCTAGTCAGATTTGTTAACCACTGTGTCATGACGGGAACTTCACATTTTATATTTTTATATATTGCTATTTGCTTGTATTTGTTCAGAATTTTTTCATTGATGTTCATGAGGTTCACAGGGTCTATAGCTTTTTTTTTGTATTTTCCTCGTCCAACTTTGGTATTAAGGTTTTTCTGGCCTCATAAAATGGGAAATTGTTCTCTCTTCTTTTATTCTCTGAAAGGGCTTTTAATATTTGCATTATTTCTCATTTAAATGTTTGGTATTATTCATAGACAAATAATACACGTGTCTGGGATTTCCTTTATAAGTAGGTTTCTAATTATGAATTAGATGTGAATACTTTAACAAATGTAGAAATAATCACATTTTCTATTTTTACTTTTAATAATTTCAGGAAGTTGGTTTTTGCAAAAAAATTGTTCTACACTGTCATATGTATCATCATAAAATTGTTTATAACATTCCCCTTATCATTCTCTTGATATTTGTAGGGTCTGTACAGGTAGGTGTCATCTAGTTTGTGTTTCTCTCTTTTTTCTTGATCAATTTTTCTGTGAGGTTTTTAATTTTATTAATATGTTAAAGAATCAAATTTAGTTTTTACTGGTTTTCTCAATTTTGCTTATTTTTCATTTCATTGATTTTTGCTCTTTACAGTTTTTTTTCCTTTTACATTTTTTTGTTTTGCAAAAACAACAATCTGATTTCTTTTTAGGAAGAATAAACAAATGAAGAAAGAAAGGAAAGGAACATATTCAATAGTACCAAATCTTTATAACTGTTAACAAAAAGGGTGAGAAAGTCATTATAATTGTAAAATAAGAGATCATTAGTGCCTTTTAAACTGTGTCATTGTATAAAGGAAAGACTTAAAGAGTCGGACACATATGCGTTTGGGTAACAGAATTTGGTTTTTTTGACCATCCAATATATGAATACAACTTCCTTTAGTTGAGTGTCTCCCAACCCCCAACACATACACAAAAACTATGATTCTTGAAGGGATGCAAAACCTATCTCCCACTATAGACAAGCAAATTTCCAGAAACTCACTTTCCCAAGAAATCTAGCTAGGATGCAGGCCCATGATCTAGGTTCTGCCAGTCAGATAAACCTACTCATGTCAAGGGACCACAAGAAACTCTCCCTGGTGGTAGAGTAGTTGCAGAAATATTAGGTTCCTAGGGCAGTGATGAGATTGGTGTTGATGAGGGCATCCTGTGTCCATTCAGCAGCGTTAGCTGTATTAGCAATAAAAGCTATGATATCCAGAGCTGCCAAAGAGTCCTCATCCATGAGCCTCTGGCTAGATGAGGATCACACCTAGCTATACAGCCCAAAATCTGTGTCTCAAGATTTGCCTGGGGCTCTGTGAACTATCTAACAACATGATCAATTCACGGTCTGGCGAAATCAGCCAGCCTTTGTTTCTGTTGCTTGCTACTAGGAGTCCTGACTGTTAAAGGCTGACTCCAAGCTCCATGCTTACTAGGTGGGTAACTTTGTCACCAGATGCTGACATCGGTACAAAGTTCTTGAACATCTTTTTCAACTATTAAACCAAAGAAATGGTGCCCACCTCAGTACAGCTATGGTTATTACCCAAAACAACATATACAAAGCACCTGATATGTAGTTGGTGCTCAGTAAAGTTAATTCTATGAAAATAAAAATTTATAAGTCCCTAAAATGTTGATTCAATAGCATGTAATATTATTACAGAATCATTTGTCATGGATCACAACAGTGACTAAGAAATTTGGGGGTAGAAATAAACAGTGTAGACTTTACCTTCAAGATTTTAAGAATAAGAAAAGACAAGCATAAAATGTTAACTCAAGAGGGGGCAGGGTTGAGAGCAGATTTTTTTTCTTTTTCTTTTTTTTTTTTTTGGGAATTGGAAGACCTGAGCTTGTTTATAAGATAACAAGTAGGAACTAATAAAGAAAGAGAAATTTGGAAAGAAAAGACTGTTGACAAAGGTATTTTTGTTTGTTTGTTTCCAGGATATCAAGGTTCTGGACTAGAATTATCTTTGGTTGCAAAAATAAAGACAGAGAATTTTACATAGTTTCTATAAGACAGAAAGAATAAGAAGTATTACCCAGGTGGGGGAAGTTCCTGTTTAAGTTAAATCCATACATACTCTGTATCTTGTCATCATAAAATGGAATTGTTTATTGAAAAAGGCAAGAAGCTCTCCTGTGATTTTTCTGCTTTTAACCACAAAGGTTTTATAGTTATCTCCCATGGAATGTAAACCTTGACTACAAAGCTACGACAACTGAAAATTTTCCTTTACATAGTTGTTGTAAAAATTATATTTGGACACTATATGTTTATTATAAAAGTAATTTTTGATAGCATATGTTGGTTGTAGTAAATGGAATTTACTTTCCTAAATTATAATGTACATACCAGTTAGTTCTGTGCTGATGGTCACCAACTTCATGAACTCATAACTGTATTCTCAGAGTTCCCGTTGTGGCTCAGTGGTTAACGAATCCAACTAGGAACCATGAGGTTGTGGGTTTGATCCCTGGCCTTGCTCAGTGGGTTAAGATCCGGCATTGCCATGAGCTGTGGTGTAAGTCGCAGATGTGGCTTGGATCCTGCATTGCTGAGGCTGTGGTGTAGGCAGGTGGCCACAGCTCCGATTAGACCCCTAGCCTGGGAACCTCCATATGCTGCAGGAGCGGCCCTAGAAAAGACAAAAAAAAAAAAAAGACTGTCTATATGGCAAACCCTTTTGCCCTGCTTCTTGCCTCAAAAACCTGTGTTTCAAATTAAATTTGTGATGCTAATAGATTTACTTTATTTTGTTTTTTATTGAAGTATAGGTGTTTTACAGTGTTTTGTTAGTTTCAGGGGTAAAGCAACTTGCTTCAGATAGATATTTTATATACATACTCTTTTTCAGATTCTTTTCCCTTATAGGTTATTACAAAATATTGAGTATAGTTCCCTGTGATAACTGATTTCCTTCTAAACCCAATATGAAGTTCTTTCCCTTTTTTCTTCCCCTCCCTCCTCTCAAGAGAGCGGTTTTGGTAGAGCAGTGGGGATGACAGCCAGACGGAAAGGGATTAGGGAGAAAGGACAGTGAGGAAATGGAGGCAGGCAATTAGACTCCACTTTAAATGGTTGGGGGTAAATGATAGGGCACAGATAAGACACTAACTCAAGAAGTAGAGAGTTAAGATAAAAAATTATTTTGAGATGGGAAGGCCCGCCCTTGTTTGTAAGACAAGGAACAGGAGCCTGTGAAGAAGGAAAAATGGAAAAGTCAAGAGAGCCGGACCAAGAGTAATAAAACAAAATCCTGGAAAAACTAGGAAAATATGGGATCAAGGATCTATAGAATGAGACTGAAGTTTGGGAGGCGAAGGGATACTTCTTCCTCTAAGAAAAAAAGTAAAGGAGCAGATGACAGAAATTTTAGGATGAGCATGCAAGCTCATGTTCATTTTTTAAAAGTTTTATTGAAGTATAGTTGATTTATAACGTTGTGATACTTTCTGCTGTACCACAAAGTGATTCAGTTATACATATACACACATCCCTTCTTTTTCAGATTCTTTTCCCATATGCACAGCAGTTCCTCATTGGCCAATCATTCCATATCCTACAGTGTGAATATATGCTGATACCAAATCTTAATTCTAGCATTATACTGTAGACTTAATATGAAATAAAGTTTATAGGTGATGGGAGGTGAGATGGAACCACATAACAGATAGCTTTGAGATCTAGCCATAGGAATTTAACCTCATAACCCTATTGGACTATTTGGGACTGCTGTAAATGAAATAAAGTAACCTGATACAATGTTGATTTAAGTTTTTGTATGAGTGCTTTTTCACAATAAAATTTTATTGAGTGAAACTTAAAAAAAAAAGAAAGCTCACAGCTAGATATTTGTAATATCCCATCAGGAGACCAGGGCAGAGAAGTTAGTTTGAGGGCTAGAGGAAAACGGCAAGGGTTTGGAAATTATTCAGAGGAGAATGCCATGGGGAAAACTTGAGTTGAATAAAATGATTATTGAGCAGCAGTGCAACCACAAATGAACTGCCAGTGGATCCCATTAGCAGACTTCCTTTAATGTTTCTAGCTGCATGTGGGTGTAGAGAATCTCTAACAGCAGGGACAAATATTAGGGACAATGGTCTTCCTATGAAGCTATAGAGCTTTCGGAAAGACTCAAGAATAAAAGAGAACCACACAGATTCAAAATAAGGGAGCTGAGAGGGACACCTGAGAGACAGTGGGCCCATATGTTGACCCACAAGCAGAGGGATGGCTGGACGGACCCACTGGCAGTGTCCCCTAAGATGGTGAAAATGAGAGGAATAGAATCGTCCCCAGCATTTACAATTTTGAAAGTAATATATAATAGATCAGAATGGAAATATGCATTACCACCTTAATGGCCATGCCTGCTAGACCAGATGGTGTGATCCAATTAAATATATCAGCATATCTACAGAAAGTGTCAACTAGCAGAAAAAGAGAGCTCCGCCCAAGGAGAAAAAGGGACCTTGGCCAGTGGACTTTGAATTTTCTGGTGCCAACAGCAAGATCCTCTCTAAGACAGCGAGAAGAATGATAGGAGGTCTCTGCCTCACTCCATCCAATGGTTCAATCATCTGATTTGGTGCTGACCTGGTGCTACTCTCATCATAATTTGGCTTCCTTCAATGGTAGGTCTTTCTGTAGGGAGATAATATTCAAGTCCCTTGCATTGGGGTCACTGTGATAATTATTTTTTATTTAATTATATTAACTAGTGACCAGTTTCACATATCAGTCATATGAACTTGGTTCACATAAGCCCACCTCTGAAAGCCTAAATGAGCTGATGGTGGGTTTCTGTATCTCCAAGGCTGAGGTTAGATGCAGTTCACTCAGGTAAGGCCCCAACCATTAAGTTTTCGGGGGAAACAACAGCTGGCCTTCTCCTGGTGAGAACCCAGAGCTACATGGCTTTTTCCATTTTGAAACAAACACTGGTATATAGCAGATTGGACGAGGTCTGTTGTGTTTCACCCCTACTTGCCATATGGATGTCCTTTGCAGCCCCACCAGATGGCCCTGGATGGTAAAGCCCCTTTCTCCAGAGGGAAAATGCTCTGAGGCTGGCAGGCAATTCTAATGCAGACATCAGGTCAAGATCATTGCATGTAGCCTCTGAGGAGCCAGTGGTGAGTAGTTTGTTTGTTTGTTTCTCCACTACCCGCCCACCCCCCGCCCTACCCCTTTCTGGGTAAAACTCCAGGCTGATGGCTCTAGACTGGGTATTTCTTTCTCTGCAAAAGCCCAGTTAAAACTATGCAGGAAATATAGGGGGGAAAAAAAAAAGAGCCATTCCTTCAAAATGCCCACCCAAGCTGTGCTCCTGAAAGGTCTTCTAGCCACAAGGTACACATTTCTCTCCAGGATCTGGGAGGTCTTACCTACTTAAAAAAACAACTGTTTGCCAGGCAGGTGGACTGCCTCGAGGAAGGGCTTCCGTTTTTCATCTTGAGTGCTGATAACTTTATGCATGACAGCTCCCTCTGTGTCCTTTGCCCTGCAAAAAGGTAAACACAGGGTGTTTGGCATTTTCCAAAAATGCATATCCATCTGGGTGTCCTCTCATTTTTCTCTACCTCTAACTTTCATTCTGGACTTTTTATGTGTGTTGTGGGGTCTGGTGTGGGAAGGAAGAGGGTGGAGGGGCTGTATTTTGTTAAGATAAAAACTGTGATGGATCTACCTAAGATTTCCTCTAGCTTTGTAACAAGAAAAGGGATAAATAGTCACAAAGGGAAATTACTTGGGTTGTGGGTGGCCAAAGACAGGACTGGCCAGAGTGACCCAGGCAAGGAGTGGGGATTAGAGAGAGTGTGGGAGGCAGATCAGGAGCTACCATACAGGAAAAAGGTGAGGCTGAGTGACATATTACTCCCAGGGGGAAACTGATAAAACTAGACTCCAGGGAGAGGAGAAGGGAGACTGGCCCAAAGAACATGACAACTCAGGGGGGGATGTGGAACAGTAAGAAAGCCAAACAAACAGGCCAGGGCAGGAGTTCCTGCAGTGGCACAGTGAGATCAGTGGTGCTTTGGGAGTACTGGGACCTGCGTTTGATCCCTAGCCCAACACAGAGGCTTAAGGATCCAGCATTGCCGCAGCTGCTGGCTTGGGCTGATCCCTGCCCTGGGAACTCCACATGCCATGGGGCAGCCAAAAATGGAAAAGAAAAAAAAAAAAAAAAAGGCCAGGGCAGAGAGGTCCCTGGGATTAGTTCTGAGGAACTGATGTGAACAATAAACATAGGATCCCAGCAAAGTCTGATAGAAGCTCTTCTGTATAGAGAAACCTCTTTTTTCTTTATTAGATCTATAAGATCAAAGTAACTTTGTGATAAAACAAACATAACAAAATATGGCAATGTAATGAATCAAGACAACATGAAAAGCTTTAAATGTGTTCAAATAAATTTATAAAGGCTATTGGCTGTCATTGGAAATGGGGCCCAGGGACCAGAGCAGGGCAGGAGTATTGGGTGGGGCTTGTGGTTGAGGGTGGGTTTATGGTTCCTCCCTCCACCCTGCTGCTTCTGAGTCTTTAGAAAAGATCTGGGATTCTTCAGATTCCCCCATGAAAGTCTGTGCTCTGGTCCCAGTAGTACTGTTATTCCAAAAGACTGAAGATCTTCTCAGGGACCTACTCTAGTGTTTATCAACAATAAGCTTTATTGATGACCACAATCAATACTCACTTGGGCCTCTCAAGTGCAGAGCTCTAATAGTTTTAACAGCACTCAATGTTCCCTGAGTGTAGCATAATGGTTATAAACTAGATTGCCTAGCACTGGACTCTGGTTCCTGTACTGAGTCACTTAGCCAACACACAATAGCTTAAATAGTAAAGAAGTTAGAAGATGAGGCAGTTCTAGGGTTGTTACTGCAACTGAAGTATATAGTCAGAAACCTAGGCTCTTTTCAGCTTTCCAGTCTTTCCAATGTGTTAGCTTGCTACTCCCAGGCTTCTTGCCTTATGGTCACAAAATGGCTGCTGTTGCTCCAGCGTCTTTTTTTCCCCTTCTTTTTATGGCCCCATGTGCAGCATATGGAATTTCCCAGACTATGGGCTGAATCAGAGTTGCAGCTGATGGCCTATACCACAGCCACAGCAACACCAGATCCAAGCTGCATCTTTGATATAAGCCACATCTCAGGGCAACACTGGATCCTTAAACCTCTGAGCAAGGCCAGCGATTGAACCCACTTCCTATGGGTACTAGCCAGGTTCTTATGCCACAGAGCCACAATGGGAACTCCTCCAGTGTTTATTTTTTTAATTTTTAAATTATTATTATCATTATTATTTGCTTTTTAGAGCTGTACCCATGGCATATGGAAGTTGCCAGGCTAGGGGTTGAATCAGAGCTGCAGCTGCGGGCTTACACCACAGCCACAGCAACGTGGCATCTGAGATGTATCTGCGACCTATACCACAGGTAACAGCTACACCAGATCCCTGACCCACTGAGCAAGGCCAGGTATCAAACCTGTGTCCTCAGGGATACTGGTTGGGTTCATTTCCACTGCACCACAATAGGAACTTCTCTAATTTTAATGAGAGTGACCAAAACAGGGAAGAAAGGAAAAGATTTCTGTTTCATTTTCAGGTTCTTTCTTTTATGAAAGGAAAATGTTTCTCAGAATCATTTCCTTCCCCCCATATCCTTCCACCAGGTTGACTTCCCTGTGCATCTGCCAAAACTGAATCACCCTAACTGCAGGGAAGTTTGAGAAGTGAGCATATTCTATTTAAACCTCTGTTGTGGGAAGCAGATTTTGCCTTCAAAGTAAAGAGAAGAGATGACTGGGTATGCAAGTTATCTATTGCCACAAAAATGCTGCATAACCAATCACCCTAAAACTCAGTGGCCAAAACAACAATTTATCATCATCATTATTATGATTTGCCTTTTAGGGCCACACTTGCAGCATATGGAAGTTCCCAGGCTAGGGGTCAAATCTGAGCTTCAGCTGCCAGCGTATACCACAACTCCCAGCATAGCTGGATCCTTAACCCACTGAGCAAGGCCAGGGACCAAACCTAGCAGCCATTTTGTGACCATGAGGCACCCTCATGGATACTAGTCAGATTCCTAACCCACTGAGCCACAACAAGAACTCTGTATTATTATTATTATTTTTTTTATTTATCCATGGATAGGCCATGGAGTTCTGCTGATCTGAACCAGGATTGGCCAGTCTTGCCTGGGCTTGCTCATGGGTCTAAAGTCAGTAGATGGGTTGGCAGGGGACTGTGTGGTCTAGACTGGCGAAAGCTGGGATGACTCAGCTCAGCTCCAAGAGGACTCTCCTTCTCCATCAGACTAGCTCAGGTTGGTTCTCAAGGCGGAAGCAGGGGCTCAAAAGAGAAATCAGAAGCATATGTGTCCCCTTGAGACCTAGGTATCACACATAGTTCCTTCCAACATATCTATCGGCCAAAGAAAATCATAAGGTCAGCCCCAATTCTAGGGTGAAGAAACAATCTTTGTCCCTCTGTGGTAGGAGGAGCAGTCATATTGCAAGGGATACAAATACACGTGAGAGAGAACTGGGGCCATTTCTTATGTTAATCTCTCACAGCAATCAATAGAGCTTGCTGTGGGCTCTTGTGAGATGAATGACCATGGACAAGTTGTTTAACTTTTCAGCCTCAATTTCCCCAACTGCAAAGTGGGGAAAATAATAAAATCTAACATCAAGGTTGTTATGAAGATTATATGTGTATCCATCTACATCAAAGAGCTTGTAAGAATATTTTCATTTGGTAAGTTATCATGTACTAACCAATGTTAGCTCTCAGGATTATTGGCCAGCAGCTGATCAGAGCAACCCTGGTCTCAGTGATCTTATGGATAGTCATAACTAACTAACCAGAAATCCCCCCCCCCTTTTTTTTTTTTTGGTTTTCAAGGCCATACCTATGGTATGTGGAAGTTCCTAGGCTAGGGGTTGAACTGGAGCTGTAGCTGCCAGTCTATACCACAGCTACAGCAACTCATGATCAGAGCCATGTCTGTGACCTACACCTGGGGTCGAGGCAACCTGCTGAGCGAGGCCAGAGATCAAACCTACATCCTCTTGGTTATTAGCTGGATTTTTAACCTGCTGAGCCACAATGGGAACTCCTTAGCTAACTAGAAATTCTAATGCTTAGGACAAAGAGCAAGAGCTTCACCTTCACATTTTGTCACACTCACTTTGTAATTCGTGATACTGCTCACAGTTTGATCTTAGAGACAATGTTGTCCTGTGCTCTAATTTCATCAGTTCTTGCTAACTAGGATCTAACCTCATTGTTCCCATTCACTGAAAAAGAGCTCACGTCCTGTCAACATGTGAATAGC
This sequence comes from Phacochoerus africanus, assembly GCF_016906955.1. Taxonomy (NCBI): domain Eukaryota; kingdom Metazoa; phylum Chordata; class Mammalia; order Artiodactyla; family Suidae; genus Phacochoerus; species Phacochoerus africanus. Next base: position 56,776,350 of record NC_062544.1, read on the forward strand.
AATAATATTTAAATTACCCACTCCTTTTGGAGGTCATTCTCTACCTTCTTTGTACGCTGTCAATCTGGAGTTACCCAGGGGTAACTAGTTATGCTGACCCACGTTGCTACCCTATATTCAGGGTGTGCTAAACAGAGTGGGTAGGGGGAAAGTGAGGGAGATTTGCTGGAGCACAACTTTGCCTGCAGAACTTCTGCATCCTTATAGTGAGGCTAGGAGCCCTAAGCAGAGGGCTGGGTTGAGCTCAGGTCAGTGTAGCTATCTGCTAAGCTCTCTGATCCTCCAGGGCCAGATATATGACAAAGGAGATTAATCCAGCACCCAAGTGTTCAACAAACACATTTGACCTTGACCCACAATTAAGAGTGCGTTCTCTAGGGGTGGGAGTGGGAGGAAGGACAAATTAGGAGTTTGGGATTAACAGATACACACTACGGAGTTCCCGTCATGGCACAGTGGAAACGAATTCAATTAGGAACCGTGAGGTTGCGGGTTGGACCTCTGGATCCTGGCTCAGTGGGTTAAGGATCCAGCATTGCTGTGAGCTGTGGTGTAGGTTGCAGACTCGGCTCGGATCTGGCGTTGCTGTGGCTGTGGTGTAGGCCAGCAGCTCTAGCTCTGATTAGACCCCTAGCCTGGGACCCTCCATATGCTGTGGGTGCAGCCCCTAAAAAAAAAAAAAAAAAAAAAGACAAACAACAACAAAAACAGATATACACCACTATATATAAAATAGATAAGCAACAAGACCTCCTGTATAGCACAGGAAATATATTCAATGTCTTATAATAACCTATAATGGAAAAGGATCTGAAAAAGGATATATATATATATATATATATATATATATATATATATATATAAAACTGAATCACTTTGCTGTACACTTGAAATTAACACAACATTGTAAGTCAACTATACTTTGATTTAAAAAAGAGGACATTGTGTAGTTTTAGATAAGTCAGTACTCATACAAATGCATACACATTAGCCATACAACACACAAATATATGAACATATATAAAACTGAAACAAAAGTTTCCCCAAACAACACTTACCCTCTTTTTTTCCATATGCCATGCCCTCTAGTATTCCCTCTTCTCTTTTATTCTTTTTTATTTATTTTTCAAGTTTTTGAAATACTGCTCACAACTAATTAAACTGGTTGGGAAACAGTGTTGGAATGACTATTTTGAAAAACACTGACTTATGTGGCATCATGTAAGGAACATAGAGCAAAACTTTTCTCTTTTCCAGAAGTTTTTTCTATTTCAAGACTTACCAAAGGGCAGTGTCCATAGGTTCTATGGCTGAAATTGTCTTGCACAGTGGCTGAAGAGCAGAGAGCCTGTAGGGACAATGCCAGGGTTTAAAATTGGGCTGGTCACTTGTTAAGAATGTCACCCTAGCAGAATTATTTAATTCCCCCAGCTTGGATTTCCTTCTGAAAAAAAGGCAATGATGTTACTCCTTCATCAGTGCTGTGACGATGAAGTGAAGTCACCTGGCAGAGCACTTAACACACAGCACCTGCTATTCCCTTGGGAGGTGTTGTCAACTTTTAAACCATTCCCCCTCCACCCCCATGAAGCTATTTGGTCCACCTTTTACTAGTGGAGAACTAGCTGGCAGGGTGGTGTGTAATGGGACACGACACAAGCCTTGGTACAGAAAGGTTAGCACATCAGGGCAGCCCTAGAAATGACCAGCGGTGGGGGGCGGGGGGCGGGGACACATAATGACGGAGGGGCGCAGTTGGTGTGGGAGAAAGGTCTCACCAGCCAGAAGTTCTGAGATGCAACCAGCCGAAGAGGGTTACCAAGGGAGAGGTGGGGGTGGCAGAGAAGACATCCCACCAGCCAGGGGAGGGAGGTTCTGAAGGAAGAAGTGGGAGGAGGCTAGAGGCTCTTGGACAGATGTGCTTAGATCTTTGACCTTGTGGGTGACAGAAAGTTCATATAGGTCTCCACTAGGTGGATGTAGGTGCCTCTCTTTCTATGAAAGTGGCTCTACTAATATATGTGATGGAACACTAAGCAAACACATTGGAACCCAGGCCTTGGTGCTAACACTTGTGCAAATGAGAAAGAGCTCATCTCTGGCAAAATCAGGCTTGCCCAGGGCACACAGCACACTGGGGGCTGGAATGCCACCAGATGCCCTGTGTCATGTACAATCTGCTCAGTCATACTCAGTGGCCCTGTTGGAACCTGACTAATTCAGGATGCTTTTAGGAGGCTTCGGGATTGCCTTCAAACCTCAGGGACATTCACTGACTCTTCCCAGGGGTAGTAAATCATAGACTGGATAAATCCAAGCTAAATTTGATTTGGGAAACAAAGTAATTTTGATCCTAGAGGTGGCAGCAATGAAAATGTGCCACGGAGAGTTCCTGCTGCTGGGGGCGTAACTTACTGATGGCCCCGGTTACTGCCCCCTGGGGATGTACCAGACTTCTGCAATATGGCTTCTGGACAATGACGGAGCATGGCGGGAAGTGAAGGCAGACCCATCCCAGCAAGACATGGAACTCAAGGGCTTAACACTGTGCTGCAATCTGAGATTCTTCTCATCCAGGCCTTCTTCTTTCCCTCTCTCCTTCTGTAAGTGTCAGATCTGCAAATACAGTCTTAAGGCTCTTCCCCTCTTCCCAGCTTCCTCTTTTTCCTTGCATATCTGGTACCTACTTAGCATCAGCTTCTCAGCAGATCCAGGCTATGATACCATGTTTGGTGAAAGAGGGAGATGGTCATCTGTTTAATGCATATATATGGGAAATGCTAGCAGTAGCTGTAATATAAAATGACTTTTCTTATGGAGATGATAAAAATGAATTAATGAATATTGGTTGAGTGAAAAGATTCTTAAAATAAAATAATCCCATCTTCTATAGTTTGGCCTAAACATCTACTGGTCCAGGGGCAGAGGGTGGACCTCCAAGTTATTTGGGGGAGTGCCCAAAATGATTCTTCACATGTGCTTGTCTTGTTCTCACTCTGATCTGGATCCCACTATTTTATATCTGCCTAGAAAGCCACTGGAAAAAGTCCTCTGACTACCACTGCCTATTCCAGGAATGTCAAGACCCAACTGTGCTCCACTGGTCATTTCAAGATGACCAGATGCTCCAAATCTTCTAATTCCTCTTGAACCCTAAAGGGACCAAATCATATAGAGAAGCCAGGAGAGAATATAGGGTATGGTGGTTTTCTCTCAACTCCATGCCGCAGTTCTTACTCGGACCTACCTGTAAGCATCTCTTGTGACTAGATAAGGAAAGTTTCATCAGATTCTGCTACTCAGTAGAATCTTACCAGGGGGCCAGGTAAGGACAGATGCCTTCCACCCAGCTAAAATTCTGTATATCCATCTTCATTCAAACTTCCTTGGCCCTCCTCTTTAGGTAACAAATGATATAACTAAAGATGCTCTGAATAGGAAATGGTATATTAACTATACTTTATTATTTTCTGTATTCTTAATCCTGTGACACCTGGGCTCTGGCTGATTCTGGAGAAATTGCCCAGTGTAGGGCTAGTTAATGCCCAGAGAGAGCAAACACCTCCCTTGAGAGCATGCCTTTCATCCAATATCTCTAAATATCTCTAAATTTTGTGTCCACAATGAAGACAATTGCTGATAGAATTAAATCAGTTGAGAAGGTGTACGTGAAATGTAAACAAAAGAGGTTGATTTAAATCTAAAAAACCTACCAAACCTACCAACAAACAACTTTAACTAGATTTCACAAGTTGAGCCACTACCATCCTTCCCTAAGCATGCCAGGGCCAGGTACCAGGCAATGAGGGACGGTCCCTACATCCCAGAGCCTACTGAAAGTATTCAAATTAGCCAATCCTAAATCTGCCCAACCTGCTTACCCAGCCTTGCCCATTCCTTCCCACAAGAGAGGCTCTTGTCCTTGTTTCCCCCTCATTCCTTTTGTCTCCTAAATGACCCTGGTGCTTCCCTATATGGCCCTGTAAGGCAGAGCATGCCCTATCTTCTTGAGAACTGTGAGTGACAAAGTCTCTTTACAATGACCATCATCTCCTGATCTGCTGGCCTCACCATATCTGACTAACAGTAAAACCTACATTTTAAAGAAAAAGGATAGTGGAGAGATCTCCATATGAGGACATCTATACCAGCAACAACCAATCCCCAATTTGTTGTTACATTTGAATGGTCCTTTTTTGTTTTCAATGTACCTCATGTACATGTTTTAATTACTTTAATGCTATCAGATACTGTCTTCATTTTAGAGACAATATTTAGAGATATTTGAGCAGTAGCAACATTACGGAAAGAAAGCTGGTTTTTTTTCATTTTATTTTTTTAAATGAGGCTGTATGCGAGGTACAGGCACAGGCACAGGCTGTGTGATGATGGTTTTAAAGAGGTCTCTAGGAGTTCCTGCTATGGTGCAATGGGTTAAGAATCCGATCAAGTGGTCAAGTCACTGAAGAGGTGCGGGTTCAAGCCCTGGCCCAGCACAGTGGGTTAAAGGATCTGGTGATTCAGCAGCTGCAGCGTGGGTCACAGCTGTAGCTTGGATTCAGTCCCTGGCCCTGGAACTTTCATATGCTGTTGGTGTTGCCATTTAAAAAAAAAAATGAGGTCGTGGAGTTCTCATCATGGCTTAGCATAAACAAATACAACTGGTATCCATGAAGATGTGGGGTTGATCTCTGGCCTTGCTCAGTGGGTTAAGGATCTGGCATTGCCATGAGCTGTGGTGTAGGTCACACGGTTCGGATCCTGCCTTGCTGTGGCTGTGGTGTAGGCTGGCAACTGTAGCTCTGATTCGACCCCTAGCCTGGGAACTTCCATATGCTGCAGGTGCAGCCCTAAATAAAAAAAAAAAAATAGAGGTCTCTAAACACATACCAATAAAAGGAATAATCACAACCTCTAATGTTTCTTGGGAATGTCCTATGTGCTAGGAACCAGTGTAGGTAATTTTCATATATTAATTCATTTAATCCTCATGTCAATACTGAGGTTGATACCCAAGGTACCTACAATGATTTCCCCTCTTTTACACTCCCCAGCTTGGGCATATGTACCCTGATTTTGCTAACAGTGAGTTCCAACTCCTGTGACCTCTAGCCCACCTATGTCATGCAAGGGAAGTGGCACCTCCTATAATAATCTCAAACCCCATAACCTATCACACATACATTGAAAGTACTAAAAGGAAATGTGTTATAATAACCAAACACACCTAGAGTCTATCACAAGACTTGCCTAAATATTTCCCATTTATGCTATTTTGAGAACTGGCTTCTAGCCCAGTTCCGACAACAGTGTTCAAGATTAAATTGAAGGCCATGTGAGTATGGTAATTGAGAGTACAAGTTTCTCCCCAAAGGACTATTAGTTATAAGTTTATTTTCTCATGTGTGTGTGAGATCTCCTTTTGAGCATTTTAAAAACATGGATTCTGCAATTGTCTCACTTACTGGAAAAAATGTATGTCCTATTAGGTTATGGAGGACAATGGTGTGTCAACTCTAATCAGCCTTCTCTCAGAAGGTTCTGCGGAAGCTGGATCCTGGACCCCCTCTTAGGCTACCTCTCCCATAGCAACCACCTCAGTCTTGTCAAAGGCACAGACACTTTGCTCTACTCAACCCTGGCTATGTTAGTCACATTAATAAGTTAAGGGTCCTAGACAGTCACCACAGAGCCATCTAAAGCCAGCTCGAGGGGCACCAGGAGCTCAGTTCCTGGACACAATCCCACTGAGTTTTTGGATTACAGCCCTTGGTGTCATAGCTCCATCTTTGGGCATGGCCCATCTTGAGCCCACTGGCTGATGACAACCTGATGCATTCATTTGGCTGGAATGTTCTGAGCAAGACGGTCATCAAATTTCAATGACTTGGACACACCTCATCTTCCCTCCCATCCCTGCATGCTTCTGTACCAAGTCTAAAACGTAAAGGAAAGTGGAAGGCTCGGGATATGATATTTCTCAAGATTGAACAGCTGGCTTATATCTATTAAATTGTAGCTTTAAATTAATATACTCTATACTTCCTCCATAAACCAAGGAAAACAACAATGTACCAAAGAACTGGAAAGGTTTTTGAGTTCTTTTAAACTGTGCCCAAAAGTTCCTAACTTCAGTTTTGAAAAAGGAGAGGATTTTGATCTAAAGTCACTGAGTATGGATGCCGAGAAAAGTCACTGGGTTCTTTGGCATAACATTTATGTTTTGGATTCTCCCAATTAGAATTATTTACTCTATTGCATAAAATAAAGTTTTAACTTTGATTTCAATCTGCAGCCATTCAATAACTCCAGAGGAAGCATAATATTATTTATTGTCATAATTCAATATTAATATCCATCATTCATATTTGACATTTTCATAGCCATGGGGTGAGTAACTGATCCAACTAGTTGTTCCTCTAGGTGTTCACTTCATTAGTTTGTGTACTTATTGGTTAAGCCAGGAACATAGTAGCAGGTCAGTGGTCAGCCTGTTACTACTGTCCAAACTGGATCTGAATCCATAAGTTTAGGGACTTGAAAAGAAGAAAATTACAGGTAAACCCAGGAAATATCATTTATTAAGTTCCTCAAAGGCTGTGTATATCTAAAGAAGGTCATCACAAAGCCTCCTTCACAGGCAACTGCCTGGTGGAATGGATCAAGCAACATGTCAACAATTCTTTACTGCAGCCCAGCTGCAAACTCAGCTGTAAAGTTCACACCAACTGGGACCAATACTGAAAAAGAGGGAGTTGGTGACTCTTCATTATGAACTTTTTTTCCACTTTTCTTTGCTTTGTTTTTTCAATTCTACAGGCATGGCCAGCACTTGAACCAGCATCGCCTGGATCAACCCATGAATAACTAAATGCCTCGACCAAGAAAATGTGCCAGATTCTTGTTCTCTATCTGCTTCCACCCCAAGAAAAGGCCGTGCTTCCTTCCAGTGAGCAGCCCAACCTGATCTGGCAACGAATTTTCCTGCATTTTCTGGCAGGAAGTATGGAAAAGAATATGTATGGAAAATGTGTGTGTGTGTGTGCATGCGTGTATGTGTGGGTGAATTTTTTTTTTCCTCAAATGATTTTTCTCTCTTTGAGCTTTCAGGACAGAGCAGGACTAACCATCAAAATTCTGTTTATTTGCTAGGTTCTAGGATTCACCTTCAAATTGGGGCTTCACCGTCTATTTTCAACAAACTTTTTGAGCTATTCTGCCAGTGAGGTTGGTTCCAAGTAATAAAACAGAATAAGAACATGTCCTTGAAGGCAGAATTTGCTCCTTTACTCTTAATGCTGTAATTGTTCAGAAGAAGGGAGCAATGAAAGAACACTAAAAAGGAAGTTTAGTCTAAAAACAAGAAGACAGAGGGAAGGAAATAAAATCTGGAAGTAGATTTAGACGAGGATTAGCAGCTGTCCTGTCTCCTTTGATGAAGGGCTTAACTAACAGCAAGAAGAATTGAAGATACATCTTAAGAAAAAACTTCCTGACCCTTACAACTCCTGCCAAAGTCTTACCAAAAGGGATTGGCCAGTGCATCTCTTTTTTATTTTATTATTATTATTTTTTAATGTGACACTGTTTTTGCAAATTTGGTTTTTTATTGTTATTATTCATTCTAAATTGTAGAGGTTTTAGACTTTTATGTTTTTTCTTCACTACTCAAGTAATGCAGGTTTATTGTAGAAAATAGGTGGAAGATACTGATAATCAATGAGAAAAAATTTTATCTGGAATTCCACTACCCAGAGATAAGCGCTGCTATCATTCTGGGGCATGGGTTTTCAGACATTTTTCTTTGGGAGATGGGTTAAGTAAACGCTGGTACAGTCATAAAATGTAGATATAAGAATGATACATATATGATACACCAACTTTGGGCCTTGGTCTCCCTCAGTGTTTATCCAAAACCTACTCTTAGTTTCATCTCTGGCCTTGGCAAGCAAAAGAGCTGAATGCCAACTTTATCACCCTCTGGCAACCTTGAACTCATGCATGTTCAGTGATTGTGTGATGGAACAGATTACTATTGTATCTAGCTGGCAATAATGTCAGTAACTTGAATCAGGCATAATCAAATATCCAGTTAATATCTGAATAGTCACCTAAAAATACACATAATCATTTTAGATGTAACCCGGAGGGAAAATCTCTATATGTGCTTTATATATTGAAATTCTAATAGCTGGGGTACAAATATTGCATATGTATGTGTATGTGTGAGTAAAATGGCATAATGATTAAGAATGGTTAAAAAGTGGTTATTAATTTTATGTACTAAAATGATGAATGGAAACTTTCAAAAGGTTAAACAAAGGAATATTTTGCAAATATTAAACTATAAATACAATATTAATATAGAATACACTAATGCAAATATTAATAGAGAATGAATTAGCCAGATAACTTAGGAAGATCATGATATCCTTTCTGAACCAAAGCAAGTTCATAAAAATTTAAATAATAATATAAGGCAGACTAATATTTAGCTATTTCATTCTATTTGGTTGTGGTTGTTTTTTTTTCAGGCAAGAAGTATACTTATTAATATAGGATGCTTGTGAGGGATACAAGTGGACAGGTAAGGGGGCTCTACTGGTCATTATTTAAAAAAAAAATTCTGTTTTGGAATTCTTCAATTTTTAAAAGGTGAACTGAAACCATTATATAAACTCTGCTACCTTAAAATTTCACAAGGGGGAAAAATTCCCAGATCATGGACCATAGCATCTGTAATAAACCATTTTTTCCACATATAACAAGAAATACAGAGTATAAATCATAGAACAAGTTGTTAGAGAAAAATGGGCCATGTGATATATTTTGTTTTCATTAATCCAATCTCAAAATTATAAACTTTATAAGAGTTCTCTGAGAAGGCATTTCTTTATAGTCTTTAAGCTTACTGAAGCTATTTTAAAGGAAAAGCCTGTTGAAATTATTGCCATAGCTACCAGTACTTTCGGCAGTCAAAGAATTTTTGAGATATGCTAAACTTATGAATCTTGAATGAAAAATTCCTTCTAGGAAACACACTGTTGAAATGTGTGCCTGAATTATATTCTGCTGTGCACAAATGGCTAGTGACAGTATTAAACACTCCAGTTGAAAGCAGCCCTCTCTTTAGTATTGAAATATACAGAGTAGTGGCTGAAAGAACCATCCAGCAGTTGCTAGCCTGAGAAACTACCATAATGATCCTACAGTATAATAACACATTTTAAAATTTTTGACTAGTATGTATTAACAATGGAACTACGATAATAATTGAAACATTTGCGTACAATTTCAGATTAATTCTTATAATCTCAGAAATTCTTTCAATGATTGCGATATTTGGCTATAGCCTCTGCTTCAATAGAATACATATTTTCACCCTCAGCCACTTGCTATTTAGAATTGTAATCAGTGCATTCCAAATATATAGTATATTGTATTTTGAAATGGAGAGATATATCTGTTAGGATGCATTCAATTGCATAAACAGACATCTCTATGCAAACTGGCTTTTAAAAACTAAGAAGGGGAAAAGAAATTAACAGCTCCCATACCTGAAGAATCTGAGGTGGTGCATAATAATTTGCTTTGGACCAGGCTTCATCAGGGCTCAAGGATGTGAAGAGGACTTGGCTTTTGTGTCACATTTCCCATCTCTATTTCTTAGCTCCATTAGCTCCAGCCTCGGTCTCCCTCTTTACAGTGCAAGGATGGCTACCAACAGCTCCCAAAGCCCCTTGCCTCTTCATTAAGCAAACAGTTAAGAAATGAGTCAGTCTTTGTCCCAATACTTCCCAGCAAAAGTCATAAAGTATACCCTGGTAGTCGTACGCTTACATAATGTATTCATCTCTGCAACATCACTGTGGCCAGGAGGATGCCACGTGATTAGTTACTTAAATTAACCAGCTTCTATCCCTGGAGGTAAGAAAAAAGATCAAACCAAAGTGGTGGCTTCCCAAAGGAATTATGGGATGCTATTACCAAGAATTAGGAAAAACTGATGTTAGCCAGCAAACAAGATCTGTTACCTATCACATGAAACCATGTTTTTCATTATTAAGATATGATGATCAAATGATACATAGAGCCTAGTTCCAATTTTGATGTAGATTATAGTGAAAATTTTCACTTCAATCCTCTCTTATTGGTTTTATAATTGTTTGTACCATTTCACTATTAAAATCAATGTCAGGTAGTATAATTAAATATAAATTCTTACATGTGTGTAAAACGATATTCTTAGAATTCCTAAAAATTGAATTGAGTCAAAAAAAGTCATAATTTAAGGTTTTTATACATCTTGCCAAACTGCCTTCCCCAAAAGTTATACTTCTGGCCATGGTATACAGCAATGCCAGCTTCCCATTAACTATCTTACCAATAATTAGTGTCATTCACCGTTTAAATAGACAAAATTTATACCTCATTGTTTAAGTACCCTTCTGAGCACTACCAAAGATGAAATTACTCTGACATTACTCTGACACTGACATTTAATTTTTATCTATTAATATTTAATTAGTGACCTGTTGATCTCCTGGTTCATTTCTCAGTTGGCTGTTCATCTTCACATACTAAACTTTTATATGCTACATGTTGTAATTTTCTCATTTGTCATTTTCTGTTATCCTTTGTTTATGGTGGGGTTTAGTTGTTTGTTGTTTTGCTGTATAGCAGTTCTACATTATGACTTCATTCGTAATCAAAATTATGAAATATTTCTTTTCAGATTGTTTTCTTAATGTCCTTTAGAGAAATAACCTTGCTCACCCTAGTTATGTTAATTTTTAATTTAAATTTTCTTCTAGTATATTTACTCTTTCATATTTTCCTTTTGAATCTTTAATTTATCTAGGTTTTTTTGCTTTTTTTTTTTGTCTTTTTGTCTTTTGAGGGCTGCAGCCATGGCATATGGAGGCTCCCAGGCTAGGGGTCTAATTGGAACTGTAGCTGCTGGCCTATGCAACTCCAGATCCGAGCCACCTCTGTGACCTACACCACAGCTCACAGCAACACGAGAGCCTTAACCCACAGAGTGAGGCCAGAGATCGAACCTGCAACCTCATGGTTCCTAGTCGGATTCATTTCTGCTGCGCCATGATGGGAAACCCTATTTTGTTTTAAATATATGAGGTCAGGCCATAACCTTACTTCTTTCGAAATAACCAAATAGGATCCCTAATGTAAATGTTATGTAGCCTGGTGTTTAAAAGGGCTCCCTCTGAAGCCAGACTGGTAGGTTTGTGATCTTTAAAAGGCCTCTTTTCTCATCTATAAAACAAAATTGAAAATAATAGTACCTGCTTCACAGGGTAGTTTTGATGGTAAAATATGTTAAAGTACATAAAGAATTAGGCCACTCCCCAAAACACAGCAAACATTAGCATTTGTTGTTACTACTACCTACTGAAAGACCTATCATTTCTTTTCTTGATATATTACATTTACGAAGGACCAAATATTTATCTATATGTGGGTCTGTTTACAGAATTTTTGTTTCCTTCTCTTGATTAGTCTGTTTACTTTTGCCTCTTTGCCAAGTTTTATAAAGGTTCATATCCATATTTCTGACATCAGCAGAATGAACTTGGGACTTCTTAAGATACCTTGGTTTCTTATCCTTAAAAGTGCTAGAACTCATTTCTTTCCTATGTGTCATGTCAATTGTGCACAAAGAAGCTCTTATTACCAGGCTCTATGGGTATCATTTTGTGCTTCTTGAGTTTATTCACTCTCAGCTCTGCCACTTACTAGATGGATAACCTTGGGCAAGTAACCTGAACCCTCCACCTCAGTTGCTTTGTTTGTAAAGTGGGGATAATAACTGTGATGACCTCATAGGGCTCCTTTAAGGATTAAATGAGATAATGTATGTAAAGCCCGTAGTACAGTGAACAGAATAATCCCCAAATAAGTATGTTATTCATTTATTTATCTTATTACCTTTGCTATATGCTAAGACACAACAGTCTCAATCATTAAGTCTCTCCTAGCAACCACTGACATGAGTAACCAGAATACAAGAGCTACAGAGAAAAGAGGACCAGTGATATCTTTCAAGCAAAGTTGTAATTTTTTCCAAGTTTCTATATAGTTAATAGCATTCAAAATAATACCTTGTACATAGCAGGTGCTCAAAAAATTGTTGAACTAGTAAATATAAAGAAAATCATATTGCCTTTCTACCTGTGCAGTACTGAGGATTTTATGTGAAGTGAATATTGAGAAAGAAAAACTTCATTAATAATGTTCCTCCAGAAGCATGAATACAAAAAATAGTGTTAAGATTCTTGTTCAAGGCTTCTGGTACAGTTTTCACCCTATGATTATCACGTGCTTACACACATGCAGAAAAGAGAGATAGTAGAAAGAGGGAAAATGCTTAGGGATTAGTATCCAGAGCAATAATTCCATTTTCTTGAGAACTGCGTTCTTTAAAAAACATGTCCTACCACAGAGTAATTATCCTCTTTTATAATCTACATAACATGCACTCTTGTGTGAGCACACACACATACACATACACGCACAATCCCAAATAGGCATTTCTTGACATTTTAAACCATTCCAGATTGGCTCAATTCCAGTTAATCATACTAAAATGTCAAGAAAATTAAGTATTAAAGATACAATCTGGTCCTTCTTGAACTTATTTACTTGCTCTTTAAAAGAAAAAATAAAAAAAGATATGGCAGGGAGCATCTGACTGCTTCCTTCCTTTCAGCAGACAGTCCAATTACGTCATCTTGCTTTTACTTGAGCAATGTATTTTAGCATGTGTAAAAAGATGGAGAGGCAGAGGATCTCAAACTCATATGAGAAAGTGTGGTCATGTGTGCTATTTCCCCCTGAGGTTTAAAGTGTTAGGGCAAGGCCACTGGGAAAGGCACTTGTGAGTTTCTCAACCCTGAGTCATCTTGGGGGTGCCAGTAGCATTTGAGATGTTATGCCAAAGAATTATTATCATTAGGAACCAAAACATTAAAATCACTCCCATGTGAGTGTGAAACTCAATCTTCTTGACTTTCGAAGGAGAGGTGTTTCCTTTACAATCTCACCATTTCCAATGCCAGTAAATTGCACACTGGATCAAAAGGCTGATGAGGAATGGAATTGGAAACCTGGAGATCATTTCAGAACAGCCTAGGTAACTAGACCTAGTCTTTGAAGAAGAACTCGATGGGGAGGTCTTCAGAGATCTCAAGTCTTGACCACAATTCCTTGGACACCACCACAGAAAAAGAAAACACCACTTATGTGTACATGGCATCTGAAAACTCAGTCATGTCAGCCTGAGTGAGTTTTTACCGCCATTTTCACAAGCGATTTAAATCAGTAATTAATTAGCAAATGTTTGATTCCCATTCACTCTAGTGATCTAGGACCAGATAAATAAACATGTCGATGCGAAAGAAGAATTAGAGACATGCTCTGTGAGACATACTCCTTTGCTATAGGGAAGCAAATAACATACTTATCACAGTCAACTCAGTTTAAAAGTAGGTGTACTTCCTACTTAGTATGTAGCCTTATGTTTTAAATCTGATTTAAGACAAATTTCTGAAGTCCAAGGCCCTTGTTCTAAAGATTTTAGAAAGCAAAATAAATAGATGATGAGGATGAAGAAGATGACAGGTAGATAGATAGATAGATAGATAGATAGATAGAACGAACATAGAAACCATTTACAGAATAGACCCCGAGTTAAAAAAAGAAAATACAATTTTCTCCAAATTCACTCACCTGTTATTCATTCTACTTTATGAAATGCCAGTCACTGTTCTAGGCATTGAGGATGAAATGGTGAGCCAGAAAACAAATATTGTTCTTTGCCCTCATTGGAGCTTTTAGTCTAATGGAGGATATTGCCAATAATTAGATAATCTTACAAATACAAAATTCATCACTGGGTCAAGTGACTGCAAGTGAGAAGAAAACAGACAGGGGAATCTGAAAAATCCAGGGAGGTCAGTGAAGTCTCTGAGAAGTGATGGTTGAGGAGATATCTAAAAAGAAAAAAGATGGTAACAGAATAACAAGGTAAAAATAGGAAGTAAGGCTGTCTCAAGGAGAGGGATCAGCATGTGCACAGCTGTATGGAAGGAGAAAGCAAAAAGAGTAGGGATTAAAAGAAAACTAGTGGAACACTGGAAAATGGGGCATGGGAGGCAAGATAGAGCTGGCGAGTCCATGCTTAAGGCTTGTCAGTACCTCAAGAGCAATGGAAAGTCACCAAAAGAATTTAAACAGGAACATGATGTGGTCAGAATCACATTTTTGTAACAATTAGTCTGAATTCAGTGTGGAGACTGGATTAGAAGGACCCAGAGGGGCTATGGGAAAACCAGCTAGAATACCAGGAATAAACTGAGGCTGTTATCTGGCAATGATGGTAGCTTAGATCAAGATGGTACCAGTGGAGAAAGAAAAATGACTAGGACTTGAATTAGATTTGAAGAAGGAAATGGGCACACAGGATAAGCATATGCAGTAAAACTAATTGCCTTTGGTGTGGGGAAGGAGGGTTAAAACAACAGTAATACTTATGAGGCTAAATAGTGCTCATGACTCAGGCAAGTGGCATTCAAAATCTAAATAAGTCTAAATCCAGAATCGTGATTACTTTATGTTGCTCTGAGGCCTTACACTTGCTTCCCAGAGCTAATCTAAGACAAAATTCTGAGAAACTAGGGGAGTGCCACTTCTGGTTAAGCTATAGAAAGCCATAAAGATGATCACTTTCATCATAATGAAAGAAAACAATAAACTAAAAATTATATTTTTCTTTTCTTCTTAAAAGATTCCTAGACACGCACACATAAGTCTAAGTAAACTCATTCCAAAGAGGAACCTGCCTTTGGAAGAAAAGAAAAGTGATTATTTTCATACTTGGGGCAAATTGCCTAGCCTGTGTACAGGGGGTGGGAAGGTAAACCTGACATAGACACGGTGAGTTTGCTGGAATGAGGAGAAATTCCCTGGACTCTTAACAGAGTGGGCTAGCAGGAAATACTAAAATATGGGTAACAAACAAACACACACAAAAATACACCTCAGATCAGTAATTCTCCCCTTGGGAAGTCTGCCTAGTCAGCAGCAGCAGAGGCAGAGCTGTTGTTGCCCTTGTGCTACTCTGGTTCCAGAGCCCCCCTAGAGTGGAATCTGGAGGTGAAATCAAACTAACTAAAACAGCAAAAAAAAATCCCCTTCTAGTTCAAATATTGAAAACCCCGAGTTCATCAGCTCTTAGATATGAAGCAAGAAGATGGGGTTTAGGCTGAAAGGCCAAGAGAAATCTCCATAACCTCACTGGCAAGAGGTAGACTGAAACTAAGTGTAGCCCAGTCCCAGCTCAGCTAAACTCAGGATAGGATCTGGAGAAAATCCCTGTCCTAATCTTCTAGACAGAGGGAAGAGAAAGATCTCTTTGGGAGAAAAAAAAAAATATATATATATGTATATACACACACAAACACATACATACATATATACATATACACATATATACATATAAACATATATAATTTAGTGTAATCCCTATTGGTCCTTTATGCAAAGTGTCTGACATATAATTAAAATTTAGGAGGCATATGAAAAAGAATGAAAATGGGACCCACAATCATTAAAACAAAACTGTAATAGAGGCAGACCCACTGACCACCACATAACATACTGTGATCAGTAGATGAGGTCTCTAAAATCACTCTTTTAAATATTAAAAAATTCTGTTAACTATATTAAAGATGGACAAGCGCAGTGAACAGAAAGAAATTTCATCAGAGAAACTCAAGCTCTACAGAAGACCCAAAGAGAAATTCTAGAATAGAAAAATATATCAAAAACAAAAATGCAATAAATAAGTTTAAAAGCAGAGATGGGACAAAAGAAAGATCAGTGAACTCAAAGACAAGTCGATAGGAAACAGCCAAAGTTAAGGACAGAGAATCCAATACTGAACACAGTGTCAGAGATAAGTGTCTTAATGTCAAATAATCCCATGTATGTGATATTGAAACCCTTAGAATATATTCTTTCTTCATAATGGAACTCAATTAGAAGTAAATAATAAATTGATAACTAGAAAACTTTCATAAATTTAGAAATTAAGGTGTACTACTAAATCCTTGGGTCGAAGAAGAAATGAAATAGAATATATAAAATATCTTGTACTAGCTGATAACGAAAACCCAAATATCAAAATTTGTGAGATCTAGCTGAAGCAGTGCTTAGAAGAAAAGTGTTAGCTTTAAATGCATATATCAGAAAAAAGGAATGATTTAAAACAAATGATAAAAGGCATAAAGATTGATGAGGAAGAAATAACCTGTGCTTCAGGCAACATAATCATGGATGTAGAAAATCCAAAGGAATCAACAACAACAACCAAAAAAAAACCTACTAGAACAACCGAGTGCATTTGCAAAGTCATAGAATAAAATGACGGTATATAAAAATCACCTGTATTTCTGTATCCTAGCAACAACAAAAAATATTGGAAAATAAAAATTGCAAAATACCATTTATGATAGCATCAAGTACCTAAATTTATTATAATTTTTTAATAAATATGCAAATCCTGTATACTTGTAAATTACAAAACATTGCTGAGAAAAATTGGAAACAAATGGAGAGAGGTACCATGTTCAAGGACCGAAGGATTCATTACTGTAAAGAAATCTATTTTCCTCAAATTAATCTATGGATTAAAATAATCCCAATCAAAATTTTAGCAGGTTTTTTTTTGCAGATATTAAGACATTATATAGTTGCATTAAGACATTGTATTGGCAGGAGGAAAGGCAAGGAGAGAATGAAAAAGAATAGAGGCCATAAATAGGCCTATAGAGATGTAGATTTTCAATAATTCAGTGAATTCGATGGAGAAATAGCAGTAGTACTATAGGATCAAATGGTGCCAGAACAAATGAATATGTGTGTGGAAAAACACATAATGCTGACCCCTTACATTAAGACATGCAAAAAAAAAAACCAACAACCCACAATTATTTAGGAACAATCATCCATCTAAAGCCAAAAAAAAAAAAAAAATTCTAAACCTTCTAGGAAAAAAAAAATAATTTTCATGAATAGGATAGTCAAAGACTTTTTTCAGTTAGGATTCAAAATTATTAACCAAGAGGAAAAAATACGACTTTTGATTACTTTTAATTTCCCCCAAATTAAAAACTTTTGCTCATAAAAGTCACCACTAAAAAAGCTAAAAAAGGCAAACTCTGACTATGAGAAAATATTTACAATACACACATATATAAAGTGATTTATTTCCAGAATATATAAAGAAGTTTTATAAATCAATAATTTAAAAAATAACCCAGTTAAAAAGGGAGAAAGATTTTAAAAGAAATCTTCCCAAGGAGAGAGGCATAGGAATAGCCGATAAGCACATGAAAAACTGTTTAACATCATTAGTTATCAGAGAAATACAAATTAAAACCATAATGAGAAACCACTATCTGGCTAAAATGAAAGACTGACCATATAAGCGCTGTTGAAAATATGAAGCATCTGGAACTCCCACACATGGCTTGTGGAAGAGTAAAGATACCATCACTTTGGAAAACAGTTTGGGAGGTTTTTATATAGTTCAACATACCTACCTGTGATACAACAATCCTACTCCTATGAGTATATGCAAGAGAAATAAAAGCAGATACCTACAAAAGACTTGCACACAAATGTTCATAAAAGCTTTATTCATAATCACCAAAACCTGTCAATGAACCAGATGTCCATCAGAAAGAACGAAAAAGTCACTTGTAGTACATTTGTACGTCAGCAATAAACAACAACAAAAGACCCATGCAACGATATAGACGACTCTACTAACAGAAGTGAGGAATAAAAGACTATGTACTGAGGTCATTTATATTAAGTCCAAGAACAGGCAAAACTAATATGTGTTGATAGAAATCAGAACAGGGGTTGCCTCTGGGAGATGAAGAAATGGACTGGAAAGTGGCACTAAAGACCTTTCAAGATAATGAATACTGGTGGTAATACAGGAGTAGCTATATTCGTCCAAACCCACTGAACTGCACACTTAGAGCCATGCATTTTCACTGTAGTATGTAAATTATTTCCTCAATAAAGGAGAGAGAAAAAAAAGAAAATGATCATAAAAGCAAGTGCACTTAACCACATGAAAAATACACAGATACGCTAAACTGTAGATTCTATTCTCTACCCAGAATATTGAATCTATTATAAAAACACGACTTCATTAAAAAAATTTTTTTTCTTTCACCTAAACATGACTTTATAATGTAAGGGAAAAGCACAAAGAAAGGAATATAAAATTAAGCAAATGATCCAAGTCGTACTTAATTTATTTATTTTTGTCTTTTTAGGGCTGTACCCACGGCATATGGAGGTTCCCAGGCTAGGGGTCCAGTCAGACCTGTACCACTGGCCAGAGCCACAGCCACATGGGATCCGAGCCAAGTCTCTAATCCACTGAGCCAGGTCAGGGATCAAACCAGTGTCCTCATGGATGCTAGTCAGGTTTGTTAACCGCTGTAGTATGGGAACTCCCCAAGTTGTACTTTAAAAAGCAGACACGCATAGAACAGAATTCTTCAAGAGATAAATTTTTACACAGCCTGAGAGATTCCTCTCCAGGAATATGTTTACTGTCATAGTCTGCCCAAGGGGAATTGCTTAACATTTTTATCAGAGTGAAATGTAGTTTCAATGATCACCCTCAAAGATAATGAGAGGCAGCCTGATGGAAAGAGCCAGGCTCTGGAGTCAAGCAAGCCTAAATTCAGAATGCTTGTATGTGTCTGGTGCGCAGCTCTGTGACTTGGGCTAGAGTCCCTGTCTCTCTGGGCCTCAATTTCCGCATCAGTAAAAAGGGGAAAGGATTGTTATTAACATTAAAGACAACCTATGGGGAAGAACACAGTGCCCGGCACAAAAGCAATTCTCATATAATTAGCTGCTGTAAAACCTGAGAGAAAGAAGACAGTGGCGGTAGGCAGGAGCTGAAGCTGCTGAGCAACCAAGCAGCTTGGTGCCACTTTTGCTGATGTTTGAACTGCAGAGGGTATTTTTTGTATTAATGGAACCAGCACGTCTTCCCTCATTTGATGGCTCCAGAGGTCTGATTCCTGGTTGGCCCTTTAACACCCACAAAACAAACATGCTTGTAACAACAACATGGCTCAGAGCAGCTACCTGGGTTTTCCATCATCTGGACATGTTCAGTATACAGTTTTTAAGATTCGTAGATACTGCACCACCAGATGACTTCAAACGCCATGCCTTCACAAGAACAGAATCAGAGTAACGATGGATTGACTCTTTCAGACCATTTTCTGAGTGTCAGTTTAGGGCCTCAGAGTTTTTCCATGTCAAGGTCCCATTGGTACAGTCTTGTACTCTATTCTGGGTGGAACCAGACATAACTACTTCTGGTGTTCACCTGTGAAATATGAAGATAATCGCATTGGTGATTATGTACAATCTGAGCCCAACTAGGATTTCTCCGGTTTGACACTGTTGTCATCACACCACTTCAAAGAATCTCAAGACTGCAAAGGATCCCTTTGGAGATAATGAAACTTAGGCCACTTTACATCTCTACTTGCTGAGAATCTGTGACTAGCGACATTGTTTCCATTGTCTTAAACCTCATCACCTAAAGTAGCTTCTTGATGCCTAGATGGAGAGCTCAAACTGGAAAGTTCTTTATTAGGATAAAATAAAATCTCCCTTTCAACCATTGCCCCCAGGATTCCTTATTCATTCTTTTTGTCTTTTCTAAAGCTGCACTTGCAGCATATGGAGCCCTAGGCTAGGGGTCTAATCAGAGCTATAGCCACTGGCCTACGCCACAGCCACAGCCATGCCAGATCTGAGCCACGTCTGAGACCTACACCACAGCTCACAGCTATGCTGGATCCTTAACCCACCGAGCGAGGCCAGGGATCGAACCTGCAACCTCATGGTTCCTGGTCGGATTCGTTAACCACTGAGCCATGATGGGAACTTACTCATTCTTAGAAGAAAACCAGGATTAATGGATTTCCCCTTCCCATGGCAGGTCTTTCCCCACTTTCTGAGGGGCCAGTTACTTCCCCGACCATACCATCCAAAGATGTTCCTTACTGTTTTCTCCTTATGTCCTTGCTGTTTCCTTCAAATCACTCATCGCAATATGCAATTTTTTTTTTGTATGTCTTTTTACAGGAGAATCTCAGCTCCTTAGATGGGCCACACTGAGCTGTCTTAGTTATGGCTGTACCCCTAGCACCTGGCACATTGTGCGGGCTCCACAGACACTGGATATATAAGTGCATGTCTTTAGAGATGTTCAAAGGGCTCTAGCCTCTCCTTAGCCTCCTGTGACCTGACCATCTATCTTGATTCCTTCTGAGAATTTTCAAAGTGCTGAGCCCAAAGAGCAAGCAGGTCACACATCTCTGAGTCTCAGGCTGGAATAAAGAAATAAGAAGTTGAGGAGTTCCTATGGTGGTGCAGGGGTAACTAACCTGACTAGTATCCAGGAGGACATGGGTTCAATCCTCCCTCAGTGCGTTAAGGATCCGGTGTTGCCGTGAACTATGGTGTAGGTTGCAGACACAACTTGGATCCCGTGTTGCTGTGGCTGTGGCATAGGCTGGCAGCTGTAGCTCCAATTTGATCCCTAGCCTGGGAACTTTCATTTGCTGTGGGTGCAGCCCTAAAAAGACAAAGGCACTCAAATTCAAAAAACTTTTACCCACTAGGGTTGTTTAGCCTCACATGTCCATGATTGAATTGGGCCTGCAGGCTGCCACTTTATAAGCCCTCTTTCAATCCCCCCTTCCTGGACATGGCTCCCAGATCCCTCATCTCCCAACCCTGGAAATATTCCAGTGTGTCAGTGTCACTTGTAGAGCTTGCTTAATTGACCAGGAGTCATAGCACGTAGGGTCCTAGATACATGGGACTGTTACCTCCTGTGGTCTGAACAGCAGATAGCTCCCCGAGCAGCCTGGAAGCTGGGGTCTCTCAGCAGATGTCATACATTGTTGTTGGCTCTGACCGAGTTTGCAGTCAATCCGTCTTTTTTTTTTTTTTTTTTTTTTTTTTTTTACCAGGAGCTGCTGACAAGCCACTTAATGATAATAATATTTATGAAACAGCCTAAACAAAGATCTCTGGCCTTGGAAGAATTCAGACCAGACATGTCTTGATGATGTTTTCTTTCAGCACAAGTCTAGATAAGAACAGGATTCCCCAATGCGCTGATTTTCTACAGACAGATGAGGCCCAAGCAACCATTTCAATTGCAAAGGAATCATCAGATCAGTTGCTCTTTCTGACCAAGATAATTACCCTAGACCAATGTTTTCCACACTTGGCAGCATACCAGAATCCTCTCTGGCCTCATCCCTGGAGCCTCTGACTAAGTCTGGAGCACAGGGAATCTTTACTATCAACAAGGTCCCTAGATAATGCAGCACATCCAGGGACCAGAATTGGAGAACTGCTCTCTAGACATCATTTAGCAGCATGAGCATCACTTCCTCAAAGCTAGGAAATGAGGCCCTCTAAGTGGCAGATGAATGCTAAAATTGGAGAGCCACTGATTTAGATCAAGTTTGACAAGCTTTTTACTAAAGAGTTTGATGACTGGAAAAAAAAATGCACCACCTAAAAGTTGAGAGTTATGCTTTATTCGGTGGACAAAACTTAAGACTTAAGCCCAGGACACAGCATCTCAGATAGCACTGAGAGAGTGCTCTGAAGAGGTAACAGGGACAGCCAGGATATATAGGAGTTTTTTCGACAAAGACCAGCATCAACGATGACTGTTAATTAGAGAAAACCAGATATCTATAATGAATGTCTACGGATGGAGGAAGATACAAGAGTCTGGGCTCACTGAAATCATTCCATTGATATGCACCTCTGCTATCTGGGGCCAGTATCTTGTGCTTTCTCATCCTGAGTTTCCTCAGTGTGCACCATTGTGGGGTGGGGGGAGGATGAGGTAGGGGGGTGGGGGTGGCTCTAGTGGCTGGTGGCTGCAACATCCTTTGTTTACTGATATGGCAGGGGCACTCTTAGTTCACAAGCCAAATAGCAAATATTTTAGGCTTCGTGGGCCAAAAGGCAAAATTGAGCATATTATGTTGGTACTTAAATAACTGAAAGGTAGTCATTTGTTGCAGATTAAATCATGTCCCACTCTCCCCTTCCCAGAGAAGGTAGGTTGATGTCCTAATTTCCAGTACCTCTGAGTGTGGCCCCCTTTGGAAACAGGGTCTTTGCAGAGGTTATCAAGTTAAGATGGGGTCCTTAGAGTGGACTCTAATCCAATGTGACTGGTGTCCTTAGAAAAAGGGGAAATTTGCACACAAAGAGAAACTCACAGAGGGAAGACACAGGAGAAAATTGCCAACAAGCCAAGGGATGCCTGAGGCAACCATAAACCTGGAATAGATTCTCCCTCACAGGCCTGGGGAGGAACCAACCCTGTGGACACCCTGATTTTGTACTTAGCCTCCATAACCATGAGACCATAAATCTGTTGTTTGAGCTGCTCAGTTTGTGATACTTTATTACGGCATCCCTAGAAAACCAATATCTCATTTAAAATGTAAAAACAAGAGTTCCTGTCATGGCACAGGGGAAACAAATCCAACAAGGAACCATGAGGTTGCGGGTTCGATCACTGGCCTCACTCAGTGGGTTAAGGATTCGGTGTTGCCGTGAGCTATGGTGTAGGTCACAGATGCAGCTTGGATCTGGCATTGCTGTGGCCCTGATGTAGGTCAGCACCTATAGCTCTGATTAGACCCCTAGCCTGGGAACCTCTATATGCCATGGGTGCTGCCCTAAAAAGACAAAAGACAAGAAAAAAAAAAGTAAAAACAATTCTTACAAAAACAGGCAAGCAGCAGGCTAGATATGGCCCATAGTCTGTACCTAGAATAAGTCCAAACATATTGGCCTAATATCCTGGCAATCAATGCATTGTTCATAATCTCATAGCAGACCCAGTCTTAGGTCCCAAGTACCACTCAAATATTACATATTTGGAATGGTTTTCCATGACCTCTATGTAATGTTGATCCTTTATTTCAGAGGCCTTGCCAGCCTTGCTCGTTGCTATATCCTTAGAACTGGACACATAGCACCTTTCAACAATTATTCAATGAATGGGTGAATTTAAGACAGATAAGCAGAAGCTCTTTCAGCTGGAAGAGAGTGTAGATTTCTAATCACAGTCCTTCAGTTTTCAGAGAAGCAGCTTAAATGCACAGTGTGTCAGTGATTGCCCAAAGTCACAAGGCCAAAAACCCAGGATTAAAACCCACTTATCCAGATTCCCAAACTTCTAGCCCCTTTATTTCATCACCCCACCTCTCAAACATAGCTAAATGTATCCTGAAACATTGATACTTAAGACTTAATAAGTTATCCCATCTTAACACCAGATGCCTGCAAATAAGAAGGGATATATTAGAATATTAGGTGTGGTTAGCAAACTGGCCAGAGAGCAGCAACAGGCAGGTTGAGCAGGAGCTTCACAAGAACATTCACTGAGGAAAACTCTGTGATAGACATTTACGTGAGCTACCTAGTTCCTATACTTTTTTTTTGGTAACTACATCATGATTTCATTTTGGGAAATCAGTGCTTTTCTATAGTATTTAATCATGGCAAAAGGTAATTCTTAGAGCCTATCTTGTGACTACAAAGAGAAAGACCAATCTGTGTATAACACCGCCCACAGGTACAGTCAGGGACCTGTATGTGCCCCAATCTCCCTCAATAGAACCCCGTCTCTCAGACTCCGTATGTCCCAAGTGACATAAGCCCTAGTGTATTGGTTACTGATTGCTGTGTAGCAGATGACCATAAACCTAGTGTCTTAAAACACATGAGCTTATTTGCTTCTGTAGGTCAGAATTCTGGGATGTTGTGGCTAGGCTCTTAGCTTGGGGCTTGTGATGGTTAATTTTCTGTGTCAACTTGACTGGACTAAGGGATGCTCACATAGATGGTAACACATGATTTCTGGAAGAGATTAGCACTTGAATCAGAAAAGAAGATGGCCCTCCCCAGTGTGGGTGGCCTCATCAACTGAGGGTCTGAATAGAACAGAAAGGAGGAAGAAGGGCAAATCTGCTCTGTCCCTGAGCTGGGACATCCATCCTCTCCTGCCCTTGGATATTGCTGCTCCTGGCTCTTGGGTCTTCAGACTCCGACTAGGACTTAACCCCATCAGCCTCTCGATTCCCAGACCTTCAGACTCAGGTTGAATTATACCCAAGCCTTGCTGGGTCTCCAGCTTGCAGATGGCAGATCATGTGACTACTCAGCCTCCATAATTGTGTGAGTCAATTCATGCACTAAATATCCTCTTAC
The DNA here is from genome assembly GCF_016906955.1 of Phacochoerus africanus. Classification (NCBI taxonomy): domain Eukaryota; kingdom Metazoa; phylum Chordata; class Mammalia; order Artiodactyla; family Suidae; genus Phacochoerus; species Phacochoerus africanus. The sequence continues at coordinate 56,800,740 of NC_062544.1, forward strand.
ATATACAGTTAACCCTTGAACAACATGGATTTGAACTGGGTGAGTTCACAGTTCAAATTCACATAAAATATGCAAATTTGGAGTTTCCATTGTGGCTCAGCAGTAACGAACCCAGCTAGTGTCCATGAGGTTGCAGTTTCAATCCCTGGCCGGGCTAAGTGGGTTAAGGATCCAGTGTTGCCATGAGCTTCGGTGGAGATCACAGAGGCAGCTCGGATCTGGTGTTGCTGTGGCTGTGGTGTAGCTCTGATTCAACCCCTACCCTGGGAACTTACATATGCTGCAGGTGCGGCCCTAAATTAAAAAAAAAAAAGACAGGCAAAATTTTTTCAATAAATTTGTAACACATTACTGCACAATCCAAGGGTGGTTTAATCCACAGATGCAGGACTGCCGATATAGAGGACCAACTATAAAGTTATAATGCATGCTGATTTTAAGCTATGTGGAGGGTTGTCACCTCCAATCCTGGCATTGTTTAAGCGTCAATGGTAAGTACGTATATCCTGTTGGTTTTGTTCGCTGGAGAACCCTGATTTACAGAAGATCTCACAAGATGTTGGCTGGCTGTCTTCTCATTTGACACACCTCCTCCAAGCTCATTCTGTTATTAGTAGAAATCAGGGAGTTGTGGCTCAGTGGAAAGAAATCTGACTAGTATCCATGAGGATGCAGGTTTGACCCCTGGCCTCACTCAGTGGGTTAAGGATCCAGTGTTGCTGTGAGCTGTGGTGTAGGTCAGATCCCACAGTGCTTTGGCTATGGTGTGGGTTGGTGGCCATAGCCATGATTTCACCCCTAGTCTGGGAACCTCCATATGCTGCAGGTGTAGCCCCCCCCCCCCAAAAAAAAGGTGATGACTCTGAACATAGATAAATAAATCTCCATTTACCTGATGTTGGCCAAAGCCCGCTCCTATCACTTGCAGTCAGGAAACTTGGTTGTCTCAAACTTCCATAAATGGCCAGCAATTCACTGCAAAAAAAACAAAACCAAAATCCAGGGTGGTTAGAATAGGAAAGATCAGATACATGGAGAACTTATCAAGCCACATATCCCATGCCCCAAAATCTGGCGTGCTGATTTGAAATACCTAAGTTCTACTATGTCATAGGAAATCAGCCACTGTTTTATTTAAACAATGGTAGTCAGTGGTCTATGTGGCAAAAAATAAATTAACTGGTCAATTTAAACAAACACTTATTTGAATTTTCTTTTAATTTGAAAAGAATGGACTTGACACACACTGAAGTTAAACTAATGCTCACTGAAAAAAATCTGTCAAAAAATCTTTTGACCTCACATAGTTGTTATACAAAATTTAACATGAAGTTTCCCAGTCAACACATGCCTCAAGGTTCAGAGTTTGTACTTGAGCTTGTGTACATACAAAGTCACTTTTCCAAACAAACATGGGCAGGGTTTCTGGGGTGGGTTCGGTAGAACCATACAGGTACCACTGCAACCCTTTCTAGCCCAAAGTTCCATTCCCGGGATTTCTTTGTCCCATGGGATGAAGAGACTTGGTCAGCGACTTTGAATCACATGTGGCTGCAAGAGCCTAATTTGTTACCTGCCCACCTAGTTTTCTGACCCTGGAAAAATCCAAGTGTAACTGCCCGGGACCCTGGACGGGGCAGGGTGACCATCCTAGGTACGAGTGGCTGAGCAGTCCAAAATGCACAGAAAAGGATAAACAAAGCAGCCTCTGCTTCCCCTGAACCTCGATTTTGTTTATAGACACAAACTTTATGTGGAAAAACGCGTTTGTGCCAGCCTCCTCAGGCAGCACTACGACAGTTCATTCCTCTTCTGTAGAACGGAGCTTGGAAAAAGAGCACTATGTTGCGAGGAACGGCTGGCCCCGGGCAGAACGAGCTGTGTATTTCCACAGTCTACTCCAGCATAAACAGACCTCGCTTCTTAGTGACGAGCCAGGAACTCCCCTGTCTTGGGCCACGTGCAGGGAAATCAGGAAACAGACTGATCCAATGCATACTTGGTACCCATTCTCCTCCTCTCCCTCCTCTTCTACCCAGGGCTTACATGCCTCTGCATAGATTCGGGGACCTAGAGACAGTGTTTAGCATTCTGCTCCAGGATGTGGTACTCAGTACCTCTGAGGCATCCTTGCTTTTTAGGAGCAGGCAGGGAAAAGCAAAGGAGACAGTGCCTCCTCTTGAGTCCTTTTTTTTTTTTTTTTGACAATATTTTTTTTATTACTCAAATGAATTTATCACATCTGTAGTTGTATAATGGTCATAGCAATTCATTTTAATAGGATTTCCATCCCATAACCCAAGCACATCCCCCCACCCCCCAAAACTGTCTCTTCAGAGACCATAAGTTTTTCAATGTCTGGGAATCAGCATCTGTTCTGCAAAGAAGTTCAGTCTGTCCTTTTTTCAGATTCCACATGTCAATGAAAGCATTTGATGTTGGTGTCTCATTGTATGGCTGACTTCACTTAGCATGATAATTTCTAGGTCCATCCATGTTGCTAAAAATGCCAGTATTTTTGTTCATTTTAATAGCTGAGTAATATTCCATTGTGTATATGTACCACATCTTGATCTGTTCCTCTGTTGGTGGACATTTAGGTTGCTTCCATGTCTTGGCTATTGCAAATAGTGCTGCAATGAACATCAGAGTACATGTGTCTTTGTGAGTCATGGTTTTCTCCCAGGAGTGGGATTGCTGGATCCAATGGTAGTTCTATTTTTTTTCTCCCAGGAGTGGGATTGCTGGATCCAATGGTAGTTCTATTTTTAGTTTTCTGAGGCATCTCCATACTGTTTTCCACAGTGGTTGCACCAATTTACAATCCCACCAACAGTGTAATAGGGTTCCTTTTTCTCCACACCCTCTCCAACACTTATTGTTTGTAGACTTTTGGATGATGGCCATTCTTACCAGTGTGAGGTGGTATATCTTGTGGTAGTTTTGATTTGCATTTCTCTAATAATGAGTGATGTTGAACATTGTTTCATGTGTTTTTTGGCCATCCATATGTCTTCTCTGGAGAACTGTCTGTTTAGATCTGCCCATTTTTTGATGGGATTGTTTATTTTTTTGGTACAGAGCTGCAGAAGGTGTTTATAAATTTTGGAGATTAATCCCTTGTCAGTTGATTCACATGCAAAGATTTTCTCCCATTCTGTGGGTTGTCTTTTCATTTTGTTTAGGGTTTCCTTTGCTGTGCAGAAACTTCTAAGTTTGATTAGGTCCCTTTTGTTTATTTTTGTTTTTATTGTCAGTACTCTAAGAGGTGGATGTAAGAAGATGTTGCTGTTGTTTACGTCAGAGTGTTTGGCCTATGTTTTCCTCTAAGAGTTTTATAGTGTCTGGAGTTTATTTTTGTGTATGGAGTTAGGGAGTGTTCTAATTTTATTCTTTTCCATGTGGCTGTCCAGTTTTCCCAGCACCACTTATTGAACAAGCTGTCCCTTCTCCATGGTATATTCTTACCTCCTTTGTCATAGATGAGTTGGCTGTAGGTGCATGGGTTTAATTCTGGGTTTTCTATCCTATTCCACTGATCTATATTTATTTTTGTGCCAGTACCATATGGTTTTGATGATTGTTGGTTTGTAGTATAGTCTGAAGTCTGGGAGCCTGATTCCTCTAGCTCCATTTTTCTTTTTCAGGATGTCTTTGGCTATTCTGGGTCTTTTGTGCTTTCAAACAAACTTTAAGAGAGTTTGTTCAAGTTCTGTGAAAAAATGTCCTTGGTAATTTGATAGGGATTGCACTGAATCTGTATATTGCCTTAGATAGTATAGTCATTTTGATAATATTAACTCTTCCAATTCACGAGCATGGTATATCTTTCCATCTATTTGTGTCATGTTTGATTTCTTTCATCAGTGTCAAATAGTTTTCAGAGTTCAGGTCTTTTGTCTCTTTAGGTAGGTTTACTCCTAGGTATTTTATTCTTTTGGATGTGATGGTAAACGGGATTGCTTCCCTAATTTCTCTTTCTGCTCTTTCATTGTTAGTGTACAGAAATGCCATTGATTTCCATGTATTAATTTTGTATCCTGCGACTTTGCCAAATTTGTGAATGAGCTCTAACAGTTTTCTGGTAGAGTATTTAGGATTCTCTAGGTATAGTATCATGTCATCTGAAAATAGTGATAGTTTTACTTCTTCTTTTCCAATTTGGATTCCTTTTATTTCTTTTACTTCTCTGATTGCCATGGCTAGGACTTCCAAAACTATGTTGAAGAGTAGTGGCGAGAGCGGACATCCTTATCTTGTTCCTGATCTCAGTGAGAATTCTTTCAGCTTTTCACCATTGAGAATGATGTTTGCTGTGTGTCTGTCATATATGGCCTTTATTATGTTGAGGTAGGTTCCCATTATGCCCACTTTCTGAAGGGTTTTTATCAGAAATGGGTGTTGGATTTTGTCAAAGGCTTTTTCCACATCTATTGAGAGGATCGTATGGTTTTTATTCTTCAGTTTGTTAATGTGGTGTATCACACTGATGGATTTGTGGATATTGAAGAACCCTTGCATCCCTGGGATAAATCCCACTTGATCATGATGTACAATCCTTTTAATGTATTGTTGGATGCGGTTTGCTAGTATTTTGTTGAGGATTTTTGCATCGATGTTCATCAGTGAAATTGGCCTGTAGTTTTCTTTTTTTGTGGTATCTTTGTCTGGTTTTGGTATCAGGGTGATGGTGGCCTCATAGAATGAGTTTGGGAGTGTCCCTTCCTCTGCAATTTTTTGAAATAATTTCAGAAGTATAGGTGTGAGCTCTTCTCTAAATGTTTGATAGAATTTGCCTGTGAAGCCATTTTTTGTTTGTTGGAAGTTTTTTGATCACAGTTTCAATTTCAGTTCTTGTGACTGGTCCATTCATCTTTTCTATTTCATCTTGATTTAGTCATGGAAGATTGTACTTTTCTAAGAATTTGTCCATTTCTTCTAGGTTTTCCATTTTATTGGCATATAGTTGCATATAATAGTTTCTTATGATCCTTTGTATTTCTGTGATGTCCATTGTTACTTCTCCTTTTTCATTTCTAATTTTATTCATTTGAGTTCTCTTTCTTTTTTGCTTGATAAGTCTGGCTAAGGGTTTATCAAGTTTGTTGATCTTTTCAAAGAACCAGCTTTTCGTTTCACTGATCTTTTCTATGGTTTTCTTTGTTTCTATTTCATTGATTTCTGCTCTGATCTTTATGATTTCTTTCCTTCTACTAACTTTAGGTCTGGTCTGTTCTTCTCTCTCGAGCTGCTTTCAATGTAAAGTTAGCTTGTTTATTTGAGCCTTTTCTTGTTTCCTGAGGTGGGCTTGTATTGCTATAAACTTTCCTCTTAGAATGGCTTTTGCTGCATCCCATAGGTTTTGGAGTGTGGTATTTTCATTGTCATTTGCTTCTAGGTATTTTTTAATTTCCTCTTTGATTTCTTCAGTGATCCATTGGTTGTTGTAGCATGTTGTTTAGTCTCCACGTGTTTGTGTTTTTTGCAGTTTTTTTCTTGTGGTTGATTTCCAGTTCTATAGAGTTGTGGTCAGAAAAGATGCTTGATACTATTTCAATTTTCTTAAAGTTACCGAGGTTGGATTTGTAGCTTTACCATCATTACTACTACTAATTGAGGCCTGAACACAGCCTCACACCAAACCAACACCCCAGCAACCATAGACTACCCCATTGAACCACCTAGGGAATGACTGACCTAGAAGGGGCTTATCTTAGACAAATGTTCTCATTTTTTTTTCAAAGCACTTTTCCATATACTGCCTCACCCAGGCCTTCACTCAATCCTATGAAGTAGGCAGCACCACATTATTTCTACTATTCCTATTTTAGAGCTGAGGTTCCCCGGGTATGGCTGCCCTCCCACCACCCCACCTCCATTCCTAATCTGTGCCCCATCCCCCTCCAGATTCCGTTCTAGGAGAGTCATTCCTGTCCTGCGTGGGAGATGCCTTTCTTCTAATATGATTGCAGTCTGATGATACATTAGAGTCCCACAGAAGTCACATGTCACAAGTGTTGGGTAGGATTAATTCAAATACTCCATTCTTACTTCCCTTTAGGGATGGCACGAATGAAGTAGATGTCTGTAGACAGATTTCTTGGGGAACCTAATTCATCATTTAAAACATTTAAACTATTATTTCCACAGGAAAACAGACCCCATGATTCAAGAAATAAACATAAGAACTAACTTTTGGAATAGGCCTCTCTTTATACACTTGGATTTCCTGCATGAGGGCTGACACCAGGGCTGCCATGACGCACAGCTGGGAGGCAGAATTTGTCTTTAGTCTCCTTCCACTCCTTGTGTTCCAGGCCTCACCCTTCTGCAGCATCTGTTTTCTTCAGCATCGCTTATACTAAATAAATAGGACCAGAGCAAAAGCCAAAAGTCTGGGTATCAGACTTGGCTCTGCCCTAACCAGTGTGTGACCTCAGACAAGTCTTTCACTTTGGATCCTTTGACTGTAAGTCAAGGAGGGGTAGATAAACTCATGGTGGGTTGCCTTTCAACTTCGCTGTTGCTCAAGCCTCTACTGTGCCCCCTGCTTCCCGTGGGGTGGGGTGGGGGAGATGGTTGCCAGATGCCTGCTCACTGAAACTCACCCAGCTTCCTCCCCTCCCACCTAGTGGTTCTGACGTCTCCAAGGGCATTGATAATGACCCACATCAAAGCCTTCAACACACAAAAGAACCCCCTGCTAACGGTGGGAGTTTAGGCATAGAGCCACCCTACTGGAAGATTCTTTCAAGACAATTGCCCCTTCAGCTCTATCCACTGGGTACCAGCACACTCTGCACTGTCTCACCGGCCGGGCTGGGATTATGCACCCAGCCGCCCATGGCTGGAGAGAATGTTTACACAGGCTGGAACGAAGGGGTAACAGGAGCCATATGGAGTTCAGAGGAGAGAGTCATTCAATCGCAGACATTGCCCCTCAAAACCCAAAGCCCTTAGAGGGCAAATTATTTCAGCTGCCTGAGCTGGTGCGCTTTACCATGCAGTTGGTGCAGAGCCTCCTGCCCGGCGAGAAGCACGATCTCCTCTCCCCAAGGACACTGGTGACCCCCATGGAACCCTTTCTCCCTGACCTGTGTGCTGGCCAATCATGCTCTTCTGAAACCAGATACTGAGAGGCCAGACCTGTGCATAGCAAAAGAGGCCGCCCTGGCTCACTAATCCAATGAGAGGATAGCTTTACACAGGGCACATAGCGTTCCCCTCAGCCCATAATGCCTGCATGTGTCTGGGGGCAGCCTTGCTGTGAAATACCCAAGACAAATCTAAGCCTGCTGAGAAGTCACCCACTTCTGTTAACCCTGAGCAAAATAAGTCATGCAGGGTGTAGTGTGACACAGGCCTGTGAGTTCTGAGACTAAGGGTTCAGTCTAGTTTCTAGGACTCACTTAATAGGTGACCTAAGACAAATCATCTCAATGCTATGGGATCTTTGGGCTTTAGGATCCTATCAACAGGACCACACTCTACCACAGTCATGATATTCTTTCCTTCCACTATTTTCTCTCCAAAGGAAGAAAGTTTAAAAAACACAAAAACAAATGAAAAACAAACCGTGGCTACCTTGCATGTACCAGTAGAACATTTCAATCCTCCCACTAACCCAATGAGGCAAATATGATTATCCTCACTTTGCAGATGAGGAAACATGCTTTCAGGGAGGGCTATGGTAGGTATGGATTGGCCTGTACCCTCCCCAAATTCATAAGCTGAAGCACTAACAAGAGTGTGACTGTATTCAGATTTAGGGTTTTTAGGAGGTGATTAAGGTTCAGTGAGGTCAAGAGGGTGGAACCCTAATCCCATGGACTGATCGTCTTATAAGAAGAAGACAAAAGTCCATCCTTCCCCACATGCACAGAAGAAAGGCCAGATGAGAACAGAGAGAGGCAACGCCAGCCAGAGCACAAGCTCAGAAAATATGTTCAACTGATGACTTCATGACATTCATTTGCACCCGAATAGTGAACGTGAACCTCAAAATGATCTCCGGGCTTAGGAAGTTTGAAAACAGTTTTTAATCTGCTATGGCTTCATGAAGAAGTCACTCTATACTTTGATTTGAGGAATGACAGCCATAAACCATTCAACTAGAACTGGAAAATTACATATTTCTGAAAGAGTTATTTTTTAAACTAGCTATCACCTTGAAATTTTCTTTAATGTTAGTTCCAGGGTAGCAATGCTACTAACACTGAGATAATCAACAGATAGCAGACTTCATGGGTTTACAATACCTACCATCATCCCTTCTATTTATTTTTTATCACATTCTCCTTTGGTCAGGGTAGAGAATAATTGAGACTATCACTTATGTTATAATGCATAAAACTTACTTACCTAGATGTTTTGGCAGCATGTAACATTATGCAGGAAACCCCCCACCCGAAAGTTACAAAAGAGTGTGCACTAAAAGCTACCATCTATTTATAAAATAGAAAAAAATTACACATACACATAAATATCTATGCATGTATCTATATCTATACATATATATATCTATACATATATTATCTATATATACACATGCATTTGCCTGTACCTGAACAAAATATTCCTGAAAGGATTCACCAAAACACAGAACATTGGTTATCTCTAGTGAGGAGAATTTGGAAAATAGGAAGAGACTTTTTAGAAGGTTTTGTTGTATGTTTTTAAAATTATTATTAACTATGCTATTGAGGTAAAGTATGCAAATCTTAAGCAAAAAGCTCAAATAATTTTTACATAAATATTCACCCATATAACTATAACCTGAATAGAAACACAGAACATTTCCAGAACCCCAAAAGACACCCCCTGCCTCCTAGGCAGTCAATAGCCAAAAGTGAAAGTCAACCGCCCTTCTGACCTAGATCACAATATAGATGGATTCATACAGTATGCATTCTCTCATGTCTGGCTTCTTTCATTGGACATTATGTCTATGAGATTCTTCCACATTGTTGCATGTGGCAGTCCTTTTTCATTACCACACAATATTCCATTATATATGAATATGTGATGTATCAATATACCATAGTTTGTATATCTACTGTTATTGTTAGATATTTCATTGCTTTCAGTTTTGAGATATTATGCATAAAAGCTGCTATTATGTAGTATTCTGGTAGTATTCTAGAAGTCTTTTGATGGATTTAGAAGTACTCATTTCCAAGAACTGTTAGATCTACAAGGTAAAGGTATTTTGGCTTTAGTTGATATTTGCAAGTAGGTTTTCCAAGCATTTGTACCCATTTACACTCCCATCATCTATAGATGAGAGTTCCAACTAGTTGCTCCATATCATTGCCAACATTTGGTATTGTTAAAGGGAAAATTTTAGCAAGAATATTTTCAATATATGTCCTTCTGCACCTTTCATTTCATTTCATTTTATTTTATTCTTTGCTTTTTAGGGCTGCATCTGTGGGATATAGAAATTCCCAGGCTAGAGGTCGAATTGGAGCTGCAGCTGCTAGCCTATACCACAAGCCACAGCAACGTGGGATCTGAGTCGTGCCTGTGATCTACCCCATAGCTCATGGCAATGCTGGATCCTTGACCCACTGAGTGAGGCCAGGGATTGAACCCGCATCCTCATGGATACTAGTTGGGTTTGTAACCCTCTGAGACACAATGGGAAATCCCTGCACCTTTTAATTTTAAACCATATTCACATAGTGCCTATTCATAATTAATAGTAAAATAGAACATGGATACTTAAAAAATGAAAGACATAAATTGGCAAAAAATCATTTCATTTATCTTTCCTTAATATAGATGAATGGCTGGCAGCTCTCCAGATATGGAGTACAGAAATGGAACCAATGTAGTGATGTTACCAGGGCATTTAAACATTTGCCAGTTGTCTTAAAAAGGAACCACAAACCTCTAAAGAGAACAGAGAAGAGAAAAAGAATAATGTAACACTAACCAGAAAACACATATGCCGGAGTTCCCATCGTGGCGCAGTGGTCAACAAATCCGACTAGGAACCATGAGGTTGCGGGTTCGATCCCTGCCCTTGCTCAGTGGGTTAATGATCCGGCGTTGCCGTGAGCTGTGGTGTAGGTCGCAGATGCGGCTCGGATCCCGTGTTGCTGTGGCTCTGGCGTAGGCCAGCAGCTACAGCTCCGATTGGACCCCTAGCCTGGGAACCTCCATATGCCACAGGAACGGCCCACAAAATGGCAAAAAGACAAAAAAAAAAAAAAAGGAAAACATATATGCCATGGGAAAGATCCCCAGAGAATTCTCCATCAAGAGGTCCTAATAACAGAAAATGCTGGTGCATCATCTCCTCAATAAATTCCATCTATTTTCTCGATTTTGGTCTGGTCATCAAGTCATATCCACCATTTTCCTCATCCATAAAACGGGGGTGCAGTGTTATCCAAATGTACCTATTCAGCATTTTGAGCATCTTCGACAATCCACGCGTATTGACATAGGACACATTAAAGCAAATAAGACACCATCCTCACTCTCAAGCACACCGTGACTCTAATGAGGGAGAAAGACAGGCAAAATCATAGAGGGTGATAAGCATTATAACCCAGATATCCCCAGGGTACTGAGGGAGCAAAGGAAACACAGCTAAACTAGATTCATGAAGCAGAAAGATCGTCAGAGAAAACTTGGGCTGGGTTTTGCAGGATGAATGGTAATGAGTTAAATAGAAAAGGAGGAAGAGTGTACCAGGCAGACAGGACAGCATATGCAAAGGCATGGAAGCATAGAAAAATCAGATAGCTTTAGGAATTTTAATTTTTCAAGATGACTGAAATAAAAGAGTATGTTTCTGATGGAGATGGTAATGGGGGGAGGGGCAGAGACGGAGATAGGGAAATAAATCATTCTAGACCTTGATTCCTAAGCTAAGAAATTTCAACTTCATCCTGAAACCTTTAGTAGACCATGGAATATTTTAAGAAGAGAAGGAATCTGGATGCCACTTATTTGGACAGAGAACCAGAGGGGGGAAAAAAAGAAGTAAATAAGAGAGAAACAGGAAAAGAGGGAATCATAGAAAGCAAGAAAGGTAAGAAAAGTAAAGAGAAGAGAAGGTAGGAAAGAAGGAATTGGACCTTTTTAAAACTTGTTAAAACATAGGCGAGTATTTTCATGACTTTGGAGCAGGCAGAAAGCTCTTAAAGAGGACACAAAAAATATTAAACCTAAAATTGACACATTAGACAACATTAAAGTTAGTTTAGAGCACCTGTTCATCAAAAGACATTATCAAGAGAATTAAAAAGCAATTCCACAGGGGAAAAGATATTTGTAATTAGGTACATCTGACAAAGGACTCAGATTCAGAAAAACTTTCATAAATCAATAAGAAAATAGGAGTTCCCATCGTGGTGTAGTGGTTAACGAATCCGACTAGGAACCATGAGGTTGCGGGCTCGATCCCTGCCCTTGCTCAGTGGGTTAATGATCCGGCGTTGCCGTGAGCTGTGGTGTAGGTCACAGATGCGGTTCGGATCCCGTGTTGCTGTGGCTCTGGCATAGGCTGGCAGCTACAGCTCCGATTAGACCTCTAGCCTGGGAACCTCCATATGCCGTGGGAGCGGCCCAAGAAATGGCAAAAAGACAAAAAAAAAAGAAAAGAAAATAACAGACAACCCAATAAAAAAAGTATAGACAACTCACAAAGTAAGCTATCCAAATAGCCAATAAGCAAGGGAAAGATTCTCAATTCCATTAGCCACCAGAGAAATGCAAACTAAAAATCACATGAGGAGTTCCCTGGTGGCTCGACAGGTTAAAGATCAGGTTAAGTTCCCTGCTGTGGTTTGAATCACTGCTGTGGCATGAGTTCGATCCCTGGCTGAGGAACTTCTGTAAGCTGTGGGCAGAGCCAAAAAAAAAAAAAAAAACCCACACCACATGAATATTATTACACATTCACCATAATGGCTGAAATGAATAAGACCATTTTCAGAATCTACTAAAGCTGAGTATATATTCCCTATGCCTCATTAATTCTACTCCTAGGTATACATCCTAGAAGGTACCAAGATGTTCATAAGAGCACTATTGGAACTAGTCAAGCCCAAATGCCCTCGGTAGTTGAATGGAGGAATAATTTGTGGTATATTCATAAAAATGTGATACTTTACAGCAATAAGAACAAATGATCTACAAGAACATGCAAAAATAGGGATGAATTTCGTAAACATAATGATATACAAAGGAGCGAAGTACAAAAGATTAGATCTTTACAATTCCACTTCTATAAAGTGCCAAAAGAGACAGTTATTCTATATTATTGGAATCAAGACAGAAGTTATCTAGGGGAAAGGTAACATCTAAACTCAAGGAAAATAGGAAGGATCTATAGGCAGAAAATACATTAATATTTATTTATTTATCTATTTATTGCTTTTAAGGGCCGCACTTGTGGCACATGGAAGTTCCCAGGCTAGAGGTTGCATTGGAGCTGCAACTGCTGGCCTACATCATAGCCACAGCAACTCTGGAACCAAACTGCCTCTGCGACCTATGCCACAGCTCAGGGTAATGCACCGAGCTAGGCCAAGAGATCCAACCTGCATCCTCATGTATACTAGTCAGGTTCTTAACCTGTTGAGCCACAATGGGAACTCCAAAATTTTTGAGTGAATCTCAAGATTCTTTAGGGTTTTATTCAGTATTTGCACTTCTCGCTCATAGTATTTGGGGGCACCGATAAGATGACTATCTATCTAAGGAGGAAGATCTGGGGTAGGGAGAGGACCCAAAATTGGCAGGAAATTATACCTCTCCTCTCAATAGCCATAGAATCTAAAATTTTCCAATTAGTGGCTATTTCCTTTGGGTTAACAACTTTCCTTCCCAGACAGAAGAAAAGAGAATCCAGCCTGCCACCCCCCGCCGGTGAGATGCAGAGCTGTTTCCCTTACATATCCTACAGGAGCAGCTTGTGTGGCTGCAGGGCCCTGTGACTTGCCCTCTGTAAGTGATGCTGGGAACCCTCCTGAGTTGTCAGGCTGAGAAAGAGGCAGAAACCACCTGAGACATGAGAAATGCCAAGGACCTTAAAAGATCACTGCACCAGTGAACCTCACGGTTGAGTGTGGCCACAGGACGCCCTGGCTAATGGGAGAAACCACAGGAAGACTTAGGAGGTGGTGTCCACAAAAGCAAATCTAGAAACATTCCTCTCTGCCACCTCCTAGGAGGCTTTGGCACCAAGAAGTCTCTTCCAGGAGCATTGGCACGATCAGTGGAAGGCAGCGCAGACCAGAGAAGCCCCATTACCCAAGATCTTTACCGCTGTTACCATCCTGGCTGAGTCGTCTGCAATGTCCAAAAAGAGGCTACAAGGAGATGGCCCGTCTTGGAACATGTACGTCCTGGTGGAGGGAGGACAGTCATGCCTCATCAGGAAATGGGGTGACATTGGAGGCTCAGAAATGCTGTGTTTAGTCTACAAGCTGCAAGAGCCTAACTGTCCAACATCCAGTGCAGAAGGCAACCTGAAAAGGCTGGGTTAAATCAGGCTGCTTCAAGCGCTTTCAACCACGACCCACAAAAAGAAATACATTTTACATGGAAACCCAATAAACACACACACAAAGCTGAGCTGTCATCAATTGCAAGATACCCCATAATGTTACCACTGAGAAAGAAAACAAATATTCTCTAAAATAAAACTTACTCTGATTTAGGAGATTTATAATGGAAAAAAATGTCTTAGATGGAATGATGTATCTTGGATGGACTATAGAGAAAATCTCATGCAACAATACCAGCCTTTATTAGGTGTAGTCCACTTTGGTACTTACTATTCTATTCTTTTTTTTTTTTTTTTTTTGTCTTTTTGCCATTTATTGGGCCGCTCCCACGGCATATGGAGGTTCCCAGGCTAGGGGTCTAATCAGAGCTGTAGCCACCAGCCTATGCCAGAGCCACAGCAACGCAGGATCCGAGCCACGTCTGCAACCTATACCATAGCTCACGGCAACACCGGATCATTAACCCACTGAGCAGGGGCAGGGATCGAGCCCGCAACCTCATGGTTCCTAGTCGGATTCGTTAACCACTGCGCCACGATGGGAACTCCTATTCTATTCTATTAAATGTCATTTCCCCCAAAAAACACTGGTAATGACGCATTAAATTGATTTCAAATCCGTTAATGGGTGACAACCTATAATTTGAAAAACAGTGGTTTAGAATTAAGGAATGGGACTTCTGGATATTTCTATTGAGACCTCCAAAGAGTTTAAATGAATCTACTGGTGGAACCATGGAATCTGAGTGGTAATTATGGTACACTATATTGATACCCATCTCTGGGCTGCACTACCTAGAAACCCCAGGCAGACTAGTGTGTAGATACTGCTATGGGAATAGCTCAAGACACTGGTGCTGTGCTGTGGATGTGCACTGCTATAATTAAGCCGCAAACTATGTCAGCCAGGGCATTTCTGAGAGCTGATTCCTGCATGCCTCCTGTATGTTGTAAGGTATGTGTCCAAAATTAGAGTGACCAAAAGCCCCTAAAAAAGTGCAATAATCCTTCCCTGTAACACCCTTGCCCGGGGTGTTAGGCTACTATTTATAAATCTGTTTGAAGAGGGAAAATAAAAACTTGTTTTATAAGTTCTTACAGATCCAAGCCTCATGGCCAATCAGAATGCTACTTTGGTGCCATCATTACCCTCATAAATTTTGCGGTCGTATCTGTTCCATTCACATGAGAGCCCAGAGAGAATCAGACAAGAGGTTTTGTAGTTGGCTTTGCTTGAACACTTTGCTATGCACCGAGCATCATTTGAGGGAGATGTAAGTTGAGGTGCACGGAACACTGAATGATTTTCTGTGGAAATTACAGACAAGCAGAACATCTTCTCAAGAGTTTAACCAGAAGGTCAAAATGTGGGGTTTCATAAACAGACAATTAGAGCTTTTATTGACAAAAAAAAAGGTTTCCCCTCTCCCTGGCAGATCAGGCCCATTGCTATTTGCTTGAAGCTAAGATCCTTTTTTTTTTTTTCCCTTCACCAATGGCATATGAAAGTTCCTGGGCCAGGGATGGAATCCAAGCTGCAGCTTTGACAGATGCCACAGGTGCAGCAATGTTGGATCCTTAACCCATTGCACCACAGTGGGAACTCTAAAGCTAAGATCTTCTTGACTATTTGGAACCATAGCAGTGGATGGTTGGGCTGGTAGATATCGCTCTTCTGATATTGGTTGTTCACTGCATAACAGCCCCCTGTCCTTGTGATGTATTTATGTATCAAACTTAGGGAAATTGGTCAGAAGGCAGAAGGGAACCTTAGCAAAGACTGAAGATACAAGGAGACAGCAGAGAACAAGGAGATGCCAGGTGCTTTCAAGCAACAGCCTGCTCTGATAAAATGAAGCCTGGTTGAGCCCTTGGACTACAGCAGCTCTTGTAAGAAGGCAGACAAGTAACAGATGAGAACACTGACATAATACTTCCAGGAGGTCCATCCAAGAATTAGTAGCTTTCTTTATTCTTTAATATTTGTTTTAGCTCTCCTTTGTCAATGTCACCCTGCTTCTCATAAAGCCTGAACATATGAATAGCACATATCCAGATAATCACTGAAATGTGATTGTTTTGGATCCTTGACTCACCTCACTCTATGTTTTGTCTTTGGTCCCAGCCAAGAGGATAACTTGAGGCTGAGATCCAGCTTGCAATCCTTTGTCCACTGTATGTCCTGACACAAGGCTTCTTTGCTTGAGGGGAGAGGCCTCTTTTTGAGTTTGCACTAAGAGGCCATATGGGTTAGTGAAGGCCCTATGAATGGGGAGAGAAGAGGTGAGACAGTCATTAGCTCTCTCATATTTCAGCTCTATCATAAGAACATGCAGAGTTGGATGAAGGCTCAGATTTCTAGATTAAAACACCAATTGATTCCACAGAGCTGGCTGATATTTGGGCAGAGTTAAGAGTGATAGGCAATTTAAATAAGTGTTACCGTAAGAATAATAATCAGGAGTTCCCACTGTGGCTCAGCTGGTTAAGGACCCAATGTAATCTCCGTAAGGATGAGGGTTTGATCCCCAGCCTCGCTCAGTGGTTAAGGATCCGGCATTGCCACAGCTGTGGCATAGGTCACAGATGCAGCTTGGATTCAGTGTTGCTGCTCGGATCTGTAGGCCTCAGCTGCAGCTCTGATTCAACCCCCAACTTCGGGGAACTTCCATACACTGCAGGCACAGGTATAAAAAGAGAAAACAAAAGAATAATAATCATTATTCCTTAAAAAATGATGTCTCTTTCACTATAAAACTAAGATCTTACTGTAATATAATGGCCAAGAAATCCTGGGTCCAAATTCAACCGGTGCCCCCTTACTACCTGTGTGGCCTCGGGGATGGTGTTCAGCTTTTACAACTTCAGAATTCTCATCTGTTCATTGAAAGTAATTATGCCTACTTCATAAGATTGTTCTGAAGATTAAATTAGGTCATGCATAGAGAACAGCACAAGGTTTAGCACATACTGTTGAATAATAATGTTTTCTGGAGCAAAATTTGCTAGGAATACAGGTACTAAAATGAAACAGAACAGTGAGGACTAGAATCTTTTTTGAGAGGAGTGGGATTTATTGCAGCCTACTGTGGTGTTTGGTTCCAAGAAACAGAAGGAAGAGGGGAGAACCAAGGAAGAATTGAGGGTATAAATTACTCACTGAGGATGCAATCAGAAGAAGGAAAGTAATCAGAAAGGACCAACTTCCTAAGTGCTTCTAGGTGAAGGAGGAAGGGAGGCTGGAGAACAGGGAAAAATAATCTAGTAGACTCAATGACCTCTATTTTCCATTTGATGTTGACATTAAAATCACAGAAAATGGCAGCTTCTCTGAGCTATTATAACACTCATTTCTTCCATGCTCACATTTTAATTTTTCTCCTGTTGACCACATTGTAAAATTCACATAATTCCAATGTGGGTCCCCAAACTCTCTAAATTTCCCTCTGGTGACCTCACAGAGCACACCTCCTGTGAAGGCTTTCCTGACATCACACTATTCAATTAATGTTGTGTGAAACTAGGAATGTCCTTGTCTCACAAAAGTTGCAATTGTTTTTAGAAGAATTCTGCTAATTACCTTCCTGGATATCTGACTCATTACATTCCATGAAGTTTAAGACATGGAAAAATTCACTTGGAAATCCCAATTTTAAAGATTCTTCAAGCGAGAGAAATTGCCTTAGGATGCAATCTCCACTCCCTTTGTCTTAGCATTGGACAATTGTACACATGCAAAAACCGTATAATAAATACAATAAATAAGTTATTAGCACTCCAAAAGTTGCTGCATGTTGTAGCATTTGATGAAATGGGACAAAATTTCACACACACAAATGCAGACACACACAATGATATTTAAGCTCAGGTCTGAAAGATACAAAATTTTCCATTTGCTTGCAAAGAAAAAAAAAGGCTCTCAACCTAGTGGACTAGAGACCTTCTGTGTGCTTTGAAGTCAAAAAACTGTTTAAAGAAAGGCTTTTCAAAATCGAATATTTTTGTCTTTAGAAAAACTGAAAAGACCATATTTTATGTTAATCTGAGAGTCCCTTGAAATCCAAACAAGCACCATTAAATGCAGAAAAAGAAGTACTTTTATAATAACCATTGTATCTACTTGTCTGGTCACCATTATGTGTAGCCACATTTAAGAACCTGTTTTGCAAAACCCTAGGTGAAAGGATTTGCTGCACTTCAACTTAAATTTAGCATATTTAAACGGAATTCTGATTTCTTACAATTGTTTTCTTTTTTCTTCCAAGTGAAATCATTTCATCTCTGAAGCCTGAATTCCTGATTTTATGAGCAAATAATCTGAAACCAAGAAGACACTCCTGGGTAGGGTTGCCAGATTTAGCAAATAAAAATGCATGTGCAAACACTGCATGGGAGATATGCACACTAAAAACCATTCATTGCTCATCTAATAAAATTTGAATGTAATTGGATATCCTGTATTTTATCTGGCTACGCTACCCCTGGGTCACCCAGCTAAGGAAGAGCCAGTACTAGAACTGAGTGCCCCATTTCTGACATGAAGTCATTCACAAAACAATTATTCCATGAAAGCTAGATGCTCTGGAATGCCAAAAAGCTACATTGGCCCTTGCCCTCAAGGAACCCAGAGTCTAATAGACAATTCTAGTAAACCCAGAAGAGAAGGAGAGTAAGTGTAACAACATCAGCAAACTACCACCTGAGAAATGGTTCTCAACCCAAGTCACATGTTAAAATAAACTGGGGAGTTTTAAAAATTTTTAGTGCCCTGAGACTCTGATTTAATTGGTCTAGGAGGGGATCGAAAAAAATGGTGTTTTTTTCCCTCCCTAAAATATTTCCAGAAAATTCTAATGTAAAGCCTGCATATAGGATGAACCACTGACCTAAGACCTAGAAATCATCCCTAAGACATCTTGATTCACAGAGTGGATAGGTCTGTGCTAAGGTATGAGCGAGCATGAATGTATGTTTGTGTGTTTCCAAGCTCCACGATTCCTGTACATCATGGAGGTGTTCAAAATAGCCATTGGGTTTTGCAATAGGATTTGCTGAAAGTAGAACATTTTACTGGAACTCCCTTGGACACCCCCCCACCCCCCATTCTGATCTTGGTTCTTCGTCATTACTTGCACATTCCTATACATTTTGTAACCTGTGTCCTGAAAAATCCATTCTAATACACAGTTTATGTGCCCCTTACAAATGATTTAACAAAGAGACAATCCCACCTAATCCCAGAGTCTCCTCAGGATACTCCAATTACCTGGGATCAGACATGGAGCCTCTCATCTAGGACACAGCCTGTGGGTGTGGTGTGGTTTGTGTAACTTCCCATTGGTAGAACCCACTAAATGAAAGCCCTATTCTATCTTACGACTTCCCATGGTGAGATAAAGAAGCACTCTGAGTGTTTTCATCATTGTCATTATGTTTATTGTCCTAGGTAAAGAGGGATCGGAAAGCCATACCACATCTTCCTCGGCTCAGCTGTTAATATTACCACAAGGCCCGCCTCACATCAATGGACAGATCCTCTAGACAGAAAACCAATAAAGCAACAGAGATCCTAAAGGAAACAATAGAAAAGTTAGACTTCATTGATATCTTCAGGACACTACATCCAAAAAAATCAGAATACACATTCTTCTCAAATGCACATGGAACATTCTCAAGAATCAACCACATATTGGGACACAAAGCTAATCTCAATAAATTTAGGAGCATAGAAATTATCTCAAGTATCTTCTCTGACCACAAGGCCATGAAATTAGAAATCAACCATGGGAAAAGGAAAGAGAAAAAACCTACTACATGGAGACTAAACAACATGCTACTAAAAAACCAATGGGTCAATGAGGAAATCAAAAAGGAAATTAAAAACTACCTTGAAACAGATGATAATAAAGACACAACCTCTCAAAATCTATGGGATGCTGTGAAAGCAGTGCTCAGAGGGAAATTTATAGCAATACAGGCCTTTTTCAAAAAAGAAGAAAGATCCCAAATTGACAACTTAACCCTCCACCTAAATGAATTAGAAAAAGAAGAACAAAAAAGAACTAAAGTCAGCAGAAAGAAGGAAATTATAAAGATCAAAGAAGAAATCAATAAAATAGAGACTCAAAAAAAGAATAGAGAAAATTAATAAAACCAAGAGCTGGTTCTTTGAAAAGGTAAACAAAATTGACAAACCCCTGGCCAGACTCACTAAAAAGAGGAGAGAAAGAACCCAAATAAACAAAATTATAAGTGAAAAAGGAGAAATCACAACGGATACAACAGAAATACAAAAAAACATAAGAGAATACTATGAACAACTATACGGCAACAAGTTTGACAATCTGGAAGAAATGGACAACTTTCTAGAATCTTACAGCCTGCCAAAACTGAATCAAGAAGAAACAGACCAACTGAACAAACAAATCACTAGAAATGAAATTTAAGAGGTCATAAAATCACTCCCTACAAATAAAAGTCCAGGACCAGATAGCTTCACAGGTGAATTCTATCAAACATATAAAGAGGAATTGGTGCCCATCCTCCTTAAACTCTTTCAAAAGGTTGAAGAAGAAGGAATACTCCCAAAGACATTCTATGATGCCACCATCACCCTCATTCCAAAACCAGACAGAGATACCACCAAAAAAGAAAACTATCGCCCAATATCATTGATGAATATAGATGCAAAAATTCTCAACAAAGTCTTAGCCAACCGAATCCAACAACATACCAAAAAAATTATACACCATGACCAGGTTGGGTCCATCCCAGGTTCACAAGGATGGTTCAACATACGCAAATCAATCAGCATCATACACCACATTAACGAAAGAAAAGTCAAAAATCATATGATCATCTCAATAGACGCAGAAAAAGCATTTGACAAAGTCCAACATCCATTCATGATCAAGACCCTCACCAAAGTGGGTATATAATCAAAGCCATTTATGAGAAACCCACAGCAAATATAATACTCAATGGGGAAAAACTGAAAGCCTTCTCACTCAAATCCGGAACAAGACAGGGATGCCCACTCTCACCACTGCTCTTCAACATAGTTTTTGAAGTCCTAGCCATAGCAATTAGACAAACAAAAGAAATAAAAGGCATCCATATAGGAAGAGAAGAGATCAAACTGTCACTGTATGCAGATGACATGATACTATACATAGAAAACCCTAAGGACTCAACCCCAAAACTCCTTGAACTGATTCATAAATTCAGCAAAGTAGCAGGATATAAGATTAACATGCAGAAGTCAGTTGCATTTCTGTATACTAGCAATGAACTATTAGAAAAGGAATATGAAAATATGATACCTTTTAAAATTGCACCTCACAAAATCAAATACCTCGGAATACACCTGACCAAGGAGGTAAAGGACCTATATGCCGAGAACTGTAAAACTTTAATCAAAGAAATTAAAGAAGATGGAAAGAAATGGAAAGATATTCCATGTTCCTGGATTGGGAAAATCAATATTGTAAAAATGGCCATCCTACCCAAAGCAATCTACAGACTCAATGCAATCCCTATCAAATGACCCATGACATTTTTCACAGAACTAGAACAAACAATCCAAACATTTATACGGAACCACAAAAGACCCAGAATTGCCAAAGCAATCCTGAGAAACAAAAACCAAGCAGGAGGCAGAACTCTCCCAGACTTCAAGAAATACTACAAAGCCACAGTCATCAAAACAGTGTGGTACTGGTATCAAAACAGACAGACAGACCAATGGAACAGAATAGAGAATCCAGAAATAAACCCTGACACCTATGGTCAATTCATCTTTGACAAGGGAGGCAAGAACATCAAATGGGAAAAAGAAAGTCTATTCAGCAAGCATTGCTGGGAAACCTGGACAGCTGCATGCAAAGCAATGAAACTAGAACACACCCTCACACCATGCACAAAAATAAACTCCAAATGGCTGAAAGACTTAAATATACGACAGGACACCATCAAACTCCTAGAAGAAAACATAGGCAAAACACTCTCTGACATCAACATCATGAATATTTTCTCAGGTCAGTCTCCCAAAGCAATCGAAATTAGAGCAAAAATAAACCCATGGGACCTCATCAAACTGAAAAGCTTTTGCACAGCAAAGGAAACCCAAAAGAAAACAAAAAGACAACTTACAGAATGGGAAAAAATAGTTTCAAATGATGCAACCGACAAGGGCTTAATCTCTAGAATATATAAACAACTTATACAACCCAACAGCAAAAAAGCCAATCAATCAATGGAAAAATGGGCAAAAGACCTGAATAGACATTTCTCCAAAGAAGATATACAGATGGCCAGCAAACACATGAAAAAATGCTCAACATCATTGGTTATAAGAGAAATGCAAATCAAAACTATCATGAGATACCACCTCACACAAGTCAGAATGGCCATCATTAACAAGTCCACAAATAACAAGTGCTGGAGGGGGTGTGGAGAAAAGGGAACCCTCCTGCACTGTTGGTGGGAATGTAAACTGGTACAGCCACTATGGAGAACAGTTTGGAGATACCTTAGAAATCTATGCATAGACCTTCCATATGACCCCGCAATCCCACTCTTGGGCATCTATCCGGACAAAACTCTACTTAAAAGAGACACATGCATATGGAGTTCCCGTCGTGGCGCAGTGGTTAACGAATCCGACTAGGAACCATGAGGTTGCGGGTTCAGTCCCTGCCCTTGCTCAGTGGGTTAATGATCCGGCGTTGCCGTGAGCTGTGGTGTAGGTTGCAGACGCGGCTCGGATCCCGCGTTGCTGTGGCTCTGGCGTAGGCGGGTGGCTACAGCTCCGATTCAACCCCTAGCCTGGGAACCTCCATATGCCGCGGGAGCGGCCCAAAAAATAGCAACAACAACAACAACAACAACAAAAAAGACAAAAAAAAAAGAGACACATGCACTTGCATGTTCATTGCAGCACTATTCACAATAGCCAAGACATGGAAACAACCCAATGTCCATCGACAGATGATTGGATTCGGAAGAGGTGGTATATATACACAATGGAATACTACTCAGCCATAAAAAGGAATGACATAATGCCATTTGCAGCAACATGGATGGAACTAGAGAATCTCATACTGAGTGAAATGAGCCAGAAAGACAAAGACAAATACCACATGATATCACTTATAACTGGAATCTAATATCCAGCACAAATGAACATCTCCTCAGAAAAGAAAATCATGGACTTGGAGAAGAGACTTGTGGCTGCCTGATGGGAGGGGGAGGGAGTGGGAGGGATCAGGAGCTTGGGCTTATCAGACACAACTTAGAATAGATTGACAAGGAGATCCTGCTGAATAGCATTGAGAACTTTGTCTAGATACTCATGTTGCAACAAAACAAAGGGTGGGGAAAAAAATGTAATTGTAATGTATACATGTAAGGATAACTTGATCCCCTTGCTGTACAGTGGGAAAAAAAATATTACCAAAAGGCATGGCAGCAAATGTACAAAAAGCAGGATTTCTTTACAGCCTAAAAAGACAAGACAAAGAGGTTAAGTCCCCTCCATCCGGGACCCTCAGTTTGTCATTTCTGACATCATTGATGAGGAAGGCATGTTTACTTGCATCTGTTCTCAAACTGTGCCACCTTCCAACACTAGCTTAACTTAGTACGTTTCAAATCACTTTGACCACCTTCATGCCATCCAAAGTCCAAAAGAAATAGTGTCTAAGCCCCGACTCTGAGGACACATATGGTTGTGGGTCAAGCCCTCTTTCAGAGTCATCATTGTGTAATTCAGATTTAGGCCATTTTGCGTAATTGCTCATCCTCCCACTCCAGAATCCATCTGGGATCAATTCAGCCTGTGATAGCAATACTGTTCTTTGGGATAGTTGGCCAGGATTGGTCTTCTTAGTTTAACATTTAAGAGACTCTACTTCTCCAGAAGTGTTAGGCTGAAAAATCTGTTACAAATAAAGAGCCTGATAGAGCCAAATCAGGCCAATTGTTTCTATCCAGGAATGATGAGGGAGCACATTTTGTTTTGATACATTAAAGGGCTACATGAGGAGTTCCCGTCGTGGCCCAGTGGTTAACGAATCTGACTAGGAACCATGAGGTTGAAGGTTCGATCCCTGGCCTCACTCAGGGGGTTAAGGATCCAGTGTTGCCGTGAACTGTGGTGTAGGTTGCAGATGGGGCTCAGATCTGGTGTTGCTGTGGCTGTGGCATAGGCCGGTAGCTACAGCTCCGATTAGACCCGTAGCCTGGGAACCTCCATATGCTGCGAGTGTGGCCCTAGAAAAGACTGAAAAGAAAAAAAAAAAAAAAAAGGCTAAATGAGTGCTTAATGATACTAATTCCAGAAGCCCTCAGGATCAAGACAAATCAAAAATATTCCAGATGAGTCTGATTCATGTGAATTATTTCCTGTCTCAGTGACCAAAAACAGACCATGTTAAAACCAGTCCCAGCTCCTTTTAGAAGTCTTGTTGTGTTACCCACATGAAAGGTAATGTAAGAATTGTGATCACTGATGCAAGATTGCTAATTCTCATTGGGTAATTTTCCCCATTAGTCAGAAACCAGCTGTGCCAACTTGGAGGCCTCACATACCCTGCAGCGAGCTGCCATTGGGAACTAGTCGTCAAACACTAGGACAAATGGAAATGTATTCTAAAGGCCAAGTTCTACCCTTTGCTTATATGGGGACAGTTCCTAACCAGACAAGGAAGCCTCAACTGCATCCCAAGGACTGAGATCTCCAGTCTTTCTTTGTGATCACCTTCTTGTCATGTTGTCATCAGCCAATTCCCATGGACAACTCTCCCCCCCCCGCTTTTTTTTAAATTTATTAGATGCCTTTTATTTTTTCTTTTTTTAACTTTTGAAATTCTTCATTTTTTAATTATACTTGATTTACAGTGTTCTGTCGATTTCTACTGTACAGCAGTGACCCAGTCATACATATATATATTCTTTTTCTCACGTTATCCTCCATCATGCTCCATCACAAGTGACTAGATATAGTTCCCAGTGCTATACAGAAGGATCTCATTGCTTATCCACTCCAAATGCAATAGTTTGCATCTACTAACCCCAAAATCCCAGTTCCTCCCACTCCCTTACTCTCCCCCTTGGCAACCACAAGTCCATTCTCTATGTCCGTAAGTTGTTTCTTTTCTATAGATAGCTTCATTTGTTCCCTCTTTTCTTTTTCTTTTTTTTCTTTTCTTTTTTTTTGTCTTTTTGCTGTTTCTTGGGCCACTCTCTCAGCATATGGAGGTTCCCAGGCTAGGGGTCCAATTGGAGCTGTAGCCACTGGCCTACGCCAGAGCCACAGAAACATGGGATCCAAACCAAGTTTGCAACCTATACCACAGCTCACGGCAACGTTGGATCCTTAACCCACGGAGCAAGGCCAGGGGTCGAACCTGCAACCTCACGGTTCCTAGTCGGATTCGTTAACCACGAGCCACAATGGGAACTCCCCTTCTCTCTTTTCTGTTGGAAAATGCCAAAATATTCCCAAGAGGAAGCGTTATCTTTATAAATTCTTAGCTGAACCAAAGAGAAGACTTTGAGATTTTAAATTCATGGTAGAAGCAGACTCATTCATTACCCCTTCAAAGGCTAGGATTTGGGCTAATGAGGAAATAGGCCAACCACACATGAGAGGTATTCTGAACCTTCCTCTGCTGTAAATCTAATGCATCCAGCCTCAAATATACATACAGGAATAAATAGACTGGCTCCCTCCAAAGTCTTCTCAACTGACAGTTCAAGTGGTGTGATAATGATGTTCCTGTAGTAAAGGATGGAGATTAGGATGCCAAACTCAACCAAAACAGGGCCAACACCCTCAGGGGTGTCTAGGACTAGAATACAGTTGCCCTGCTTCAGATGTGAAGAAAGCCAACTCAAGGGTTGTCATATGGTCTCTACAAGTGCCTACAAAATCTACAAACCCCCACAGCTATGCATCTCCATGAGCCAACTCTAATTCACATGCAGCAATTCTAAACCCTTTTCTTCCTCTGCCCCGTGGCAAAAAGTGAGTCCGTTCCATCTGTTTACAATGATTGCTATTACTTTCCAGCATAACCATAATCTTATTCTGTAAATCCTATTCCTGACACACCTCAAACCATCTGTCTATTCTTTTCTTGGGTTAGCTTGGGGCTGTTTGGCAAATGTATGTCATTACCTGTTAAGTGGAATATTTTTTCAGCAGAGTACGTGCCCCTTCTATGTTGCCATGGCTGCTAGGTGTTCCTAAATAATCTCCTTTGGTTCTTCCTCTACACCCAATATGCCTTTAGTAATTTTAAATATCTGTAAAATAAAGGCCAAGAGACAAAAGACATGCATGCAACTGCTTGAGTTTAAGATTCAAAGTAAGTTTGCTCATGCTCTTGAACACAAGAAATCAGTTGAA
The DNA here is from genome assembly GCF_016906955.1 of Phacochoerus africanus. Classification (NCBI taxonomy): domain Eukaryota; kingdom Metazoa; phylum Chordata; class Mammalia; order Artiodactyla; family Suidae; genus Phacochoerus; species Phacochoerus africanus. The sequence continues at coordinate 56,826,677 of NC_062544.1, forward strand.
ATTTTACTAATAAATTACATGTGTCAATTTGAGGAAAAAGGTAGCCTAGCCTATGTTTCAGATTCAGACTTGCAAAGAGTTTTGGGAAAAAAAAAAAGTGATAAAATCTGGGTGGTAGAAATTCTGCCATTTCTTGTCCTCATGGAGCTGGGCCAGGGTGCTCACCAAGTCTCTACACTCTATCTCTCCTTTATCATTTTGCCACTTCCCCTTCGTTTAGAACTACAAGGGATTGGTAAAGACCTAAGGACCCCAAATTGGAGGACATGTGATCAAGCAATTCAAAGAGCACAGATACACGTGGACAAACATGAGAAAAGATAGCTCACCTCATTAGTAACCAAGGGGATATGGAATAAAATAATAATGAGATCACTCTTGGCTCCCCAAATGGCAAAGATTAAAAACAGTGAAAATGTTTGGTGAGGTTACCGGGAAATGGGTACTCTTAGGCACTACTGGAAAAAGCAGAGTTCATGCAACCCTCCTAGAAGCACTCTGGAAGTATCTAGCAAAACATTTCTGGTCTGTACCTTTCACACCTTTTTCTTTACTTCTAAGCCTCTATTCTAGAGAAAATATTAGCATGTGTACACAAAGGCAAAAAAAAAAATGTGAATACAAAAATATTGATAGCAGCATTGTATATGAGATCCCCAAACTAAAAACAGCCTATCAGTAGGGAAATGGCTAAACTGCTGCTTATCTACCTGATGGAAGAGTTTGCTTTCATTAAAATGAATGAGGCAATTCAACATCATCTGACATGAAAAGATTGCTAGATGATTAAGACAGCAATTTGCAGAACATTGATATGTTCCAATTTATGGAAAATGCTAAAATTTCTAGGTCTCTAACAAGATGTTAAAATGAGACTCTTTTCCAGCTTTGTCTAAGGCTCCAAGACACTCAGAACAAAGCAAGAGGTAATTAGTGCTCTCACATTTCAAAATGAGCTGCTAGACCACCTAGATGGGACTTGCAATGGAGGCATCCACTGCAACAATTAGCCCATCACCCACCTCAAGAGTATAAAAGAAGTGAAAATGACAAAGCTGAAGAAGAATTTCTTTGGAATGATATGTTGGGGTGGTGCTTCCACCTTGACCTCGATCTAAATAATGCGAGTTTTGAGGAGATTGTTCAGAACCCCGGGGTGTACAGGGGTGCAGACTGTCCGCCATCCAAGTTCGTTCTACTGGCAAGAGGCTGGATCCAGTGGCACAGGGAGGCCCAGGAGTGAGGGCCTTGCATTGCAGCAGACTGCCCTTCTCCTAAGAGCAGCCAAACTGCATGTGTGTTCCCTTTGGACTGCACAAGAGGGAGCCAGCTAGGATCATTTTAAAAGGGGTCCCACCTGTAGAGATGCTGTCAAGCACTCTCCCTTCATATCCCTCTGATCTCCTGATGATATTCACACACCTGTTCCAGGGGTTAGCTTTCATTTCCCCAGCAGCACCTGCATCTTTTGTCAGAGGATACCCTCAAGCTGGCAGAACCCTTCATGTGCACAGACATCCTAGGGACTACGCTTGAGACTTGAACAGAGTGAAGAGACTGTTATGATTGTCCAAGAAAGTTTAGAATGAACTGGCATGTCACGTTTATAGAGACAGCAAGAGGAAACCTTATTCTTCCTGCACCCTACGGAGTCCCACTCTTTTGATATAATGTTGATAATTACACATATGTAACAGAAAAAGGTGTGGAAGTTTATCCACAAAACAACTGTGATTGCAAGAGATCAATGTAGGATTAGGAGATGAATAACAAGAACTTGTACATTTCATTCTATAGGTTTCTATATAGTTTGATGTTTAAAAAGAAATATAGAATATTACTCAGCCACAAAAGAATGAAATCATGCCATTTGCAGCAACAAGGGTGGACCTAGAAATTATCATACCAAGTGCGATAAGTTGGGTAGAGAAAGACAAATATCATATGAGATCACTAATATGTGGAATCTAACAAAAATGATGCAAAAGAACTTACAAAACAGAAACAGATTCTATTGTGAAACAAAACTTTTGATTACCAAAGGGGAAGAGTTGAGGTGGAGGGATAAATTAGGGGGTTGGGGCTGACATATACATAACTATATATATACTATATATAAAATAGAAAGGTAACAAGGACCTACTGCATAGCACAGGGTAATCTACTCAATACTGCGTAATAACCCATATGGGAAAAGAATCTGAAAAGGAATGGCTATATACATATATGTATAACTGAACTACTTTGCCATACAACTGAAACTCGTACAACTTTCTCAAATTAAAAAAAGCTGTATAAATATCAAAAATATAAATAAATGACACAATATTAAAAAGAAATATATATTCTCATCTTTTTGCTAAACAAAACATTATAGTCTATAGATGCACTCGTTGTATAAAAATTCAGAGAAGATGGGGTTAGTAGATGTGACCTATTACATCTAGAATGGATGAGCAATGAATAGCACAGGGAACTCTGTCCGGTCTCTTGGGATAGACCATGATGGAAGATAATATAAGAAAGGGCGTGTACATATACGCATGACAGGGTCACTTTGTTGTACAGCAGAAATTGACCCAATGCTGTAAATCAACTATATTGTAATTTTTTTAAGTTTTTAAAAAAATTTTTTTAAATTCAGAAAAGAGGAAGAAAACAAATCAAAGACATAATTCTACTCCTCCCAGATCCCACCTCTGTTAGTATTTTGGGGGGGTTCATTACCGTCTTTTTGCTTTGGGTGGGCAGGTCCTCACGGAGTCCTACCTAATTAAACAAGGAAGAGTTTCACAGACTATCTCTTCAGCCAAATCTTCTAGGGAAATTTGAATTCAGTTGCAAATAAAACTGATTTAATACTTATGATTCTCCCTTATTTAGCCTAAAATGCAATCAAGATGGAAATAAGACATCATCAGTGTGACATCTCATGCACTGCCCCAGACATTAACATAGTGGAAGCCTAGAAGATTGGAATTTCTATGAAATACACCTTCCTTATCTGGAATGAGTCCTCAAGTCAAACTTGCCAAGGCTCACCACGTCTGCCCAGAAAGCCCAGCTGAGTTTCAAACACCTGAATGCAAATTCAAGGGAATACTTTATTTCCCTTCTGAGATTTATACAAAAATCTAAGCTGTTGCAAACTGGTCTCTTAAAATACACAATACACAACTTGAGACCCTTGGCAAATGAAATGGCTGCAACACATGTGGAAATTACCTCCTTGTTTGTTTTCAGTCTCCCTGTTTCCCCTGGGAATCGGAGAGAAAATTCAATTTCTAAACCTTGAAGCAGTGCGAACAATGAGCAATTGTTAGGCTAGAAATAGCAGACGAAGCCTGTTACTGGACAATGGAAAGTAAATGGCATTGTCTTGAGTTTACTATCCCGGCTTGGGGGGTAAAATGATACGGTGGAGAGCAGGGCTGGTGTCCTACTTGTTAGAAATCTCTGAGAAACTCTGTATGCCGGGGGTAGCATCCAACTCCTCTGTTTTCTTCTTGTTGAATATAGGTTTGGATAATTACATGTAATTTCTCTTGTCTGACCACACGAATGCAACGTCTTACCATTTTCCACCAAAATCCCTACCAAATCAATGAGGACAGGGTCCATGCAAAGCCAGTACCATGCTAGTCTGCACCGAAGGTCCTCATTTTTTTCATTTAAATAGCAAGCCAAAAGTCTCAAAGAAGCAACAATTCATGATCCACTAAAACAGCCACAGAGCACGAAAACATGATCTTGGCTTGGAATATGATAACATTTTTCATGAGTAAATGAAATTGAACTGAAATTTAAAAGGCAGGAATGGCAGAGTGCATTTTTTACCAAATTGGTTGGAAGCCAGTCATACCCAAAGAATAAACCCAATCTCACACTGGTGCTAAAGTCCAGTTTCCTTTTTGCATTTTTTTTTTGGAAAAAGAGAAAGAAGAATAAAATTCCTAGACTTGAAAATGCAGCTTTTAAAACAACATTTCAAGGCTACTCGGACATTGGCTGGCGCTTACAGAACAATAGTAACGAGTTGAGTGTAAATGAATCATAACCAGACAGATTCCATTTCCCCTCAAAAAAATGGGTGTTTGGGGATACACAATATAAATAAATAAAAGCTTTCCCCAAAGGATCTGAGTTTTAAGAAAATCAGTGTTCTGAAGAAAAACTGAAGGAATGTCTTCTAAGCTTCAACCAGGGCTGGGTTTCAAACAGGTGACAGGGAGGGGTGAGCGCGACATCCTGAAGAGGCCCTTCATGCCAGATACTGAGCTTCAGGGACACTGTTTTGATGTCATCCTTACAGTAACCTGCATGGTAGACAGGTAAGTGTTCTCTCCCTGCTTTACAGGTGAGCAAACGAACCTTGGGAGCCTGTACCCGAGTCACTTTTCCCAAGTCATTCAGTCAAGAAGTTAGCCTGAAGGACATCTGTTGCGGGACACTGTTGCCACACCACCCATGCTCCTGCAACGTAAGAACCACTGGTTACTTTAGCAAGTGTGACTTCATAGTGTTTTAATAAGACAATTTTGGAGCCCACTATAGAGCAATGCTACAGCTTGTCAAGGCCCAAACCCTGCTGGCTGCAAAGGCAGCAGAACTAGGTGGGGGAGGGGGACGTCTTATCTTGACATAACCTAGTGTCACTTTGAATTCATGTTATGACTCCAAGCTACTCAGCTCTGTGGCAGGCCTACCCTAAGTGCTTCATCTCCATTAACTCCCTTCATCCTCCAAAGAAGCCTTGGAGTTTTGTGACATTTTTATCCCTGATTTTTTTTTTTTTCCAGCCACGCTCACAACACGCAGAAGTTCCCAGGCCAGGGATCAAACCTGAACCATAGCAGTGACAAGGCCAGATTCTTAACTGCTAGGCTACCAGGAAACTCTTTTTATCCCTATTTATCTTTATTTAAACATTTTTTTAAGCTTTAAATTTTATATTTTTAAATTTTATTGAAATATAGTTGATTTACAAGGTTGTGATAATTTCTGCTGTACAATGAAGTGATTCAGTCATATGTATACACACATCCATTCTCTTTCCGATTCTTTTCCCACATAGATCATCACAGAACATTGGCTAGGGTTCTCGTGCTATACAGCAGGTCCCCATTTGCCAATCATCCCTTATACTTCAGTGTGCATATGCCAATCCCAAACCTCTAGTCTATCCCCACTGCCTCCACCTGTCCCCTTTGGTAACCATAAGTTTTTTAAAGTCTGTGAGTCTGTTTCTGTTCTGCACATAAATTCATTTGTATACTTTTTTTTAAGATTCCATATATAAGTGATGTCATATGATGTTTGTCTTTCACTATCTAACTTCACTTAATGTGACAGTTTCTAGGTCCATCCATGTTACTGCAAATGGCATTATTTTCATTCCTTTTCATGGCTGAGTAATATTCCATTGCATATATTATGTACCACATCTTCTTTATCCATTCCTCTGTTGATGAACATTTAGGTTGCTTCCATGTCTTGGCATTTGTAAATAGTGCTGCAATGAACACTGGGGTGCATGCATCTCTTCAAATTATGGTTTTCTCTTAATAGATGCCTAGGAGTGGGGTTGCTGGATTGTATGGTACTTCTATTTTTAGTTTTTTTAAGGAACCTCCAAAAACTTAACTGCTAGGCCACCACGGAACTCCACTTATCCCTATTTTATTTATTTTTATTTAAAACAGCATATGGAAGTTCCCAGGTTAGAGGTCGAATCCGAGCTGTAGCTGCTGGCCTACACCACAGCCATGACAACACCAGATCAGAGGCCCATCTGTGACTGACACTGCAGCTTACAGCAATGCCAGATCCTTAACCCACTGAGTGAGGCCAGGGATCAAACCTGCATCCTCACAGAGAAAACACTGGGTCCTTAACCTACTGAGCCACAAGGGGTTTTATATTTTATATCTAAGGAACTGAGGCATGGAAGGGCTAAGGAAGAGGCAGAGCCATGGAGGAGTCTAAGCCAGCCCATATGATCCCTCTGGGATCATGTGTCTGACTTCTTCATCAAACTGAAAGGGCGACATCATCAATATCTGACAGAACTGAGTTCAGAAGGACTCTTACCCTAGAACTGATGTAGCACTGGCTTCTTGTCTTTGTCTGTCCAGGCTGCTGGAACAAAATACCACAGACTGGGTAGCTTATAAACACATTTCTCACAGTCTGGAGGCAGAAAGTCTGAGATCAAGGTGGCAGCATGGTTGGGTTTTGGTGAGGGCTCTTCTCACTGTCCCCACATGGTGGAAGGGGCTGGGCATTTCTCTGAAGCCTTTTATAAGAGCACTAATCCCATTCATGAGGACTCTGCCTCATGACTCAAGCACCTCCCAAAAGTCTCACCTACTAATATCATCATCTTTAGGGGTTAGGATTTCAACATGAATTCTGGGGAGACAGAAACATTAGACAGAAATATTTAGACTTCAGCGCTTCTCAACGTATGTGACCATCAGTACGTGATGGTATCTTCTCACATGTTCATTCATTCATCCAACAGTGTCGAATAAGTGCCTATGATATATAAAAACATGGGTTATAAAGAGAGAACGATGTACAGGTCCTTGTCCTCAGGAAATGTAAAAACAATAGCCTAAGTTGTTCACATGTCAGATTTATTTGGTTCTAAATTTTCCGCTGTCCTTCTTTCTTTATCTTTTCAATCCACTTATTATTATACCAAATTCTTTATTTTAGAAACATCCAAATTTTTGCTTTAGATTAGTTTGTCCTTGAAACTAGTGAACTTCACTAAGAGTGAAATGAAGAGAGAAAAAAACTTGAGACCTCTTTGTATTCATAGAATATTAGAATGTAAAGAGACCCTAGAGATAGAGCTTGTATTGGTCAGAGTAGGCTAACTGCTGTAATGAACAACCCTGAAAGTTTAATTTTTGTCCTCATAAAATCCAATGTGTATGTTCTTGGTTAGACCACCTTCCTCCAATGGGTGACACGTGGGATGCAGGCTACTTCCATGCTGTGGCTCTACCGTCTCAACAAAAGGTTTGAAGACACCCCAGGCTTCATCCAGCCTGCAGACAGTGGGGAGAGGGCAACTTCAGAGAAGGTACACTCACTCATAGAGGCCTCTTCCCACTGCACTGGGAAAAGTTAGTCACATAGGCCAATTAGGTACCAGGTTACCAAGAAAAATAAGTAGGTATAGTGAACATGCAGCCCATACCTAAATGGCCACCAACTGCCACCACCATGCAGGGGAAAAAACTGTGCCTCCAAACTGCTAAATGAGTCATTCAGTGTTACGCAGCAGCAGATTTCAGTGCAGTGCTCTTTGCCTCCAATATTGATAATTTCCATAAAGTCATTGGCTGTTTTTATTTATCGATTCATACTTATTACAGAAAATTTGAAAAAAACAGAACTCAAAGAAAATAAGAATTGTTTATAATCTCCCAAAAATAATCGCTGTTATTATTTTGATACCTATCTGCCAGCCTCTTCCATATATATTGGTATTTATATCTATGTAAAGTTTTAATTATAAAATATTTCATACATACAGAAAAGTAGTATAAAAGAAACCTAAATACAACCCTATATGCACCACTCAGTTTAACACATGTTAATGTTTTATCTTACATGTTTCTGCTCTCTCTCTTTTCTGGGTCCAGCTAAAAACCAACTTTATCTAATTCTTTCTTCTTCCTAAGAGAAAACAAGAAGTGTCATCCTGAAGTTGGTATGTATAGGTCCTGGGTATATTTTTACACTATTACTATGCATTTATACATTCATAGCAAGTTATATTGTTTTTTACACTTTAAATTTTAGCAAAAATGACATAATGCTTGTGAATCATTTTTACCTTTTTTTTCAGTCAATAGCATGCTTTACAACTTATCTGTACTTTTTAAAAATTTTATTGGAGTATAGTTGACTTATAAAGTTGTGTTAGTTTCGGGTGTAAAGCAAAGCAAATGGACATATGTATCCATTCATTTTCAGATTATTTCCCCATATAGGTTATTACAAAGTATTGAGTAGGTTATCCTGTGCTATACAGTAGGTCCTTGTTGGTTATCTATTTTATATACAGTAGTGTGTATATATATATATATCAATCCCAAACTCCTAATTTATCCCTCTCCACCATTTTTCCCCTCTGGTAACCGTAAGTTTGGTTTTAAAAATCTTTGAGTTTGTTTCTGTTTTGTAAATTCTTTTGTATCTTTTTTTGGGGGAGTCTTTTAGGGCCACACCTGCATCATATGGATGTTCCCAGGCTAGGGGTCTAATTAGAACTGTAGCCACCGGTCTTCGCCAGAGCCACAGCAATGCGGGATACGAGCCATGTCTGCAACCTACACCATATCTCACACACAGCAAGGCTCACAACAACGCAGGATCCTTAACCCACTGAACGAGGCCAAGGATCAAACCCGTGTCCTCACAGATGCTAGTTGGGTTTGTTAACCACTGAGCCATGACAGGAGTTCTTGTACTATTTTTTATTAGATTCCACATATTAGTGCTCTCATATGATATTTGTCTTTGTCTGACTTATTTCACTTAGTATGATAATTTCTAGGCCCATCCATATTGCTGCAAAGGGCATGATTTTATTCTTTTTGTGGCTAATATTATATTGTACGACTTACCCATGTCGATACATGGCAGTCACTCTCAGATGTGGTTATCCCATTGCACAACTAAGCCACATTGCATTTACTTACCTACTGATACACAGAGTATCTTCACTTTTAAAAATAAAATCATTAAAATACCAATCGAGGAGTTCCCGTCGTGGCACAGTGGAAATGAATCCGACTAGGAACCATAAGGTTGTGGGTTCAATCCCTGGCCTCTCTCAGTGGGTTAAGGATCCGGTGTTGCCTTGAGCTGTGGTGTAGGTCACAGACATGGCTTGGATCCTGCGTTGTTGTGGCTGTGGTGCAGGCCAGCAGCTGTAGCTCTGATTAGACCCCTAGCCTGGGCACCTCCATATGCCACAGGTACGGCCCTAAAAAAAAGCAAAAATAAAATAAAATAAAATAAAATAAAATACCAATTGACATCAAATCCTACATACATATTTATTGCCTGATTTTTCCACTCAACATGACCTAGTATCCATAAATGTTCTTTGAGAGTATTCTTTTTCATAGTTGCACAGTGTTCTCTCATGGGAACATAGGAAAATTTATCCAACCATTTCCTCGGATAGAACATTTAGATATTTTCCAGTAATATGCTATGTAAATGACACTCCCCTGGACATCCTTTTGTGAGCATTTTGGCATAACGAAAACCAGAAAAGACCAAGCAGAGATTGTAGAGAGGGAAACTACTATACAGTAAAGCAGCCATGCTCTGGTCCCACAGTTTCTGAGTTCAAATCCCACCACTTCTACTTGGGCAAATTTCTTAACTTCTCTGTGCTTTTATAAAATACAACTGATAATAACACTTGCCCTGAATCCCACACTAAGGGACTTTATATACGCTTGTGGCTTATTGGTCTTTTTAATTCCATTGTTGGCAAACAAAGGTAATTCTGCATCTGCAAGACAAGCTTGCTTATGGAAAGCAAGGCATGATCCAGAAGACAAAAAGTCTTATGAGATTCAAATCACTGACTCTAGAACAGTGCCTGGTTCACAGTAAGCCTTTGGTAAGTGTTAGGTTAAAAATGTGTATGTTTGTATTGACTCCCCATACACCATTGCATGTGCACACACACACCACATACACATACCTGTAATCCTATCACCTATGTCATATGGTGCTGTCACACTTTAGCTCTCTCCCAACTTTTCCTTATTAATAAACTTACTCTGTCTTCCCCCTAGTTATTGTTCCATCTGCTATATCTTCCATTTTTGTTGAATCTGTGTTATTTTGCCAGTAGTCCCTACAGACTCTCTAGCTAGTCCTCACCGTATGACACACTATACACCCAGTGAGAGTCACAAAAACTCGTAATCGAATTGATGAAATTTTCAGACTCTCCCTTTCCAAGTCAACCAAATGGCCTGTCTACCCCAGTGTATCTGAGTGTCACCTCCTACAGGGTCTTCTCCTCTCTTTTTGTCCTATGAACGATGTCTCACTTCTCAGCGGACATTAGCGGGCTTGAACCTCAGTGCACATTACCCTTTCAAAGGGATTTAAAGAAACAATAAGGCACAAAATAAAGCAACTCAATGAATTTTTCAAGTCTTTCCAAATAGGGCCCAGTAAAAACTTCATTGGCCTCAGGAGACCTTCCCCTAATTCAGCTGAACAAGCACTCTTCCTTCTTCTTTTAGGAATGCCGTTGGGCTTTTTTTTTTTCTTTGAAAAGCCATGGAGCTCCTGTACAGGGAACGGGGTGAAAGGAAGCTAGGGGAGAGCAGTGAAGCAGTCAAACTCGAAGCCCTGCCCTCACCTTGGCAATCGGCACGTCCCCAAATCTGATGAGACACACAGGTTCACATGTTTGTGAGATACCACATAATTTGTTACTACAATATCCAAATGGCACCTGTAATCTCTGTAGAGCCAGGGAATCCTTAAAGGCCCTTAATTGTTGAGCACCCTCATGGTTAGAACTATTTTCATATTATCAAATATGGTCTAAAATAGCCTCAAATATAAGAAAAAAAAGTATCTAGAGAAGATGAAACATAGACACCTCTATGTGATAAACCTGGTAGAAGAGCAGATTAGGTCCCACCCCTCCTTTAATGGGGAAAATTAGTGTCTTTTAATTTCTGGGAAAGTATTTGTTTTCCTTAGCTGCAAGCTTAATTACACTCTTCCAACTCATTAGTATTAATTCTGTTTCCTACTGTAGCCCGACCAGAACTAATTCTGTTTTTGTTTTAGCAATTAAATCCAAATGGATATCTGCCCCCTGACTTATAGCAAGTGGTATTATTCCTATGAGACCATGTCTAGACTCTTAAGGACAGTTGTGGAAGATGTCCTCCTTGAATGGCTTGGTTGTTTCTTCTGAATTTGGGGAAGTTAGATACCCTGCTGCCTCTTTTCGGACCCTCAGGAGTCCCAGATCTTGTCTTAAAATTGTGGGGCTGCAGAGGGAAAATAGACATAAATCTTATCTAGCCTATAATCAATGTCATCTATGATCACACTTGCTTCATAAGAATGTCGTTAGGAGCTGAAGATGTCACAATCCTAGATAGACACTTATTAATGTCTTTGCTATAGACCTTTTTCCACAGTTGGGTTGGGCTTTTTCCTTTGTTTTATCTGTTTTAACTCTATGGGGCCAGAAAAGTGTTTTATTTGAAGACAAGTAGCATTGATTGAAACCCACATATATCCTATAACTTCATCCTGACAATTTGCCCCCAGCCTGTTCTTTATCAGAGAAGGAGGGAAAAGAAGGAGAAGACATAGAAAAGGAGGAGGAGGAAAAGAGAGAAGAAGAAGAAGGAAGGAAGAAAGGAAGGAAGGAGAGAAGGGTATCATCTGCCATAATATCTCAAAGAAAAAGACGTATAGAATAGAGAGCTTTCAACCTTATGCCCAGTAAGTCCCCTAATTCTAGTACACTCTACTTAGACAGACTCACAAAATCTATATCACCCTTAAGCATTAAAAGACCAACTCTTTCAAATACTGTGACTCACAATGATAATGAACAAAAAGAGTCCCATAGAACCTCTTAGAAGTGTCAATATTGCTTAGCATTTTTTTTTTTTTGGCTGCACCAACAACATATAAAAGTTCCCCAGGCCAGAGTTTAGGGTTAATAGATGCAAACTATTGCATTTGGAGTGAATAAGAAATGAGATCTGCTGTATAGCACAGGGAACTATATCTAGTCACTTGTGATGGAGCATGATGGAGGATAATGTGAGAAAAGAATAATATATGGGTCACTTTGCTGTGCAGTAGAAATTGACAGAACACTGTAAATCAACTAAAATGGGAAAAATAAAAATCACTAAAAAATAAAATATAAAATATATTTAAAAAAAAGTTCCCCAAGCCAGAGATGGAACCCATGCCATAGTGACAATGCTGATGTGGTGCTGATGCTGGAGCCTTAACCCACTGCACCATAAGAGAACTTCTAACATTTTAAAATTAATGCAAGTGTTCCCAAAATGGCTCAGTGGAAATGAATCTGACTAGCATCCATGAGGACGCAGTTTCAATCCCTGGCTTCCCTCAGTGGGTTAAGGATCGGCATTGCCCTGAGCTGTGGTGTAGGTCGCAGATGCAGCTTGGATCCCGCATTGCTGTGGTTATGGTGTAGGCCAGCAGCTACAGCTCCAATTGAACCCCTAGCCTGGGAAACTCCATATACCCCGGGTGAGGCTCTAAAAAGACAAAATACAAAAAATTAAATTAAATTAATGCAGACTTACATTCCTAGGCTCTTCTTAATATGATGAGTTTTGCTGATACCCAAACAAAATGGAGTTTTCTCAGCTGGAATTGAGTCTGCCTCACAGTAGTTGTCACTTTAGCTTCGCCTTGTAGGGAGGTAGCAAGGTGCAAAGAAGAGCAGAATCATGGCCACATGGAAGGGGCCCCAGCCCTGCCTGCCAATTGTGTCCACCTCGGACAATCCATCTAACCCCCTCAAAGCACATTTCTCCTCTGTAAAACTTACTGGACCCTCCGTCAGGGTCCTTCCTGTACTGAGATGTCCAGTTCAAGCTTGATAACTAATTCACTTCTAATGTTTCCTTCACCAGTAAAATTGAAAAACAATTCCAGTTGCACGGCATATGGAATATCATAGAAATGTAAACGCATTGCATACATTTTAGAGAACTTTCAGTACATTTTCCTTAGAGGTGGAGAAATCACAAAGCTTATGAATCACACTTTCTAAGTCTTTATGGTCTATGGTTCCAGGATCCATGTCCTATGACTCCAAGATCTTGCTCCGAGAGAATAAATTACTCGAGACTCAAAAAGGGAGCTTACTTGGTTTAGACATATATTGAGTATCCAGGGCAATGACCACTCTTGTAGACAGTCCTAGAAGGATCTGACTTGCCACTCTGTAATTCAGCCCTTGATATACAAGGATTTGGGATGGGTGGTTATAGCCAGGCGGCAGTTGATATAAAATAAAGAAATAAAAGAATCTCAGGACATTTCTGCCATTAGATTACTCCCACTCTCTGGCTTCTGGGAACTGCCAGCTACTTACACTATTGTTTTGGGGGAACACAGGATAGGAAGGTGTCAGAATGGGTCTTTTTAAAATTTGAACCCCCACCTAGCTCCCCCAACTGACTTGGAGGTGGAACACCAGAGACAGCAAAGGTCACACAGCTAGAAGTAGACTGAGTACAAGGACAGGACACATCCAAAAATGCAGCAGGAGCCTGAGTGATGCAGATGTCACTCACTGCATGTAAAGGACAGTAATGAGAAATCACTGGGTTCAGCCTTCTACATGGTAGAGGTTAATCCTGCTCCAAGCATTATGAAAAGGTTGTATTAATGGTCTGTTGTGGATTTCCTGGGTAGGGTTGATGCCTATCCTCCAGGTTAAGTGAGGCGGGACCAGCAGGAATTCTTAAAGCACAAGAGGAAGACTGTACTCCAAGCTGAAAATGACGAATAGAAGCCCTGCTTGTTACAGTTAAAATGGTTAAAGAATGCCAAAGCATATGCTCCAATGGATTAGAAGGCTGTTTCTGGCTGAATTAAACAAGATTGCAGCACATTTGTGGTAGAAAAGGTAAATACTGCACTCAGCCAAAAGGTAAGGATATCTGAACCATAGGCAAATAATGCATAAAATTTGTGCTTTATATTTTTAAAGTTTTTCAAATTAGGACACTGAATCTTCTCTTTCAGCTGACAGAGTTGGAAGGCAACTGACACCCAAAGGGGAAGAGATACCCAAAGAGAAGGGCAAGTTTTTGAGAAATTAATTCATCTCTTCCATTTCTCTCGTATTTAATACCTTGGGCTTCTTCACAAGGAACAAAGCTGCAAATAGACAACCGGCCTTCACTTTGCATGTTCACGGTCCCTGAAGAGCTAACAAACTGGCCAAGCCTGCAAAAAGTCTTGTCAGGATTTCAACTGAAAGGCCTGGAAGGGCCTGGGGAAAGCTCTGTGGAGGGGCGATGTTCTGGTGAGCTCCCATATCTGGGAAGCCAGGTTCATCAACAGTCTGAACAGTCAACATTTCCAATGGGAAAATTCCTAGTCATCCATGTTGGAAACCCTGAGTAGTTCGATGGCATCATCCCTACTTTCCAGACCAAAAGATGAGGATGAAAGTTGAATAAGTCATCCATCCATCACCTGCAGCATCAGGCCTCAGCCTTGTCTCCCAGGACCACACCCATCTGGGCTCTCAGAGCTTTGCTTGGTGCCTGTTCACACCACTGACTGCCCCTGTCTGCCTCACCAGGAGATTCACCAGGAGCAGAGAATAGCCAGGGTCAAAATACTTGCAAACTGCAGAGTTTCTGAAATCCTCAAGGTACTATTATACCCACCCTCCCTCTCAAGCCCTGAGGAATTGGACCAGCAGGCAGGGAGGCTCTTTGGTAGGGAATGGAGGAGTAACTTGGCCACTTGCTCTCCCCTTGCCTCCCAAGAAGCAGTAGAATAAAAGCATAACACTCCTCTCCTTGTCACCCTGTCCACCACCAGTGGCCTGGACCAGAAAATTCTCATTTGTTCAGCTTGTGCCAACCATTCAGCAGTGGGAGATCTACTGAGGGAAGAAAAACTGAGGTTTCCTTGTTTTTTTTTTTTTAAGATTTAAGGCAAATGTCTACTCACTTTACACTTTAATAGGAATTCTTCAGAAAGAAATGACGAGGTCTGGGGGGCTGGGATATGCCGTTTCTTCAGGAGCTGGATGACTGTCAACTTGGCAAATTAAAGGCACTTGTATTGGGCTCAGGAACACACACTCTCCACTGCTCCCTTCTTTAGCCACATGTGGAAGAGTTTTCACTTTTTACAGTAATTCTTCATGGAAGAAGGATGAAAGTTGCACTTAATGAAGTTTTGGAAAAGGAATCTGATCCTTGCTCTGGTGCTCAGATGCTGCATCTTTGTAAACAGCGTGGCAAGGTCTTTGTAAGATTTATAGGAAATGGCAATTGGCAGAGCAAACGTTAGCTCCTAATCTGGCCCCATAAAGCTGTCCTGTTGGCTTTGTAGAGCTCTCAGGGAATGTTATTGAAAACAAAGGGGAAACCAATACCCCTCAGTCCACTGCCAGCTGTGGGCCTCCAAAGGGAATCAACCTGGGTTCACCTACCTCTCAGAAGAAGAGAGAAGAGTGTTCATTTGTATCGGCTTCAACCAGACTGCCATATGTTTATAGCCTCCTCCCCACATCCTTAGAAGAAAACTCTCGCTGAAATAAAGGGTTGGCAAATCCTCTCATTGACAAGGTGATGGTGGTGATGCAAAGATTTTCAGTTCAGAGCAAAATGACAGGAAAGAAAGGATCACTTTCTGCATGTCATGTCGTGACTTTGATACTAACACTTGTTAGATGCAAGACAGCCCTTCAAGGTGAGAATGTGAAAGGCAGCTGTAACCAGTAAATGTTTCCAAGTCATTAATAGAGGGTGGCCAGATTAATTATTAGTGTGGAAAGGAAAGAAATGAGAAGCAATAGTCCTTGAGAATGGGGTTTTATGTAACAGAATATAAAGTCTTTATTTCAGACTGTATTACAGGGAAGGGGATGATTAATTATCCAACACCTTCCTACCACCTTGAAAAAAAAATCTTCCAAATGATTACCTCACAGACCTTGCTCCTCGAACTGCCTCCTTTTCTGCCCAGTAGGAAACAGTTCACAGGTTAATATGCCAATTAAGCCTCCCCAGGGCACGCCCTTTCTCAGCATTCTCCTCTCTAGGAGTCGTGAACGAATGAAACGCTATGCCAGGATTTTGCTGAATGAAAGAGTTTGTCCTTCTGAAGCCACAAGTAGCCCTCCCCCATCCCCTCTCCCCGCCCCCCCATCACCCATCAACTCCTTTAAGTTAAAGTTGATGACCTGTCTCTTCACCCTGTCACTCTTCCAATGCTTATTTTCCAAGCACGATAGGGAAATGTCAAGTTCTCAGCAGAGGAGGGGAAAGTTTCTCGGTTAGGCATCCAAATGTACTCATTACACAAAAGAGCCCCAGTGCTGACTTGCCCCAGTCGGCTTTGAGACACAAACTTTGGCCCTCAGCACCCTGAGGACAAAAGAAAGCACACATAAATGCCGCAGCAGCTCCTGGCATGGCCCCTGCCAGGCCAAGCATTCATGGCGGGAGTATGGAATTTCTCCATCATATAAAACCACGGCGGGGTCAAGGAAGATACACCAATCAAGGAGCAGAGTGGGGCTTTTCAAGGTCTTCTGTCTGGCTTCAAGCCTGGGGGAGGTGAAGCAGTCCTCTGGCAGGTTTAAATGGCCCCGCAAAATAATAACTTCACTCCTTTAGTGAATCACCCAGCAGACTGACAATGCAATTAATAATACAAACGTGCTGAATACATACTCTGTGCAGACCACTGAGACAAGGACGAGTTAGGGCTATAAAGAAGTGGAGCGGAGTCCTGCTCTAATGAGGGTGTGAGTCCAAGCAACTGTGATTAACCATACATGGCAGCATATGGACGTCCTATGAGGGCAGTGGCTCTTTTCAATTGTCCTTACCCTTTCTCCCCTGCTAACAGAATCTTAACTCTGTTCACCTATCAGGTGGCTCTATGTTTTCCTAAAGAATGAGCTTTTTCACAGTCCTGGCAGGAGAACCTTGATTTGTCAAAACCAACGCTTCCAAATTTGGCCAGCACATTAGAATTACCTGGGAGTGGTTTTAAATAGCCCAATGACTGGGCCAGACCCCAAGAGTCTGATTTAATTGGTTGGACATGGGTCCCAGTATCCCATAGGCTTAAAAATCCCCCATGTGATTCTAATGCATGACAGAGGTAAGAACCATTGGTGTAAGTCAACCGAGTTATTTTATTCCATTGTTAGTGATTGGCATAGTATTGGTCATGTGATTTAGTTTAGGTCAAAGATGTAAGAAGGTATCTTCTAGGAAGCTTCTGAAAAATTTTTCTTTAGGTTTAAAAAGACAAAAGGAAAGGAGATGATTTCTTCTCCTTTTCTTAGCTTTGGACACTGTTTTGAAAGGAGGGGTGGTTCGAATAGGTGCAAGCAACTTGCAAGACTGAAGGGAAAGGTTATCAAGAGCCAACACCTAAAGGAAGCACAAGAGAGAGATGGAAGATGCATGGTCCATGACAACACTGCTGGACTGATGAAATAACCAAATTGCAACTCCCTTCCTCTAGACCAGTGGGCTGAAAGCTTGATTGCACATTATAAATACCTGGTGTGTTCTTAAAACTACTGATTCCTGGGCCTCACCCCATGAGGATCTGATTCAATTGCTAAGAAGTAAAATATGATCCTCAGCATTTTTAAAAATATTCCCAGTTGGCTATATTGTACAGCCGTGTTTAAGAACCAATGCTCTAGGAGTTCCCGTTGTGGCGCAGTGGTTAATGAATCTGACTAGGAACCATGAGGTTTCAGGTTCGGTCCCTGCCCTTGCTCAGTGGGTTAACGATCCGGCAATGCTGTGAGCTGCGGTGTAGGTTGCAGATGTGGCTCGGATCCCGTGCTAATGTAGCTCTAACATAGGCCGGTGGCTATAGCTCCGATTTGACCCCTAGCCTGGGAACCTCCATATGCCGTATGCCGTGGGAGCGGCCCAAGAAATAGCAAAAAGACAAAAAAAAAAAAAAAGAACCACTGCTCTAGATTTCCTGAATGTGACATCTCCTGTTGTTTAAGCCAGTGGTTCTCAAAGTGCGTTTCCCCCAGTGAGCAGCATCAGCATCACCTGGGAACTGGTTTGAAATGCACACTTTTAAGTCTCACCCTGACCTACTGAATCAGAAAATGCAGGAGCGTAACCCAGCAATATGTGATTCAACAAGCCTCCATGGGACTCTGATGCATCCTAAAGCTTAAAAACCACTGGTTTAGGATAACCTGACACCTGGTTTTTGGCTACTTGCAGCCCAAAGCATCCTGATCCTGCATCTGTAACTGATGCAGACACTCAGGGTAAGCAAAGATGACTTTACCTAATTGGATTTGGATGGGTGAGGTGGAAGGGAACAGCATATGCAAAGTTCTCACAGATTTTTTTTCTCTTTAATAGCCATACCTGTGGCATATGGAAGTTCCCGGGCTAGGAGTCAAATCAGAGCTGCAGCTAAAGGCCTATGCCACAGCAACCAAAATACAAGATCTGAGCCATATCTGCAACACTGGAGTTTGTGGCAATACCAAATCCTTAACCCACTGAGCAAGGCTAGGGATCAAACCTGAATCCTCATGGATGCTATGTTGGGTTTTTAACCTGCTGAGCCACAACAGGAACTCCCTCATTTATAGAATTTCTACAGCACATTTAGGAAGTGCAGGGAGTTGGGGGGAGGCAGTGGGAACCAAGCAAGCTGAGGCAGAAGTTTCTAAGGAGTGGAGGAAATTAAATCCCAAAAGACGAATCACAGCCAGTCTCCAATGTGAGGATCCTGAGTGAGGGGTTAAAGAGATCATATTTTATCCTGTAGGCAATGGGAAGCCACTGAAGAATTTGAAAGAGAAGAGTGCTAAGGGAAAAAAAGCAAAAGTGACAGTGTAGGATAATTAAACTGAATATGGTAAATTGGATAGAATGAAGGGAAAAGAAACCAGGCACAGGGATAGAGACCATCCCAGCTGTAAGTTCTAGTTTTCCTTCTCAGCATCTAAATTATCCACCCTGAAGCCAAGGAGTAAGATACATCCTCAAGAGGACCCTGGACTTAAACCTCAACATCTCTGCCTGTTTGGACATGGCACTTGGGAAACCTGCCAACCTCTCCTCTCCTCCGCTTCTGACAAGGAAAATAGCAATGAGCTTCTTCCACAAAGGAAGACTTCACTTGGCAATATGTTACCAACAATGCACAGCTCCACCTGTTCCCTTGTGGTGATAATGATGAAGTCTTCTATCCCCTAGGAATTAAAGAGAGGAGAGGAATCGGGGCCATGGGACAGTGTAAAGAGTAGATCTTAGCTGCTGTGAGCGCTATGTCCCATGCTGAACCAGAAATGAAAGGTGGGACACTACAGTGCTAGGTTCCACACAATGTAATTTACAATCTTCTCACTGGGCTGACATCAGCGACATGACCCCACTCACACTGCCATCATGGAACCAGCTGGACGGTTGTTACCCCAAGAGTGGCTTAAGGTCATCCAACTTTCGAGGAATTCCATTTCCCCAAAAATCTTCAATATTGGATGTGAGTTAAAATAATATAACATGTTTGATATATACGCTTCCATTTCAGATAAAGATTTGCCTTTCTAATTCCTTCGCCTAGATAATATAATTGTCAAACAAACAGAAAAGCTGAAAAAATTGTACAGGGAAGAGGTAACATTTTGCTATATTTGTTTTACTTTGTGTCCCTATAACTGCCCAACTCAATCCAGCCATCTACCCATTTAATTCCTTTGCTGTACTTCAAAGTAAGTTGCAAACATCAAAACACTTAGCTCCTAAACACTTCAGTGTGCATATCTCAAACTAGAGGTCAATATATTTGTTCTTTTTTATGTGCAATTCACATTGAATAAAATGTACAAATCAATTTAAAATGTGCAAATATATTTATTTTCTATTTCTAGGTTAAACTCATATTGAATAAAATGTACAAACCTTAATTTTAAATGTGCAAATCTTAACTGTACCATCCCATGAGTTTCTAATTATCTTCTGCTTATCCTTATATTTTAAGGAAACTAACATTCATTCATTTGCATGTCCTAAGCATATCCTATTGTAGTGTCACTGAACTGTAAAACAAGAAGTAAACACAGCATGATGTATCATGCACATCTTATAGTTTTTGCAGGCATAAAAATGAGTGATTTTATAGCTGACTTTTGAGATCATGAAGATGGTCAGGCATTACAAGTTAGTGACTAAAATGTGAATAAGAATGTTCTCTTATATTTCTTTTAATCTTCTGGATATATTTAACTGGCAGCTGCCCTGAATGACAAGGTGATTTTTTTTCCTATTTTATTTTATTTATTGGAGTATAGTTGACTTAAAATGTTGTACAATTTCAGGTGTGCAGCAACATGAGTCACATATATCTTTTTTTCCCATGTAGGTTATTACAGAATACTGAGTAGATTTTCCTATGCTATAGCAGGTCCTTACCAGTTATGGCAAAGTGATGTGTTTAAAAAGGAAAAACGGCTCCCATTTCCAAACAGCCTCTGTGAATCAGGGCTTTCTAATTACTGTATAACCTAAGCAGAACACAAGAAGAAGTAGGGTGCTGATGCACTAGCTAACATTATAACGCCTGATTTCCATGTTTGTGTTCATAAAAGAGCCTCTATATACGTTGACTTGTAATAACTATGATCAATGCAACTTTTTAAAATAGAACTTTTCATAATCTCTTGCCTACTGGTGCTTTAGATGAAAGACTTCATGTGGGGGGAAAAAAAGTTCCACTGTTTAAAAAAAAAAAAATTTGAAACTGCTGTATTTCACCCATCACCCTCATCCTATTGATAAGTGAGGCACAAGGACTAGGACTCTTGCTTCTTTTCGCCTTAGTCCCCTTTCACTACATAATATAAAATTTGAATTAATCCATAAATATATATCGTGCAAGGATCCTGCGAGGTTTAGAAAAGTCAAGGAAGACCTGGTGCCTTTCTCATGTCCCAGAGGACAGCTTCTAATTCCGATGAAGAGGAAGAACTAATGTGGCTAGAACAACGCAGGGACAGTATAAAGTCCAGGCTGCATGGGCTACTGGAGTACTACTTGATTCCACAGAAGGGGACTGGGATTGCTGGGGAGATTGTTGCATAGGGAAAGGCAGGATGAGGGAAAGGCACCTGACAGGACAGTCTAGGATGGGTCTTGTGGAAGACAAAGACTTGTAGAATAATCTGTATGGTGCTCTTCTCCAGTGCCTTTGGGAGCTGTTTAAGCTAATTGTTTATTTCTTTTACTGCGAGGAAAATTCAAAGTCCTCCTCTTTCCGATTGACCTGGTATCCACACCTTTGGATTCACCTTCAAATTTGACTAATACCGACTCTGAAGTCAAACATCCAGGGGGCCCATTATGCTAATTTAGAAGAGACTGGATTCTTTTCCTTCTTTCACTCTCTCTTTCAGCTTGGGAAGGGGAGGCATGAGGGTAGGGACAAGATAATACCAACACATTTTTCTAAAACAAGATTAAAAATCTTGCGGCAGAAAGGTAAGAAATGAAACCACATCAAGGTGCTGTCAGATGTAGGCAGAGGAGGGTGGCAACTGGATCCCGTTAGCTTTGCCTAAAATCCCCCGGTAGAACGTTTGCCTTCTGAAATGATAAGCATTACCAGTGTTACAAAGATTATTTAATTTTCTAAGGTCTTACTCTCTGGCATTGTTCAGACTTGGTTTCCTAATACTAGGAGCTCCAGGCCTTCTGGTTCACTGCTTCGAAAAATCTAAAACATATGACAGGGAAATTCTAGTGAACTCAACAAGCAATCCTCCTTATTTAAAATTACCAGTCAATTCAAATGCCCAATGTGTGTGGAGTGCCACATGTTCAAAGCCTGTAAAATTTAGATGTTGTTTACCCAAGCTTGCTTGGATAGTAAGCCAGACACAAAAAATACGGACACTCACTCCTGTAACTGTACACTGCCCTCACCCGCAACCTGGAACTGGCTATTGACATTCAATAGTGCCCCAGGGCCCCGGGGCCTAAATAACCCTGCTTGCTGTAAGCACTTTTTGGACCATGGCTTGTAGCTGTGTAGCCTCAAGAATGCTAATTCAGTCACTTACAGAAGGCAGGTGCTTTTAAATGATCTGGCCATGCCCAAAAGTAATCCTGTTCTCCTGAACATCTGCTTTTTGTTAGAAACATCAGGGAGTGACTGTATTATCATTAGTGCCTACCCCTAAAAGGAGAAATAACGCTTATACCCAGTTCTCCTGTCTAAGTTCCAAATCACACATACCACCTGATGTGTGTATTTCTACACCTTCTGAACAACATCCATACAAATTCAGCATCCTGCAGAGGCAAATTCCTAAGTCAATATTGTCTATCATGGGATGATATATTTATCAAGAGCTAAGGGAGTAATTTTTGGTTAAGAGTTGGTAGGCATAGGGGGAATTTACCACCTTTCCTTCCTCAATCAAGAAAGACTTAATGAGGAACTCAGGTACACACTAAAGATAGTGGGTTTCCATTTGAGGCAAGACGATTCTTGAATTCTATATAAAAAAGTAAACATTGGGGGCAGATATCACGTTTGGTTGCTCTGGTCATACAGAGATATCGCAACTCAGAGGATTCCAGGACTGTAGGAGGGCAGCAAGGCAGATCATACCAGGGTATAGCTTAACTTTTTCTCTCCAGCACTGACTTTATTCTGTGCCACTTCAGAACAGCCTCCTTATAACACCTGCCTTTGGGGTCAATGAATCCTATTGTACATGTTGCTGAAAGGAAGC
Organism: Phacochoerus africanus; assembly: GCF_016906955.1. NCBI lineage: Eukaryota > Metazoa > Chordata > Mammalia > Artiodactyla > Suidae > Phacochoerus > Phacochoerus africanus. Next base: position 56,849,241 of record NC_062544.1, read on the forward strand.
AAGAAACTAAAGATATCGGAATTCAATATAGGTCCTTATGAGTTCTGGGGATGAGTCTGGGTCCCTAGCGTCTGCTCAGAGCTGACAGATTGAATTAACCAGCTTCCTGGAAGCAGCAGGTGACCAACTCCATTAAGCTAGTCGACATTTTATTGTCATCTTTGACTGATGATCTATTCATGGAATTCTCTTCCCTTTGAGATTGCGCTCACTTAAACCCCTTTTATGTATGCAGCCCACATGAAGATAGCATGGCTTGATTCTTCTTGATGGAGCAAGATAATGCCTGCTGAAATTGATTATATTGGGGGTCCGACTTTCCGTGAGCGTTGAGCTTAGGATATTGATCTCAGTGTGCAGTGTTTCTTTAATCACTTGATGAGCTATTCTTTGAGATATTTAAGCTGGCTTTCTGCTCCTGGGCTAAACATTAGAATCAAATCCCGGGTCCATTCTAAGATGATTAGGGCCAGAGGTAGTTACAGTCAGTGGTCCCTGGACTACAGACCGACCCTCAAAAAACAGATCAAGATGCTCTGTAGCTATTGTAGGGGAAGTGAAAGAGACAACGAGAAAGAACAAAATACTGCTAGGCAAAGAGCCCTTCAACCACATTGGAAGACACGTGTCTTTCCAAAATCCTGAGGTGGCAGCCGACCAACAGGGTGTTTGATAGTAAACAGCCACTCTATCAATGAAGCATGAGGGCAGCTTCAGGAAAAGAGAGATATACAGACAAGGAGATATCCAGCTCAAGGGAGAAAAACGTGAGTTTCAATCCTGACTTTGCCAATCACTAGCTGAGTGACCTTGAACACATTAGTTCTCCTTTTGTTTGTTTGTGTTTGTTTTCTGCTCTATTAGGGCTGCTACACCTGTGGCATATGGAAGTTCTCAGGCTTGGGGTGGAATCAGAGCCTAAGCTGGCCTAGACCACAGCCACAGCAACTCAGGATCTGCACCTATGACCTACACCACAGCTCACGGCAATGCCAGATCCTTAACCCACATCCTCATGGATGCTAGCTGGGTTTGTGAGCGCTGAGCCACAACAGGAACTCCTACTTCCCCTTTTGAAACATCAAATTCCTCATCTGTAAAATGAGAGCCATAATAATGCCTGACTCGTGGCTACTGTGAGACTCTGAGCAATAGATGTGATGATGCCAGCAAAACCATGGTGGAGCGCCTGGCACATCATGAGTACTCAATGCACCATGGTTATTATCATTTGTATCCACAGTTTCCTCAGAATCTAAGACACACATGTGCATGTGTGCATGTAAACAAACACACACACAGTCTCTGTCCTTTGTTTTTTAACCTCCAGTTCTTTGAAAAGTCAAAGTCTTACTTATAGGTGACATAGGATATTCTTTACTAGTAAAATCTATGAAAACTTAAAAGCATTTAAAGAGGGATCAATATATAACAAGTACTGAGCTAGACACTATGTCAGAGCTTCCAAGACAGACTCAACGTTTATGTTAAACAACTGGAAAATAGAGTCGGACAGAGAGCTTGAGTCACAAAGAGCCTTCTTTTCCTTTATTCAAGCAGTTCCTGAAATCCTATCTTTTCTGTAAGATCTTCCTTAAATAAGAAGTGGGGAGGGTGATGCTGGAAATCTTCCACAAGCCGTTCCCTTAAGCAGATATTCAGACTGAGGCAGGCTGCTGAGTGAGAGGAGGGGTGCAAATAGAACGTGAAGTTCCCAGAGACATTAGAGGCACATCTATGGTTATTTGTGACAACTCTGTGTATCAACAAGTAATACCCCTAAGCCTAGCATCTACGTCCCCCAGCCTCATGAACAGCATGTGTAATTGTCCTCTTGAAGACACTGCTGTTCCGTACTGGCTTTTTCAGAGGCTCTGTCATCTTTAGGATCCTGTTGGAAGCCAAGTAGGCAGAAAGGAGAATCAACCTACAAACCACTGTGGAGGAAAGCAGAGTATTCGCACCCTCCCCCTCAATCCCAAAAGCAATATATATGAATATTATACCTATGAAAACAGACGTCCATATCCACCACAGAAATATATCATGCCCCTGCTCTTGGCAGGCACCCAACTAGCCCCAGCTGCAGCCTAAAGCAAAATCTCTCAGCAGCCACTTGTGGGGGCCTTGAAATATGAGCAGACAGGAGTCATATTCCTCATACCTATTCAACTTTGAAACCAAATTCCTGGAGAAACCAATGAATGGCTCGCCTATTCAAAGCATCAGTGATTGCAGAGCAGCAGGATTTTCTCAGTTGGCATAGATTTGTAAACTGGTGTCAACCACAGTTAAAATGGTGGCTTTCTGAGAGTATGTGTCTCACAGGAAGGCAATAAGGGAATTTACCATATGACAACACTGCTTGGATGGACGAATGGAGATATTCTGCAAAAGAACACAAGTGGGCACATGCCAAGCCCTGAGACCATAAATGATCAGGAGAGCATAGAAAAGTCAGCCTGTCTTGAGAACGGTGTGACTTTCCACAAATCTGTAACTGCATTTGCTTATTCCCCTCCATCAAGCACTGCAGTATTTCAGTTCAACTCAGCATGTATATATTTAGTCACTAATGTGTCCCAACAGATGATGTTTGTTTGAGGTGTCAGGGGTGGTGAGGGGAGGCTGGGGGAAACTTGGGAAAATATAAGGCATAGCTCCTGCCTTCCAGAGTTGATAGTCTAGTCACCGTCTCTCTCTGTCGGTACAAGGGAGAATTTGATAAAGTTTCCAAACAGTAGGTCAGACAGTGAAATTCCAAGAAAACATCAGATTGGATTAGAGAAATCTTCATGGAGGAGGGAAGACTTGAATTGGGACTTAGTGTCTCTTCGTTCACTCATTCATTCATTCATTTATTCATTCACCAAATAGTCACACCCCATACACGACTATATGCCAGACATGAAATAAGATGTTGAGCAAAACAAGACACAGTACCCATCCTCACGGAGTTTACTAGCTGAGAGATGGCCAGATTTTCATCGAATTTCTTTATAGCACCAATAGTAGCAGTGTCTGCACCCTTGCTTTTAGCCTTCACATGTTCCATCCAGCCAGTCATCCCTTTCTGTTTCTCCTGGTGCTCCCCTGATAATCATCCTAAAAGCTCCCACTCATTGAAGGCTTACCATGTGTCAGATACTAAAAACTTTACTTGTATTATCTCAGTGAATCTTTGAGTCAGTCTTATAAAATCAGTGTGATTATCTTCACTTTGAGTCTAGAGAATCAGATCCAGAGAGGTTAAAATTTTACCCAAGGTCACAAAGCTTAGAAGGACTGAGAACCAAGCCTCTCAGATTCCAAAGCCACCTATTATGAGATGTTCCTTGAAGATCTGGTTGTGCAGCTTAAGAGTGTTAGGAAGAAGCAATTTGTTATCACCTGCATTAGAATAAGGAGGGAAATGTTACAGATAGATATGAAGTATTAAATGCTTTCTTCGATGGCTATCAAAAAGTAGGTAATCCAACCAAATGACAATTACACCTTTATTTCTCCTTGGCCAACAAACACACAACAAATAATTTGCTCTTTTTAACATCAAAGATCTAAACAAACACATCCTCTATTTCACATTGTATGATATCTTTTTCACATATGCTCTGAAACATAAACTTCCTTCCTCCTGGGCTCCCTGAGAAGCTGATCAAAAGAAAGTAGTGGTGTTTGCTCCAAATGCTGATTCCCAGGCACACCCCTCTCCCTTTCCACTAAATGCTCAACCTCAAGGACCACCATCAACAGCATCTGGCAGGCGGTCCTCCTGAGAGCCTTAGAACCCTCCTGCAGAATTGCTGCTCAACCCAATCCTCCCCAAGGTGACCCGGCAAAGATGGGGGGAGGACCCGCCACAGTGAACTGACATTTTCCATGGCTTCTTTGAAGGAACAGCTGGGCCATAATAGCAGGTTACTCAGGGATACCCACAGGTTTGACAGGAGCCCATATTTTAAACAGGGTGGATACTAAATCCATCCAACTCCTGGAATGTTACTGCTCTCTCAGGAACCTGAGAGAAGTTTCTGATGCTGATCTATAAATCTCCCTGGCCTAAAATACCCAAAATTAGTTTCTGTGCCATGGGAACGTAAAAATGATATGGCTTTCTTCTTTGACATGTCAGTTAATAAAGAGTGGGAGGTGGGGCCCGGATGCTGCCTGACAGGTCTCTAAAGGGTTTATTCGTTAAAAATGGGAAGCACTTTAATTACCTGTTTGGTTTTTTGTTATATGTGTGCATTGTATGTTTAAAGAAAAAAAGCAGGTCCTTTGGACATTCAGGAAATTATATCATTAATTATGCCTGTCAGAACCTTATGTGGCCTAAGGTAAATGGAAATTTCTTAGAGTTTCTTTTTTCCTTTCTCTTTACTTTTAAAATCTTTTTAAAATATTGTTTTTGTAATATTTCCACAGACTCTACTAAGTTCTTGATTAATGAAGAGAGTGGGTTTTTGGTCACCGATAATTCTGCAAAATTGCTGCCTTTTGTTCACTGATGGCTTAACAGAAAATTTACTTTCCCAATAATGTGTTACTCAAATTAACATTAATGATAATTTGCATCGCTAACATACAGTAGTCATGGGGTGGGGGCGGCTGACACAGGAGCCTAAGTGGCATATAGAGAGAGAGTAGGTTGGGATCACCAATTCTGGAAGCATCCCCCACTTAATCCCAGAGAGAGGATTGCCATTTCCCCATTGCGAAGGGCCATCCCCTTGATGTGAGGACCCACTGCAGCCAGAAAGGACTGATGGGACAATACAGTCCAGGCAGCTTTGGACTGAGTCAAGGAGTGGGTCACCCTATCTGGCCAATGCAGAGAGGAACATCCTGGTTTGGGGCCATATACTGCCTAATTGTCCCAGATCCCACTCCCATGGGACCCCATTGAGTTGGGAAGTCAAGAGTATAGTTCCTGTGTCTTTGGGAGATAAACTCTACCACAGGCTGGGAAGAGCATCCATACCTCATGATTTCAACCTAAGGCTGATTTTGTAGGGAGTCCCCAGGGAAGCAGCTGTGCAGATTGTTAAAACAACTCAAAGAAAAGAGGGGATCATTGGAGCCATGATGTGCTCGGGGAGAAGAAAAATTTAGGCAGGATGCTCTATAGCCAACAACAGTCTTTGAAATGTTCTGTAGAACACTCATTTCTTCCAGGGCTCAGTGGTTGGCAACCATGGTCACTGCCATTCTTTTTTTCTTTATTCTTTTTTAAAGTATAGTTGATTTATGATGTTGTGCCAATTTCTGCTGCACAGCAAAGTGGTCCAACCAGACATGTATATATATTCCTTTTCTTATATTATCTTCCATCATCATCTATCCCAAGAGACTGGATATAGTTCCCTGTGCTATACAGTAGGATCTCATTGCTTATCCATTCTAAATGTAATAGTTTGCATCTACTAACCCCAAACTCCCAGTCCATCCCACTTTCTCCCCACTCTCCCCTGGCCACCACAAGTCTGTTTTCTATGTCTGGTTCACTGCCATTCTTACTGAACAGTTCAGCATGGCAAAGGATTCATAAATATCCCATCTGTGAGTCTGTGCATGAAATAAAGAGGGTACCCTCTAATACTGTAATGGCTTCAAAGAATGGATGAGACCCTCAAATGCACTGCAGGTGGGAAAATTAATGCAGTCCTTCTGGGAATCTACTTGGCATAAGGTATCAAAAAGTATAAAAATGTTCACATACTCTAAGTTAGCATTCTCCTCACTAGGATCTACCTTAAGGAAATAATCAGAGATGGGAACCCAGATTTATGTTCAGAAATGTTTATCTCTGCATTATCTTAACAAAAAAATTGGAAGCTAAATATCAATAATGTGAGGTTGGTCAAATGCAGTCTGAAACATCTGTACTGTGTAATTTGAAAAGGCTATTATTAAAAGTAATGTTTTTGGGCATTTGGGGGGTTTTTTTGGATGCAAACTGTCATATTTGGAATGGATGAGCAATGGGACCTTACTGTATAGCACAGGGAAAATACGTGGTTGGGTCACTTTGCTATAAAACAGAACTTGAAGAAACATTATAAATCAACTATACTTTAACAATTATACTAATAATAATAAAAGAAAAAAGTAATGTTTTTGAAAAATACTTAGCGACATGGAAAAATGTCCATGTTAATGGTGACTGAGTTATTGGATTGTGGTGATTTTTATTTTCTTTTGCATAGTTGTGTTTTTCAAATTTCCTATAATGAGTAAGAATCAGTTATATTCAGGAAAAAAATAGCTTATCATAGAACAAAAAAAGAAAGAATTCCATGCCCAACCTTCAACCAAACAATGACATGGGCTGCATATTCTTCCCTAAGACCGAAGGAAGGTCTTTCTGCATTTAATTCAAAGGTCATCACCCATTCGCATTAGAGAGCTGTCCTGAAGCTGACATTAATCAGGTTCTCTAGCCTTTCTTGCACACACGCAGTCTCATCTAGAGGAACCCAAGGAGGCATCCTCTATATACTAGAGCCAGTGAACTGTACATGAACTAAAGTTTGTGCAGAGACCAGTGCCTTGGCAGCCAAGCTCAGAAGGGCCATCTTTCCTCTTGAATTTTTTAATGGCTGCCTAGCAAAGGTCACATCAATATTGATGGTGGCCTTGGACTGAGAGGGCAGGACACTAGTCATTAAAACAGAGCCAACTGTCCCACAGCACTTGTCGCCAGCATAATTGGTGTCCTGCTTTCCCATGACCTTATTCCAGGAAAAAAATTGTTTGGTTGGGTTTGGGGTTTTTATAAACTGCAATGACCCTTCCAATGAAGGTCCACATCCTCTTTCCCTTTTGTAAAGTCAATATGTATTTGTTTGAAGGCAACTTTTCCCCTGCCACCCTCTAAGTGTACACTGGGGCTGTGTCAATCACATCACAGCGGGGCACATGGAAGAAGATAAAACTTCTCAAACGTGAAAAAAAAGAGAAAGCTCTGTCTTTATCCAAATCCCAGGCACACTTTGCCAAACACTTTCCCCTGAAATTTTCAAGGCCACGTGTTTGAACGGGAAATTTAATCCACATGTTTCTGATTCATATGTACACTTAATGCATCAAAATATCATCTCTTTGAAGTCCAAATGGCCTTTTTATAGACTTCTTCCTTAGGAATGGAAAGTAGTGCTTGGCCAAGAACTAACAAATTCGAACCCTCCAAAGTCCAAGTTCCTTTCAAAGTTCCCAACTCGGAAGATTGAACCAGGCTTGGAAATACACCCTCCATCCCCCTAGCCACCCCACTGTAACTGTAAATCTTAGGATACTGATTTCCACCGTGCCTTCTCAATCTTGATCACATGCTTTCATAGAGGCTTCCAATGAAAGCAAATTAAGAGCTATCTCCCAGTGAATTACCACAATAATGTCATGAGGGAGAGCAGATGGAGGAAGGACTAGCCCTCACCACCCCCTCCGGGAACCTGAGAAGGGAAATGAAGCCATTGGCCAGGAGTCACAGAGCAGTTGGGGGCACAGCCAACAATTCAGTCTCAACTGTGGACCAAGGGTAGAGATCCCAGGTTTTCCCTGGGAACCCTTATGGTAAAACATCACAGTGGGAAGATTTGGATTCAGAGCTCCCACAATTCTATTCCCAAATGTTTAATGGACTCATCTATTTTCTTTTGAATGTCCCTTCCTTCTCACTTCACTCACTTGTACTTCCAAAATTCAACTGTAGAAAAATTATCAGCACCATCTCCCCAATGTACCCGCTATTAAGCATTATTTAGTAAAAATAAATCAAATCTGTATCTTAAGCAATTTGCCTGCCCTCTATCATTAATCTTTTCAAGTGGGCGGATGAACGGTCATTTGTAAATGGGCATAAAACACAGCGAATGTGGACTACAAATTCGGTTAAGTTTGCCTTCTTGAGATAATAACTGAAAATGTTTATCAACTCAAAGATAATGCATCTAAAAATATCCAGTCATGTCTACATTAAAGAGTAAAGAAAAACCGTGGCTTATTATTTCCACCCTTTTTAGGCTTTTCTAATGAACTTCACCAATTAAAACCATAATGGTCTACTCTTGGGTATATAAACAACACTGATTTCAAATTGTTTTTAGAGAATTGCTTATCAGAGCTCCCCCGAGGGCTGACATGAAAGTAATCAGATGCTCCTTACTTTTCGGCTTCCCTGGTAGAATCCATGTCTGTGAGTTTTTAGTAAGCCAATAATTGGAATAAACTAGCCAAGCTACCACTCTGCCTCCAAATAGTATATATTGCCATAACTAGCATATGTTTTAAAGAACCCAGTTATGTGGTACTTCTGTTATCCAGATGGCAAGACTGAAACAGGTGGACCATTACATAATATGCCAACAAGCTGGATTTAGAATTTGAAGATCAGCATCTCCTGTCTATGGCTTAAACATCTGAGCAGTATCATATCCCAAAAGCTCTTCCTTCCTTTTAGTTTCATGGGACAGTAAGGGACCTTGGGGATGATCTGATTCTGTGGCTTTTCAAAAAATGCTTAGCAGCCCATTCTTTGAATTTTAAAAACAAACAAAACTCAGATTTCAAAACCAATCTTAGGGTTAGCATAGGTGAAACCATTAGGGGGGAGCAAAGAATTGGGAGGGTGGGAATAACATATACACACTACTGTGTAAAATAGATGATTAATGAGAACCTACTGTATAGCACAGGGAACTCTACTCAATAGTTTGCAATAACCTATATGGGATAAAAGAATGGATATATTTATAACAGATTCACTTTGCTGTAATATAAACAACATTGTTGTTGTATTGATTTACAATGTAACATTATAAATTAACTATACTCCAATAAAATTTTTAAAAATTAAAAAAGTAAAAAAATTGAAATAAAAAATCTTATGCAAATGGCCACTATGTAAAGTCTATACTCGAGGAGACTCTGGTTGAAGATAAGTAGTGAAGTTCCAGAAGCCCCTTGTCATTTGATACTGAAAGGACTCAAAGATTGATAAAACTCCTCAAAGCACAAGGTGAAAACCTGTTAAACAATTCATCCCTCGAAGCCCCCAAAGGTGAAATGATTTCCCAGTCTCTAGGCCAATGGCAGAACCAAGCCAAACCCCAGGAGTCCCAACTTTCTGAGAACTCTGCCCACTGAAGATTCATTTTCTGAATCAGCAACCCCATGACGGCTGCAACCTAAACATCAGAATCAAAAATAGTTAATGTATGGAAAACAGAACCTCCTTGGATCAAGATAAAATCATAAATAGGAGATAGTGTCATAGTTTAGATCAGGAATTGGCAAACATTTCTCTGGTAAGGGCCAGATAGTAAATAGTTTAGGCTTTGCCATATGGTCTCTGTTGTGAGCATTCGACTTTCATTGTAGTCATAGACAATATGTAAATGACTGAATGTGGCTGTGTTCCAATAAAACTTTATTTATGGACTCTGAAATGTGAATTTCCTATAATTTCACATGTCAAAAAACACTATTTCTTCTTTTGATTTTTTCCCCCAAATGTTTAAAAAATAATAACCATTACTAGCTTAATGGTCACATTTCTGTACAGAAAAACAGGCAGAGAGCTGAATTTGCCTTATAGGCTGAAGTTTGCTGATTTTATCTAGAAGAAAACTTTGCTCCAAAAAATGCTTAAGCAGAACTGAGTAGGACCCACAGGCTCTTTAAGTGCTTAGCACATAGTTCTTAGAAGGGCTTAGAATATGTAGTCACTCCCTGAGTGTTAGCATCTGGGCTGCCTTTTATCCAAGTCCTAAAGGCCTAGCAGAACCCCACTGGGGAAAAGTAATGTCTCCTTGATGGGGAACCAGAAGGATCAGTGCCTTGTTTAGGGGCATTGGGGAAGGTGGTGAAATTAACCAAAGGTCTGTGGCTCAACATGAAGGAAGGAAGGGGAAGGCCTGAACCCCGGTGGCCAGATTGCACATATCTGATGCTGAGACCACTTAGGCAGATCAACTGAAGGCAGTGTTTCATTTCACTGTAGATCAGGAGTGATCCTAGGAGCTGGGATCACTTATTTGGCCCTTATATCAGAATCATTAACTCATCGGCTGGCATGCTTATAACCATCACATTATTACCTAACATGGGCAAATAGGGAGCGTTGATGTGCTGTATTCCATCTTTTGGGAACTGGATGAGTTCTTCCCATGGAAACAACTTTAAGAATAATTAGCAGTGTCACCATTACATTAAACAAGCATAACTCAGCGGATTTAGCCATAAAATGACTTGCTCAGTGGAGCTTAATTGGTGGATACCCTTGGATGAAAATCTGGGCAGTCTCATGACTTTTCTGATAAGTTTTAAGAAATATAAATATTCTCAATCCATTATTTCAAATACCCAACCCCATGTAAACTTCACTTGTGCTATAAAACATTTTTCCCTCCGCCCCTCACCCCTACCCCAAGCTAGAGCCTTCTCTACGTGAGAAGCCTAAAATCAGGAAATGGGCTAAAGAGAATTTCTTCCCTCTTCCATGGCCCAGCATTTTTATTCCTCCTCCCTCAGTTTGCTAAATGTGCTGACACCTCTGAATTAGAAATCATGGAATAAGTAAAGGAAATCAGGTAGGTATGTTCTTACTTATCAGGTACTGACTGATGTTATTATGCTATCTCAGCATTGCCACTCTCTGGTTCCTGGCAGACGTTTAAAGATAAACTTCTCACGGACATTTTTCTGCATTCTTTGGAGATGCTCCAGAACTTTGGGTCTGCACCAGCAGAATACACTTCTTTGCCAGCTGGTGGCTTATTCCTTCCTTGGCCCTGAGAAATCCAGCTGTACCTCCAGCTTCCCTCAGCTGTGGTCTGGGTACCTCTCCCTTCAGAGAAGATGTCAAGGAGACCCTAGAACCAGTGATCTTTTGCTGCAACCCCCATTCTCTGCCAGGACAAGCCTGAAAGTACTAGTCGATCCCACTGCACAGCAATCCCTCCTTCACTCCTCAGGTAAGGGCAACTAGCCAGTCCATCTCTCAGCTTCTGGACTTGCCAGGTGATGTCAGACACAGGGCCAGCCTAAAGGGACACACGACTCCAGGCAGAGTCCTAAAAGCCTCTTTCTCTTTATTTGAAGAGAATGGGAAACGACTCCTTTGAGGGATTCTTTGAGGTTGAACTTCCTCTCCTTAAAAAATACTCCCCACAAATTTTTTTTTTTCTTTTTAAGGCCACCCCTGCAGCATATGGAAGTTCCAGGGCTAGGAGCTGAATTGGAGCTGCAGCTGCCAACCTACACCACAGCCACAGCCACACCAGATCTGAGCCGCATCTGTGACCTGTGCTGCAACTTGCAGCAATACTGGATCCTTAACCCACTGAGCCAGGCCAGGGATTGAACCTGCATCCTCATGAAGACTATGTCGGGTTCTTAACCCACTGACCCACAATGGGAACTCCACATTCCACACAAATTTTCAAACGTCCTCCTATCCTCTCCTCTCCCCTTTACATCCTCAATAGGGCTGAAGGGCTCAAGATTTTAAGTTTTCAGTCACCTGCTCTGTAAATCCCAGTCTTACACTTCAGTTCTGAGTGTTATTTCAATTGTCATTGGGTCTCAACAGACACTCCCACTGGAACCTCCTTTTTCAGTCATTTATGAGGCCAGTTTCCCAAGCTCATCTCTGCTGTAATGTAAGGAAACCATAGCATTAGCAGTACCATAGAACCTGGGCTCAGTGACAGCCCTGTCCCCATGTGAAAGGGTCCACAGCTTCAAGGCCCTGCTTCTCCTGATTTTATGCTGCACGAAGGTAGCCAGTGGAATAGTCATTGCCCCAAGCAAATGACATGTTCATTTCTCGCAGAGCTTGTGCCTACTGTTTCCTCAGTCTGCAGGCCCCTCCCTTTCTTTTCCATCTCAAAATCTTCCCAACAGTTATCCTTCAAGGCTGAGCGGAAACGCCACTACTGCCATGCAGTTTCCCCTCAAAGTTCCCTTTTGAATTCCCTACTCCTTCTCTTGTGTTTTCCTAGCTCTGTGTCGTTCCCTTTATGCCCCTAATGTCGTTGTCTTTAGGAATCCTGTTGGCCAACTGTGTACATGGCTGCCTCTCCCACGAGGCAGTGAGCTTGACAAATGGCAAAGACCTCTTTGTATACCCTCTTTGTATACCAGGAGGTGCTTATCAAGGGAGAAAGAGGAAGGAGGGAGAAAAGAATCCCAGGTGCCCTCAAAACTGGCAGGAACCATAGCTTTAGAGCAGGGAGGGTCTCCCTGAGCGGTCTTGCCAGGCAGCCATTCCTACAGCACAGGATGCACCCATGGTGCGTTAGATAATTAAGGAAATGATACCCACGTGGCATAGGACCCCATCTGTGCTCTGGACAGGACCCTCAGACCTGGTGTGCCAGTTCTGTGTATCCCACATTCCCTGGCTTCTTGGTGTTTTAGTGACTAACACAGGCAGCACCACTTGGTCATATGTGCAGATCACGGAAAATTTTGTACCCTCTCGTCTGTCCTCCATTTCCCGGCCCTTAGCCAATGGTTAACCACCAGTGAGGGAGAATCAAAGGTAAGCTCCCTCACCTTCAGGCAGGATAAACCCTAACGTGTCACTGAGGCTACAGCGCTCCCTGTGGGATTGGGATGAGTGACCTACCTGGGGTCATACAGCCAGTAAGTGGCTGAAATGGGATTTGAACACAGGCACTCTTTCCCACTCCTATGGCTTATGATTTTAAGTATTACAACTACCATGCCAGGTTTTATAGTCAAAAGATAGGACTCACAGCATTTACCAAAAAAAAGAAAAAAGAAAAAAAGAAAAAAAAAGGAAAGCAGAGTATTTCTTCATTTAACTATTGTATCGGAGTTCCTGTTGTGGCTCAGTGGGTTAAGAACCCCACGTGTCTCTGTAAGGATGAGGGTTGGATCCCTAGCATCGCTCAGTGCATTAAGGATCCAGTGTTGCCACAAGCTGTGGAGCAGGTCACAGCTGCAGCTCAGCGTTCAGTGTTGCCATGCTGGGGCTTAGGCAGACAGCTGCAGCTCCCAATTCATCACCTAGCCCGTGAACTTCCGTATGCCACAGGTGTGGCCGCAAAAAGAAAAAAAAAAAAACTATTATACAGAAAATGGCTACGTTAATCCACTTCCAAGTTATTTACGTTGCAAAGATATTATCTTCTTAGTGAAAAATAAAAAATTAAGATTTTTGAACTCAGAGAAAACTGGTATTGAAGCCCAAGTCTGTTACAAGTCAGCTGAGGGACCCTAGGTAAATTATTTCCTTTCTCCCAGCTTTAGTTTTTCTATATATAAAGTGGATAAACACATCTAACTTGCACTGTTAGAGAAAGGATTAACTATAATATATGCAAAATCTCTAGCACAGTGTATAGTGCATGGTCCCCATTCAATAAATGGCCACGGTAGTAGTCACAGTGGCAATAAAAGGCCTGGCCTCTGTGATTGCTGAAAATTTGAGGCTCACAAGTTCAAATTCAAAACCTTACTATGCATAATGGTAATCTTTAAATATAATAGAGTGTTATTGGTAAAACTGAAAGCTCTGAAGATGCATTGGCAATACAAAAATCACACATACATACATGTTCTTAGACTCATGTACTTTGGCTGGCATGTCAGGGATGATCTATCTGCTGGTAATCAGTGTGTGCTGGGAAATGAGAATAATTATAAACATCATCCTGTGAAAACCAGGGAACAAGTCCTTCCCAAGATGGAGTGCAACAGCATGATTTCAAGGTGATATTTTATTTCACCTTAGAGAAAAAAAATTGTATTTAATAAAATAGTTATCACTAAAGGGGTAGAGGTCTGGAGACCAAACTTCCATCATCTGACGCATGACAATTATAAGCACGATCTGTTTGGGGTTGCGAAAGTCATAGACAGCCCCCAAACTACTTTTCCAAAATGTGTCAGTACCCCAACAAAAGTATTTGGGTCCTGAGACCTTAAACTGTATTGAAGTCAAATATCAAGGTTATTCTTAGAATGGGTATATATACTTCCACTTGCCTTTTTGTTTTCTGGTTATAGATCAGGTTTGTTTTGTTACACAGATTGTACAAAAACAGCTCTGGATAGCCTTGACCTCTCTAGATGTGACAGAACAGTACATGGTAGACTTGACTCATGAAGACAACCAAATATGGCCAAAACATTCATTCTGTTTTATATGACTATTTGACTACGAAGAAGCAAATTAGTCAAACAAAAGCAAAATCACCATTTACCTTCGGTCCAGTTACCACTGACTCTATCTCTGGTTCCAGGCTAACCTGACAGACACACCCCTTTTAAGTCTCTACACAAATCTAGAAACACAGCCCTACCAAGGGCCCAATCAACATTTTCCAGCTTCTCAACCTCAAGTGGGATGAACAAGCCAGAGGTTCACAGGTCTCTCTGAGGGGGTCAGGTTGATACAAAAAGCTGATTTATGAAGAGTGGAGTGGGCGACACTTTAAAAATATATCTTCTTTTATTACTCGGCCTTTGAGTTGAACTTAATTACATTTAAGGTAGAGAAGGTTATTGTGTCACTTCTGTCTTCTTTGTATTTGTTCAAAGCAACCATATGTCATTATAGCAGATACAATAGTAATTTGAGAAGGAAATATTCCTGTCAACCCACCTGTTGGGCATCATGGAGACCAAAAAAAAAAAAAAAAAAATCAATCTCAACTAAATTAAACTTGTTCGGGTTTTTTGTTATTTTATGGAATTCAGACACTTTGAGCTGTGCATGCTTCAAATTGCTCAGCATAGCATTAAAAATGCAAGTAATAAAAATCATCTTTCAGCCTTGAGTGACAGAGAATTTACATAGATAATTCCTCAAACAGACATAGGGAAGGGGCTACAACAGAGTGGATGAAATTTGAAGATTCTGGATTAGATGGCTGGCTTGGCCATTAGGTAGATCTTGACTCTGGACATGTTTTTTCTTCTCCTTTATCTTATATGTAAACTAAGAGACTTAGATTCACTGGCTGAAATCTAAGATTGCTTCTAGCTGTATGACTCTGACTTGGGGAAGGGTGGGAAACTGCCATGTTAAACACAGAGGATAATTAAAATTCCATAAGAAAACTAGTTCCATTTGTAAACAGAGTCATTGTAAAATAACAGTTAATATTGTCCCAAATGCATGATTCTCACTGCTAAACAATGGAGCAAATACAATTTATGTTAAATTGATGTCGAGTCTTTCAAAATTTGAAATATTTATGCTCTTATTATTTCTCATTTTACTTCATTTAAAAATTCATTTAGAGGAGTTCTTGTTGTGGCTCAGTGGTAGTGAGCCTGACTAGTAACCATGAGGATGCAGGTTTGATCCCTGGCCTCGCTCAGTGGGTTAAGGATCCAGTGTTGCTGTGAGCTGTGGTGTAGCTGGCCGATGTGGCTCTGATCTGGCATTGCTGTGGCTATGGTGTAGGCCAGCAGCTGCAGCTCCAGTTTGACCCCTAGCCTGGGAACTTACATATGCCATAGGTGCAGCTGTAAATAAATAAATAAATAAATAAATAAATAAATAAATAAAATTTTCATTTAGAAAACTCAAATGAGTAATGGTCTTTTACCAATATCATGATATATTCCATTTCCATAAGGCAGTACCCATCAGTAATTTTTCAGTTTTTGCAGATAAGAAAATAAGACCTACATGTTAAAACAGTCTTATTTGTGAATTCACTTATCATTCTCTGATTAAGATGATAGATCCTACCTGAATGCAAAGACACACCTTAGTCATTGATTTTTTTAAAAAAATCCTCATTTGAAAATAACAACAACAACAACATGCCTCTGGTTTCAAATACACAGGCATACAAATTACTTGCCAAAATTTGAACTTTTTTTCTTTCAAACACAACAAACCAAGCTCAGAAACTTCACATCATTTACTGTTTTTTTTTTTTTAAATCACACAATTCCTGCTGCAGGCTGAATTCCTAGGAAAACACCCTGAGATAAATGTATAGGAACTTTATTAGGGTGTGCTCTCAAGATCTAAGGAAAAGAAGGGACTTGGAAGCAGGGATTGAGAAGAGGGAGAAGCTGGGATGAGGTGTTGTCTCAGCAAATACCTCTGCCAACCCCACAGGGAGCCCTGAAACTGGATGGCCCTTCGGAGTTGTCCCAAGTTAAGGTAAAACAAATGGAGGAATAAGTCCTTCAGCACTGAAGTCGGACCTATGTAGCTCTTTACAGCATCCACCGCAGTTCCTATTGGAGCCAGTTTAAGTACACCAGCAGTCCCAGTCGGTTTGTCACCAACAAATATTTGTTGACTACATACCATGTGCTCATTACTATAGAGACCGCTGCATTTTATATATATTCCTGCTCTCAAGAAACTTACAATTTACTTGAGAACAGAGTAAAATGCAAAAAAGAATTGCACAATAAAATGTATAATAATCGGTAAAGACAACAACAGCTGAGAAATGAGGGTAATCAGACAGCGATCATGTTAACATTTGAAGGAGAGAAAAAAATAAGACCTACATGTTAAAACAGTCTTATTTGTGACTTCAATCTGTGAAGCTTAGACCAGGAGAATTTGAGTTCTGTCTTTCAGGTTACTAGAATTTTGATGAGTGGAGAGCGGAAGGAAAGTCATTCTGGGTATCAAGGTAGCAACAATGATCAGAAAGCGAAATACAAGGCATCTAGGAGTAAACTTTGTAAAAGGACTATAACTTTTGAGGAAAAGCATATTAGGACTGGTGGTAAGAAAGCTACACAGTGAGATGAGGAGGACAGTAAGGGGGCTCCAGTTTTCTGGAAGCATGAATGCGAAAGCATCTGGCTCTTCCAGGAGTGGCAACAGCAATGACAGCTTTTGATTCATCACCTTTTGATGAGGGCAGAGGCAACCTGGTTCTGTGACTCACTGTGGCAGTGTCTCTCATACAGGTCAGTTCTACAGTGTGACTCTTGAAATTTTAGCCTAGAGACCATCTTTTCTTTATTTCTAACAATTTTGTGAGTTAATATCCCTTAACGAGTACCTTTCTGCTTGAATTAGCAAAAGCAAATTCTGTAGTCTGCAACGAAGGACCCTATTATATACACATTTTCTTATTTAACATTCACACTTGCATGAGTAGATATTATGATCATCTTATAGGTGAGGAAATTGAAGCTACGAGGTTAAATGGTCCAGGGTTTTTCAGTAAGTATGTGGTTGAGCCCAGATTTGAAGCTAGGACAACGTCACTCCTAAATCTATGCCATTTCCACAACATCGTTAACAGTTTCCCGAAGGCAGAGACATGAATGAGCCTCAATATTTTCCATATGAGCATGGGTATCTGCAAACAGAATAGTTTCCATAATGGGTCATTAATATTACACTCAGACTCTGGATTGAAATACACAGTATTAGATGTGAATCATTCCAATGACAGAGCAACACCAAAAAGGGGAAAGCTGCCTCCAATCCATGCCAAAAGCAGAAAAGGATGAGTCCCTGGAGACAGTGGGCCATCCTAGCTCTGCCTAACTTGACTTTCGGTGATTGTTTACAAATTCCGCAACCAAAAAAAAAAAAAAAAAAATTCCGCAACCAAACTCAACAGTCATACCAACAGCCTCACAGATAAATTCAAGGCCACATCGTAAAGCAAGTTTTGCCTACTCAACCCGTGTTGTTTCATACATTGAATTGAATCATCTCATGATGGTTAAGTTTCCCCCCCCCCAAAAAAAATACAGGCAATGTAACCACCTGACTTAGTCCTTTCAGCATCAAGGTCAATTTTATTAGTCAGATTCACCAGACAGTGGCCAGGAGTGTGCATTTCTAAGAGCAAGTGTCCATGGTTAAAGGTAGAATCTATGGCAGGATGAGAAAGTAAGTGATACAGTATGACCATTACCTCCTCCTAAGCTCAAGGAAACATGATCACCCTGGACTCTGGACCACAGGCTTCACCTTGGTAAATCAGCAGGAAGATTCACAGCCAATGGGTCTCAGGGCAGCCATTCTGTACCTACCACAACTAGCTTTCTGAAACTCTGCCAGAGAATGACTTCGGCTCCAGGGGAAAGAGAACTTACCCTCTGACCTCAACACTTCAAACCTGACTTCACACCAGTTTAAAACACTTTATGGCGCCCTTCCATTCATACAGTGTTCTTCTGGATGTTCCTTTCCGTCCTCAACTCCATCTGAAGCACAGCTGACAAATGCTGCATGGACACACAGCTGTCTCCCGAGAGGAGCCCCATACTTTTTAAACAGCTCCACTTTGTGACCTGACCTACAGGCAGGCTGCATACTTCAGCGCCCTGACAGCAAAGTCATGTCTTTTGTCCCAGGCACACAGATACGGCAGGGTAAGGAAAGTTCACATGCAACACTCACATTTCAAAACGTAAATAAATGGCTCACACCAGAGGCCCAGTGCACTTAAGTTTGGAAGACAAAACCTCCCAAAGAAAAGAGTGACCCAGAGGGTACTATTCAGAAATCCCTCTAAGACCTCATGGTTATGACGGCTGCACCTGGAGGGCTGAATAAGGCAGATCTACTACCAGCAGGAGACCAGATGTCCCACAATGGGTAGGACATGACAAGAGCTTACCTTCCCTTTCTTCCTGACTTGTTCCCTAAATATCTTTCTGATATATTTGTCCCTACTGAGCCCTATTCCTTTCTTTCTTTTTCCCGCCCTCTCTTTTATCCCTCTTCTCTATGATACTCTGTATATCTTATTCCTCCAGCCTTTGCTCACATTTCCTGGTTCTGCAGCTCCTATTTTTCTTATACTTGGAACCCTTTTATTTTCTCCAGTTTTCCAAAGAACTTTCACAGCTGGTCCCATCTGTTTCTCCTAAATGACCTTCCCCTCTTTAATCATATGAATTTCCTCTCTGATTCCACCTGCTTTTAATAGGGTGGACTCTGCAATCTCCACACCCTAAATCCTACTGACAAATCTAAGTTTGGGTTTGGGGTGACCAGGAGCCCTGAATTTTGTCATCCTTTAAACACCAGCCAAAGACAACAGACCCACTATGTTGTCACCCTTTATTCTTTTCATGCAGTTATCTGTAAATTTACTTTTGATATTTAACTCATTTCACGCTTTCACGGTTTTACAACTCAAATGACGAATGTTCATTGTAGAAAAGTTAGTCACGACAGAGAAATAGAAAGACAGAAATAAAACGTCTTTTATTTCAGAGAGTACTCCAGGGTTCCATGATTGATGAATATTGTTCTAAATATATAAAGATAAGTGAGAAAGACTTTGCCCCTACTCTTAGAGAGCCTCTATCCAGTGGGAAAGAAAATAAAATAAACAAATACAATATAGCCTATTTAGAAAACAGCAGGAATCAAGAGGAGCAAGGACAAATAATTCACACTTTGGGAAAACCTCCTGGAGAAAGTGCCACCTCAGAAGAGCCCTGAAAGACAAACGGGAATGAGCCAGGCACAAAAGAGGGAAAGGGCCCTTCCTATGGTAATTCCTTAAAGAAACAGAGAGTTTGGCACTTCAAAGAGCCGAGGGGAGATCAATATGTCTGAAAGCAGCGGGGCAATGTCCATCAACAGGTAAGGTAAGGAGAGGTAAGTGGGGGCAGAGGGCTTGGTAAGACGTGTGAGGAATTTTCCCTCAAGGCAACGGGAACATTGAAGGGTATGAAGCAAGTAAATAACATGATCAGATCTGTGCTTTTAATAGAACAGAGTTTCTTTTTAAGCTTAAAGGATAGAACCACAATATGCAATAGGTGCTGCCCTTATAATCAGAACTTCAACAGGAAGGACAGTAAGAGGCAAGGAAGGGAAGGAGGCATTGGGGGTGGAGGTGGCAGGAAGGGAGACATAGTACTACAGCCAGGATGCAATCTCAGGCCACCAGCTATGCTGCACTCTCTCTTATGATGTCTGTACATTGTCCATTGAGTCCTAGATGTTCCAGGTGATCAATCAGGAAACCCAGGCATATATGTTTTGTTTGTGATCTAACGTTCTCCTTATTATGATGGAACTGGCCCTTTGCCTTGGACTTGAGGAGTGGCTGATTTCCCTGGTTGAGGAACTAGGGAAGCTAGAGCTGTGTGTGAGCAGAGACATTTTAAGGAACACTCCGCAAGCACTTTCAGTAGAAAGACCAGAAACGGTAATGTGAAATTATCCAGGCTGCTGTTTTGACCATCCCCAAGTCACAATTCAACCTCCTGCTTTCATTTCTCTGTGTAGCTCTTATCATCGCATGTTTCTAAATATTATTATTATTATTATTATTGAAAGTTGGTCCAGATCCTAAAAGAGTTTATGATTTCCCTCCTCTGTGTTTTTTCTCTTACTCACTGACATCAGGGCAATTTCTGTTGCTCATTAAAGCACTACAGTCAATATAATTTTTTGGACTTGAGCCTTAAGATTAGACAAGCGCTTCTTAAACTGTTTTTAATGGAAACTCGGAGGGGGAAAAAAAGGACTATATTGCATACTAAGATCTGGTACCAACATAAATATCTATATAATTGAAATGAAAGTTTGAGGAAATAATAATTACCACTATAGCATGTGATGCAGGCTTCCATTTTCTTTTCTTATTTTCTCTTTTTTTTTTTTTGTCTTTTTAGGGCCACACCTGCAGCAAATGGAAGTTCCCAGGCTGGGGGTCGAATTGGAGCTACAGTCGCTGGTCTATACCACAGCCACAGCAACTTGGGATCCGAGCTGCATCTGCAACCTATACCATAGCTTATGGCAATGTGGGATCCTTAACCCACTGAGCAAGGCCAGGGATTGAACCTGTATCTTCACGGATGCTAGTTGGGTCCTTAACCTGCTGAGTCACACAGGAACTCCCTTCCATTTTCTTTTTCATTCTATTCTATTCTATTTCTATTTATTCTATTATCTTCTACTCTGCATTGCAACAACCTCTTTGGGAAACTCTTGATAGGATCCACTTAAGTGGAATATACCATATCTGATGACCCAACAACTTCATTCTTTGGTACATACTCAGGGGAAATGAGTGCATGTGTCCACCAATGGACTTGTTTAGAATGTTCACAGAAGCAAAATGAACAGAAGAAATGTCCATAAGGCCAAATGGCAGAAACTACTCAAAGGCTCACCAACAGAAGAATGGATAAATATTGGTATGTTCACATGATACAGCACTACAGTTGTTTATAATAATATCACTGAATTGCCCACACATAATGTTAGTTACAAAAGAGTTCATACTTTATGATTCTAGTTATATAAAGTTCAAAACCAGCCAAAATCAAAATCTATGCTGTTCCAAGTCTGGACAGTGGGTAACCTTTGGAGGGGTAGTGATTCAAAGGAGTCACCATGGTGAGGGGGCAAAGGGGGCTTCTAGGGAGCTAGTGCTTCTTGATCTAGGTGCTGGTTACATGGGTGTGCTCAATGTTTCAAACTGTATGTGCACTTCTCTGTAGGTAAATCACTTTTCAATAAAATATTAAAAAAAAATACTGGTCACAAACCATTCGATTTGATTCTCCTACTCACTAATCGCTTCCATTCTGAAACTTGAACTGTCCGACATTAGATACCAAGAATACCAAGGGAAGACATATAATGACGCATCAAAATATTTCAGTTTTATTCACAATAAAATAGAAAGCTCACAAGTCTTATTTATGAAGCATTAGATAGAACCAAAATAAAAGAATCTAGAAAAAAAATGAAACAGCTAAAAATAAGAATATAACTATCCCTTCTTTCTTGACTTTTAATAACTTTACAGCTGCTTTCAATTCAATTTTTTATTGAATCTTACATATTAATCTACACTTGCTGCCAATCACAACATTAAGAAACACAGAGTTTTGAATGTGCTTAGCCAACTTTTTCCATCGTGTCCAAGCCACTAGTCTCTTCTTAATGAAATCGTCAAGAGAACCCACTGATAAATAGTCCCCTAATGCTCTCCTTTAGGCTGTGCCTTTACCATTGGAATCTGTTTTCCGCCTTAGAGCTTCCATCAACATGTCCTCAGAATCTCCAACCTGATCTCACCCATTCTCAAGGTGAGAAGAGGTATCGCGCCACCATGACTGATTACAATCAACATTTACACATGTATTAGTGAGTACAGTATCTTGTGTTTGGTATCTTTAAGAGACCCAAGTGTATTTCTATTCACAACCATTATCTTTCTCAAGTAAAGTATAAGTTACAAACTACCCTGCATATTATTTTTGGTTTTCAAATAGCATATTGTTATCCACATATATAGGGCAGATGTCTTCCAGGATGTGTCTTGGCTAACATCTTCACTCCGTGATTCCATAGCATTTTCTTCAGATTCTACAAAGTGGTAAGATCTCCAGATGAAGGCAATCCAGCTATCCTGGGAAAGGGGTTTCTGTTTTAGCTGGCGTGTGTCAGTCCGGCAGGGGCCGCAGATGCCATTGTTTGGCTTGAGTTCCCTCCCCAACGCCTCACTGTGGAACCGATAAAAGGGGCTTTACAATCTCTTCTGAAACCTACATTGCATCAGTTTCCAGGAATGTCCGGCTTGGTCTGACTGTCCCAAATAGCTGCTCAAGTCCCCCTTACTCTTCCTATCTGTCCAAACACAAGGGCGAGAGATCCGTTGTACATGATGCAAAGCCAAGTGTCAGTGCAACGCTCTTCAAACTCAGAGTCAACAGTGAGAACGACATGAAACAAATGCAACCTGCCCTCGACAAAAGCGGAATTTAAGTTTTCTGTCTGCTAAAGTACACTTGAAAAATGAAATCTTTCCATATGGCTTTATTTCCCTCCCTATAAAAGGGTTAGGCAGAATTCTGCTTTCTTTTTTTTTTTTTTTTAAATAGAGTTCTATATACATAGTGCTGACATATACACTAAAGTCATCTGGAAAAAATACAAGCTACTATAACGAATGCCAAATGCCAAAAGTAGCCAGTTTCACTCTATTGAGACAAATAGATTGAAAGAGAAACATGTTTAGTTGACAGAGTGAATAGAGAAAATCGATCTTCTACTGTCAAATATACAGTTACCCGACATGAGGGTTGGGAAGCTCTGAAACGTTGCCTTTTGTACACAAGAGAACTTAAAGTCTTCACACGAACCTATTTCAAAAGCTTCTTATATCCAAGGATGAAATGACACACACCAAAGTATTTACATTAGATATTCTTTAATCTTTGACAGGAAGGAAAGCCATCCTTTACTGAAGAAGTGTATTTTTACACAAAGTTTTGAATCCCAGATGGGGAGAAACAGCATAGTTCATAAAAAGAACATTTAGCACCTAATGTTCAAAACACCTGGCCTCGGTCCCCCTACTTTTCTGAGTGCACAGTTGTATCAGAGCCTGGATAGTTAAGATTACATAGCAAACCTGTAATAGAACCACATTTCCTTTGGAATACCATACAGCTGCAAACAAAAAAACCCATCATTTTTACTCCAGTTTTTTTTTGCCAAACGTCCATATCTTCATACCAATTATAGGGTCTAGGGGAATCCAGACCCATCAGGAAACGGGGCAGGAATAAAAGATAAAGGTAATCAAACCCTTCTCTTTCATTTGCTATAGAATAAATCCAAAAAGATAGAAAAGAAAAAGTATTTCTAAGACAGCAGATCATATTTTAAGACATAAAGGTTTGTTTCTTTCTTTAATATGTCTTTTTTTCTTTTTGGCTAATCAACGGGAACTTATTCTCGCAGTAACACAAGAAAGCATTTCACAAATGTCCTGAATCACACATAAATTTTTAAAAAGCACTTCATGGGCTCACTAGTATAATCCCCACAGTCTCAGCTCTTTCGCATAAGACACTAATTCCATTTCCTTCCATTTGGCGACCAAATCCCACCTCTCTCCATCGCTACCATTTCTCCTACTTTGTTTTGTCTTTCTCTTCAGTAAACTCAACAGCCTGGTAATTCAATCTCCTGTTCAACGTCATGGTTGAATCAAATCTCTGTCACTCAAAATATAACCCGAGGCTTGAACTATGGCATGGTTGAGTGATCAGGGCAAATATTCCCAAATCTGGAATTTCTGGGTTTTCAGCTCCTGAGCTCCCTAAGTGGCTTTAGACAAGACTTCCCTCTGCCTCTTGAGAACAGGTCAAATCCTGTTTGTACTGCCTGGGACTCCTTAGGGTGGGTCTCTGCAGGAGAGGACAGCTCCACCTGTGACAGGGCTCCCTGTGGGTTAGTGGAGAATTGCTTATAATGGGATTGAAGCAGCAAATTGGTGACAGCAGCATTGACCTCCCAAGATGGACATGGGAATTAACAAATAATGGAAAAGATTAACGAAATGTCACTTTCGCACCAGGATAGAAATCAGAAAAGCCCAGAAGGGAGCCCTGTTTAAAGATGTCTTTACTCATGCAGTATAAATAGTTAGTTTTCCCAGAAAAAGATATTTCCATTCCCACCACCATCTCTACTTAAACAAGTTTGAAGGCCAATAAAAACACAGTGCTGGTTTACAAGGCTTAGAAGAAATGAAGGAAGATGGTGAATCTCCCTTGAGTTCAGAAGTTTAAAGAGGAAATCCTAAGGGTGGGAAGTGACAAATTGTATTGATACTAACTTTTTAAAAAATAATAATAATTCAAGACATGAACCAGGACCAAGCATATTATACAAATGTTATGAGACAAAGAGTAGAAACCATTCTAAGGACTATGATAGAACACTTGAAGCAACCGGGCTAGATCATGAGTTAGAAGTTACAAACACAAATGATGGCAGCCAACCAAGCCGATGGATGTTTGCTGTGCACTGTGAGAAGAGTGTGGACAGGAACCCAGAAGTTGAAGCTGGTGTTGGAAAACCATCTGATAGGATCCAGAGCTAAGATGCCCTGCTCAGAGATCAGGGACCTTTGCCTAGCAAACTTACTCCAAAGGGGGCAAGAAGATAGCTCTTAGCTGGCTGACTCCTATCGCAAAGCAGGTACTCCATAAATCTTTGCAGAATTGAATTGTTGAAATAAACCATCCTCAGCTGGAAGAACTGGGGTTTTTCAAATTAGAACAGCTGCCTGTGTGAGCTGCATTGTGCAAACAGAGAATGGTGTGGGAAGGAAGAGACAGCAGCACGAGTCTCTTTTGCAACTGAGGGTAAAATTAGAGGGAAAGCAAATAGCCAGAGAGCAGAGAACCAAAATCAAATGGATGTGGACCACTTAAGTAATTGGGTCAAGGGATCGGAAATGCAATTTAGGATAATGTCCCATAAATTGCTTTAAGAAATAACCTAGGGAATACAGGTTAAATGGAACAACCATGTAGGAGATTGATCTGCAAATCACAATAAAGAAAATCGCTGAAACTAACCACCAGAGCATTACCAACATCAGTTAAAAAAAAAAAAAAAAGCCATAGTGACCCCACCAGCGAAAATGCAAATAGACTTACTCAGGCCATAGAGCAGCTGTCCTTCCTCAGGCACTTCTCTCTCTGTTCTTCCTGTGCTGGTGAAAAGCTAACCATTTCCCAAGCAGCTCTCCAAACTTAATATATTTCAAGGTTACTATGAGCTCCCCTGACTTCCCTCCAAACTTCCTTTTATTTTGGCTTGGAAAAATTGGCACTTATATTCCGAGATCAAATGGACATGTTCCAAATGTCACTACCCACGTGTCAAATTCTTTGGTGGACCATGTGGCATGGTAGAGGGCTTGTTCCTAAAGAAGGTGGGGGTACAGCACAAAGACAATGCCAATGCTCCAGGTAAACTAAGTCAAACTCAAAGTAAAGCAAGCCTACCCTGCCCCTGGGAACAGAGAGGATTGGAAAAGACTTGATTGGCAGGCATCTATTTGAATTTAAATTTGATTTCTTTAGTGAAGGACAAGAAACAGAGATACCAGTTAATTTCAATGGATATTTGCTGAGGTGTGTGCCAGACACTGTGCTGGGTGCTCAGGATGCTCCGGTGACTGTGATAGGTACCCCCAGTCCTCGGAGACCCACAGTCAGATAATTTCAATGGACGTTTACTGAGCTGTGTACCAGAGGCTGTGCTGGATGCTCAGGATGCTCCAGTGACTGAGTGGTAGCCCCTGCTCTACAGAGACCCACAGTCAGATAATTGCAATGCACCACACAGGGCAAGATCAACCTCTGCTGCATGTAAGGTGCTCAGACACACTCTCTGCCGACCTCATCCAGACATAAATTTGAAATGAGTTTTCAAACCACAGAAATTTTAAAAAATTTTTTAATGTTTTATTGGTATCTTTAAGGTCAAACCAAAGGGGAAAGAGGGTGATGAACTCCAATCATTTGCTAAACAAAGATAGTCTGTTCTAACCAGTAGGATAGCAGGTTGAACAACACTATTCCAGCCAACTTCCTTTCTCTGCTCAAATCTGTCCTATTTTGGAGGAGTTGGTTCTCCCAAACAGCTGAGACTCACCTAGATTTCTGAAAGGAGAAGAACTAAGCCAGCCAGCCTAATTAGTGTTTGGATTTCATTGGCGTCAAGGAAAAACATCAATTAAAGGAAGGCAGCATGGCCATGGGAGTCAAAAAGAAGTGTTTAGATCCTGCCTCTCCACTTCATCGGCTGTCACTTCGCCTCTCCCAACTTCAACCTACTCGTCTTTATAATGGGAATAATAATGCCTCATTGTTAACTTGTTCCTTGTATGAAGCAAGGTAACACATGTAACATAGTACCTGGCACATAATTCGTGTAATGTTCACACCCATTCCATGCTACTACTCCTGCCAAATGCTGGGAGAAAAAACCTCTCCATTTCATTCCTCCATTCATAATGTCTCTAAAGTGTAAATAGCCAGTGGAAATGACAGCTGGGCATGGAATTCCAAGGGATACCTACGTTTCCACCCTGTGAGTAAAAACATGGGGTGTCTGCCATGGGGAAGCCATTTCTCCCTCTAGCAAATACTTTCAGAGTCATCCTTCTCCAAACAGTCTTAGAAAGGAGAAGCTCTTGGTTTTGTCAAAGATGAGTCATGACCCAGTCACAGTGAAAGAACCGGACATGGTAGAATCTTGCCAGAGGGTAGGAATGAAAAGTGAATGGGGGAAAAAACAAGACTATGATCATTCTCACCATCAGTCAGGAATTTCACAGAAGAGAGAGGTTGAGTAATTGGCCAAAGACATATACAGCCTTTCAGAAGAAAAGCTGGCAAGTGGTGTGCCTTGATTTCCAGGGCTTCGCCCTATTTGGGAATAAAGTAAGTCTGCCTTTTTCACTCTCATAGCCTTAACACCTAGCCCCTAGCAACACCCAGATCCTGCAACTCCTGACAATATCTAGTGACGCTTCACCTTGGCACTCAATAAGTGCTTGCAATAAAGGATCTTTAAAAGGGTAATATGGCATTCCCATCATGGCTCAGTGGTTAACAAACCCGACTAGTATCTGTGAGGATGCGGGTTCGATCCCTGGCCTTGCTCAGTGGGATGAGGATCCAGGGTTGCCATGAGCTGTGGTGTAGGTTGCAGATGCGGCTCAGAACCCGCATGGCTGTGGCAGTGGCATAGGGTGGCAGCTGAAGCTGTGATTCGACCCCTAGCCTGGGAAACTCCATGTGCTACAGGTGCGGCCCTAAAAAGACAAAAGACAAATAAATAAAAATAAAAATAAAAAGGACAATATTCAAACCATGCAGCAGCTCAGAACCTGCACTTAAACCAAAACCTAATAAAACAGAGAGAAAAGGATATCCTGTTCCAAAGCAGGAAAAAAAAAAAAAAGGGAGACATGTTGTTCCAAACTAGCAAAAACTGTCAAGTTCCCCTGCTCCTATCCAATGGTTATCTTGTAATATTTTTCCCTTTTTTTTCCTTCAGGACAATTTGCTATCCATTCTCAAAGCGACTCTCCAAATAAAATAGATTTCATCATGATTCAAACTTACAACATTTTTTAGTAAAGAAACACCAGATAAACACTAGGAGAGCTAATACTTTGGTGCCAAACAACCAAACAGATGTGACTCCTACCACTTCCTACCTTTCCAAAAGACGTGATTAATGGGGAATTATAGGAATATTCTAATTCTTGTTGAAAAGCTTGATCGATTTATTGGTGCTTGCAGCCAAACAATAACCAGGTCCATGTTTCAAACCTCTGCAGATGACCCAGAATCTGGGGCTCATCACGATTCTATACTTTGCTACAAGACTGGTGCCAAGAAAATTTCCTCCAAGTTCAGTAATCCTTCTTCCTTTCTGGATCAATTCTGCATAGCTTTCCCTTCGCTCCCACTTTGCGTTAAGATTCCTTGCAGCCGCCTTGTAAATGACTTCCGTCTTCAGAAGATTTGTTAAAGTTACACTGTCTGATTCCCACCCTTAAAACAATATCCACTTTCTACCCAAACAGGACCTTGCACGGAAGTCTCAGCCCAGCATCGATGCCCCCAGGCAACCGTCACTGATCCTTCTGCCCTAAACTATGATAAGCTCTTCTGCTCTATGTTCTCACAGTATTTGTAGCTCTCCAACCCCACCATCTTCACAACATTATTGATTTCTGTTTAATTGCCTAGCTTTCCAGGTGTACTGCATGATCATGAGGAAAACATCATATCCTCAGTACATGGTGGCTGTTAAATACTGTCTTCTCAGTATATCGTAGCTCAGTACATGAATGCCTCCTGAAGTTTCATCAGCACTTAAGGTCTAAATTTCATCCCTTCTCTTGAGAGACACCCCAGGACTTTTCCTTCAGCTGACTGTCTCCTAAAATCCATTCTATTTTTTGCCTTTTAGGGTAACTGACCCCCAGGAGCTTTGGCAAGGAACAAGCCCCCCAGCTGGAGACCTTTCTAGCCTCCCTTGCAGCTAGGCTCTGGCCACCTGCATGTGAGCTGAAGAGCTATGTTCAATGTCCAGGTTGTGTCATTAAAATAGCTGCTTCTTGCAACATGGATAGACCTAGAGATTGTCATACTAAGTGAAGTAAGTCAGAAAGAGAAGGAAAAATACCATATGATATCACTTACATGTGGAATCTAAAATATGACACAGATGAACTAATCTACGAAACAGAAACAACATAGTGAACAGACTTGTGGTTACTAAGGAGGAGGGGTTAGAGGAGGAAATGGCTAGGAGTTTGGGATTAGCAGATGCAAACTATTATACATAGAATGGATAAACAACAAGGTCCTACTGTATAGCACAGGGAACTATAGCCAATATCCTATAATAAACCATAATGGAAAAAATATGAAAAAGAATATATAGGAGTTCCCATCGTGGCTCAGTGGTTAACAAATCTGACTGGGAACCATGAGGTTGCAGGTTTGATCCCTGGCCTTGCTCAGTGGGTTAAGGATCCAGCGTTGCCATGAGCTGTGGTGTAGGTCACAAGACGCGGCTCGGATCCCACATTGCTATGGCTCTGTCATAGGCCGGCGGCTACAGCTCTGATTAGACCCCTAGCCTGGGAACCTCCATATGCTGTGGGTTTGGCCCTAGAAAAGACAAAAAGACAAAAAAAAAAGAATATATGTAGATATAGGAGTTGCCATCATGGCTCAGTGGTAACGAACCCGACTAGTATCGATGAAGACACAGGTTTGATCCCTGGCCTCACTCAGTGGGTTAAGGATCCTGCATTGCTGTGGCTATGGAATAGGCTGGCAGCTATAGCCTCGTTTCAACCCCTAGTCTGGGAACTTCCATATGCTGCAGATGTGGTCCTAAAAAGGCAAAAAAGAATGATATATAGATATATTTATATATCTTTTCTATGTAGAGATATATACATACAGTTATATGTATGTACAACTGAATCCCTTTAGGACATTGTAAATCAACTGTACTTCATTTAAAAAAAATTAAATGAAATAAAATAGCTGCTTCTTCTCTAATTGCTCCTAAAGAGAGGCAGAACCTCAAGATAGAAGAAACCTAGTCCTGGGTATCCTTAGAGAGTAGACCCACCTATCTACCCTGCACCACTCACCTATTTCTAGACTTACATCAGAGAGAAGTAAACTTGTCTATTGCTTATGCCTCTGAATTTTGTTCTCTCTCCCTTTATATTAGCATCTTGAATTGAATTTTTAATAACTCATGTCATTTGTAAATTTCTATAACTTAATTTCGCCTGGAGAGGGGGACATCTTTGAAGCTTCCTACTCCTATGTCCAAGCAATATGATTTCTACCACCATGGATACTAGAAACTCACAAGCATCTGCTCTTCACGTAGCTACTACCTAAGAGCAATAAGTAATTGCTATTGAGTAATAACTATGTTTACCGACTGCACTAGAGTAAATGCTTTGCATACTTAACTGATGGCTGCTGTCTTAATTTGGAGTTGTAAAAAAATATCATGCTAGGAATTCCCATCCTGGTGCAGCAGAAATGAATCTGACTAGGAACCATGAGGCTGCGGGTTCAGTCCCTGGCCTCGCTCAGTGGGTTAAGGATCTGGCATTGCTGTGAACTGTGGTGTAGGTTTCAGATGTGGCTTGGATCCCTCATTGCTGTGGCTGTGGCTGGCAGCTATAGCTCCAATTGGACCCCTAGCCTAGGAACCTCCATATTCCACAGGTGTGGCCCTAAAAAGCAAAAAAAAAAAAAATCATGCTGAGTGATACAAACTGGCAAAGTGACAAACTGCCCTCAATATCAATGTGGAGCATGGAGTGTCCTTTTGTATCAACACTATATTTGACTAGGTCATTGTTCAATATTTGTGACCTATCCATAAGATCTTAGAAGAAACACAACTAATTTTCATAGGGTGCTTGTGGAATCAGTCTTGAAGCCACTTCTTGCATATTTGGATGTTTTAGAAAATCAGTATTTTGATATTAAATATAATAAGTCCCAAGGGACATGACAACAGACTTGTCCTGCCCTTCCTTTTTCTTAGCACTGAAGCCTCAAAGTCAGAGAGAATGTTCCTAAAGCTCATAATGTCTCAGTTTGTAAAGCTTTAAAAGACACATTCAGCTTGTCATGAGTTAGACTCAACCTTTGCCACGACTCATTTCCTGCACACAGACTCAGTGGTCTGTAGAGTTTTCCAGGTGTCCAAGATGGACCAGGTGGAAAGAAACCAAATTCCTTTCAAACACAAAAGCTTCTAACTATAACCTCCTCCGCCACCATGGGAAATAGAGAGCATCCTCTATAGGTAAGCTTTTCTGGCTTTTAACCCATTGATGCCTCATTTGACTCAAACTGGATACCATGTTCCCATTAGGATCCACTATATGAATAACTTCACAACCTCCTTTGGATCTTTTGCAAATGTTGTCTGACTAGTGAAGTCTGTCTGCCACTCTCATCTAAAATTCCCAGCCTCCTGATACTTCATATCCTTGTAATATTATCTAATATCCACTACATCTTACTGATTTCTCTTGTTTATTATCTGTCCCCCTCACTGGAATATAAACTCCATTGAGGGCAGGAAAGTGTATCTTTTTTATTTAGCACTCTATTCCCAATGCCTAGAACAGTACCTGCCCCAGTGGGTAGAAGGGAATTTTAGGAAGTACATGTTGAATCAAGGAATGAATGGTGGCCCATTCTAAACATTTTACTGAGCACCTCAGCAGTGCATATTCTAATCCTACTGTGTGCCCCACACTCTGATCATGCCGGCCACGTTAGCTCAGAGACAGCAAGTCCCCCACTTGCTTTGGTTTTTCTGTCTTGCTTTATCCATAGCCACAGATCAAGGAACTGGTAAGATAACACTGTAGGCAACAGTTTCAACCCAAACTCCCCAAATGCCCTTAAACCAAAACAGACTTACTTCCTGTCATAATAGAACAGGATTGGCTTCTGTTTTGGGTTGAATTGTGTCCCGCCAGTACTTCAGAATGTGACCTTATTTGGAAATAGGGTCTTCACAGAGGTAATCAAGTTAAAAATGGGATCATTAAGATAAGCTCAATCAGAGATGACTGATGTTCTTATAAAAAGACGAAATATGGATACACTTCATGGATGTGCACGAAGGGACGAGGATGTGAAGACACGCAAGGAGAAGATGGCCGTGCGATTACAGGATGCATCTACAAGCCAAGGAATACCCAAGATTGTGAGCAAATACTAGAAGCTAGAAGAGGCATGGAAAGATCGCCCTGCAGAGCAATCCAAGAGCACTTGGTCCTGCTGACACTGTGATTTTGGACCTGGGGCTTCCAGAACTATGAAATAGAATTCCATTGTTTTAAGCTACCTAGTTTTTGGTACTTTATCACAGCAGTCTTAGAAAGCCTGTGTGCAGCTTTGTATAACTCTTAATGCAGGGCTCAGTTAGTTCCTACGTTTGGGACCCTGTTTCTCCCCCTCCAGTCCTGGCCGCAGTCCTCAGGCACAGGTGCTGGTTCCTCTCATTGCTCCCAAGATGGCTGCCAGCAGTTTCCAGGGCTTCCTCTTCTTTAGATTTAACAGAGACGGTAGAGTCAATTCTTACAAGACCTGACTAAAGTCTGGGATTTGAGTCACATTCCTAACATAGACTGATTTGAGTCGCATGCCAAAATAGCAAATCAATAACCATGTCCAAAGGGAGAGACTGAGTCCATTGCTTTGAGCCAATCAGGGCCTCCCTCTTGGGATGGTGGTGGAGTTAAGGTCTGCTATAGTTGCCATTGGTGCCCAAACATTTCCCCTCAGCCCTCAATCTACTCACCCAAGGCTGCTCACTGCAAACCCCCGCTACTTTCTGCTTGAGAGCTTGTTTGTCCCCCGACCACAAGAACATGTTTGGCCCGTGCACAGAGCACACTAGAAGCTCCAGAGTTAATGCTCTAAAAAGCAGCCCTCATCTAGGGATTAGCAGGGAATTGGCAGACAGATATCCCATCATCCTCATGCTTCAGCTGGAAGGACTCTGAGGTGTGTTCCACAGAGTATCCCAGAGTTCCCCAAGGTGATTGAGCTCCAGCTGCCCACCCTTTACTGACTTGACTCCACCACCTGTATCTCTCACAAATAAACCACTTTTACTTAA
Organism: Phacochoerus africanus; assembly: GCF_016906955.1. Classification (NCBI taxonomy): domain Eukaryota; kingdom Metazoa; phylum Chordata; class Mammalia; order Artiodactyla; family Suidae; genus Phacochoerus; species Phacochoerus africanus. The sequence continues at coordinate 56,882,209 of NC_062544.1, forward strand.
ATTTTTATGTCAGGTTTACTTCCAGGGGCATCGAAACCAGGATCAAGCCCAATAAATTACAAGTGAGGTGATTCAGAGTTCTGTTAGGAAAGAAAAAGGGTAAGACTGGAAAGCACTAGAAAGTTAAGTCAGTGAATACCCACTATAGGCATTCCTGCTTCCTCTCTTTCATTTAATTAATAAGCCAACTATGTTTTCTCCTACAGTTTTGTTTAAAACACACACACACACACACACACACACACACACACACACAATATTGCCTGGCAGATCAGGAAATATATATATAGTTTGGCCATTCCTTCTCCTACCTGCTATATTTCTTTTCGCAAGTAATTTCCCTTCATCCTCTCTCAAGTTCCTACTTAATGAAGACTGAGAATGAGAATCTTTGTATCCACAGCGTCTGACCCGAGGAAAGCAGAGCATGGTGTAGAGTATAAGATCCATCTTAAACCTCTTTCCAAGTGAGTCTCTGGCTAAAAGTGTTAGATAGGCATATTCAACATCACTCCCCACCATGAGGTTCCAGAGGACATTTAAGATCAGAGCCGATAATAGCAAAGATCCAGATCAGAAAGACACAGTACCTCTGGAGTACTCTCCCTTGTCTGGAAACCAGCTACTCTTATTTAATAAACTAACTTAAAAATATAACTTATTTATCATTTATATTTTTTAAAAATTTTTCCAGCTTTATTGAGATACAACTGACCTGTGGATTTGATACATTTATATATTACAAAATTATTACCACCATAGCAATAGCTAACACTTCTACATTAAATGCAAATCAAAACCTTACACCTGTTAAATGAACTATGCTTCAATCAAACTTAAACAAAAACTTACACCTACTAGACTGGCTATTATCAAAAATACAAGAGATAACTAGTTGTTGGTGAGGTTGTGGATAAAAAGAAATCCTTGGGCAGAGTTGGTAGGAATGTAAGTTGGTGCATCCCCTATGGAAATCAGTATGGAGGTTCCTCAGAAAATTAAAAATTGAACTGCCATCTGATCCAGCAATCCCACCTCTGGGCATATATCCAAAGACGTTGAAATCAGGATCTCATGGAGATTTCTGCTGTCCTCTGTTCACCGCAGCACTATTCATAATAGCCAGGCTACGGAAACAACCTAAGTGTTCATCAGTGGATGAATGGATAGAGATGATGGAGTATAAATATACAACTGGATGTTTTTCAGCTTTGAGAAAGAATGAATTATTGCTATTTCTGACAATCTGGATGAAACTTGAGAGTATAATACAAAGTGCGATAAGTCAGAGAAAGACAAATACCGGATGATCTTACTTTATATGTGGAATCTAAAAAAGCTAAACAGAGAAGCAGAAAGTGGGTCAGTGATTACCAGCTGGCAGGGAAAGAGGGTGGTGCAGTGGGGACATATTAGCCAAAGGGTACGAACTTCCAGCATTAAGATTAACAAGTGGAGGAAGTTCCCGTCGTGGCGCAGCAGAAACAAATCCGACTAGGAACCATGAGGTTGCGGGTTCGATTCCTGGCCTCGGGTCCAGCGTTGCTGTGGGCTGTGGTGTAGGTCTCAGATGCAGCTCGGATCCCCAGCTGTAGCTCTGATTCAACTCCTAGCCTGGGAACCTCCACAGGCCTCCGGTGCAGCCCTAAAGCAAAAAAAAAAAAAAAAAAAAATTAGCTAGTTTGGGGGATATGGAGATATAATGTACAGTGTGGTGATTATAGCTAATTAAAGTGTGTTATATTCTTGAATGTTGCTAAAAGAGTAAATCTTAAGTGCTCTTGACACACACACATGAAAGAAATAGCAAAAAAACAAAAAAACAAAAAAAAAAACAACCCCACAATCTTGAACTATTCTGGAAAAGCTCAGAAATGGTCCCGCTAATGAAGTAATGAGGTGAGTCTTGCTGAGCTCCCAGCATGAGCAGCCTGTCTACAGTAAGCTTTCTCCAACCTGTTCTGGAATGTTTCGTCATTGCTTCTGGATGGCAGAGAAACAGTCCATGCGAAAAGCCACCCTGTGTCTCCAGCAAGCAAAGGCAGTGCTTCACAAGTGTTTTAGGACACATCCTTCCAATTCTCTTTTGTTCTCTGACTATAAGCAGATGTTAGAGACTCGTTTCATTATCTTGGGACACTGTATAATATTATTATGGTGTCAGGCTATTAGAGGCAGCAAAAGCTACTCAACAACAGCTTTAATTGAGGCTTAGAGCTGAATTGTAAATATATAACCTTACTTGGGGGTGTTTGCAAATGCTTTCTGGAAACAGTTAAAAAAGATGTTTTCAATTGTTCAAACAACGGCTTGACCTGCCAAGATCAAGTAAAAACTTCTTAAGATATGGGCACCGTAAATATATTTTTAAGATTTTTTTTTTTTTTTTGCCAGAAGCACAGCAAATCTGTGAGCCAGAAAGCCTTATGCATGCCACTTCCTGGATGGTTCCAGGGAAAAACTAATGAAACATGGCAAAAATTGCGCTCAGATCTACCGTGATCTCACTGCCACAGAATTCCACTCTTTCTTTGAAGTTACTTTACTATGATAATAATTATCTGTCCATGAGTCTGGACTTGGCACTGACCTATCCCTAGGGAGGGGGACTTAGGTGTATGCAACAACAGCTCATCTTCAGCAAGGAAGCTCCTGACATGGAAGGCTGCCTATCAATTTTGGCTGACGCACTTGCCACCATACACATAAAGTGACTGATCCTTAGCTCCCCAGGATGAATTACAGCTCTCAATCATTTTGTGGAGGTGCATTATGATTCTGATGTACAGGATAAAAGACAGAAAAGCCTGGGTCATTTGAGCTTAGTTCCAGGCAGAAACTGTTAAACAATAGTCTGAGTTTCCTTTACTGGACAGAGTAGAAGAAAACAAACCGAACACTTTGAAAAGTACATTCAGAACAGAATCTAGAGTCCAGGGGCAAATTATCCAGGCTGTGGATGACTGCAGGCCACATTATCCAAAATCTGATCCCAAAGAACTGACCCCAAGGGGGGTTTTGTTTGTTTGTTGTTGTTGTTTATTGACTTGTTAGCATGTGCAAAACAAAGGGACAAGTTTAGCATTTTGTTGCTTGTTGGTGACAATGATCAAAAGTTGTATGGACAGATGGTCAACAAGCACCTGAAAAGATGCTCAACATTGCTAATTATTAGAGAAATGCAAATCAAAACTACAGTGAGATATCACCATTCAAAATGGCCATCAGCAAAAAGTTGACAAATAAGAAACGCTGGAGAGTCTGGAGAAAAGGGAACCCTCCTACACTGTTGGCGGGAATGTAACTTGATGAAGAACTATGAAGAACAGTATGGAGGTTCCTAGAAAACTAGATATACCATACATTTTAGCAATCTCATTCCTGGACATATATCCAGAAAAGATGAAAACTCTAATTTGAAAGGATACATGCACCTCAGTGTTCATAGCAGCACCATTTATAATAGACAAGACATGGAACCAACCTAAATGTCTATCAACAGATGAACAGGTAAAGAAGATGTGGTACATACAGACAATGGAATGTTACTCAGCTATAACAAAGAATGAAATAATGTCATTTGCAGCATTGTTAGATTACTAAGTGGAGAGTAAGACATAGAAAGACAAACACTATTTATAATACCACTTATATGTGGAATCTAAAAAAAAGGATACAAATGATTTTGTTTACAAAACAGAAATAGATTCACAGGCATAGAAAACAAACTTATGGTTACCAAAGGGGAAAGGGAGAGGAGGAAAGAATAAATTCGGAGTTTAAGATTAACAGACACACACCACTATATAGAAAATAAACAAGAACCTACTGTATAGCACAGGGAACCCAATTCAATATCTTGTAATAACCTATAATGGAAAAGACTCTGAATTACTTTGCTGTACACCTGAAACATAAGACTGTAAATCAACCACACTTCACTTTTTAAAAAATCATAAAATTTTTAAATTTTTAAAAAATGAATGCTAATCCAAATAGAGATGTACTATAAGATTAAGTTCACATTAGATTTAGTATAAAAATGTAAACTATTCATTAATAAATTTTATGTTGATTACATGTTAAAGTAATATTTTGGAGATATTGGGTTAAATAAAATATATTATTAACTTTTTTTAAAAAATAGTATGGAAAATCCAGAGAAATGAAGGATTATAAAACCTCAGTAATATACATCCTTGAGTCCAGAATTTAGGATCATTCTATCATTATTGTCTTTCCAAAGAAATTAACAATGAGCAATGACTGGAGGCTATGTTTAAGCAATCTATTCCATTACAATTCCATATCCTTCAGCAGGGGGTAAGGAACAAGTGAGAGATAAACATTAATTATTATCATATAATTTCACAGCAGGAGCTATAAATAATAGCATTTGCTATGAAAATACTATTTACCTAAGTAAAACTATACTTCTCTGAAAAATAAATCAAGGAGTTCCTGTTGTGGGGTGCAGCAGAAACAAATCTGACTAGTAACCATGGGGTTGCAGGTTCGATCTCTGGTCCTGCTCAGTGGGTTGAAGATCTGGCGTTGCCCTAAGCTGTGGTGTAGATCGCAGACACAGCTAGGATCCTGCGTTGTTGCGACCATGGCGTAGGCCTGCAGCTGTAGCTCCAATTCAACCACTAGCCTGGGAACCTCTATGTGCCAAGGGTGCGGCCCTAAAAAAGCAAAAAACAAACAAAAAAGAAAAGAAAAAAGAAAAATAAATTTATAACAAATATTTTAAGTCCATCTGGATTTATTCCCCTTGAACCCAGCAATAAGATTGGTTTAATGAAGTGTTTACTATATTAAATGGATGAGATTTCACCACTATGGTTTTCATTTAGCTTCATTTCTCATGACCAAAACTGATGTACGTAAACAGGATTTTTTTTGAAGTATAGTCCATTGACAAAGCTGTGTTAGTTTCAGGTGTACAACAAAGTAATTCAGTTATACATATGTATATATATTCTTTTTCAGATTATATTCATTATAAATTATTACCAACTATTGAGTATAGTTTGTGCTATACAGTAGGCCCTTGTTGGTTATCTATTTTATACATAGTAGTGTGTATACACATAAATCAAGGCATTTTAGTGTCAAGGCATCTTTGGCAAGTAAAAGGAGATATCTGGCACTTTGCACAGTCCACATTTTCTGTTACATTGTCACCTTCCCTCTCAATATTATTTAATTTCTAAATTTATTTTTAAAAATTCTACTTGAGGCACAAGACTGAAATTGCAACCAAAAGTCTAAAAAAAAAAAAAATCCAAACTAGATAAGATGCTATGGCAAAGTATTTATAATAGTGATTATAAGCATGGCCAGACTGAGGTCCATAATCCTGGCTCTGCCACTTACTGACTATAATATTGTGCAAGTTTCTTAACTTCTGTGACCCTCGGTATCCACATCTACTAAATGGGTGTAAGACTATCCTCTTTACAAGAGTTACCGAATGAATAGAAAGAGATCATTTGTGCATATACTTGCTACAGATCTGGCCACATAACATTTTATTTAACATGCTTAATAATACCAGGCACTATTATGAGTGAAATAATTTAAAAACTAGATTTCTGGAGTTCCCGTCGTGGCACAGTGGTTAACAAACCTAACTAGGAACCATGAGGTTGTGGGTTTGATCCCTGGCCTTGCTCAGTGGGTTAAGGATCCGGCGTTGCCGTGAGCTGTGGTGTGGGTCACAGATGCGACTTGGATCCTGCTTTGCTGTGGCTGTGGCGTAGGTCGGCGGCTACAGCTCCGTTTAGACCCCTAGCCTGGGAATCTCCATATGCCGCAGGTACAGCCTTAGAAAAGACTAAAATAAAAATAAAAATAAAATAAAATAAAATAAAAAACTAGATTTCAACACCAGATAACTTGCTTTTGAAGCCAAGTGTCTAACTCACTACTCTGAGCAGCTTCAATATGCACTCATGTGAGGACACATAAATAGTTATGATTACTGCTGCAGTTAAGACTGTATCTGTTAGTTATTGGTATATAACAAAACATCCCAAAGCATAGTGGCTTAAAGTAAATTAAAGATAATTTAGTATTTCTGACTAGTCTATATGTCAGCTGGGTAGATCTGCTGATCTGACTCATGCTTGGCTGACCTTAGCTAGGCTCACTTGTGAGTCTTGTGGACAGGTGGAAGGTTAGCTAGAGGCTGACTAGTCTTAGATAGCCTCAGATGAGCTGAATATCTTCTATGTATCTTTTACAGTCTTTTAGTGGGCTAACATGGTCGTGTTCTCATGGTGATGCTACTGCATCTCAAAGATGTGATAGCAGCAAGACTGAGTCCAGAGTGCATACTTTGCACCATATTTTTGAATATCCCATTGGCCAAAGCAAGTCATGTGGCTGACCAAAGAGCCAAGAGCGGGGTCAAAATGCCCTTCCAAAGTAGGAGGAGTGGAAACTTGAGGCTTTCAATGCAATTAATCCATTGCAGAAATACTCAGAATTACAGAGGCAGCAGAATTAAACCTGAAGTGAATTCTTTAAACAAATATGTTACCAAAAACCTACATGAACCCATTAGGAAGAAAGATGCCTAAAATTGTTTTATGAATGCTTAATAAAATACATTAAGTTAAATTATTAACATTTGATTAGGACTTCTAATATCAGTGACACTACATGTGTTTTTACTTGTATCCTTCATAATACGCCAGAGAAATTATGGAAGAAAGAGTTTTAGGAGCCAACTTCCCTTTAGTTATTTTTACAACACAAACTAGTGAAAATTGGCAAATTTTGTAATACCATACTTTATTAAGAGGGAGCAAACTGGTTATAATGAGAAACAGTCCTACTGATCATAAGGGTGATTGTGATGGCTTCAAATTCAATTTGTAAAATATTTCATCAAATTCAGAATTGACACCAGGGATTTCCTGTCATGGCACAGCGGAAACAAATCCAACTAGTATCCATGAGGATGCAGGTTCGATCCCTGGTCTCACTCAATGGGTTGGGGATCCAGTGTTGCTATGGCTGTGATGTAGGCCAGCAGCTACAGCTCCAATTCAACCCCTGGCCTGGGAACCTCCGTATGTCGCAGGTGTGGCCCTAAAAGGGAAAAAAAAAAAAAAAGAAAGAAAGAAAAAAAAGAAAAGAAAAGAAAAAAGAATTGAAACCTGGTATTAAAAAAAAAGACATTATTTTAGATATTCTAGGTAAAATTATTTTTCTGTTAACATGAGTATAGCTCTAAAATATAGAGTAAATTTTTATGTAGATAGAATTTAGACACCAGAATAATCATCATAGTATTTCCCTTATACAGAAAGAGAAGATATAATATGAATACTCTGAGCAAGAGGGAGATTCTTCAACAAAAAAAATACTTGACTGAGTGTGTGGTACAGATACTACTTATAAGACAAGTAAGCTTAGAGAAATTATTTATCCTCTCTGTACCTTGGTATTTTCCTCTATAAAATGGGAGTAATAATAGCACTAATTTCATAAGGCTGTTATGAAGATCAAATGACTTAATATATGTTTAAAGTATTTCCAGTAACATCTGTAACACCGTAAGCACTAATGATGGTTAACGGTTTTAAACATCATCATTTTTAAAGCAAGACAGTTTATGGTAAGGTTTTGCTCTGCTACCCGTCTGCTCTTAGCATACTCACTTTGATACATAAAATTTATTTATTTTTACATTTATTTATTTTTTTATTTCCCCAACACAATTTTTAATTTTTAATTTTTTATTACTCAATAAATTTATTACATTTATAGTAGTACAATAATCACCATGATCCAAACTGTCTCCTTTGGAAACCATAAGTTTTTGAAAGTCTGTGAGTCAGTATCTGTTCTGCAAAGAAGTTCAGTCTGTCCTTTTTTCAGATTCCACATGTCAGTGAAAGCAGGTGATTTCGGCGTCTCACTGTCTGACTGACTTCACTTAGCATGATAATTTCTAGGTCCATCCATGTTGCTAAAAATGCCAGTATTTTGTTCTTTTTAATGGCTGAGTAATATTCCATTGTGTATATGTACCACTTCTTCTTGATCCACCCCTCTGTCGATGGACATTTAGGTTGTTTCCATATCTTGGCTATTGTAAATAGTGCTGCAAGGAACACTGGAGTACATCTGTCTTTGCGAGTCATGGTTTTCTCTGGATAGATGCCCAGGAGTGGGATTGCTGGATCAAATGGTAGTTCTATTTTTAGTTTTCTGAGGAATCTCCATACTGTTTTCCACAGTGGTTGCACCAGTTTACAATCCCACCAACAGTGTACCAGGGTTCCTTTTTCTCCACACCCTCTCCAACACTTATTGTTTGTAGACTTTTGGATGATGGCCATTCTTACCGGTGTGAGGTGGTATATCTTGTGGTAGTTTTGATTTGCATTTCTCTAATAATGAGTGATGTTGAACATTGTTTCATGTGTTTTTTGGCCATCCATATGTCTATTTTTGGAGAATTGTCTATTTAGATCTTCTGCCCACTTTTTGATGGGGTTGTTTTTTTGGTATTGAGCTGCAAGAGGTCTTTATAAATTTTGGAGATGAATCCCTTGTCAGTCAATTCACTTGCAAAGATTTTCTCCCATTCTGTGGGTTGTCTTTTCATTTTGTTTAGGGTTTCCTTTGCTGTGCAGAAACTTTTAAGTTTAATTAAGTCCCATTTGTTTATTTTCATTTTTACTGTCATTACTCTAAGAGGTGGATCTGAGAAGATGTTGCTGTCATTTATGTCAGAGAGGGTTTGGCCTATGTTTTCCTCTAAGAGTTTTATAGTGTCTGGTCATATATCTAGGTCTTTAGTCCATTTTGAGTTTATTTTTGTGTATGGTGTTAGGGAGTGTTCTAATTTCATTCTTTTCTATGTGGCTGTCCAGTTTTCCCAGCACCATTATTGAACAAGCTGTCCTTTCTCCATTGTATATTCTTACCTCCTTTGTCATAGATGAGTTGGCTGTAGGTGCGTGGGTTTAATTCTGGGCTTTCTATCCTGTTCCACTGATCTATATTTCTGTCTTTGTGCCAGTACCATATGGTTTTGATGACTGTTGCTTTGTAGTATAGTCTGAAGTCCAGGAACCTGATTCCTCCAGCTCCATTTTTCTTTTTCAGGATGTCTTTGGCTATTCTGGGTCTTTTGCACTTCCAAACAAACTTTAAAATACTTTGTAAATTATTAAAAAAATTTTTTTCACTGTACAGCATGCAGACCCAGTTACACATACATGTTTACATACTTTTCTCCCATTGTCATGCTCCGTTGTAAGTATCTAGACATAGTTCTCAGTGCTATACAGCAGGATATCATTGTTAATCCATTCCAAAAGCAATAGCTTGCATCTGTTAACCCTGAGTTCCCAATGCACCCCACTCCCTCCCCCTCCCCCCCGGGCAACCACAAGTCTATTCTCCAAGTTCATGATTTTCTTCTCTGTGGAAAGGTTCATTTGTGCCAAATATTAGATACCAGATATGAGTGATATCATATGGTATTTGTCTTTTGCTTTCTGACTTACTTCACTGAGTATGAGAGTCTCTAGTTCCATCCATGTTGCTGCAAATGGCATCATTTTGTTCTCTTTTATGGCTGAGTAGTATTCCATTGTGTATATATACCACATCTTCCAAATCCAATCACTTGTTGATGGATATTTGGGTTGTTTCCATGTCTTGGCTATTGTGAATAGAGCTGCAAAGAACATGCAGGTGCATGTGTCTTTTTTAAATAGAGTTTTGTCTGGATATATGCCCAAGAGTGGGATTTCAGGGTCATATGGTAGTTCTATGTATAGATTTCTAAGGTACCTCCATACTGTTCTCCAGAGTGGTTGTACCAGCTTACATTCCCACCAACAGTGCAAGAGGGTTCCCTTTTCTCCACACCCCCTCCAGCACTTGTTATTTGTAGACTTATTGATGATGGCCATTCTGACTTGTGTGAGGTGGTATCTCATGGTAGTTTTGATTTGTATTTCTCTTATAATCAGCAATGTTGAGCATTTTTTTTCATGTGCTTGTTGGCCATCTGTACATCTTCCTTGGAAAAAATGTCTATTCAGGTCTTTTGCCCATTTTTCCATTGGGTTGTTGGTTTTTTTGCTGTTGAATTGTATAAGTTGTTTGTATATTTTGGAGATTAAGCCCTTGTCCGTTGCATCGTTTGAAACTATCTTCTCCCATTCTGTAAGTTGTCTTTTTGTTTTCATTTTGGTTTCCTTTGCTGTGCAAAAGCTTGTCAGTTTGGTTAGGTCCCATTGGTTTATTTTTGCTTTTATTTCTGTTGCTTTGGGAGACTGACCCTAGAAAACATTTGTAAGGTTGATTTCAGAGAATGTTTTGCCTATGTTCTCTTCTAGGAGTTTGAAGGCCATAAAGAAAGACAAAGAAGGACACTATTTAATGGTTAAAGGATCCATTCAAGAAGAAGATATTGCAATCATCAACATATATGCCCCAAATATAGGAGCATCCAGATACACACAACAAATATTAACAGACATAAAAGGTAAAATTGATGGGAATACAATCATAGGAGACTTTAATACCCCACTCGCATCAATGGACAGATCCTCTAGACAGAAAATCCATAAAGCAACAGAGATCCTAAAGGAAACTATAGAAAAGTTATACTTATTTATATTTTCAGGACATTACATCCAAAAAAGTCAGAATACACATTCTTCTCAAGTGCACATGGAACATTCTCAAGAATTGATCACATATTGGGGCACAAAGCCAACCTCAACAAATTTAAGAGTATAGAAATTATTTCAAGTATCTTCTCTGACTGCAGTGGCATGAAACTAGATATCAACCATAGGAAAAGAAATGAGAAAAAACCTACTACATGGAAACCAAACAACATGCTACAAAAAAACCAATGGGTCAATGAGGAAATCAAGAAGGAAATTAAAAAATACCTTGAGACAAATAATAATGAAGACACAACCATTCAAAATCTATGGGATGCCACAAAAGCAGTGCTCAGAGGGAAGTTCATAGTGATATATAAAATTTAAACCAAATTGTATTTGCATTTTATAGAATCTAAAGCCTCCAATTAAGGAGATGTACAGATGGGAGTCTTTCATTTATGAGACAGTGATATCTTCTGTGAGGTACAATATCACAGTCCAGCTTTAGGAGACACTAAATAACCAAACTAAAGGAAGAGAAAGCAGAATTTCAGAAAACCAAGTATGCAACAGAGAATTCCTAGATATTGCGTAAATGCCTAGGGTTATGATGAGCTCAGAAAGAGTGGGATTTGAAGGGTAATGGAAGAATTGAGAAAGGTGATGTAATTGGGAAGGGTGTGGTTTAAGTGGAGAATTCAAAATCCAGGAATCACCCAATTCCTATGTTACACCCAATGCCATTCAGGTAGACATACTATTTTTTTTTTAATTATAGATGATTTACAATGTTGTGCCAATTGCTGCTGTAGAGTCACACACGTATATACATTCTTTTTCACCTATTGCCTTCCATCATGTTCTATCCCAAGAGATTGGATATAGTTCCCTATGCTGTCTGTCAACAGATACATGGATTGTATACAGATGTGATATATGTACACAATGGAATACTACTCGGCCATAAAAAAGAATGAAATAATGCCATTTGCAGTAACATGGATGCATCTAGAGATTCTCATACTAAGTGAAGTAAGTCATAAAGATAAAGACAAATACTATATATCACTTACATGTGTAATCTAAAATATGGCACAGTGAGAGAGGATTAAGATGGTGGAATAAAAGGACTGGAGCTCAACTTCTCTCCTAAAAACAACAAAATTCACAACAAAATACTGAGCAATCTCCACCCAAATGGACTGGAAACCTTAAAAAAGATACCCTACTTCAGAAGAAAACAAGAGGAGGCTACATCAAGAGGTAGGAGAGGCAATTTCACAGTATAAACAATCCCATACCTCTGGGGCAGGAAGCTCCACAGACTGAAAACTAACTGGTTCATAGAGACTCGCCTACAGGAGTGAGAGTTCTGAGCCCCACATCAAATCCTCATGTGTGGAGATCTGGCACCGGGAGAAAGAGCCCCTGAAGCATCTGGCATTGAAGGCCAGTGGGGCTTGTGCAAAGGAGCTTCACAGGACTGGGGGAAATGGAGACCTCATTCTTAAAAGGTGCACATAGAGTTTCACGTGCACTGGGTCCCAGGGCAAAGCAAAGTCTCCGTGGGAATCTGGGTCAAACCTGACTGCAGTTCTTGAAGGACATCCTGGGAAAACAGGGGTGAATGCGGTTTGTTGTGAGGGAAGGACATTGGAAGCAAAGCTTTAGGGAATATTCAGCAGCATGCCTTTCTCTGGAGGTGACCATTTTGGGAAAATCTGGCCCCACCCATCAGTCAGGCTGAGAAGCCCCAGGGCAAACAACAATCCAGGTGGGATCACAGCCCTGCCCCACCCCTCCTACCTAAAGACCCCTCAGGCACACAGCTCCCTCCAATCCCATCCAGAGACTAAGCCCCATCCACCAGAGGGATTAGAATCAGCTCCGCCTACCAGTGGGCAGGCATCAGCCCCTCCCATCGGGAAGCCTACAGCAAGCCCCCATACCTAATTCAGCCACAAGGGAGGCAGACACCAGAAGTAAGAGAGGCTACAACTCTATTATCTGTAAAAAAGTCACCACACCAAAAACCTATAAAAATGAAAAGACAGAGAACTATACCTCAGATGAGGGAGAAAGGAAAATCCCCAGAAAATCAGCTAAGTGATGAGGAGATTCTTAGCCTCCAGGAAAAAGACTTTAGACTATTGATGCTGAAGATGATGCAAGACATTGGAAATAAACTGGAGGCAAAGAGGGATAACTTACAGGAAACACTGACCAAAGAGATTCAAGATATAAAATTTAAACAAGAAGAGATGCAAAATACAATAACTGAAATAAAAAATTCACTAGAAGCAGCTAACAGCAGAAAACAGGAGGCAGAAGAACGAATAAACTAGGTGGAGGACAGATTAGTGGAAATTATGGATGTGGAACAGAAAAGAGAAAAAAGACTGAAAACAAATGAAGAGAGTCTCAGAGAACTCTGGGACAACGTGAAATCCACCAACATCTGTATTATAGGGGTGCCAGAAGGAGAAGAGAGAGAGAAGGAGACAGAAAAAATATTCCAAGAGATAACAGCCAAAAACTTCCCTAACATAGGAAAGGAACCACTCACTCAAATCCAGGAAGCACAATGAGTACTATATAAAATAGACCCAAGGAGGAATACCCCAAGACATATATTAATCAAACTAACCAAAATTAAAGACAAAGAGAAAAATCTTGAAAGCAGCTAGGGAAAAGAAACAAATAACATACAAGGGAACCCCAATAAGGTTATCGGCAGATTTTTCAGCAGAAATCTGTAGGCCAGAAGGGAGTGGCATAATATACTTAACGTGATGAAAGGAAAAAACCTCCAACCAAGATTACTCTACCCAGCAAGGCTCTCATTCAGATTTGAAGAAGAAAGCAAAACCTTCACAGATAAGCAAAAGTTGAGAGAATTCAGCAACACTAAACCAGCCTTACAACAAATACTGAAGGAATTTCTCTAAGGCAGAAAAGACAAGACAGCAACAGGAAACAAAAATTCCACAAATGACAAGGCTCACCAGTAAAGGTATCTATACAGTAAAGATACGAAATCATCCATGCACAATTATACCACCAAAATCAGAAATCATGAGAAGAGGTGGATACAAATGCAGGACAATGGAGATGAACTTACAATTAAGAGAACAACAGCTTAATCTCATTTTCATATAGACTCCTATGTCAAAACTTCAGAATAACTGCAAACCAAAAATCTACAATTGATACACAAACAAGGAGTCTCTGGAGAAGAAATACATCTCATAGTAAATAACTGCATAATCCACCATGAAGGGGGTCATATGACATCATTCTTGAAATGCTGAAGTCTTCTTAGATCTGATTCTGATTTCCTCTCCATCAAGAATTTATGATAATTATAATAATGCAATTGTACAATTAAATAATACAGTTCTATATCTCTCCATGGTACAATGTAAGGTCTATAATGTCTTGTTTATCACATCACCTAGAATAATGCAATGCCTATATTGAAGAATCAATAAGATGTAACAAATTGTGAGGACATATTTATATAGTTGCACTGTTTTTTTAACCAATTTATGCATTTTATATTTTACTTATTTTCAGAGGTGTATTATTTTTGTTATTCTTACCAGTTAAGTTATTCTTTTTATTATGCTATATAAAATATTTAATGGTATATAAGGATTTCTTCTTTATAAATTTTAGTTGCATAATACACACAATTTTAATACAATGCTAATTTTTAAAGAAAAATTGAAATGTAATAGATAATACCAAATAGTAAAGATGAAAGCCATACAAAATGGGATAAAGTATAGAATAAATTTCCTATTTGTCTCAGCATATTTTCCATTCCACTTCTCCAGAGAGAGTCACTTAATCTGTTTCTTAAGATCCATGATATAATAATCTATGTGAATGTAATTGTGTTTAAATATATGTATTTTATTCTGTAAAAAAAATTTTCAAAAAAATTAAAAATAAATAATAAAAATAAATAAAATATGGCACAAATGAAGTTATGCACAAAACAGAGATCATTTTCACACACTTTCTCCCAGAATTTTCCAACTCAATCTATTGGAGGATTTCCCCCTGATGAATAAGCCTCCAGATAGTGATGAAAAATAATGTCTACTTTGTAATAAATGTTTGCTAGAATATATTTGCAGAGTACATTGAAGAATCTACCTACAAGAATGTATGTGATGCATGAAAAAAGAGATCTGTAGAAACTCTTTAGCATATATGAGGCAAGACAAAGAGCAAAGCTATTTTGAGAATTAGTGTGGCACCTATTTGCTTTAAACAGAGTAGTAAATGTGTCAGCAAGTAATTAAGAAAAAGCACCGCTGAAATTAAAGGTGGCCCTAAGCATTTATTACTTTAAAAACACTCAAAAAGTTATCTAAAACCTAGCAAATTGTATGTGTTGAAAATTCTGTTCTCACTTACAAGAACCTCAGAGTATCTGCAAGAGGCACTCAACCTTCGGCTAATAGTTACTTCATACAGGGAGTCCCTCACCAATACTCCTTGTTGTTTAAGAGGGTGAAAGTCTGAATGAGAAAATATTTTTGATGGAATTATTTTATAGGAACATACGCTAAGAGAAAGGAAAATGTGCTTTTTCCAGAAATGAATCTGACATCTACTTGAAGTATAATTCATAATTAGTCTATTACATATATGCACAGGCATTAAACTGATATCCCTGGAAGAATCCTTTATAATTTTTTCTTCCAAGCAATCTCATAGTTCTTCCCTGAGATCTATTTTTATATATTCATTTGCATAGAGTTCTAAGTGGTGGTGGTATTTGCTGGGTTGATTTTTTTTTTTTTGGTATATTTTGATATGAAAGCAAAAGCAAACCTAAGCCCAGCCCATGCCTGTTTTATTCTGAATTCCCTTCTAGGGGCATCTGAATTGAAGCATCTCTGACAGTGACTCTCAGATGTGGTTCTGAATAAAGGTAGGATACAGAAAACACTGCATCCTGAAAGGAGGGGAAAGGAGAGGGAGGATGGGGAAGATACAGCCAGACAATCCTGCATGTTCTGGGGAGCTTCAACTTGGAGCTGAGTCACCCAACCCAGGGTGAGAAAGACTCAAGGCTCCAAACACATAAGAACTTTTTGGTTATTCATGTATATTCAAGAAACATTTATGGAAAACCTAATTTCATCAAATACTGTGCTGAGCACTGGAACAAATACCAAGAGCAGAATTATCAAGGACCCCATTTCTCTGGGGGCCACAGGATAGCAAGGAATACAAACAAATAAACCAGTTATGATGACCTGCAAAACATAAGGTAATTCTAGTGGCTGTTAACAAACCAACCCTGCTCCCAAACAGCAGTGACAGATGTTTCTTTCCTGTTCATGTTTTCTGCCTGCTTTCTGATTAGCTGGCAGCTCTCTACCAAAATGTGATTCAAAGACCAAGGTTTATTTCATCTTGTGGCTTCAGTATCATCAACATTTGGCCTTCAAAGTTACCTTAAGATAAAATAGGGCACAAATGAAGCTATCTACAAAACAGAAACAGACTCACAGACATAGAGAACAGATTTGTGGTTGCCAAGGGGGAGTGGGGTGGACTAGGAGTTTGGGGTTAGTAGATGCAAACTATTACATTTAGAATGGATGAACAATGAGGTCCTACTGTATAGCACAGGGAACCACTTCCAGTCTCTCGGGATAGACCATGATTGAAGATAATATAAGAAAGGAAATGTATGTATATATATGACTAGGTCACTTTACAGCAGAAATGAGCACAACATTGTAAGTCAACTATGATTAAAACATTTTAAAAGTTATATTAAGAATTCAAATTGCCAATATTGCGAAAGAAAGGAGCATATCACCACAAATCCTATACATCAAATGGGTAAGAAATGAACATGATGAAAAACTTTATGCCCACAAATTCCATGATTTAAATGAAATGAACAAATTCTTGGTTTTGCTGGTGAATTCTATCAGATATGAATGGAAAAAATAATTGCATCATTACACAAACTCTTCTAGAAAATATAGGAGGGGGGAGTTCCCGCTGTGGCTCAGCAGCAAAGAACCTGACTAGTAACCATGAGGATGTGAGTTTGATCCCTGGCCTTACTCAGTGGTTTAAGGATCCAGTGTTGCTGTGAGCTGTGGTGTAGGTCCCAGATTCGGCCTGGATCCCACGTTGCTGTGACTGTGGTGCAGGCTGGCAGGTGCAGCTCCAATTCCACCCTAGCCTGGGAACTTCCATATGTCATAGGTGCCGCCCTAAAAAGAAGAAAGAAAGAAAGAAAGCAAGAAAGAAAGAAAGGAGAGGAAGGGATATTTCACAGCAAATTTCATGAGTCTAGTGTAACCCAAATACTTTAAATAAATAAAGACCCTATTAACAAAAGAAAATTATAAAAATTCACTGGGCATCATTTCCATTTCAGCCAGCTAGAAGGGGAAAACAGCATAGATGATTTCACCTGAAAAGTTTTCTGTGGACCAGGGTATATGGAAGATGCTACATCTGCTCCTATTTCTTGAGAAGCTGACAATACAATGTGTAAGAAAAACACAGATTGACTGCTGATCCAGCATGAGGACAAGACTGTGGCTGGCAAAATGAAGGAATGAATGAATGAATGAACCGCTGTTGGCTAGTGATATCCGAAAGCCCCCCTCCAAAAACTGCCTCTACCTAGTACCAAATGAAGTAGCAACGGTACCAACAATAATAATGGTTTACACATCACTAGTAGGGCATCCGAGTTTCAGGGCTAACTTGTGGCTAAAACACCAGGTCTGTATTTGCTTTCTGTGGGACTTGGCAGCAAGCCTGACCTAGAATGAAATGTCACAGTTCCAGTTCTATGTGATGCTAGGAGGATTCTTCTGGAGTCACTTAGCCCCCCATTGCCCCAGTTTGATTCCTTTTTTGACTCTCTGAGAGGATGGAAGACAGAGAGTGGGAGAAAACCAGAAACCAGTTCTACTGAATTTTATGACAAAGAGTGTATGGTCTCCCTGTCTGCATAAAAAGTTGGTATATTTGTTCCAAAAGATAGGAAACATGTCTCATTTCACTGTATAGCCCATGCATTCCCTGCTTAACTCTCTTCCATTTCCCAAAGGTCTGTTTTTCCTTATTTCCATCTCCCATGCTACAATTTTTCTTTCCTCATTGCCTGACCTACCACAAAATATTCTGTTTCCCTCTGAAGAGCTGAAGGGAATGTAGACTTTCTGGAAGTTTCTGAGCATGGCTCAAACCCTGATTGTCATTCTCTGAAGATCGACATCACAGCTTCCTCCAAACCAGCAGCACCATGTGGAGGGGAGGTACCTCACCGTGGTGGAGAAACATGAAAACCCTGGCTGTGGAGCTGAAATGATGTGCAAGGACACTGCCCTTGTCCTCACGCCTCCTTTATGATTCCTTCAGTCAGCTGACTGCCTCTACAAGCATCAGGAGTGAGGATTTTCACCACTCTTCCCTATCCACCATCACCACCTCCACCTCCACATGTCTGGGTTACAGCTTCCCTGAGACCACTCCCACCAAGCAGCAGAAACATGGAGGCCTTTATGAAGCACCTGGAAGAGCCCAGTAGGTCAGCAGAAAAACATCCCTCCAGCTCCCCTAATATTTCATCCTGGCGGTGAGTTTACCATCATAAGTACCCTATATCCCAAACCAACACTTTAGCATTGAACTTGTATTTGATTTTTTCTAATGTATATTAGGTTCCCCTCCCCAGCTAAATTTTAAGTTCCTTGGGACAAGTTATAGCTAAGGCTGCTTTGGCACTTCCGCAGGCCTGTACATGGCTGTGCACATGGTAGATTCTTAATAAACACACAATGATTTGGTTTAATTCAAACAAGGGTGCAGTCACCAGTTAAAGGGAAACCTCCCTGAGAAAGACAATACTATAAGCCTGTTGGATCATTAAACACCTGTATTTGAATGGTGTTTCTTGTCATGGTGTTTGGATTGGGTCTGACAATGAGAGAGAAAACTCTTGAGAAGAAGGGGTAAATAAAAGGGAACCCCTCCCCAATTAGGGGGAATGGAAAGTTGAGGAAGGCCAGGGCTATTCTTTTTTTAATGATTTTTATTTTTTCCATTACAGTTGATTTACAGTGTTCAATTTTCTACTGTACAGCAAAGTGACCCAGTCACACATACATATATACATTCTTTTCTCACATTATCCTCCAGCATGCTCCATCATAAGTGACTAGATACAGTTCCCAGTGCTATACAGCAGGATCTCATCGCTTCCATCCCAAAGGCAATAGTTTGCATCTATTAACCCCAAATTCCCAGCCCATCCCACTCCCTCCCCCTCTCCCTTGGCAACCACAAGTCTATTCTCCATGTCCATGAGTTTCTTTTCTGTGGAAAGGTTCATTTGTGCCATATATTAGATTCCAGGTGTGATATCATATGGTATTTGTCTTTTGCTTTCTGACTTATTTCACTGAGTATGAGTCTCTAATTCCAACCATGTTGCTGCAAATGGGATTATTTTGTTCTTTTTAATGACTGAGTAGTATTCCATTGTGTATATATACACCACTTCTTCTTCTTTTTTTTACTATTTCTAGAGCCGCTCCCATAGCATATGGAGGTTCCCAGGCTAGGGGTCCAATTGGAGCTGTAGCCACCGTCCTACGCCAGAGCCACAGCAATGTGGGATCTGAGCCACATCTGCAACCCACACCACAGCTCACGGCAATGCTGGATCCTTAACCCACTGAGCAAGGGCAGGGACCAAACCCGCAACCTCATGGTTCCTAGTCGGATTCGTTAACCACTGTGCCACTACGGGAACTTCTATACCACTTCTTCTTAATCCTATCATCGGCAAATGGACATTTATGTTGTTTCCATGTCTTGGCTGTTGTGAATAGTGCTGAAATGAACATGCTGGCGCATATGCCTTTTTCAAGGCAAGTTTTGTCTGGATATATGCCCAAGAGTGGGATTGCTGGGTCATATAGTAGTTCTACATTTAGTTTTCTGAGGTACCTCCATACTGTTTTCCATAGTTGTACCAATTTACATTCCCATCAAGAGTGTAGGAGAGTTCCCCTTTCTCCACACCTTCTCCAGCTTTTGTTATTTGTGGACTTGTTAATGATGGCCAGTCTCACTGGTGTGAGGTGGTATCTCATAGTAGTTTTGATTTGCATTTCTCTAATAATCAGTGGTGTTGAGCATTTTTTCATGTGCTTGTTGGCCATCTGTATATCTTCCTTGGAGAAATGTCTATTCAGGTCTTTTGCCCATTTTTCAATTGGGTTGTTGGGCTTTTTTGCTGTTGAGTTGACAATTTGTTTGTATATTTTAGAGATTAAGCCCTTGTCAGTTGCATTGTTTGAAACTATTTTCTCCCATTCTGTAGGTTGTCTTTTTGCTTTTTATATGGTTTCCTTTGCTGTGCAAAAGCTTGTCATTTTGATTAGGTCCCATTGGTTTATTTTTGCTTTTATTTCTGTTGCCTTGGGAGACTGACCTAAAAAAAATTTTTAAAGTTGATTTCAGAGAATGTTTTGCCTATGTTTTATCTTTTCCCATCCCCTCACTTTCAATCTACATGTGTCCTTTGCCCTAAGGTGAGTCTATGGTAGACAGCAGATTGAAGGTTTTTGATTTTTTATCCAACCTGTCTTTTGATTGGAGCATTCAGTCCATTGACATTTAAGGTAATTATTAATAAATATGTATTTATTTCCATTTTAAACCTTGTTTCCTATTGAGTCTATGTTTCTCCTTTCTTCCTTTCTTTTTTTGGCTGGATGATTTCCTTTTATTTTATGCTTGTGTACTTTTCTTTTTTAGTTTTTGTGAATGTAATGTTTGGTTTTGATTTGTGGTTGCCCCGTTTTTTAAATATGTTAACCCCTTACTATATCTGCTTGCTTTAGCCTGATAGTCACATAGGCTCAAACACATTATTTTTTTTAAGTCTATATTTTCTTACTTTCCTTCCCCACATTCTATGATATAAAAGTCCTTTTTTACCATCTTCATGTTTGTCCTTTTGCTGTTCCCCATGTTTTTCATCACTTTTATAGTAGGGTTTTTTTTTCTTCCTCTTTTAGATCTGTATGCTGTCTTATTTAAGTGATTGCTTTCTGATTGTGGTTTCCTCCATCCTATTTCTTCTCACTTCTTTTTTAATTTAGAGAAGCCCTTTCAGTATTTCTTGTAGTATGGGTTTAGTATTGCTATACTCTTTTAGCTTTTGTTTGCTGGAGGAATTCTTTATTTCCCCTTCTACTTTAAATTATATTCTTGCTGGATAGAGTAGTCTAGGCTGCAAATTGTTTCCTTTCAGAACTTTGAATATATCTCACCACTCCCTTCTGGCCTATAGTGTTTCTGTAGAGAAATCAACTGATAGCCTTATGGGGGTTCCCTTATAATTAATGCTTTGTGTTTCTCTTGCTGCCTTTAGAATCCTCTCTTTATCTTTAGCTTTTTGCCACCTTTCTTATAACATGTCTTGGTGTGGGCCTGTTTGAGTTCAACTTGTTTGGGGTCCTCTGTGCTTCCAACTACAGGAAATATTAAAGGAAGTCCTTTGGGCAGAAGAGAGAAAGATCCCGGGTGGAAATCTGGATCTATACTCAGGTCGATGAACAGCATAAATGACAACTACATGCATAAATATGTAAGATTTTACCTCATATTAGTCATCTTTTAAAAATATAATTGACTATACTTATATAGTCAAAAATAATAGCAGTGTATTTACCAATTATAAAATTTCTAAACATAAAATATGGAGAATGGTACAACAAAGACCAAAAAGGGAGAAGTGGAAGTATGCCTTTGTCAAGGTTCTTATATTCTGCATAATGAGCTATGATATAACTTGAAGGTAGACTGTGATAAGTTAAAGATATATACAATACCCTAAAGCAATCACCAAAAGAGTAAAACAAAGAACTGTAGCTGAAAGATCAATGAAAAAGATAAAATGGAGTCATTAAAAATTATCCAAGTGGGAAAAAGAAAAGTGAATAAATAAATTGTGGCTTATCCTCACAGTGGAATACTACTCAGCAGTAAATAGGAAGTATTGATGCACTCAATGTTATGGGTGAATCTCAAAATAAATTATGCTGAGTGAAAACCAGAGAAAACTATGTTTAAACTTACGGTTCTGTTTATAGAAAATTCTAGAAAATGTAAATTAACAGTGACAGAAGCCAGATCATCAGTTGCCTGGAGATGGGAGGGTGAAGCAGGAGTGGGAGGGAGGGATTGCAAAGGATACCAGGAGATTTGGGGGACTGTTGCATATGTTTACTCTCTTGATTGTGGTCAAGGTTTCACAGGTATATACATATGTCACAACTTATCAAATTATATACTTTAAATGTGTGCAGTTTGTTGCATGTCAATTATCCTTTTGTAAAGCTGTTTTTAAAAAACTTTAACCATCAGACTTCCTGACGTCTAGCTTCTCTTCTTGTTCTAAACAATAAACAAAATTTCTAATGAGGAAACTACTGATGGCGGTATAAATTGCTATATTCCTTCTAGAATGTAACTGGAAATATGTATCAAGGTCTCTGAAAATGTTCATCTGTGTTGCCTCAGAGTCCCATGTTGGTAAACTGGGCTAAAAAAATAATGAAAAAAGACAGAACAAGTATTATGGAAATCCTTGTAACCTCTCCTTTTCACTCCAAATCCCTAGAAATTATGCTTAAGAACAACAGAGTCTTCAGTTGGCAAAAAAGCATTTGATGAATTTCAGAAAGATGGAAGATACTTGGGATCAGATTGAAGAAAGAAATTACATCCCAAAACTCATGCAGGAGAGAACGCCTGTGAAGGAGGGTAAGGTCCTAAGGATGCCTCTAGCCCACAGTTTGGTGACTTTCAGAGGTCTGGCAAGCAGTCCCCTAGGGCAAGTGACAGGGTGATTAGTTGAGGTTCTGCAGTAGAGGCCATCAGGTCTGTTGACCATCTGCAGTCTCCCTCTCCTCTGCATCTACCATTCCAAGGCAATGAGCAACCCATATGTCTGTCCCCTTAGGCAGGGATAGTCAGCGAGAGGCTGGGTGGGGCCTTTGGTGGCTGTGATATGCAGGTGAATCAATGAGCCTCCCCTTCAGGAGATAAGGAGGCATCTGTTCTGAGGGACAGCATGTTCTGTTCCTCGTCCAGATCACAGGAGACAGGCTAGAGGTCACACTGCCCAGAACAGCATGTCCTGCTTGCTCCCACAAGCAGGCTGAAGACACACAAAGTTTGAAATGAAAGGAGTAGGAAAAATCTTAAAGAGAAAATTATAACCAGAATAGAGAAAATTTGGCAATGCTAGTATCAGGCAAAAGAACATTCAAGGTATATACTATTAAAATTTCCAAAGAGAAGTATTTTAGAATAATAAAAGCAATAAAAGTTGTCAAACAAACTTTTATAGCCTTGACAACACAGCTTCTAAATGTATAAAACAAAATCAAATAGAAACATATCTTCAATTAAAATAGACTTTAACATACTTGTAAAGCAATTCATAAATAAAATACACTAAAAGTAAGATATAAAAGATTTGAATAACACATTGAATAATGAAGAGCATTCATTTTTTTTTCCCCAAAAGAACATTAAGCATTCAGGGAAAAAAATAATGGATTAGAAAATATTAACAATTACAGAACAGAAAGAAATCATATCAGCCACATTCACTGATCATGATGTCTTAAGGTAAGAAGTTCAGAAGAAAAGCACCAGCAAAAACCTCCCAGACCAAAAACTGACTTTACTTCTTAGAAATAAAACTATACTTCTTTAAGAAAATAAAAGCCTACTTCTTTGTAACACTTGAGTTAAAGAGGAAATAAAAACCATTTACAAATGCAATATAATGAAATACAATTGTTAAGACCATCAATACAGCCAAAACAGTACTTGGATAAATATTTGTTATAATTGTACTTATTAGGAACAAGGAAGACCAAAAAAAAAAAAAAAGAACTAATCTTTGAAATCAAGCAGCTGGATACATGTGAAAAAATAAACTCAAAGGATGTGAAGGAATTAATAAAAAGTAGACATTATTTATGCAGAAATTAACAAGTATAGAAATTAGTAGAGTTACTCTATAAAAACAAAAGTGGGTTCTTTGCCAAGGCCCGTGCATTCTGGTCTCATATGCTAAACCTCCTCCTGTGTCCCATTCTTCCTCTTTCCACACCCATCGGACACAGGCACCAAAGGGAAACCCAGTGGGCATCCTATACCTCTCTACCCACAGGCTCTGAATACTGAAGATAAAGTACTTACTATGCCTGTGGCAGGTGGCATTTATCCGTTTATGCTGTTGAAGTCTACAGATGACACGTTAGGAAAGTTGTACTCTAGGAAATGTGTGCAGACCCCAGCAATCCTGAATATACTGTCAAAAAAATTGCCGCTTCTAAACACATGGTCTTCATTCTTAGGGGTGCAATCCTTCTTTTGTGAGTGAGCCCTGAGGGAGGAAGATGCATTTACTTCAGAATCTATGAAGCCCTGCCCATGTAGCCATTAGGGTGTAGGTGAGGTGGGCCCTCCTGCTCTTCTTCTGATCCCATGTACTTGGCTTCTCACCTCTAATTACTGCTCTCTAAAACAAGTGGCCCTGGGGAAAATTTGTGGAGGTCACTTTTGGTATGTGTTGTCACATTCCCAGCCCTCTTCTGCACCATTGAAGGACGTAGTGTGTTCCACTTTGGCTCTCACTGAACTAGGATGGTCCCCTAAATTTTAACCACTTCCTCCTCCATCCAACGTATTAGTTACCTGTCTCATGCAGGACCTTGTATCTCTACTATATTCGAGAGGCTGGTAAATAATTAGAGAAAATGATTTGGATTTAGAATTCCTGGATCTAAAAGGAAATCTGAGAAAGTGTCATATTCATTGTCATCAGCTACTTTAAATCTATTTTCCCCACAGAGAACTTTCCGACTTTCATCTTTTGAATATTCCTACCAGCCGAATGGTTTTTTGTTTAGCTTTCCTTTTTTTTTTAAAGTATTTGTAATAAAAACAATAAGAATGTTGGCACGTCCCTATGGCTGTTCTCATATGCTTTTCCCATGGAGATGTATTCTCCCAGGGAGAATTACTAATACACAGAATGTGATTTGGGTTTGTATTGGGTTGTATGTAACAGAAGCATAGATGCAATGGCTTGACCCAATAAGGCTTTGCTGAATTCTCAAGTGATGAGAAGTGCAGAGCAGAGAGTCAGGCTGGGGCTGCTGTTCAGGGAAGCCACCAGAGAGTCAAGTTCCTCAGTTGGGTCAGATGTCTTCCTGATAAATAAGAGCTCTCTGCTAAGTATGGAAGATGGGAAGACTAGGTATATGAGTAGGAATCAGTTTAGTCCAACCTACCACTTCATAGATGAGGAAACTGAGATCCATACAATTGCAGTGACTTTCCCAGGGTCACAGAGCTATTCAGTAATGAAGATTAGAACTCAAGACCCAAGACTTTTTCTTACCTAATGTTCTCTAAAATAACCCCAAATTGGACATGCTGGCACATGCCATTCCCCTATCTTGGAACCATAGGCCAACATACCTGCCCACTTTGACCATCCTGAAGGGCCCCTTACTCCTCCCACCCCACACTTCTGCACTTGACTCTACTCATCTCATTTGGTGCTTTCCTTGACTTGAAGGTAGCAATTTCAAGAACTTGGGGAAAGTGGTGTTGGGGTTGTTTTTGACCTGAGGGGATTAAGTCTCTAAATCATATAATTTTTAATTATTTATTTATTTTTGTCTTTTTAGGGCTGCACCTGCATCAATCATATGGAAGGTCCCAGTTTAGGGGTCAAATTGGAGATGTAGCCACTGGCCTACACCATAGCCACAGAGCTGCATCTGCAACCTACACCACAGCTTATGGCAATGCTGGATCTGTAAGCTGTGGTATAGTTTGCAGTTAACCCACTGAGCAAGGTCAGGGATACAACCTGTATCCTCATGGATGCTAGTCAGGTTCATTTACACTGAGCCACGATGGGAACTCCCAAATCATAATTTTTTAAATTGATGTATAGTTGGTTTAAAATGTTGTTAGTTTTTGACATAAAGTGATTCATATATATACATGTATGTATGTATACACACACATGTGTATATATAATACGTACTTACTTTTCAGATTCTATTCCATTATAGGTTATTAGAAGATATTAAGATATATAGTTCCCTGTGCTATACAGTAGGTCCTGTTGTTTATCTATTTTATATATAGTAGAGTATATCTGTTAATCCCAAGCTCCTAATTTATTCCCCCTGCTTCATGTAATTTTTAAGCCTCTTCATAATCTGCATTAACCTAGTGATAGCTCCTCACCCACCTCACTCTCTCCTTCTCTCCATCTACCATCTCCTCCCTGCTGCTCACCAAGATCTACTTTGTACTTGAGCTCCACGGGGTAGAGCTGCCTTCAGGGCCCTGTTTCCACTACACTTTGTTCTTATACCTCACCCTCCAGCAGATGAATTAGAGGAGTTTTTTGGGGGTCATTATTCTTGTGGGGCTCACAGGTCCCTTGTGGGAATTCAGCATCACCAGGACAGGGCCCCTCATTTGCTCATCTTTGGATTTCCCACAGCACTTTGCACAGGTACTCACCTGCAGTAATTCCTCAAAAAATATTTGCTGGATGAACAGCTCCTCAGAAAACTCCTAGAAGTGGGGTCTGGGGGCCTGTAGAGATGTGTCTTGCCTAGGGCCTGGCACATAGTAAGCCTCCTGGTGTGATGTCTGCAACTTACCTTCAACTATTTCATCTTTGGTGGTATGGTATTATCTGAGTGTTGGCTTAAGGTACAATCTAGAGATGTTCAGTTGCTCTAATCAGAAATATATACCCCATGGGTAGTCAGCTTGTATTTAATCAGAAAAGTCACACTTCAAATGTACCTGCAATAAGCCATCTCCTATCTATATTAGAAGCATTACCAATTTGCATAATGATTACTATGTTAATAATGATAGTGGTATTCAAGATAAATGGATAGCATAGATTTTTTTTTTGAGGTATTTCTTCCTCTTGCATACAAAGACTATGAGAGGAGTTCCCGTTGTGGCTCAGTGGTAACGAATTCGACTAGTATCCATAAGGACGCAGGTTCGATCTTGCTCAGTGAGTTAAGGATCCAGCATTGCCGTGAGTGAGCTGTGGTGTAAGTCACAGATGTGGCTTGGATCAGGCATTGCCATGGCTGTGGCATCAGCTGGCAGCTGCAGCTCTGATTCAACCCCTCGCCTGCCTGGGAACTTCCATATGCTGCACATGGGGCCCCAAAAAGCAAAAAAAAAAAAAAGCTGTGAGAAATGAATAAGGTCTCAAAGATGATGCCATTGGTATGCCAGTAAATGTTTAACAACAGGCTCTTTGGGGAAATGTGGAGTATTTGTTGATTTTTGTGGTGTAAGTACTACCGCCATGGCCCAACCACCAACATGAAGCCATCAATCAAGGAGTTGGGAAGAGGTGTGTTCATTATCCATTTGCCTACCTGGGTTTCAAATAACTGACAACTTACGAAGATTTTTTTTTACCCCATATACGGCAGCTCTTCAGCTATTCACATTAACCCAGATATTAAGAGTGCCAGTCTATGAAATCCTTCAAATTCATGTGCTTCTCCTCTTATGAAAAATTTGACTCAAAACTATGCACTACAAAACTCTGAAAAAGCAAATCGAAGAGACATTAATGGGTGCTTTACCTCTGGGGACAGCTAATCCTTTTGTAGACCTTCTTTGAGGCTGGGTGAGATACACCTAAGAATTGTCTCACCAAGGGACATGAAAGCTGAGGTGTTCATTCACCAACTTTCATGTCTCATTTGTTGTAAGGGCCAGCATGTTCCTGGGTCCAGAGAAAAACCATGGGCAGCAAGATCCAGGGCCTTGAGGGAAGAAGGCTATGTCATGTCTGAGAACCATCTGCAGGAAGCTGTATATGATCTCCAAGGGGGCTCAGGGAATATGGATGAGGCCAGACCTACAGCCGGGCAGATTGGCCAGCTTGCAGCAGAAGAGCCTCCCCAATATCTTGGCAGAGCACAAGGATTCCACTGCTGCTAGGGCTGTACAGGAAGGAATGAAGAGGAGATCAGCACCCCTACGTACCCTACCCTACCCTGGGGCAACCAGCCTTATACTTGAGGAGGGTGGGACCTACACCCCAGGGTATATGGAAATGGAAGGAAGGTAGTCTTAACCATTGACCAGTTCCCTTGACTACTGACTGTGGTCCCAGTGGATTTGGGAGAATGTCTGCCTGCTGGGTCCTCACCACCACCCACTTTCACCACATGGGAAAGAGGGGCCCAGTTGTGGTCCCAGAAATCCCTCCCAAACTCTCGCACATTCTTCTTTGAAACAGAGAAGCCTGTATCTCCTCTAAATCCCAAGCGTTGCCCATCACCCCTTCCTTCTACTCTGTCAGCAACAGGAAGAACAGCAAACTTTATGAGGAACAGCTCTGTATTCCACTATCCAGTCTCTTCAAGGGATATTTGTTTGTTTTTTATCTTAGCTGGCAGTGCCTACAGGCTGCTGAAGGGCAAGACACCATCTTTAAAAACTCTGCAGAATAAAGCCATACCTCAGCAAACCCAGAAAGCATTAGCAGTTGGCTGAGGCTGGATTATTTAAATGAACATCAGCTTCTCCGTCATAAAGAACCTCCAGCTGAAAATTAAATCAGCCTAATAATAACCATTTGTTTCTCCCACTGCACACACTAGTTGGTAAAACTGCCATCTGCTTCCAACCAGTACATTTTATTCATTTCTGGTTGCATTCTTGTCATCCCAGTTCAATATGGAAATTTTTGTCCTGGAGTTAATTAGTTTCAGCTGATATTTACTCAGCATCAAATTTTTTGGAGATAAATATGAGTGGAGTAGCCGGTTGGCATGATGGAGTCTTTTTTTTTTTTTTTCTGTGTAAGTTTATACCATACTTACTGTCTTCTTTTTCTACATTTAAAAAAAGTGATCAAGAAAAGAAACTTTAAATCTTATGAAATCTGTCAGTATAAGAGGACAAGAGCTTCACAGGAAAGATAGGAGAAAAAAAATCATTTGTCAATCCCTGGGTCAGGTTCTGAAGGAAATGTACAGCTTTATTTCCATTGTAGGAATATGTGAGAAGAATTGAAAAAAATCCAGCCTTGGCATAATGTGTTCTGTTTGCAGCCGACAGTTTGAGGTTTCTGCACTGGGGACCTTAAAATTTGTTGGTGTTAATAAAAAGAAGTTTTTCTGATAATGGTTTTGGTGCACTTGGTGCAAGCATATGCTATTTCTTGTGTTTGGTTAGGAAGAGACTAATATGGAATGCATTATGCAGAAGAGCCAAAAATAACATCTGTCTCACAAATAAAGGGAACGATCTCATTTCATATCTTACTTGACAGCATCTTTTTTTCTTTACTGGAAGATTATAGTTTTGTATAATTTACAGAAATAACATTTAAACACCGCATATGATTTTAGACTCCAATGGGATCTACTTAATAAAACACACAAGCAATTAGAGAACTTGGTTGTAATCACTTCTGAAACCCCAGAAGGTTCACGTCGCCTGGGATGAGTTGCTGCCTTCCCAGCCTCTCTCATTTCGGAAGCTGAGTAGAGGAAACCACCATTGCCCACATGATATGTACAGATCCTCTTTACCTAGCAGTACAGATGTTTCTGAGCTTTGTGCCGCTACTGCTTGGGCAGATTTCTCATTTCCAGAATGAAAATTATGTTCACCAGGGATTAGAGTTTGGTGGACACAGAAGTTACGCACACTTGGCAAATCATCTCAGAGATAGCTTTAGGGAAGAAAGAATGATTACGAAAGAAACCCTAGTTTTCTGTTTTTAATTTTATGTAGCAGAGGAGTTACCTATTTCAACTGTGAGCTAAGCCCACCTACTTACATCTTTTACCTTCCAAATGTATGAACTCTTCTGCAAGTCCAAAATGTGCTGATGTGAAGGTGTGATCTTGGCAGGTGTCTCATGACAACTGGTTTACTGTCGTTAAGATTTGTCTTGCTCTTGGATCTCCTTCTGTGCTCTAGCTGTTTTAATCAGTCACCTCAGAGGTTGGCAAAAAAAGAGGGCACTGCAACTGAGCACCACCTGTTGTGGCTCTCACTTCCCTGGGAACACTCCCACCTTGCTGCTGCCACTGCAAAATGCTCTGGGAAGCACCCACATGTATGATCATTGTCACTTTCCAGGACCATGCAACTAGGAGCAGCCTGTGCAGCACCTTCTGTGTGGGCCAAGTGGGACAGGGTGCTTTTTGCATGGTCTTTTGGTGGCAGGGGGCAAACTATTGCAGTTATCTCTGACTCCAGAGGTGGGTGTGACCCACCATCACTGGAGGTCAGTGAGCAAGAACCACTTGCAGCCCCAATCACCTCAGCGGGGACCTCAGAAGATGGCATTGCTACCGAACACCACCTGTTGTTGCTCTCATTCCCCTGGGAACTCACATACCCTGCCACTGCCATTGCCAAATTCTCTGGGCACCTCCTAAATCGACCTAAGGCTCATTACCACTTCCAAAGGCTCTGCAACTAGGAGCAGCCTGTGCCACCTTCCTGTAGCTCCTTGCTACTGTCAAGAGCCCACCAACCAGGCACTGACTACTAGCCCTACTCATTGCCTCCTTCTCCCTGAAAATGCACTCAGCATCCTGGGGATAAGGACCTGCTCACACCAAAGAAAGAGACAGCAAATATCCAAACTCCCATGCTAAAAAGAAATAGTAATCCCCTACAAAACACAAATAGCACCCTTGCATAGAAATAGCCCTCCAAGACTACAGTTTGATTTCCGTAAACTCACAGAAAAAGAAAATATAACCAAAATGAAGAAACTCAGGAACCATTCCCAGTTAGAAGAACAGGAGAATTCACCTAAAGTGGCAAACAATGACAGACCTCTGCAGTCTGACAGGCACTGAGTTCAAAAGAGACATAGTGAAAATACTGAAGGGATTAAGGGTGAATATTAAGGAATTAAGAGTTTACATAAACGATAATACAGATTGCTTTAGAAAGGAACTAGAAAATATAAGGAGAAACCAAGAAAAATCAGAAAATCATTTGTAGAGACACAAACTGAACTAAAGGCATTAAGGAGCAGAATGAATAATGCAGAGGAAGAAACTAGTGACTGGGAAGATAGAATAATGGAAATCACCCAATCAGGACAGAAAACCAAATGAAAAAACATGAAAGCAATGTAAGAGATCTATGGGAAAATATAAAGCAGGCCAATCTATGTATAATAGCAATTCCAGAAGAAATAGAGAAAGAAAAGGGGATTGAAAATATATTTGAAGAAATTACGTCTGAAAACTTCCCAAATATAAAGGAAACAGATATCATGATACAGGAAGCACAGAGGGTCCCAAACAAGTTGAACCCAAACAGGCCCACACCAAGACATGTTATAAGAAAGGTGGCAAAAAGCTAAAGATAAAGAGAGGATTCTAAAGGCAGCAAGAGAAACACAAAGCATTAATTATAAGGGAACCCCCATAAGGCTATCAGTTGATTTCTCTACAGAAACACTATAGGCCAGAAGGGAGTGGTGAGATATATTCAAAGTTCTGAAAGGAAACAATTTGCAGCCTAGACTACTCTATCCAGCAAGAATATAATTTAAAGTAGAAGGGGAAATAAAGAATTCCTCCAGCAAACAAAAGCTAAAAGAGTATAGCAATACTAAACCCATACTACAAGAAATACTGAAAGGGCTTCTCTAAATTAAAAAAGAAGTGAGAAGAAATAGGATGGAGGAAACCACAATCAGAAAGCAATCACTTAAATAAGACAGCATACAGATCTAAAAGAGGAAGAAAAAAAAAACCCTACTATAAAAGTGATGAAAAACATGGGGAACAGCAAAAGGACAAACATGAAGATGGTAAAAAAGGACTTTTATATCATAGAATGTGGGGAAGGAAAGTAAGAAAATATAGACTTAAAAAAAAAAATAATGTGTTTGAGCCTATGTGACTATCAGGCTAAAGCAAGCAGATATAGTAAGGGGTTAACATATTTAAAAAACGGGGCAACCACAAATCAAAACCAAACATTACATTCACAAAAACTAAAAAAGAAAAGTACACAAGCATAAAATAAAAGGAAATCATCCAGCCAAAAAAAGAAAGGAAGAAAGGAGAAACATAGACTCAATAGGAAACAAGGTTTAAAATGGAAATAAATACATATTTATTAATAATTACCTTAAATGTCAATGGACTGAATGCTCCAATCAAAAGACAGAGGGTGGCATATTGGATAAAAAATCAAAAACCTTCAATCTGCTGTCTACCATAGACTCACCTTAGGGCAAAGGACACATGTAGATTGAAAGTGAGGGGATGGGAAAAGATAGTTCATGCCAATGGACAAAACAGGAAAGCAGGAGTTGCAATACTCATATCAGACAAAATAGACTTTAAAATGAAGGCCATAAAGAAAGACAAAGAAGGACACTATTTAATGGTAAAGGGATTCATTCAAGAAGAGGATATTATAATCGTCAATATATATGCCCCTAATAAAGGAGCAGCCAGATACATACAACAAATACTAATAAACATAAAAGGAAAAACTGATGGGAATACAATCATAGTAGAAGACTTTAACACCCCACTTACATCAATGGACAGATACTCTAGACAGAAAATCAGTAAGGCAACAGAGATACTAAATGACACAGTAGAGACGTTAGACTTGACATTTTCAGGACATTACATCCAAAAAAATCAGAATATACATTCTTCTCAAGTGCACATGGAATATTCTCAAGGATTGACCATATACTGGGGCACAAAACTAACCTCAACAAATTTAAGAGTATAAAAATTATTTCACAACAACAACAAAAGACAAAAAGACAAAAAAAAAAAAAATCAGGAGTTCCCGTCGTGGCGCAGTGGTTAATGAATCCGACTAGGAACCATGAGGTTGCAGGTTCGGTCCCTGCCCTTGCTCAGTGGGTTAATGATCCGGCGTTGCCGTGAGCTGTGGTGTAGGTTGCAGACGAGGCTCGGATCCCGCGTTGCTGTGGCTCTGGCGTAGGCCGGTGGCTACAGCTCCGATTCAACCCCTAGCCTGGGAACCTCCATATGCCGCGGGAGCGGCCCAAGAAATAGCAACAACAACAACAAAAGACAAAAAGACAAAAAAAAATTATTTCAAGTATCTTCTCTGACCACAATGGCATGAAACTAGAAATCAACCACAGGAAAGGACATGAGAAAAAAACTAATGAGACTAAACAACATGCTACTAAAAAACCAATAGGTCAATGAGGAAATCAAAAAGGAAATTAAAAAATACCTCGAGACAAATAATAATGAAGACACAACCATTCAAAATCTGGGATGCTGCAAAAGTAGTGCTTAGAGGGAAATTCATAGCAATACAGGCCTTTCTCAAAAAAGAAGAAAAATCTCAAATCAACAACTTAACTCACCACCTAAATGAATTAGAAAAAGAAGAACAAACAAAATCTAAAATCAGCAGAAGGCAGGAAATCATAAAGATCAGAGAGGAAATCAATAGAGATGCAAAAAAAAAATAGAAAAAAATCAATAAAACCTAAAGCTGGTTCTTTGAAAAGGTAAACAAAATTGAAAAACCTCTGGCCAGACCCACCAAGAAGAGGAGAGAAAAAAACCAAATAAACAAAATAAGAAATGAAAAAGGAGAAATCTCAATAGATACCACAGAAGTACAAAAAAAAACCCATAAGAGAATAAATACTATGAACAATAATATGCCAACAAATTTGACAACCTAGAAGAAAATGGCCAACTTTCTAGAGACTTACAGCCTATCAAAACTGAATCAAGAAGAAATAGATCAACTGAACAGACTGATCACTAGAAATGAAATTGAATATGTCATAAAAACACTCCCTACAAACAAAACTCCAGGACCAGATGGCTTCACAGGTGAATTCTACCAAACATGCAAAGAGGAACTTACATCCATCTTTCTTAAAAGTTTTCAAAATGTTGAATAAGAAGGAACACTCCCAAAGACATTCTATGAAGCCACCATCACCTTAATACCAAAACCAAAGATACTATGAAAAAAGAAATTATAGGCCATTATCTTTGATGAATATAGACACAAAAACTCTCAACAAAATTTTAGCCAACTGAATCCAACAACATATAAAAAAGATCATACGCCACGACCAAGTGGGATTGGTCCCAGGTTCACAGGGACGGTTCAACATACACAAATCAAACAATGTCATACACCACATTAACAGAAGAAAACTCAAAAACCACAAGATCATCTCAATAGATGCAGAAACAGCATTTGACAAAGTCCAACATCCATTCATGATAAAAACTCTTGCCTCAGTGGCTATAGAGGCAACATACCTTAACATAATGAAAGCCATTTGTGACAAACCCACAGCAAATATAATACTCAATGAAGAAAAGCTGAAAGACTTCCCACTAAAATCTGGAACAAGACAAGGATGCCACTCTCACCACTGTTATTCAACATAGTATTGGAAGACCTAGCCATAGCAATCAGACAAACACAATAAACAAAAGGTATCCAAATTGGAAGAGAAGAGGTATGTCACCGTATGTCACTGCATGTCACTGTATGCAGATGACATGATACTATATATAGAAAACACTAAGGACTCAACCCAAAAACTACTTGAACTGATTCACAAATTCAGTGAAGTATCAGGATATAAGATTAACATTCATAAATTAGTCACATTTCTGTATACTAACAATGAAATATTAGGAAAGGAATACAAAAATACACTACCTTTTAAAATCACACCACAAAAAATAAATACCTGGGAATAAACCTGACCAAGGTGGTGAAAGACTTATAAGCTGAGAACTATAAAACACTAATCAAGGACATTAAAGAGGATTCAAAGAAATGGAAAGATATTCCATGCTCCTGGGCTGGAAAAATGGCCATACTACCCAAAGCAATCTACAGATCCAAGATCTAATGAGGTACCTTAGAAAACTATACCCTGTCAAATTACCCATGACATTTTTCACAAAACTAGAACAAACAATCCAAAAATTTATATGGAACCACATAAGACCCAGAATTACCAAAGCAATCGTGAGGAACAAAAACCAAGCAGGAGGCATAACTCTCCTACACTTACAAAGCCACAGTAATCAAGATAGTGTAGTACTGGTACCAAAACATAAATACAGACCAGAGGAACAGAATAGAGAACCCAGACACCTATGGCCAATTAATCTTCGACAAAGGAAGCGAGAATATAAAATGGGAAAATGACAGTCTTATCAGCAAGCAGTGCTGGGAAAACTGGAAAGCCACATGTAAGTCACTGAAACTGGAAAATGCCCTCATACCATGCACAAAAATAAACTCAAAATGGCTGAAAGACTTAAATATAAGACAAGACACCATCAAACTCCTAGAAGAGAACATAGGCAAAACATTCTCTGACATCAACTTTAAAAATTTTTTTAGGTCAGTCTCCCAAGGCAACAGAAGTAAAAGCAAAAATAAACCAATGGGACCTAATCAAAATGACAAGCTTTTGCACAGCAAAGGAAGCCATATAAAAAGCAAAAAGACAACCTACAGAATGGGAGAAAATAGTTTCAAACAATGCAACTGACAAGGGCTTAATCTCTAAAATATACAAACAAATTGTCAACTCAACAGCAAAAAAAGCCCAACAACCCAATTGAAAAAATGGGCAAAAGACCTGAATAGACATTTCTCCAAGGAAGATATACAGATGGCCAACAAGCACATGAAAAAATGCTCAACATCCCTGATTATAAGAGAAATGCAAATCAAAACTACTATGAGATACCACCTCACACCAGTGAGACTGGCCATCATTAACAAGTCCACAAATAGCAAATGCTGGATAGAGTATGGAAAGAAGGGGACCCTAATGCACTGTTGGTGAGAATGTAAATTGGTACAACCACTATAGAAAACAGTACGGAGGTACCTTAGAAAACTATACATAGAACTACCAAACGACCCAGCAATCCCACTCTTGGGCATATATCCAGACAAAACTTTCCTTGAAAAAGATATGCACCCATATGTTCATTTCAGCACTATTCACAACAGCCAAGACATGAAAACAACCTAAATGTCCATCGGCAGATGAAAGGCTTAAGAAGAAGTAGTAATGTATATATACACAATAGAATACTACTCAGCCATAAAAAAGAACAAAATGATGCCATTTGCAGCAACATGGATGGAACTAGAGACTCATACTGAGTGAAGTAAGTCAGAAAGAGAAAGACAAATACCATATGATATCACTTACACCTGGAATCTAATATATGGCACAAATGAACCTTTCCACAGAAAAGAAACTCATGGACATGGAGAACAGACTTGTGGTTGCCGAGGAGGAGGAGGAGGAGGGAGTGGGATGGGCTGGGAATTTGGGGTTAATATATGCAAACTATTGCCTTTGGGATGGATAAGCAATGAGATCCTGCTGTATAGCACTGGGAACTACATCTAGTCACTTATGATGGAGCATGATAATGTGAGAAAAAGGAATGTATACACGTATGTGTGACTGAGTCACTTTGCTGTACAATCGAAAATTGACATAACACAGTAAACCAGCTATAATGGAAAAAATAAAATCATTATTAAAAAATACTTGAGATTAAGAAATGAAAAAATTATTTCCTGTAGTTAAAGTCTGCTGGTGATGAATGCTTTCAGCTTTTTATGTCTTAAAATGTCTATTTGCCTTCATTTTCTAAGGAATTCAAGGTCGACAGCTTTTATCTTCAGTACTTTAAAGATGTTGTTCCATTGCCTTCTCACTTAAATTGTTTCTGATTAGAAATCTGCTTTTTTTTTTTCTCTCGCTTCCTCTGTATTTAAGGTGTCTTTTTTTCTCTGAATGCTTTAGGACTTTTCTCCTTATCAGTGATTTTTGACAATGCAATCATAATGTGCTTTAATGTAACTTTCTTCATGTTTCTTGGGATTGGGGTCTCTCGAGCTTCTTGGATGATTGACAGACTAATAGCCCCCTAGAATGTCCTGAAACCTACTGTATTAGTTTGTTAGGGCTGCCACAGACTAGGTGATTCAAACAAGAGAAATTTATTCTCTCATAGTTTTTGAGGATAGAAGTCCAAAATCAAGATGCTGGAAGAGGCATGCTTCCTCCAAAACTTCTACAGAGGATTCTTCCTTGCCTCTTCCAGCTTCTGGTAGCCCCAGGTGTACTTTGGCTTGTGGCAGCAAAACTCCAATCTCTGTCTTCACATGGCCATATGTCCCCTGTGTCTGTGTTTTCACACTGTGTTCCCATTTCTTTATGACAGTCTTCTCTCTTAAAAAGATATTGTCATCTTGTATTAAGAGCTCAGCCTACACTAGTATGACCTGATTTTAATTTCTATCTTAGCTAGATCTGCAAAGACCCTATTTCCCAAAAGGTCACATTCAGGGTTACTATGGGTTATGACTTCAATATATCTTTTGCAGAGACACAATTCGCACCATAATACCTGTGAATGTGTAATTGTGAATTGCAAAATGGACTCTGCATGCATAATTAAAGATATTAAGGTTGGAATGTTGTCTTGGACTATCCAAGTGAACAGAATATAATCACAAGAGTCCTTATAAGAGGAATACAGGAGAGTGAGAGAAAATGTGACAATGGAAAAAGTTGGTGTGATGCAAACACAAGCCAAGGATTGCAAAGCCCTGGAAGCTGGAAGAGGCAAGAAAGTGGTTCTCCTCTAGAGTCTCTAGAAGGAATGCATCTCTGCTAATACCTTTATTTTAGTCCCTAATACCCATTTCACACTTCTGACCTCTAGAACTATAGGTATACTTCTTTTTATTGTGCTTCACAGGGATTGTATTTTTTAAAAATTGAAGATTTATGATAGAGGAAGTCTATCAGCACCATTTTCCAAACACCATTATTTTTTAATTAAGGTGTGCACATTGTTTTTAGACATGTTATTGCACACAATAGACTAAAGTATAATATAAACATAATTTTTACATGCACTAAGAAACTGAAAATTTTGTGTGACTCACTTCATTGCAATACTTGTTTTATTGTGATGGTTTGAATTGAATTTGCAATATCTCCAAGGTGCCTGTATAGGTAATAAATTTATGTCATCTTCAGCCACTCAGTTTGTGGTAATTAATTAGAGCAACAACAGGGAAAGTAATATACGAGGGCTTATAGGTTTCATGAAACTGTTTCTTCAAATATTTTTTGTACTCCCCCATCTTCTCCTTCAGACACTCCAAATACACACACACACACACAAACACACAGCTTCCTGAGGTTGCCCCAAAACTCATAATGCACTGTTTATTTTTAAATTCTTTTTTCTCTGTTGTTTATTTTTGATAGTTTCTACGGATGTCTTCAAATTTACCAGTCTTTTCTTCTGCAATGGCTAGCCAGCTATTAATCCTATCCAATGTATTTGTCACCTCAGATGTTATAGATTTCATATTTAGATGTTCGATTTTGGCTTGAAAAAGTTATCTTCCATATTAATATTGTTAAAATGGCCATACTAGCCAAAGCAATCTTCAGATTTAATGTGATCCCTATCAAATTACCAATGACATTTTTCACAGAACTAGAACAAATAATCCAAAAGTTTATATGGAACCAAAAAAAGACCCAGAATTTCCAAAGCAATCCTAAGGAAAATAGCAAAGCAAGAGGCATGACCCTCCCAAACTTCAGACAATACTACAAAACTACAGTAATCAAAATGGCATGTCATTAGCACAAAACAGATATACAGATCAATGGAACAGAATATAAAACCCAGAAATAAACCCATACACCTACAGTCAATTAATCTTCTACAAAGGAGGCAATACATACAATGGGTTAAAAAAAAAAAAAAAAAACACTCTCTGCAGCAAGTGGTATCGGGAAAGTTGGACAACCACATGCAAATCAATGAAGTTAGAACACACCCTCACACCATACATAAAAATAAACTCAAATGGCTTAAAGACTTAAATGTGAGACATGATACCATAAAACTCTTAGAGTAGAACATAGGCAAACATTTCTTGACATAAATCATTTCAGTGTTTTCTTAGGTAAGTCTTCCAAGGCAATAGAAATTAAAGCAAAAATAAACAAATGGGACCTAATCAAACTTATAAGCTTTTGCACAGCAATGGAAACCATTAAAAAAATACAAAAAGGAATGGTTGAAAATATTTGCATATGATATAACCAATAAGGACTTAATTTCCAAAATATACAAACAGCTCATACAACTTAATAACCAAAAAAAAAATGGGCAGAAGATATAGATATATATTTTTCCATAGAAGACATACAGATGACCAGGAGGCACGTAAAAAAGATGCTCATCATGGCTATTTATTAGAGAAATACAAATCAATACTACAATGAGGTATCACCTTACACTGATCAAAATGGCCATCATTTAAAAGTCTACAAAAAAAAATGGTCATACTACCCAAAGCAATCTACAGATTCAATGCGATCCCTATCAAATGACCCATGACATTTTTCACAGAACTAGAACAAACAATCCAAACATTTATATGGAACCACAAAAGACCCAGACTTGCCAAAGAAATCCTGAGAAACAAAAACCAAGCAGGGGGCATAACTCTCCCAGACTTCAAGCAATATTACAAAGCCACAGTCATCAAAACAGTATGGTACTGGTCTCAGAACAGACAGACAGACCAATGGAACAGAATAGAGAATCCAGAAATAAACCCTGACACCTATGGTCAATTCATCTTTGAAAAAGAAGGCAAGAGCATAATATGGGAAAAAGAAAGTCTATTCAGCAAGCATTGCTGGGAAACCTGGACAGCTGCATGCAAAGCAATGAAATTAGAACACACCCTCACACCATGCACAAAAATAAACTCAAAATGGCTGAAAGACTTAAATATAAGGCAGGACACCATCAAACTCCTAGAAGAGAACATAGGCAAAACACTCTCTGACATCAACATCATGAATATTTTCTCAGGTCAGTCTCCCAAGGCAACAGAAATAAAAGCAAAAATAAACCAATGGGACCTAATCAAACTGACAAGCTTTTGCACAGCAAAGGAAACCAAAATGAAAACAAAAAGACAATTTACAGAATGGGAGAAAATAGTTTCAAACGATGTAACGGACAAGGGCTTAATATCTAGAATATATAAGCAACTTAACTCAACAGCAAAAAAGCCAATCACCCAGTGGAAAAATGGGCAAAAGACCTGAATAGACTGTTCTCCAAGGAAGATATACAGATGGCCAATAAGCACATGAAAAAATGCTCAACATTGCTGATTATAAGAGAAATGCAAATCAAAACTACCACGAGATACCACCTCATATCAGTTAGAATGGCCATCATTAATAAGTCCACAAATAACAAGTGCTGGAGGGGGTGTGGAGAAAAGGGAACCCTCCTGTACTGTTGGTGGGAATGTAAGCTGGTACAGCCACTATGGAGAACAGTATGGAGATACCTTAGAAATCTGTACATAAAACTACCATGTGACCCCACAATCCCACTCTTGGGCATATATCTGGGCAAATTTTCCTTAAAAAAGACACATGCACCC
Organism: Phacochoerus africanus; assembly: GCF_016906955.1. Classification (NCBI taxonomy): domain Eukaryota; kingdom Metazoa; phylum Chordata; class Mammalia; order Artiodactyla; family Suidae; genus Phacochoerus; species Phacochoerus africanus. The sequence goes on from NC_062544.1 coordinate 56,922,537, forward strand.
ACGTGCTCATTGCAGCACTATTCACAATAGCCAAGATATGGAAACAACCCAAATGTCCATCCACAGATGATTGGATTAGGAAGATGTGGTATATACAATGGAATACTACTCAGCCATAAAAAGAATGACATAATGCCATTTGCAGCAACATGGATGGAACTAGAGACTCTCATACTGAGTGAAATTAGTCAGAAAAACAAAGACAAATACCATATGATATCACTTATAACTGGAGTCTAATATATAGCACAAATGAACATTTCCACAGAAAAGAAAATCATGGACTTGAGGAATAGACTTGTGGCTGCCCAGGGGGAGAGGGAGGGAGTAGGAGGGATTGGGAGCGTGGGGTTATCATATGCAAACTATTGCTCTTGGAATGGATTTACAATGAAATCCTGCTGTGTAGCATTGAGAACTGTCTAGATACTTATATCGCAACAGAATGAAGGGAGGGAAAAAAATGTATATATGTAAGTGTAACTTGGTCCCCATGCTGTACAGTGGAAAAAAATAAATAATAGTAATAAAATTTTTTAAAAGTCTACAAATAACAAATGCTGGAAGTAGAGAAAAAGGAACCCTTCTACACTGTTGGTGGGAATGTAAACTAGTGCAGCCATTCTGAAAAACAGTATGGAGTTTCCTTTAAAAACTAAAAATAGACTTGCCATATGATCCAACAATCCCACTCCTAGGCATTTATCTGGATAAAACCATAATTTGAAAAGATGCGTCCCAATGTTCATAGCAGCACTATTTACAATAGCCAAAACATGGAAACAACCTGAATGTCTATGACAAATGAATAAAGAAAATGTGACACACACACACACACACACACACACACACACACACACACACACACTGGAATATTACTCAGCCTTCAGAAAGAATGAAATAATGCCATTTGCAGGAATACAGATGGACCTAGAGGTTATCACGCTAAGTGAAGTAAATTAGAAAGAGAAAGGCAAATACCATATGATATCATTATATGTGGAATCTAAAGTATGACACAGATGAACATAACTACAAAACAGAAGCAGACTCACAGACACAGAGAACAGACTTGTGGTTGCCAAGGGGGAAGGAAGGGGATGGACTGGAAGTTTGGGATTAGTAGATGCAAACTATTACATATAGGATGGCTAAAGAACAAGGTCCTATCTTAAAGCACAGAGAACTATAGTCAATATCCCATGATAAACCATAATGGAAAAGAGTACTAAGAATATATATATATATACGTATGTATAACAGGATCACTTTGCTGTACATCAGAAACTAACACAACACTATAAATCAACTATACTTCAATAATTTTTTTTAATTTCATGGCTGCACCCGTGGTGCATGGAAGTTCCCATGCCAGGGACTGAATCCAAGCCACAGCTCTGATCTACACCACAGCAGTGGCAACATAAAATCTTTTGACCCACGATGCTGGGCTGGGTATTGAACCTGTGCCTCTGCAGCCACCGAGCCACTGTAGTCAAATTCTTAACCCACTGCACCATGGTGGGAACTCCAGATTTTTTTAAAAAATCCTTCATGTCTCTATGTCAGTTTTTGAATAAATTTGAATGTAGTCATAGTTATTATCTAAAAGTCTTGTCTGCTAATTCTCACTCTTATATAAATTCTAGGGCAGTTTTCATTTATTTTTCTCCCTATTAGGGGTTGCATTTTCCTGCTTTTTTTGCATGTTTGGTAATTTTTATTGGATTCCAGTCATTGTGAATTTTGCTTTGTTTGATATTAGATGTTTTTGTGTTCCCGTAAATATTTTTGTGCTTCATTCAGGCATAAAATTAAATGACAAGGAAACCATTTGGTCCCTCGCATTCTTGCTTTTAAGACTTGTTGGACAAGAGTTCCCGCCACGGTACTATGGGTTAAGAATTTGACTTCAGTGGCTCAGGTGGCTGTGGAGGCGCGGGTTCAATTCCCAGCCTGGCACAGTGGATTAAAGGATCTGGTGTTGCCACAGCTATGGCTCAGATTCAATCCCTGGCCTGAGAACTTCCATATACCATGGGTACACCCATTTAAAAAAAAAAAAAAAAGGAGTTCCCGTCGTGGCACAGTGGTTAACGAATCCGACTAGGAACCATGAGGTTGCAGGTTTGGTCCCTGCCCTTGCTCAGTGGGTTAATGATCCGGCGTTGCCGTGAGCTGTGGTGTAGGTTGCAGATGCGGCTCGGATCCCGTGTTGCTGTGGCTCTGGCGTAGGCTGGAGGCTACAGCTCCGATTCAACCCCTAGCCTGGGAACCTCCATATGCCACGGGAGCGGCCCAAAGAAATAGCAAAAAGACAATAAATGAATGAATGAATGAATGAATGAATGAATGAAAGAAAGAAAGAAAGAAAGAAAGAAAGAAAGAAAGAAAGAGAGAGAGAAAGAAAGGAAGAGAGAGAGAAAGAAAAAAAGAAAGAAAGAAAGAAAGAAAGAAAGAAAGAAAGAAAGAAAGAAAGAAAGAAAGAGAGAAAGAAAGAAAGAAAAACAGAAAGACAGACAGACAGACAGACAGACAGACTCATTGGACAGCACCAGAGCAGTGCTTAGCCTAGGGCCGATTATTTTCTACTATTAAAACAAGACTATTCTGAGTACTCTATCATTGCTCCATGAGTTGTGTAAGGCTCTCTAATCTGGCTCATGGGAACAGTCATTATTCCTGGCCCTGTGTCAGTACCAGAGATTATTCCTCTTAATCCTTTAGGATGGTTCTTCCTCTGGACTCAGGTTGTTTCCACACATGCATGGGCTGAAGTCTACTGTCTTGATCTCTATTGCTTCATATATTATATCTTTGTTTCAGGTGGAAAGATAAATCCCATCTCTTTTAATCCATTTTGCCCGAAGTAAAATGAAGCTTTTTTGCGTTGAGTAGTCTTTTTTCAAATAATGCCACTATTTCACACAGATTAACAGCAAAGCTTCAATTGAAAATGAGGTTAAGGATTGATGGCCTGAGGAAACCTGCCCATGTAGTTTCTTCTTTGATGCTCTCAGAAGCTTCTAAGGACTCTCCCCTGATTCTTAGAGATGCACAGGACCCAGATAAAAACCACTAGATCTAGTCAAACCTCTCCCTTGTAAACTTAGTGGAACTGAGACCCAGAATGATTAAGTCACTTGCCTAAGGTCCCACAGCTAAAACCTAGATCATAGGATAAAAGGAAATAATGACCGCACATGGACTAAGGCTTCACGAATGGCAGCAATTATTGCCAGGTCTTCCTTTGTATCTTAAAATTCCAGAAGCTTGTGATAGTGAATAGAGGGGAGGGGAAAACCACAAGTTTACAGAAAGGATCCAGTGCTAAAGGGCCCAGTTATGCCTTTCCTTTTAAATCAAGTTCATTTCCTAAATCCCCATCTCCTGGGGAAGGTTCTCATGGCTTCGGTTCAGCTCACAGATCTCCAGCAAAGGCCAAGCTCTTGAAGACTAGAACCCAGATCCCTGAATCAGAAGTAAGTGTTCTTCTGTCCACTCTACTCCAGCACCTCCCTTCCACTGGTAAAATTCTTATTCTTTGCTATCCACCAAATATTTAAAAAGAGACTGACCCAGAACACTGTGTTTGTGATTGTTGGCAATATTTCCTGTCAGCACAAAATAGTCTCCATCCCTCACTAAGAGCTCACATTTCACTGTGCCTTGAACTTCATGCATGGAGAGGGGTCTGACAGTGTTTAGGAAGAAAGCTAGAAGGAAAAGAATTGCTTAAATAAAAAACGAAGGCTCTAGACCCCCAGCAAAAGCAACAAAAGAGGAAGGACATGGGTGCCAAGAGGGTGGATCACAGACACTGATGTCCTGGATGAGTCTGCATTTGCCACGCCATGAACCTCAAATTCTTTGTCTTTAAACATATCCATAGAACCTGTCCCTGATCGCTTCCCAGAGAATCTGAGAGCTCTAAGCAGATTTTAAAACAATTTGTAAGTCACTTAGAGCTCCTAAGAGATAGGATGACATAGAAATATGGGGGATTACTATTATGGTAACCATACTTAAATGTGCATCGTATGATCATTGAGAAGGAGTACCTGAAAAATTCTTTTAGCATCTTTTCCAATTAATGTTCCAAATGATAGAGAAGTAATTACTCTGGATTCTGGCTATATTACAATCTACTCTAACCCAGGATGTAGGACTCTTTCTATATCAGTGAGAACTAAAAGAATTCCAATACAGGAGTTCCTGGGGTGGCTCAGCAGTTAATGAACCCAACTGTCATCCATGAGGATGCGGGTTCGATCCCTGGCCTAGCTCACTGGGTTAAGGGTCTGGCATTGCCATGAGCTGTGGTATAGGTCGAAGATGTGGCTCAGATTCATCTTTGCTATGGCTGTGGCGTAGGCTGGTGGCTAAAGCTCCAATTGGATCCCTAGCCTGAGAACTTCCATATGCTGCAGGTGCAGCCATAAAAAGACAAAAGACAAAAAAAAAACAAATTCCAACATAACATAGCCATTCCCACACCACAACATCACAGTGTGGCCTTGGAGAAGCAGCACCAAGAGTTCAGCATCTTTCTTAAAGATTCATTCTTGTTATTTTGCCCCATGCTAGAAGTAAAAATTACCAACTAGTTTGATTCATCTTTGCGATCTGTTATTTTTTACATGTATTTGTTTGCAAAGTTCAGCACCCCAAAGATGGTGTATTTCACCTAAAGCTGTGCCTTCAATTTCAGGTGACAAGACATCACAATGTGGGGAACGACCTCACGATTTGAAGTGCAGGGCTGCTGCTTAGGGCTGTACAGGTATGAATAAGCCCTTGAGAACTTTGCTGTGTACAACTTTCTCCATCATGCATTGCTTCCTTTATCCTCCTCTAGTATTAGAAGTAAACAATGAGTCAAGGAAGAGAACATGGGAATTGAGGAACTACAGAATATGAGGAAGCTAGGCAACAGATTTCCTCCAAAAGATATGCATACACAGATAATTGATCCGTTTTTGGGTTTTTTGTTTGTTTGTTTTGGCCATACCCATGCCATTTGGAAGTTCCTGGGCCAGGGATCAAAACTGAGCCACAGCAGTGACAATGCAGAATCCTTAACCACTATGCCACCAGGAAACTCTCATGATAGATCTGTTATATATCCTACATTCATCAGAATATATTACATTAACCTGTATAAACACAATACATTATACTTAGCCATAAAGATATTTAACACCTATATGATTATATGAAAAATGATTGAGCCCCTAGATTAGACATATATAAGCCCTCCATAAATATTTCAACTAGGTGAATGAAAATTTATTTACTGTCATAGCTGTACACTGTGCTATTAAATTAAGATGAACCGCCATTAATTTTCATCTAGTTAGAAGCGACCCACCAGGTTCAGAAGACTCCAGAAGAACCTATAACCTAGAGTTACGAGCATAACCAAGCATGACCTAATCAGCACAAATTAATTGATTTCTCTCTAACATGTACCACAAACCATTTAATTCTAAAAATCCTGCTCCTGAAACTCAAGCAAAGACTATGGCTTTGTCCCTACTGTCACAGGTAAGCTCTACTCTCTAAGAAGGACAGTCATCATAGAATAGAAGAACAGGTATTTTTCTAAGAATCAGAAGGCCAGCTTTCCAGGCCCAGCTCTGTAACTGACAAACTGAGGACACTTCTTCCTTCTGTCCAGAAGTTTACTGCTTAGTCTATAACCTGTATAGCTGGATTTAACAATCCATAAGGTCCCTTAGAATTATGCATGAATTCATATCATTTTTTAATTTACTCATACCCTGACTGTCGAATCAATAAGGTTATTAAAAGTAGAAAATTAGGATTAAGGGCAAAAGGAAAATGAAAATAAGCTAGCAATTAGGTTAACATAATTGCCAATTTAATTTATATTTGGTTCTGAGCACTCAGGGCAAAATAACAAATGTAAGTTTCATAACTTACAGTTTTAGAAAGGGAAAAATTTTCCTTTTTCTGAAGGTACAATCTATGGTTATAAACCCTGCTCTCTCTGAGAAGACTAACTGTGACCTTTTATGACCTATCTGGGGAAAGAATCTGAAAAAGAATGGGTATATGCATGTGTATAACTGATTCACTTTGCTGTACATCTGAAGCTAACACAACATTTTGTTGTTGTTGTTTTGTTTTGTTTTTTGTCTTTTCTAGGACCACACCCGCAGCATATGGAGGTTCCCAGGCTAGGGGTCTAATCAGAGCTGTAGCCACCAGCCTATGCCAGAACCACAGAAACGCCAGATTCAAGCCACATCGGCAACCTACACCACAGCACATGACAACGCCAGATTCTTAACACACTGAGCCGAGGCCAGGGACCGAACTCGCAACCTCATGGTTCCTAGTTGGATTCATTAACCACTGAGCCATGGCAGGAACTCCTTAACACAACATTGTAAGTCAACTATACTCCAGTAAAATTTTTTAAAAAATAGCAGTGACCCTAGATTTACAGGATCATCTCCTAACAAGAAATCCCTCCACATACTCTTCTAGGTAAAAACTAAACATTTGAATGGCACCATTTTTCATAGACAGTGAAATGTTACCGCGAGGTCACCGGGTACCACACAACTGAGGAAATCAGAACCCAGAGAAATTAATTAATATTTCAGAGGCCACCCAGCTAGCCATGAACAGCAGAGAAATTAAACACTCAAGAGTTCCTGACCTAAGGTCAGTGCCTGGTTTTAGGTAACATGCCCCCGATGGTGGAGGGGCAGCCAGGTGCATGAGCGCAGAGCTGAGGGTCTGGGGAATGCCACACGAGCTGCAGGAAGCCCAGAAGAAGTGAAAGGCAGGGACGTGCTGGGGTCTTCTGGAGGCATGTGTGGGTCCCCTTCATGAAATCCCGTTGCTCATACGCCAGCTCAGTTTTAACATGATGAATTAAGTGCGAGGTTTACCTCCTCTTCTGCACATTAGACACTTCTGCACGCGGGGGCAGGGGGTGGAATCCATGAGGGGTAAGCATCAGCACATCTGCAAGACGGCACTAGTGTTGTCTGAGACTCTGTTTGGAGATGTCACGATTGGAAATGACCACAGGTTAAAGGCTGGGGAAACATCTGGCTCCAGTGGAGACAGTGACAAGTCCCCACCCACCACCAACTTCAGACACAACCCAGGCCTGTCATCTCCCCCCAAAAGGGCCATCCTTTTGCCCCAGGAGGTGACCCTGGGGATTGAGGTCATCAAAACAGTGCCTACATGGAACAGTTAGTACGAAGAAATTTTGACAGCAATTTGTAGGAACATTTCCCTCATTTCCTGGTCTCAGGAAAGAGTCCTGAGGCTCCTCAGAGAATTCACACTCACCAGCCCTTCCTCTGATCTCCATGGGAATAAAGTCTGAGAAAGAGCGACGGAACACAGCTTCCACAGAAAACCTACTATTCAAACGACCACCCTGAAGAGTGATTTTTCTTTTTTTCCAAAATAACTTACCTATCAGCATCCTCAACCCTCATTCATGTCTTTCCCCCCATTAGCCAGCAGGGGCAACACTTCCTGTAAGCACCCAAAAATCATCATTTAACTTCTACAGTATCTACATGGAGGTCTTAGAAATGCAAGGAACTTAAACACGTGTGGCCACTAGAATACCCAAACCACTACACCACAGCTTGCGAGTGGAAACTGGTTGTAGGCCTTGGCTATCCCCATTTCCAAACTAGGGCTTTTTTCCTGTCATTTGTCTTTTCTCAGCAAGCATTGATGGCATGCCTGCAAGGCCAAAGGAGACAGACACAACCATGCTGACAGACACAACGACTCTGAAAACGCCTGCCTCCGAAATAACACACATCTGTTCTGCTCACATATCATGTGACAAAGTGAGTCACTAGCCCTGCCCAGGCTCAACAGTCAGGGACTGACTGTCCTCCCATGGAAATAGCATCACATTGGTGAACAATAAAGACTGTCCTCCACAAGATCCTGAACAAAGCTTGGTTTCACCCAGAGTAGTTAAGGAGCGAAGGAGGAAAAGACAGGTACCCATTCCTCAACCAGAGACATGGACACAAATGAGGAACACAGGGAAGAAGACGTCCCTGGAAGCTCTTTGGGGAGAAGAATGCTTTTCCATCCCTGGGAATTCAAAGACATATGTACATGAGCCCCTGACACATGGCCTGAAATTTTCCATGTACCCAACATATGTGATCACATGGGTATAAAGTTAAGGATGAAACACGTCACCATGACAGCATCCACTGTGTTCCTCTCCAGTACTCTAGACCCTGGAGCCAGAATGATCTTTTTAAAGTAGAAATCTGGTTGTATTTTCCCACCCCTCCATTCACCCTCCCATGTACAATTCTTCATTGATTACCATACATCCATTGCTGCTTCATATCTTTACTCTGAAGATTAAAATCCTAACACATGGTCCCCTGTTCTCTCTGCCCCAGGAACACTTCTTTTAGTTAGGAGCCTTATTTTAGTTCTTTAAGATCTGCTTCTTCCATTCACAGAGCCATTTCACATTCTTTTTCCACTTTCTAGAATGTTCTTCCCTAACCTCTTCATCCAGGTAATTCCTACTTTCTTTAGATCTTAGTTTATTGCCATTCCCTCCTGAAAGTTGTCCTTGATCTCCTTGACCAAGGAAATGATCTCTCTAGATTATGCATACCACGAACACTTTTTAATAGCTACTAAGCACCAGGCATCATCCTAGTTGCTGAGAACATATAAGAAATACAACAATCCAACACTCCATGGCAGCAGGGACAATAAATAGAAACCCTGTATGGGTATGGTAGGTACAAGAACCACAAATAAATAGGGTAATTGGTAAAGGCACAGGAGTACTCTCTTAGGTAAAGTAAGGTGATCAGGGAATGCCCTTCTAAAGAGGAGACAATTAACAGAGCCCCAAATGAAGTGAAGGACCACGCAATGCTTTCTGGGAGAAAAAAGTTCCAGGTGGACAGAATAATAACTGAGAAGGTCCTAAAGGTAGAGCATCAGAGGAACAGCCACAGGTTTATTTCCATCTTGGTACTTATTGCAGTTGTTATTAAAAACATTCATTTGTAGTGTCTGATTATGCTCATCACTCTTCTAGACTGTTACTTCTAATGACAGGAACTAATGATCGGACAGGAAGAGGGTCATTTTTTTGCTCATTGCACACTGGATCTCCTGTGTCCTGACTGCTGCCCAGCACGTAGTAGATGATCTTTGATCAATATTTGTTGAACAAAGGAAGAAATGACTAAATGAACGATGAAGCAGATCCCTAGATGGCCACACTAAGTAGGTGTTTCCTGTACCCGACATGATACATATAACCTCAGAACTTACTATAAATGCTAAGAGCTATTTACTCTGTAAATCTCTGCCTGCAGACTTTTTTTTTTTTCCTCACCAAAACAGCATGTTTGGTCACTGAGCTTCAGAGAGTTAATGTCCCCAGAAAGAGTCCTCCCCCGACACTGGATGGGGATCAGAGGAGAAATACTTCCTGGTTTCCTTATCTCTTGAATGGGCTAACCCTTAGGCAGTGGTCCTCAACCCTGGGCAATTTTGCCCCCTAGGGGACAGTTGCCAATGTGTGGAGACCTTTTGAGTTGCCAAAACCTGTGGCTGGAGGGGGAGAAGAGGAGAAAGATGCTGCTGGCATCCAGTGGGTAAAAGCCAGGGATACTGCTTAAACATCTGACAACACATCCCCTGCAACAACAACAAAAAAAATGATCCAGCCCAAAATGTCAATGGTGCTGAGGCTGAGAAAGTCTGCTCTGAGGAAATACGTTCTACACAGTCTCCCAGGAGAACTGAGCTCCAGATGCCCATGGTAGCAGCTGGTTTGATCACTCACCACTTACTGGCTTGTTTCCCTTCCCTGTTTCATTTCCTGCTCTCCTAGTGATATTTCCTGGAATCATTTCCCCAAATCCTTGGTTCAGGTTCAGCTTCTGGTTAAACACAAACCATAAAAATATCCCTCAAACCCTGTATTCCTCTCCTATTCCTTGGCTACCTAATAAGCCCAGGGGCTGGCCTAGGAAACCCAAGGAGTAAAGCAGGTAACCCTGGCTTCTAGAAATGGCAGCAGTTGGGCTGCAGCACTCTTTTCCCATGGGTATCCCTGGAGAATCACTCTGTTTAGACAGTTACCTGGCATAAGACTATGGAAGGAGAAAGAATGCTGGAGCTGGCAATCAAAGACCCTGCTTGAAATCCTGCCTCTGTTGTTAAATGGATCCCTCTCCTGGCCAGATCCCCAACTTGCCTTATATTCAGTTTGCCCATCTTAAAATTAGTTGGCTGGGTAGGATGATTACTGAGGAGTCTTGGAGCCCTAGCATTCTACGATTGCAAGGAAAAGCATTCTCCTTCCATGCCCCCTCCACCATGACCTCTGTTTGCTCTGCCCAGAGACCTCTTCTCTTCACCCCCAACCGTGCTCTCCCAGGGCCGCACTCCATGGCAGGCCCCTCATCCTCTCTCCTCTTCTATTTGCCCTGATCTCATCCACAAGTTGCAGTTCAGTTAAGCTCTTAAAAATCAGCACATCTCTGCGCTTCATTGCCTAGAGGCAAACCAAGGCACAGAGACATTTGCTCACTTTCTCAAAGTTGCAAAATTGCAAAACTCACTCCAAGTCCATCCATGACCCCACCTCCACCCTGCTCTCACTTAACAACTGAATAAATATGCCTGAGCACACACTGGTTATATGCTGAGTGCGGGGTCTCAAGTGCAAAGGAAAAAAACATTGAAACCCTTTCTCCTATTTAATAGGAATGGGGGTAGGGTATTTTGATTGAGAATTATCAAGCATGTGCTGTGTAGATGATCAATTTTTGAAGAATTAGAAAATAAAAGTCCACATACTTTGAAACCCACACTATGGGCCAGTACATAGTTTCTCGATGGTTCCAAAAGGTGACTCAAGATGACAAAAATATTAAGGATGCCTCCCATTAGTTTGGCTCCACGTTATTTCTAGTCTCAGTTTTCAAAAGGTTTGTATCATATTAGAAAGAGCTGGGGATGTAATTTCAGTGAGGCCGCATGAGCTGGTCAAGGCTGTAGAATTTAGGAAAAGAAATTATTGCTATGTCTTTTCCTGATAGGAAAATAAATATGTTTTTCTTGCTCTTATTTATTTTTTTAAAAAAATAGTTATTTAGTGAGTAGACAAATATCCAAAGTTTTATAACAAAGTTCTGAATATTTTATTACTAAAGTAACATATTCATTTAGAAATATTTAAATTATGAAAAAGTAAATAAAACAAATATGTGAAAATAAAATTAAAATTGCCAACAATTCCACACCTAGAGGCCACTATTGTTTACATATTCATGTATTTTCTTCCTATTGTTCAGACATTTTTAACAAAAATTGAGATAATTATTGCCTAATAAATGCACAATTCCTGCATCTTGCCTTTTTCATTTCTCACTTTATCATGAGCATTTAAGCAAAGATTCTGATTTGTTTAATCACTGAGTAATATTCCATTTACCAGTCAATGAAAAATTGACTTAACAGAGCCCTTATTGCTAATGCTTAGGTTGAATCCAATTTCTTAACTTGTACAGAAATCTCTCTGAATCCCTGATAGATTCCAAGAAATAAAATCATTGGGTCAAAGGAGATAAATATTTTTAAGGTTCAGAGAAAGTTTAAAAGCAATTAGAGCCAGGAATTATTTGGTACCTTTCTCATTTATTCTTAACTTGCTGAGCAGAGATTTGACTAGAATTCTTTCTCTTCACCTTGACACCTATGCTAGAGTCATGATCTCTTTGAACACTGGGTCTTTAGGAAAAATTTAGCATCAACATTTTTAAAGGAAGGAGATTTCTGGGGTACTGATGATAATCTATTTCTTGTTCTGAGTGAGGGTTACACGGTTGTGTTCAGTTTATAAAAATTCATTGAGCTCTACACTTAACAGTTTGTATACTTTTATGTATGTGTGCTATACTTCAATAGAAAGTATGCTTAGAAAAAAAATTAGTGCTTCTTGGAGTCATTAGTCTTAGACAGCCATGAGATCTTTGTGGTATTGGGAATAAAATGCTGTGTGTATTTGAAAACCATTAGGCATTTTTCAAAAAAAAAAAAAAAAAAACAGAGTTCCCATCATGGCCCAGCGGTAACAAACCCAACGACAAGTATCCGTGAGAATAGAGGTTCGATCCCTGGCCTCGCTAGGTGGGTTAAGGATCCTGCAATGCCATGAGCTGTTGTGTAGCAATGCAATCCCACGTTGCTGTGGCTGTGGTATAGGCCTACAGCTGCATCTCTGATGTGACCCCTAGCCTGGGAAGTTCCATATGCTGCAGGTGCAGCCCTGCAAAGACAAAAAGAAAAGAAAACCATTAGGTATTTCTGAGATGTAAAGAATTACCACTATCATTGCCTAAGTCTAAATTCATTCAATGCCAGTATATGAATGAGGCTACACTCTCAGAGGGCATTTATATTTTATAGTCAAATTTAAATAATTCTGAAATTGATGAGTGGATAGGTAGGATGACTGAACTTTCAGAGAGGAGAGTTCTTTCCTGTTCACACTTCCTCTGGCTTCTTCTCGCAGAGTAAGGTGCATGCCACGAGGCCACTCAGATTCTAGTTTTAGAATCTAGAATTCTAAATTCAGGATTACTCAGGGCACACCCCTTGGCAAGATCATCCATATCTGGAGTCACCTATAAGATGGTGAACAAAGCCAATACCTACGGTTGGGAGGGTTGCTCCCAACACAAGGACACCTGGCTAAGGTGTCTGATGACTACCGGTGCTCACCATGCCTCCTGGCTAGGGACGCCACCCCCTCAGAGGAAAGGGGACATTTTTCCAACTTAGACAAAGATGCCAAATGGATTACCAGAGGTTCTGCCTCTGGAGACCCTCACTCAAACACTCTGTGATTTAGGTACATGAATCTGTGCCACCCTTGGGCATCCTCCATCTCCCTCACTTTCAGGCCAGGCCCTGGGGATGGACTAGGTTGATTCACCAAGACACACAATCTGTATTATTTAGGAAAGAGGTCATGACCATAGAACATGGGTTTGGCCTTAGGACTAAGACAAGCCCTGTCATCCTTCTACTCTGGCCATGATCCCTAGGACCCCCCTGGGCTCTGGGCACCTGTGATGGCTGATTTTATAAGTCAACTTGACTAAGCCATGGTGCCCAACTATTTGGTCAAACACTAATCTAGATGTTGCTATGGAGGTATTTTAACACTGTGATTAACATTTACAATGAGTAAGCTTTAAGGAAGGCAGATTGCCCTCTAGAATGTAGGTGGGCCTCAGCCAATCAGTTGAAGGGCTCAAGAGGAAAGACTGAGGTTTCCTGAAGAAGAAGGAATTTTTGCCTCCAGACTACAAGATAGAAATTCTGCCTGAGTTTTCAGCCTCCTGGCCTCTCTGTAGATTTCAGACTTGATAGCCACTGCATTCTCATGATTAATAAATCAATAAATTAATAAATCATTCTCTCTCTCTCTCTCACACACACACACACACACACATCAATAGGATACATATGTATCCTGTTGATCTGTCCTCTGGAGAACAGTGACGAATACAGCATCTGAGAACTGCAGCCCCTCCAGTGGATCAAGGCCCACTGAGAAACCTTCACATTCTCAAGAGACCTCTCATTGGAATAATGGCCAGGAGCACAGTGTTTCATGGCTATCACAAGAAGCTGAAACCTCCAAATGGAGAAACCCCTTTTTAGCACTCATTTTAGAGGGTCTGCAAAGCTTCCAGTAATGAACGATCTCAGAATAGGTCATTTTAAGAAAATATCCATGTAGCAAGGGTAAGACTTTGGGGGGTCAGTATCATAAAGTGATTTCATGACCATGTTTAATCCTTTAGAAAGTGCTTTTCCATGCATGCTTTGACTGGATCTAGCAGTACATCTTGGGACTGACGTCATGAACTCAAATCTCATTAAATTCTGGTCATCTGAGATAAATGGAATAAAACACCAGAGGGAAAAGGTTCTGTTCTGCCTCTGGAACCCACATGATTTCATAGGGGTTTCTCTAGATCCCTGGGAAGCGTGGATTTTAAAAGAAAACGTGCAAAAATATTTCAAATAAGAGCATCTTCCCTTGATTGTTATGATCAGGCCCAGAGTTTGAAATGGCATTTAAAATGTACCCCCCCACCCCAAAAAAAAGGGATCTATTCAGGAATTACAGTCAATCATTTTCTTTCCTCCCCTCCTGGCCCTAAATCTTTCTGGCAGATTAATCTAAAGAATTCCACCCAACCATCTCATTTCCTGTGTGCACACACCCTCTAGACACATACAAGCAGATCACTATCACTCTGGGCGTGATCATGGACCAAATGTTATTTTCACCTTCTCCAGCTTCACATGGCCTCATTCTGAAGACTCTGGCTGTCAGTCTGTCCTTCACATCTTGGTGGTATTTTTAGCACCATTTCCTCTCAGGGCTGCCCTTCTCCTGTCAGAATTCCCCTGACCTGGGGATAGTGACCTTCCAGCTTTTTCTACCTTCAGCAGTGAACATTCGTTCAGAAGGAAAATTCTTAAGTCTTGGTAGAGGAGCCCCCAGTCGTCTGCTATGTCTGCCTATGAGGATGAAGGTGAGGAAGGGAATAAAGGAGAAAGAGGAAGAGGAGGAGGAGGAGAAAGTGGCCACAATGAAGCCAAGTGTTTCTTGCCAGTAGCATCTGAGTCTTGCTCCTCTTCTGAATTTTTGCCTCTTTACATCATGCCTAGCACATGACGGCAAGGGCTTATTTGATATTTGAAAAGTTAAATAGTATAAAGAAAGTGAACAGAAATGGAAAAGGAGGAAGTCTGCAGAAATAATTAACTCATTTCTGGTAATGGGGGAGACGGTAATAAAGCAGAGTTTCTGGAGTCAGAATGATTGGCTTGAATCTCGGTTCTGGAAATCACTAGCTGTGTCACCTTGGGCAAGTTTGCTAAGTTTTGTAAGCCTCAATTTCCTCATCAGTAAAATGAGATTGATTATAGCACCTACCTCATGGGGTTGTTTGAGGATTAAATGTTGTAATACATGTAAATGACACTCCATAAATGTTCATTACTATTATTTCCTTCATCACCACCATCATCATGGCTTCTCCCAAAGTCACTGTTACACATTGATCTTGACACTAGGTCTCTTCTTCTAGAAATATCTTGATTTAATCATTAAGAAGTCTGTTTTGTGGATGCGCACTGGCCATTACTCAGGAGGAAATTTACCATATTAATTTCAAGTTCTGACAGTGCTTCAGGATATTGTGGAGAACATGAAAAACTTCTGTTGAATCTTCACATTTTAGCCAGTTAATTTAACATTTCTTCTGAATGTTCAAGGCATAACCTAAGAATTTGAAGTGGATGAATCTTTCATCGTGGTATTCATCGCATTATAGTGAATTTCACTCCCTGGGTTGACAATGGAATGTTCCCTATAAGATCCCAGAATACTTCCAACAGCCAAACCCACACGAGCTTGGCAGGGACCCAGGGCTCAGGGGCACCCACTCACCTGACAAGCAATCACACTTGGCTTGCAGTGAGGAGGAATTCCCTTTCTGATGACAGATGCACTTCAGGGACACACCTGCTGGGCAGGGCACTGTCTCATGACCACTCAGGGGAACTGACCCAACAAGCTTTCCCAACCAGCAGGGAGATGTTTATTGACCTCCGCCTATTCATTCACACCAAGGAAATAAATGCCAAAGGATCCTTTCTAAGGAAGCACACAAGTGAGAAAGACCAAAGGAGGCATCAGGATGTCTTAATTCCATGTCCATCCACTGTTTTTTTTTTTTTTCCCTCCTACTCACCCACCCAACAGTAAAATATATACTTGCTGAAAAGGAAAAAAAGAAAAAAAAGACTGGTGCTGAATCACTGTCTATTCGTATGATTGTTTTACAAAATTACTACCCTGGGGTTATAATTTTTTATAGGTCCTTGGCCCTCTGCTTCCCACTCCTATCCATGGAGCTAGTCTAATCATATAACCTTTCACCCAGATCAGAATTACAGGTCTGATAATTAAGATTTTTTTTTTCTTTAAGTGAAAGGAAAAAATAATGATAATCTATGTCGTGGTACACGAGGTTTACAGACTGCAGAAAACACATTGCTGTTAGTGTTGGATTTTAATACACCTTTCTCCAAATCTGTGATACTCATCATTATAACAGTCTTTCTTTGAAACTCCAGGAATGAAGCTGTGAACCACAGCAGCTCATCTCAATTGCACATAATAATTATAATGACAGCATTTATGTTTGACAAGTTAAATTCACAAGCAAGGAACTCTACTTCCATTTATAAGAGTTTTAAAAAAAAATGCTCCCCCATAAAGAGCAGCATAACAAGAGAGAATTTTCCCTTGACCTAGACTGACAAGGAAGGAGCTTAAAGAGGAAGGCACAGTCCCCCCCGCCCCAGAGGATACTTTGCTCACCCGAGGCTGAGACTTGGTCAATCAATCTGGAATTCACCAGCTATGAATTCCTCAAAAAAATACTCATTCTTCATCACAATGCTAGACAAGCTCAGATTCTGAGTCACAGGTTGAGAGGCTCTCTTGGTCTGTTTGGAATGTTGTGACAGAAATACCATAAACTGTGCAGCTCAAACCACAGACACTTATTTCTCACAGTTCTGGAGGCTAGGAAGTCCAAGATCACAGCATCTTTGAATTTGCTGTTTGGGAAGAACCTGCTTCCTAATTCAAAGGCCACTATCTCCTCGCTGTGTCTTCACGTGGCAGAAGGGCCAATAAGCTCTCTGGGGTCTCTTCTGAAGGGCACTCATCTCATTTATGAGGGCTCCATCCTCAGGACCTAATCATCTCCCAAAGGCCCCACCTCCAAATACCATCACACTGGGGTTAGGCTTCACCATGTGAATGTGAGGCATGCGAACATTCAGTCCATGGCAGAGACTGAATCCCCAGACCTACCCGTGCTGGTGGAACTTGAGCAGCTTACTAAAACTTGCTGTGGCCTTGTTCTCTCATCTGTGAAATGGAGAAACTACCCACTTCACAGCACTGTTATGAAGAACACAGGATGTCACATGTGTGGGCAGCTAGTAAATAAGCAAGATCACATTTGGCTGGAGCAACTAGGGAAGACGTGACAGAGGGATGCTCCAAACAGAGTCTTGAAAAGGAGCAGGGTCTCAATACAGAAAAAGAAGGGGAACAACGTGACAGGTAATGATCATGACAGCAGCAAAGACAATACACATGCAAGAGGTGAATTAGACTAACGGGGACAGGGCAGAGCACTGGAGTCCTGGGAAAAAGGCCTCCTGTTGGATGTCCATAGGGATCTTGAGATTAATATTTTATCAAGTGGTATTTTGCGTAAAGCTTGATAAAGTCATAAACCACCCAAAATGCTTTTTCCATAATTTTTCATGTTCCTGCTTTTTTTTTTTTTTTTTTTTTGCCGCACCCAAGACCTATGAAATTCCTGGGCCAGGGATCAAATTCAAGCTGCAGCCGAAACCTATGGCATAGCTGCAGCAATACCAGATCCTTAACCCAGTGCACCACAATAGGAACTCTTGCTCCTGTTCAATTTCATTGACAAGTAATCCTCCCCATAACTCTGCACCCTTGATCAGTCCCTCGAGTCACAAAACCGGAGTTCTCACAGCACAGTCCCCAGGCCAGCAGTACCAATATCACTTGCTACAGTGTAGGCAGAATAATGACCCTTGAGGATGTCTTTGTCCTAATCCCTGGGACCTGTGACTCTATCATGTTTCATGGCATGGAGGAATTATCTTTGGAGATGAAATTAAGGTTGCTAATCAGCTTGCTTTAAAATACAGAGGTTATCCAGGTGAGCCCAGTGCCATCACAAGGATGCTTATACAGGAGAAGAGCAGAGCAGAAGAGTTAAGGGCCGGAGAGATAACATTGTGAGACGCAACTCAATCGCTGGCTCTGAAGATGGAAGGGATGGAGTATAAGCAGTTTCTAGAAGCTTGGAAGTGCAAGAAAATGGATTCTCCCCCAGAGCCGTCACACAACCCTGTCAACACCTTGACTTTAGCCCAGTGAGGCCCATTTTGGACTTCTGTCCTCCAGAACTCGAAGATAATAAATTTGTGTTGTTTTAAGCCACTGGATTCGTGATCATTTGTTACAGCAGCATCAGAAAACTAATACACCTGGAAAGTTGCTAAAGAGGCAAATTCTCTGGCCACTTTCCAGACCTACTGAATCAGGAAATCTGAGGGTGGGGCCCAGCAGTTTGTCTTTAAACAAGCCTGGAGGTGATTCTGATGCAGGCTAAGATTTGAGAACCATGCACTAGACTAAGCAATCACAATTATTTCCCCAAAGCAAACACACTCAGATACAGACTCCCCATGAAAACTCAACACTGACAATTAACGACTTGATTAACCATGATAAAATCTACCAGCGCCACGTCCTGCCTTGACAAGCACAGAATCGGAAACCCAACCAAAGCATTGGTGATTTAGATTCCCGCCCAGCTCAGGGTCTTCATTTGGAATACCGGTAATGAATGTGCCCTAGTCCCTGGAAGCTCCTTTTTAAATTCACTCCTAACGCCAAAAAGACTTTTATTGGAGGTGGAGTCACTTGGCTCTTTCTCACTAAACTTAAGTAACAGGGGGAAATGTGAGTAGGGGAGCATCCCAGAAAATTGTGGATTTATGATGGCCTATTCCAGGAAGAGGCAAACTTGATCTCATAGATTCATAGACATGGGCTTCTTATAGACTATGAAGTTGGCTCCTCCATCTAGAGTGTAGGCCCTGCTCGGCCCCACCACCATAGCACTGCCAAGTGGTCAGTCAGCCTCAGCTTGAATATCTCCAATGATGAGGAACTCACTACCTTCTGTGGCAAACTATTCCATTCTGAAAGGGCTCTAAGTATGAGACCTAGATTCCCTTCATCTGACAGCTGGTTTTCTTTGGACCTCATGCTTGATTTCACTTTGGCCTACACTGGCTTCTTTGAAGTCTCAGGTGTACATTCCCAGGCAAGCCTGAGATACGGCTAGGTTGCAGCCTCCACTACTTCCATTGACTTGTTTTCTCAGCACTATTAGCCTCTACTGACCTCAAAGGGAGGCATGCGTGTGAGCTGGGCAGGAGGTAGACGTGGGCCCTGTTAAAGACAAAGTGCTTTAAAAGCCTTTGATGAAAGGCATTATGGCTTGAAAGGGTTGTTTCTGAAATACTACACCTCCCTTTTAAGAACTGTTAAGGTCTGGAGGGTGATACTCTCTCACCCCAGAAGAATTCAAGCATGAATTTTCTTAGAGCCACCAATTAAGAATCCAATTCCATCTCCCCCAGATGCTCATTTCCACCAACATTACCTAGTTGGATCTTTTTTTTTTTTTTTTTTTTTTGAGGAACAAACTAAACCATGCTGGAAATGTCTCAGATAACCATTAAAGAGTAAATAACCATTAGATGGGACAAATGAAGATATAAAAGCCCCAAAGCTCTACTGAATACACATAGCTATATCTAGAAAGAAAATCCCAAGTCATCCAAGTTTACTTTACCTATTAATTTATTAATCCAATTATTTTGTGCATCGGCTATATGCCAGTCACTGAGATAGGTATCAGAATACTATGATGAACTAGACCTGCACTCTTGCCCATAGATGACATCAACTCATCTGTAGTCACATGATCCCATGGCATTCAAGTTCTGATACGTCCATCATTTATAAAATAATTCAAGGAAATGTGGTTGTTGAATTGAGTTGCACCTCGATCCTTGATTCAGATGGCTAAATGCTGTTAGGTATTATTTTTAGAGAAGGAAGCTAGAAATGCAAGGTTAAATAATAGTCCTTGGATTTTACATTCAGTCCTTGGATGCTGCATGTTTAAATACATTTTTTGTGCCTTTTTTTTTTTTTTTTTTGCCTTTTCTAGGGCCGCTCCTGTGGCATACAGAGGTTCCCAGGTTAGGGGTCTAATCAGAGCTGTAGCTGCCAGCCTAAGCCATAGCCACAGCAATGCGGGATCCGAGCCACATCTACAACCTACGCCACAGCTCATGGCAATGCTAGATCCTTAACCCACTGAGCGAGGCGAGGGATCAAACCCACAACCTTATGATTCCTAGTTGGATTTGTTAACCACTGAGCCACTATGGGAACTCCTAAATACATATTTTAATCCATTGCTAAATGTGTTTCTTTATGGAAACAACTGAAGTAGGGTCCAAGAGCAACTTATTTAACAGAATGCAATGGATTTTTTTTTTTCTTTCTACTCTGTCTCAGTGTTTATGCCATCCACACAGAATTCAAACTCGCTGTCTATTGTCACTGGATATCGGCAATAATTTGTGAGCCCTCAGTGTTCCTTGTAATCCCTGCCAACCACTGGGGCCTAGCCCCCCACCTCATTCAACTTTTTAGAAAAAAAGGCATGAACAACCAACTGCTGTCAAAGCACTAGCCCTTGCATCACTACCCCGAGGTGTCAGCATCATCTGTGAATTCTCCTACATACCCAATTCTGGGAGATCAGAAGATGCTTGAGACATGTGAGTTCTTCTATAAAAACAGAAAAAAATGGCTCTTTTGGATCAGGATACTAGCTGTGACAGAGACTTCAAAAGCATCTTGTGTAGGTTCAGAGTTGTCCTCTGTTGCAAACTCAATATTCAGAACTCAAACAAAACAAAACAAAACCTCTTCCCTCCATAGCCAGTTCCGTCAACCATAAACATGTAACCCTTTACAGATTTCTATTTTCAGAGATTGTCTCCATTTTTGAGTAATTAGACACAAAATTGCATCATCCACTATATGAAGTGGGGCTTGCTTATGCAAAGTTTACCTTTCGAAGCGTACATTTTTAGAAATTCAGGACTTCTGCGTCTTCATTATTGTATCCTCTCAGGCTTTACCTTTCTAGGCTGAATTAAACTGATCTTTTCAGCCTGTTTTCATAAAAATACAGCTCCTGCCTCTCCCTTACCCTCTTCCATCTCTCCACTCTCCCACATTCATGCTTTGATCTTATTTCTCTCTCCATCACCTTTTTTTTTTTTTTTTTTTTTTTTTTTTTTTTTTTTTTTTTTTTCTGAAGACTAAGTGCCTGGGCTCAAAGGCAGCATCACATTTGCAGGAGTGAACCCATCTTTCGCTTCCATGATGGTAGAGCAGTGCTGTTTAGTTTCCAATACCCTAAAATAATGACCAGAATTTGGTGGCTTTTTGCAGCCAGTACCTTCACTGGCTCACAGGCCCTTTTCTAGATTGTATCTGGTAATCCAGAGTCTGTTATTCCACCTGATTCAATTATTTCCCCACAAGTTCAAAATCTTTATTTTTGAATAAGAAAAATGAAGAAATGTCAGGATTTTCGTCACATTGTGTTTTGAGATGACACCCAGGCTAGAAGAAGCAATGGCTGATGTGCTCACTAAAGCAAACTGCCATGTCACGCGGACACACAACAGCCCTGGGGGAAGGCGACGGAGATGGGCCCACACAGAGAGGAGACATCTTGCCAGTGCCCCCTCGTGTGAGTGAGCCATCTTAGAAGTGGGTCTTCCAGCCCCCCAGGATTTGAGTCTTTCAGTGAGATCACAGAAAATATTGTGGAGCAGAGATAAGCCACGCATCCTGTGCCCTCTCTGAATTTCTGGCCCAGATTAACTCTACGATAATAAATGACAACTGTTTTAAGATATGTAGCATTTGGGTTAATTTTCTGTACCACAGTTAATAACCATATCATGGTATGTAGGTATGAAAAAAACTTTTTTAAAAAAGCAAAAAATATACAATTCAAAAATCAAGACAGTAGCTACATTTGCAGGGGAGGCAAAAGAAAACGATAAGAGGACACAAGTAATTGCTCAGTAATTGGTAAAGATTGGCCTCTTGGTTGGATGGCACGTTTTTAATAGGTAAATAGATGAATGAATGGCTAGATAGATAGATAGATAGGGAAGACATTGTATGGTCCAAGGATGATAGTGTGTGGGTGAGTCAAGGATTGCATTTAATTCAATTTAAATACCTGAGGCCCAATGATAAGGAAAGAGGAGAAGAGAGGGAGAGGGGAATAGAAGAAGGAAGAAAGGATGGAGGGATGGAAGGAAGGAAGGCAGGAAAGAAGGGAGGGAGGGAGAAAGGAAGAAAAAGAGGAGAGAGTAAAGTTATTAGTTATTACCTAGTAAAATTTGAACGTGTTCCCATGCTTCAACCAACATGTCCACCCCAAGTATATACCACCCTAGAGCAATTCTTACACCAGAGAGTAGGTACGATATTCACAGAGGCATTTTAAAGAAGCAAAAAACTAGAAATATACTGAATATCCAGCAACTGTAAAATGAATAAATGCATCGTGATTAGAGAGTGGAATATTATACAGCAATGAATACTAATCAGCATGGAATATTATATAGCAATGAATACTAATCACCAACATCATGCATCCCCACTCAACTTCAGGGATAAATATCCAGAGCTGATAGATAGGACATTCCCAGCAACAGAAATTTTCTAGACCATGATGTTGAGCAAAAGAAGCAGGACAAGAAATGATTCCATTTCCATGAAGTTAAACACAAACAAAACCAAATAATATATTGATCAGAGATGCATATATGTCTGTACAACTACAATGAAAAGAAAATATGCAAAATTTAGACTGGTAGCTGGGGAGATGGAGATTCAATAGGATATATACGGGAGATTCAACAGCGGATATATACGGGAGATTCAACAGCAATGGAAACATTCTCCTTCTTAAGCAGAGTTTGGGGGAGATCCACAGATGTTCATATTTTTATTATTAAACTATATGTAGATGCTGTACACACCCCTTTATAGGTACCATGAATTTTAAAAATAAAGATGAATGCAAAGCAAGAAAACAGGGAATAATATCACGTAAAGGGACTTAAGCAGAAGAATTTCCTTCTAACGTAGTGTAACTCCTTGTCTTTTTGATCTCCCCAGAATCAGGTATACAAGAAGCCTCAGCATCCCTGGTCTCATCTTTGCCTCCTCAGAATTAAAAAAAAAAAAAAAACTACATGCTAATTGACCAAATAGTCTATAACTTTACCACATCACATCTTCATGCCAGTAGTTAGTTTTCCAGCTCAGCTTTGCAGGCTGTCAGTTTGGCATTTAATATTACCTGATACACTTGACAGAGTAATGAATCCCCACTGAGAAACAGGTAAATCCCTCCCCAGCCTGGATGACTTGGGCAAAATCATCATACCTCTCTACCCCACTGTTTCAGAAGAGCCACTAAGAATAACCAGAGCTGCTCCATTTATAAAGGATTTCATGTTGGACTTCTTGGTTTTCTTTTGAAGAAAAGATTGTACTGCTTTATAAAGAGAAGTTCAGAAACCTCAATACTGAATGATCCCTGGGCATTTTCTTGCTCCAGCATTTTTTTTTTTTTTAAGGCCACACTGGCAGCATATGGAAGTTCCCAGGCCAGGGGTCAAACTGGAACTTCAGCTGCCAGCCTACGCTATAGCCACA
Organism: Phacochoerus africanus; assembly: GCF_016906955.1. Classification (NCBI taxonomy): domain Eukaryota; kingdom Metazoa; phylum Chordata; class Mammalia; order Artiodactyla; family Suidae; genus Phacochoerus; species Phacochoerus africanus. The sequence continues at coordinate 56,946,100 of NC_062544.1, forward strand.
GCAACATCAGATCCAAGCCGTATCCATGACCCAGTCACAGCTCACGGTAATGCCAGATCCTTAACCCACTGAGAAAGGCCAGGGATCAAACCCACATCCTCATGGATACTAGTTGGGTTCTTAACCTGCTGAGCCGCAATAGAAACTCAGCTCCAGAATTTTAGAATCCTGTGTTTGTGAAACATTACTAGACCTGGCATATTGTTAGATGAGTTGGTTTGAAAAAGGCGATGGGATGAGAGCAGAGGTGGGCGGGGGTGGGGAGGGGTGCTTAAAACTAGATCACAAACTTGACCTATTCTGGAAAAACACTAAATATTTTTTACCAGGAAGAATGGATTATTCCAGGGGAGTTCCCATTGTGGCTCAGTGGAAAAGAATCGGACTAGCATCCATGAGGTTGCAGGTTCAATCCCTGGCCTCCCTCAGTGGGTTAAGGATCCAACATTGCTGTGAGCAGTGGTGTAGGTCACAGATGCAGTTCAGATCCTGTGTGGCTGTGGCGTAGGCTGGCAGCTACAGCTCCGATTTGACCCCTAGCTTGGGAACCTCCATATGCTGCTGGTGAGGCCCTAAAAAGACCAAAAAAATAAAAATAAGAAAGAAAGAATGGATTATTCCAGAAGTTCTCTAGCAAGGCAACACAGGCTGCTCTTTCTTGCTCCCCCTTCAGAACCCACCTAACCTTTATTCTACAAGGAATCTGACAGCAAATATGCCTACTCATCAAATCACTATTAGAGAGAGACTGCAGGAGAGGGGCTGCGGTAGAGGAATGTTCACAAGAGCTCTGGTGGCCCACAGCTCTCCTCTCTGTCCTTCCCCATCCCGTTTATAGCTTTAGCACTCAGGGAAGGGCTGCTCAAGCCCATCAGCCATGATGCCCTCAGGGCTTCCTCTTCCGTCCTCCACCCATTATTCTTGGGGTTTTCTTACACTCTGCTTGGTCAAGCACGTATCCAATCAAACACTGGCTTCCAGATCGAACACTGCCATAGAACCCCAATCTTTTTTTCTTTTTTTTTTTGGCCATGGCAAGCAGCAGCTTGATGTGGGATCTCAGTCCAGTCCCAGACCAGGGACTGAACCTGCCACAGTGGTGAAAGTACCAAATCCTAAAAACCCTAACCATTAGACCACCAGGGAACTCCCTAAACCCTGGTCTTCTGGGTTTCAAGCATTTTATACAGCTGCCTGCCTGGTACAACCTTCTTTCCACTCAGCCCATGATACTCACCAATGCCTCACAGGACAGCATAGTAAATCTGTTCTCTGGCCAAGATTTCAACATTACTGCCCTTTGGTTTGTTTGTTTTCTTTTTTGCCCTCCCTGTGGCATATGGAGTTCCCGGGCCAGGGATCAAATCTGAACCACAGTTTTGACCTATGCCCCAGCTGCAGCAACACCAGATCCTTAACCCACAGAGTTGGGGATCAAACCCACATCCCAGTCCTCCAAAGACTCCACCAATCCTGTTGCACCACAGTGAGAACTCCATAATTATTGTCGTCATAAAGCATTAACCATTGATTCACCATCCCCTTTTGGGGAGAATCCTACTCTGGGCTTCACCCGCTGCTTCAATTCATTCTAATTTTTGAATAAAATGTGCCAGTGGCTGCTTTAAAGAATTACAAAAGGAAATAGTAATTATGAAAATATATGAGTCTTGATAGTCCATAGTTTGTCAAACTGATCATATACATAGAAACCTCAGAGTCAGTATCACAAAAGATTTCTTTTTTTCTTTTTTTCTTTTTTTTTTTTTTGTCTTTTTGCTATTTCTTCGGGCCGCTCCCGCGGCATATGGAGGTTCCCAGGCTAGCGGTCTAATCGGAGCCATAGCCACCGGCCTACACCACAGTCACAGCAAACGCGGGATCCGAGCCGCGTCTGCAACCTACACCACAGCTCACGGCAACGCCGGAACCTTAACCCACTGAGCAAGGGCAGGGTCCTAACCCGCAACCTCATGGTTCCCAGTCGGATTCATTAACCACTGTGCCACAATGGGAACTCCCACAAAAGATTTCTTTGAAGTGCAGTTCTGATATTCAGTCATGATTTGTACTCTGGAGAAATGAAGGCTGTCACTTCTTTTCCTCTCCCTCCTGTACTTCACTCAAAGGGAGTTGAACCCCCCAAGAGAACCACACAGCCACACCGTGTCAATTTCTAGACATATATACACTGAGTTTGAAATGAGAAGAGTTGAAATGAGAATAAGTGTTGCTAGTAAAAACAAGTAATATTCTCCTTGGGAGAGAGAGTCAACATGGGAAGATACTTCAGCCAAAGCAGAAACCAGCCATATCCTCAAATCACAAGAATGATTTTGCTCATTGCAAAAGTAAATAAATAAATAAAAAGAAAGAAAGAAAGAAAAAGAGAAAAGGAAAGCATCTTCATTTGTTTAGAGGATCACTACTAAACGGCTTCCCCCATTCATGGTCTGGAAAATAATTCTCTAGGATTTTTATAAACAAATTAAATGGAGGAGGCTCAAAGCGATCCTCTCTCTTGAAAGGAAATTACACCCAGTCCCCAAACTCCAGCACACATGAACTCAGTATCGAAAAAATTCAAGCTAATCCATCCGATTCTCAGGAGCTGGGTCCAGCGGTCCACATGCATATCCTCCAATCTGAAGGAAATGGCACCATCTTACTAGTAAGCCGGGTCTGTGCAAACTAGAATCCCTTCCAATTATCATATTGCCATTTTGTTTTTAAAATAAGGGGCAAAGCAACATTTGATGGTTCTCATTTTTGGCAACCCTTAGCCCATTCTCCTTTAGCCCCATGCCATACTCTTTACCAGCAGCCTTTCCAGTCTGATCTCCCACTTCTTCCTAAGTCCTTTGCAGGATCAAGCTGCTTTAACCTCTACTCCCAAGCTCTCCTTGTGCTCCACCCCTAAGCCTCTTACATAGTCTCTACCTGGGATGTTTTCACTGTCTTTGATGTTGTTTCCAACATTCAAAGCCCAGTTGAATGCTCATTTCCTTCTTAAAGACTTTCCTCAATACTTCAGCTAGAAATCTCTATTTCCTACAAATGTTCATAGATCTTCTTGCTCCTACTCTTAACTTGGTCATTTTTATATACTACTTTGCAGAAAGAAGTTTTCAGTTTATTGGTTTTGAATTTTATTTTATTTTTAAGGCCACACCCGCAGCATATGGAGATTCCCAGGCTAGGGGTCTAATCAGAGATGCAGGTGCCTGCCCATGCCACAGCCACAGCCACGCCAGATTCGAGCTGTGTCTGTGACCTACACCACAGCTCACAGCAATGCCGGATCCTTAACCCACTGAGCAAGGACAGGTATCGAACCTGCAACTTCATGGTTCCTAGTTAGATTCGTTTCTGCTGCGCCATGAGAGGAACTCCCTGAATTTTAAAATAATTTCTACCCATGCTAATTCCCTATTAGACTAAAAGCCTTAATGGCTGAGGGGGTTGTAAGGGTACCTTCTATTTTATGTGTCACCTATAATATCTACCACTTATCTTTGCACATATTGGCTAATTCAATAAAAGTGGGTTGATAATGTTCGGAAGCAAAGATTCCAGACAAAGAAACCCAAAATACGTTGTCAAATCTAAGAACAGAGTCCTCTTTAGCAAAACATCTGATTCACAGTTGTTTATTTACTGTTCCTAAGACTATTTGAGCCAGATCGTGAGACTTTGGTCCACATCAATCTCATAGACATTAGCAACTTCCCAGTTAAATTCTCATATTTACGGATAATGGAATAGACATCCAGAATCTAGCCCAAGGTACCCCTGCATAACACTAAGGTATTCCACCTATATCATGCTTGATCCTGAGGACTCTTGGAAATCTTCAAATTTGGAATTACCTAGGGTCACTTTGCCCATGGGAACTCAACAGAGGGATAAGAAGCAGAACTACCACCACCCCCATCTCCCAGTATCCTCAAAACCCAAGGCCAGACCCATCGTGATTTGCAAATATTCAGGGAGTGGTCCACTCTCAGATATCCATCTCATTGAACGGCTTTCATATCTGTTTCTTCATATAGCAAATGAATAAATGAATAACCTATATCTACTTAATAGACAACCAATAAGTGGTGCCTGTGGTTATTATATAATTTTCTCTGCCATTTTCATAAGAAGTAGGGCTTATCTAAAGACTTTCTTTGACTCTGATGAAATTCTCAAGACTCAAATTTCTCCAACATCCAACAAAAATATATATACACATATAGTGTACAGATAGATATCAATACATCTACCAATATATGTTATCAATAGAAAGTTACCATCTCCTTTCCTGGGAAGGTCTATTATTCCTCTCTCATTTTTCATCTCAAAATATTTTCTTCTTAATAAAATATTAGCCATAAGAGACCATTGCCATTGAATTGTTTTTAGTGGTATTATTTGAAAAAAGAAGTCTGGAAACCCTGGTTGTCCTCAAGATTATGCAAAAATTGTACCCACTTGGGAAATTAAAAGTGTGGGAACCACCCATATGTTCATTACAGCACTAATCACAATAGCCAAGACATGGAAACAACCTAAACGTCCAACAACAGATAAATGGATTAAGAAGATGTGGTACACATACACAATAGACTACTACTCAGCCATAAAAAGAACAAAATAATGCTATTTGCAGCAACATGGATGGAACTAGAGACTCATACTAAGTAAAGGAAGGCAAAAAGAAAGATAAAGACCGTATGCTATCACTTACATCAGGAATCTAATATACGGCACAAATGAACCTATCTACAGAAAAGAAATAAACTCATGGACATGGAGAATAAACTAGTGGTTGCCAAGGTGGGGGGCGGGGATGGACTGGGAGTTTGGGCTTAGTAGACGTAAACTATTGTGTCTGGAGTGGATAAGCAATGAGGTCCTTTTGTATAGCACAGGGAACTATATCTAGTCACTTATGATGGAACATGATGGAGGATAATGTGAGAAAAAGAATGTAGATATAGGGATAACTGGGTCACTTTGTACACAGCAGAAATGGACAGAACACTATAAATCAAGTATAATAAAAAAATTTTTTTAATTCATTGAAAAGGAAAACAAAAAACAAAAAAAAAACCTCCAAGAACCACTGGCTGGAGAAGGTAGACCTCACTAATGTCAGCACCACATGATATCTCTTGGCCCCTCTTCTCATTTGCTCTTAAAAAAAAAAAAAAAAAAAGGAGTTCCCGTCATGGCTCAGTGGTCAACAGACCTGACTAGGATCCATGAGGATGTGGGTTCAATCCCTGGCCTTGATTAGTGTGTTAAGGATCTGACGTTGCTGTGAGCTGTGGTGTAGGTTGCAGATGCAGCTCAGATCCTGCGCTGCAGTGGCTGTGGTGTAGGCTGGCAGCTACAGTTCCAATTCGACCCCTAGCCTGGGAACCTCCATACCCTACAGGTGCAGACCTAAAAAAAAAAAAAAAAAAAATCTTTTATGGAGGCACTCAGTGGTACCTGGCACTATACCAGGTTTTGGGATTACAGGCATGGAATACAGACTGGGTCTTCAGGGAGCCTACGATCCAGGAAAGAGGCAGGTGGACAAACAGATATCCTATTTTAAAAAGTCATTATTTCCATGTTCCTACTGTGGTAAGTTCTAGAAAAGGGACATCTAATTCTCCAGAACTTAACCTTTCGTCCTTTTGAAGGATTCTGTCTATATTAAGACATTTTCCCATTTTTTTCCAGGAGACTTAAAAAAAAAATCAGAAGTAGCCTGGGTCCCTCTCAAACTCTGAGACACTCTCTCTGGGTACTCAGTAAACAGAAGCCCCAGACTCACTTCGACATTTTAGTTGTTTGTTTCAGCCCCAGCTGACCTTCACAAACTGGACTAGGTCAGCCTCTGTGTTCCATGATTCCCCCAGCTTAGGCGCATTTTAATTGCAGTGTTCCTCCTGAAATATTTCTTATTATAAAACACATCACCTTTCCCAAAGGAGATTTCAATCAAGATACAGAAGAAAACAATTAGGGGCTTATTTGGACAAGAAATATATAGTGAATCATAATCATAAATTAAGGAAATCAAAAGGATCATAACATTTAATGGGGACAAAAGGGAAAGACAATAAACGGATTTCTTGTCAACAGAGAAGGTAAGATGTCCCTTCATTCCAACTTCCAACTCACACCCCACACCCTGTGACTAGTGAGTTTTTTGCTTGCTTTTTTTGCAACACTTCACTTGGACTCCTTAAGAGCAAATGAGAAGGGACAGCTAAGTGCCATGACATGTTGTAAACTAGCTTTCTGAAGAAGAAATAAAACTCTGGTTTGTGGCATTGCCAATTTCTAGTGGGACAAATATTCCCACTATGGCCCATTTCAAAGTACCAACAGTTTAGCAACCAGCTCAGAAAAATCCTTGAATATTTTACTACCAGTGCTCATGAGCCCATGGGGACTAGCTCCTACACACCACTGGATGGATGGAATTTGAGAAGTGACTACTCTTATCCAAGACCCCCATCAGCTGATAGGGAGCAAGGCTTTTTCGCAGGGCTCACTCCTTGAGTTAGGTGGGAGCAAGCTAGATCCTTAGCAAGGGTACATTTATTCATTGTTGTTATGAACCTGGAGATGGGACTCAAATGCACTGGGACCAGAGTCAAGGGAAGGCTGGTGGTTCAAGGAGGAAATGTCTGAGTTCAGGCAAGCACTGTCCAGACAGGGGTTGGCAGAGAACGTTTGGCTTCCACCAAGTTGAGGGCACAGAGGGACAGGTAGGGGGACAAGGGGAGTTAGGTCAGGGGTGGGAGGACCTGGGGGTAAGGAAAGAGAAGATGATATCCATGGATACCCCCAAAGAGAAGCCAAGTACAAAATAGCCTCTTGTCATAACTTCACCTTCAAATGATGTGTGTCTGCAGAAGCGGGTTCCCTGAACATTCCCACTTGGTTTCCAAGGAAAACAGCCATGAAGATAGGGTTTTCTGTCCTGTGGTTGGTCCCCCCCACCCCCCCAAGGAACCTGATTGTAAGAATGTGAACTCAAGCTGATAGCCACTTTCAACACATATGGAACAGCTTTGGGATGGGAAAAGATTTTTTAAAAGATTGAAAAACAGTCCCTGAAGAACAACTTGGCTCTTGGTTAATGGGACTGATGAACAATTTGGGGGGAATTAGAACCGTGGCAAAATGGAGTTCTTGAAATGCTGAGTTGCTCTGGTTTTGGAACAGCGCCTTATCATTCAGTAGCCAGAGAGTGGGCCTCCTGGGCCTGTTAAGGCTGTTAATTTGATTTCTTTTTTTTATAAAAGTTTTTAATGAAAAATGTTGACTCAATTGAACGAATGGAAAGGAAGGCAAGAAGGAAAGAAGGTAGGTAATAGATCAACAGACATGGCTCAGTGGTTAACCATCATGGCTCAGTGGTTAACCAATCTGACTAGCATCCATGAGGACACAGGTTCGATCCCTGGCCTTTCCCAGTGGGTTAAGGATCCTGTGTTGCTATGGCATAGGCTAGCAGTTGCAGCTCTGATTCTACCCCTAGCCTGGGAACCTCCATATGCCGCGAGTGCGGCCCTAAAAAACAACAACAACAAAAAAACAGACAAAGGTGCTTAACAGCACCAGGCCTCCCTTCTCTCAGCTCCTCTCAGGCAACTTCCCTACTCCTTCTCTTTGGAATCAACCTCCTCCTACACTGACTGGGTATTGAGAACTACTGAGATTTTCATCTGAGGCATGATTCAGGGCTATGTTATGACCAGGTCTGGTGGAATTCCTGCAAGTCTCCTTATGAACCATAAAGGCTCAAAAATAGGAGACAGATAGATGGATGGTTATGTGAGAGAGATAGACGAATGATTCAGAGATTTTATATACATATATATAGCTATTATATACACATAGATATGTGTATATATGTTTATATGCATATATACATTATACATAAGGAGATTTATGTTGAGGACTTGGAGCACATTATGGTGAGGGCTGGCAAGTCCGAGATTTGTCAGGCCAGCCAATAAGCTGGAAACTCAGCAGGAGTTAAACTTGGCAATCTTGAGGCAATTTCTTCCTTCCCTGGAAAACCTCAGTTTCCGGTTTCTGCTTTCAAAGCGTCCAACTGATTAAATGAGGCCCACCCACATTAGCAAGGGTAACCTTTACTTAAAGTAAGAATTGCAGGATTAAGGATGACTTATTGAAGATGTTAACCACATCTGTGAAATATCTTTATAGCAACATCTAGACCAGTGTTTGACCAAAGAGCTGGGTGCCCTGGCCACACTGACATATGAAACTGACCATCATGGATAGGATCCTAGTTCATCCTCTCTGGCCCCAGGCTGGAACTTCTCCAGTGCTGCTGTAGTACCCTGGGGTACCACCTCAGTATCTGCAGTTGCACTCATGTGGTAGTTACCACTGTGGCCCACATCAGGTCTGTTCTCTGTGGCTCCCAGAAGCCCCTACAACCCTCTGGTCCTCTTCTCTCTGATCCGTTCCATTGGGAAGATCACTCTAGCCTCAATTAAGGCTCAGCTTCTTTCATCTTTTGTTCTAAATTAATATCTGAGTAAATACCATTACTCAGAGTATCTGCCTGCATCATGTCAGCCCCTTGCAAGGACCCACGAGCATATTCTGCTTCCTCCTTCAAAGAAAGGGTGTCCAGTACAGGTCAGTGGTGGGCTCTGGTCTATGTCATCTGAGCTGAGGGACCCGGATGGGTCTGCCACCCTTTGGAGCCTTGCCAGTCACTGGGGCAGAAGGAACATGGGAAACTGTACACTGACTCTTAAAGCTTCCACTTAAACGTGACACACATCCCTTCCACTTGGATCTCACTGGCCAAAGAATGCACATGGCCACACACACCACAAGGGAGCAGGGAAGCCACCACGTGCCTGGAAGGAGATCTGGAAACGTGTGGTAACCAGCACTGACCACCAGACCTCTCTGTCCAGCCACCAAGCTGACAGATATGCCTCAAGCCCAGCAAGCTGTCCAGCCTTGTCTGGATCGGATCCCCTGCCCCCGGTCCCCACTTTCCCAGCTCCTCATGGGTCTCCTTCAGATGCCCCCAAAGCTTCCTTCTGCATTCACTTCTGTTTATCTACCTTTCCTATAGCTCCTACACTCAGAAATAACCTTCCAAAGTTGATGCTAGAAATTTATCGTGGAAACATGCTTTACACAAACAATTAATAGACAGAGTCTGCTAAAGAGGAGGAGGATTATCTCCTCACAGATTTCCTGATTTAATGCCCAGACTCCTCATTACAAAGCACTCAAGACCAGGGGCTGCCTGATACTTAAATTGTCCATGTATGTCTAAAAACTATATGGCTCATGGTGCGAGAGAATTCTTATAAAATATAATACATAAATCAGACACTGTTCTGTAATAAAGAATAACCTCAATTTTGCAAAACAAAAATATTCATAGGCAGAACTCTTAATGGGTCTGAAAAATCCCTCAAAGTGATAAGAGGATTGTTTCTGGAACCTGGAGGGAGAATTGACTGCTGTTTTCTTAGGTCTTCAAAACAGGAAGATGCTTATGTTCTCTTCATGAGGAAAATTTTTTTAAAGATTTGTGAAGTCCTCCTGGATGGAGAATGTTCATCCTCTCATTACCTCTTAATCAGTGTTACAGAGAAGAATATTCCCTTGCATCCCATTCAAGTCTTTTTGACACTGATGGAAGTCCATATCATCCTGTCTGGGTGAGCAAGGGGACAAAAAGGCGGGGATGGGGTTAAGAGAGGGAAGGTGTCTGCTGAGATGACCAGGACAGTCCTGGAAAATTAGCCGGGACAATTGTCTCAACTCTGCGACTCCACTTTTGGCTGCACAAAACCTACCCAGGAAAAGGCTTCAGACCCGCCTTCTCCCTGATGGACTAACGTCACGATCTGGACACCTGGAGGTGGGCCAAGGTGGCAGGTGGGCAGACAGTGTAAAGAGTGACCCTGCCCCAGGAGAAGGCCTGCTTCCTCCAGTCTGGGCCCCACCAGGTCAAGTCACACCAGGGCCCCTGGATGTAGTGCCCTAGATTTACCCCATCAGCTGGGTAGAGAGTGGGCCTGTTTGGAATTTAAAAGTACCCTCGTGGAGTTCCCAGTGTGGCTCAGTGGGTTAAGAATCTGACTGGTATCAATCAAGGCAGGTTCAATCCCTGGCCTCATTCAGTGGATTAAAGGATCTGGCATTGCCATGAGCTGTGGTGTATGGCACAGATGTGGCTCAGATCTAGCACTGCTGTGGCTATGGTGTAGGCCAGCAGCTGCAACTCCAATTGGACCCAGGCCTGAGGACTTCCAAATGCTGCAGGTGAAGCTCATAAAATAAAGGAAAATAAAGTTAAATAAAATAAACTGACCCTCTGGGCAGTCATTTAAGCAAATAGTATATTTTCAACAATCCTGCTTTCACATAGCATTCAAAACAAATAGATGGCAAAATTTAAAGTCACTAGTGTGTTACCAACACAGCAAAAGCTGGAAAGTGTCCTTGTGGGCAAAGAGAGAAACAGAGACTCGATCTAGGCTCCCTCCCTCCCTCCCAAGGTAACAGCTCACAGGGGAGCTGACTCCCCATCCTGGGCCCCTCTCCACTGGGATTGGTTCAGGTGTCCAGCTATGGGCACACTTCAGTGGGCCTAGACTGGCCACCCCTCTAACACTGTCGACTGCCCTTCTGGCAGCCCCAAGTAGCTATAGACATGTTACATCTGTAGAATCCTTGAGTTTCAGGCTTGGCCTTGGATTTTGATGGAATTAGAAGTTTATTTTAAGGGGAAAAAGTCAACCCTTCCAGCTGACACTGAAGAAGGGAAGGTCTCTTGCGGCACAGTGGGTTAAGGAACCAGCGTTGTCACTGCAATGGCTTGAGTCAGTGCTATGGCATGGGTTGGATCCCTGGCCTAGGAACTTCCACATGCCACAAGCATGGGGTGGTGGGGGCGGAGGGCAGGAGCTATGAGCATAGCCCAGATGAGAGCTTCCTTTTCTCCTCAGCCTGGACTAAACTCAGTCTAATTATGCCACCTCAAGTATTGATTGAGCTAAAGGTCTCCTTGGTGAGGTGCAAAACCCCCAGGGCACAGAGGCAGAATCTGAGATTAAATCTCTAATCCATTGATGACAGCTGTATGGCGTGGGACAAGCTCTTCCAGTTTCTTCATCCATAAAATGGGAATGATCCCGCACCCGGGGCATTATTGAGAGGAGTAACTGAAGGTGTGACAGAGAGGGAAGGGCCTCAGAATTTTCTGTAGCCCAGTCCCTCCAGAAGTAAAGGTCAGGGGCCCTTTGTATTTAAATTTTCTATATTGTATAATGCCTGGATATCTTGAGGACCCGTCTAGCTGGGGAGAGGCTGGCCCTCCAGAATTCGCTAGTTCCTAGAGATGGCAGACAACTTATCTGTGAATATGCCCTTCACCTGCAAATCAACTAATCCAGAGCCCACAGCTGCTACCACCTCCTTTCCTCATCTCACATACCAAGACAATCTTTCCTCTTCCCTCAGTCACCCCAGGGCCAGGTACTAGACTACTAGAGATCACCCCTACAGCCCAGAGCCTGGCAAAATTATTCAAACTGGCCAATCCTAAACAATTTATCCCTCCCTGCCATGCCTTTCCTGCAGAAACCATAATAAAGCCTCCAGCCCATGCTTTCCCCTTGTTTCCTCTGCCTGCTGACCAACCCTGGTGCTTCCCACGTGGCCCTGCATGAAGTGGCACATACCCCCTCTTGAAAACTAAGTAATGAACTTTGTTCAATGGCATTGACTTCTCTGTGTCAGCACGCAGTCACCTCTACAAATAAAATCCTGGGACAGTCAAAACACCCTTGCTATCTAAACTTTTAGTACTATCACAACACAGGAACCTAATAACTTTAGAAAACTTACTGTCCAAATGAGGAACCAAGGAAATTTGATTAGCAAAGAATACTTGTATTATGTATTCTGAGTCCTTAATACTCTCAAGATCAAAGATGCTATGGGGACCAGTAGCTGTTTCCCCTAAGAGGGGATACCAACTAGATAAGCCAACAGCTACAAATGTGTGAAGCCCCCTGCTAGAAAGTCACAAAGGTATACAAGCCCTGCTCTTTGCTTTAAAAAAATAAAAAATAAGAGTTTCTGTCGTGACTCAATAGTAACAAACCTGACCAGTATCCATGTGGACACAGGTTTGATCCTTGGCTTCGCTCAGTGGGTTAAGGATCCCGCATTGCTGTAAGCTATAGTGTAGGACACATCCTGCGTTGCTGTGGCTGTTGCATAGTCCGGCAGCTACAGCTCCCTTTGGACCCCTAGCCTGGCAACTTCCGTGTGCCGCGGGTTCAGCCCTAAAGAGACTAAATACATACATACATACATACATACGTTTGGTATTTTAAAATACCAAATGAATGCTAGATGCTGTTAAAGTTCAGAGCAGCAAGAAAGCACTAATAATACAAATAAAAGTCAATGAAGAGTCAGACATAAGAGCGTAAAGGAAATTAGAACGATCTGGTCCAAGACCAACTCTGAGGTTCACTCCCATGGCTTTGCTACACACGTGGGAAATCCTCCACTTCACAGTCATTGGCATTCAGCCCCTTTGCCTCTCAGCCTCCTATTGTCTCCTTCCTGGAAGTGCTCTCTGGCCTGCAGCACCGGCCTCTTAGCTATGACTAATCCTACAATAGGTCATGGTGCCACCCACATTTCTGTGTGGCTTTCAGCGTGTCTTCATTCCATTCATTTGAACACATCGTCTAATAGCTGCCTCAGTACCCAGATGAGGCATCCTTGAGGGAATGTGTTTCTGAGACTGCAATTCTAAGGCTAGAGACTGCCCCATGTGACCATACCTTGTCATTCATCATTAGTTCAAGTTCACGGAGGCCATCAAGGAAAGTGATCTGGAAGTCACCCATGCCAACTGAATGGAGCAAGAAGTACCCTGAGTTAGCTTTCATTCTGGACCACTGATGGGATTTTGGGTGAATACAGAACATACGACTGGCTTTTCCTCAAAAACTAGAAAGTTATCTGAAGAATTCTCCATTTCCCATTAGGTGCTACAAACATGTTTCCAGTTCTGTTTATTTACTTACTTGACTCTTTCATTTGTTCAATGCTTATTTAGTTGTCTTTTACAAGGTTCATGAAAGGAATGTCTGCTTTGACAGGAAACTCCCAGCAGGCAGCACCTTCCCCACCTGTGATTCCTAAGGTCAAAGCCAAGTTCAGGCTTCAGAATCAGATCTGCTTGGGTTTGATGGCTGGTTCTGCCTCCCACCAGCTGTGTGACATTAAGCAAGTCACTAAACCCCTCTGAGCCTCTTTCCCTTTCAGTAAAATGGTAACAGTCATGCCTACCTCCAGGGGTGTTAGGAAGATTAAATGAAATAATATGGGTAAAATCCTTAGCACAGAGCCATGTCCACTGCAAAAACAAAAAAAAAAAAACAAACAAAAAAGGAAGTTTTCTAGCTGAGTGCCTACCCTATCAAAAGGATATAAAAGGATATAATGATATATAGTCTTTGACCTCAAAGATATGGTAAACTAATGTTAAGGGCTAGGGTCCTGACTTTGAGGAATGGGTACTAGTTAGGAAGAGGTAAGGAGCATTGTCATGAGTCTGCTGACTTTAAGGTGGTTTTTTCCCCACAGGAATTTTGATCTATCTGGGACTCAAGAGAAACAATATATATGTTTGGGAATAAACAAAATGGAGCAGAAACAATTGGGGAGAATCTAGATGGATAGCCAAGTGTCTACCTTCTCTCCCTCTCAAGACCTGGATGAGGCTACATGGGCAAATACACCTGTCACTACAGCTATACAGTCAATATTTTTTCCCTTTTGGTGAGACATTAATTTTTTTATAGGCTATGTATGTTTTTAAAAAAGAGAAGAATCAAGGGGAAAAAAGAATGGCATTAGACCTACCAAATACAATGCAGGAATCTAGAAGACCATGAAGAAATCCCTTCAAGATTTCAAGAATTCTAAGAGACAATGGCATGGAATCTAGAATTCCAGACTCATCCAAGCTTCCCATCACGTGTGAAGGTAAATTAAAAACATTTAGTTGAGTGAGGACTCAAAAAAATTTAACTCCTATGCATTTTTTCTTTTGGCCACACCCATGGTACACAGAAGTTTCCGGGCCAGGGATGGAATCCAAGCTGCAGCTGTGACCTACACCACAGCTGTAGCAACAATGGATCCTTAACCCACTGTTGTATTGGGCCAGGGATTGAACCCACACTCCCATGGAGACAACACCAGATCTTTAACCTCCTGTGCCACAGCGGGAACTCCATAACTCCCATGCACTCTTTCTTCAGAAGCTCTCTGAAAATGTCTCCACCAAACACAGGAATACACACTGGATCCAGAGAACAAGGGGTCTGACTGGAATAGGAGGAGAGCTATGGGGGAGGGTATTGAAGAAAAAAGCCAAGGGGAGAATTGAAATGTGACCAGATATAATTGAGCATCTGGGAAAGTCTGATAGATTTGTGACAGATATAATGCAGCATTCAGGGAAAAAAAATAATGAATACTTTTATTGAAAAATCTGAAAGTGAGAATTAGGGGCAATTACTAACTCTAGGAGAAATAAAAAATGATGCTAGAAAGTAAGTATTAACAATAGTTCTCCTCTTGAGTCTAAAACAAATAATATTAATATAGCAACACTATACATGCTAATAATAGGTTTAACAAAAATAAAAACTATTTTAAGGGGATCAGAGAGGGAAGTAAAGGTGGATGCAATGGACCGAAATCTTCATCTATGTTGGAGGAAATTCATTAATTTCAGACATTGTCTGACATTCATAAATGAAGCACTGGTGGTATATAATGTTATAGAAATAAGGAGATAACTATGGAGAGGAACTGCCAAAAGAATTAAAAATCATTGCCTGTGCAGAATGGAAATGCCTGCAAGGTAGCAATGGTAGGTATAGGAGCCTGGTTTTTGCATTTTAAGTCTTTCAGAACAATTTTGTAATGAAATTTTTTGAGAAAAGATAGACATAAGATCATGCAGGAGTTCCCTGGTGGCTCAGTGGGTTAAGGATCTGGCATTGTCGCTGCTGTGGCATGGGTTTGATCCCTGGTCTGGGAACTTTTGCATGCTGTGGGCCCAGCCAAAAAAAAAAAAAAAAATTATGAAAGGAAGGGAAGAGAGTAAGAAGCAGAGGACCTTAAGAATTCTGAGGAACATAGCATTTAAAAGGAAGAGGAGCCTAAATAAAGACTGAGAAGGTGACAGCGAAGAGATGGAAGAAGAATCAGAAGAATGCATTCCATGGCAATGAGAGGGGGGCTTTAACTGAGTTTCTACCTGCTGTGGAACTCACCACACTTATATCTAATCTGGAATTACAAAGTATTGAGCCTCAGCTCTTGTGGCACAGCCAGAACAGGTCCATGAATACCTGGCCCTGGGAAAGCAGGTGGAGCCAACAGTCAAAAACTGCTCAATTGCCCACCTCCTCCCTGAGCTACTTACCTCCCCATCAGCCTGGCCTCCCCTGCCCTGCAGGACAGGACCCAGGGCTCCTGTTTCAAGGGTAGGATTCTGGGACTCTCCTTCCCTGGTTCTCTGTGGCTTCCATTTAGCTATCCTCATGCTCACTTCACCCTGAGACTCTGTCCTTTGCCTCTTGGACTGGATCTGATATTCACCTGGGGCTGTTCAGGTGTCCCTACCTGTTCCTAGGGTTGCCGGGGCATGCAGCTCCCACCCCCCCACCCAAATGTGATGGGAATAGTCTATGAAGCAGCTGTAACATCACCTTTCCTGAGATAACACCAGCCCAACATTTGGATAACATCGGCCCAATACTCACCCATTTTCTTTATTGTTGTTGTTGTTGTTGTCTTTTTGGGGCCACATGGGTGGCATATAGAGGTTCCCAGACTAGGGATCTAATCAGAGCTGCAGCCGCCAGCCTACACCACAGCAATGCCAGATCCAAACTATGTCTGCGATCTACACCACAGTTCATGGCAATGCCAGATCCTCAACCCAATGATCAAGGCCCGGGATTGAATGTGCATCCTCACAGATGCTGATCAGATTCTTTTCCGCTGAGCCACAGTGGGAACTCCTTGCTCATTTTCAATGAGCATTCTCTAGTTAAACTGCTTCATGGCTGGATAATGTGGCCATGGGTTGTTTATAAATATGCAAATTCTCTAATTGGAAATTAAAAGCATTAATTCTTTAGGAAGGAAGGTGGTGAGGGAGGCCATAACAGTACTTCCAGGCCAATGACTGAATAAGCCAGCATGTTCTGGAAGTAAGGAAAGAAAGGACCCTCAAGGAAAGCTCCATCATATAGCACCTGCGAAATGAGAGACATACCAGAGGCCTATGGAAATCCAACTTGAGAGGTGATTTGAAGACATGTAACTGTCTCGAAGCAGATGGAACAGGACAGTCACCAGTGACTGAGGGAAGTTGATTCAGTGTAGGCAAGTTGGGATGTTATTACCATCATAATGGTATTTACCGAGCGCTTGCGTTGGGCAGTAGAACACTTGACCACTATTAGTTCACCTAATCCTCACAAAAACACCATACGGTGAGGTCAGTGATATGATTATTATTCCCAGTTCACAGATGAGGAAACTGAGGCTCGGAGAGGCTATCTAACTTGCCCCAAGTCCCACAGCTGACAGAGGTGGGGTTTGAAACCAGGCAATACAGTCTGGAAATGCCCTCACAAACTTAAACTGCAGTGTGACAAATACAGATCGCATGCTCTGAACATATTTCCGGCTGAGAAGCAGTCCTGCCTCTGTAAGGAAAACATTGTTATAGAGCCCATAACAAATATGGGATGTGGGAGCTAACCAAAGAAGTGGGCCCATATACGGGTTCCACTCCTATGGAGGGTGAAGTCCTGATAGGAAATTTTGTGGCCAGGCATCCAAGTGTAGACAGGGCTTCTGAGTAAGACTTAAGAAAATCTAACTCATCACTAACTCTGAGCACAGAATGAGCTTAGCCAATCTCTCCGCATCTCAGTGCAGAGAGTCCTGGGTTTCCAGCACTGACCTTCTGAAAAGGTATGTATCCTGATACAAATTGTAGCCTCGAAAAGTCCAATGGCACAACATTCAGGGAGAAATTTTGTGAAACATAATTGCAACAAATTGAGCCTATAAATTAGCAGGGTTGGATCCATTTTTAAGGAAAATCCTTAACACAAGATCCCAAACCTGAGCATGCAAGTCTGTAGTTAAATTTTACTCCCAGGCCAAAGAGCTTTCCAGGTGAAGCCAGATGCATCCTTAGGTAATTCAGAGACACAGTTCATGTAAAAAGAACTGCAAACTTTGTCGAAAAGGACTCTCGCTCTTTGTTCAGCTTTGGCATTAGAGCCCTCATCTCACATTGCTCTCAAATCCTGATTTGTTGGAAAATCAATCCAAATGTCTCCCGACCAGCCCCTTTCCCTTCTAGTAAGTTTTACGAAGCAATAAATTCACATCAAACACGATTCACTGAGAAACTTCAGATGAAACTAGTCAAATTCACTATACAGTGGACACCCCCAAGGAAATCAACATTCCTCCTTCAGGTTTTTCCACAGGGAGCGCCACTGAGATCTTCCCCCACCCACCCCTGCGTAGGGCACAATTCCCAGGAAGGGTTCTTGCCACAGATATGGAGTGGAAGGCTTGCAGAGCTGAGACTTCTGCATGAAAAAGCCATGTGGCTCCAGCCACGCTCTGAGTATTCTTAGCTCGAAACTTGCAGTTCAGCCCAGACTTGACTCCTCAAGGCACCCAGCTGCAAACTTTCTTGCCAAAGGCCCAAAGCAGTAAGTTCAAGGTGCTTCCTGCCTCCGACTCAGCCAATGTGGAAGGACCTCATGTTGACAGTGGTGCAGAAGCAGCTCTGAGCCTTCTCTAAGAGTGCTCTGGAAAGCATTATCCTGCCCAAATGGATGAAAGTCTCTTTGAAAGCATTTCGCCCAGCCTGCTCAGAGATGAAGACAAAAACCATAACACATGGGAAGGACCAATATCCCACGCACGGCTGATTGATATTATCTGGGTGCTCTGCTTTCGAAAACCTTTTGCTCACAGGAGAAAGACTCGTTCCCATCGCTAAATGTCCCTGGATCGAGTCATTCGCCTTTTCCCAGTCTCAAGGAGCTCCACTGCAAAACAGAGTTGGACTATGATCACTGAGGTCCCACACTGTCCAGTAATGACAAATGACAAAAGTGGTCAAACGCTTGCAATTGCATGTGACTCAACATAGCTTATATCTACACACACCCTCCTTCCCTCACTGTACATCCACACTCACGAACACGTACTCGTTCTGTAGAAATGTATTGCCTGCCAGATTCCAAGCACACTTCTGGGCACTGAGGATAGAACAGCAAACAACACAAAGCCCTGCTTACTTGGAGCTTACTTTCCAGGACTGGCCACAAACAAAATCATCCACAAATCAGGGAATGATACCCGCTCTGGAGAAAAACACAGCTAGAGACGGTCAGAGTTGGGTAGGATGTTCCATTAGAAATATTATTAAGAGAGGCCTCTCTGAGTCAGATGACTTTTGAAAAAAAAATAAAACAAACTAATGAATATTAAAAAAAGGAATAAACTTACAGATATAGAGAACAAATTAGTGGTTACCTGTGGGAAGAGAAAGCTGGGGAAGGAGCAAGAGATACAAATTCTTAGGTATAAAATAAGCTGCAAGGATATATTGTACAACACAGAGAATATAGCCAATGTCTTAATAACTATAGATGGAGTATAACCTTTAGAAATTGTAAATCACCATTGTACACTTAAAACATTATATATAATATAGATATAATAGATATATACAGACATAGGCGTATATATATATATATGGCATATATACATGAGGCCACTTAGGCAGAGTTCTGAAAGATAGATGACGAAGGAGTGAGCATTGGATATTCATGACAAAGAGGTTCCCGTGGAAGCAACAGCATGGGCAAAGGCCCTGAGAGGGAACCATCTTGACCTATTCAATGGTTAAAGACTTACAAGGGAATCAGTGGCTGAGAAAGAGAGTGACAAAGTGGGGAGGAGAGTGGAAGGAGTTGAAGTCAGAAAGATGCTCCGGGTCTGGCAAAGCCTTGCTCCAAGTGAATGGAAAACCACTGGAGGGTTTTGCGCTTTGGAATGGTGCAATCTGATAGATGTGCTTCAAAGAGTATTCTCACTGCTGTATGTGACAAACAGACTTAGAGGGAAAAGAGTCTTCCTCTAAGGAGGGGCCAGTTAGGAGGCCATTGCAATAACCCACATGAGGAATGACAGTGGCTCAGACCAGGTGGCAACAGTAGAGCTGATGAGAACTGGATATAGCATGAAGGTGGAGTCAACAGGATGTGCTAACGGACAGTGTGGGGTATGTGCAAGAGAAGACTCAAAGATGACTCCCAGATGGAGTTTCCATCTACTGGCCTGGGAAAGACTATGGGAAAACATACTTGGGGCCTGGGGGAGCTGGAAATCTGGATGTTCCATTTTAGGCATGAGAAGTTTGACATGCTTATAAAAATGTGATATTAATACCGCAGGCTTCTAGAATCTTCTCTGGAGACTTTAAAATATAATTCCCTGAAGACTTTAAAATATAATCCCCAATGATATCACTCACATCCTTTACATGGGAACTGTCCAGGAAATACCTGTGCCCAGGGGTTTGCCAGCAAATATTTAACAACCTGTCCTCCAGGGGGAAGAAACGTCTTCATTTGCAGCAATGTCCTGATTTCCATGGTATAAATACTATCACCGTGGCCAATTTCAAGCTGGCAGTGTGAAGTCATTGACTGCAGAGAGGGGCAGGATGAGCACTTTGGCTGGCCCATGCCATCATGAACAACAGGCTCCAGCACAGCGCTGCAGTGACCCCTTCCCCAGCAAGATCCCCCCCCTCCCAACCACCACCACCACCCAGTCCTCAGAAGAGAGAGGAAGACGGCAGAAACCAGGGCAATTTTAGGCAGGGAGGTAATGGCTTTAGGCGGTTATCCTTTAAACACCTTTGCAGGGTTTTCAAAAAAACAGGTTGTGAGAAAGCCTGAGGCTTTTGTATTATAAACAGCTGCCTTCTTCTAACAGACTGATCCAAGATCTGACAATAATTATCTCTAATGTAAAACAAATTTACTCTCAAATTTCACTGGGGGGTGGTGGGGGGTAGGGCAGGGCATGGTCCCAGGTCCCATGAATGATCCCCAAGTCATTGTGAAAGAAAGGAAAGCTCCATCTACATATTTGTTTCTGGTTTCTGAGCCCAGGAGCCCTTTCTCAATTAGTCAGCATATACCTGGACCACTTTCAAATTTGGTGTGAGAAAAAAAATTTTTGCTCTAGGCTATAATCAGCTCCTGGAGAGAACTATTTTCTCCGGGCAATGAATGACATTAAATTTACCATAGCAGACTGTTGTCCAGTCAGCCAATTAAAGATTCTTTTTTCTCCTTCTCCACTCTAGAACAGTTTCTAATTCTCTCTGCACTTTTAGAATCAGCTGGAAAAAAAATTTTTTTTGAGTACTCAGGCCAGGCAGGGATGGGTGGGACACTGACATCCAAGATTCAGATGCAATTGGTCAGTGAGAACTGGGCTTGAGTCTTTTTTAATTTTATTTATTTATTTGCTTTTTAGAGCCACACCTGCAGCATATGGAAGTTCCCAGGCTAGGGGTCGAATCGGAGTTACAGCTACTGACCTATACACCACAGCCTCAGCAACACAGGATCCAAGCCACGTCTGCAACCTACACCACAGCTCACGGCAATGCCGATCCCTGATCCACTGAGTGAAGCCAAAGATTGAGACCCTGCATCCTCATGGATACTAGTCGGATTCATTTCCATTATGCACAACAGGCACTCCCTGTGGGTCTCTTTTTAAATGCTCCCCAGCTGATGGTAGTGTATAGCCAGGGCTAAGCACCACTGCAAGTTTGAGTGATGAGTGTGGTTAGGTTAAAATCAACCTATCTTTTTGTGGCTGTTGAAAAAGCACTCCTACACATACAGTAGCGGCTCAGTGAGGTGGATAAGTACAGGGCTAGGAATTAACTAGCCCAGGGTCTAGTCCTATTTCTGCCATTTAACATACGTCCTTGGAAAGGCTGTTGACCAGTGTGAATCCCAGGGGTTGGGATATGTGGTCCTGGCTCCAGGCTTGCCTGCCCACCTGACATGCCTATCAGTTCAAATACAGGAGCCGTATCATAGGTGCTTCTCCTTGGCACCTACCAAGGAAGCCCCTTGCATGGTGTGAGGGCGTGTTTTCCTAAGAGTGGTGGCCGGGCTGTTGCTGCTCACAACAGCTCAGAGAGCTGGTAAAACATCCTGATAAGAAACGCCCTCGCAAAATAAGGCTGGACCAAGGACTTCCCCCGAATCATGCATCTTGTCAGGTTGATATATATAATCCTAACCTTTCCCAACTTCCATACCTGAGTTTAGTTAGGGGTTTTATCCCCTGAAAAGGAGGCAGCAGAACTCAGGGAAACCCAGGACTGTTCAAAACACTGAAATTTCACAGAGTTCCTGACCAAACAATAAAGCAGTCAAAATTCAATTAAGAAATTCATTCCAGGAGTTCCCGTCGTGGCTCAGTGGTTAACGAATCTGACTAGGAACCATGAGCTTGCATGTTTGATCCCTGGCCTTGCTCATTGGGTTAAGAATCCAGCATTGCTGTGAGCTGTGGTGTAGGT
This sequence comes from Phacochoerus africanus, assembly GCF_016906955.1. Lineage (NCBI taxonomy): Eukaryota > Metazoa > Chordata > Mammalia > Artiodactyla > Suidae > Phacochoerus > Phacochoerus africanus. Next base: position 56,967,866 of record NC_062544.1, read on the forward strand.
TGCAGACGCGGCTCAGATCTGGCATTGCTGTGGCTCTGGCGTAGGCCGGCGGCTACAGCTCCGATTCAACCCCTAGCCTGGGAACCTCCATATGCCGAGGGAGTGGCCCTGGAAATGGCAAAAAGACAAAAAAAAAAAAAAAGAAAAGAAAAGAAAAGAAAATAAATTCATTCCAAAATCAAGTGATGCAGATCTTTTGAGTTATTAACAGTAGGAGCCCCTCCCATGAACACTGGCCATTAACAGTCATTTGCACCAAACACATTACAGTGTAAGTCTACAGATTCTCTTTCCTGTCCTGCCTCCCCAGTCCAGAACAATCCCATCCCCGACCCACACCCCCCCACACACACCCCACATCGACAGCAAACTGGGACCCAAAGAAACAAAGAGAAGACAACAGCAAACAAAACAGAGTGGATGGAGAACAGATAAAGGCTGGTCGACAAACTGAAGGTCAAAGGCCCAGAAAATGTTCCCAAGAAGGACGAGGAAAATCTTCATTAGAGAGCAGAGCCTGGCCAAGGACGAGGCCCCCCGGGAGGTAGAGCCTGACGTACCTCGAGGGACACAGCCATTCAAGGGGTCAGAACTGGCTCAGAGCAAGCAATGTCAGCCTCCCCTTATCACACTAGAGATGCTTCCGGCCCATCTCCCACCTCCAAGTGGGTCCCTGGGGGCAGTTGGAGAGGAAGACGCGCTCAACAGCCAGTGGCCACAGAGGCTTTTGATTAAGGAAAGTTAGTGGAATGGAAGCTTCATCTTTTAAATCCCTCAAAACAGTTTCCAAAAAATAAAAAAATGTCGATAGAAAAAGAAGGGTGGGCAGAAATGCTCAAGGCTTCAGGCCGCGAAGACCAGATGGGGGAAGCAAATAAATTAAGTGCTTTCAACAAGAGAGCCGGGTGATGCTGCCAAATGAGGCAGGGGAGGGGATTCTCTTATTTTGTTTACCTCTCTTCTCACCCAAGAACACAAGCTGCGAATTCATGGACATGGACAGTGGAAGGAATCAGTTACACTCACCAGGTCCCCCTTTAAAAAATACAAGCACAGGTTCAGCAAATCTGGTCTCTTGCCTATGCTGGCCCCTCTTCCTGAGAAGCTCTTTCTTAGCCCTCAGAAGCCAACTCAAATGTCACCCTCCTCTGTGAGGCCCCCAGACTCCCCCAGGGAGAATCTACATCTCCTTCTCCTTTGTTCCCAAGGCCTTCATCCATGCTCTTCAAGGGCATCTTGTATGTTGTCATCTAGCTTTGTGTCTGTCTCCCCAAGTAAACGGGGAGCTCCCGGGGATAAGAGCTAGACCTTGCTCATTTTCTCATCCCCATTGCCTAAGAAATGCTTACTAGGGGAACAGATGGAGCGAAACAAGGATCCAGGGGAATTCAGAAAGCGCACAGCTCTAGAAAGGAATCCTCATCTACAGGAGACAAGGGTGCTACCTGACCACACAGCAGCCTTTTTTTTTTTTTTTTTGTCTTTTTGCCTTTTCTAGGGCCACTTCCCATGGCATATGGAGGTTCCCAGGCTAGGGGTCTAACCTGAGCTGCAGACGCAGGCCTACGCCACAGCCACAGCAACATGGGATCCGAGCCACGTCTACGACCTACACCATACATAGCTCATGGCAACGCCGGATGTTTAACCCACTGAGCAAGGCCAGGGATTGAACCTACAACTCCATGGTTCCCAGTCGGATTCTTTAACCACTGTGCCACAACGGAAACCCCAAGGCAGCCTTTCTTACAGGCAGCGAGTCATCTTTTCTGGACATCTGGAAGGGCCGTCAGCATGGTCTCAGCCAGTCTCCTCTGTGTCTCCCTCTATTTATACCCTGGGGCCAGAAAACGGGAAGAGGCTGCCTGAACCCAAGGACAACGATCAGCAAGCAATATCTTCTCTGCATTTATTCTTGGCAAGGATCCCCAGAGGTTAGGTTTCCTTTAGAAAGCAGCCACAGAGAGAAGGAAATTTCAGGTTTTTAATTATTTGGCTATTGCCAAAGAAATTGACAGAAACTTTAAATATCTGCTTGGGTAGTCCTCAAGGCACCAAAATTCACCCTGAAGCAAAAACACCATAGGCATTTCGAAAGTTCCTGACTCAAAAAAAAAAAAAAAAAAAAAAAAAAATTTCAGGTTACTGGAAAGGTAACAGCAAAAAACAAAAAATTAAAAAGAGTGAAATGGAAAGAGTCTCTAAAACAGCAAGAAATTTAAAAGATGGTGATATAAAATCACCATCCTATCCAAGTATTTTAATTGTGTAATAGGACAAAACAATGTTCAGTAAAATATCTGGGCTCATACTTAATGGACCTAAAAACACATACATACATAGACACGTGCATATAGTACATCAACTATTAACCTAACTTGCTCAAATCTTTTTTTTTTTTTTTTTAGGGCCTCACTAGCAGAATATGGAGGTTCCCAGGCTAGGGGTCGAATCAGAGCTACAGCTGTCTGCCTACGCCATAACGACAGCAACACTAGATCCAAGCCACGTCTGTGACCTACACCACAGCTCACAGCAACGCTGGATCCTTAATCCACTGAGCGAAGCCAGGGACTGAACCCATGACCTCATGATTCCTAGTGGGATTCGTTTCCGATGCACCACGACAGAAACTCCTCGAATCCCATTTTGATCCCCATCAAGGAAAAGCAGCAAAAGCTACAGCGACAAGGAGCACATGTTCAGAGGGTCAGACCTGAACTGAATCTCCCAGCCTCCCAGCTGTGGGACCTTGAGCATATTACTCAAGCCCCCTGAGCCTCAGTTTCTTTATATATAAAATGGGCTGTTGTGAGGCTTCCTGAGGTGGTGTATGCAAAAGATCTCAGTGTGGTGGCAGGGACAGAAGAAGCTCTCAGGAAGTGATGAGTGGCAGCATTGGCAGTAGAAGTCTTCAGATCACTACAACCATCGTCATAGTAACAAGAAAAGAAATGGGTGTCAAGACTTTAAGAAGAAAGGAAAGTCCTGGACTTTCTTCTGTCGGGGCATGTGTTTAACAAATGCCTTGGTCTCTCTCTAGAATCCTTAATAATCATAAAAAGATCCAATTACAGTCACAGAATTAACCAGGAAGAATATTCACACATTTGATCAAGCTTTTCAACCAAATAGTTGAGTCAAAACTCAACTTTTCTGAACATTCATTTCCCAGGAAAACCCCACACCTAGAAGCTTAGTTCCCCTAAGACTGAATTGTTCATTGGTTCTGCCGAGAGGCTGCCTAAATACACACTTCCTTCTAGAAGTCACATCAGAGAGCACTTGTTATGTACCCAACAGTTTGGAGGAACTGAATACATACCTCCCAAGATGAGGCCTTTTTTGGCATTAAAAGTGAAGTATCTAACCCCAAGCTTGTGGGGGTTTTTTTGTTTGTTTGTTTGGTCTTTTTAGGCCCGCACCTGCGGCATATGGAGGTTCCCAGGCTAAGGGTCAAATCAGAGCTGTAGCTGCTGGCCTACACCACAGCCACAGCAACGCAGATTCCAAGCCCTGTCTGCAACCTACACCACAGCTCAAGGCAACACCAGATCCTTAACCCACTGAGCAAGGCCAGAAATCGAACCTTCATCCTCATGGATACTAGTCAGATTCGTTTCTGCTGAGTCAAGATGGGGAACTCCATGGGCTTTGTGATAACAGATATGTTGCCGAAGACAGCGCACTGTCACCAGAGACTTGAAAAACTCAGTAGGACAAAGTTGCCCTCAATTTTATTACAGGTTTTCAAGGGCTAAAGACCAGACATTTAAACATGAGTGTATGGTTTTGTGTGTGTGTGTGCGTGTGCATGTGTGTGCACAAGCAACCAAAGCAGATGTGAGGATTATGAGCCATGTCCCACACCTGACTTTTCCCATCATGTTGACGATGCTCCCAACTATTATAACTTGGTTCATCTACACCAGAGAGGCCAAGAAAAAGGAAAGAAAGACCTAAGGACACTGAAACCCAGCCAGCTTATAAGTTTTAGCACTTAGTCCTTTTTGGCTACTGTCATAGAATACCATAGACTGAGGCAAGAATGGGGAGCTTATAAATAATAGAAGTGGAAATGTATGTCTCACACTTCTAGAGGCTAGAAGTCCAAAATAAAGGCCCTGGCATATTCAGCATCCAGTGAGAATCCCCTCCCCAGTTCCTGGTTCACAGATGGCCAACTTCTCACGGTGCCCTCACATGAGCTCTCTTCTAAAGGGCACTAATTCCATTCTTGGGGGACCCACCCTCATGACCTAATCACCTCCCAAAGGCCCCGCCTCCTAGCACTATCGCACTGGAGGGCAGGATTTCACCATACGAATTTGGGGAGAACACAAATATTCACTCTATGGCAAGTACCGAGAATTAAGAAGATGCGTACATTCAAAGGGCACGTTTCTACAAACTCCATCTTTTTCTAAGTTGGCAGGTGGGTTAGGAATTTCTTGTCCTTTTCTTTTGCAGTTCATCTTTAGCATTTGGGTTGGGGACAATGGCAATACATTACACAATTATGCCATTGGGGACAATGGCAGTTATAATTATATTCCACATACACAGACCAAGTGATGACTGCAGAATTATACTTGGTAAGAGGAGGAATCCATTCTTGGATGAAAAATCTGGATAAAAGAGTGGATAATGGTAGACGATTGGGAGCTGGCTTTACATGTATTTCCTTATTACATATGTGAGCAGGTATACACATATATGTGCAGCAATTAACACCAATATTATATATGTGTGTGTATAAAGATATGTATTCATGTGTACATATAAACATGGGGTTGCTATGTATATATTTCTATGCATAAGGGTGTATATATGTGAATACACATACATATGCAGGCATTGAGCAATTTGTGTGTGTAAACAGTATATGTGTGTGTTCTTGTGAAGTTTCATCCCTCACAAAAGAATTTGTCTCCTGAGCCCTGTCTATAGCTGACATACGGCCTTGTTTTAGGAAATGTGTTTTCCATTTATAGAGTTTATTATCCCCTGGTTGTTCTCTTCCTCCAGTAATGTTGAACCTATATCTTCTTCCCCCTTCCCACCAGATCACCTGCCCCTACTGGGAAAAGCCAAGTACTTCCCACTCTTGCAGGATCATGACTCACCCCATCTCACCCTGTGGACAGTCCAGGGCAACCCACCCCTGTCTTAAATGACTGTCTCTATCCATCCCAACTCCTTCCTCCACAGGGCCTTTTTCTGCCCCAGTAGAGCAGAGATTTTGGTGGGAAGGCTCATCCAGGCAGCTACTATGGCACATGTGTCATCCGGATTGAATAACGCCTTGTACTCAAGTACCCCCTGTAGACGGAATCAAGTCTTATCCCATCCGTTCTTGGTGAAAGTTTTGTCTCCCTATGTTTCAGAGTCTCTTAAGACAGTGTGGATTTAAGCTCCGACGTTTACATAAATACAACCCCTCTGCCCTTGAGAACATGTGGGAAATTCTCCATCCGCTAAAGGGCTTGGGTCACTATATGTGCCCACATGCCTGAACCTGATGCTCTACGTGCCATGCCCTGGTTCTCTGTCTCCCTTTAGCCTGGGGGATCCCTCCTGAGCACAGAGTATAAGGTCTTCCCCAAAGCCCAGCCTCTTGAGAGGCAAAGGGAAGGATGCATCTCCCTGCCCATAGCACTCCCACGCCACTCCCAGCCATGCCATGAGCACAGCCAGCAGGGTACCAGGCTTCACCCTAGTCAAGCCTTAGGCGGTCTGTCTTTAATACACCTCCACCATTCCATATGCACTCCTGCCCCCTCCCTCCAGGGCCCCTGTTCATACCCCCAGTTGCCTAGTCTTGGCCCAGAGGCACTCCTCATGCCCCACAGAGCCCCACAATCTCGAAATCCCCTTAAACCTTCTCCATCCTCATCAAAAACACATCTATCTTCTCTGTCCTTTGTCCCCAGAGGTGATGGAGATGATGTGTCACTCCATCAATTTATTTATTTGGCTTTTTAGGGCTGCACCCAAGGCATATGGAGGTTACCAGGCTGGGGTCTAATCAGAGCTATAGCTGCCAGCCTACACCACAGCCACAGCAACACCAGATCCAAGCTGCATCTGTGACCTACACCACAGCTCACAGCAACGCTGGATCCTCAACCCACTGAGCGAGGCCAGGGATCAATTCCAAAACCTAGTTGGTTCCTAGTTGGATTTGTTTCTGCTGCACCACAATGGAAACTCCGACTCCATTAATTTAATTACCACCCAATGCACCTGCCAGCTAACAGGTTATCCCTTATCAAGAAGAACGTCAATGGAGTTCCCACTGTGGCTCGGTGGCTTGCAAACTAGTATCCATGAGGACGCAGGTTCGATCCTTGGCCTCACTCAGTGGGTTAAGGATCCGGCATTGCAATGAGCTGCAGTGTAGTTTACAGATGCTATTCAGATCTGGCATTGCTGTGGCTAAGGCATAGGCTGGCAGCTGCAGCTCCAATTCCAGCTTGGAAACTTCCCTATGCCGTAGGTATGGCCCTAAAAAAGGCAAAAAAAAGAAAAAAAAAGTCAACAGAAGGTAAAACTAGAGGTGGGATTCTAAGAACTCAAGCTAGGCTAACAAGGAGTCTCTTGGGGGAGGAGTAAGATTTGGCCCTCTCATGCCATCCCATGTCAAGAGTCATCAGCTCCATGCAAAGAGCAAAGAGGAGGAACAGAAGACCAGGGAAAAGCACTTCCCTGAAAAGACCAGGTTAAGGTTCCCAGTCCTCACCCCCCACCCTGACCTCTCCCACAACCACACATGGAGCATCTGTTGGCTCCCACGTGGAGGGTGGGCTTCCTCGCCCTGCGGTAGGGGAGGCCAGCAGACAAACAGCACTCCAGGGTCAGGGGAGCGTCCGTCTGCTTCCCCAAGGGCACCAGCGAAGGGCGGGAATACAGGGAGCTCAAAGGCCAAGTAATCAGAATCACTTTTGGCAGGAATACAAGGGCCATCAAGAAGCTAATTCAGATCCCGCTTGGCTGACTCAGGTCTGGAAGGAATAGAGAAAGAACAAGAGAATTATGTAGCAAATTGTCAGAAGGCAGGAAAGACCCAGGCCCTTGGTCTTAATCATGTTCCATGTGAAGTTCTGGCATTGATGCATGTATGAAACCTGCCAAGACTTGAGTAATGGGAACAAACAGTGGGGGGGGGGTGCTGAGAGTGACTGGTGGGGAGGGGAAATCAGGCTGTGTCTAGGTGGTGCCAAACATCTGGGTAAACTGTCAAATGCTGAAGCCAACATCGAACCACTCTGTCCTATAGAATAGCAAACAAGCAAACACCGAATTTGAAATTGTCTGGGTCATGTCATTGTAATTTGGCTTTGTTTTATTTTGCAGTGTTTATGCAGATGTTTGAAAGTTCCTTGAGGGCATAACCAAGATTTATTTATTTTCAGGTATCTCTACCTTCCAGCACTTAGTTCATGTCTTCCTCTACATGTTTGAGAAACGGACAGAGGGAAGGGAGAAGGCGGAAGCCAGGTACAGATTAACCCCAAATCCTTCATGACAGGCAGACCGCATACTTCCTTGCCCAAACTGGGACACTTTTGAGAGTCAGTAGGGTTGCTAACACTGGTCCAGGCCATTCAGTCACCCTACTTAATGGCCAGATGTATATGGAAGACGAGGCATTAGGAAGAAAGTGCCCTTGTTGTTTTCCAAACCCTATAAGCTAGACAAGCTTGAAGTGCACAAGACATAGGAAGAAGGTGAAGGCAGCTGGAGCAGAGAGAGGGGAGAGCGGGAAAATGAGGCAGGACTTGGACTTCTTTCCAGGTGTGATGAGGTGTCATGGATGGTAGGGGGCTGGAGAGTTTGCCTGGGTGAGTGACCAGATGTGATTTATGTTTTAAAACATCTGTCTGGCTGCAGGAGGGAGAATGAATTATAGGGGGAAGCATAGCATTGGACCATTGTGGTTTTCCAAGTACAAGAGGATGGTGGCTTGTGCTGGGGGTGGTAGGTGCAGAAGAGGCAGAAAGAAGGAGACGGTTCCAGGATGACTGGTCTACTCTGAGTTGCCGATGCCATGGATGTGGAAGTTAAGAGAGGCATCAAGAACAACCCTGAGATTTAGAGGCTGAGCCACCAGCTAGGTAGATGGTGATGTCCTCTGTCTACCTGGGGAAGCCAAGGGAGGTCAGTAGTCTTGCAAGGACTTCACTGACCCCCATCTGAAAACAAGTTACCCAAAAATCCTCAGCTGCTCCCTGGGTCTCCCCCTTGTCAACATCTGGACTTGTTGTGCATATGGGCTTCTCAGGTTAAAGACAATCTCCCCCATGAGATCGTTGGCCCGTTGATAGCTGATTTGCCAAGCACTTAAAATGTACTCAATCAAAATCTGATGAAAGGAACACCAAGATAAGTTTTATTTTATGCTAATCTTGAGCTCTAGTCCATGTTCTGGGGCCAGTGGGCAGCGGAATCTTGGTCAAACCATTGGGCCTCACTGGTTTTTGATTCATCCCTACAAGGACAGTTTGCATGAGATGCTTCCCAAATTCCCTTTCAGCTCAAACATTTGGGGACCATGATTATGTTCCTTGATGCTCCCAGGTGAGCTAGAATCAGCAAAGCCAGAAAGCAGTATCCAAAGCCTTCTGAACTGAAGAAATATTTCAACCTAGAGCTTAGGAGGGAGGTCTTCCCCAGTGCCCAAGCCCTCACACCAATAAGTGGAGAGATATCTTTTGTTAATGGCCGCACCGATGGCATATGGAAGTTCCCAGGCCAGGGACGGAATCCAAGCAGCAGCTGTAATCTACACTGTAGCTGCTGCAATGCCAGATCCTTGAACCCACCGCCCAGGGCCAGGAATCAAACCCACACCTCTGCAGGGACCTGAAGCTGCTCCAGTCAGATTCTAAACCCAGGCACCACAGTGATCAGTGCCCTGCTTTCTTTTCCTTCATGTCTGTTTCCATTATTCAAAGTTTTGTGTGTGCTTCACATGCAATAAACCAGATCATCTTTGCACGAAAAATGACTAAGGCTGCTATCCTCTGATGACACAAAGCATGATTTTCTTTTCTCCTCTCCTCCTTCCTTTTTCCAGCCCCATGTCCAAGCAGGAACTCTGGAATGAGCCCCAGGAAGATGCTGCTCTGCCAACAGCTCCGTAATCTCTGGGTCTCCCCAATTCCATGTTTGGCATTCCCAAACCCAACAGCTTCCCCTGACCTCCTCTTTCTTCTTAATAATAGAAAAGAGTGGGTAAAAAAACTGACAGGTAACCCCAAACTCCATGTTAGTCATAAGTTAAAACTTCCTGAGCTACTAACAAAAACCAGAACTCATCCTAGGAATATTTCAAAACCTCTGCACTTAGACAAGATTGGTATCAAGTTGCAACCCTTTCCACTGCCACCTCCTACAATCATGCCTCATGCCAATAGCTAGCCCAGGCCCAAAGGAAAGCTCCAGAACACCAGGCCAGAGGCCACAGTCCTGAGCTCAATTATCATAGCCCCAAATATACTGCTAGTGGGACCTCTCTGCCTGTTTCTCCAAACCTTGGATCCCAAGCCCTGGCCTACTTCCACCTTCTGTTCCACCTTTCTGATTATACCAGACTTTGGGCCACCAATCTCTGGCCATACTCTGCCCATGCCCCATGCCTGACATGGGCCCTCATCCACTGGACAAATATTGACATTGGTGCCCTGTGGAATCTAAGAAACCAAGTCATCACGGGTCTACCAGCTCCCCTGTTTTGCATTTCCTCCACCATTCCAACTTGCAGCTTACATTCTGTTTCAGGTCCTCTATGGACCTTTCTTAGGCTAAAGCCTCCTCTTACGGAACTCCTGGTTCAAGCTTCCATTGGGAGCTTGGTGAGCAGCCCCAGTGGTGACTGTTTTCTCTGCTACATTCTCTTGTTTATCCTGCTGATTCCAAATCTTTTGTTATAGAGAGGTATGGCCAGGACCTCCAAATTCTCTTTCCTCAATCTTTGTCCAATTTAAAGAAAAATTAACATATCCAGTAGCAACTGCAGACTGCAAAGATATGCCTTCCAGGTCTGATCTGATCCACCATCAATTCATTGCCATATCTGTAACAGGGCCTGGTTATGTCTGTCCATAATAACAGATAACTGCCCTTGTCCCTCTACAGTTATTCAGTTATTCTCTGTAACTGTGAGCCTGGTTAAGTAGAAGTCTGATCATATCACATCTGTGCTCAAAATCCTGCAATTTCCCTCCTCTTCATTTCAAGGTAAAAGCCTAAATCTTCACAATAGTCTAGAAGTCCCTTCAAAATCAGAGCTGTAGTCAACGGTTTCTGAAACATACCAAGGCACACTCCTGCCCCAGGGCCTTTGCACTGGTTATTCTTTGGCCTGAAGTAGTTTTCTATGGATAGCATGGCTCATTCACTGCTTCTACTGTTTCAAATATTTTCTCAAATGGCATAGGCAGGTCATCTCATTTACAATGTCACCCACCACCTAGTCATCCAACCCCCCTTGTCTTGCTTTTATTTTTCTAAATCACATTCTATTATACCATGTAATTCACTTACTTAGTATGTCATCCTTTATTTCTTTCTCTTCCACTAGAATGTAAACTCCCAGACAGAGGGAATTTTTGTCTGTCTTGTTCAGTGATGAATCATCAGGGCCTATAAGAGTGCCTGACACATAATATTACTGAATAGATTAACCCATTAATTAATAAGAAGTTCATCAGTAGTTAAGATTCTCAGCTCTAGTCTTACTGCTGGGTTTGAAGCTCTGATTTTCTGCTTCTACTGGTTGTGTGACTTCAAGCAATAGTTTCTTAACTATTTTATACCTCAGTTTACCCATCTGCAAAAACGAAAAAAAAAAAAAAATGCTAGTACTTTGCAGGGTTGCCAATGAGAAAGTTCATGAAGGATGCTTAGCACAGCGCCTGGAATACAGAAAGAATGCTGTGGATGGTATTTATTATCCTCAATTCTGGTGGGTGAATTAGACTTTTGGAAATAATCAAAAAGCTACCTGGACTGAAGCCTGGTAAATAAAGTAATAGTGTCTCAGCTCAAGCAAGATGGGAAGATAATTCAATATGAGCAGTTCTCTTTTGTGATTAATAAACTGGCTCCATAAAACAATTTTGGAGGAGGGGGGGAGCCATTCATGTTTTCAGCAGTGGTACTCCCAGTGTGGCCACTTGGAAAGACAAGACCCACTTGGCTGCATCACTTGGGACATATTTGCTAGTCCCGTGGGGTCCCCATAGTGGAAACAGAAACAGTAGAAACGGAGGCCCTTAGAGACTCTCTGCTGCCCCTGCTGCTTCACCCACTCTCTTTATGTTGCTTTTCTGCTAAGGAGATGCCAACTGCTCTCCAAGTATGTGGACCAGGAACCTCTGGGGAGAGAGTGCCCAAGCGGCTTTATGAAGAGGGTGTCACAGAAAGTGATATCCTGAACCAGACCAGCAGAAACCTGAGTGTTGAGAAGGTCTAGAAATCCAATCTGGGGAAGAGCCATCAGAGCCAGGACAGCTCATTTGCAGAAGAGACTTTCTGGGGCCCTGAGGAGGGGGAGGAAGAACAGAGTCATCCCCAAATGCCTGATCACCTGGTCACTTTACAGCTCTGGGGCCTTCCTCCCCTCTCAATTCAGGCACCACAGGGAGGGGGTGAGGATATAGGGGAGCCCAGAGAAACACAGTGGCCCTTCCATCCCAGAGGTGCCCTCTGTCCCTCTCCAGGGCTAAATATATGCTTCAAATTGTATTCAAGACTCAGGGAGGGACCTTAGGGACCATCCCTCCTCAGTTGACAGAGGAAAGAGCCAAAGAACTCAGAGAGAAGGGGGTAGAGGAGGCTGACACAGTTGGTGCCCCATCTGTACCCCTCCAGCCCACGCCCAAGGTCACATGCAGTCTCCCACCAAGTAAAGGCTTCCTGCATCTTCCTGTTGGAGCAAGACCTCCTGGCCTCAGGAACATACACAGCCAGCGGGCAGAGCAGGCCAGGTATGCCAGGAGGTTAATACTGTTAATAGCTAGAGTCGCCTCTGCCTATCAGGGGTGTAATTTCAAGGTGTGCCACACAGTCTCTTAGAGGGGCTTTTTCTCCTCCAGTTCAGGCCCCACCTGTTAAAATAATGGGGGAAATACTTTCATATTCAAACAAGAAGTGCTGAGCTTGAAGGTTCTAAACACTTTTGTTCCCCCCAATGCCTTTGGCAGCCTGGTGAAGCCCACGAACCTCTCCTCAGAACACTTATTTTCTTTTTGGCCAGGCCCATGGCCTGTAGAAGTTCCTGGGCCAGGGATCGAACCTGAGGCACAGCCGTGATCAACACCAGATCCTTAACCCACTGAGCCACAAGGGAACTCCCGGGATAGCTATTTTTAATGCACAAAGTAAAATGTATAGGATTATAAAGGACACTAAAAGTGTTCAAAGACAATTATCAAAATCATTTTAAATAACTGTAGGATATCATAATATGCTGATGTCTTTATTTTAGCACAACAGATAAAGATCTAAAGGAGAATCTCATAATTAACATAATTGAAAGTAGTGATGCAGAAAAGAAACTCATGGACTTGGAGAATAGACTTGTGGTTGCCAAGGGGGAGGGGGAGGGAGTGGGATGGATGGGGAGCTTGGGGTTAAGAGATGCAGACTATTGCTTTTGGAATGGATTAACAATGAGATCCTGCTGTGCAGCACTGGGAACTATGTCTAGTCACGTATGATGGAGCCTGATAATGTGAGAAAATAGAATGTGCACATGTATGTGTAACTGGGTCACCATGCTATACAGTAGAAAAAAAATGTATTGGGGAAATAATTTTTAAAAATTAATGATAAAAAAAGAAAGTAGTGATGAACTACTTATTTGATAAAGAATAGTTTCTGCAATGGCTGTGATGTGATGTGAAAATATGTGTGGTTTCTATCGTTAACTGGCGACACTACTGTGGTCTTGCCTACATTCATAATTAAAGGAAAAGGTAACATTCAGTTAAAAGTTGGAGAATATAGATGTAATTATTTCCCATCAAAATTAGAGATTTTGGGGAGTTCCTATCATGGTGCAGTGGAAACAAACCCGACTAGGAACCATGAGGTTGCAGGTTCAGTCCCTGGCCTCAGTCAGTAGGTTAAGGATCCAGCGTTGCCATGCGCTGTGGTATAGGTTGCAGATGCAGCTCAGATCTGGCATTGCTGTGGCTGTGACATAGGCTGGCAGCTGTAGCTCCGATTAGACCCCAGCCTGGGAACCTCCATATGGCACGGGTGCAGCCCTAAAAGGACAAAAGACAAAAAAAAAAATTAGAGATTTTCCATCCAAGTTCACAGACCCCCCTGAATTGTCTACATGGACCCTCTGGGGGTCTATGAACATCAGACAGGTTAGGGACCCTGTGCCAGAGTGTCTATGTGAGACTTGCTAACTGGTGACTCAAAACAGGTTCGGTGGCCCCTGGAATTTCCATTCTCTTTGTGAACAATTCGGTCTTAAAGCCACTAGCTGGGGCAGAGCAAAGTCGTCCTGCAGCGGGGATGGAGGAAGCCTCAGTGGCTCAGATGGAACTATCAGGGTTCAAACAGTGAAGAGGGTGGCCCTATCGAGGCAGGACGGCAGCAGATATGGGAGAGTGGTTATATACAAGGGCATTGATCAAATCAATAGGTATATTACTAACAAAAGCAAGGTTTCTCATTGTTGGGAAAAACAGTTCCAGAGAAGGGAAAAGCTAGAATGAGCCCTGGTGCAGGGTTATAACTGGAGACATCTATGTGAATTCCTGGTTTCAATAGATAGAGAAATGTGTACACCCCCACTATAGCTCTGACCATTGCAAAAGCCTGGGGGCAGCAATACCCAAATAACAGTGAGCACACCTAGCACTCAGATCTTGGCTTCTAAATACTGTTTTCATTAAAAAAGACCAGGGCTCCTTGGAAAACAGCTGACTCCAGGACTGGGGCACAGAAAGTACAAATGAACAGAGAGGATCTTCTTAGTCAAGCAAGCATTCAAAGAATGATAGGGTTCACATGAAAGGAATACAGAAGACAGCTTGAAGGTAATTCCAGTGGCGAAAACAGGGACAATCTGAGCATCCAAATAAATAAGAATTAAAATTCATTCGCTATAATGGGGAACCTTGAGTCTGTACAGATGTAAATGGATGAAGCAATTGAACATGTGATAAGGAATGAGATGTTTATACAGTTTCAAAACACCTCCCCACAAAATACATATCAATTACACAGGGAAAAAGAGTAACTTTACAGTGGGAAAACCTAGAAGACACCAACTTAATCAAGTAATCAAAGGTAACACCAGTAAGAGCATAAAGAGGCATCTGTGCCACTTGGTAAGATGAAGTGAAAAGCACATAAGCTAACTGCCAAAGGTACTCCTGCCAAAAAGGCCTAATCTGAATATAATCACGAGGAAACATCAGACATCTAAATTGAGAGATGGGCTACCAAACACTGGCCAGGGAATCCCTAAGTGTCGGTGGTAAAAATTCAAGGTGTGTTCCAGACTGCAGGAGGCCTAAGAGACAGGCCAAACAAATGCAGCCTGTGATTCTGAACCCTAATTAGGACCACTGGCAAACTTGAACGAGGTGTGAGGCTAACATGACAGCAGGGTATCAGTATTAGCTTCCCAGTTTTGATGGTTGAATTGTGGTTACGCAGGAAAACGGATTTTGTAGGACACAGCCTCTAAAATATCCCAAATGATAGGATACATGCTGGAAATTTCCCCTTAAAAGGTTCAGAGGAGGGAGTTCCCATCATGGCTCAGTGGTTAATGAATCCGACTAGGAACCATGAGGTTGTGGGTTTGATCCCTGGCCTTGCTCAGTGTGTAAAGGATCCAGCGTTGTCGTGAGCTGTGGTGTAGGTCACAGACATGGCTGTGATCTGGCGTTACTGTGGCTCTGGTGTAGGCCAAAGGCTACAGCTCCAATTCGACCCCTAGCCTGGGAACCTCCATAGGCCATGGGTGTGGCCTCAGAAAAGACAACAACAACAACAAAAAAAAAAAGGTTCAGAGGAAAATGTTCTCTGTACTGTCCTTCCAATTGTTTTTGAAAGTCTGGCACTGTTTCAAAATATAAAAAGAGATGGGAAGGCTGATTCTGTGACCTCTAGTCTATCATGAACCTTCGGCCAATACGTAAGAAGTAAAAATAAATGAAGTGGAGTTCCTACTGTGGCTCAGCAGGTCAAGAACCCAACAAGTATCTGTGGGGATGTGGGTTTGAACCCTGGCCTCGCTCAGTGGGTCAGGGATTTGCCACAAGTTGTGATGTAGGTCACAGATGAGACTCAGATCTAGTGTGGCTGTGGTGTAGGCTGGCAGCTACAGCTTTGATTGGACCCCTAGCCTGGGAACTTCCACATGCTGCAGATGTGACTGTAAAAGAAAGAAAGGAAAAAAAAAAAAAAACGTAATCAAAGTGAGACTGAGGAGCACCAATTTCTTTGACTAGAGCTGTACCCTTTTATTTAGGGAATCCTGTTCATTTCAGTTGAGAGGCGGAGGCATTTTGCTCCGCCACCAAGTCTTAGAGAGTAGATCTAACGGCCTGAAAAAGAGATTCACTCTTGCCCTCCCCCACTCCCCCAGCATGATGCTCAAGAAGCTGCGAAAACACCCAGAGCCACCAAGCAGTTACAACTGGAGCAAGACGGGGAAAGGCTTGAGCGCTGCCTGCCTTTCCAGAGTTGGCTGAGCAAAGAACACAAAACATCTCCCAGGAGCATCTGACATCAGGGAGGACAGCTATACCTGAGCCACCTTGAAAGGCTCCAACCCCCAAAGTAAGGTGATGCCACAGCTGGAAGCTCAGGGGGAGTGGGGGGATGGGAAGTAGGGTGAGCGGAACCGCAGGGGCTCAACAGGTGTGTGAGCCTCCATGTCAGGCAACAAGACAGTGGGCAGTGAGACAGGGAGTGGCATCCCTTTAGGGAAAGGAGATCTCTCAAGGCTTACAAAAGCACTGAGAGAGAGCATGAGCCAGTATTTGAGTATTTAACACGCAGAGGGCATCAGCCCCAGAATACAAATGCATACATACCAGCCTAAACCCACAAAGAACCAGCAGCAGCACTGTTAAGTGGCAGAAGAGCAAAGAGACAACAAGAAAGAGAAATCACAGGGCAAAGCACACTGTACCTGCCCCCTACAAGGGTCCAAGGCTGAATCAGACCTAGAAGTTCTGAATTAGAAGAAACCTTGAAATTTTGATTTGGCTCAGAGTATTTTAATACCAGAAAGCAAGACTCAAATATCTCAAAGTGGCCAGACATCTGTGGAATCTTCCAGGGATGGGAAAGGAAACGCCCGAAGAATTTGTTGGACAAGCAACAGTGACAGGAGTTCCCATTGTGGTGCAGGGGAAACAAATCCAACTACGAACCATGAGGTTGCGGGTTCGGTCCCTGGCCTCACTCAGTGGGTTAAGGATCCAGCATTGCCATGAGCTGTGGTGTACGTTGCAGATGCCCCTCAGATCTGGCATTGCTGTGGCTGGGGTGTGGGCCAGCAGCTGCAGCTCCAATTAGACCCCTAGCCTGGGAACCTCCATATGCCATGAGTGGGGCCCTAAAAAGCATTAAAAAAAGAAAAGAAAAGAAAAGAAACGGTGATGGGGAATAACATATGACTCTCTGCTTCTTTCCACGGAGTTCAACCCATTTGATCAGCTGGTTAGACATGCGTTATCCTGTTGAGTTCTCACCCTCATGACACCCTAGAAAGGTGGCCTTCTCTGAAAGCCTGACTGAAAGGGACCAAGTACAGGCACATGGGTACCAAGTCAGGGCACCCAGTGTGCTGGGCGTAGCTCTGCAACACCCCCTTCACACGTGAGTGACAAGCAAGTGGACAGCAGCAGGCAAGCCAGTAGGCAGGTAGCAGAAACCAGCAGAGGACAAGGAAAAGCACAGTTGCAGGGAACTTGTCTTGCTCTGCCGTGGCTTCCCAGGAAAACTGCAGCTATAGGGAGGATTACCCATCAGGGATGGAGTGGTTCTTCCAGGGCAGACGCACTGGCAGAAAACACACTGTGAAAGCCCAGCAGAGAAAACCCATGCCAGGGATATTCACAAACCAACGATTGTTTATTCACCCATCACAGTGGTTCTTAATTTTGCTTAGATTCTAGAATCACCTGGAAGCCTCTGAAAATCCTGATTCCAGAGTTCCTTTCGTGGCTCAGCCATTAACGAACTCAACTAGGATCAATGAGGATGCAGGTTTGATCCCTGGCCTTGCTCAGTGGGTTAAGGATCCAGCATTGCCGTGAGCTGTGGCGTAGGTTGCAGACGTGGCTTGGATATGGCGTGGCTGTGGCTGTGGCATAGGCCAGTAGCTGTAGCTCTGATTCGACCCCTAGCATGGGAACTTCCATATGCTGCAGGTGCAGCCCTAAAAAGAAAAAAAAAAAGGAAATCCTGATTCCCTGGGCCCTAACCTCTGAGACTCTAGACATTGGAATTTTTTTTTTTTTAAGCTCCCTGGGTGATTCTAATGTGCAGCCCAGGTTGAGAACCATGGCTTGATTGCAATAGATTTTATTGCTCCCATTTGGGAGAAAAACAAAAGGAAAAAAAGTTTTGTCTCAGTTACAAATGTCAACTCCAGAAAAGTTTGGCTGAGCATGAACCTCAACCCTGAAAAGTAACTTGAACGAAATATAAACATACAAAGGAACATTCAGGCAGAGCTTCATTTGCTAGGGATCAGTGCAGAGACATAGAGAAAGAGATCCATCTTCCTGTGTTAGTGGTAGAATTTATTTTTTTATTTATTTAAAGGTGTTTTTCGTGCATTTGGAAGAGAAGCTCATCAGTACACTTACCTGGTCCTCTTTGCCAAAAAAAACAGAAACCAAAAACAAAAACCACACACATTTACAGGAGCTGTACGATAGTTAAGTGTGCCGGAAGTTATAAAAAAGAACAAAGCCACTAGACCCACCAGGTGACTAAAGTGGGGGAGTTTGTCTCATGTAAACTGTCTGGAACCAGCCAAGCCCCCACACTGCAGCATTTCCATCCACTTACTGACATTAGCATTTCAATAAAAGCAGAAAACAAGCAGTTAGATGGGTCTTCCTTTGAAGATACTTTTATTTAATTCCAAAGTCACTTTCAACTTCCACCCTAGTATAATATTAATATTTCCCCACTGCTCACATTAATTAAAGGGTCTAGATTCCTCGGCTTGAGAGTCAATGTCCTTCACAATCTATTTCCAACCTAATTTTCAACTTTTACCTGCCTCTCCCCATCCCACGCGTGAACAAGTCACCTTTCATAGCCAGTAAATCCACTCACTATCCCAAATTTGCTGAAGCCACCTTCTCTTTTCATCCATGTAGTTTTTATTAAAAAGTATTTAGGAGTTCCCATCGTGGCTCAGTGGTTAACGAATCCGACTAGGAATCATGAGGTTTTGAGTTCCATCCCTGGCCTTGCTCAGTAGGTTAAGGATCCGGCATTGCTATGAGCTGTGGTGTAGGTCGCAGACGCGGCTCAGATCCCGAGATGCTGTGGCTCTGGTGTAGGCCGGTGGCTACAGCTCTGATTAGACCCCTAGCCTGGGAACCTCCATATGCCGTGGGTGCGGCCCTAGAAAAGACAAAAAAGACCAAAAAGAAAAAAGTATTTAAATATGCTCTTGCTTCAGTTTAAGATGAAATGCTCTTCTCTTCCGCAGGAAAAATAGTCGATAATTTTTTCTTCATTAAAAAGTATTTATTGACTATTTTTCCTACTGAAAAGAAGTTTCACCTTAAACA
The DNA here is from genome assembly GCF_016906955.1 of Phacochoerus africanus. Taxonomy (NCBI): domain Eukaryota; kingdom Metazoa; phylum Chordata; class Mammalia; order Artiodactyla; family Suidae; genus Phacochoerus; species Phacochoerus africanus. The sequence goes on from NC_062544.1 coordinate 56,986,669, forward strand.
GAAGCAAGAATATATTTAAAATGCCATAGATACATATAATTGCCTTTGCTACTAATAAAAAAGATGATGCTGACCATATCATCAACCAGCATAGGGATAGACTTACCACACGAAAGGCTCCGACCTTTCACCCCTCTCAGCATCCTTGGCCTTTGCCATGGGACTAGGCAGTTCTGCTGACCAAAAGGGGCATATATTTCCCCACTCCTTCATTCTCAGTTTGCGACTGGCTTTGAACATTGGGCAGATCTGATACAAGCCAAGACGTTAAAAGAAGCACTCACGTGTTTTTGCTTCTGCTCATCTGTGAGTAAACATGCCTGGAGAACATGCCAGGGCTAGCCTGTTGGAGGATGAGAAACATCTGGCCCAATGGCCCCTCCTCCCCACTGCCCCAGTCAACAGCCAATCTACTGCCCCACTGGTAGATGAGTGAACTCAGCTGCGACCAGAAGAACCTCCCAGCCGAGTCCATCCTAGATCAGTCGCCCCTTGAGACTATCACATTAGCAAACAGACAAGACCAGAAACGCTGCCCAAATGAGCCCAGCCTAAAGTGCCATCTTGCACACTCACAGACTTAATAAACAACCAAAGGTTTTCAGTCCCAGAGCCTGGGGATGGTTTGTTACACACGTCATTGTGGCAATAGATAAATGAGACGTGTGCTATTCTGAACACTGTACTGCAATACTTTACATGAAAACAACAGGTCAAAGAGTAGACGGCAAGACCCTTGGGGCAAGGACTATGTTGGGGGGTTCACCACTGCATCCCCTTTGCAGGGCACAGGGACAGGCACAAGTACTCAATAATAGGTGCTGGATGAAGAAAACCTCTGGTTGCCGCAGTTCTCAGCATGGTCATAACATCATTGACTTTCGAACTGTTAAAAATATAGCTGACCACGGAGTTCCCGTCGTGGCGCAGTGGTTAACGAATCCGACTAGGAACCATGAGGTTGAGGGTTCCATCCCTGCCCTTCCTCAGTGGGTTAAGGATCCGGCATTGCCGTGAGCTGTGGTGTAGGTCGCAGACGCGGCTCGGATCCCATGTTGCTGTGGCTGTGGCATAGGCCAGCGACTACAGCTCCAATTAGACCCCTAGCCTGGGAACCTCCATATGCCACAGGAACAGCCCTAGAAATGGCAAAAATACACACACACACACAAAATATAACTGACCCACTACTATCATTTACTTACCTTTTTTCCTTTCCAAGTCAAAAATCCTCAGCCAGCACACATAAACCACACAGTAAAAAAGGGTTTCTGGAAAAGGCTTCCCCCAAGCACGCTGATGACTCTTTGACCCATTGCAGAAAGTCATTTCCCTCTGGCTGCTAGGCTGCTTCTGCAAGAGTAAGAGTTTAGCCAGTTGCAGTAGCTGGTATAAAAGCTAATCTTAGAAAACACACATCACTTCTCCAACCCTGTAATTAAGACCAGAAATCTGTAACCGAGACATTCATGAAACTGGGGTTTCCAAGTGCCAGCTTTGCCTTGGAGTTCTGCACAATGGGCCAGGTTTGGGGAAAGCAGCCCAGAATAATCTGATGGGCAGGAGAATGGGCTCCTGGATGGGCAACGGCCCATGGGAACAGGCCCAAGCGGGTCCTTTCCAAAACCTCTTCTCCTAGTTCCTGGCTCAGTACTTCTCTGCCCACCTTGCTCACCGTTAAGGGCCAGGACTAACCAACGATGAGCAAATTCATAAATAGATGCACATATTTCTACGAATGAGGTTAGTAATGTTTTGGCTTTTGTGGGTCTGTCTGTATTAATGTCTCCAGTGGCTGGTTGTAAACGAGAAGCCCATTAGCTTCTCAGAAGGATATTTCTATTTCACCAACTTTATCTTTCACAGAAGGGGCCAGTTTCAACCAACGGTTTCCAGGCTGATACTTGGATTCAAGTCAGAGAGGATTATTAAACGTATGAAGACGGTGCTTAGTACTGAGTTGTGATTTATTAACATGGTTATGTAGACACAGTCATAACTGGGAACTGGGAAGCTGCAGGCTCTTCTTCTCCAAATGCAAACATACATGTCTTTTACCGCTGACTCCATTTATCTGGACCAAAGTGCTGGTGTCGGCAGGTCATCCGTGAATGCACTTTAGGAGTCTGTCTCTTTGATACAGCCAGAGGCTAAAACAGCCCTATCCACATATGTCTTCAATTGCTGAGATATTCTTTTCCCACCACTTCCCACTGTGGAGAATTCTTCAATCTGTTTAATACGAGGGAGGAGCCAGGTTGCTATTTTGGGTTTAACTCTGAAATATTTATTGAGTCCTAACTTACCAAGAGCTATTTGAAACCCCAGGGCCTGAGGAGTGTGTATCATTTTTTTTTTTATAAAAATGGGCCCAGAAATTGATCGGGTCATGGGAGAAGGAAGAGGCAAGGTCACCCTGATTTGAAGGCATGGCAGACCAGGGAGCTTGGATCATAAGCATCTGGAGGACAGGAAGGGCCGTATTCATGTGCTTCCTATACTTTTATGGGCATAGAATGTGAAAATTGAAAAATACCTCGGAGATCAATTCTTGCAACCGTTGCATTTTATGTGCGGAAATTGAGGCCCAGAGAGCTTAAGTGATTTACCCAAGGTCACACAGCAAATGAAGGGACTAATTGGGATGGATTTTTTCCAGCAAATAATCAAGACTATCATTTACAAGAACAGGGCAAAATCACAGGGTTTGGTGTTATAGCTACAAGCCAGAGTGCCGAATCTCAAATGTTCCTAACTCTGGGGCCCAAGCTCAGTGCACTCATACCAGTAGCATTTCTCCTTACATATTAGCTCTCAACAGGTGGAAAATTCATAATCGAGAACAAGGTTCTCAACCTCAGAACTATTGACATTTTGGGGTAAAATCATTGTTGGGTTGGGGTGAGGGGCTGGCTGTCCTGTGTATTATAAAATGCTTTGCAGTATACTTAGCCTTGACCCACTACATGCCAGGAGCATCTAGTTTGGTTCTCCAGACATTGCCACATGTCCCCTAGGGAGCAAAACTGCCCCATTTTAGAACCACTGACTTAAAGCCAAGTTAATCTGATACCTGTTCAAGGTACCACATCATTGAGCTAAATTATACATTTGTATGAATGGTGAGGAGGGTAGAAAGACTTAGAGAGTTAAAGAGAAAGATCTGATATCATCATCGTATTCTCCAGTACCTAGAATGATGCTTGGGACAAAAATCTTATATTCCATCTTCTTAGAAATTAATATAATTAATAATTGTTATTTATTATTCATATGTATTAATTTATTAATAAAATCTTCCAAATGCTTTAAGTTTACATTCAAATAATTTTCTTTCATTTTTCTTTTTCTATTGTACAGTGGGTATTCTTTTCCTAATGACCATTGTAGTTTACCTTTTTAAAAACATCATGTGGAGTTCCCGTTGTAGCTCAGTGGTAATGAACCTGACTAGGTTGCATGAGGATGCGGGTTCAATCCCCAGCCTTGCTCATTGGGCTAAGGATCCAGCATTGCCATAAGCTGTGGTGCAGGCTGCAGATGAGGCTTGGATCTGGCGTTGCTGTGGCTGTGGTGTAGGCTGATAGCTGCAGTTCGGATTCATCCCCTAGCCCCGGAACTTCCATATGCTGTGGGTGTGGCCCTGAAAAAACATCATAGCCCAAAGGGTACACAGAGTACATAGAGTAAAAACAATGCCCCAAATAACAATTTTAAAAAACCTCATTCACATTTGATCCTTTACTAAATCAAAATTCATTCAGATTAATAAGCAAACTTCCTGAGATGGCTTAGCTTGCGCTGAGCAATCAGGTTGCTCTCCTACCCAGCCCCTAGGTAATGCAGATGGAAGTGGTTCAAAAGAACAGAGAGGAAGGCTGGGCCCTGGGCACTGCCGGGTACCATTTCATTTCATTTCAAACTCCCTGTATGAAGCAGCTCCAAAGTCCTAGGGAATATAGTGATTTGTACCTTCGTTAAGGTGCCAGTTTGAGGCTGAAGTGTCTTAGGAACTAGTGAAAGGAACCCACCAGCCAGCTGAACAGCGGCCATGGCTAGACTCAGCTCCATTCCACACAGAAGACGTGTACAAAGGGATTCTGGCAGATGATTTTAAAAATTGTGTTTCTGGGAGTTCCCATCGTGGCGCAGTGGTTAACGAATCCGACTAGGAACCATGAGGTTGCGGGTTCGGTCCCTGCCCTTGCTCAGTGGGTTAACGGTCCGGCGTTGCCGTGAGCTGTGGTGTAGGTTGCAGACGCGGCTCGGATCCCGCGTTGCTGTGGCTCTGGCGTAGGCCGGTGGCTACAGCTCCGATTGGACCCCTAGCCTGGGAACCTCCATATGCCGCGGGAGCGGCCCAAAGAAATAGCAAAAAGACAAAAATAAATAAATAAATAAATAAATAAAAATAAAAATTGTGTTTCTATGTGAAAAATTGCCATTAGGTGAGGAATAAAACCTCAGGGCAAGTTGGAAAGGTAATTAACTGCTTTTAACGAGCAATGTGAGCGCAAGCACAGAAACACTGGACTTGGGTGGAAATGTGAAGTAAGAGAAAATGAAGAAGTTGTACAAACATTCCCTTAGTCTCACTTTACTCCCAAATTTAGGGAGTTGGAAAGTTTCTGGAGCACAGTCCTCTGGGTTGTCTATTGTAAACTCTCACTTACCAGGAGCATGGCAGGGAGGGTTCCGATGAGTGAGGGTCCAACTGAGGGGCTTTGAGTGGTCTGAGGCCGCGGGCTGGGTGGGGAGCACAGAGAGAGAAGAGGTGGTGGTGGCAGCCTCAGAAAGAGGCTCACTTGGTGACTCTGCATTTCTAGAGCTGCCTCCCCAACAGCCCTCACTTAATTCAGGGTGACAGGTACAAAAGAGCTGCCTGAGTCAGGGTTGGACATCAGGTCTTCCGTCTTGCAGACCCTGCAAAAGCACACGGGCTATGGAAGGATGCTCACATCAGGAACATAGACCTGGCATGGGAAGGCCAGGTGGGGTCATTCCAGAGGCTTAGAAGGAGGCAAAAGATGCCTGGTGGTCTGCAGACTCACTGGCCAGGGAGATGGCTGTGTTTCCCAGGGCCCATCAAGCTGTTCTAATCTCCTTCCCCGCCAGAGCCACCATTGAGGCCCAAAGAAGCCAGACCCAGCAATACCTTGGGCTGTACCATTTCCTGTCACATGTCCCTTCCCTCAAACCTGGAGGAAAAGACCAGCTGCATATCTGATTTCAAAGGGGCTGGGGAGTCGACTGCCTGCTTGGCGACACTCCCAGCAGCTCCAAATCTCTGACAAGCCATAGCTCCCACATGAGCCAGTGGGAAGGTATTCACACTCGCTTCTACAGCCATTCACCAAGCTGGACAGAACCCTACAATAGCCCTTCCAAAAAGTTCACCCTCCCATGATGTGCCAGGTGCTTTTTTTTTTTTTTTTTCGTCTTTTTGCCATCTCTTGGGCTGCTCCCGCGACATATGGAGGTTCCCAGGCTAGGGGTCTAATTGGAACCATAGCCACCGGCCGACACCACAGCCACAGCAATGCGGGATCCGTGCCACGTCTGCAACCTACACCACAGCTCACGGCAACGCCGAATCCTCAATCCACCTTAGCAAGGCCAGGGATCAAACCCGCAACCCGCAACCTCATGGTTCCTAGTTGGATGCGTGTTAACCACTGCACTACAACAGGAACTCCTGCCAGGTGCTTTATATATGGTCTTATTTATACGTTGTAACAGCTCCTTATAACAACCAGGCAAAGTTCCTGTTTATAAGTGAGAAGACTGAGGTTAGGAGGAGATCAGTCATTTGACCAAGGCTGCACCAACATGTACCGGATCTGGCTGGGGTAGAACCAAATCTAAGTCCTGTGCTCTCTCCAGGACAGCAAGGATGCCTAAGACCCAAAAAAGATGCAGTGTTTAGGTCAAGTCACAGCCTCTCCTGCCCCACTTGTTCCAGGGTAGACCAGGAAAATTCCACTGGAGCTGCATCTCTCCATGCCACCTGTCACCTTCTGTGGCACCCCAAGAGCATCTTCCCGAGTGGCTCTGAGCCTCGCTGCCCTCTGGACCTGGGTGTCCCACCACACCCAACCCAGGACCTCCAGAGATTCAGTGAAGCCAGTCTCTCAGTCAGCCCCACATTCCAACCCAAGACTTCAGGTGCAAAAACTGTGGGACCCTTCTGAGAGTTGGTGACAAATGGGCAGCATCGGCCTGATTACAGTCCCAGAGCCTCGTTTATGATTTCTATGGCTTCTGTAAAAAAAAATTACTGCAAATGCAGTGGCCTACAACAACACAAATTTATTATCTTACATGTCTGTAAGTTAGGCATTGGACACAGGTGTCACTGGGCTAAAGTCAAGGCAAGGTTAGGTTGCATTTTGTCTTGGAGGCTCTAAAGGAGAATCTGTTTCCTTGCCTTCTGCAGCTTCTAGAAGCTGCCTGCATTCCTTGGCTACTGGCCTCACTCCTCAGCTCATCTTCAGAGTCAGCCACAGCAGGCTGTATCCTCCTCACATGGCACCACTTTTCTTCCACAGAAACACCACCTTCTGAATCTCTTCTGTCTCCCTCTTCCACTTTTAAGGACTTTTGTGATTCAATTGAGCCCCCACAGAAAACTTAGAATAAGAAAGAAAGAGAGAGAGAAAGAGAGAGAGAAATGGAGGGAGGAAGGAAGGGGGGAAGGAAGAAAAAAGAAAACTCAGAATAATTGCCCCAGAGTTCCCACTGTGGCACAATGGGATCAGTGAGGTCTTGGGAGCTCTGGGACTCAGGTTTGATCCCCAGCCCAGCACAGTCAGCGGGTTAAGAATCTGGCATTGCTGCAACTGCACTTAGGTTGAGACTGCGGCTAGGATCAGATCCCTGGCCCAGGAATTCCATATGCTTTGGCGCTGCCCAAAAAGGAAAAAAAAAAAAAGGAAGAAGAATCACCCCAACTCCAGGTCCTTAAGTTAATCACATCTACACAGCTCCTTTTGCCATGACAAGAAATGCAACGGGAATCAGAGCTAAGGACACAGACATCTTTGGGGAGAGGCACACCCCAGAAGGCTAAAAAACTCTTCTAAGGTCATTTTCACACACAGACCACAGACTTTTTGACAACTCTGGCCAGGGGCCACCTTGGACTGTGAGCAAATTGAGGATGGGATCTCTCCTGTCTTATGAGCCAGTGTCTGACATGTGGCAGGCAGTCCGTGGGAACGGATGCATGAACAAGGGCCCACCTTGGCCAACAACCTGGCCTCTCCCAGGTGCCTTTAACCCAGTGACCTCAGATGACTCCCATCTGCCCTCTGTCTAATGGCTCCTCTGAGACAGAGCCCTCCTGACCCAGACTCTCATCAGCACAGAGCATGGGCTGCATTCGCCCACCAGAAGCTCGCAGCCTTCATCAAGGGCAACACCATTTGTGGTGACAAGATTGCAAAAACTGGAGTTCCCAGTCGTGGCACAGGGGGAAACAAATCCGACCAGGAACCATGAGGTTACAGGTTTGATCCCTGGCCTCACTCAGTGGGTTAAGGATCCGGCATTGCCATGAGCTGTGGTGTAGGTCACAGACACGGCTAGGATCTGGTGTTGCTGTGGTTCTGGTGTAGGCTGGCGGCAACAGCTCCGACTGGACCCCTAGACTGGGAACCTCCACAGGCCATGGGTCTGGCCCTAAAAAAAAAGACAAAAAAAAAATTGCAAAAACTGAGACAGTTTCATTGAAGACTCAGAGAAAGCCTTAGAGACATGACTGCACCAACCCACCCATATATCCTGGGTGTTAAATCAACACATGAAGTCGCTCTTCCCGCTGTGTACACTGGGGTGACTCTACACGTGAAGACCCTCAGGGTGAAATTCAAATTGTTCAAAGTAGAAAATAACCCCAGCTGTAGTGGGTGCCCCCTCCCAGTCTGACCCCCTGCTTGCTTCTCCCCTACCTTCGGTCCTAATAAACAAGCACAACACACTCTCACCCCCGAGACTGTGCACAGTGCTCTGCTGAGTGAATCCCAGTACTTTTTTTTTTCCCACTGTACAGCATGGGGATCAAGTTGCTCTTACATGTATACATTTTTTTCTTCCGACCCTTTGTTCTGTTGCAATATGAGTATCTAGACAGAGTTCACAATGCTATTCAGCAGGATCTCCTTGTAAATCTATTCTAAGTTGTGTCTGATAAGCCCAAGCTCCCGATCCCTCCCACTCCCTCCCTCTCCCATCAGGCAGCCACAAGTCTATTCTCCAAGTCCATAATTTTCTTTTCTGTGGAGATGTTCATTTGTGCTATATATTAGATTCCAGTTATAAGTGATATCATATGGTATTTGTCTTTGTCCTTCTGGCTCATTTCACTCAGTATGAGATTCTCTAGTTCCATCCATGTTGATGCAAATGGCATTATGTCATTCTTTTTTATGGCTGAGTAGTATTCTATTGTGTATATATACCACATCTTCCTAATCCTAATCCTGTGGATGGACATTTGGGTTGTTTCCATGTCTTGGCTATTGTGAATAGTGCTTCAATGAACATGCGGGTGCAGCGACGTTGAGCATTTTCTCATGTGTTTGCTGGCCATCTGTATTTCTTCCTTGGAGAAGAGTCTATTCAGGTCTTTTGCCCATTTTTCCACTGGGTGATTGGCTTTTTTGCTGTTGAGTTGTAGAAGTTGCTTATATATTCTAGAGATTAAGTCCTTGTCCGTTACATCGTTTGAAACTATTTTCTCCCATTCTGTAAATTGTCTTTTTGTTTTCTTTTGGGTTTCCTTTGCTGTGCAAAAGCTTGTCATTTTGATTAGGTCCCATTGGTTTATTTTTGCTCTAATTTCGATTGCTTTGGGAGACTGACCTGAGAAAATATTCATGATGTTGATGTCAGAGAGTGTTTTGCCTATGTTCTCTTCTAGGAGTTTGATGGTGCCCTGCCTTATATTTAAGTCTTTCAGCCATTTTGAGTTTATTTTTGTGCATGGTGTGAGGGTGTGTTCTAATTTCATTGCTTTGCATGCAGCTGTCCAGGTTTCCCAACAATGCTTGCTGAATAGACTTTCTTTTTCCCATTTTATGCTCTTGCCTTCTTTTTCAAAGATTAATTGACCATAGGTGTCAGGGTTTATTTCTGGATTCTCTATTCTGTTCCATTGGTCTGTCTGTCTGTTTTGATACCAGTACCACACTGTTTTGATGACTGTGGCTTTGTAGTATTTCTTGAAGTCTGGGAGAGTTATGCCCCCTGCTTGATTTTTGTTTCTCAGGATTTCTTTGGCAAGTCTGGGTCTTTTGTGGTTCCATATAAATGTTTGGATTGTTTGTTCTAGTTCTGTGAAAAATGTCATGGATAATTTGATAGGGATCGCATTGAATCTGTAGATTGCTTTGGGTAGTATGGCCATTTTTACAATATTGATTTTCCCAATCCAGGAACATGCCATTTCTTTACATCTTCTTTGATTTCTTTGATTAAAGTTTTATAGTTCTCGGCATATAGGCCCTTTACTTCTTTGGTCAGGTGTATTCCGAGGTATTTGATTTTGTGAAGTGCAATTTTAAAAGGTATTGTATTTTTGTATTCCTTTTCTAATATTTCATTGCTGGTATACAGAAATGCAAGTGACTTCTGCATGTTAATCTTATATCCTGCTACTTTGCTGAATTTATGAATCAGTTCAAGTAGTTTTGGGGTTGAGTCCTTAGGGTTTTCTATGTATGGTATCATGTCATCTGCATACAGTGACAGTTTGATCTCTTCTCTTCCTATATGGATGCCTTGTATTTCTTTTGTTTGTCTAATTGCTGTGGCTAGGACTTCCAAAACTATGTTGAAGAGCAGTGGTGAGAGTGGGCATCCCTGTCTTGTTCCAGATTTGAGTGAGAAGGCTTTCAGTTTTTCCCCATTGAGGATTATATTTGCTGTGGGTTTTCCATAAATGGCTTTGATCATGTTCAGGAATGTCCCCTCTATACCCACTTTGGCAAGAGTTTTGATCATGAATGGATGTTGGACTTTGTCAAATGCTTTTTCTGCATCTATTGAGATGACCATATGATTTTTGACTTTTCTTTTGTTAATGTGGTGTATGATGTTGATTGATTTGAGTATGTTGAACCATCCTTGTGAACCTAGGATGAACCCTACCTGGTCATGGTGTATGATTTTTTTGACATGTTGTTGGTATCTTCAGGACACTACATCCAAAAAAAATCAGAATACACATTCTTCTCAAGTGCACATGGAACATTCTCAAGAATTGACCACATATTGGGACACAAAGCTAACCTCAACAAATTTAGGGACATAGAAATTATTTCAAGTATCTTCTCTGACTGCAGTGGCATGAAACTAGAAATCAACCACGGGAAAAGAAATGAGAAAAAACCTACTACATGGAGACTAAACAACATGCTACTAAAAAACCAATGGGTCAATGAGGAAATCAAGAAGGAAATTAAAAAATACCTTGAGACAAATGATAATGAAGACACAACCTCTCAAAATCTATGGGATGCTGTGAAAGCAGTGCTCAGAGGGAAATTTATAGTGATACAGGCCTTTCTCAAAAAAGAAGAAAGATCCAAAATTGACAACTTAACCCTCCACCTAAATGAACTAGAAAAAGAAGAACAAAAAAGATCTAAAGTCAGCAGAAGGAAGGAAATTATAAAGATCAAAGAAGAAATCAATAAAATAGAGACTCAAAAAAAGAATACAGAAAATTAATAAAACTAAGAGCTGACTCTTTGAAAAGGTAAACAAAATTGACAAACACCTGGCTAGACTCACTAAGAAGAGGAGAGAAAGAACTCAAATAAACAAAATTATAAATGAAAAAGGAGAAATCACAACGGATACAGCAGAAATACAAAAAACCATAAGAGAATACTACGAACAACTATATGCCAACAAATTTGACAATCTGGAAGAAATGGACAATTTTCTAGAATCTTACAGCCTGCCAAAACTGAATCAAGAAGAAACAGACCAACTGAAAAGACCAATCACTAGAAACGAAATTGAAGAAGTCATAAAAACACTCCCTACAAATAAAAGTCCAGGACCAGATGGCTTCACAGGTGAATTCTACCAAACATACAAAGAGGATCTGGTGCCCAACCTCCTTAAACTTTTTCAAAAGGTTGAAGAAGAAGGAATACTCCCAAAGACATTCTATGATGCCACCATCACCCTAATTCCAAAACCAGACAAAGATAATACCAAAAAAGAAAACTATCGGCCAATATCTTTGGTGAATATAGATGCAAAAATTCTCAACAAAATCTTAGCCAACCAAATCCAACAACATATCAAAAAAATCACACACCATGACCAGGTAGGGTTGAACCCCAGTTCTGACACAAGCAAATGGAGACTCAGGATCGATTCAGAACTTGCCCAAGGTCATTGAGCTTATCTGAAGCCACCTGTTAACTCTGTTGGACTCTCAAAACCAATGTGCTTCCTGGCTTGCTATGCAGCCAACACAGTCTGATGATACTGGCCACTTCTCATGCCTCAGGGCCTCGCCGGGTGACCAGGAGTGTTCCCTATACACAGAGCCGCCTGGGCCCCTCTCATTTCCCCATCTTTCTATGAACGTGGAGATCAAAAACCCTGCGATCAAAGCCATTGTTTCTAGGGCTGCATTCCCTCAAGATTTGCCCGTGAAGTAGAAGGGATTTCGTTAGACACTTGAAAGAACTTGCCCCAAATTAAGGATTGGATAAAACCCTTAGATTAAATTTTCCAAACCTAAGAAGACTGAGACAGGAACAGAATTAGTGAGGTGTCTTTCTTTGGAATTCTTCCTAATGTAGTCCATAGATCCAGTAGGTAACTAATGCTACTCACGAATTTAAAAAAAAAAAAAAAAACACACACACACACAAAACAACTCACCCCTGTCTTCTTCCCTGGTCCTGTCCTATCAACCACTCTCACAGCCCCACAAGCCTCTGGTGCCCGGATTGAGGGAGAGGAGGGGGAGGTTTGCTGCCACCACCTCTTAGAGAAAACCAAATCCCAGAGTGTGCCGTGAATCTGGTTCTCAAACTTTGTCAGACATCAGAGCCACTAGGAGGGCTTATTAAAACAGATTGCTGGCCCCAACCCCAGAGCTTCTAACTTGGCAGGTCTGGGGTGGAGCCTGAGAAGCTGCACTGCTAACAAGATCCCAAGTGATGCTGATGCTGATGCTGTTGGTGGGGGGACCACACTTTGGGAACAGATGATCAAAACTTTATCAGCTTCCATTCTTAAACACACTAGGATTTAGAAGTCTGGGGTTGGTCGATGCAAACTATTCCATTTAGAATGGATAAGCAATGCGGTCCAACTGTATAGCACAGGGAACTATATCCAGTCTCGGGATAGACCATGGTGGAAGATAGTATGAGAAAAAGAATTGCATATGTATGTATGACTGGGTCACTTTGCTGTATAGCAGAAATTGGCACAACATTATAAATCAACTGTACTTTAATTTAAAAAAGAATAAAAATATACCTCTATATTGGTATATACATGCTACTATACACACAATCAATAAGTAATAAAGACACTACACAGTACAGAGAAATCTACTCAATACTCTATAATAGTGTCTAGGAGGAAAGAATCTGAAAAAGAATGTGTGTGTGTGTGTGCAGCTGATTCACTTTACTGTACACCTGAAACGAACACCACATTGTAAGTGAACTACACTCCGATAAAATTTAAATAAATAAATAAAAGAAGGGATCTGGGCCTCCTCCCAGCCCTGAGGGCTGCCCCAGGCTTCCGAATGATGGCCAATTGCTCCTTTTCCAGTTTTGCTTAGACCTTCTCTCAAAATCTTGCTGGGCTTGTGATCTTTCACCAAAGAGGCACTAGCCTGCTCTCCTACCACAGCTGAGATTAGGTCCTTTGTTTCTTCTGAAAAGACACTAATCTTGAGCACTCACAGAGGATGTGAGCTGCCTCCTTTCCAAGCTGCCATCGGCTTGGTAAGATGTTTGCCTAACCTCTGCTCAGCTGCCGTCTTCCGAGGATTTTCCTGGCTCGCCCTGGGCCAGGTTCATATTTTTCAAGTTGAGTCCTGAGAAGCCTCTCATTTATCAGGTAGAGGAATCTGGGTTTCTTTCCTGCACGTGCCCCTTCTGGGTTCCCCCCCTGCCCTTGGCTGCTCCCCATCCCACAGAGGCAGCGGTGGACCAGGGGGCAGGGGTAGCCTGACCTGGCTGTCGCAGCAGGGAGGGGTACTCCATCACCACAGTGTTTGGAACTGTTGGCACATGATGATAATAAAAAGCCCTTTGTTCTATTACTATTTTTAAATTCTCTACAGACAATGCACTGCCCCGCCTCTACCCCACAGCCTGCACCTGAGGCAGATGGCTCCCACCCACCACAACCATGGTACACCAAGGCCGCATGAGGTTACTATTCTAGAAGCCTTTAAGTTGGGTACCATCCCTAAAAGGGCCATTGTCACAAGGTCCCCTGGGAGCAGGAGTCAGGGTCTGGACACCATTCCTCATTTTTCCATCCCTCCTACCACCTCCACCCTACACTGCCTGGCCTCAGGGCCCTGGAATCACCCTTACTTGTGTGTTTATCATTCCTTCCCTCCCCACCCTCTCCCTGCCCAACCTCCTGCCCAGGTGGCTAAATGATCTGCCAAACCCATTGTCCCTAAAGCCTTCATGGAAAGGCAGGACTTTTCCCAGATGATGCTGCATCTAAAAGAGCAGGACTACTAAGTAGCATGGTGTCCAGTGGCCAAAAGATTGTATTGCTGATGATGGCAATGAAGCAATTCAAGGGTCCTAGAAGGGTGAATATGCAAAAGGTAACCTCTGGCCAGGACCCCTCAGATCACACTGTGTATGTGACTCCTGAATGTCCATTCTATGGCACCAGCCTCCTTTTACTATCCAGACAAGATGGCCTGAGTCCCGATCCCAGGAGAACACAGTGCCCTCTTCCAGCCTCCGAAGGGGGTGCATGGTGGAGGGGGACGCATGGTCTCCTGGTCTCCTCCCACTTTAAAGTCTCCCTTCCAGGGATTTCCTGGTCCCTGCTCACCATCTTGCCTCCCGCACTTACGGTTTTCTCTGTGCACGTGTGTGTGGTCCCCTCCCCTCAGACATTACCCCTCCCCCCTTCATCCCCCAAATGATGGAACATCACTGCTGGGCAGAATCATATTTTGACTGAAGCTGGGAAAAAAACAGAACAGAAAAGAGCTTAAAACTTGAATATCAGTCATCAGTGTTCTTAAAGCTGCTATTCTGTCCCCCCCACTCTCACCCTCGCTACCTGGATCCTTTCTTGCTCTTCTCCCTGTTTTGCAGGCTGCAAATCCCTCTGTCTCCCTCTTTCCCCAAACTGCCAAGGGAAAATGGAAATTTTCTGTTACTTTATTATATAGACATGTTTAAGTCTGAACTACTCCCTTCCAAGTGGCTCCAGGGCCTCTTTCTCATCTGCTTAATAAAGTTTCCTTGACAAAGAACCGCCTTCCCCTGGCATGAAACCGACTGATCCCAGCACACAGGGAAGCTGCAACAGTCATTTCTGTTTTGAAACAGCAAATTTTCCTTCCCTGATATGTAGGCAATTTCCTCTTCTGCCTACAGGCTGCACTTTGATTCTGAAACCATAAGAGCCTTTTCTTGTGCCAATTCGCTTTTCTCAGTTACTTATATAAATTTTTTTCATAATATTGTAAAAACATTTCATATATTATTGAAAAACAAAACACATGATCCCATCACTCTTTCAACCATTTTCATTTTCAAATGTTCCATTTTAGTCTCTGTCCACCCATACATATGTTAAGGCATCTATGTTTTCCTCTTCTGCTTTTTGATTTTACTAATACTACAATGTTCCATGTCTCCGTTGCTGTTGTTTTAATAGTTACAAAACATTCTGTTGAGGAATGGCCCCATAGGTTAGCTATACACTTCCCATCACAAAAGCAGGGATCTTCCCCAAACAGTGGGAAACATGCCTAGCACATAACAGGATCTCAAAAAATATTTGTTGAATCGAATGATTGAACGAATGAATGAGATATTTCGATTGTCTCTAATTTCTTACGGCTAGAGACATGATGCAATAAACATTTTAAGGGATGCAACAATTTTCTTTATCTAATTTATATCCCCGATATAATTATTTCCCTGACAATAAAAAGCAGCAGCAGCAGCAGCAGCAGTGATTATAAAAGCTAATATTTATTGATCACATGCCAGGTTCTGTGCCAAGCACTTTATACCCCAAATATCACTGACTTTTCACAAAATCCTTTTGGGAAAAGTACTAATTACCTTCATTTTACAGATGAAAAAGCAAAGGATTATCATTTGCCCAAGGTCACATAGCCTGTACAGGGCAGAGATGAGATTTGAACTCAGGCCCATCTCACTCCAGACCCTGAGGTCTTAACTATTATAAGGAGTCATAAGATCAAAGAGTATGAACAAGCTTATGACTCTTAGTACATACCACCATGCTGCTTTCAGAAAGAGCAACATTTATAGACACCTTATTTTGAGGCATGTCACTGTCAGGTGCATATACTTAGGTTTTGCTTTCTTATTCAGTCTGACAATCTTTATCTTTCATACGTAATATTTAGTTCATTAACACTTAATGTAATAATTGACTCATTCAGATTTAAACATCCCACCTTACTCTGTCTTGCCTTTATCTAAATTGATTATGTCTTTTTAAATTCTATCTTCCCTTTCTATTAGCTGGGTAGGTATGTACTCTTTTATTATTTTTTTTCGAGGTTTCCAGAAAAAGCCTTTTATTATAAAATTTTCCAGCACTAAGTAAATACAATTAGTGGTAAATTTTTGGCTAGCTATTCATGGGTCGACCAAACATAAACTGTCCCTCAAGCCCCACATGGTACTGTGGGTCCTAGATTCCGATCCTCTTGAGCATGACAGCATAATTCCCTGTGCACAATTTCTGGCATTAAATATTAAGCAGTTTCTGCTGTCCTCAAAGTACAAACAAGCAAGCGAATCACCTGATACCCAAATTCAGATGACCATCAGTGTAAGACATAACCTGAGTACAGGCTGATGGCAGAGATGGCCTCAAACCTAGCCCCTGCCATGGACATAGCCTAGCCTGCCTGCCTCATGCTGACATCCCAAAGGCTCTTTTTCTGGGGAAGAGAACGACCCTTTTATGATCTGATGCAAAATGTTTTCATTCGTGGAGAGGCTATCTACCTTCAAACATGATATGATAACCCTTTAATTATTCCTTAGAACAGAGGGTATCCAAATATCCCTTTTTATGAGCTTTAGACAATGGTTTTATGTTTGAGATGCTCTCAAAACTTTAAGGATAAAATGAAACCCTGTTGCAAAGGGCTAGAGCAAAATGAGCTTGAAAATAGTCTAAAACCTTCCTGCTCCCTCCATACTGCAGCTAATATATCCAGAGGTTCAGGTGGGGTGCCAATTGTTTAAGACCCCAGGGTATCTACACATGCACTCCAGCAGGAAAGTAGTCTAGGAATGCCTCAGAATTATCTCCCTGGAACCTCATTTGTGACCACAAACACAAATAATGAGGATGGAAAACATCTTTGGCTGGGGAAGTAAGCTGTTTCTGTTCCTTAAGAGTAGGATTTTGAATCTGTTAGCAAAGATTTGCTGTCTCATCTGGAATCAGAAAGGTCAGCGTGAGGTTAAGCCCAAGCGAATGGTGCATCCTGAAATAAACCCAGGGCTATGTGCAATGTTATTCTTTTACCTTCTTCCTGGGATTTCAGAGGTTGTGCACATGGAACACACACCAAAAAAAGGACAAAATAATATAACAGTGTGAAATAATTCCAGGGGAGAAACCTGTTTACTTGAGGATTCAAAGAAGAAATAAAACATACTTTAACTATGGATGCACCCACCTCAGTTGCCTGCTCCCTAACAAGCCCCTCTTCCCTCTTCCCTCAAAAAGAAGAGCTTACAGTTTCTCTGATCTTCTTTCTTTCAACAAGATTTTTCTCATTTTCAAAACTTTTTCTTTCTCCCTCTCTCTCCTAAATACACCCAGAGAAAGACCATAGGAATCAGCAAAGCCAGTGCTTTCAAACTTGGTTTTGAACCGAAGGATTCGATTATTGACTAAAAAGTATTTGGCAGCTGTATTAGCTATGACTGCAATGATGATGCTATGTAACAAACCATCCCTAAATAGAATGCTTCTAACAAATTTATTCTCTGCTTACAGATTTGTAGGTTGACAGTAAGGTGTTCTGGGAGGGACTTGGCTGGGGAAGTTCTGCTTCAGGCTCTAAGTTGGGTTTAAGTCTGCTCACGTATCTTTCATTTTCTTGAACCAGTGGCTACCTCTGGGCACGTTCTCGTAATAAATGGAAGAGAACAAACCAGTGTAGGAGCCAAACTAGGCAAGTGCATCAAAAACCTCTGATTTCATCACATCCTCTTATCTTCCATTGGTCAAAGTAAGTCACATGGCCAAGCCCCAAATCAGTAGCACAGAAATGTACCAGTTGCTCCAAAGGGAAGTGAAAAGGGAGTAATAATTTGTTGACCAGTAATCCAACCTACCACAAACCAAAGATATGAAATAGACATAGGTGGCTCTTTGTTAGTTGAGATACAGGGGACCTAGACTCCATGGCCTCTCCATCCCGAACTCCCAGGGAGTCCTCTAGCCACACCCAGGGCTTCAAGGAACACAGCATGAAATGTAAAGCAGCCTGCTCATTTTACAGATGAGAAAGCAGAGGTGCAAATAATTACAAACCCTCATCTATCGCCTGAGAAGTATCAGACATGAAGCAACCAGCGAGAACACCCTCTCCGCAAGTTTTCAAATCCGATGACAACTGGTCATTTTCCAGGCTCTAGTCACACTTCCAGAGATGACAGAAGTTACATAGTTTACAATTTTTGCAAATTGTTTGCAGCTGGAGAAAATAGTCACCAACCAGGTAGCATAGTAAATAAAGAAAAAGAGGGAAGTTCCCATCATGGCTCAGCGGTTAACAAATCTGCTTAGCATCATGACAAGTGTTCAATCCCTGGCCTCGCTCAGTGGATTAATGATCTGGCATTGCCATGAGCTGTGGTATAAGTTCCCAGATGTGGCTCGGATCCTGAGTTGCTGCGACTCTGATGTAGGCCAGTGACTACAGCTCCAAATGGACCCCCAGCCTGGGAACCTCCATATGCCGCGGGTGTGGCCCTAGAAAGACAAAAAGAAAAGAAAAAAAGAAAAAGAGGGCTTGGAGGAAACCATTCTGACTACTGCATCTCAAACTACTCAATTCACAGAAAGAAACTCACACCCAACTACTTTCGTTCCTGCCACTCATGCATGTTTGATGTAGTTTAGAGCAGTGACAGACCAAATGGGACAGCATATAGTTAAAATAAATTCTAAGTGCATCTTCGATAAAGAAAATTTTCAAAGTAACAGAGAAAATAAGGCATTCCCATTGTGGCTCAGTGAGTTAAGAATCCGACATAGTTTCCCTGAGGATACGAGTTCGATCCCTGGCCTTACTCAGTGGGTTAAGCATCCAGCATTGTCCTGAGCTGTGGCAGAGGTTGTAGACATGACTTGGATCTGACATTGCTGGTGTAGCCCAGCAGCTGAAGCTCGGATTCAACCCCTAGCCTGGGAACTTCCCTATGCTGCAGGTGTGGCCATGAGAGAAAGGAAGGAGGGAAGGAAGAACAGGAAGGAAGGAAGGAAGGAAGGAATGAAGGAAGGAAAGGAAGGAACTAACATACGACAGAGACCGCACGAAAGAAAGAAAGCCATAAAGAAAGAAAGCAAGAAAGAACGACCGAAAGAAAAACGATCGAAAAGAAAGCCAAGAAAGAAAGAAAGAAAGAAAGGAAGGAAGGAAGAAAAGAAAGGAAGGAAGGAAGGGAATAAGACCACGGTATGCCAGGAATATGCCTCCTGAGTCCACATTCCTAACAGTACACCATCCAGCATCTCAGCTCCCATGAACCCCAGGGTGGGTAATATCCCCATTTCACAGCTGGAAAGACTGAGATTAAGTAACTTTCTCAAATCTGCTGCCACATCTGCTCACTAGCTCGGCCTGGACTGGGACCCTCCCCAAGTGGAAATATACCAGACAGGTTTAGGAGCAGTGTAGCCTAGAGGCAGAGAACTGTTCCTCAATGTCCAGTTCTTCCCCGCCACCTCGTCCTTCACACTCAGAGGATACACAGAAATCACAAGCAATGAGCCTTCTAAATAACTGCATTTTTAAAAACCTACCCAAGACCCAGCATTGGCATTGCATGCCGAGTCTGAAAATGACACATAAATAGAAGGAAACGGTGAATCCAGCCACGCTCTACGCTGGGCAAAACATCTCACATTATTTGTTTCAAACATTTTGCAACTGGCAAGACCCAAACCACATTTTTCCAAGCATTCCCTTCTCCACTCCCCCCTCCGCCACTGCCCTGCTTTACATTGTAAACCCATGTGTATTTCCCAAAAAATGTAATCCATATGTCTCTGATCCGTTTACACTTAACTCATCAAATTGTTGTTTGCTCAGAGTTGTTTGCTGCCCATGAAGCCTTCTGAGACTGTCTGTGAGGCCTTCAAAAGGCTCTTACAGCCTCTTTTCTTAGAAACAGGAAGCTACATTTAGCCAAGGGCAAATGACATTGGAAATGTTGCAGGATCAAAAAGTTTGTTCCTTTCTCCACAGGGCAGAGCAGCAAGGAGGGTCTCCTAAGGTGGTATTTCAAGGTCCTAGTCCTTGGTGAAACATCCAGGCCAGGGCTGGTCCAGTTTTGTCTTCGGCCACATCCAGAGCCCCTCTGTGGCCGCAGCCTCTGAGGTGGCTCTGGGATGTAATGTAGAGCCAGCAGCTCATCCCTGACCTGGGTCAGCAGTGATCTGATGGTATCGTCCGCTTTGATGGAATTAAACCCCATGTACTGAGTTTCTACCTCAGCAGCTGAAGATCTTGCAAGTTCTGCTTTTATATCTGCCTTTAAAAAAAAAAAAAAGCATACATATAGACAACAAACCCAAACACTTCTCAAAACAAACCATTACATCTGATAGGGTTTAACTCATCCATGTTTTTTGGCTTTGCAAAAGGTTCTAGTTTTGTGTTTGGTTGGGGTTTTTTTTTTTTTTTTTAATTACTTAGGTTCAGCTAACTTCTATCCTCTGGGAAAACTGATCTATGTAAATGTGATTTAACTAAAGGGGTATGAGCCGTTCACATGTGTTTCACATTTTCTAATCATCCTGAGCTCTGTACACAGTGAGCAGACTGAGAAAATGATGGTGGTCTCGTTTCAACATCAATTTTATCCTTTCTATCTCCCAAAAATGCTGAATGATGGCTGGAGAGGATCTCACTTCCCATTTCCAGATAATCAGAGGTTGGTATTTATGGAAACCCTGGCAGTGTGTGAAGCTGATGGAATGGGTGGAAGGCTCAATGAAAACCAGCAACTCTCTAAGAGGTCCACATTCTCAAAACTGACCAAAACTTTAGTGAAGATTCACTTTAGTACTCTAGGTCCCTGATTAAAGTAAATTAAATTTAAATTATATATGACCAACATTTAAGATATACCTAATGGAGCTCCCTTGTGGCACAGTGGGTTAGGGATCTGGCATTATCCCTGCAGTGGCTTGGGTCGCTGCTGTGGCACAGGTTCAACCACTAGCCCAGGAACCTCTGCATGCTGCAGGTGTGCCCATGCCCCCGCCAAAAAAGAAAGAAATGCCTACTGTATTAGTCTTCTAGTATTATGTAATAAATCACCAAAATTTTAGTGGCTTAAAACAATATACAGGGGAGTTCCCGTCGTGGCGCAGTGGTTAACGAATCCGACTAGGAACCATGAAGTCGTGGGTTCGATCCCTGCCCTTGCTCAGTGGGTTGATGATCCGGCGTTGCCGTGAGCTGTGGTGTAGGTTGCAGACGTGGCTCGGATCCCGCGTTGCTGTGGCTCTGGCATAGGCCGGGGGCTGCAGCTCCGATTCGACCCCTAGCCTGGGAGCCTCCATATGCCGCGGGAGCAGCCCAAAGAAATAGCAAAAAAAAAAAAAAAAATATATACAGGAACTCCCCAGTGGCTCAGCAGGTTAAGGATCTGGCATTGTCACCGCTTTGGCTCAGGTCACTGCTGTGGTGTGGATTTGATCCCTGGCCTGGGAACTTTCACATGCAAAACAACAACAACAACAACAACAAAAACATACAATTTCAATCTCACAGTCTCCATGGGTTCAGAGTCCAGGTGGGGTGAAACTGAGTCTCTACTCAGGCTCTCAGAAGATTGCAATTAAGGTATCAGTCAGTCTACATCCCCATCCAAAGGCTTGACTGGAGAAGAATACAATTCCAAGTCCATTCAAATTGTTGGCAGAATTCACGTCCTTGTAGTTGTATGCATCCCCATTTTCTTAATAGCCATTGGCCATGAAAGGCTCTCAACTCTCTGAGGGGCCCCTCAGGCCCTTGCCATGTGGGCCCATATTCTTAAAATACGGCTACTTACTTCTTCAAAGCCAGATAGAGAATCTCTTACTTCAGGAAGGACCCAGTCCTCTTGCAAAGGCTTTCACTGATTAGGACAGGCCCACCCAGTATCTATCCCACCCTTTCAACTGACTTAGGGCCCTGATTACATCTGCAAAACCCCTTACCTTAGCCATATAACCTATCAGGGACATGACATCTATTTTAGCCACAGGTTCTGTCTGCACTCAAGAAGAAGGCATGATATAAAGTGTATATGGCAAGATGTAAGAATCTTTGGGGCCTTCATAGAATTCTGCACACCACACCTTCTATGTGCAAAGATACAGTGATAAATAAGTTACGAATCCAACCTGCACAAAACTCACCCATATAAGGGCAGTGGATGAGTAACAAATAATTACTACTCCCTGAGATATGTTCTATAATAGAAATGTCTTCAATGTGCAGAAATAGTGCACAAGCGGTCCCACGGAAACTGGGATTTGTTAGGTAAATAGAAGTTCAGCAGACAAGCAGGTATGGGGAAGAGGAGATTAGGTAGGATTGGCTTGAAACCATATTGTGTGATTAAGATATTATCAGGAATTTGATTTTCCTAAGAGTTCAGCAAATGTGCTGAGCATTTTTCTTTGTTTTATTTTGACTTCCTTATCTTTTTAAAAAGGAAGAAGATTAATTGCCATAAAGCCTGGTTGATGGACCATGTGAATGTGTATGTGATACGCTACAGATGACTCAGCTGCTTACAACAATCATGAGAATAACACTGAAGGGAAGATGTATAAGAAATGAACACTCCAGCAGCTATGGAGTATGTTTAGGTCCCCTCAAAATTCAAATGCTAAAGCCCCAACCCCCATGAGACCATATTTGGAGGTAGGGCCTCTGAGAAATAATCAGATTGTGAAGGCATAATCTTCATGGTGGGATTAGGGCCCTTATAAAAAGAAACATGGGAGAAATGATCTCTCTCTCTGCCATGTGAGGATACAACAAGGAGATGGCCAGTCTGTACTCCAGGAAGAGGGTCCTTGACAGAACCTTACCAGGCCAGCATCCCAATCTCAGATGTCCAGACTCCAGAATCGTGAGAAATAAATGTTGTTAAATCCACCCAGTCCATGGTATCTAATTACAACAGCCCAAACTGATTAAGACACCCGCCTGGTAAGAAAATGTGCTCCTGAATTTCTAGATGACATGACAATGAAATGGAGCAGGTGCCTGGACCAGATTCTTCCTTGAAAGAAATTATTGGGACAATTCGCCAAACTCCAGGGAGGTCTGGAGTTAGTAATGTGTCCATGTTAATTTACTTACTTTGATGGCTTGTTGTGACTCTGTCTAGGAGAATAACCTCACTTGAGGAAATTCCCAATAAAGTCCTTGGGGCTTCTCAGACATCATGTCAGCAACTGACTCTCAAATTAGTTCAAGAAAATAAAAGTTTTTATATAGTTTTTGCAATTTTTCTGTTTCAAGTTGTTTAAAAGAAATTAATAAAAAAAGCTATATACTCAAAGAGACAAAAAGAAAGGAAGAAAGAAAGAAAGAAAGAAAGAAAGAAAGAAAGAAAGAAAGAAAGAAAGAAAGAAAGAAAGAAAGAAGCCAGCCAGCCAGCCAGCCCGCCCGCCCCTGGGTTTCCTTTGGAATGTGTGGACCTGTTATGACTAGGTTTCCTTGAAATAATGTCTCATTCCAGAAAGGTGGAAATGAGTCTGTACCTAGAGGCATAACAAGTGGAAAAGCCAGGGCCACTTCTTTGCCCCAGGACACAAAGAACAGTGACAGAAGCTCTGGACGAGAAGCCAGTCCAATTCCAGTGCCTGAGGCAACACACATGCTAAACCCCACATCCTGGCACTTTCGTAACTTGAAACAGAATTCACTTTTGAAGCCTGAAGCCTTCTGACTCTTCCACCCGCAAGATATAAACACAGGCCAGAAAGAAAATGCCTCTAAAAAATACAGTAGCCTTATGGCAACTCCAAAATACCTCTTGAACCACAGGAAGATGTCAATAGTACAAACACAAACGCAACCATCTTTTGAGCAGTTTGCCAAGACCATGGGGTATTTTCTGGTTATTCAGACCTGCTCAACTTAGTCAGCCTCTCTGGGGCCCTCTTGACAAGCCACACGGCAGAGGGGAAAGCATTTTAGATGTGACATTAGGGGACCCGGGTTCCAGATTCAACTTGTTCTTCAATCTTTCCAGGACAGTCGGAGGACAAGTAAGCTTCCCAAAAATTGGATAAGTGAGTTTTCCAGACAAACAGAAAAACCTGCTAAATACAAGAAGATAGCACTTTAGTGTTTAAATATGGGAAATTCTCCTACAATATAATGTATATGAAGAGAGAGGCCCTGGAGTCAGGCTGCCTGGGTTTGAATCCCAGCTCCACCACATGCTCACTGTGTGATGCTGGGCATGGACTTAACCTCTCTGTGTCTCTGGGGAGAATCCCTACCTCGTAAAGGAGTGATGAGTGTTAAATAAGTTAATGACATAAAATACTAGAACAATACTTGGCACGTCATAATCATTTCAATACCTACTACTGTTATTACCATAACACAGAATATAAAATATAAAAGAGAGGCTTTTCTTCTCACAGTCATCATCATCAACACCAAGCAAAATATTGTGGGCATATGTACGTACTAGGTACTTTGCACTACAATACACCCACTCTCACTAAAATATACATAATACAAATATATAGGTACACATGTGCATACCAAAATATATAAAAGCATGCCTTCATAACCCACTGGAATATGTTAGGAAGAATACATTTACCCTAAATGACCTCAGAAGGTGGTTTTTAATGCCTTGTGGTTGCCTTTTTTTAAAGATCCTAGCCTCTCTGCTCATTGGTCTAACTGTATCTGACTACCTTCCCCCTCTGAGTTGTCCTTCTATGACTGGGAAGCCAGAATACAAACCTTGCTAGAATTATGGCCAGAATAAGAGCACAGAGATCTAAATGAGAGTCCTACAGGCTCTGTTATAAACCAAATGTATGGGCTTAAACATTTTGGCCACTATGCCATCTATTCTGATTGAACAGAACAGTGTTTAGCTCGCTTTCTGGATCTTGAACATTTTCTAAATGTGGTTTTCAGCTACATTCTCAGGGCCTTCATGCTCTATGAGTACATCTCGAGGGACCTGACCACAGATCCCGGTGGGGATGGGAAGAGGAAGGCTTCTCCAGCGATGCTCCAAGCCCTCCACTTCCACCTCAGCGAAGCTCTGGCATTTTCTATTATGGGGTTCTACCTACAGTGCCATTCAGAGAAAGAATTCTGCCAAATCAATAAGTAAAGTTGACAGCTACTGTTTGATAGAGTTATGTTTGCCAAATACTTCACATCTGGACATACGCTCTTCAAATATTCTTCAAATATTCAAGCTGAAGTGTTTCAAACTTCAGAGAGAGCATCCCAGGCTAAACCACCACAAGGAATTCAACATAAGAATTCATACATGATAAATGAGACTAGACATCTAGAAAAAGCATTTCCAAATAAGTCGCCATAACTATGATTTGTAAAAAATTGTAATCAGATTAGGCTAACCCGATATCCCACCAGAGAGCCATCAAGTTAAAATAAATAAATGCAAAATAAGCTATAATTTTGAGACATCTAAAATGTCGATGATGGCTACAAATAGATGACAGTGAGTTACCTGGTTAAGAAAAGAAGAGTTGTTCATGACGACTCGTCGGTGTTTTTCCAGAATTCACCAAAAGAGGTTCCAATAGCTGACGTCAAGTTTCTGTTCAGAAATATCCTTTGGAGTTCCTGCTGTGGCACAGCAGGTTAGGGATATGGCATTGTCTCTACGGTGGTACAGGTTCAATCCCCAGCCCAGCACCATGGGTTAAGGACCTGGTGTTGCTGCAGCTGTGGTGTAGGTCAAAGCAGTGGCTTGGATTCGATCCCTGGCCTGGGAACTTCCATATACCATGGGTGTGGCAAAAAAAAAAAAAAAAAAAAACTTCCAGTGCAGATGGACACGTTAGCATGATAGAACATGCAACATCATGTCGGAACAGCAACATCAAACCTCCTCTTGTTCTAACTCTATCTTACCAACTATATCAATTAGGATTATTTTGGCTTCAAGAAAGAGAAAGGCACAAAAGTATTTTTTAAAAGCTTAAAGAAGATAAAAGTTTATTTCCCTCTCACAGTGTGAAGTCTGGAGACAGCCCAGAGCTGGCACAGCACATATGACTTCCCAGCTACAAGTTTCTACTACCTTATTTGTCTGCCATGAGTGGCTTCCACTCTCAAGGTCCCTTCTGATCCAAAATGGCTGCCAGAGCTCCAGACATTATGACTACATTCCAGACAGCAGGAAGGAGGAAAAGGAAACCTCCTTTCTTTTAAGGAAACTTCTTAAAAGTCTCACACACCCCTTCTGTTCACATCATATTGGTCACAACTTAGTCACAGGACCACACTTAGCTGCCCATGAGGCTGGCTGGGAAATGTCATCTTTGTTCCAGACAATTCTGTGCTCAGACAAAAACTAGGTATTCTATATTATGAAACAGATATTGAAAGATAACAGGAATTCCCATTGTGGTGTAACGGAAACGTATCTGACTAGTATTCATAAGGATACAGGTTCAATCCCTGGCCTCACCAAGTGGGCTGGGGATCCAGTGTTGCCGTGAACTGTGGTGTAGGTCGCAGACATGGCTCGGCTACCACGTTGCTGTGGCTGTGGCGTAGGCTGGCAGCTGTAGCTCTGATTTGACCCCTAGCCTGGGAACTTCCACATGCCACGGGTGTGGCCCTAAAAAGCCAAAAAAAGAAAAAAAAGAAAGACAACAATAACAAAAGTCTCTGCCATGTCAATTCGTCTCCTGACTTCTATTCTGACTTCCTAAGTGAACCTACTCGATGGAAATAGAGTAGTAGCCCTGTTATTCACTCTTCCCCTAATTATATTTCAAAAAATAGTTTTCAAGTACCTATTATTTGTTAAGTACCGAGTATGACTCATGCAATGGAATTCAACAATAAAAAGGAACTAAGTGTTAATATATGGAACAACACTGAAGAATCTCAAAATAATCACACTGAGTGAAGATCGCCAAACCCCCCCTCTACAAAAAGAAACAGAGTATGTGTTACATAACTGCATTTAAATAAAATTCTAGAAAATGCAAACTAATCCATAAGGGACAGAAAGCAGAACCAAGGTTGTCTGGGAACAATGGAAAAAGGGGAGGAGGACTGCAAAGGAACACGAGGAAGCTTTGGAAGTGGTGGATTCATTCTCTGATGGGTTCAGGGGTGTACACATACATCAAAACTCATCAAATGGAAAACTTAAAAAATGTAACTGGGTCATTATTTACATTTCAAGAAAACTACAAGATACTTTTTTGAAAAAGAACCTATCACATGCCTGGCACCAGGCTGGGCACTAAGGATACAAAATAAGTTAGGCGTCCTGTCCCCAAGGGGCTCACAGCCCAGTAAGTTGTTCCAATGAGTACAACAAGCTTATGAGTTTAGATGGGGTGAGTGGATCCCCCAACACTGAGCACCCTCAATAAATGGACTAAATCAAGATACTCAGTCTACAAACTAAGGACCAGATCCTGCGTCCAGCAGACCCCTAAAACCCAGCCTGAAGCAGCCTGTCAGGCTTAACCATTTTACAGTGAGGAGCCATACATGTATGCACGATTGTAGACCTATTTCTACATATGCTATGGATACATAAGGGGAATAATATGAATACTTTAACAGTCCCACAGTTAACTGTGTATTTTCCACTTTGAGAAATGAAATCCAATGGCACATTTCCTTCCCTTTTCACATCTGTGTCGCAGAGCTGGGAAAGGTTGTATGGCAAAGACAAGAAGTTGGCACCCAAAAAATCTATAGAAGGAATAGTCTTGCAAGACAGCTATTTGGAATCAGCTATTTCCAATGATCAATATCCTTCAGGTCCTGACATCTCTGGGTACTGCTCTTGTCTTGTGGGCGATGTTGCAAGAGTGCAATGCTAAGATCTGGAACTCTCCAGTGTTGGCACAAGTGTAAATACTACAGATTAAACTCTATTGTATCCTCAACTTTGCTCCCCTTGGTTCCTAGGGCTTGTGGAGGTTAACAGAATATTTCCTTAAGAACTGAATGCCACTACTCTTACCTTTTCCACTTTGAGATAAAAAAATAATCATAAAGAACAATGATTGTCAGGGGTTGGGAAGAGGAAGGACAGATGAATAGGCAGAGGATTTTTAGAGCAGTGAAAATACTATATGATACCATAATGATTGATAACATGTCATTATACATTTGTCCAAATCCATAGGATCTATGGCACCAAGAGTGAACCCTAATATAAACCACGGACTTTGGTGATGATGATGTGTCAGTGCAGGTTCATCAGCTGTAGCAAACGTAGCACTCTGGTGGGGGCTATGGATAATGGAGGGGGGGGGGGCCTATGAATGCATTGGGATAAGGTATATGTGAAATCTCTGATCTTCCCCTCAATTTTGTTGTGAACCTAAAACCACTCTTTAAAAAGTCTTAATTTAAAAAACATCAACATAGGACTTCCCACTGTGGCTCAGCAGGTTAAGAATCCAACAGCATGTCCATGAGGACATGGGTTCAATCCCTGCCCTCGCTCATTGGGTTAAGGATCTGGCATTGCAAGCTGTGGCATAGGTCACAGATGCAGCTCGGATCCAGTGTTATTGTGGCTGTGGTGTAGTCTAGCAAATGTAGCTCGGATTCAACCCCTAGCCTGGGAACTTCCATATGCCTCAGCTGTAGCCATAAAAAGAAAGAAAAGAAAAAAAATCAACATGTAATATGAAAATCTCATTAGTCATAAACTCTAATAAAAATAACAATGATATTCTTTCCCAGCATATTGACCTTTTATATTACAATAATAAGGTGTGCATATTCTGTAAGTAGGAGTGTATATTGGCTTCTTCCTTTGGACAGTAATTTGGTAAGATCTATAGTGAGACTTTTGAAGAGTTTATAACAACACGTGCATAAACAGTTCCAAAAGATTATACAGTAAGGTGTTAACTCCTTTTAAGAAAGTCATTCATTGGGGAGTTCCTGTCGTGGCACAGTGGAAATGAATCCAACTAGGAACCATGAGGTTGTGGGTTCGATCCCTGGCCTTGATCAGTTGGTTGAGGAGCCAGCATTGCCGTGAGCTATGGTGTGGGTTGCAGACGCTGCTCGGATCTGGCGTTGCTGTGGCTCTGGCGTAGGCTGGTGGCTACAGCTCTGATTAAACTTCCATATGCCGCGGGTGCAGCCCTAAAAAGACAAAAAAAATTAAAAATTTTAAAAAATATATAAGAAAGTCATTTGTGGCTGTGTAGATGGCTTCAACATAAAAATAGCAATAAGATTACATCAATTCAAAATCCATGGCAAAAAAAGAAAAACTTTTTTTCTATCACCTATGAGGCCTTTCCTTGTGTGGCCTGAATATACTCAGTAGGGAATGTCATATAGAGTTGCATCAAATGCTCCCTACAACCCAGAATACCTCTTCCTCTTATACTTACCCACACCTGACACCCTTGTATTGTTGACCCTTTAAGATTAAGATACCGGGGGAAAAAATGAGACAGACTGGGAGTTTGGGGTTAGTAGAGGCAAACTATTACATTTAGAATGGATAAGCCACGACGTCCTCCTGTATAGCACAGGAAACTATATCTAGTCTCCTGGGATAGAACATAATAGAAGATAGTATGAAAGGGAATCTATATATATATTTATGACTGGGTCACTTTGCTGTAGCAGAAATTGGCACAACATTGTAAATCAACTATACTTTAATAAAAAATATTTTTTGAAAAAGATTAAGGTGCTGCTTTTGGATTGTCCTCTGGGAAAAGAAAGCAAAAATCTCACCGGCCCACCTTACCCAGGGAGCTTTGAGGGACTGGTGGAAGTCTGCCCCATGGGGTTGGACCGCATGATCGCTGGGGATTTGGTGGGTGGGGGTGACAAAGGACCATGTGAGATGCATGAGGCAATGACAATCAACTTTGGTTGTTGGAAATTTTTCAAGAGCCAGTCCTTCTTATTACAAAAAGCTAATCTGGAGTGAAGTGGTAAATTATTCCATACAAAACCACCAAATCTTAATTCTTTTCAAATGTCGATGAGATTTTAAAGCATTCCTTTCACTTTTACTCGATCCCCTAATAAAAGCAGACCTGCTCTCCTCATTAAGTGCAATTTATTGGCATTCACAGTGTATTGACTTACTAGGACGTGATTGCCCTAATTACACTGGAACTTCCAAAGTCAGCCGAAGAGCTCTGCTGATGAAAATAATCTCTCCCTATTATCTTCTTTCTGACTGGGCACCCCTGTGCATTGAAAACACATTTCAGTGCAAACTAGGAAGGGCTCTCCCAGTTCTTAGCACATTAATTTTGTGGTCTTAACTCTATTTGTTTTATTTTTTCAAGGTTTTTTTTTCTTTCTTTCTTTTTTAGGGCCACATCTGCAGCATATGGAAATTCCAAGTCTCTGGATCGAATTGGCGCTACAGCTGCTGGCCTACACCACAGCTACAGCAACGCCAGATCCGAGCCACATCTGCAACCTGTACCACAGTTCATGGCAATACAAGATCCTTAACCCACTGAGCGAGGCCAGGGATGGAACCCGCGTCCTCATGGATAGATACCAGTCGGGTTCATCACCACTGAGCTACAATGGGAACTCTGGTCTCAACTTTTCCACTGGAAGGTCAGTTTCTTCCAGAGGTCCTTTTCTTTTTTTAATTTAATTTAAATTTTTTTTTTTTTTTTTGCCATTTCTTGGGCCGCTCCAGCGGCATATGGAGGTTCCCAGGCTAGGGGTTGAATCAGAGCTGCAGTCACTGGCCTACGCCAGAGCCACAGCAACGCGGGATCCGAGCCGCGTCTGCAACCTACACCACAGCTCATGGCAACGCCGGATCGTTAACCCACTGAGCAAGGGCTGGGATCAAACCCGCAACCGCATGGTTCTTAGTCGGATTCGTTAACCACTGCGCCACGACGGGAACTCCTAATTTAATTTTTTTAATTTTATTTTTTTATTTATTTTTTCCACTGTACAGCATGGGGACCAAGTTACACATACATGTATACATTTTTTTCCTCCCATTGTTCTGTTGCAATGTAAGTATCTAGAGTCCTTTTCTTAAATCATTTGGGGATGGCCTGAGACACCTCGCCCAAGAGAAGGTCCAGAGCAGATGTGGGGGGAAGGAGAGAGGAATCAGTGACGATCTTCCATGTTTGTTCTTTAATGACAGCAGCTTGACCCTCCTGAACAGAACATTTGAATAAACCACTCACTCCAGAAGCTGACGGGAATAATTCTGGCTGAAACAGAAGTCCCTCATTATAATGTGGTTTTCACAAGCAGATATTTTGGGGGGGGGATGGAAGGGGGGACTTTAGGGACAGGCAGATGTCAAATTATGGCTATTGAAACCTAACGTTGTAAAACCTACAAAATACTCCTAGCAACAAGCTGAAGTCAGTCACATTCCCAGGATGTCACAGAGACATCCCCTGTTTTGTTTTGTTTTTCTTTTTATGGCCACACCTGTGGCATATGGAAGTTTCTGGGCTAGGGGTTGAATCAGAGCTGCAGCTGCAGGCCTACACCACAGACGTAGGAAGAAGGGATCCCAGCCACATCTACGACTGATGCTGCAATTTATGGCAATGCCGGATCCTTAACCCACTGCGTGAGGGCAGGGAACGAACCAGCATCCTCACAGAGACTACGTCAGGTCCTTAACCCACAGAGGCACAACAGGAACTCCACACAGAGACATTTCACGGCTTCAACAACATCACCTCCCAAGGCTGACTCTGAGCCCTTGAACAAGTCTCTCCTTGCCCCTGAGTCTCACCTCTTGTTACACAAAGAACAAGGCTGGACTAGGGGACCTCTACGGTCCATCATGATTCTGTTGTAGAATCCTGTCTATGGATTTGCCTTGATGCTCCCCTAGTGGCCATGCTTTGTCTTGGTGCCTTAATTCTTTATGACATCACTCCTCCCAAGACTTCTCAAGAAAGCAAATTGTGATTTCTTTAGCAACATGTCCAAAATGCCAAGACATGTTCATGGAAAAGAGCTGGGAAAGGCCTACTGTCTGTTGATGGACCTTCCAAACAACATCCATGCAGAATGGCCAAGGACTGTAGGTTGCTTTCCCCCTCAGGGTACATCTGGTGATGTTTAAAGATATTTTGTCACAACTTGGGGTGGGAGTAGATAATGCTCTTAGGATATAGTGGGTGGAAGCCAAAGATGCTGCTAAACATCCTACAATGTACAGGCCAGCTACCAACAACAAAGAATTATCCAGCCCAAAGCATCAATAGTACTGAGCTTAAGAACCCCTGGCCAGGCCACAGAATGAGTGGGATAGTGCAGCCAGCTCCCCCCAGCTCCCTAGAGTCGATTATGTGTATCTCTTTCCAGTTCCATGTTCATAAAGTCATTTTGGTAACTTGAAATGGGCCATTGTGGGAGTATTCACACTGCAGAAATTGGCACATTCTACAAATCCAGGTAAATTTTATTTTTGAGAGGCAGTTGTTGAACATTTACCAACACGCTGCCAACTCAAAGCCAACACTGAAAACAAATGAGTCAAAACTTCAAAAGTGCTTTCAGCAAGAAGGCTAGATTGTAGGGAAACCAGAGGTGGTTTTACCAATGGGCAAGAGTCTGACCTCACAGCAGCATCATGACAATGACAAAGAGGAAAGGAACAGTATGAAGGACATTGTGGGCAGATACTTGAAGACTCTCATGTCTTGTTGTTTGGTGTGCTTACTCATACATACCCTGCCTTCTTCCAAAGAGCATCAGAGGAGACAACTGAGGATAAAAACAACAGGCTTGTTTATTAAACTACTCAGAGGAAAAGCATGAGGGAATAATAATAATTCAATACACTCAACTTTAAAAAAATCACTACAAAAATAAAGATTCACACACAGCAGGTGCAAAGCCTGAGGAGCAAAACTGAGAAGTCAGTCTTTTGGCACCCAGTCCAGCCACCTGTGAGATGCCCTGCCTGGAAAAGCATAGGGACTGCAGGGCTAACCCTCGCCTTCCAGGGCTTCACATAGATGAGGGACACCTGACAGAAACTCAAGCCACACTGGAGGGAAACCCTTTCCCTGAGTTTGCTCTTCATTACCGTCTTGCTATTTGCCTCTGGTTGCTATAACAAAATCTGGCCTTGGAATTTTTCTGGGAACAAATAGGAAATAGTTGTGGGGTGGGGGTAGGGGGGGAGTTTAGGACCCTATGCACATTTAGGCTTGGTTATAAACACTCACTGTAAAATAAAGCATTGACGCATTAAACCCAAAATAAAACCAAAAATACATATATAGTTTTGAATTCCCATTCAAAAACTCTGTGTTCCAGAGGTGACCAGCTAGAAAGCTATTTGCTTTCTATAGACAAGGTCACCAGCAAAATGAACTAAAGGGTGGGGTACTGACCATTTGGGGTACTGCTCATCCTGGGCCAAGACACATTCTGCTTCTAGTGTGTTTGATTTCTGGAGCTGGAAGCACTGACACCAGACAGCAGAAAGTTTCCATGTGCTAGAGCTGATTATTTTGTCCAGTGATTAGTTTTCACTGAAAAAAAAAACCAGGGCTGCCACTATTGCAAACTCCAGCACGGAGGGTCTGGAAAATCTTACGAGGGCATTCAGGCCTCTGACACACCTCAGACCCAGATGTGCTGGGGTGTCTCTCTGTTTTTGTCTTCTCTAAGACCCCTATATCTGAAAATGTATTCCTGAATCTCCACCTCTCACCTAAGCCCAACTTAATCTCTCAGTTCACATCCATAAACTTGTCTTCTAGGACCACCCTGATATATGGGAAGAAGCAGCTGTCACCCCAAAAGAGTGATCTTAAGAGTGGGAAAATCTATCCACCCTACATGGGCCACCCAGTATAATTGGGGGTCCATAGCATGGATGGCTGCTGTCAAACACAAAGGCTACAGGAGATCTGCTGGAGACACACCCTACTGCTCTTTCAAATGGCCATCTGGTTCCAACTTATTTTTCCCATCCTCCCTTTCCTGCTCCCCAACAAACCTCCTCCACTCTCATCAAGCTCATACCTCAGCATCTCTTGCATCCACCATAGATGCCAAAGAATATATGATAAAAATATTCCCACATTGAGCAATTTTTAACTCTGATTATTGCTCAAAGGTAAGAACAGATTTGTTTAGAAGAGATATTCGGGTAAGCCACTTGGGGAGGAGAGGCAAGTTCTCAAAGGGTGTGCAAATAGCAAACAGTGGTCACCGAACAACCATCCATAAAACAAGGAAGGAAACAGCAACAGGCAACAGGAGACTGGGCCTGCGTGAGAGGGGCCTAATGATGTAAAAAATATAAGAGCAGCTCCTTATCTAGTATTTAGCACTCCCCGGCACTGTTCTAATTTCTTTATCTCTATTAACTCATTGAATACTTATGAGCCCTATGAAGTGGTCGGCAATATTATCCCCATTTCACAGATGGGAAAACAGAGGCCCAGAGCAGTTCAGTAATTTGTCCAAGGTCACTGGCTCGTGAGTGGTGGAGCAGTAAGCAGTGGTCTGACTCTAGAGCTGTACTTTGCATTACTCTGCTCAGCTCCCTCAGTGGGTAAATCTCTGGCAGGAAGGACAGCAAAACAGAGGCTATAAGGATATATCAAATATCAGAAGGTGCCAATGTAAGACACACCACAGTCTTATGAATTGCCATGAAAATGCTGCCAACTATACTACGACACACCATCACAGTAAGACAGGTTCTGGTTTTAGAGACAGCGGTATTCCAGGAGTTGCCATCATGGCTCAATGGTTAACCACGAGGTTGAGGATTCAATCCCTTGCTTGTTCAGTGGGTTAAGGATCCGGCGTTGCCGTGAACTGTGGTGTGAACTGTGAACTGTGGTGTAGGTCACAGATGCGGCTTGGATCCTGCGTTGCTCTGGCTGTGGTGTAGGCCAGCAGCTAAGCGCCGATTAGACCCCTAGCCTGGGAACCTCCATGTGCTATGGCTGTGGCCCTAAAAAGACCAAAACAAACAAACAAACAAGACAGAAGAAAAAAAGAGAGAGAGATCAGTATTCCAATATGAAGAAGGTGCATCTTAGAAATGATGAAATACAGCACTGGAGGGGGACAATGAGCCTGTTTGCTGTGGGCTGTGCAATGAAAGCTCCTTCATCTCCCCTTAGAAATCCTCAGTGAGTGGACATGCCTCACTGATACTTTTCTGGGTACAGATGCTTGGGGGAAGGTGGTGGCAGGGGAAAGCTTACAGAAGTGCCTTTATGTCGGGGGCGGGGGGGAGCGGTACACACACATGCACACTCATCCACGCAGATATGGGTGAACAGATACAGGGCAAAGACAATTTGATCAAGTCCAAAATTCCCCTATGTTTAGTTACACAAAGAAAATGCAGCTTCATTATTTTCTATAATGGATCTAATCTTTCTCCTGAGCCCTTCACCTTGCCAGGCAGAGATGGAGAATTAAATGTCATCCCACCCAATAATTTCAAGTCTCCTGAATATTTCAGCCCTGCAATTTTCCTCCCCAACGTGCCCACTCTTTTCCAAGATGACCCCTGGGGGAAGAGTTTTTACCTAGCGGTGGCACGAAGCGGGAGAGAGGTCCTAGGTCCCCGTGATTCCTATGTGCAGATCCTTGTGCCACATGCAGATCCTCTGGGTCTTCCCTAGAAGCCCTCAATGCTGATGTCTGCAGCTGATCAAGGTCTGCCAGGAGCTCTCTTGGCTTGGCCAGGCCTGTAGTCTGAGCTCCACTTAGACCCTCGTGGGAGTCAAAGACCAATGGGATCTGGCTCTGCTTTCTAGCTGACCTCCATCCTGCAAGTCCCCATGGGGCGACCACCAATGTTCATCAGCAGGGGTTCCTCAAGGCACCCATAGAACTCTTGCCCAATGAGCCCGGTGCGACTGTGGAATTCTGCCCATCCCAGTGCCCGCCAGCCATGACATTGAAGGTGTATGGTAAATAGGCTCTTGCCATCCTGGGTCTCCTGGTGAGTCCCCAAGAGGCACACATGTGGGTAGGTACCTGTGCCCAGAAGATAAAAACCACCTGAAGGGGAAACAGAACCAGTACATAGACCTTCCATTCGTACTAACTGAATTAATAAAGAGCATCACCTACTGAGTGCATTAGCATGTGTCCTAGTCCTAGTTTTAGCAGGTGTTGAAGCACCTACCTCCCCCAGGGGAGTGAGAGGAACACACACTAGCATGAACGGGGCTGTTCAGGTCAGATACTCTTCCATCTGATTCCTCCAGGATCATCTGACCCAGGAAAGGCAAGCACTGCATATGTGTGTGTTTCAGGACTTAATCCAGAACTTTGGTTCATTATAGCTAGAGAGTAAATAGGCTGAAGAGCCAATACTGCTGACATCTCACCCATGTCCAGAAATCTGGAAGGGAGGAACCCATCAGATCTCAAGACAAAGGACCAGGCTGCCTATCGTCCCCCTCGACAGACCAGAGCCACTGAATGCTGAATGCACCAAGGCCCAGCAAGCGGGGCCAGCAGGTCTCATTCCACAAGGCCACCCTTCCACCTCCTGACACATTCATCCTCTGTCTACCTCAACTGACCCTCCATCTGTTCAACAAATGAATCCCACATTTTCTTTTAAAAGAAAATCTTCAGATGACCAAATCTCAAAAAAAGCACATCAAAGTCAGCTTTAGAAAAGAGACTAGAACAGGGAGCAGGACTGGTCTTAGTCCCAGAAAAGAGGGGCCCCCTGGAACCAGCACGCCAGGTCCTCCACTGGCCGAGCCTTATTCCATAGAGACATGGCCCCGTGGAGCCTGCATCTCCTTTGCCAGCCTGTACCTTGGGTACTAGCATCCCCGGAATTTCCTGACCCACTTCCACGGCTTTCCCCGAGCCAGTTCTCTCAAGGGCAGCCCACACCTCCGGTAATCACACCCCTGAACCCGAGAAGGGGCCACAGGGTGGCTGTCTGCTGGGATGGAGCTTGGAGGGACAGACCAGAGCTTCCAGGGAAGGACAAGACAGCAGACAGGGAGCAGGCCTCAGGCTGGAGTCCACACCCCTAAGCCACCACTTTCATGCACGGCACTCCAGGAGGCCACAGATTTTAATTCCAACGTGGCCTCTGTGCAGGTATATTTATCAAGGCAGGAGGATGGAGCATATTTTATTTAACAGTTGGTCAGCTTGATTTTTATAACTTTTAAATAGTTAGACATGGTACGAAGGCTCCATTTTTACATTTGCCAGGGCCCCCCAGGACTTAGGGGAGCACCTGGGAAAGGAAAATGGTTTTTGGTTTTTGTTTTGCTTTCTTGCCTTTTTCTTGGGCCGCTCCGGCGGCATATGGAGGTTCCCAGGCAAGGGGTCTAATCGGAGCTGTGGCCACCGGCCTACACCACAGCCACAGCAACGTGGGATCCGAGCCGCGTCTGCGACCTACACCACAGCTCACAGCAACGCCGGATCCTTAAATCACTGAGCGAGGCCAGGGATCGAACCGCAACCTCATGGTTCCTAGTCGGATTAATTAACCACTGAGCCAGGATGGGAACTGCAGGAAAATGGTTTTTAAGGGTGAGATTGGGGAACTCTCTGGATCAAAAATGCTTGAAACTGTTTCTGTGCTATGTGGTGCTTAAAAAAGAGTTTGGCACATAGTCAGTGCTCAAAATATTTGTCAAAAGAGAAAAGAAAGATGAGGGAGGAGGGACGGAACGAGAAAGGGAAGGGTTTGTGTTAAACCTTTTGCACTTTCAGGAGTTTGTGATAACGGAGTCAGAAAAGCCAGAATTCAAACCCTGTCTCTACCATTCCACCTGTGGGTCCTCAGACAAGTTACTCAACTTCTCTAAATCCTGTTTCCTCATGGGGAAAATGAGGAAGCCATGCTTATCGTTAAGTGAAAACAAATAAAAATAAGTAACAACAATGTGTTATTCTCACTGTCATCATCATTTTCATTATGTACTCCACCCCTCAATGCCACTTAACTTGTAAGTCATATTCTGAGGATCAATTTGTTTCCAACAATCTCAGGAAGGCCTCGTCTATGGAGGTCCCCGAAGAGAGAGAGAAATATTTCATGATCCCCATTCCAGCCCCACCAACATCCTCCAGTGCCCACTCACCACCATAGTAGGTATGGCTGGG
Source organism: Phacochoerus africanus (assembly GCF_016906955.1). Classification (NCBI taxonomy): domain Eukaryota; kingdom Metazoa; phylum Chordata; class Mammalia; order Artiodactyla; family Suidae; genus Phacochoerus; species Phacochoerus africanus. The sequence goes on from NC_062544.1 coordinate 57,024,491, forward strand.
ACACAGCTCTGGGCACAAGCCATTGCAATACTCAGCAGCCTGACTTCCAATGACCAGCACCAGCAATTCTTTGCATAAGAGCAAAGTCCTCCCAAGCCCACTGTGCCACTTGAATGGCAGGACAGAAATGCCAGAGAATTAATGCTCGGGAAGCAGCCTTCAGCCAAAGCCAAGTGGTCATGGGTATAAATACCCCGCCCAGCTCCCTCACTCCTAGGGCCAGATAACTCTGAGGTGCATGTTCTATACCAAATCCCAACAGGATCATGTCCCAGTCACCCTCGGTGATAACCTGCTGGATGATGAACCCTTTGATTGCTACAAGGACGCATGCTTACCACCATGCCAGTTACTATGGCCAGTGAGTGCTCCTTTTAGTTGCTCAGTGTTCATGCCTCGCGACTTGTTACATATTTTGAAAACCACCTCTTTGCATTGAACCAGTAAGTTGCTACCACAAGTGCTTCTTGAGAAACGTCAATATCCCACAAAACTAGATCCAACAGCAACTTCATCTAATAAAATAATAAGTATTTATTATCTTTCCCTCCTTCCTACAATGGCATTAAAATTCAACAGTTAAGTGGTGGAGTATAGACAATAAAAGATCATTCAGCACGTCTACTCACATACAAAAGCCAGCAAATCCCATAGATTTTTTTTTTTTTTTTTTTTACTGTGCTGGTTGGAAAATTTCCCATGTGTTTAAATGAGGTACCATGACCCTGCTCAGTGTATCAAATAGAGCATCTGCCCTCAAATGTTTTGTAGCTGGAAGTGACCTCAGGACTTGACAAATATGTTGTCTCCATGTTTTTATTTATTATCTCATAATCCCTTTGAATGGTGACAAATATATTAAGATCCCAATATGAATATAATGTGACCAAAAAGATGTCCTAGATCCAGAGTGAGTGATAGCCAACCCAAACAGTGGCCAAACTGGGCAGCTGTTTGCAATTAGGTCCAATTAACACATTTTAAACACAGCATTACCGGGGACCCCTTTGAAGTGTGTTGCTTCGGGAAGGTTTTTCTTGAACGGGGTTTCCTAATGGGAAGCAGTCAAAATCCACAGCTGAACACTTAACATCCTATTTTGACTTAAGTGTCACGTAGAGTTCACAGTTTTAATTCCTTTTCCCCAGTTATGTGTATAAATATTTCAAACAGGGAATGAAATGTCTGGGAAGGCATCCTTGCTGAAGAGAACATTCATAAAGCCAGGAAGGGGCTCCTGTGCTCTGCTTTGCACGCTGAACTGCCAGTCTCTATCAGAAACGTAAATTATAAAATCCTATTTATTTATTTAATAAGTGCATAAGAGCAGCATCAACTCTGAGTTAAAAGCTCCAGGAGATGGCTTCACAGGTGAATTTTACCAAACATATAAAGAGGAACTGGTGCCCAACCTCCTTAAACTCTTTCAAAAGGTTGAAGAAGAAGGAATACTCCCAAAGACATTCTATGATACCACCATCACCCTCATTCCAAAACCAGACAGAGATACCACCAAAAAAGAAAACTATCGCCCAATATCATTGATGAATATAGATGCAAAAATTCTCAACAAAGTCTTAGCCAACCGAATCCAACAACATACCAAAAAAATTATACACCATGACCAGGTTGGGTTCATCCCAGGTTCACAAGGATGGTTCAACATATGCAAATCAATCAGCATCATACACCACATTAACAAAAGAAAAGTCAAAAATCATATGATCATCTCAATAGACGCAGAAAAAGCATTTGACAAAGTCCAACATCCATTCATGATCAAGACCCTCGCCAAAGTGGGTATAGAGGGAACATTCCTGAATATAATCAAAGCCATTTATGAGAAACCCACAGCAAATATAATACTCAATGGGGAAAAACTGAAAGCCTTCTCACTCAAATCTGGAACAAGACAGGGATGCCCACTCTCACCACTGCTCTTCAACATAGTTTTGGAAGTCCTAGCCACAGCAATTAGACAAACAAAAGAAATACAAGGCATCCATATAGGAAGAGAAGAGATCAAACTGTCACTGTATGCAGATGACATGATACCATACATAGAAAACCCTAAGGACTCAACCCCAAAACTACTTGAACTGATTCATAAATTCAGCAAAGTAGCAGGATATAAGATTAACATGCAGAAGTCACTTGCATTTCTGTATACCAGCAATGAAATATTAGAAAAGGAATACAAAAATACAATACCTTTTAAAATTGCACTTCACAAAATCAAATACCTCGGAATACACCTGACCAAGGAGGTAAAGGACCTATATGCCGAGAACTATAAAACTTTAATCAAAGAAATCAAAGAAGATGTAAAGAAATGGAAAGATATTCCATGTTCCTGGATTGGGAAAATCAATATTGTAAAAATGGCCATCCTACCCAAAGCAATCTACAGATTCAATGCAATCCCTATCAAATTACCCATGACATTTTTCACAGAACTAGAACAAACAATCCAAACATTTATATGGAACCACAAAAGACCCAGAATCGCCAAAGCAATCCTGAGAAACAAAAACCAAGCAGGAGGCATCACTCTCCCAGACTTTAAGAAATACTACAAAGCCACAGTCATCAAAACAGTGTGGTACTGGTATCAAAACAGACAGACAGACCAATGGAACAGAAGAGAGAACCCAGACATAAACCCTGACACCTAGGGTCAATTGATCTTTGACAAGGGAGGCAAGAACATCAAATGGGAAAAAGAAAGTCTATTCAGCAAGCATTGCCGGGAAACCTGGACAGCTGCATGCAAAGCAATGAAACTAGAACACACCCTCACACCATGCACAAAAATAAACTCAAAATGGCTGAAAGACTTAAATATACGACAGGACACCATCAAACTCCTAGAAGAAAACATAGGCAAAACACTCTCTGACATCAACATCATGAATATTTTCTCAGGTCAGTCTCCCAAAGCAATCGAAATTAGAGCAAAAATAAACCCATGGGACCTCATCAAACTGAAAAGCTTTTGCACAGCAAAGGAAACCCAAAAGAAAACAAAAAGACAACTTACAGAATGGGAGAAGATAGTTTCAAATGATGCAACCGACAAGGGCTTAATCTCTAGAATATATAAACAACTTATACAACCCAGCAGCAAAAAAGCCAATCAATCAATGGAAAAATGGGCAAAAGACCTGAATAAACATTTCTCCAAAGAAGATATACAGATGGCCAACAAACACATGAAAAAATGCTCAACATCACTGATTATAAGAGAAATGCAAATCAAAACTACCATGAGATATCACCTCACACCAGTCAGAATGGCCATCATTAATAAATCCACAAATAACAAGTGCTGGAGGGGCTGTGGAGAAAAGGGAACCCTCCTACACTGTTGGTGGGAATGTAAACTGGTACAGCCACTATGGAGAACAGTTTGGAGATACCTTAGAAATCTATACATAGAACTTCCATATGACCCTGCAGTCCCACTCTTGGGCATCTATCCGGACAAAACTCTACTTAAAAGAGACACATGCACCCGCATGTTCATTGCAGCACTATTCACAATAGCCAAGACATGGAAACAACCCAAATGTCCATCGACAGATGCTTGGATTCGGAAGAGGTGGTATGTATACACAATGGAATACTACTCAGCCATAAAAAGGAATGACATAATACCATTTGCAGCAACATGGATGGAGCTAGAGAACCTCATACTGAGTGAAATGAGCCAGAAAGACAAAGACAAATACCATATGATATCACTTATAACTGGAATCTAATATCCAGCACAAATGAACATCTCCTTAGAAAAGAAAATCATGGACTTGGAGAAGAGACTTGTGGCTGCCTGATGGGAGGGGGAGGGAGTGGGAGGGATCGGGAGCTTGGGCTTATCAGACACAACTTAGAATAGATTTACAAGGAGATCCTGCTGAATAGCATTGAGAACTTTGTCTAGATACTCATGTTGCAACAGAAGAAAGGGTGGGGGGAAAATGTAATTGTAATGTATACATGTAAGGATAACCTGACCCCCTTGCTGTACAGTGGTAAAAAAATAATAATAAATAATTAAAAAAAAAAAAAAAACTCCAGGAGAACAATGGAGTTCCCTGGTGGCTCAGCAGGTTAGGACCCAGTGTTGTCACTGCAGCAGTTCTGATCACTGCTGTGGTGTGGGTTCCTTCCCTGGCCTGGGAACTTCTGTAGGCAGCTGGTGCAGCCAAAAAATAAATTAATTAAATTTAAAAAGCTCCATGAGAACAAGAAGTTTGTCTTGTTTATCACTATATCCCTACTACCTTGACTGGCACCTAGCAGGCCTACAATAGTTATGAGTTGAATGAACGGGTAGATGGGTAATTACTGAATGAATAAGCAAGTGCATGAATGAAGTAATGAAAAGACTATTATACACATGTGTTTGGAAAACCTAAGCTAAAGTTTCCAACCCATATGTGTGTGTAACACAAAGGCACACACACACACACAAATACTCAGAGAAAGGGAGAGAATTCTCCTAATTTTCATGATTATTTTGCTGGTGACGCCTATTGGGGAAAAACTTGGGAGTTAACACCTCAGCTTCATTTTTCACACCTGACAAAAAGCTGAGGAAGGCAAAGTTTGGAATGCACCTAGAACTGTACCTGGCACATGATAATTAAGCACTAAATAAATATGGAAGGACTAATGAGTGAAAAAACTCAGTGGTGCTTGGTCCCATAACCCCTGACCAGAGGGGCTCCAACATGTGTGTTTTACTCCTTGAGTATTTCCTAGGCCTTGTTCACGGACCTTCCTGCCTGACCTTCTCCTTCAAAGACACCAGACCCAGCCACATGGCAGAGTTGTGGAAGAAGAGGCTGGGAGACATCCAGGCTCCCAGCCCTCCCCCCAACCCCCACACACACCCCCACCCCTGCCACCGCCAGCTCCAAGCTCTGACTCAGCAGATCTGAAGTATGACTCAGAAATCTGCCTAGTAACCGCCACCCTGGTGACTCTGATGCAGACAATGAAGCTTAGAGACACAAGCTAGAAGGAAAGTATTCTATAAGGAGCAAAATTTCATGCCAGAGTGCCTTCGGGAAAGTAATTCCCACTTCTGGATGCCTGATGCCATCATGGGACATCTCTTCAGGGAAATTCTCAAGCAGTCTCTAAACAAGACTTGAATTTAAAAGAGAGGGAGTTCCCATTGTGGTTCAGTGGTTAATGAACCCGACTGGTATCCATGAGGACACGGGTTTGATTCCTGACCTTGCTCAGTTGGTTAGGAGCCAGAGTTGCTGTGAGCTGTGGTGTAGACCACAGACAAGGCTTGGATCCCATGTGGCTGTGCTATAGGCCAGCAGCTGCAGCTCTGATTCAGCCCCCAGCCTGGGAACCTCCATGTGCCATGGGTGCAGCCCTAACAAGCAAAAAAAAAAAAAAAAAAAAAAAAAACCAGAGAGAGAGAATGCTCACATATTTTATCTTGTCTGTGGTGGCAGAGGACACATACACACACAATCCCACAATTAAAGTCTCTGAGCTCCCCCTAAAGCCTGAAAACTAAAGTAAGTGCCCTTGGAGTTCCCTCAGAGGCATCTTGGGAGCGCTGGGACGCAGGTTCTATCCCTGGCCCGGCACAGTGGGTTAAGAATCCAGTGTTGTCACAGCTGCGACCTAGTTGGCAACTGTAGCTTGGATCTGATCCCTGGCCCCAGGGAACTCCCTATGCTGGGGCAACCAAAAAAGAAAAATTAAAAAAAAAACAAAAACAAAAACTAAAGTGCCCAATCTGGGAAGCCATGCTGTTCTCCTTCAGAAAACCCACTTTGCCCTTCAGGGAAAAGCCAAAGTTTGGATGCATCAGAGAAACAAAAAGGAAGAGAAGTAGAAAAGAGGAGTGGAAAATGTTGATGCTGAAGAAGCAAAGAGAAGGAGCAGGGGCTCTGACATCTGGAAGCAAAAGCGCTCTGACACTGCCCAGGTGACAGCGTCTCCAAACGGGAGGGAGGGCAGAACCGAGCTGGACTCCATTAAAGCGCTGGAATACGGTCCCGCAATTTGATAATTTAGGGACGTGTAATGTATCTGTCCACACATCAGCTAATTTCAGAGCCAAGGGTGTGCTCCTTGAAGACAACCTGGAAACCTGGAAAATCCAAGATGAACGGTCTGTTAGCATAAAGGATCTCAACAGTTTAAACCCTCCATATATCACACCTGCATGAAAGGCTTTCTCGGTAAACAGAGGAGAAAGACCACACTGCCTCCGATCAAGACCTGCTCAGCCTGTTTAAAGGGGGCATTATTTTCCACTGCACATGTGGTTTCTTCACAACTTCACACACATACACACACACACACACACACACAAAGCCTATCTGCACATGGCAGAAAACTCTTTGGGCAGGTTCTTGAGTCATAAAGAGCTTAGCCTTTTTGTACTGCCTTAGGAGGCTTAAAGCTACAGACTAGACCGATGCTTCTACAATATCTGCTGGTCAGGCTTCCACCTCTCTGATCTGGTTATTAATACCTTTCTTTCCTCCTGCTGTCTCACTCAGCAACCATCAATCTATTTGTTCTTGAACTTCTCTGAGTAAACAAGGTGCTTATTTTTGGTTTACTCACCAGCAAACATAGGTTTGTTTGTTGTTTTTTACAGCGCACCTGTGGCATATGGACGTTCCCAGGCTAGGGATTGAATCAGAGCTGCTGCTGCAGTCTACACCACAGCCACAGCAATGCCAGATCCTTAACCCACTGACCGAGGCCAGGGATTGAACTCATATCCTCATGGACAGTCTATCGGGTTTTTAGCCTGCTGAGCCACAATGAGAACTCCTCGAATAGAGTTTTTAAAAATTAAATAGTTCTGGCTCCATCCCTGACCTTCCACAGCCAAAAAAAAAAAAAAAACAATTAAGAGGTAAATGTATATGACTTTTTTTATGTCAATTTTGCAACATAAGAGATTCAGATTGATTTCTATGGCAACCCTTAGCCATGACAAAGCCCTTATGACTGTGTGATGGATGTGGGTTGGTTACTCATAAATGTCAGGAGGAAGAGAGAGAGGAAAAATTATTGCCTTCAGAACAGGCTAGGTTTTTTTTTATTAATGAATTTTATTACATTTATAGGTGTATGACAATCATCACAACCAAGTTTTATAGCACGTCCATCCCAAAGAACAGGCTAGTTTGTACTGTGGTCACAACACTACCAAAATCTCAAAGGCAGAAAAGGGCCTCTTTCTCACTCCACCACATCCCCATCATCCGCAGCCAGGCACGTGAGAGAGGAAAGGCCAGCAATTACATGCTTGTGCTGGTGGTGACACATATCACCTCCACTCACAGAGTTCTTAACCCACTGAGCGAGGCCAGGGATCAAACCCACAACCTCACGGTTCCTAGTTGGATTCGTTTCCACTGAGCCTCAATGGGAACTCCCAATTAAACAATTTTTTAAAGTTTTCATGTGCCATGAAGTAGGCATTCTCATATTAATTTTAGTTACAAAGTCAATTGGGTCCTTCTAGAACACATTTGGTAAGTGTAGAAAGAACATTTTAAGAGGTTCATCTTCCTTTGACTCTGTAATTCTATATCTAGAAATTAATCCTTAGGAAATAAACAGAAAAAAAGATAAAATTTAAGTAAAAATATATTTTCTATAGCACTATTAATAATGCTCCACACTAAAAGTAACATAAATGTCCAATGAAAGGGGATTGGTCCAATAAATTCTGCAACAGCAATAAGCTGGAATATTGAGTAGCCACCAGATGAAATGGCTCAGGATGGCATATTAATTCAATGGACTACTGACATTAAAAATCAAAATTAAGAGGGCATTCTAGAAATGTGGAAATAACTACATGAAGTAGTAACAGGACAAGAGAACTCAATTATATACACATTGAAATTATCTATGAAATAATCAGTTCTGTATTAAATGCAGAAGGGGGAGTTCCCATCGTGGTGCAGTGGAAATGAATCTGACTAGGAACCATGAGGTTGCAGGTTCAATCCCTGGCCTTGCTCATCGGGTTAAGGATCCGGCATTGCCACGAGCTGTGGTGTAGGTCGCAGATGCAGCTTGGATCGTGCGTTGCTGTGGCTGTGGTGTAGGCCAGCAGCTGTAGCTCCAATGAGACCCCTAGCCTGGAAACCTCCATATCCCAGGAGTACAGCCCTGAAAAGACAAAAAGACTCAAAAAAAATTTTTTTAAATAAATGCAGAAGGGGTTTGAGTTTTTCTGGTGAGACCAAATTTGTGTTCAGATGTTTTATTTAACTCTTGTTCAGATGAAGAAAGGAGAAAAAGAAGGGAGAGGAGAAAAAAAAAGATCGAGAAAAAGAAGAAGGGAGGAGAGCAGAGGTAGAAGGTACAAGAAAGAAGGGGAGCAGAGGGAGAGGAAGAGGGAGAAAGCTCCCTGCAGTCACGGCCAGAGCATCCTGTGCTCTCCACGCCCACACAGCCCCCAGTGGGCTCTGCCTCTGTGAGCCACACGGGTGCAATGTGAGTCCACCAAAGAGTGTGCCCCTTTGCTCTTTGTTAAATAAATACACAGAAGGCATTAAAAAAAAAGACCTTCAATACCCCTACATCACACTCAGATACATCTGCCACTGAGAAGGAGGAGATCTGGCACCTAAGCAGTGTGGCCACCTGGAAGGTTCACCAACCTCCCAGTGAACTGGCTGAGTGCTTCTGGGGTACAGTGGGTGGTATTGATGAGCGAAGCTGAGTGACCAGGCTGAGTCTGGCTTAGACTTGGTATGCTCCATCCCCGAGGGCACAACAGAGCACCTGGACGTTTTCAGACAAGCCAGAAACTTTCCTTAACTCTGGGGGCTACCAACAATGAGATACCATCACACACCTACTAGAACGGCTGCAATTCAAGACTGACAACATCAGGTACTGGTGAGGCTATAGACCAACCAGAACTCTCATTGCTAGTCAGAGTGGAAAATGGTACAACCACTTTGGAAAACTGTTGAGCTGCTTTTAATACAGTTCCACTCCTAGGTACATTCTTAAAAGGAATAAATGCAGATGCCCACAAAAACACTTGTGCCAGAATATGCACAGTGGCATTAGTCATAATAGCTCAGATGGGATGTCTCCTTTCTCTGGGATGACAGACTGCCCAGGACATGGTTTTCTCCCGCTAGAATCCAGGGGCCCAAGAGAACAGAGGAAGCTTGCCGTGCCCCTGGAGGTCCTGCTCAGCACTGACCTGTGGTTACTTCTGCCCTCTTTCTGTGGGCAAAGCATTTACTGAGCATTTACTACAGGTCTACAGGTCTGACTCTTCTCAGGCATTTTAATATTGACAACAATGCAATGAGGCAGCTACAGTTACCATCCCCTTTTACAGATGAAGAAACTGAGACTTCAGGAAGTCAATTTTCCAAGGTCATGAGGCTGGTAAATAGCAAGGACTTGAGTGCAGAGTCAGTTCCCAAAGCCCCTCACACTGAACCAGGTGTTAGAAGACCCTAGGCCCAGCCTGTTCACTACATGCGCAGCCATCACAAAAGCCGGGGAATGAGTTGGACACACGTTTTTAAGTGCCTTGGAAAAGTCACTTAACCTTTCTGGCTTTCGATTTCTTCCTGTGTGAAATGAGTTATGTTGGATCTCTAAGCTCATTCTGGGTATAAACTTAATACCAAGGTTCTATGAATGCAGTAGAACATTTACCATTAACCTGACAATATAGAAATTAAGATTTTAAAAGAATTAGTCTTGTGTAAAAAAAAAAAAAAAAAAGAACCAGTATTAAAACAGATTCAAGACTCCTCACTTTAGTCCATGGCAAACCATGGTCCATGGGCCACATGTACAACTGGCAAACTAAGACTATTTCTTGCATTTTTAAAAATGTTTTATTATAGTTGATTTACAATGGCCTGTCAATTTCTGCTGTACAGTAAAGTGACCCATACATATATATGTATATATACATTCTTTTTCTCACATTATCCTCCATCATATTCCATCACAAGTGGCTAGATATAGTTCCCTGCACTCTACTATTTCTTGCATTTTTAAATGGCTAGGAATAAGAAAAAAAAGTGGTATTTTGTAACACATGAAAATTAGGTGAAATTCAACTTTTCATGTCATAAGTAAAGTTTTATTGAAATACAGTCATGCTCATTCATTTACATATTGTCCATGACTGCTTCAGTGCTTCAACCTCAGAGTGGAATCATGCGACAGACTCTATGACCCATAAAGCCTACAATATTTACCACCTGGCCTTTACAGAAAAAGTACACTCGCCCCTGTATTAGTCCTATTGTGTCCACCCCCCACAAAAACTCATGTTCCAATAAAAACCATGTCGAGCATTTAGGTCACCATATTTCACAGCCCAGTGCAGTGATCTGAGGTTTAGTTTACTTTGGTTTGCTGTCTGTCATTTTTTTCATCATTCAACTATAACCTACTGACAACTGCATAATCCCCAGACTACCCAGAAAGTCTTGACTAACTGCTAATTAATCAGTCTGGCTTAAATTCTCCCATCAGTAAACACCAGGACACATCTGTTTAAAACAATGTTTTGATGAAACAGTCCTTCAATCATAAAGGGAAAACTAACATCTCAGTCATGCCAGGCTGCAGGAGTGTTTCTTCTCTGAGAGTGGACATCATATGAGTGTCAATGAATCATGCTAAATTTGGTGCTAAACATCCAGAAACTTCCTCCACAGAGAGATTCTGGCCACCATATTCTGTAAACCAAGATTATGCAAATCATAAAAAGCAGGTCAAAAATCTAAACACATCGTTTTATTTCTTAACTGTCTTCTTGTTTTGGTCTTGGTAACATAATACTTAATAGATAATATAGTTCACTAAATGAGAAACTATACACACAAACATTTCATACGATATCTAGTCCACATTTGTGCTCAAAAATTAGTTGAACCTGAATTCCATGAATCACCTCACGAGGAGGAAAATTTTTAAGCCACTTAATTGTTAAAAAAGATTTTTTTTTAAGTATGCATCTTTCGCCCATAAATACTAGGCAGTCTACTAAAATCCATCTGAAAATAAATTTTTTTCTCATTTTTGTGGCTTTGGTTTAAACCACTTCACAGGACCCCCAAAACATGCCTGAAGAGATACAATGCCAGCTTTATTCTGGCCCACATGGGTATGCCAACACGGCTTTGCCATGTTTATAACTCTTTGCATTGTTATAAAACAGAGGCAGCATGCTGTTCTATGAAGATTCCTTTAAGAGTTCTAAATTAAAATTATATTCACCCCACAATATCATTAAACACAGGCACGGGTTCTCCACGCTCAAAGGTTCTTTTTAGGACTTCAGAGCGCCTGGCTCCCTGTCACCCAGAGAACTCAGTGTTTTGAATTTATCTGTTCCCTCTGCTGCCTGGTTCCATGGTAATTACCAGGCTCCTGGAACCAGGCTGACATCTCATGTGATAGAAGTATACGAGCAAAGAAGTAAACACAAACAGCTGTGTTCATTCCAGCACCGTTCAAACCTTAAACAAGCTAAGGGAAAGTTGCTGAGTCAAAAAGGAACAAACCATGGGCTCATCGTGCTTTCAACTTTCTAACCAAGAACCTACAGGCTTCATCCAATAGGCTCAACAATCCAAAAGTAAAGGGACTGTAATATGTGCAGACTTCTAAAATACAAACGTTGAAAATGTTCTTTCTTTCCTAGACAAAAGCTTCATTTTAATGACTGCAAATTTGCCAGAAAAAAATGATAAGAATCCAATAACTGTATTCTCAGGGAATGGCTTAAAGGTGGCACATGAGAATCACTTATCAACCAAAATACTTTTGCACCTTTTGAGAGGTGGAACATGCACATGTATGATCTAGTCAAGCTATTGCCTTAATTAATTACATGTTTGTTTTCTTTTTTCTTGGAGATGCCAGTGGCATGCAGAAGTTCCTGGGCCAGGAATGGAACCCACACCACAGCAGTGACCCAAGCCACAGTAGGGACAATGCAGGATCCTTAACCCACTGAGCCACCAGGGAACTCCATTCAGTTTTTAAATTACACACTACATACCAAACACATGTCATGAACAGATCAAAGTTACTGAAAGCACATAATGCAAAGTGTGACTTTTCATGAAATTCTTCCCATCATTTAACAAATACTATTTAAGTGCTAGACACTAAGGATGCAAAAATAGAAGATGTGGTCCCTACTCTTGCAGAACATCAAGTCTAGTGGAGCAGGGATAGGCACACAAGCAATTGCATACAAAGAGTACAGAGTACAGTAGGAACAGAGGAAGGATGCTCAATAAACACTGGGGCATATTTTCCCAAATGCAAGTTACAGCCTCCTAGCAGTCACCTGGAGACACCACTTAATCCAGGAACATTGTCGTTTCTGTTCAACATTGTGACTTTCTCTTTTGGAACCAGTTTGCAAGCTGTATCTGTTATCTATTGCCATAACAATGCTGTGTAACAACCAAGAAATCCCAGTAGCATACCACAAGACGTATTTATTGCTCATCTCTCCAGAGTGGTCAGAAAGGCAGCTCTTCTGATCTTTACTAGACTCACTTACATGAAGGTGGGGGTCAGGGGGAGTCAGGGTGGGAGTCAGCTGTCTCTAGGCTGACCTTGGCTGTCATGTGTCTCCCATCTTCATCAGGGTAGCCCAAGCATGTCCTCACAGTAACTGAAGAGATTTGAGAAAGTGGGAACATGTTAGCCTCTTGGGTCCTAGGCTCAAAAGTGGCACATCCTCACAACCCCTGCATTCTAATGGCCAAAACAATCACGATCCTAGTTCAAATTCAAGGGATAGGGAGACGGATGTCACCTTTATAGTAAAAGAGCCTCTGCAAAGTCCCATGACAAAGAGGCTGGCTATAGAGAAGGGTGCAGAATTGAGCCCATCACTGTAATTTACCACCAAGTCACACCAGAAGAGCAGTCTCTAAATGACCTTCTCCTGGTTTTAACCCACCTCTATCCCTAGAATTTATTTCAGATGGCTTGGTCTTTGCCCCCAATTAAACCCATCTTCAAAATTCAATTAATTTACCCCCACTGCATGGGGATGCTATCATGCCTTTTGATGTCCCCTGACAACAGCCAACACAAGGCCTTGTGAAGGGAGGTGGCCTTCAACAATATATATTGGATGAATGAACAAATACATTCACATGTCATATGAGTGTTTTGAGCAAGAGCTGCACATGAGGATATGATGACCGTCTCCTCAGGGGACCATTTTGCAATGGATGCCACATTCTAATGTGTCAGTGCTCCTGTGTTTGTATAAAAAAAGTGATCCATTGCATTTGATCATGTTCCTACTACTCAACATTGTAAAGGAGAGACTTTATTCCATTTACCTTACTTTTATCTTCTGTTTTTTTTAACTCAAATGTCTAAAATGCCCTTCGTAATCTTTCATCCATTATTTGTCAAATAGTTAAAGTCATTCTACAAATATGTCTTCCCTAACCTCATGTTGGGTATATTATGCACTGATCTTGCACTGGCTAGAGAATGACTCTGGAAAGGATTAACAATGACCTACATAACAGGATTATTCCGCAAAAAGTTCCGTGATAGATTCCTCAAGGATGGACGGTCTACGAGGAGTTCCTACTGTGGCTCAGTTGATTAGGAACCTGACTAGTATCCATGAAGATGCGGGTTCAATCCATGGCTCTGCTCAGTAGATTAAGGATCCAGCATTGCCCTGAGCTGTGGTGTAAGTTGAGGATTTGGCTCAGATCCTGCATTGCTGTGGCTGTGGCAGAGGGTGGCAGCTACGGCTCCAATTTGACCCCTAGCCTGGGAACTTCCGGGATGCTGCAGGTGTGGCCCTGGAAAAAAAAAAAAGAAAGAAAGAAAAAAATAAAAGAAAAAAAATGGTCTGCAAATGCACTTTGTGTAATATTAATTCTTTACATTTCTCAAGATGACTTTCTCTCAAAGAATGCCAAACACTTCACATATGGTCGGCCAGATCCTCTCCGAGTGTAAATTATGCCCCAGGAGTAAATGAATTGCTGGAGGGAGGCATTAACTCTTTGGGTCACTAGGGTTCCACTTAGAGCACTGCAGGAGGGCAGTCATTTAGCAAATAGAACCCCAGGGGCCAGAAAGTATATGTGCAATATAAATTATTCCCAGGGAGTCATTTATGAACTCAGAAAATCTGGTTTATTATCTCATCTGTTCACACAGCATCCCAGGGAAGGAGAGTATCAGCAAGAAAAGAGAAATAAGGGAGACTGGCGATGCTAGAAGTTTCCTCAGCTCCCACAGCTTGTCAGTGTCAGAGCTCCAACTCAGTTTCCCTGATCATTGGCTTGACACCCCCCCTCCCCCCCCGCCCCAAGTAGGCCTCAGGGTTTGGGCTCTCAGCTAGAAGTTTCTGTTAATTGGGAGGAGGCTGAGGCAAGTGAGGTACCAAGGATGCAAAGTCAGAAGCCTCAGCTGCCTCCCATAGTCTAGTCCTGCTGTTAACTTAGTGAGGGATATTTGCTTGAAACACCTAAGAAACCACAAAATTCGCACTGACAGATACTGTGTGCTCCTATTAAATCTGTAAAGATCGATGAGGATTCATTAGTTGATTGATTTGTTTTTCCACACCGAGATGAGAAGGCAATGAGGGAGGGGGTGACAGCAGAGAGAAGAGACGTCACCTTCTTGGGTTTCTTCCTAAAGTTGGGAATGGTCAAATCGTTGGTCTATTCTGGGTAAGTGCAGAAGAATCTAGACTCAATATTATGCAATTCATGCATTGCAAAGAGGTCCCTTGGAATGTTTTGGCTTGAGGGTCCAAATGCTCTCCTTGTCCCAGAGTCAACCACCCTCTACGGCAGTATCTCTAGCTATCGCCCATGATTTCAATTTTTTTTTTGTCTTTTTGCCTTTTCTAGGGCCGCGCCCTCAGCATATGGAGGTTCCCAGGCTAGGGGTCGAATCAGAGCTGTAGACCCCAGCCTACACCACAGCTACTGGGGATCCGAGCCATGTCTGCGACCTACACCACAGCTCACGGCAACACCGGATCTTTAACCCACTGAGCAAGGCCAGGGATCGAATCCGCAACCTCCTGGTTCCTAGTCAGATTCGTTAACCTCTGCGTGCCACCGCCACGATGTGAACTCCTGATTTCAATTCTTTATGAAGCCTCCAGAAGCTCTGCATCAAGCACTAAGCGGTCTACAAAAGGATTAGGATGCAGGCGTCTTGATTCCCCACTCAAATCTCTCTCTCATCACATCTCTGTGATGACACCCTGTGCATCTGCTAAGAGCCAATCGCAGAAAAATAAATAAGGGGAACGATCTGTGTAGCACTTTGCTCTGCCTGGGAGCTCGGCCATGCTCTAAAAGGCCACAAACAATTGACTTCTTTGCAAAGTTCTGTTCCCCATTCATCCAGATACCAACCTCAGCTACCAAGAGTCCCACTGATTTCTCCGTACTTGGACTAATTTCTTGCCTCAAAAAGAAATATTAAATCGTGATTTAAAAGAAAAACAATACAACACACTCCCCACGTCCTGCCCATTGCTGCCACCAGATCCATGTGCTCTCACCCACACACCACACACACACAACCAGTGAAGTCATTTGATCCCATGTTTTCTCGATATTAAGGGTGTGTCACTCAAAGAGTGACCTTGGATAAGTCACTTAACCACTCTTGGCCTCAATTTTCTCTCCCAGTAAAATGAGGAGATTAGACTAGAAAACTCAGCTCTGGAATGTCATAATTCTCAAGGTGATACACTTTCTTGAAGTTATAACTTTAACCTCGCTGGCATCAGCAAACTACAGCCCTTGGGCCAAATCCTCATTCACCACCTGGTTTTGTATGGTATGAGAGTTAAAGGGATAGTTTTCACATTTCTAAATGGTTAAGGAAAAAAAATCAAAAGAATGGCATTTCATGACATGTGAAAATTATATAAAATTCAAATTTCAGTGTCCATAAATAAAGCTGTATGGGAACACAGCTGTGCCCGTTCATTTACATGTTATTATGGCTGCTTTTGCAATACAAGGGTAGCGTTGAGGGGTTGCATCAGAAACTGTGGCCCGCAAAGTCTAAAAGATTTACCATGTCTACAGAAAACCCTTGTCCTTTAAAAGCTTGTCAACCCCAGATCTAAGCCACCAGACCATGTGCATAGTGCCAAAGTCTGCTATAATCCTCTCTGATTGAAGTTTTAGACTTGGAAAAAAAGGAGTCCCATAAAGTAATCCCAGGAACCATAAAGAAAGTTATGGATGATTAGACAATCGATCTCTATAAAAGAAACTGTTGAAAATCATTGATAAATCTACCATGTCGATGTCAGAATTGATTTTTTACGAGAAACAATTTTCCTCCAGAGAATTTCTCTCTTCCTACTACTCTACCAAGAGGCCATTATAGTCCATTTTTCCCTTGTTCTTTTTTCTTTTTTTTTTTTTTTTGAAGTCATCTGAAGGATAGCACATTTATCTTCCCTTTATGAGTAATTGTATCGTTGGTGAAAATGACTATTAAAAAGTGAGCAAGCATGAAGCAAATCCCTGCCCAATAAAGTGGTGACTTTGAAAAGGAAATTGCCCTGCTCAATGATGGATTCCGTTTCAGCCGTCATGACCCACGTTATGACGGAGTCCAGGGACCCAGGTCCTGGCCCTTATAGGCAAAGCAGCTGCAGAGCCCCAGTGGGAGCTGGGAGAGGATGCTCTGTGCATGGCCAGTGGCTGACCTGTCGCCCCACCGCCCCTCCAGGCTGGAGCACTCAGCACTGAGATTCCTCACCCCGCCCCCCCATCTCCTCTCTGCTTACCTACCCTGATCAAGGCCCAGCTGGAGTTCCAAATATGGTAATACTTTGAGGCCCATAGCCTCAGCAGACCCTGTATTACTTTTTTTATCATATTATGTTCGTGTTTTCTCTTCCCCAGGACTGTGAGATCCTGGGGCACAGACAGCACCCATCATTTCTACATCTTTCAGTTAAAGATACACAATAAGTTTCAATGAAGACGATGACAAGAGTGAAATGGGAAACTAGTAAGAATATGAGCTTTCTTCCTCAACGAGGAGATGAGATGCTTGAACAATACTTGCTTCTCTCCTTCTGATTTTCAGGCAGCGTTTTCCAGAGGAGAGGCTGAGAGCTAGGGACATGGTGAGAATTCTTAGCAATGTGCTGTTGTTACTTTTCAAGGGACAATCTACCTATTCAGAGAGACCATGGTTCTCTTCTGGGCTGCAAATTGTTCTCTTCTGGCCTCAAATCAAACATATCTTTATTTCCTGAAGAAAGAAGATGGAGCCACCCAGCTAGTGGGGGTCCCTACTTCACAGCTTTGAGGTGGTGATATCTGGCCACCCCCTTGTCCCTAAGATATCAGTCAAATGTCTGCTTCCTAACAGTCACTCTGGAAGCAGCTTTATTTTTCGTTGTTCATAAAGGTCTGAGGAGATTTTTGTCAGTATCAATTATAGGATTTTAGGTGTTTGGAATTTTGAAAAGTTTTAGACTTTTTCACCTTTTCTGCAGTCATGTGAAGGTTGTAATCAGGCAAAACTTTCAAGACCAGAAGCATTTGCTTATCCTCTAAATTCATTTTACACTTTCCTTTACATTACTATTTAAGATAATTCGCAGTATTTCAAAAGGATTTGATATTTTGGAAGAGTCTTGTCTTAGACTCTATCAAAATAAGTAAGCCTCTTAGTTTTGCTCTCAAAAAGAATCACCAAATGATTACAATCATTAAAAAAAAAAAAAAAAAAAACTCCTTGACCCTGGCCGCACTTAGAACATCTTAGAACAAAATACCAACTCCTGGGCTCCATCACCCAAGAAATTCTCATTTAATTGCCCAGGGATAGGGCCCAGGTGTGGGTAAATGTTTGCCATGGAAAGATCAGACCTGAGCACCTCATCTCTCTCCCTGTTACAGCATTTATTACTTAATACAAGGATCACTTGTGTGCATGCCTCCCTCTCCTTAGAGATGGTGAGCTCATGGAGAGCCAGGAGTTGTATCTCATTCATCTCTGAGCCTTAGAGGAGACAGAGGTTTGTTCAAATCCAAGTGCCTGCCATTTACACAGCTCCTTCTGGGGGCTCAAATCCTGTGGACGGAAGGCAAGGAGGAACTCTAGGAAGTTACTGAAGCAAAGGTGGCCAGCCTTTGAACCATGTGACCCAACAATGTGCTCAGCGGTGAAGAGCCTAGGGAATCAGCAACAGGGTGTCCGGTAAGCCATAAGAAGTCCTGACCCAAAGCTCGGTCCAACTCAAGCACTTGATTAGTGCCCAGCGGGGCCAATTAGATCCTTTCACTGAAGGAGTTTAATGTGAGATCAACAGAGAGCTGAGCAGTTGGTAGCAGGAGCAGAAGCCAAAAGACACACAGAGAAAAACAGAGAGAGGAGCTGAATCACCTTGGCGGCTAAGCCCGGTAGAAGAGATGGCAGATGCCTGCGGCTCAGGGGGCAGCGAGATAACCCGGTCACAGAGCCGGATCCTGAATGACCTTCCAGTTCCTGAACTTCAATCCAGTTTTCGTGAGGCCTGGCTAGGTGGCCTTTCCGGAAGGCTTTTCGGAGACACGTGGCTGAGTGGTGGAGATTCCGGTCAGCCTTCCTTCCACAGTGAACTCCCACTACTTAGCATAAACTCAGGGGTATCTGTGCTTTGCAACCCCAAGAAGCCCAGTCAGCACAATTCCCAAGGTCTAGCACTTTGCCTGGTACATCACGAGCACTAAATCATCGCAGGTGCTTGAAAGTCATGACCTGCCCAGTGAAAAGCCTTCTGAAAATGAGGAAATCATTCATGGTAAGACCACTGACCAGAGTTGCCTTTGAATTCCAAAAGCAATGCTAAACTAAAATAAATATTTTAAGCTTATTCCGCCCTCCCATTTCCAAATCCATCTACATTTCTCCTGTAATCTATCAAAGAAGGAAATGTCACATTCTGCAGAACTAAGGTAAGCATCCCAATTTCAACAAGGTATGTTTGGATGACTTAATTGTCACTCTGCTTAACCTTAAATCACGGTAATGTTAGTAAGAACAATTTGCCTCCCACAGGAGCTTCACCGACAAACCTCCAAAGTAGCTGATCTTTGACTTTTAAGAAGTTTAACAATATGCGATTCCTCACCCCACCCCACCCCCATTGCCACACACATTTCCCCTACCTATTGTCTGTATCAGCTATTTGATGAATGCTTACTCCCCAACAACCGGATGAGTCATAAAATAAGAGGCACATGGATGTAAACTGAGCCTGTTTACGCTCTCCCTGGCCCCAACTAATAAAATAAAAGAGGTCCCACTGAATGCAGGTCCAGTGGCTTCCGGAAAGCAGGTTTGTGCTTAGCAAAGGCATACCTTACTTGGTACCTATTTTAAAGGTAGAGCTCATTTCATGCCCTGTGTGAATGAAATGGATTTATGGGGAGAGTCATGTGCAGGGTGTGTAAGGACTTGCCCTCCTCCTGTCCGCTACAAAAGAAGGCTCTGGCACTTCTGGTGGCAAGCAAACCAACAAAAGGAATGCCTAAGAGGTCTCACAGAGCTCAGGGTTGGAAGCCGGGTCCCTGCTCACTGGAAATTCAGCACCCAAGGGAGTGCTTGCTTAGGTTACCCACCTACATTTTCGAAAACCTGGATGAAAGCAGGTTTAGCCCCACCTCCCCTAACCTGTTTCTGATAAAGTGATCTTACGCCTCTGGAATTGGGATTCTGAATGTATGTGCGTACCCCACGTCTGGTGTTCGATTACAACAGCATTAAAACGGAGCCTAGGACTGAGGAGCCGGCCAGGCTCAGAAGCCTTCTTCATTGCCTGCCATGTAATACATGATATGCAAAGCCTCTGACTTCAGCCAGCAGATATTTGGAGACCGTGTTGGCCCTAGCATGGGGACTAAACTAATGTGTGTTTAGGTCAGAAAGCGAATCAGAAAAGCCACTGGAGGGCACGTCACGGAGTGAGAGCCCTATAAATTCTTCCCCACTCTCAGCCTCCCCTGGCAAACACTCGGCTTCCCTCCCTGAGCCGCTCCATATCTCTCCTCCCAAGTGCTAGGAGAACTCCAGCCAGCTGCTACTCTCCTCGCCACTGCCTTCTGCCCTGCAGAAAAGCCAGAGGGCCAGATACCCGAGGAGGAAGAAAAGCCTTGGACAGGCGCGAGGGAAGCCCGGGGCAGCCCTCCACCCGACAGAGCCCGAGCTCAGAGAGCGAGGCAGGAGAGCGAAGCCAGGCGCGGGCGCCGCGGTCAAGTTCGGATTGCTCCCTTCGGTTGGTCTGCGCCGAGCTCCGCACATTCCTCCGGATCTACCCGGCGAGGAGGAGGCGCGAACCCGACAGCGTCTCCAGGCGCCGAGAGCTATCTCTCCCTGCACCCCGGGGAGGGGCGCCTCGCGTCACCCACTCGCACCCCGAGCCCCCGCCTCGGGAGCTCGGGCGCCTCCTCGCTGTTCTCCATTCCCTCCCCTCCACCGCCGCTTCCCGACCCCTCCCCTCCCGGGGCCCCGCGCCTCCCCTCCCCCACCCCGGCCCCCCGGCCCGGGCTCTCAAGGACCAGCCTGCGCTCCTGGCGCCCTCATGTCTTCACGGGACTCTCGGCGCCGGCTGACGTGGTGTCTCGTTCGGATTTTCAGGCCAGACCTCAGCTCCGGCGGCAGCATCAGCCCGGCCCGACTCGTGCTCCCAAGCGCTGCGCCTGGAGAAGGCGCAGAGCGCGGCCGCCGCCGCTGATCCTCCCGCCGCGCCCCGCTCCCGCTCAGCCCCGGCCAAGAGCGCGGTGCGCGCAGCCCTGTCACCCCCCACCCAAGGCAGCGGCGGCTGCTCGGACCTCTGCTTCTGGGGGTGCGGAGAGTCGGCGGGGGAGCTGTCGGCATCCCTCGCCCTTCTCGCGGCGGCGGCGGCGGCGGCGGCGGCGGGAGCCTTGGCCGCCGCCTCCTGCGCGCCCTCGCTGCCCCGAGCGACCCCGGGATTGCGAACTCGTGCCCCTGACCTGTTGGGCGGGGCTCTGCGCTCCTGCCCTCGGCTCGGATGGGTGTCCTGGCTGGGACTTGGGGCTCCTGGAGTTAATGTCCAACTGGGGGTCTGCGGAGACCGGATCCGAGGTAAGTGGAGGAGCGGGCCTGGGTGGAGGGGGCGGGTGGCGCATGAGTCGCCGGCGGGCGCAGCGGGCTGCGGGGCGCTGGAGGCAGAGGGGGCGCGGCTGGACCCCAGAGCAGCCAGTGAGACTAGAAAGAGCAAAGACTAGAGGGAACCGAGGCGCCGAGAGGACAGAGGAGAGAGAGAGAAGTTGAACCGGAGAGAGGCTAGCCTTTCCACGTGAGCAAAGATCTCTGGTGCCCCTGATGCCTCTGAACCCTCGGCTTGTCCGCTAGGGGTAGTTTCCCTCCCCGTCTCGGCGGGGCGCTCTTCGGTCAGGTCCAGGTCTGGGATCGTCTTTGAACCCACCACAACCAAAGTTGAGTCCTTTGTGGACGTGCAACTGCAGAGTTGTCACTCCTGGGAGTGTAACTTGTTTGGGTCTGTTCCAGGGAAGGTGCAGGCCCTGGGAAGGGCTTCTGCAAAGGTGCAGGGAACCTCAGAATAGAGCGCTCACCCGCTACGGGCGCCTTCTTGCAAATCTACATTCCTCGCCCTTTTCGGGACCGGTTGCTTGCTTGCGCTTTCCTAATAATGCCCGCGACCGCAACTAATCATCTGCGTCGAGGTTAGGAGAGAGGCTTCCTGGACAGTCCAAGACTCCGGTCTCCACCTCGAACAGGCTCTTGTACCTTCTCAAGGTCTCCTCTAGGCCATCGAAGTGATTGTTTTAAAGACTTCTTTTCTCCTGTACTCTGCGCCACCTCCCCAGTAACACCCCCACCACTACCTTGCACCACCTCAGGGCAGATTTGGCCTTCATTTGGTCCGCCGCCCCACCTGGCGAAAACGAACCCTCTTCGGGGCGGGAAATGATTTCGTTGGAACCCCCCAGGCTCCCGGCGCCGCCCTAGTTTTGGCGGTGGCAAGCCCGCCCTAAGAGCGGACCTGCGCGCCCCGGGCGGAGCTGCCCAACTCCGTGCTGCCAATATTTTTGCTCATTGGTAGGGAAAACACAACTTTTCCAGGCCCTGCTACGGATATGTTAGAGTGCACTCGACTCTTCCACGGTATTTTGAATTTACACTTAAGTATTCCAAGGAAGAGGTGCTGCTTCCAACCTCACGCACGCTCCTCTTCCCTCAAAGCCCTCGAAGTGGGAGCCTCTGGGCTTCTGCCCCGACCAGGTCGCTTCCGCAGTTTTCACCACCTCTTCGCTTGGGCAGGGTTCTGGGACTGTGCCGCCTCTTCAACAAGTGTCAGGTGTCCGGGGAGCCCACGGTGTCCCCATCCCACACTCTCAAGGGATTCGGGTTCCTTTGGATCTGGATCCCGGCCTCAGGCCCTTTAACAGACAGCCCCACCTCCCAAACTGCAGAAAGGGTCTGCAGAAAGCGTCCCTCATTCTTTTTCCTATCCGGATCTTGGGCCCAACTGTTAGAATGAGTCCTCCTTCAGTCCAGGATACGACGCACAGTTTAAAAAAGCAAGACATCTTTCAGCAACTTCTGTCCCTATCCCCCAAAGAAAGCCCCCGAGTTACAGCACGCCCCCACCCGCCCACCTACCTCCTTTTTTTCTCCCTGAGACCTAGACCTTGAAGGCAAAGCCTAAACAAACCTCCCAGTCTGCCAGACTTGAGAAGGTGCGGGGGCACCGGCGGCGGAAGCGCTCACCCGCGGTGAAGCTGTCACGGTGACACGGGGAATCGGGGGCGGCGGCGCGGGGTGGTGGGGGGGTTCCAAAATCAAGTTGCCGAGAAACTAGTTTAAGTGAGGTGGGTAGAGGAAAATTAAGGAGAGAGGATGAAGAGGTGTAGGAGCCTGAAAAGCAGGGATGCTGGAGAGAACTCCCAGAAGTTCGGGGGGCGGGGAGGTAGTTTGGATTAGAAAGGATTATAAGGGGGGAGTGCTTGTTCGTCGGTTTTATACTTAAAATGACAACGCAGCCTCCCGACCCCGTGGGCGCACGAGACTCAGGCGGTTTCTGGTGCCCCCTGGTGCTGGGAACCCAGAAGGGCCCGGTGGCGAGCGGCTGCTTCTGCCGCCACTCCGATTCTCTGGGGCGTCCTTTCCGCCCCAAGCCTGGGGACCACCAGGTGCCGGCGCCCGAAACGCTCCCCTTTTGCCCTGCAGGGCACGTAGGTCCAGGCGCAGAGGGGAAGCAGGCTGAAGGGTACGAAAACGAGTGCGGGGGCACCTGGCGGAGCCAACTAGGAGAGGAGAGCTTGGTTACCGCACGTGGCAGCGCGTTCAGCAATTGACGCGCGTAGCAAACGTTAGGGTTGCGGCAGATGCGCCTGGAGAAAGCAATAGGGACTAACAAGAAAGCCGCGGGGTGTGCGTGAGTGGGGTGGGGCCCAGATGAGCTCTGGGGAAAACTCCTCGCAGCCCGCTGTGAATTCTCAGCCTCCAGACCCCCTCCTCTTCCTCCGCCCTCCAAATACCGGGAACTGAAGAGCCGCTCCGACTGGAGCCTGCCCCTGCGGTGCTCAGAGGGAAGAATGCGCCCTCCCCGTCCCGAGGGAGGTGGGAGAGCTCTTTCCAGGCCTGCGCCGCACCCGGTAGAGGGCGGGAACGGGAGCCTCCTCTGGGGAGGCGGGGAGTTTTCCGCTGTTTCCTCTTCTGCCAGCTTCAACACACTTTTAATTGAGGCTCTCCACGTCCAATTTAAAAAGCCTTCCGTCGGCCAAGCAGGAAAAAAAAAAAAAGGAAAACCCCTCTTAATGCGGAAGGGAAATCTGGTGCCTCTGTCGCTTCCTGCTGGCGGGCACCGCGATGTGAAATTATACATTAACCCCCCCGCCTCCCTGCCGCTCAGGGCTGCCCGCCAGTTCACACGCACCCTCGAGTTGGCACTCGGGCGAGGGGACTGGAGGTCTCGCGTTCCTCCGTCCTCTTTGCTTTAGCGCCACTCAGGGCTTGTTTTGCACGGCCTGGGTGAGGTGTAGCCCAGGACCGTGCACCCCAACCGGGAGCCTTTCCTTTTCTCCGGGTTTGTAGACCAGCCAGCGCGGGATGGGGCGCCCGGAGATGCAGGTTTTCGGAGTTCCTAGACCCTACAGGCTCCCCGAGCCCAACAGCTGCGTCGCGAACAAACAGACGCCCGAGGGATGGAAAATGCATTCATCTCCGCAGCAGTGGGAGGCGGCGGTCGAATTAAACGCTTCCCGGGGTGGCCTGCACCGGAACCCGGAGTTCTGGGTGGAGATGGGGGTGGAGGGCAGTTGCTGGAAGGGAGGTGGGCGCTCCTGGCAACTAATAGAGAGGAAAGGTGTGAGGTTTTTGCTTTTACGGTCTTAGAACAAAGTCTTAGATTTTCCTAAGAATCCCTTTTTGGAGGAGAAGGGATAATCAACTGCATGAATCTCATAGTTTCCCCTCGAAAATGCCCTTGGAAACTGGAACACTAGTATTGGGAAGGCACTGGGTAACACCGCACCCCCGGCGTGCCGGGGTCTCCCCCCCCCCCACCTCCTAACTGTGTGGGGCTTGGCGTCAAATTGAAGGTACCTTTTTCTTGCCCGCCCCCAGCTGCATGACCCTCCTTTCTAGGGGTGTAATGACTGAGAAGTCAAACGCAGCCCCCTCGATGAGAGGAGCTGAGCCCCCACCGCGCACTCTTTCCGGGTCTAGGCCTTTTGGTGCCCATGCTCCTCTGCAGCTGCCCGACCGGGTCCAGTCGTCCAGGAGTGACTGTGATCGGGCGTGGGCTGAGAGGGTGGTGGATTTACGGTTACAATCTCCCAAAACTGTAAAAATAAAGAGAAGGCGGTCGGGTATACCAGGAACATTTTCAAGACAGATGCAATCCCTACCCAACAGCTATGCTAAAGCATTTATTGAGCTCTTACCGTTATCCTCAGCTAAGCCTTTTCTTATGTTAATGTTCATAAACTTAAGAGGTAGCAGAAGTGTTTTAAAGCGAGTTGAAACATTGGGAAGCTAAGTAACTTTATAGCAGATATTCCCGGACAGCCCCAAATTCTCCAAGTCGCCACTAACTTCTTGTTCCGACGACAAAATACTAATTTACGTGGGAGGAAGGAAGCGTAGGCGGGGTTAGTGGTGCCACTGTGATGGCCCCCGCCTAGCTGAGAGCAGGATCAGGACCCCGTGCTGTACTTACTGCACTTGATTCTATTCCTAAAATAAAAGGCTGGTTTCTTGTTGGGTCCAGGCCTTTGGGAGCTGCTGGAGGGGGCGGGGAGGCACAGGGTGAAAGGGTTGCTCGGTCGCCTGCTAGGAATGGGAGTGTGTTTGCGCTCCAGTACGGGCGTTGGCCAGGTATCCCGGTGTCGTCGGATTGGTGTTGGCGGATGCTGCGGCCCTGCTGGAAAATCCGACCCCTGAAATCAGATGGTGGAAGGGAAGGAAGGAAGGAAACGGTGGGGGATGCGGGGGGAACCGCTGGGCTGCGGCGGTCCGGGTGGAAGATGCCCCGGGACCCGCGGGGATGAGCCCTGGGCGTCCAGGCCTAACGTGCGCCGGCCGGTTTCTCTCCCCCACCCGCTCGCCCGCGCAGGTGCCGCCGCTGGACGGGACTCTAAGATGAAGTTATGGGATGTCGTGGCTGTCTGCCTGGTGCTGCTCCACACCGCGTCCGCCTTCCCGCTGCCCGCCGGTAAGAGGCCTCCCGAGGCGCCCGCCGAAGACCACTCCCTCGGCCGCCGCCGTGCGCCCTTCGCGCTGAGCAGTGACTGTAAGAACCGTTCCCTCCCCGCGGGGGTCACCCTGCCCGCCGTTCGCACGCACCCCAAGTTAGCCCCGACTGAAGTGTGTCCTGCGGAGCCGCAGGCAGAGCCGCGCTGGCGCTGAAGCCCTCTCCTGGTGGGTGGGTAGCCCCAAGTCCCCAGCGCCTAGTCTGTATATGGTACGTGCTGCTTTTGCCCAGCACAGAGGGTAACACATTTTTATGCTGCCGGTTCAGCATTCCAAAGGACAGCTGTTTTCCCCACCACGACCACTACCATAGGAAAACACACAGCTGTCCCCTTTTCTCTGCTTTGGGTGTACCTGGCCGTGCTGAATTCCGAAAACAATTGCTTTTTCATCCTAAACCGCCCTTGCAGGGGAAGAGGCTGAGGTTTCACAAAACCAAGCCAGAGTCAGAGAAAGCACAGAAAGGCCTTGATTTCCAGAACAAGCATCTGGGCAGTGTCAAATCTGTTCAGAAAAGTTCCGGTTGTAGAAAAACGACGGTAAATAGTGCTAGCTGGGACTAGGGCAAAGAAAGCTGTAGTTCACTCCGCACATAACAATGTTCACTCTTAAGAGCAGGCTATTCCTATTAGAAAAGAAGTGTGTGATTTGCCTCGCAAAAATGCCAAGATAGCAGTTAATTAGGGCATGTCAACTCTGGTTTGATAGAATTTACCCTGCACTCTTCACAAGTTTATCTGTTGCATGAAGCAAAGGATGCTACATCATAAATTAGACATTATTGAGGAGGTAGAGAGCTAACAAAGATAACACTAGAAAGTTTGCACAACCCCAGACTAAAGCAATAGCAAGCCCTAAGCAGAATGTCACCCTTGCTACTCCCCATTCCCATTACCCCTCAAGCTATTTTGCTTTTGAACCATACTGTGACACAGTAGGAGGGGTCCAACAAGTCAGCTGTATGCCAGAGTCCCCCGGGACCCGTGGCCTGGGGCTAAAAATAGCCCAGGAACTGGGATGTGCTTATTTCATGCTTAATTACAACAGTAAAAGCATCTTTTTCCAGACGTTCCAAGAAAAAGTGCATTTTTCTAAGGCAAATTAAGACTTCAAGAGTGATTTAGGGTTAGAAAGAGAAAACAGTTGATCCCTTGAAATTAAAGTAACTGTTCCAAGAGTTTTTGTCCGTAAGTCGTTATAAGCCTATTTTTTAAAGGCTTTGGTTTCAACCACGAATTTCCATCTTAGTGTATATCAGTGTTTTCCTACTAGAAACTTAAATTTAAAATGTCCTTAAGTGTCATTATCTTCAGAGCAGTACCCATGAGAGCTAAGTGGCTTTTCATTCATTCAGACAGCTTAGGCCAGAGGAACAGGAACACCGTGGGAGGTAATAGTTTTCTAACCGAGACATGCTGGAGAGGAAAATTGACTGTGCCTGATTATGAAGCTGATTAATTCTTGGAGATTTAATTAGCATATTAGTATCCTGTCTACTTAGGCTTATTTAATGCTAACTCCTGGTTCTGGCTCTGCTTTCAGCTAACTCTATGACTTTGGACAAGTTACTTACTTACTATAGAACTCAATGAACGGTTTACAATTATACAGTAAAGGGAGGCCGTTCGACTCCAAAAATGCCAGTGACTGTGAGATTTGCCCCCTGGGAACCTTCATGCTCCTGCCCTAACCATCCTTTGGGAAGAGACTCATAAGAAAAGACCCCTGCTCAGTGGACTCACCTGGGGAATTTTAATGACTACTGCTGCTGGACCTCACCTGGAGAGACTCGGATCTAATTGGTGTGGCCTGGGCGTGTGGATGTTTAGATGTTCCCCAGGTGAGTCTGTTGTGCAGTCAGGGTTGAATGGCAATGACATGATATTACTCTAAGAAAATCTGTGCCTCATATAAGGTGTAACCAGTCACAGATTAGTTAGTCCTACCTTTACCGATTCTGGGACAGGGGAGGGGGGGGAGTGTTGTGGGGGAAGAGAGACTACTTCCATTTCCGACACCGATGCTGAGTCATCAATGGACAAGATTCTGACTATTCTATTTACATTTGAACCCACAGAACACAGCCGATTCTGTTTTATCTTTGGGAAGACCCAATAGGTCTTTGAAAGAGAAATGTTCCCAAAGAGAAAGTGAGCTGTATTCTAAGCCAAATTGACTTCTTTCCAGGTATGTTCAATTCGGTAGCAAGCTGTCAGTGCAAGGAAGGCAGAATAATGATGGTGTGCAGACTTTGAACACTCCACCAGTGTCAGCATGCGCCTGTCACCGTGCTGACATTTATATCCTGCACCGTATATTGTGCAACTGGTTAAGGCTTATGCAGAAAAACATTAGGTCCCTCGTTTCGTTTAAAAATAGAAAGTACCATAACTCCTGGTCCCTCTTCCTTTAGAATGCTTGTAACCTAGTGATTGAGCCCAGGCTCTTTTGTGCCACCTTGAGTCATTCTGTGCTGTTCAAATGGGATTGGATGGCACTCTCTCCGCATACTCACCCTGGAGGTTGCGTGTGTCCTGCTGGTTCCAGTGTAAATGAAACAGCCAGATTTCCGTTCCGAATTATCACAAGCTGAACCAAATAGAATCCATAACTGGCTCACTTGCTTGCATAGAGGTTGACTCTAAAGTTCAGGGGCTGTGGCTGCCCCCTACAGCAACCTTGAACTTGTCTGAAGTCAAGGACTTGTGCCTTTCCTTTTGGGGCATCCAAAACTTTTCCCTCTCACCATCTTTATTCTTTTCTTTTGCTTTTTACCAGGAGCTTCTCAAAGGGCAATTAGAGCAGCCTTGAGGGATAGAGCAGGTGAGACTGGAAGGTGATACTGGCAGGTGTCCTAGCATTTTAGAGCTGAAAGGTAACCCTTCAGCCTTCCCAGACTTAAAGAGGTAAAAGCAGCTTGTCCAGAATGTCAGGGTTCCATGGCAGCAGGAGACATGAAGCCAGGACCAGAGTGTGTCCAAACCACTGAAACACAGAGCAGTCGGTTTTGGTACCCAGGGGAAAACACTTTGTGTGGGAGGAAGGTTTTCAACTTGTGTTGCACTAGGTTGTCTGAGCTTCTTAAAGGTTAGTTCATCATTGTCCTATAGCAGATCTGAGCTGCATGTGACAGCTCTAAATGTGTTCCACAAGGGAAATCATAAATATACACATGGGGTTTTTAAAAATATGTGATCTAAAAGCGCATATTCCTTCCACAAGTAATGGATGTGTGCCAGTATGAGCCAGGCACTGTCCTGGATGCTGGGAAAATTCCTTGCTGCCCAGACAAAAAGCCCCTGGCTTCATGAAACATACTACCTAGTAAATGTACAATGCATGGTACCTTGGTAGTATTGCAAACTAAAATGAACCATGAAGAACTTTGGGCTGGAAAGGTGGGCTTTTTGTGTGACCAGAAACCAACTAGAAGAAAACACTGAGCATTGTTAATTATAGTCTCTGGTAATCCACAATTTGTTGTAATAGAATGGGATTATATTCCACCAGTTTGGTAGCCAGTCACAAAATTTCCTAGAGAAGCAGTCTTATAAATCAAGCTATCAAGTTCCCAGACTAGCCCACAAAAATCTATGTAAGCCACGATATAACTGAGATATAATTTACAATATTATCAGGCCAGCGTCTCTTCCCAGGCCCCATAAACCGCAAAAGGAGCGCACAGAGCAAGAAATCAAGGGATTTGAATAAGCGAGAGCTCATGTTGCCACATTCAGATCAGCCTTGCCACTTAACTAGCTATTACTTAACAGCTCTTAAACCTCAGTTTCCTCATCTGTAAAATAGGAATACTGTTGCTCCTGCCTCACGCAGCTGCTGTGAGGGTGAAAAAAAAAATGATTTGTAAAGCCAGTGCCCCGTAAATAGCTATTGTGCTTGCCACCTTTGTCCTTCCACAGCCCTCCCCAGGCGCCCAGTGAATGCCTTTTCTCCCGCCTTAGGCTTGCACTTCAGCCTCTGCCAAGACATTGCTCTAAATGGTGGAATTTCAAGCAGCACAACAAAGTACAGAGAGTGAAAGAAATGCAGGCCTTGCGGGGAGGCTATTTTGGGCCCCACAGTCAGTCAGTTGGTCAGCACGTAGGCGGGCCAGCCTTGCCTGGGATCCTCACCCCCCGGGTCAGCTCCCCCTGGCTCTTCCCAGGTTTCACAGCTCCTTCCCTTCCCCATGTTCTGAGCCCACATAGTTCCTATGGAATTTTTCCCACCAGATTTTCAAGGTCTCATGTTAGGGAGACCCTCTTCTCCCATGGGGAGATGGGAGCCAGCACAGACTAACATCCTTACACCTAAGAGATGAGGGGGCTGTGCATCAGAGGCTACCTGTCTTGAGAAAAGAGTGCTTTCTGTTTTCAGTGACCCCAACTGAATGTTTAAGATGTTTCATACACCCAGAAAGAAACTGTTAGCGAATTTAGTAAACTTTCTGCCCATAGCTTCTAGGGCAACAAGCTGGTTACATGGGAAGCTTTCAAATCTAATGTTATAAGTTTAGAATAAGTATGCAGTGTGCATCTTTCGTTTCTTCTTATTTTAGAGACTCTGTGAATAGGCAATACTATAATAAAGCACCTAAGCTGGAGAGGGGCAATGCCACTTGGAATGGGGCTCTTGGAATCAAGAAACTGAGTGTCATTTAGAATGGATAAGCCATGAGGTCCTACTGTACAGCACAGGGAACTATAACCAATCTCTTGGGATAGACCATGATTGAAAATAGTATAAGAAAAGGAATGTAGGGAGTTCCCGTCGTGGCTCATCGGAAATGAATCTGACTAGTATCTGTGAGGACACAGGTTCCATCCCTGGCCTCATGTGGTGGGTTAAGGATCCGGCGTTGCTGTGAGCTGTGGTGTAGGTCACAGACGAGGCTTGGATCTGGCGTTGCTGTGGCTGTGGTGTAGGCCGGCAGCTGCAGCTCCAATTCAACCCCTAGCCTGGGAACCTCCATATGCCTCAGGTGTGGCCATAAGAAGGAAGGAAGGAAGGAAAGAAAGAAGGAAAGAGAATCTATATGTACATTAGAAATTGGCGCAACATTGTAAATCAACTATAATTTTTAAAATGTAATTAAAAAGAGGAAATTGCATGTCCAACTCTTAGGAGGCCTGAGTCCTCACTTGAGATCTGAGACCGACATCTCACTCTGGCCTCAGTCTTAAGACCTATTTCAAACCGTTGCTGTTTAGAGAAATCTATTTCAGGCTTAATTTGAATTGGCCAGTCTTAAGACCTTAGGCCGATCCAACGGGCAAAGATTTATTGTCAAAAAATTCTACTTTCACTGATAGAAAAATAAAAGCTATCTGGCATTTTCCCCTCCTGATGTCCCTTTCATCTTTGTTTATTAAGCACTTAATGGTGCATAGCCCCCTTATTCAATTAAGACACATATTCTTTCATTAATCACTTGAGCTTGATCAGGAAGCAAGTATTAAATATCTTACGCACTAGGTGCTGTGTGGGCATCTAAAAGGCAAAATTGTGAACTTAAATAGCTTATGATCTAGTTGTAAGCTGTGGATAGACAGGTGGGTGGGTGGGCGGGCGGGCGGACTGCCAGTCAAACAGATAGCTCTGTCGACCACGGCCTGTACGTTAGCTATAGTCATGGTAAGAATTCCTAGCAATGAAGTCACTGGGGTTTGGAGATCAGAGCAGGGAAGAATTTGGGGAGAGGGAGAATTTCAGCTGGTACTTGAAAGATGGGTCTTAGGAAAGGAAAGGAAAAGGGCACATTCCAGACCAAGGGGAAGCATGGGCAAATTTGTGACCACGACATGGGGAAGGGGCAGGTGGTAGATATGAGGAGGAGGCCAGACTAGTCGCCAAGTACTGAGAACAGGTGGCGGGAAGTGGTGTGAAATTTAGGCTATCTCTGTAGGTGATACCCAGATTACGAGATGCTGTAAAACCCAGGAAAAGAAGGTGCTTGCTCTGTTTTTGATGGCAGCAGGGTGCCACTAGAGTATCTGAAGCAAGCAGGTGGCAGAAAATGGCAGAAACAAGGCTTCTTGTTACAAAAATTACTCAAGTGCCCAGGCTCCATGAGAGTACACTATGGGCTATTTTTCATTTTGAAGTGTGCCCTGATTTTTTCAAAAGTGTCCAGGCATAGGCACAATTGAATCAACCTGTTAATGCTCCGATAAGTGGATAGCTACAAATAAAAACTTAAAGTTAGTATCATACAAATGAATTATCTACAAAACAGAAATAGACCCACAGACATAGAAAACAAACTTATGGTTACCAAAGGGGGAAGGGAGAGGGAGGGATAAATTAGGAATTGGGATTAACCATACATGCTACTGTATAGAATATATATATATGCTACTATAGATAAAATAGATAAACTACTGGCACCTATTGTATATAGCACAGAGAACTATATTCACTACCTTGTAATAACCTATAATGGAAAAGAATCTGAAAAAGAATATAAATATATATACAATTATGCATATGTATGTAGAAATATATATGTATGTATAACTGAATCACTTTGCTGTACTCCTACAACTAACACAACATTGTAAATCAATATACTTCAATTAAAAAATAAATATGTAAAAATTTTAAAAATAAAATTAGTATCATAGCACCTCTTAGCTCTCTATGTGGTAACCCAGTTTTTTAACAGAGTTTTTTAATTTATTGAAGTATAGTTGATTTACAATGTTGTGTTAATTTCTAATGGATAACCCTGATTCTGTTATTTGTGCATATGTTTACATGCTTTTCTGTTATGATTTATCCCAAGATCTTGAATATAGTTTCCTGTGCTTATGCAGTAGGACCTTGCTGTTTATCCATTCTATATGTAATAGTTTCCATCTGGTAGTCCCAGCCTCCCCCTCTATCCCTCCCCCACCCAACTTTTCCCTTGGTAACCACAAGTCTCGTCTCTATGTCTGAGAGTCTCTTTCTGTTTCATAGATAAGTTCTTTTGTGTCATATTTTAGATTCCGGGTATAAGTGATATCATATGGTATTTGTCTTTTTCTGATTTTCTTCACTTAGCATGATAATGTCTAGGTCCATCCATGTCACTGCAAATGGCATTATTTCATTCTTTTTAATGGCTGAGTAGTATTCTATTGTGTGTATGTACCACATCTTCATTATTCATCCCTCTGTAGATGGACATTTAGGTTGTTTCTATGTCTTGGCTATCATGAATAGTGCTGCTATGAACATTAGGGTGCATGTATCTTTTGAATTATAGTTTTGTCCAGATATATGCTCAGGAGTGGATTGCTAGATCATATGGCAACTCTATTTTTAGTTTTTTGAGAAAGCTTGATACTATTTTCCATAAAGGCTGCACCAATTTATGTTCCTATCAACAGTCTAGAAGGGTTCCCTTTTCTCCACACCCTGTCCAACATTTCTTATGTTAACTAATAGGTTTTGTATCTTGTCCTAAAATCAAGTAAGTTTGAACTCTACTGGTAAAAAGGAGTTGTTATTATCCCCATTGTACAGATGAAACGGTGAGACCTAGAGGTTTGCTCAAGGTCACAAATCTAGCAAGTGATGAAGCCAGAATTCGAACCTCAAACTTCTAGTCCCCAAAGCTAAATAATTTTGGCTTAACCCAGACTGTGCTCTCATATTACTAGATTAAGAAAACCCAAACCTTGGCTTGCTAAAAATACACTCACTAACTGAAACACATTTTTAGGAAGATCAAATGAGCAAACTAATAGAAAGAAGCTAGGAATATTATATTTCCTTGAGGCACTGTCTTTGATCCCTGTTTGGGCCCCAGGGGACCTTGGCTCATATTATTAGTGGCTACTTCAAAGTCCAAATCAGGACATTTTAGGGAAAGAAACATGCATTTCTCTGCACACTCCTATAATATTGATGCTTTTTGCAATGACAGAGGTCTCCCTAACTCACTGGGACAAAGTGAGGTCTCCTCCAGTGAGTGATAGGCTGATGGCCTTTGGGAGCCCTTCAGGAAGTTTCTTGTTCTCAGATGGCTCCTGTTCCGCCCAGGGAAGGGGTTATGACATAGGAAGCCACGGGTGACTGCACACATGTCAGGATGATCACCTCTGGGAATGGAGTGGGTTTGCATACTCAGATCTTGGGTCACTGTAGGGAATCAATTAGTTAGCTCAGGATGGACAAAACTCACTTCTGTATGATTTTACAAGATAACTGAGCTAGAGAGGCGTGATTTTAAAAGTCTTCATACTTTTTTCCTTGCAAACCTGCAAAATTATGTTGCAAAACTATTGTACACCTCTAAGGTGACGTGCAATTTTTTTATCACACGTTTCAATGGTTGTAGCAGATGTAATTCCCGGCCCATCTGGGAACCATGTATGTTCATCTCATATTTTTGGCAACACCTTGGAGCCGCAAATTTAGCTTATTCAATTTATGGAAAACTATCAAACAGATCAGTTCAAATAAGCTGACGTTTTTGGTCAGAAAATGTCCAACTTCATTTTCACCTCAAATACACATGTTAATACATGCATACTGACACCACCACACTTCTGGATCCTAATTGTAAGAAGAATAGATGGCTGGGTGGCTGGACAGACAGGCAGATAGAGTACCATGTTTTGCCATGAGTGCCTGGCCACATGAAATATGGAAGCACCCACTTTGATCTTTCTTGATTTATTTATACAGGACTTTTCCTTAGTACGTTTTCATCATTTGTAGTACAGCAAACGCCTGTGGACTCTTTTAGCAGTTTGCTTCCTTCTTGTTTTCTAAACCATTTGAGAATTAGTTGCAATCATAATAAGTATTTTAGCATGAACCTGCTAGCAGCAAAAATATTACCTTTTATAACCACAATTCAGTTATCAATCTCAGGAAATTTAATATTTATACAATACTGTTATTCAGTAGATAATCCACATTCAGATTTCCCTCGTTGTGGCAAAAATGTCCTTCGTAGTTTCTTTCCCTTAATCAAGGGTCACAAATTTGATCATCATGTCTCTTTAGTCTCCTTTAACCTAAAATTAGCTCCCAAGCCTTTTTTTCCCCCATGACACTAACATTTTTGAAAAGCCCTGGCTGTCTTGCCTGCTCTTCTGCAGACTGCCCTTCGGATTGGATTTGCGTGACTAGATTCAGGCCCATGTGCTTGGAATACTAAGTTCCCAATGACGTGTGCTCACATCACGAGCCACCAATACCAGTTTGTGCCAAGGAGCCACGCATGCCTGGACTGTCCTCACGTGGCACCTGCAGGTGTCTGTCCCCCGGACAGTGCCTCATGGTAAAATGCATGAGATGGGCAAGAAGCACACTGGCTCAGGAAGGCAGAGGGGCGATTGTGAAAGGAGGACTGGCCGCAGGAGCGCCCCTGGGCAGGCTAGTCTTAGGACGTGGCACACGTAGAAGAAGAGCATCTAGACGTTGACTCTAAAACTACCCAGAGACTCTGTAGAAGGGTCTCAGGTGTCCCCAGAGGGGTACATGCCATGGTTTGAGGACACCAATCTATGCCATAGTGGACACAAAATAGCATTCATGGCCTATGGAGTCAGTTGATATTTGCGTGGTTACCTTGGAGGCATTTCTAGGAAAAGAGAAGAGGAGCCCAGACTCCTAAGACAGACTTGCTCCTTCTTCCCACAGACCGCCCTGCCAGGTCTCCAGGCCTTCTCCTCTATGGAACATTCTAGACCAACAAGGGCCCGGTGTCTGCAGCCCCTCTGGGCTGATGGTGCTTTGTCCAGAGCCAGCAGCATTGATCATCACACTGCCTCCTCCAGTGTCATATCGATGAAGAGTTAGCACAGATGTGAAAACCATAAGGACTTACTTTTGGTACCATTTCTTAAACACTTGCAGGCACTGAGCTGAAACCTCTCCTTCCATTGCAGTGAAGCTGTAACTGTCCCCATGTTAAGGGGAGATGGGGGCTCCCCAGGGTGAAGTGGCTTAGCCAGACTCTGGACCCCAGGAGACCTGACCCACCCACACTCCTGTCCCTCACACACGCACGCGCGCGCGCACACACACACACACTCCCTTCCTGCCAGCCCACAGCACTCCTCCATAACTCTTCTGGCTGCGTCGGAAAGTCCTCAAGGAGAAAAGTCAGGAGTGGAAGCTTTATACATGCAGCTGTCTTTGAGTGATACTTCTAGCTAATTACCCGAAGAGTCTGAGATCCCAGTAAATTCCTTCGCTGGGGGGTAGACATCCCTCCTCCTTGCCTCTGACCATAGGAATCCATCAAGCAGGCTGGATGATAAAGACAGCTTTTCTTTGACCCCCTCTAATTTCCTTTCATCTTCTCGGTCCCTCCTTTTCTTGCCCAGGTCCCTCAGGCCCTCCGAGTTCCTTTCCCCCACTGCTCAGTTGGCCCCTGGGGGAAGAGCCGAGGACAGTGGAGTGCGGGACCCAGTGGGATCCTGAAGCCACCTGGGGAGGAAGAAGCAAGGTTCCTTTGCTTCCCAGGTTCCTCTGGGCTTCCCCGCAAACACCACCTGCCTCTGATAACACCACAAGGGGTTATTCTCCCAAGTGGCTTTTTGTGCATTTAACTTTTATTGGGTAGCTTTCTCGCCCTCCCGTTAAGTTTGTCTTATAAGGGCAGGAGCAGGGCTCCTGGTGTGCACCCTTTAGCCTGAGGTGTTTATGGCTGGCTGTGGAGGGCTTTTAGCTCCCACCAGGTACTCGAGGATTAGATAACAAATGGACACCCTATTGGGTGTTTTCCTGCCTTAAAAGCAGAAGAATGGACATTTTCCCCTCAGGGGAGCCATTCTGCCTTACCATAAAATTATTAGCATCACTATAATAAAATATGGACCACATAGGTGGAAATCAGAACAGGGCACTTAGAATCTGAGTAACAGAGTGAATATAGTCTATCTTTCTTAAAAAAAAGATTTCTAAAGTGTTTTTCGTGGGGTTCTTTTGGTGATTTGTATTCATGGGGTAATTTTCATCACAGTGACAAGTTTTCTCAGTTCAGTTGTAGGATAAATACTCAACATATGGTATAAAGTCAGTAAGTGTGTGCAGTGTAGTCAAAGTAGGTGCAGCTGGTAAATGAAATGGCATTTTGGGGCGTTCCCATCGTGGCACAGCAGAATCGAATCCGACCAGGAACCATGAAGTTGCAGGTTTGATCCCTGGCCTCACTCAGTGGGTTAAGGATCCGCATTGCTGTGAGCTGTGGTGTAGGTTGCAGACGCAGCTCGGATCTGGTGTTGCTGTGGCTCTGGTGTAGGCTGGCGGCTGTAGCTCTGATTCGACCCCTAGCCTGGGAACCTCCACATGCTGTGGGTGCAGCCCTAAAAAAAAGCAACAAAAAAAAGAATGGCATCTTGGTGGGCAAAGTGGCCTTTACAAGTATACCCAGGGCTCCTTTTTCTGTATTTTGAACTGGTTGGTCTTCTGCCTTGAGAGGATCCAGCAATGCTCTTTTAAAACAACAAAACACTGCTGTTTTACAATGCAGGTACTTTTCAAATAAACCCACGTCATGTTTTATTGCCAGCAAACCCCTGGTCTTGGAGAGAATGCACTGGTAGCTCTGGCGTTGGTCACAGGGATTTAGTAAATTGCTTCGGCTGGTGATTGCTCTTAGGCGACTCAATGCTGTGGACCCTTCTTGAAGTTAACCCAAGAGTCAGATCTAACCAAGATGGCCTACCTAATGCTAGATGAATACTCCGTCCAGAGTAGGACAGCAAGGGTAGTCGTTATATACAGTGAGAGGCACCGGCATTCCAGTGCTTTAGGGACCCACAAGGGCTTTTTTTTTTTTTTTTAAATGAATTTATCACACCTGTAGTTGTACAATGAGTTTTTTTTTAATTCAAGTAGGTGGCAAAATCAACCCTTTTAAATAGTAGCATTGACAGAACATGGTAAATCAACTATGTTTTAATTTTTAAAAAATTTTACCCCAAAATAAATAAATAGTAGCAGACGACAGAACTTTGCATTTTTCAGAGAACCAGACCCTTCTCCTGGACTTAGACTGAACATTTCAGAGGTCGCCGAAGGTCAAATGAAAACAAGGGTCAGCAGCTTCTAAGACAAAGCCGTGAGGCTCTCACAGTCCTTTTGGTAGCAGTCAGTTGCCATGGGTGATTCTAGCCTTGGAGCCCTAAGCTAGGTTATGACCTACACATGCTTGAAGCAGCAAAACCAGAAATAAAGCAGCATTGGTATTTGAGGTTTGGGTGATGGAGACTGAAGGATTACAGTATGTGTCCTCTGAGGCCATTGGCTCTGTATTTACGGATGGAGATTGGGGTGTAAGGATGCCTCCCACAAGAACCTAGGCATTTTGAGATTCAAATACCAGGCCTTTTGCTCATATATTTTCACCTCTTTCTAGATAGGACATAGGAAGATGGCTTGAGGAGTTGAGAGACATTTGGTTATTTCAGACATAACCAAGACATTGAGCCAAGAGGCAAATGGAAAAGGTTGAGCACTGCTAGAACCTAAATACGTCTCATGGGGTGTCCCGGAGCCCCTGGTGGTAGAGGCTGAGGTGAGTGCTGCTGGGGCATCAGGGAAGACAGGACACGGTCCCCTTCCTGACGGGGGTGGCCAGAAACAGCGTCCAGTAGCCCTTTCCCCCAGAGACAGGGCTTGTCCACATCTTAGGGCTTTAGCCCTGGGGAGGGCCTCTGAGAGGGGCTGGCTGACCTCAGAAGGGTTAAGTGACTAGTTCAAGGTCACGAGGCTGGGCAAGGAATGACCCCGGCCTGGAATCCTGGGCTCTGTCCTCTCCAGCTCTGCAGTGACACTTTGTCATTTGGTGCCAGCGTGAGTTGGAGGAGCTTCCGGAGACAGGGCCTCTCTGTCTGAATCTGCCACCGCCCTTGGCTGCCGGTTTTCCGGTTTTAACTGGGAAATTGCCAGTTCTGCCTTAGAGTGAGTGATATGCAAGACCCAGGATGTGAGAGAGAGAGATGTCCCTGAATGGCATGCTTTTCCCTTTTTGGAGACAATTTGCTGGATTCTGTGGCCCATGGCACTCTGACTTTAGAATCTGCTTAATGAACCACTGCCAGATTTTCCAGTAGCAAGTGTGTTTCTCACTTCCTGCTCTGAATGTGGTAAACATGTACAGGTGAAATCGGGTGCATCTTGCATTCGTTCCAGAGTAAATTACCACACACTTGAGACCGGACAAGCTGCACCAGAGTGGAATTTTTACTTAAAAACAGAGCGGCAGCTTGGAGCCCTAGAACAAGTTTGAGCTTTGAAAACAAGCCGAGTCCACATTTATGAGCCATGTGACTTTGGGCAGATAGATATTTCTTTTCTCTGAGCCTCAGTTTCCCGATCTATAAGTAGAGATGATATGCAACCCCCTACTTGAGCCTTGGAGCGATGTTGTTGGGTTTAAAGTTCATGTGTGGAAGTAGGCATCCATTCCACCTTTATATTGCTAAGTGCATCATGGAAGCTGTCATTTAAAATATAGGACGATGCAATTTTGTAATATGGGAATTTTAAAGCTAAGACCCCATCCTGCAGTCCTTGTAATCTTTCAGTATTAGTGAAAGAAAATCAGGTTCATACATTATTGAAAAGTAAAAATAACATTATAAAGAATGACATTAGATGGGAATCTTCTTGAGAGATTATATAAATCTTAGGCTGATCTTTTCGTATAAACATACATATGGGAGTTCCCTGGTGGCTTAGGGTGTTAAGGACCCAGCATTGTCACGGCTGTGGCTCTGGTACTGCCGTGGAGCCAGTTCGATCCCTGGCTTGGGAACTGCCACATATGGTGGGCACGACCAAAAATAAATTAGTTAATTAAATGTATGTATATGTGTGTGTATGTATACACAGCGGTATGTATGTGCATATGTATGCATAAGTGCATACACACATGCACGCACACACATGGAAAGAACTTCTATTTTTCATATACTCAGTCTACAGAGCAGTTTGTAATTTACCTGGGCCACAGGTAGGCAAAAATCATCAGATTAAATGTCCCCCACCCCCAAGGGCCTTCCACTTGTCTCCTTTGCAGACCAGCCTTTCAGAAGAGGCTCTACAGGTGATAACAAGCTGCCCAGAGGCACCAGGCCCAGCATCTCTGGCCTCACGCCCAGGGGCAAGCCCTCCTCAAAACTGGCACTACCTGGAGTGAGGTTCTAGATGCGCTGCTCACCTGTGGGGCCTTAGCCTGGGCAGGAGGGCACCCTGTGGACCTGGGTGCATTAACCCTTCCTTCCAGGACAGAAGCTGGACGCTCTGCAGTAAAGTACAGAGGCCGGTCCTCCCCAGAGCGAGAACCACCCGGAGCCCCCTCTCTAGAGCCCCTGTATCCTCCAGGCTGGCTCTGGCCTGGAAGACAGCCTCTGTAGTAGCAAAGACCCACTGTGGGTTCCAGGGTCCAGCCCCCCATTTCCTGGGCCCCTCACCCTCCCACTGGGGGGTGAGGGGTCACCTCCTCACGGCTTTGTACACAGCCACCCCACCGGGTAGAAGACAGGCTGAAAACAGGCTTAGACACCCAGCCAGTCCAGGGTGAGAAGGGGGCCAACCCAATAGGAGTATAAAATGATGCCTTTGATTAAAACATCATTAACCTGGACTGTTTTTAAGAGCACTCTAACGTGTAGGAGAATCCTTTGTCCACTAAATGCCAACTTAGGCCAAGATAATGTTTTGAATGATGTGCTTTTTAGTTCGGCTCTTACAAGGAGTACTCCAACCGAGGTCTCACCATCGTTCCTATAAAACCTCAATTAACTTTATTAGATAGTCCACAGCCCAGGCCTTTGTTCCTGAGGTAACGTTACTCTTTTTTTTTTCCCCATAATCGAGGGAGGCAAAGTCTCCACGGCGAACGGTTTGCTTTGTTCCCAGAGTCTGGCCCAGGACAAGGTTTCATTTGTTTAAAATAACGTTGTTTATACAAAGGATACATCAAAGTTAAAATATTTTAAATAGAATAATGCCAAAATATTTAGTTGCACACTGAAGGATGACTTAAATGCATTTGAGCATTTTGATTTTTTCAAAAACTTGAGCTTTGCGACGTCCCTGTTTTCCCAGATACCAGCCTCCAAGTGGGTCTGAGAAATGAGCAAGTGTCTGACCTATTTTTTTTAAAAACGATGCTCCTCTTTTGTGGTTTGCAAGTATTTTACTATCAAAGTTAATACTAATGAGGGCCATTTGTGTGGCTGATGTTCTGCCAAACCCTTCATAGAAGGACGAAAGTGATATGCCATTAAGTCTTAATTTGGGGAACTAATCCAAACCCCAGCCCCATTCTTTCCCTTCTGCTCGCTCAGTGAATTCCAGGAAGATGGAGGAAGCTCTGGGCTTCTTGGTTCCTCCTGGGGAGTCTTTTTGGCCTGGTTGGGGTTCGAGGCCCCTGTAGAGATGTTGAGGGTTGGCTCCATGAGGTGCATGGCTCACAATGTCCCCCAGATGCCCAGAGTTGGTAAACTGAGGTCCCCTCTAAATGAACTCTGTCAGCAGCAATTAGGAGTTTAGTTGGAAGAGACAGGCCTATTTGCTCTGTGGTTTGGAAAATAGAACGTTGCCCTTTTCTGGTTTCCAAAATTCATATGCATATAAAACTTTCAGCATCAATATTGATTTTTTGCTCTATTTGTCAAGGAGAAGAAATGGCAGGGGCAGGGGAACAGGAGTCTTCAGTTCAATAAGAATCACCTATGTCCTGAACTTGAGG
The DNA here is from genome assembly GCF_016906955.1 of Phacochoerus africanus. Taxonomy (NCBI): domain Eukaryota; kingdom Metazoa; phylum Chordata; class Mammalia; order Artiodactyla; family Suidae; genus Phacochoerus; species Phacochoerus africanus. The sequence continues at coordinate 57,065,973 of NC_062544.1, forward strand.
CATAAATAAATATTTTCACCTTAACAACAAAGTATGAGGGCGATTTCCCATCAAAGGAAGACATTCTCATGAGCTACACTCTTTAGTTTAACGCCTCGAACATGGATCGACTGCTTCCCAGGTGCCAGGAAGCCTTTTAATTCAGGCCTCATGGTCTGTTCACCCCCTCACTCAAAAGCAGAAGCGGCTGCTTCATTCCCACTGCTACAGGCATCACCCCCAAAAGCCCAAGTGGAAATTAAAACAGGAACTCAGTGTTCTCACAGCAAAATATAAATATGTCCCAAACATTTTTGAGGACTGCGTATACTAAAAATTTATTTGCTAGCTCTCTGAAATTCAAATTTAACTAGATATTCTGGATTTTCTCTGGCAAGCAGATCCCGTGGACAGAGCTGTGTGGTCAAAATGTCTTAAAAAGGAGGGACAGGAGGAACAGTGTTTTTCTGGAACTTTGAAAGTGTCAGGCAATAAATAACATTTTAAATGCTGATTCAATTCAGTATCATAACTCTAGTGATATAAAAATTATGTAGTTTATCATATAAATTAATCTATAACTCTAGTGTTGATATAAGATCATGTAGTTTATCATATTATATAAATTAATCTCTATCTCTAGTGGTGATATAAAATTATGTATTTATCACATAAATTAATGAATCTCTAACTCTAGTGGTGATATAAAATTATGTAGTTTATCATATTATATAAATTAATGAATCTCTAAACCAATGTTAAGTTGAACTTTTGTAACTTGAGTATTACTTCGGTAATATTTCATCCTCTTCATTTCTTTTTTTCTTTTTTTTGCTTTTTAGAGCCACACCTGCCACTTATGGAAGTTCCCAGGCTAGGGGTCAAAATGGAGCTGTGGCCGCTGGCCTACACCACAGCCACAGCCACACAAAGGGTCCGAACCATGTCTGCGACCTACACCACAGCTCACGGCCATGCCAGACTTTAACCCACTGAGTGAGGCCAGGGATCGAACCCACATCCTCATGGATGCTAGTCATCTTTGTAACCTGCTGAGCCACAATAGGAACTCCTTTATCCTCATTTCTGATTAATCTTCTGTTGATTCTTAATCAATTTTAACTTTCCAGGTTCCCAGATTCTTATAATGATCTATTCAGGAGTTCTTCAAAAGAGCCAGGGACCCCATCCTGGGGATCCTTTTGTAAAACAAAGAGTCTTTGTAGAAATTTGAAGACTTTTTTGGGGTATTTTGTCTAATCACCCTTAATATATCAGTTGTAGAAGTTTAGGCATCTATTCAAGCATGGGTTTTTGAAACCAAGCACACCGAATTTCCCCATGCATAGCTTATTGCTGAAAAACAGTCACAAATAGCATAAGCAACTCATTTTTCGAAATCAGTAATTCAGTCTTTAATACGAAGTGATTTAAAGATTTTTTAAAAGGAGAAGGAAAGGGAGGGAAGGAGGGAAAGAAACGACTTCATAAGAGGTTAGCGGTCCAGTAGAAAGTGGGTCAGAGGAAATGACACATTCAAATTCAGATACTCTCCCACTCCTCAAGTCCTCCTCGAGAAAACAAGCCTTTCCAGACACTCTTAGGATGGATGAGGTGGGCTTTGAGAGCTGATGCTAACGCTGCAGGAAGCTGGCGCGGGAGTCCGCTTGGGCAGCGTTATTCGCCCTCAGGTGGAAGATGACGGCCCTTCAGGGCACTGATGCTTCTGTGATGGAGGCTGTTTATTTTGGAGCCTTATCATTTCATCTCAGTGCAGTTCTCAGACGAAGCCCACGTGTCGCCTTGAAAAATTAAAGACTCTTTCTTTCATCCCTCGTAAAGTGACCTGATTTGTTCAAAAATCATTGCGGGCCTCCACGGACCAGATCCTACTGTAAGCACCTGAGATGCATTGGTGAGCAAGCCAAGCAGCAGCCCTGCCTCCTGGAGTTAACTTTTGTTCAGAGAAGACAGACAACAAATAGCCAACCTAAGAAAAGTCAGACAGGGTATTGGAAGGTAGTAAGTATTATGCTGGGGAGGGAAGAGCAGGGCAGGAGGGTTTGGATTCTGGCTCAAGGATGGATCGCATTTTATTTATTTACTTACTTACTTACTTAGTCTTTTTGCCTTTTCTAGGGCCGCTCCTGCGGCACATGGACGTTCCCAGGCTAGGGGTCGAATCGGAGCTGTAGCCGCCAGCCTACGCCACAGCCACAGCAACTCGGGATCCAAGCTGTGTCTACGACCTATGCCATAGCTCACGGCAACACCGGATCCTTAACCCACTGAGCGAGGCCAGGGACTGAACTGGCAACTTCATGGTTCCTAGTTGGATTCGTTAACCGCTGAGCCACGACGGGAACTCTGGATTGCATTTGAAACAGGGAGGTCAAGGTGGGGCTTGGTGATGGTGACATTTGAGCAAAGACTTGAAGGGGCTGTGGGAGTGAGCTATTGGCTGCTGTACAGGAACAGTGTTCCAGGCAGACAGGGAATAGCCGTTGCAAAGGCCCTAAGTCTCTGTTTGTATCTGATCTGTGCAGTTCTCAACCCACAATGATTTTGCCCCCAGGGGCCATTTGGTGATGTCTGGAGATACGTTAGTTTGTCACTGTTGGGATGGGGATGGGGCTGCTACTGGTGTCTCCTGGGTAGAAGCCAGGGATGCATCTAACATCCTAGAATGTTCCCGTGACAGAGAATGTTCCAGCCCAAAATGTCGGTAGTGCTGAGGTTGAGCAACCTTGTGTTGAGGAACAGTGAGGAGGCCAGAGACGCAGGAGGAGGGGACGTAGTAAGGAGGGAGGTCGAATACGAGGTCGGCCGGGACAGAGGCTGGGACAGAGGGGGTGGCCACGTCGGGGAGGGCCTAGGTCAGTGTGGACTTCGGCTTTTACCCCATGAGATGCGGGAAGCCATTGGAGGGGTTGGAGCAGAGGATGCGCGTGTGCTGTATTCACAGTCTTAGGAGTGTTGCTCTGGCTGCTGGGTGGAAAACAGACGGAAAGAGGGTAAGGCTGGAATGCAGGGACTCGGGGTGGGGTGGGGTGGGGTTGTTATGCAGGCGAGAGGCGATGGGGTGCAGACCAGTGGAAGCAGCTTTGAGACGTCTGTGCGGCACAGATTATAGATTTAAGGTAACAAAATCTTCTGGAAATTGTATATCATCTCCACTCTTTTCCTTACTATATGTCATGTATATTGTATGTATTATGTATTACCAATTGATCGCTCAATAGAGACGTAGATACGGTTATGTTGCCTTAGTTGGATTACATTTTCCAGTAGGATACCTGACATCTGTTTTTTTGGGTGTTTTGTTTTTGTTTTGTCTTTTTGCCTTTTCTTGAGCCACTCCCGAGGCATATGGAGGGTCCCAGGCTAGGGGTCAAATCAGAGCTGTAGCTGCCAGCCTACGGCCAGAGCCACAGCAACATGGGATCCAAGCTGCATCTGTGACCCACACCACAGCTCACAGCAATGCCGGATCCTTAACCCACTGAGCAAGGCCAGGGATCAAACCTGCAACCTCATGGTTCCTAGTCGGATTCGTTAACCACTGCGCCATGATGGGAACTCCCACCTGATATCTGTTTTAACAATTTGTTCATAACAAAACAATCAGATGTGGGTTAATCACAGTGTAATCCTCTGCTTTAACATGGTCTTGGCAAAAAACATTCACTCTTGCTAACGATTCTTTTGTGGTATATTTTTCCAAGCCACGAATAACCCTCAACATACTAAATCACCTAAAAATGGGATGAGGGGGTACATAAAAGGTCTAGTACCCAGCAGATAGGCACCTGAATTGCTTTTCCCTTTTGGAAATGTATCCAGTTGTTCAAATAGTGATTCTTCTCTTACTTGATCACCCAAAGCAAATGCTTGAAACACAATGGAAAACTGCCAAGAGACTGCTAATTCATGCTTTTGCCCAAAGGTCTCAAACATTTTATTTATTTTTATTGTTTTGTCTTTTTAAAGCCGGCGCCCGTGGCATGTGGAGGTTCCCAGGCTAGGGGCCTAATCGGAGCTGGCCCATACCACAGCCACAGCAGTGCAGGATCTGAGCTTCATCTTCAACCTACACCACAGCTCACAGCAACGCTGGATCCTTAACCCTCTGAGCGAGGCCAGGGATGAAACCTACATCCTCATGGACGCTAGTTGGGTTCATTAACCACTGGGCCATGATGGGAACTCCTCAAACATTTTAGAAACATCATCTCAGTCATTCCTCCACGTGGTCTCCCTAAAATGCACATCTCTTGTCCATTTTGCAACCGAAGCCAGTGGGAGTCATGTGACAGCCACAACAGAGGCTGGACCCCACCCCGTCCGTCCACACACAGCATCTCTTTCCATGTATTGCTGTGATACAGTTAAATGTCATCTTACAGTAGGACCATAGATTGTTTCAGTCCTGCAAATCCAAGGAAGTGGTAAATTAGTCTCTTTGTTAGTGAAAAGTAGGCTGCTTTTCAGTCTCTCAAAGTTTTTTTAAGGAAGTTTTAAAATAGAGCTGAGTTCAAGAGCTTTTCATGTGACGTGTCAAAGTGGTTCTCGTCCCACTCAGCCATGCAGAGGTATGAGTCAAGGTGGATTTCAGGGAAGAGTGCTTGGTGTTCCAGGTGAAAGTTGCGACATCTTCCAACCGTGGTCCAAGATTGATCCTTTTTTCACTAAGTCTGGGTTTCTCAAAGTATAGGTGTAGGTTCATGGACCACCTACATCAGAATTCCTCCAGGGCTTGTTAAAAATGCTGATTCCTGAGTTCCTGTTGTGGCTCAGCAGGTTAGGAACCCAACATCATGTCCCTGAAGATGTGGGTTTGGTCTCTGGTCTTGCTTAGTGGGTTAAGGTTCTAGTGTTGCCATGAGCTGCGTGACATAGGTTGGAGATGCAGCTGGGATCTGGCATGGCTGTGCGTGTGGCGTAGACTGGCAGCTGCAGCTCTGATTTGACCCCCTAGCCTGGGAACTTCCATATGCTGCAGGTGTGGCCATAAAAAGAAAAAAATGCTGATTCCTTAGCCCCTCCCCATGCTTCCCCCTAAGGGGGTGGGCAGCACAGTCCTATCCACACTCACATTTGAGAACCACGCCTGCAGGTGATGTTATTAGGAAAAATGCTCCTCCATCAGCAGCGTCAGTGTAGACTTGGTGAAAATGGCAGACGTCATTCAAATGAAAATTTCACGTCGAAGGATTTCTTTTTTACAAGGAAATGTGTCAACCACCCTATTCGTCTCCTCTTTCAACCAAATAATTTGCCTTCCTCGGAGTCTTGGAGGGTAGCTTTTGGCCTGTGTTCTTAGGGGTTTCAGTGGTCCCTGAGCTCGGCCCCTGAGCTGGTCGCTGGTCCCTTCCTCATCTGGCCCAGCCTGGCTGTCTTTAGGAGAGACTTTGACCTTGGAAACTCCTTGAAATGGTCATTGGTGTTGTCTCATGTGACCTTGTCTGTTTTCTCGTTGCACAGCAACTGTGCCCGAGGAGTATCCTGATCAGTTCGACGACGTCATGGATTTTATTCAAGCCACCATCAGAAGACTGAAGAGGTCCCCCGATAAACAGATGGCCCTGCTCCCTCGCAGAGAGCGGCATCGGCAGGCTGCGGCTGCCAGCCTGGAGAGTTCCAGAGGGAAAGCTCGGCGGGGCCAGAGGGGCCGAAATCGGGGGTGTGTCTTAACGGCCATACACCTCAATGTCACTGACTTGGGTTTGGGCTACGAAACCAAGGAGGAACTCATTTTCCGGTACTGCAGCGGCTCATGCGATGCCGCCGAGACCATGTATGACAAAATATTAAAAAACCTGTCCAAAAACAGACGGCTGGTGAGCGACAAAGTTGGGCAGGCGTGTTGCAGACCCATCGCCTTTGACGACGACCTGTCCTTTTTAGATGATAACCTGGTTTACCATATTCTAAGAAAGCATTCCGCTAAAAGGTGTGGATGTATCTGACTCTGGCTCCAGAGACCGCTGTGTATCGCATTCCTGCTACAGTGCAAAGAACGGGACCAAGGTTCCCAGCAAATGTTTGCCCAGAATGGAAGATGAGGACCAAGGAGACGGAGGAGGAGGAATTGGAAGAGGAAGAGGAAGAAGGCAGCCATTGTGGGAGCCTGGTAGAGGGAGGTCCAGCCACCGAAAACTGGACAGGAGAGAGAAAAAACAGCTGTCTGCATTCTCCCGGAGGGCGGCCCACGTCACCAGAAGCTCAGGGCTGGTGTCCCTGGTTGGGCATAGCCATCATTTCATCTGATACAGTCCACCATCACCGGTCAGGGGTGCAGTGGCGGATGCACTTGAAACCAAACCAGTGTATCTCCTGTGGTTTGTTTTCACATGTCTGGAGACACCAGGGCCATGGTCCTCCTGGTGTCATGCCTTGTCAGGACGTTTTACTGCTGAAAGCAAGAAAGGTTTATTTTTCTGTCACTCAGTGGAGACATACCCCGGAGAGGAGGGGGAAGAACACACAAAAAACGCGAAGACACAAGAGCTATCGATCGTAACCTTTGATGTGGAAGGTTCAGGCCTGAGGTTTACTCCAGCCAGTGTGTGGGGGGGGGATGGTGGGTGATGGATTTTGAACAGGGTGTGTGGGGTGGGAAGAAGTTGGCTAGGAACCAAAACGGCTGTCCTCGTGACTCAAACCAAACCTGAAGGTATTTCCTTTCTGTCCTTGGAAACAGGAAACCAGTTGTGGTTTTCGGCAGCATTCTTGCAGGAGAGCGTGTGGGGAAGGCCCCAGCTGCACCAGGGCGGGGCGGCCGCCAGGCCTGTCGGTTTACAGAGAGACAGATGTTACATACACCGCAGCTCCGTTATGCGTGGTCACCAGTGACCAGAGAAGCTACTCGATGCAATGCATCTGTTTCAGATACAGAAATATAGAGAAGCTATTTATTGAGATTTAAGTTATTGTTATTTATTACAGTTCACTAATGCGTTTCTCTCTCTTTTTTTTCTCCCCCTTATTTATTAAAGTTTCTTTTCAAAGGTGCCAAAGTATATGTGCTCGCAAAAGGCAGAGAGAGGTGACAAAGGAAATTTTAATTGGGAACAAGGGTCCATGCTTTTCAGGCAAAAATCACTTACTTTACCTTTTTAAGAAAAGCCCTCCTGTGATTTCCCCAACTCTCAGCATCTTACCTGTTTTTATATCTCATAGAAGAGAGGTGCAAGAAGGAGCGTTTCTGACAAGGCCCCCTTATCGGGAGCGGTGCGCAGAGACCAAGGCGCTCCCTTCGTTTCTTCACGGCTCCATCTATGAACAGATAGGCCACATGCTCCATCTCCTGTTGTATTTAAGCTCTCGCTCCCCTTCGCAGGTCTGTGCGGTGCATAACCGTATTCATCAAAGGCTAATAACGGCCCCTTGGGAGGTAGTCCTGGATTCATTGTAAAAGTCCTGCCCAGTAGCGGGGGTTCCACCCTGATTCTGGAGACTCTTCCTCCTTCTTTCTATCCCCCACTTTCTGAAAAACATATTCGGGCCCCATGCAGCTATGGAGACCTGCAGGCCTTCCCCAGGTGGGGTCGGCCTGGGTGCCATAAAAGCCACCAGGTGCTGCCTCCGTACACCTGACCCCTCCCTTGGAAAAGGTGGCCTGGGTGGGTGAACAGGGAAGCTGGGCCACTGGGGTGCCGAAAGCCTGTGACAGGGCGGGAGCGCAGGGTGAGAACACCCATCTCCTAGGCGGCCCGATCATGGATTTGTTTGGCAGCTGACCCCGAAGGGCCCTGGGCCCTGTTGTAGAGCTGGACACACATTTCATAAAAGGCACTTTTATCAAACAGATCATCCATCACTAGATTTAGCAATTTAATAGCCTACTGGCCTCCCGCAGATAATCATGTGACTTTCACAGAGAAACCGAGAAGCAGCAGTTAGTTACCAGACGTCCCTTCCCCCCTGCCCCAGAGGATGTGAGTTGTCCAGGGTTCTGCACCCCTATCCTTTCTGCTCCCCTTGCACGACTAGGAAATAGAGGAAAAGGGACTCTCACTTGCCCTCTCTTGGGGTCCAACTAGGGACCTAGCCGAGGAGCGGCCTGCTCAAAATAGGGACAGACCAAGCCACCGGTCATTCATGAAGCGCAATGTGATACAGCCCCAGGATCCTCTGTCCCATCCTCTGTCCTGGCAGATCTGGAGGCTGGTGTCCCCAGGGGTCAGCCTCAGTCCCAGCTCCCTGTGGAGAGTCCCTGCCCACAGGGGCGGTAGGATTCCACGGATGCTGACAGCTTGTTCCCAGCATCACCTACACACCATAAGCAGGTTTTCACTGAAGCAAGTCGCTCCAGCAAATCCACAAAAGGGTAAAGTTTGTGATTTTGTCTTTATCATTGCGATTACCATCTGATCCAGTAAGGAGTGCACTTCTTTGGAAGTTCTGACTTCTCTGATCTGTCTCGGTCGTTTGTGTTATACAACCAAAGTTCTCTACAGACTTTATTTTTGTACAATATTATTTTGTAACTTTTTACAAATAAAAACTCATTTCTATTGCTCCCTGGACTTCTGTGCTTCCTCCTGTGTCCCTGGGACCAGGACTGGCTCAGGCCAGAAGGCCGTCCCCCTCATCACCATTCAGCCCATTGGTTGGTCAGTGGTCTTGTCCATCAACTCTCCACAACCAATCACCAGCCACGTGGGGAAAAACTTGCAATGTTCATTTATTCATTCAACAAATACTTGGTATGGCACTGTGCTAAGCACTGCCCAAGGCACCAGGGATCCAACAGTGGCCAAAACAAAACAAAAATCTCTGCTCTATCTCATGGAGTTGAGAGGACACAGACAATATTTCAAAATGTAAAAATATGTAGGAATCCAGGCATTGATAAATGAGTCACCATTTACGAAGACAGGGAACAGGATAACGTAATAGAAAATAGCAGGGGTCTGCTTTAACTAGCAGTGACATTGAGGCAGGACTTAAAAAATAGGAGTGACCTGGCAAAACCCTGCTGCAGGCAAGCATTTGGACGTGGCCACCACTTTGCACAGCCCTGGGTGACGTGAGTCACATGGATTCTCCGAGGCAAAGTAGCAGAATCCCTGGAATTGTGCAAATGGTGGCCTTGAGCTTAGTTGTTCTGGCGGCATGAAAAACACACTGAAGAGAGGAAATGCCATGGCCCTGGGCTGGGGGAGGAGAGCATGCTTCCTCCTCAGATGACAGACACCCCGTGCTGGGTCACAGGTGGCCTTGTAACTATTAAAAGGTGGCCTTGTGCAGCGTTTCAAACCCCAAGCAAAACTCTAACCCTCTTAAGACTCTTCTAAGTGGCCACCAGCCTAGGCTTTCCAGCCGATCGCAGTCAGGGCAGCACCTGAAATGTCCTCCCCTTCCCCACACAGAGTCACTGGTACCCACTGTGGGCACCTGGAGTCCTTCTGCCTGGGCAGTGCTGAGGCCAGCATGCTTTCTCTAAACCAAATTCTGGTCTGGAGCTCAGAGAGGAAGGCAAATTCTTACTTACCTCACTGCCTTTACCATTTCCCCGGAGTGTGTTCCCAGGATGACTAATCAAGTGAGAGACTCCTAAAAAAAGAATGGAGTAGTTCTCTGATCAAATAAGTTGGGAAAACATTGAGCTCAATTACATCTTTTTGAAGTTACAAGAAATTATCAGAACCTTTCTTAGACTAATGAATATAGCCTGCCTTTCTGATTCTGAGGCTTAGGTTCAGAGAATTCTGAATTTCCATCTTGACTTTGGCAGTGGCTTGGTTCTTTTCAAAGTTCTGTTAAACTGTTCCTTCGGCATGGGACACACAGGAGAAAACTGGACACAAGCCCCGCGAGACCCTCGGAGCCTGGGCGCTCATGCCATCCTCAACAGCAGGGGTCCAGGGCCAGACCAGGAAGGCAGAGTGTGCAGAATTCCCTGCATGGATGGAACTATAACACTGCCCATGACTTTGTTTTCTTCCCACGACCCCTGTCACTGTCCCTGGAAACCCCCTTGGGCCATGCTGCCTGCTCCTGTGAGCATCAGGATGAGCAGAGAGCGGGGACTAGACATGAGTAGAAACTAGGCAGAAACTACTGGACAGCTGCCTGCATGTACACATGCGTGCACACACATACCCATACCCATTCTGGACACTGGGGCATTGTGGTTTCTTGTTCACCATGATTAACCAGTGGCCAACTTTGGAAACTGCATTCAACTGAGAAAGGAAGAGTATGTTGAAAGCTGGGAAATGCTTAGCAGCAATGAGAAAAGGAACTCTCACCATTTCCTCACGTCAAATCCTCACTCTGCTCGAGTTGCCTGGAACCGTCGGAGCTTTGGCTGATTCATAGTCTTGGGGAGCAGCCTCCCCCTCGCAGTGGTCCTCAGAGGAACACCGCCCTCCTTAAGTGTCTGGCTCTGGACCCCTGCTGTTGAGGATGACATGAGCACCCAGGCTCCGAGGGTCTCGCAGGGCTTGTGCCCAGTTTTCTCCTGTGTGTCCCATGCCGAAGAAACAGTTTAAAGGAACTTTGAAAAGAACCAAGCCACTGCCAAAGTCAAGGTGGAAATTCAGAATTCTCTGAACCTAAGCCTCAGAATCAGAAAGCCCCCTCCTCTTCCCTTGCAGGGACCCTCTCGGGCCAGGGCTCTTTTGCTGGCTCCAGAATCACGGGGAGGAGGCAGCCTGAGCCTTCACATTGACCACCTTTGCCACACCGAGCACAGTGGCAGGGAGGGCACATAAGTGCCCGCCACGGCCTTGAGCTTCTTTGCATCAGGTAATGAAGGGCCTGAGCCCCAAGGGTCTTCTTGGGACACGTCTTTGTTTTAAGAAAAAGTGTTACTACAATCCCACGCAAGAGTTAACTTGACTCTCGTCTCCTCACACAACATCCTGAGTGAAATCTAAACCAGATGCTGCCACATAATCCCTGAAAATAAATAGAGAGTTGGGGAAAGAAAGGGAAAGCACCCATTTACTCACATGGGACACCTAACACGCTGCCACGTCCTGGCCTCGTGGCAGGTGACAGTGAGGGTGGGAGTGCAGATGGGGTGGAGGTGTGCAGCGACAGGTGCATGGCAATGACTAGAACGCCTCCGCCAGCAGCAGGTGGGAAGAAATCCTGAAAAAAAAAATGAGTCAGGGACAACTACAGAGGAGGGTTCCCGGATAATATGAATCTCAGACAAGCATGGATAATTTCTTAGTATAACTATATCTCGTGCAACATTGGGGGAACGCGTTATTTGGGACATACCGCTACTAAAATGATGACAACTTGTTTATCTGACGTTCAGCTGGGCATCCTGTGTTTTCATTTGCTAAATCTGGCAAGAGAAAGCGACATTCAAGCTGGGTCTTGAGTATGAGCAGGAATCTGTCAGGTGGACAGGGACAAAGGGCAGGGACGAGATGAGGGACAGCCATGCTGGGCAGAAAGAACAGTGTGCCCCTAAAGGGTGGAAGGGCCCTGCATGTCCAAGCAGGCAGGGTGGTGGGCTCGGAGCTGACTTCCTCATCGCACAGGGCACAGCAGACACCTGCCTGGGGGCCACGAGATGTTTAGAGGTCCAAAAAATATTTTAATGTTTTTTAACTCAGAATAGAAATGGAATGTAACCATAAGGAAGAGGGAACAACAAATCTGGCCCAGATTAAACTCATCTTTATATACAACGCCGGTCTATAATTTGTAATATTTCCTGTGGAGAAGAGGCTCACAAAGGCAGAAAGGCCTCCCATCCACGAAGACAAGATGCAGTCCCAGGTGTGCTGCCAACAGTAAGCCTCTTCCTGCCGTTTCCTCCTAATTTCCCCTTTCTCATTCAATCATTAGAGCTGAACTTGTGCTAAAAAACCTTCTCCCCCACCCCTTCGAGTTATCTTGTCTCCTCTAGATATGTGCATTAACTTCCTGCTTAGGAAGAAGGGCGGGCAATTACATTCCAAGTCTCAGCCACTCCTCTTGAGCAAGGACTCAGGTCCCACATCATCAGGAGGGAAGACCACAGAGGGGCAGCCGAGGAGAAAGGCAGAGAGAAGACTCCAGAAACCAGACTCACAGACATGGAGTCCGTTTGAGAGAATGGTGACCTTGGACTTGTGGTTGCTGAGGGGGAGGGGGAGGGAGTGGGATGGACGGGGAGTTTGGGGTGGGTAGATGCCAACTATTCTGTTTGGAATGGATAAGCAATGAGGTCCTCCTGTCCAGCACAGGGAATGATATCCAATCTCCTGGGACAGAGAATGATGGAAGAGAGTACGAGGAAAAGAGTGTGTGTGTGTGTGTGTGTGTGTATGACTGGGTCACTATACTGGGCAGCAAAATTGGCACACCAGAAAGTAACCATACTTCAATTAAAAAATTCATTAATTAGGAGTTCCCATCGTGGCACAGTGGTTAACAAATCCGACTAGGAACCATGAGGTTGCGGGTTCAGTCCCTGGCCTTGCTCAGTGGGTTAAGCATCCAGCATTGCGTGTTGCCGTGAGCTGCGGTGTGGGTCGCAGACCCGGCTCGGATCCTGCGTTGCTGTGGCTGTGGTGTAGGCCGGCGGCTACAGCTCCGATTCGACCCCTAGCCTAGGAGCCTCCATATGCCAGGAGAGCGGCCCAAGAAACGGCAAAAAGATTTAAAAAAAAATCATTAATTTTAAAAAAAATCATTAATTTTAAAAAATAAAAAATTAATTTTAAAAAGACTAGGCTCCAGGAGGTCAGAGAAGGAGCAAAGGTGGGCATGACAAACAAGATGATGTTTTCAAACACTCGAACAGAGTCTCTTGACTTGGACAAGTCTTTCAAGTGGGACATGTTGGGGATTTTAACACCCTTCCGGTTTATGCCTGGGCCTCATTCATTCAATAAATTATTGCCTCTCTCTCTCCTATCAGAGAAGGATACAGGGATATAAAAATAAAGCCGTGGAGGGACTCCCAGATTAACGGGACAGAGATAAGAGTATTAAAATACAACATGAGGAGAGCAGTGATAAAGAGACCCAGTGTGTTCTGGGAGCCTCAAGGGACAGTAAACCTCGCTGAGGCTGTGGGCAGGGGAAAGCTACCAGGCAGGGATGGCTTCCTGGAGGGGCTGCCGGACAGATGCTTAAAGGAGGGAAGGGGGTTGGGAGGAAAGCGCATTTCACACAGAAGGGACTCAGAGCTGAGCCAGACTAGGAACGGCCTGGTGTGCCCTTGGCTTGAGAAAGGGGAGCTGGGGAGAGGCCGGAGCTTTGGTGAGTGGAACAGATGAGCTTCGCTGGGCAGGAGAGCGAGGCTGAGCGAGGCTGCGAGTGGCAACGGGGCTCCAGCTCCATATCCATCCATGGGGCAAGGATCACTTTTGACCTTTCACCTGACCTCTCCCTTTCAGACCCTCTGGTCCCCACAGACCCCTCTGTTGAGTCCCACCCTCCCGAAGCCTGGTCTGCACTGCTTTCCTTCTCCCACAAAAAGCCTCTCCTGGGGATGTCTGCTTTCCACAGGGAACTCCACAGGACTGAAAAGGCTGCCAGACCAGCATCTCCCAACTGTCTAGTTGAACACTAGGGAGACATCCACGAAGGCAAGGGGTCCTTGATTTGATTTGATTTGATTTCTTTTTAGAGCCACACCTGCCGCATATAGAAGTTCCGGGGCTAGGGGGTCAAATCAGAACGGCAGCTGCCAGCCTATACCACAGCAACGCAGGATCCGAGCCACATTGGCAATGTACACTGCTGCTTGAGGCAATGCTGGATCCTTAACCCACTGAGCAAGGCCAGAGATGGAACCCGCATCCTCATAGGACACTATGTCAGGTTCTTAACCCACTGAGCCACAATGGGAACTCTGGTTCCTTATTTTAAAAATTGGGGGGAGTTCCCGTCATGGCTCAGTGGTTAACGAATCCGATTAGGAACCATGAGGCTACAGGTTCCATCCCTGGCTTTGTTCAGTGGGTTAAGGATCTGGCATTGCTGTGAGCTGTGGTGTAGTTTGCAGATGCGGCTCGGATCCCACGTTGCTGTGGCTCTGGCGTAGGCCAGTGGCTACAGCTCCGATTCGACCCCTAGCCTGGGAACCTCCATATGCTGTGGAAGCAGCCCAAGAAATGGCAAAAAGACAAAAACAAAACAATAAATAAATAAATAAAATAAAAATTGAGGGATGCTGCATATTTTGATCCCATCCCAGGAACAGAGAGCACACATCACATATTAAACAAGGTCCTGAGAAGGCCTGCAGAAGAAAAACCTGCTTAATGTTGTTGTGCAGCATCTCACCATCTTATTTGACCAAGGAGCATCTGTTGACATCTAACACAAGTGCCTTGTTGGATCCAACTTGGAAATGCTATCTTAGAACCAAAGGACTGGGTTTTTGATGGAAACCCTGCAGACCCTAGAAGTAAGTTATTTCTGGGTAGGGGGACCTTCCTGGCCCACCATCGGTATACAGGCACCCTCAGCCTGAAGGACCTGAGAAATATCTACCATATTTTCTTACAAGTATCACTGGGCCAGTGAGCAGCCAAACTCAGCTATGTTCTCATTTCTCCCGGAGCTTGGGCAGAGGTACGCAACCCTCCTCCTCTTCCTCGTTCTCCACCCACCCTCTCCCCTAAAACAGCTGGTCAACCCTGCCATTGTTCACAATCGCTGGACTGGAAGACACTCCAAGGGGTTTGAACCTGTGCTACACACACATAAAAATCAGCTATCATGGTCTTTATTAGTGCTGTTCAGCAAAGGACAGATCCGTTCATCAACTGACAGATCCCTTCCATTCCTGGCTACGTAGTTAATTACACAGTTGGGTTTTCTTGTGCTTGACTGAGCCAGTGACTGTCCAGAGAGCATGAGCAGAAGTGACATTTGCTTCTTCTGAGCCTAGCATTTAATTACCACTGTGAGACACTTGAGAGTCTCTTTCTTTTCCTATAGGATGGCAACTGGCAACATTCAATGTGGAGTGACTCTGATGACCAGGGCCACTCTGCCAACCCACAGCACACACGGCCTGGTGCATAAGAAGCAATGCTATGTGGGGAGTTCCTGTCGTGGCTCAGTGGTTAACAAATCCGACTAGGAACTGCGAGGTTGCAGGTTCGATCCCTGGTCTCGCTCAGTGGGTTAAGAATCTGGCATTGCCATGAACTGTGGTGTAGGTTGCAGACGCAGCTCGGATCCCGCGTTGCTGTGGCTCTGGTGTAGGCCAGTGGCTACAGATCCAATTAGACCCCTAGGCTGGGAACCTCCATATGCCATGGAAGCAGCCCAAGAAATGGCAAAAAGACCAAAAAAAAAAAAAAGAAAGAAAGAAAAAGAAATGAAAAGAAAGAAGAAAGAAACAATGCTGTGTTACTCGAGCCAGTGAAATGTGGAGGTTATTAGTTACCACAGCGGACCTTCACTGATTCTGACAGATTCGGGCTTTTGTTATGATGAGGCATATTATGGGCCGTGAGGAGAAAGAGAGCAGCTGGCAGAGGAGCAAGCGGAAAGGCTCAGAGGGGAGGCAGAGTGGTAAGAAATCCAGTTGAAGGGGTAACTGAGGCTCAGATCACGTAGAGTCCCTGGGGCTGTCAGAGGAATTTAGGATTTTATTCTCAATCAGGTAGAAAGCCACCAGAAGGTTTTAAGAAGAGGGGTGACAGGGAGTTCCCGTCGTGGCACAGCAGAAACGAATCCAACTAGGAACCATGAGGTTGCAGGTTCCATCCCTGGTCTCACTCAGTGGGTTAAAGATCTGGCATTGCCGCGAGCAGCGGTGCAGTTCACAGACCTGGCTCTGATCCTGCATGGCTGTGGCTGTGGTATAGGCTGGTGGCTACAGCTCCAATTAGACTCCTAGCCTGGGAAACTCCATTTGCCATGGGTGCAGCCCTAAAAGGAAAAAAAGACAAAAAAAAAAGTGAGAGAGAGAAGAAGGGTGACAGGATCCGGCTTGGGATGTTAAAGGATCGTTCCCGCTCCTTTGGTGAGTTTCAGACCTTGGTGGCGAAAGGCCAGTCAGGCCACGGCAGGAATCCACGCATGTGATGGTGGTGACTTGGACAAAGTCAGCCATGGCCCTGCTCATGGGACTTGCTCAAGGCTGGGTGTGTGGAGGATGGGAGAGAAAGAGTGAAGGTGTGAATAGAATGGCATCGAGGCGGAAGTGGTGGCATCTCTAAGAAGGGACAAGCTCTACAGGGCTCGTGTGGGAGCAGGCTGGAGTCTCATTCTGGAACTTTCCTGCTCGGGAGGTCATCAAGGAAGAAGAGGGATGCTCGTCCTGACATCCCAAGCCCGGGTTCTGAGGGAGTCTGCCAGGCCCCACGTTCTGGAATGCCGTTAAAAGGGTGCATGCCAGGCCGGTTGGCTCGTGTTCAGGATGAATCTGCCACTGCTCCCTCTGACAATGTTTAGCATGAAATAAAAAGTATGGCTTTCAAATGATACGATGAGGAAGATTCTTGAGCAAATATGGCCAAAGCCTCTCGGCAGAATGTTCTCAGAGGCTGGGATTCCAGCTGCTTCCAGCCTTCTTTTTCCATCTGGTCCTTCCCAGCCCCAAATTGAGCTTCCACCGGCCAGTTGCACTGGTCTCCTGATGGGTCCCCTGCCTCCCAGCCTCCTGCGCCAGCTCTGCTCACTGCTGCCAAGTTAACCTCATCTCACTCCTCTACTCAACATCCCTCTCTACCTTCCTGCCACCAGTCCAGTCCCTCAGACTGCAAGCCAGAGCCTCCTCAATTTGTTTCAAACAAATCTGTTCTCTAGTTTTTTGTCTCTCAAGTCTTCCTTTGTAACCTAAGCTTTCCTCTTCAGTCACGATGAATGACCCATAGAAGTTCGAAACACATATTGAACTGTTTACACTTCCCATCATTGGACCTTTGCCCAAGCCTTTCCCTCTGCCTGGAATAATGTCCCTCATCTCTTTAATGCTCCAGACTCGCCCCAGATGGTACTTATCACTCCCTCTGCTGTGGTCCTACAGCCAAGCTCTTCATGGGTGGATCAAGCTAATCACATGGCCCTTTTCTTGGGGATATTTGTGCACCGATCCTATGCTCTGTGCTAGGTTGAGGACTCCTTGAATGCAGGGGCCACGTCTGGCTTGTCTGTGAGTCCTGAAGAGCCCTAAGCCTGTGCCCTCACATGTAGTAGATGTTCAAAAAGCATCTGTGTTTGCCAGGACTTTGAGTTATAAGCAGTAGAAACTCAACTCAAGCTGCCTCAAACAATGAAAGGGAACCAATTGGCTATGTAACTGAAAAGTCCTAGGGTGGATCTAGCTTCAGGAAAGGCCAGATCCATGTGACATCATGAAGAATAGACCCCTCTCACTCTCTCCCACTTCACTGTCTTCTACTGTGTTGGCCTTGTGCTCTGTCTGTTTTTCCCCACATGGCAGAAAAGATGTCCAGTGGACATTGCAGGCTTTAATCCTACTTTCTTAAATACCCAGGGATAATTCCACCAAGGATCTTGGAGGAGATTCTGATTAGCCAGCTAGAGCCAGATGCCAATTTCTCCATCAATTACTTTGGCCAGAGGGATGGCTAATTCTGTCCTGGCCCAGGGCGTGTACCCACCTCTGGTGTGGGCCAACTCCACTAAACTGCATGGACTAAGAACACAGGGTAGAAGATTCTGCAAAGGAAAGTTGGGTGCTGTGACCTAAAGAAGGGAACAAGGGATGCTAGGCAGATGTCGTGACCACTTTCTGGGAAGACACAAGCTGACAAAACAATTTGGTACCTCTTCCTTCAGAATGATTTTGACATCTATCTGCTCAAAAAAATTAATGTTCCTACCTTGGCTTACTCATTTGGCCAAAACAGCAAGTTCACATAACAGTTCAAACAGAACAGCAAGGAGTAGGGGACATCAGTTAGAGCATAACTAGGAGAAATATGAAGATTGGCAATCAATTTTTTATTTACAAAAAAAAATAAAAGGAATACTGGATGGATGGGTGGATAAAAAAAGTGCTTTGTTTATTTTATTGTGCCATTTATCAGATTAAAACCCTACTATAATGGACTCCATTAGAAAGACAGTTCAAGTGAAGTCAGCCATACAATGAGACACCAACATCAAATGCTTTCACTGACACGTGGAATCTGAAAAAAGGACAGACTGAACTTCTTTGCAGAACAGATGCTGACTCACAGACATTGAAAAAATTATGGTCTCTGGAGGAGACAGTTTGGTGGGTGGGGGGATATTCTTGGGTTATGGGATGGAAATCCTGTGAAATTGGATTGTTATGATCGTTACATAACTACAGATGTGATAAATTCATTTGAGTAATAAAAAAATAAATTAAAAAAAAGAAAGTTCAAAGAAAATTCAGTTAATAGAAAACTCTACTATAGTGATTTAAATAGGGGATGAATTATCTCACACAATTGAGTGTTTACGAATAAATACACGGTGGGTGCCACAATGACACATTTTGTAGGGAGACCCACAAGTGGGCAAATATATTAGAAAATAAAATTAGTGGGCCTAATCTGAGGGGAAAAAGGATATTTGCATAATTTAAAAATCTTTCTTCTAAGGTAGTAATTAGTTACACAGGGGAGAATAGCAACTTCATAGTAGAGAAATAGCAGAAGCCTCCTTAACCAGGTGATGAAAGCTAAGGTCATTAGTAACAAGGTATATTGATACCTTGTTCCCTAATACAGTGATGCACCTCAGTGCACAAAGGCACTCTTTTGTCATTTTTGCCAAAAATGCAAAAACCTCAATCTAGCCTTGAGAAAGCCTCAAACTCAAATTGAAGGACATTCTACAAAAGAGTGACCGGCACTATTCAAAAGTGTCCAGTATGAGATGAACAAGGAAAGACAGAAGACTGATTCCCAGGTTGGAGGAGACTAAGGAGACATGACAACTAAATCAAGGTGGGCTCTTGGATTGGATCCTGGAACAAGGAAAGAACAGTAGGAAGAAAACTGGGGAAACCTCTCTCAATAAGATCTGTAGTTTCATTAATAGTATTGTACCCACGTTCATTTCCTGCTTTTGATCACTGTACGTGGTTATGGAAGATGTTAGCATTATGAGAAGCTGGCCAGAGGGTATATGGGAGCTCCCCTCTTATTTTGACAACTTTTCTCTCTAAAAGTATGTCAAGGAGTCCCATGGTAGTCTAGTAGTTAAGGATTCAGTATTGTCAATGCTGTGGCTTAGGTTCAATCCTTGTCCCAGGAAATTCTGCATGCTGCAAGCATAGCCTAAATAAATAAATAAATAAATATATATTTCAAAATTTAAAGCAAAAAGCAAAACCCACTGTGATGTGTCTTAGTTAACATATAAACCAGTTGTCCTCTCAGTACAAAGGTCCATAGAACTTAGTGCTCAAATCATAGGCATAGACATAGTTCAGAGAAAGGAGGGCTCAGTGTGGCCTTGACACATTTGATGTCTCTAGGAAGGGCTTCCTAGCAAGTCATGTGGCTTCTTCTGGCCATACTAATTGATTGAGACATTGGCATTTGGCTCCAGCTGGCCAATCAGAATCTCCTCCAAGATTGTGGAAAGCATGAGCCAATGGGTAAAAGGACTTCCAAGGGGGATTCCAGCTGGGTGAAGAAACAGAAGTGTGAATGAATGAAATGGCATGTTCTGAAGGCTGCCCAACTCATGCCCAGAAAGAGACTGTGGGGTCTCATACACAGCACTCTGGAATTTCAGGCTTGATGTGGAAGTGGGGAGGACACGAGATTGATTGTGGGGAAAGGAATCATGAGGAAATAAAGGCAGAATCTTAGGAGAAATCAGTTATGGAAAAATAAATACTGGAAAATTTCTATAAACAAAAATAAGAATGAAGTGTGAAACTAAAAGCCCGAAGCACACACATTACAAGAGAGCTTTTAAGGGCACCAAACTGATTTAGATTAGGAAATCCTGGAGTGAATATTTATTGGAAGGAGTAATGAGGGATATGAGGTTCAGCTAATAAGTTATGATTATTTCAGTCTACGTCAACCAGACCTCCTCCAACTTCAAAGTGTGTAGAAAGCACCCAGGGATCTTGTTAAACTGCAGATTCTGATGCAGCAGTTATGGGAGGGCGCCTGAGGTTCTGCATGTTTAACAAGCTTCCAGACGATGTCAGTGATGCTGGTCCTCAAAACATGCTGTGAGCAGCAACAACACAGACCGTGGGAGAGGTTTATCGTGGAAAGACGCAATGAAGACAGTAGCTTAAGAATAATGAACTGGGGAGTTCCCATTGTGGTGCAGTGGTTAACGAATCCAACTAGGAACCATGAGGTTGCGGGTTCCATCCCTGGCCTTGCTCAGTGGGTTAAGGATCCCGCGTTGCTGTGGCTGTGGCGCAGGCCGGTGGCTACAGCTCTGATTAGACCCCTAGCCTGGGAACCTCCATATGCAGCAGAAGCGGCCCTAGATAAAGGCAAAAATACAAAAAAAAAAAAAAAGAATATTGAACTGTTATTATGTTGAACAAACCTGGGCTGGTTCTAAATACCTTCCTAGCCTTGGAGTGAGGGTAAATAATCATAAGTCAATTCAATGCTGAAAGCTGAAGAATTTGTATGAATAGCCCTATTGGGCAAGTAACATCAGCTTGAAGAACTGCTAATACCCAGACGTGAAGCTGCAGTGCACATGTAACACTCACTCTTGCCACCAGTCCACTAAGCACAGCCCCAAAACACTGTTGGAGGGTCCAGGGCCTCCCAAGAGCATCAGAGACCCAGCCCAGTGAAGGTTCCCTGATCACAACCTCACTGCTTCCAAAGCCTGGAGCCTGGCCTGTGTGCCTGGTCAAGGCTGGTCAGCGGAGCTCTTCCTGGTTGTTTTCCCCTTCATCACATATCAGGTCTCCTCCACGTTCTTTCATCCCTTCCCGACACAAACATACCATTATCCAAGAAGAGACCTTCTAATCTCCCCACCAAAATGCACCCCCACATGCAAAATTGCACAAGCTGGGAGAAAAGAAGAAAAGCGATGATCTTTGACCCCTCCTAAGGACTTGCTCATTCCTCTTCCAGGGGATGGATGGGAGTTCTTCCTGTCCCCAGCAGGCAGCAAGTCAGGAATGCCATTTGCAACCATCAACTAGGAAGGCACTTTCATCTTCTGTGGGTATCTGCAGTACAGACCTCTTCCCTAAGTGATGAGATTCTGTTCTATCAAGTGAGCAGACAGTGAGCACTTCCTGCCTGAACGTGTGGTGACGAAGGCGCAGCCTCTGCCCTCAAGCTGCTCCCAATCTACCAGGAAAGAAGATCCAGGTAAAACTGAGGGAGGTACAAAAGGCTGCAGGAACCCAAGGAAGGTAACGTCCATTCCTTCCAGTTGCAGGAATTATAGGACTGGGAGATATACCCTGAGTAAGCAGGTCAGTGACCCCCTGGCACAGAGCTTCTTTCTGCCATACTTGACCCATGGCATCTGCCATCTCCACGTGGACTGTCTAGACCTGGGTTGGTGGCACTCCCCCAGCTATTAGCTGCATACCCTACTGAATCCTGATTGTTTCACCTTTACCAAGCACACTCTTCTGGGCACTCCAACAGTTGGGGTCTTTCCTTACAGCTGCCTTATTTCTCCCCAAATTTCTAAATCATAGCCATAAAATCCTCCCAAATCCCTTAACCCTGAGTCTCACTGTCCTGGCTTCAGAACCCTCCCCAGAGCATGGATTGCACAGCCTCCGGGTGGTGCCCGTGACACCTTGTCCACCCTCCTCCTTCCTTGCCACCCTCTGACCAGTGCTGACAAGAATCCCCCCATCCCTCCCACCCACATCTTCCCTGGTATCTGTTTGATCATCTTCCCACACTACCTGCTGTTTGGAAACACCTTCCCCATTTTCCATCCAAATCCTAGCATTTCAGGTCTATGTTCACAGACATCACTTTGAAACAAACCGTTGGAAGGCTGTTTTCTACAAGCCCCAACTCATCCCTTAAGTATCTGACATATAATGTTTTTGAGATTCATCCAAATTGTAGCATTTATCAGAACACCATTCCTTTTCGTGGCTGAATAATATTCCTTTGTATTCTACACCACAATTTTATTCTCTCATCTGTCAATGGACATTTGGGTTGTTTCTGCCTTTTTTGTTATTACAAATAATTCTAAAAAATAAAAAATAAAATAAATAAATAAAAAGTGTTCCTGTCATGGCTCAGCAGTTAACGAACCCAACTAGCATCCATGAGGATAAGGGTTCAATCCCTGGCCTCGCTCAGTGGGTTAAGGATCCAGCGTTGCCATGAACTGTAGTGTAGGTCACAGATGTGGCTTGGATCCCACATTGCTGTGGCTGTGGTGTAGGCTGGCAGCTACAGCTCTGATTGGGCCCCTAGCCTGGGAACCTCCATATGCCAGAGGTGCGGCCCTAGAAAGACAGAAAGACAAAAAATAATAATAATTCTGCTATGGAACTATAACCAATCTCTTGTGATAGAACATGATGGAAGATAATATGAGAAAAAGAATGTGTTTGTGTATCTATGTATGTATTTGTGTGCGTGTGTATATATGTATAATGTGTGTGTATATATATATATATATATACATATATATGAATGACTGGGTCACTTTGCTGTACAGCTTAAATTGACACATTGTAAATCAACTATACTTTAAAAAAAAACACAAATAATTCTGCCATGAACATTTGTGTACAAGTTTCTGTGTGAACGTGTTTTCATTTCTCTTGGGTATATACCTAGGAGTGGAATTGCTGGATCATGTGGTAACTCTGTTTAACTATGTGAGAAACCACCAAACTGCTTTCCACAGTATCTGCACCGATTCATTCTCCCTTGGTGCCAACACCATGATCATTATCACAGCAGCTAATATTTATTGGGGGCACAATGGGCTAGACAATGTTGAAAACAGCATTTCAAAACTGTTTTGATAACAACCAGATCATGCCACCCCCAGATATGCCTCTTGGACATCAAATTATTTTGAGTTAAAGGCAATTAAGAAGCAACACCTTCAGAAAAATCTCCTCCTTTTCTGCCTAAAGGCAGGATATGTTTCCTTTTGACTAGAGACAGATTCTTATCAGCCCTGGAGGAATCTGCAAACAAACTTCACTCTATCAGTTCCCTCCCACCTTCCCACAGTTTGCAGCCCTTAGACACTTAAAACTGCTTTCCTTTGTCCTATCAGTTCTCTGGATTTATCACTCCTTTTTTTTTTTTTTTTTGTCTTTCTGTACTTTCTAGGGCCGCACCCACAGCACGTGGAGGTTCCCAGGCTAGGGGTCCAATTGGAGCTGTAGCCGCCAGCCTAAGCCACAGCCACGCCAGATCAGACCCACATCTACGACCTACACCACAGCTCATGGAAACACCGGATCCCCAATCCAGAGGCCAGGGATCGAACCTGCAACCTCATGGTTCCTAGTCGGATTCGTTAACCACTGAGCCGCAATGGGAACTCTAAGGATTTACCACTCTTTGTTGAAGATGCTGGATAAGCTGTCATTCTAAGCTACTGCTTTGAGTTACTCTTTACTCTTTTTGTTTCTCCCCCATCTGTGCACTGCACGCATTAATAAACTATTCTCCTGTTAATCTTTTTGTTGAGGATTCCCAGCTGAAAACCTAACATGGGCAGAGGTAAAGCTTTGCCTTCTCTGCAATATCATCGTCCTCATTGCATAGATGAGGAAACCGAAGCACAGTGACTTGCCCAAGGTCACGCAGGTCACAGGGGGTGCAGCCTGCCTTAGACTACATCCAGCACAGGAAAGCCCCCCATACAGGTGCAACTGGGAGGGAGAGAGAGTTCTGGGATGGCTCCATTAAGGGAGCTAAGGCTTGAAAGATGAGTGTTTCTGCCAAGAGATGTGGAGAAAGAACGTGCCATCTCAGGGGAGCAGCACAGAGCACTGAGTGAGCAAAGGCACAAACCTTCAACCATATGTGCTTGGTGTAGATGGATTGTAAGGAGCAGGGTGATAGTTACTTTTACTGCTGTGTCTCCAGCATCTACACGGTACCCAGCATAAAGCAGGTTCATGATAAACATGAGCTGAGTGAAGAGGTTAGAGAAGGGAAGTCAAAGGCAAGGCTAGAGAGATGGACAGAATCGAGGTCCCAGGGGGAAGGCGAGGGTGAAGCGCTGAACAAGACAATAACGGTGGGACGGGAAGGTGAGGGGAAGAGCAGGACATTTCGTGGACAGAAGAAATAATCTACTGCTGTGCCAACAGGTTAGGTTTGAGGGCAGAGGGAGAAGGTGGGATTGCCACCATCCCCACATTTCTGTTTGGATGATGGGGTGGACGAAGCCACTGGTGTGCAGAGTAGGCACCAATGCTGGGGAAGGAGCTCTCCAGGCTGGGTGTGGTGAACTTAGGCAGCCCATGGGACTTGAAGGTGAAGATGGACAGTAAACAGTAGGATCCCAAGCTCAGGAGAAAGGGGAAGAGATTAGAGATATAAGGTTACCAGCACTGTGTCTTCGCCAATCCATTTAGACTCTGCTTGGTTCCTTGTTTTTTTTTGTTTTTTTTTTTTGTTTTTTTTTTGCCTTGTCTAAGGCCACACCCGCAGCATATGGAGGTTCCCAGGCTAGGGGTCTAATTGGAGCTGTAGCCACTGGCCTACACCAGAGCTACAGCAACATGGGATCCGAGCCACATCTGCGACCTACACCACAGCTCACGGCAGCACCGGATCCTTAACCCACTGAGCAAGGCCCAGGATCGAACCCGCAACCTCATGGTTCCTAGTTGGATTCATTGACCACTGTGCCTTGACGAGAGCTCCAGTTCCTTGCCCTTAACAATTTTTTTTTCCTTTTTATTTTTGGCCATGCCCATGGCATATGGAAGTTCCCAAGCAGGAACCGAATCCAAGCCGCAGCTATGACCTATGCTACAGCTGCAGCAATGCTGGATCCTTTAACCCACTGCACCTGGCTGGGGATCAAACCTGCACCTCCTCAGAGATAGTTAACCCACTGCACATCAGCAAGAACTCATCAGCAAATGAACTAACCTAAGCTCATCAGAATAGTGTGGAGACCACCTTCTTACTTTCCCACCCCCACATGTGTTGTAACAGCGCTTGCTTTCTTTTCCTTTATGTGTAGAAGACATTTCAAGGAACATGTCCTTGCCTCAATTTGCCATCCTGAATATCTCACTGAATGACTTGAAATCATCATTTTTCAATCCTCAGAAAATAGGAGGAGGAGAGAAAGCTTTGTCTTTTCCTTAGAAAAAAAGAGATGTGCTCTTCCAAATGGGGGTTGGTGGCAATGGGAGCTGTGTGCTCAAGGATGCAGGTGTGGGCAGTGTCCTGCCAAAGGAACAGGACCCTTGCTTTGGGGACTTGGTGCCTTTGGGCCCTGGTGGCAGGGCCGACTCAGACACTGTCTCCCTCCCCCATTAGACATCTGATTCTTCTAACTCAACTCAGTTCTACAGCTTCCTGCCACAAGGAAAGAACGAGTTCACTGTGCTAATGTGGGATTCTGGACCTTGCCACAGTGATTTCGTGCTGGAAATGAACTAATACAGCGTCTGCTTTCATCTTAGTCTTTGGAGCTCGGGGCGGCTGGGTCTGCTCCTGGACTTGCCCTTGATCTGTAGACAAAATGCAGTGACAGAGCGTGTGAGCTCAGGCACAGTCCTTGGACTGGTAAATTCCTCAAGGACTGGTAAATTCCTCAGGAGCCACAGGGAGCAGATCACCCTCCCCAAGAATAACCTGGGCTCTTTAAAAAAAAAAAAATCTCTACTTTGATCACCTGCCACCACTTCCCACAATACCTCTTTGTTGCTCATGGGTCTGCCATGAAATTTTAATTTAAATGTTGATAATGAAAAACCACTCTAATTTATATTTTCTAGTTTAAGGATGAAGGATGGTGTTTTAGACGTCAACTTCCAAACTGCAAAAAAAGGTAGTCATACAATGACAGGGTTCACAGCTGAGTCGTTCTTTAAAGCACCCTTTCTGGATGCATTTTGCAAGGTCACAGTTTAGAAAAGCAACAGCTCCCAAATGTTTTTAGGAATGGAACCATTTGCAGATTGGCAATCAGATAAATTTATAAACATTTGCTCCCGTTTATTTTTTTAACTTTCCCCCTCCAAATGCAGAAATAGGAAACACGTATGTGCGGAAATGTGTTGATGAGCTGCTGGAGGTGATGGCTGGGGAGGAGGGGGGGGGGAGGGGGGTGCGGGGCTGGGTGGGACACTGGCTGCCTCCACCTTTTCCCCCAGCTCCAACCAGGGAGCAAGCACACGCTCGTGCAACCTGCAGGACACAGGGGGATTCGTGAAATCAGGAGGCAGCCCATGAGACTGCAGCTAAAATACAACCTGCCATCAGCCTGCAGACCCGCTCCCCTTTCAACCAGAACCCCAAGTTCATTTTGCCCTTCTGACAAACCCCCTACACCTCTTCTACCCAAAGCCTGTCCTTTTCTGACCTTTTTTTCCTCAACTCTGTTGCTTCAGGCTGCCTTGGATGTTAGGATAAATAGTGTTTATGGAGCACCTTCTGTTTTCTCTGTGTGTGTCTTATAAGTGTGATTTCGTTTAATCCTGAACAAAGCCAGGGACAGACAATCAGTACCTTCATTTTTGAGCCGGACACCCAAGGCTCAGAGAGCTTCCTATTAACGTGCTTAAGGTCACGCAGTTACAAGTAGCAGAGTCAGGGCTCGAGCCCAGATGAAGCCAACTTTGAAGCACCTACACGCTCTCCCTTCCCACACCTCTGACTTTATGCCATGTCACCTGACTGCGGCGGGGGGGGGGGGGGGGGTGTGGAGAGAAGGTCGGTCACAGACATAGCAGCCACTAAAGGAGCAAGACAGAAAACAAAACAGAACTTTTTGCTCTCAGCTGGAGCTCCCTGGCCAATGCATCTCTTACCAGAAATGACGGTGCCCATGTATCTACTTGTAAGAGGAACAGAGGAATTCAGTGGAAAAAATATTCACCCAAGAACCAGAAGCTCAGAGCCTCAGGCTTCTGTACATGAGGGTTGGGCTGACCTTGGCTGTAGGTGTAAATGACCCAGGCCCTCTGCTCTTGTCTCCTCATCTGGATAACGAGGATGAATAAAGCTTGCCCTACCTTCTTCTCAAGGCTGCTATGAGGAGAAATGAGGCAATAGAAATGAAAATTAGAAAATGTTCCACACATCATGAGTAAATACATATTTTTGTATGGGTATATTAATGCCTGATAAAAGAATATTTTAGGGTCATTGAATCCATTCCTTAGCTCTGCTCTTGGACATAACACTCAATTTCTCTTGGCCTCAGTTTCCCCACTTGTAAAATGTGGCCATGGGGTTCGTTGAACCCTAAGCATCTTTTTAGCTCTGATATTCAGCAAGCCAATGGCTTCCTGATTCCCGCCACGCTTTCCACCCAGCCCTTGGGGGAAAGAACCCCAGAGACGAGTTCCCTCCCACAGACACATCGGTCCTCTCAACCAAGAGGGGGCTGGAGGTTAAAGAGCAAAGGGACCTCCCGAGGGTATTTGATTGCAAAAAAAAAAAAAAAAATTTTTTTTGTCTTTTTAGGGCCACACCCATGGCATATGGAGGTTCCCAGGCTAGGGGTCCAATCGAAACTATAGCTGCCAGCCTACACCACAGCCACGCAAGCAAGGATCCAAGCCGAGTCTTCGACCTACACCACAGCTCATGGCACCACCAGATCCTTAAACCACTGAGCGAGGCCAAGGATCGAACCTGCAACCTCATGGTTCCTAGTCAGATTCATTAACCACTGAGCCATGATGGGAACTCCAAAAAAAAATTTTTTAAATGGCAGCATTAAGTGCTGAGAGGAGCAACAAGCTTTATCCACCCCACAGTGTTTTATCAGTTATGTGCATTTAGTGTACTGGGAATAAGACTGGGTCCTAGATACTGTTCAGAGAGGGAGACGGACTGTAAACAGACATTTTCCCAGTTAATTACTTAGTTGGAGTTATGACACATGCAAGGAAGTAGAGCACAGCTGTTTTTCCGGAGATCATAGGATGGGGGGTGGTGAGGCTGTCTCAGGAGGACTTCCCAAGGAAGTAGCATTTCAGACTAGTTCTTGAAGGAGCATCTGGAGTTGGCGGGGCAGGGAGGGCACTGAGAAGGGGTAGGGAACATGCTGGGCAGAAGGAACATCCAGTGCAGAGAGCTTTTAAAGGGGCAAGTTCTTGATGTATCTGAGTTGCTGAAAGTAAGCTGCTTTGGCTGGAATGCAGGGGTGAGGGGAAGAGTGGCATGCCAGGAGCTCCGGGATAAGGACAAGGACAGGTCATGAAGCATCCTCCAGGTCAAGATGAGGAATCGGGGCTTTGTCCTAAGAGCACAAGCTGCCACTAGGAGAGTTTAAGCTTGAGACAATGTTCCTGGTGATTGTTCGGAGACATCCGTGGGGAAGCAGCCATAGAGAAAGATAGGAGGGGGTGCGGCGAAACCAGCCATGAGGCTGGTGCAATGGTCCAAGGCAAGAGAGGACGGTCACCATGGAGACGGAGAAACACGGAAGGAGCTGAGAGGTACCCAAGAGGTGGAAGGCTCAGGATGTGGTCACTGACTAGGTGGGGGCTGGGGGAGAAACAGGCAGGTCATTTGCACACTATACATCGTAACCCAAGATAAGCCATTATAAGCCCCATTTCCAGATGAACAAAGGACGTCTCTGAGGGGCTGAGGGCCTTGTCCCCACTGAAGAGCTAAAAAGTGAGGCTCCCAGAACTCTCGGCTTTGAAGTCATAATTATTTCAGGTATGGAAAGGACCTCTCCTCCCATAATGATTCATCCTAAATGCTATCATTACTTCATGGAGAACTCAGTGAAGGTCTGATTTCACGTGTATTGAATTCCAAGCACACTCCAGCGAGGGCCATATAACGAGAAGGGGCCGGCGTGAGCAAGTGTGACATCATGACCCAAATAGAGTCGCTATTCAAACGTGTGCCACAGACCCCTTACACCATCACCTAATTATAGTTCCCAAGGAAGCGCGGTACAATAATACACTGTGCAGAAGCCACGGGCTAATTGTCAGGGGGCCAGACAGTCCTTTGAATTTGAGCTGATGTTTGGAAGATAATGTGTAACCAGCTCAATGCGGTTTTTGTGGTGGGGCTTTTGGCGGATCAGGTCATAAATCTTTCGGGTCCAAGAGAAAGGCCCTATCCAGCTTGGGAGTCAAACAGGCTCTTCCCAACTCTGGAACTAGCACGACTGAAAGTCTGCCGACCTGCCAGCCTTCTCTCCTCCCATCCCAAGGCAAAGGGAATGAAGATCACAGAGTTCTCATAAAAATACATGTGCATCTGATGCAGAGCAAACCATTCACAGCCTGCACTCCTCCCACTGTTCTAGCGCAGCGTGGGATGGGCTGGTCAAGAGAAACCAAATATTCTGGGTATTGCCTTTTTTTCTTTTTCTTTGCTGGCCGCCCTGTGGCATATGGAGTTCCTGGGCCAGGGGTCAGATCCCAGCAGCCGTTGCAACCTACGCACCAGCTGTGGCAACACCAAATCCTTAACCCACTGTGCCCGGCTAGGGATCCAACCTGTGACGCAGCCCTCCAGAGATGCCGCAGGAGCCCCTTGTACCCCAGTGGAAACTCCCAGATATTCTGGTTTTAATGACTATGGTGAGGTGCCATCATTTTAAGCAGCAGTCTGGAAAACAGTCTGTCCCAGCACAGGGTCATGCTGTCCTGGGACCAGCCTGAGCCCCAGACACAGACGGCCTGGGTACTAGGATGGCCTCCGCCTCCCCCACTGCTGTGATGCTAATACCCTCAAAGCGCCTGGACAGGCCGTGGCTCTCGCCGGAGTTCAGCCAAGGGGCTCTGCTAATTCCAAGAGAACACTAACGACGTACCCGGAAAATGCAAAACGCAATCAAAAGGACCCTAAATTATACAAAGAGTATATTGATTTGTCCAGAATGTCTGAGATTAACCTTGGAGGGTCAGGTAACCTATCTGAGCTACTACTCAGCATCAAGCACCAACAAATTTCCTGGCTCTCACACCATTAAACTAAACCCAACTTTTAACTGGTCGTATTTGCTTCACTCTGCTGCCCGTGTGACTCATTAATCCTGATTCCCCATGTCCTTCCCGGTCTTACCACACTTTGGATCCTTGCAAGCAGCACGGCTGTGGGAAATACACGCAATAATGTCAGGGCTGTTGCCCACCTAGTGTGGATTTTGCCTGCCCTCGGTCGACAGAAACTTAATCCACTTACTGAATTGATTTGTGCAGATACGGTGCTAGATGCTGGCTCTACAAACAAGTGGAAGGGCTGGTCATGGGTGTCACACGGCTCACATCCTAGTGGGGAGAGCAGTCTGTAAGGCCCCGTTAGGATGTGATGGGACAGGAGCTATAAAAACAGTAAATTCCAACTGTGGAGGGAGAAGACGAGGGAACCACTGCCTTTGCCTTAGAGTGAGGGGAATTCAAGGAAAGCCTACCTTCCCCTCGATTCCACCATCTCAGGAAAACCTGCAGGGAGGTGCCAGACAGCCTGTTAGCCAGAGCAGGGAGAAGTGGGTTTATCGGGGACAGTGAGGAGGAAGGGCTGTAGACCAGTGGAACAGAGCACCAACCAAAGCCCAGCACGATTTAGTCCCACAATATAGGCTGGGTTTCGGGGAGACGCAGGAAGAGAAGACGCTGCCTTCCCCACAACTGACACAGACGGCCAGCCTCTTCTCCTCGCCTCACCCCTTTCCCCAGTGTATCACTTTCTTTCACCCTATCCTTAGCTCCTGCCACCCAGAAAGTTGTCTCCAAACGGAGGACTAGCCATCAGCTCCCCTCCCTTGTGTAACCAAATATCTTACCCTGAAGATACGCTCAGGCTCCCTGGCCTCCACTCAGCCCTCCGGTTCACGGTGCGGCCCGAGGAGCCAGCCAGCCGGCCCGGTGCCCACCAGTTTCTAATTAAAACGGGACACGTGTTTCTCTTAGATGCAAAACAATTTCTTGGAAGAGAAAGAACAGGTTCCTCTAAGATGGGCCTTCGAGTCTCCCATAGATGCACTGTTCGTGAAGGAAAGGCAAACAGGCTTGATTTTAGAAAGTACAAATAGGTTTAGTATTATTATCTTTTTTTTTTTAAAGCAGTACTGCTTGCTACCTGACGCTGACTATAAAGAGCTTAACTATGTCCCTGGAGTGGCTTTCAATGGTTGAAAACAAACAAACAAAAAAAACACATTATTTTAATGTGTTGGAACCACAAAAATAAAAAAAAATAATTTTCTGTTTCCCTGGAGTTGTAAAATTTTATCTAATCCTCTCCAGATTGCTTAGGGTTAGCACTGCGCTATGGAAATGTAAACACTGCCGAAAATAAAATAGCTTTTCCAATTAAAAGTTAAAAACAAAAACCAACCCAAACCCCAAAGCCATCTGTGATGGCCCTGCTCCAGAGGCCAGGCTGCATGGTCCAGCCCAGAGGCCACAGACTGTCACCTAAAGGCAGGGCTGCTGGTCAAAGTATTTAACAGTCATCATGGTTTGGGGCAAAGACTAGTCACCTTGGGATGGAGCGGGGTGCTGGAGCCTCTTCATGCCAGATGGAACCTCTTTATAATCAGATTATAGGGGAGTGGGCTTAGGGTGCTCTTGGGGAAAGTCTCTCCTGGAGGAAAAGGGTGCTTGGGAAGGTATTTATCGAGAGAATAGGAAGATTTCACCAATTTAACCTGGCTCAGATAGGCCAGTATCCATCCACTAAATATTAAAAATCTGTATTTTATTTTGGCAAGTAATACCCATTAAAACATAATGCTTCTATAGGGACATTGCAAACAAGCCCTTCTTAGGATTGCCAGCAAGCTCTGAATCTATATTAATAATCATTCATTTTGTGATAGGTTGATTGACACATATGTTTGCGCTTGGTCATGATGAAGTATAGGGAAATTCCCAACACTGATGAGCGACTTGCCACTGGACAGAGAAGATGCCTCAAGTTTTTTCATTTCCGGTTTTTCTTCTGCTCCCTAGTGCCCTATTTGCTGATTTTAATCGAACATGGTACTCTAGTCAAACAATTTTCCTTTTAGCAGGTTAGGAATCTAAGTCACTAATGGTCTAATTAATTTGTTCCTGGAAATGTGAATTTCATATCTGAAGAAAAGGGAGCAGATTTGAAATTGCAATACTATAATAGGGAACTAACAATTGGAAATAAATGGACCATTACACATTTAAATGCTGATGATAATAATAATGCCGTGTGAACCAAACCCAATGGATTAGAATGTGACCATTTCACAATCCCTGGTAGACAGTGATCAAGGGAGGTGGGGCCATCTGGATCCATGGCCGCCACAGAAACATGAACCCACCAAGTGGTTCCAAAAGCCAAAAGCCCTCTCCATTCCCAAAGTCCCTGCCCAGGTTCAAGCCACCTCATGCCACACCTGCATTACCCCAACTGGCCCAACTGGTCCCCCAGTAGCATAGATATTCCCCTCTTCAAAAACCTATTGTAATGAGTTGTTGGTCTAACCCAGGGGCTTTGTCTTGTTTATTGCTGCAAGGCCTAACACAGAGCTTGGCACCCAGTGAGCAGAAATTGGGAAGGAAAGGAGGAAGGAAAATTTGTTCATTTTTCACTCTTTACTGTCATGTTAAGTAGTGGCACCTAGTGGTGATTTGTGGTACTGCAACCCAGCTTTATATATGCTCACTTAACCAAAGAGGAAATAAAGAAGAATGTGATACCTAAGATTTCATATCATATGAGAAAGCCCAAGATTGAAGATGCAGCCATTTCATCTATCATAGTCATGGCCACCATGTTATCTCTTTCTTCTAAACTCAACTATTGAAGGATTTTTTTAATCATAAAAACATAGCACCAATTTTTAGTACTTTCTTAGAAAGTTAGGAGTTCCCGTCGTGGCTCAGTGGTTAACGAATTCGACTAGGAGCCATGAGGTTGCAGGTTCGATCCTTGGCATCACCCAGTGGGTTAAGGATCTGGTGTTGCCATGAGCTGTGGTGTAGGTCACAGACGCAGTTTGGATCCCACATTGCTGTGGCTCTGGTGTAGGGTGGCAGCTACAGCTCCAATTAGACCCCTAGCCTGGGAACCTCCATATGCCGTGGGTATGGCCCTAAAAAGACAAAAAAGAAAGAAAAAAAAAGAAATTCTGGAAAGCCAGCCTATAGCCATTTCTCCTACAACATCTCATTTCCAAAAATTTATATATTTTTCAGGTATCAGAAACTTCTCTTAAAAAGAGATGGTCCTTAACACAACTGAACTGTACACTTAAAAATGGTTAAGAGGGTAAATTTTATGTTATAAATGTTTTTCCTACAATAAAATAATTTTTCAAATAAGTGTATAAAAAAGACAGATGGTGGAGTTCCCGTCGTGGCGCAGTGGTTAACGAATCCGACTAGGAACCATGAGGTTGCGGGTTCGGTCCCTGCCCTTGCTCAGTGGGTTAACGATCCGGCGTTGCCGTGAGCTGTGGTGTAGGTTGCAGACACAGCTCGGATCCCGCGTTGCTGTGGCTCTGGCGTAGGCCGGCGGCTAAAGCTCCGATTAGACCCCTAACCTGGGAACCTCCATATGCGCGGGAGCGGCCCAAGAAATAGCAACAGCAACAACAACAACAACTACAACAACAAAAGACAAAAAAAAAAAAAAAAGATAGATGGTCCTCAACCTCCTTGCTTCTTCAGAGGTCCTTGTAATGGAGAAAGCTGGTGCCAACACAAGATAAAGAAGTACAAGGGGAGAGATGGAGATGGAGCTCATACCCTTGATCTTGGCATTTCCCAGTCTCATCTTAGGTGTACTCAAGAGTAAGTAGTTTGTTGGAGTTCCCATTGTGGCGCAGTGGTTAACAAATCTGACTAGGAACCATGAAGTTGCAGGTTCGACCCCTGGCCTTACTCAGTGGGTTAAGGATCTGCCATTGCCGTGAGCTGTGGTGTAGGTTGTAGACGTGGCTCGGATCCCGCATTGCTGTGGCTCTGGTGTAGGCCGGCAGCTGCAGCTCCAATTTGACTCCTAGCCTGGGAACCTCCATATGCCACGGGAGTGGCCCTAGAAAAGGCAAAAAGACAGAAAAAAAAGAGTAAGTAGTTTGTTTCTCTGTAGTTGTTATGATCCCATCCTACCAGGCTATTCATTCATTCAGTACATATGTATTGAGCGCCTACTGCTGAGGCTCTGAGAATATCATTAAAGCATGGTCTCAGCTCCTGATTTACTCAAATTCCAGATTTTAGTGAGTATACTGCCAGTATACTCACTTGGAGTTGCAGGTGAAATAGGTGCTTATAAGGCCCAGTCTGTCTGGGATTCATCAGTCCTTAGCCACATCCCCATTCCTGGCCAGGAGGTCAGGTGGCCCCAGGGGAACCCACACCTGTCTGTAGCTAGAAATGCCCGCCTCTTCTTATTCACTTCCAGGTATGAAAGCATCCAATGTCTCTGCATTGGCTTCCTCCTTGCCACATTCTGCTCTCACTGCAAGACATCCTGGACTTCCTTCAGGAAACAAAACAAAAGCTGTAGGCAAAATGAATGGCAGAGGTAATGGGCATCAGTACATGCCTGGAGGGCAACGAAATGTAAAAAAAAAACCCTGCTGCCATGTTTTCCCCAAGTTCTGAGCCTTCTAGTTTCTTTACCCCTGGAAATTCACCAAGAAGGAGTGCTTTCTTATCCTCAGGCTGGCTCCCATGGAAGGCACTTATTCATATATCCCTAGCATTCTCAGTGGATAGGTGGGAGTTAGAACGAAGGATATTAGGCTCCAAAGCGAGGTTAGAGTCAAGAAATCTCATTGTATAGGTGAGGAAACTGAGATTCCAAGAGACTGGTACATTTTCCAAGCTCACAGCAAATTATTGGTCCAGTCTGGGCCAGAACTCAGGTCTCATGACTCTCACCGTATTCTATGCCCAGCATGAGATACCTGCGTTATGCGAACAGAAGTAGACTTACACAGCTATAGCTGGACACTGGCCACATTAAAGTTTTTTTGCTGGTCATTTTAAACTTCTTTCTGGTAACTCTCTCAATTAAGGTGATAGTGGCAACGCATATACCCAATAGTCGTTACCAAGAGCCACATAAGATGCCGTGGATTAAATACAGAAAAGCAGGAAAGCCTACCAGGAAGACCACCAGCCTGGTGATCAGATCCTGTCTCAGTCCCAGGGCTAGTTCTATGAGAGCTTAGGCAGGCGAGAGAGCAAAGACACAGGGACCATCAGAACCAAATTCAAGAGACCCCTGTGACCAGACACCACAACCCATCTCCTTGGTGAGGTCACTGAACCATGCAGATTCTCCAACGGCCAGTTCGAAAAGCAGGACCCCAACCTTAAGTTCCCTTCTGGAGGTAACGTAAGGATGGCTGTCACTACTGGCTCTTGAAGCCATTTCTGTGCCTCAGCATCTTCAGGAGTGGAATGATTTATTGTGAAATTCTTCTTGAGTGCATTGTGCAGACCAAAAGATGAAGTGAAAGCCATGATTACATTGTATCACAGTTCAAGGCAGCATACTTTTTATCCACCTTACCTCTATGGTCATATGGTAACTTTCCTCCAGAATTCAAAATACCAGGTGCTTCTGTATGATATCCCTTGTATATGGGATCTAAAAAAAAAAAAAAAGTAAGAATATAGCAAAAAAGAAAACAGACTCACAGATATAGAATAGAAACTAGTGGTTATCACTGGGGAGAAGGAAGGGGGAGGGGAAAGACGGTGGAGGGGGTTAAGAGACACAAAGTACTATGTATAAAATAAATGAGCTAAAGGATCTGTGGGTAGGTATGCATACAATAAATAAGCTACAAGTATCTACTGTACAACACAGAGAGTGTAGCCACTATTTTTTAGTAACTATAAATGAAATATAACCTTTAAAAATTGTTCACCCATGACTTATACGATATTGGATATCAATTATACTTCCATTTTTAAAAATGAAAAACAATGGGGTCCTTCATTTTGCAAGCAGAAAAAGAGAGGATCAAGAGGTTGCAGCGGGGGATTCCTGCTGTGACACAACGGGATCGGCAGTATCTTGGCAGCACCAGAACACAGGTTCGATCCCCAGCCGGGGGAACTCCCTATGCTGCGGGGTAGCAAAACAAACAAACAAACAAACAAACAAACCAAAAAAAAAAAAGAGAGAGAGAGAGATTGCAGTGGAGCCAAGACTGAAGCACTCCTTGGGGCTTCTTAGATCCGGCAGTCATCCTCTCAATGTAGCCATATTACCATTCAAGTCTTCAGGGCTCCTAAGGCTCCAAGTTTCCCAGGTTTACTCAAGATCAGAATCAGAAGAGACATGAAGCATTCCTTCTTCAGAAGTGTCTCATGGAGCAGAGTCCATGCATACCAGTTTCCGAGTCACTCAAGACACTGGTTATGAATGCAGATTCCTAGGTCCTGCCCTGGGAACATATTGACTCTGAATGACTGGGGGTAGGGATTAGGATTTGGCTTGTTTGTTTGTTTGTTTGTTTGTTTTGGTCTTTTTAGGGCCGCACCCATAGCATATGGAGGTTCCCAGGCTAGGGGTCCAATGGGAGCTGTGGCTGCCGGCCTTTGCCAGAGCCACAGCAACGCAAGATCTGAGCCTCATCTGCGACCTACACCACAGCTCACGGCAACAGTGGATCCTTAACCCACTGAGCAAGGCCAGGGATTGAACCTGCAACCTCATGGATGCTAGTTGAACCACAATGTTCCTGCTGAGCCACAACGGGGACTCCCAGGACTTGGTTTTTTTTTAATAACTATCCCCAGATGACTCTGATGCAGCCTAACATTTTAGAATCATTTTCTCTGGATGTTGGATCACGCTTTCATGGCAAGACCCTATACCGGAAGGCCAAATTCATAGCGTGTCTTAACAGAGAGCTTCCCTCCAGGCAACATTCTTTCAGCAATTTGTAAGACACCACAAGCTGTCAAAATGGGCCATATGGCAAGAACACCACTGATGGCATTTTGGATTTTAGAAGGGGATAGGGTCCAACCCCCATTTCCCAAAGAATGACTGCTTCGACAAAGGGCTGAGTGAGAGGTTAGTAATGCAGCCACAATTATGTTCCACCCAGACAGACGCTGCCCAGGCACATGACTTACACCCCAGTCATGGGCTTGACTTTTGCGGGATCGCTGGTCTGGCATTTTCTAAGACCAG
Source organism: Phacochoerus africanus (assembly GCF_016906955.1). Classification (NCBI taxonomy): domain Eukaryota; kingdom Metazoa; phylum Chordata; class Mammalia; order Artiodactyla; family Suidae; genus Phacochoerus; species Phacochoerus africanus. The sequence goes on from NC_062544.1 coordinate 57,103,136, forward strand.
ATCACTCTCCCTGTATCGGAGGGTTATTGGGATATTTATAAACATGCCCATAAAATGCCACCTTGGATATAGAAACTTGATAGCAGGGTCAGTTTAGCCACACCTGCTACTTTCATTCTACTTTAAGTCCCTATCCCTCCGTGTGTCTAGAAGCAGAAGAGAAACTCCCTCACTGCCCTGCCTCTAAGGAACACGACCAGGAGAAAGGGGCGGGATTTGCATAAAGCTGAGTGGCACAGCAGAGAAACCTCAGCCCATGCCTTGATCCCCTTTGTGAACACATGCTCTGGGATTTAGTCTCCCCGCCCCAGCTGAAAATCAAATGGATTCACCTGCTGCAGTTCATAGTCTGGGTCTTGCCAAGCAGCACATGCAGGGAAACCAGCCAAAGGGAAGCCAGTGGCCCCGTCTAGTCCTATACTTCAGCGGTCTCGCAGCTCCGCTCCTCAGGCAGACCCCAACTCAGCAGCCCGACACCCCACCAGGTGCCTTTAGCCCCTAGCGGTGCCCCGCCAACACTGCTGAACCCACCGGAGCCTCTCTATGCCGCCCCCATGATAACCAGCTAGCGGGCCCTTCTTCTCACATTTGGCATCTTCCCTTTGGATGGTCCTGGGCTATTACTTCATCTCTCCTTGACTCCTCTCAAAGCAGGCTTGAAATTCTCTTAAAAAAAAAAAAAAAAAAGAGGAGAGAGAAAGAGAAATCAGGAAAGTTCAACAGTGACCTACACTCAAAATCATCAAAATCTAAAGACTTTATCGAGGCCTCTAAATATTTGGATTCTCCAAGGGCTGTTTCTTAAAAGCCAATCTGCATTTCAAGCAGAAGTCTCAGATTCATGAAAAAATTCCAATATGACTAATTATGGCTGAGAAAGTTAGCAAGGTAAAATGCTCTCAGTTTCTCTGGATTGCATTTGAAAGACAGGGGTCGATAATCCAGCTCTGCCTCTGAAAGCCACTCAAAGGCAACACAGGCAAACCAAGCTGAGAGAAGATTCGTCTAGAACCGGTGAGAAATTTATTTCAGTTAGGCCAAATTTACATCACAGTAGAGTGATTTATGCAGCCTTCATGGTAGATTGGTCCTTTGCACAGCCATAATACGTGTCCTGTACTGAGCACTGTCTTGGCCACGGGTTCAGTCTTGTTCTTACATTAATTTTCTCATTTAATCTTGACAACAATCCCATGAGTTAAGGATTCATTTCTCAGTTGCATAGTTGGTGGAAATGAGCCCTCCAGGGAGTAAAATAACTTACCCAACCAAGGTCATAATACGTCACAGAGCTGGGATCCTAGGCTAGATCTCTCTCATTCCAGTTGATGGCCCCCACGAATAGCAGCACTGAACACTGGGCCACTATCAGAGATCTTTGTCATGGCCCCAGCTCTACCATGAACAACCAGTGTGGCCTGCTCCAGACGGCTGGTCCTCGGGGCTCCAGGTTCCTCCTCTGTCAAATGCGGAGCTCACAGTAGATGGTCTCTCATATCCTTTCGAAGTCTGACAGTCTAAATACAACTTTGCTCTTTCACATTATTCTAGTGGCCTTCTGCCACTTTCTCTGGATTTATGACCCATGGTTAGTCATAACTATCACTTAGAGGATGCTCCGTCCTTGATCTCCTCGGGCTCTCAATTATAACATTACTCTTCGGGGTAAAATACAATCTGACAAGTGTCTGAGTGTCTGCCTTGCCATGGCCCACGCTGTGATGCAGTCCCCAAGGCACATGGGGCAAAGGGGAGGGGCTGTTTGTCAGATGTCTCCAGAGACAAAAGCAATAACATTTGCTTGTTGTGCTGTCCTGCCTCCTCATTATTTACAGTCCTATGATCCTCAATAAAGGGGAAAACCTGAAAGCTGACTACACATAAATGACAAGAATAAGGTTGAGTGTTGTTGACTGTTTATAATGACAAAGATCTTGGAGGAGGTGAATAAAGCCAGACACAGCTCGGTGAGGATCACACATCTGGCCCCAAGTAGAGTCATGAGTCTCACCTCCAGGCTACCCATTGTCTGGTGAAAGAGAGAAGCATCATGTGTGACACTTTTGGGGTCCAGCCAGCCTTGGAGCTGGATGAAATAAAGACCATCGCCACTGGGGCAGATCACGAAAGCAAGGAGCAGGGCATGGTCTAGTTTCTAGCCTCCAGGTGGGCCAGAGCTGTTGGTGGGCACTGTGCGGGTAGGGACTGGATTTCAAAAGTAGGGGCCCATGTTTCTTTTTTGTCTTTTTAGGGCTGCACCTGCGGCATATGGAGGTTCCCAGACTAGGGATCAAATCGGAGCTGCAGCTGCCAGCCTACACCACAGCCACAGCAACAGCCATACCAGATCCAAGCTGCGTCTGCAACCTACACCACAGCTCACAGCAATGCCCGATCCTTAATCCACTGAGCAAGGCCAGGGCTCCAACCAGCATCCTCATGGATGCTAGTCCATGCTAGTCCATGCCTCGTTTCTGCTGAGCCATGATGGAAACTCCAAGAGTCCACATTTTTGAGATGAAGAAACAGATCCACAACATGTTCCTTAGGACTTTCTTGTTTCAGATAAAATACATGCCACGATACAGCATTTCCAAGAAATATTCTGAACCAGAATTCCAGAAAAGTCCACCTGCTCCCACTTGGATGCCACTGAAAAGAGAAGCAGTAACAAGAACATTTGTATAGCATCTCATTTGCAAATTCACACTCTGAGCCCCATAATATCCCCAAGAGTCACTGGGGCTCCAAAGAGATTAGATAAATTTCTCAGTCTGGGGTTTGAACCCAGAGCTTTTCTCTATGCTATGTATCTCTGAATAATAAGATATTTTCCCCAAAGAAAAAATACCTAAACATTTTTAAAACAAAATAAGGAGAAGAAAAATGTCTATGTACTTTGGAGGCAAGATCGCTGCTGGCCATTTGTCACAGTTGACTTGCTACTTTTCATAAACAAGAGGTAGCAGGGTCAGAGGAAAAGACCACACAACACCCAACAAAATGAACACGATACTTTTTAATGCTTTGGAGAAACAAGGGCAAACAAGGAGGGAAAAAGCACTATCAAAATAGCCTATGAGAAATGCAGAAGATAACTTTCCCATTTTTCTAAATTGGGATGGTGTTTGGATGCTGTCATCACCAGCACCATGAAGGTCATTGAGGTGAACAAGGCAACAGTGAGGCCAACACGTCCCCATGGGCTCCATGAGAAGCTGAACCAAACAGAGCCAGAGCCCACCTCAGACAACCTCAGCCAAATTTTGGGTAATTTCCATGTTAGATGATAACCTCTCGAATATGCAGACTCCAATTCTCCTTGATTATGGGACCAATACAGATTTGGCTTGTTTTCTGAGAATGTGCCCTTCACGTACATTCAGTGAGACATTACTTATTAAATAAACACAGGAGCCAACCACTATATTATCATGTTATAGGCTGCAAAGCCCCCTATCATTACAACCATTAGACACCCCCTTGGATACAGGCTGGGTTATTAACATCGTCTCCATTCCACGGATGAAGTGAGGCTCACAGTTTACATGACTTCCCTAAACGCACAGTTACTGGGATAGCAAAGGAGAAACATGACCCCAAAACTTCTGACTTCATCTTTCAGGCAACTTCCAAGATACCAGCATACCACGGATTGACTCCTTGATGAACGTGGTACATTTTCTTCCAACATATGTTTATCTTCTGCCATGGCTAATCAGCTTCAGAGATCCGAGGAGCGGCACCAGACACATCTGGTCACCTCAGCTCTGTTGGGCAGAGCCGAGAGGAGATCCAGCGGTCAGCCACCCACGCTTCACAGTGACTTGTAAACAGAAAAACCATCATCAGTTATTCAGCCATTGGTGCCTTGGAATACAAAAGGCTGTGAGGAAGACTTACCCATAGACTTACAGCCTACTGGGTACTTCCGGTTGGGAGGCTCCGATGCTTGACATCTGTCTGTCCCAAGAATCTAAGTGCGGAAGCCGTAGCAGCTCAAGGAAACCCTGCCAGTGAAGTTGATTGAGTGGAAAATGAGGGAGGAACAGCCAGTCTGCTAACTCAAGGGAACTGAAAGGAAGAATATTACAATTATGCCACTTCGCTAAAATCTCTGGACTTGTCCCAATTGTTTCCTGACAGTCTTTCCATCCTAGAGAATAAAATCTGTATTCTCACCCCCATCCCATCAAGAAGAGTCAAGTGTGTCACTGCCTTAAGACAGATTCCTAATGAATCTACTCAGATATTCAAAATATAAGCTGAATCAGCTTCATTAGAAATTGCATTGTCAAGAGAGGATTAACATGGCGGAATGGAAGGACTGGAGCTCAACTTCTCTCCTAAAAACAACAAAATTCACAACTAAAAGTTGAGCAATCTCCACCCGAATGGACCAGAAACCTTAAAAAAGATACCCTACTCCAGAAGAAAAAGAGGAGGCCACATCAAGAGGTAGGAGGGGCGATTTTGCGATATAAACAACCTCATACCTCCCGGGTGGGAAGCTCCACAGACTGGAAACTAACTGGTTCACAGAGACTCACCTGCAGGAGTGAGAGTTCTGAGTTCCACATCAAACTCTCATGTGTGGGGATCTGGCTCCACAGGACTTGGGGAAATGGAGACCCCATTCTTAAAAGGTGCACACAGACTTTCACATGCACTGGTCCCAGGGCAGAGCGAGGTCTCCATAGGAATCTGGGTCAAACCTGACTGCAGTTCTTGGAGGACATCCTGGGAAAACAGGGGTGAATGTGGCTTGTTGTGAGGGAGGGACATTGAAGGCAAAGCACTCAGGAGTATTCAGCAGTTTCCTTTCTCTGGAGGGGGCCATTTTGGGAAAATCTGGCCCCACACATCAGTCAGTGCTGAGAAGCCCCAGGGCAAATAACAATCCAGGTGGGATCACAGCCTCGCCCCTCAGTAAACAGGCTACCTAAATACCCCTCAGGCACACAGCTGCCTCCAACCCCATCCACAGACTAAGCCCCACCCACCAGAGGGATTAGAATCAGCTCCACCTACCAGTGGGCAGGCATCAGCCCCTCCCATCGGGAAGCCTACAGCAAGCCCCCATACTGACTTCAGCCACAAGGGGGGCAGACACCAGAAGTACAAGAGGCTACATACAACCCTATTATCTGTAAAAAGGTCACCACACCAAAAACCTATAAAAATGAAAAGACAGAGAACTATACCTCAGATGAGGGAGAAAGGAAAAATCCCAGAAAATCAGCTAAGTGAGGAGGAGATTCTCAGCCTCCAGGAAAAAGACTTTAGACTGCTGATGCTGAAGATGATGCAAGACATTGGAAATAAACTGGAGGCAAAGATGGATAACTTACAGGAAACACTGACAAAAGAGATACAAGATATAAAATTTAAATAAGAAGAGATGCAAAATACAATAACTGAAATAAAAAATTCACTAGAAGCAGCTAACAGCAGAATACAGGAGGCAGAAGAATGAATAAGCAAGGTGGAGGACAGATTAGTGGAAATTACAGATGCAGAACAGAAAAGAGAAAAAAGATTGAAAACAAATGAAGAGAGTCTCCGAGAACTCTGGGACAACGTTAAATGCACCAACATCCGTATTATAGGGGTGCCAGAAGGAGAAGAGAGAGAGAAGGAGACAGAAAAAATATTCCAAGAGATAATAGCCAAAAACTTCCCTAACATGGGAAAGGAACCACTCACTCAAATCCAGGAAGCACAACGAGTAACATATAAAATAAACCCAAGGAGGAATACACCGAGACACATATTAATCAAACTGACCAAAATTAAAGACAAAGAGAAAATCTTGAAAGCAGCTAGGGAAAAGAAACAAGTCACATACAAGGGAGCCCTGATAAGGTTATCGGCAGATTTTTCAACAGAAACTCTGAAGGCCAGAAGAGAGTGGCATGATATACTTAACGTGATGAAAGGAAAAAACCTCCAACCAAGATTACTCTACCCAGCAAGGCTCTCATTCAGATTTGAAGAAGAAAGCAAAACCTTCACAGATAAGCAAAAGTTGAGAGAATTCAGCAACACTAAACCAGCCTTACAACAAATACTAAAGGAACTTCTCTAAGCAGAAAAAAAAGACAGCAACAGGAAACAAAAATGCCACAAATGACAAGGCTCACCAGTAAAGGTATCTATACAGTAAAGATACGAAATCATCCATGCATAATTATACCACCAAAATCAGAAATCATGAGAAGAGGTGGGTACAAATGCAGGACACTGGAGATGAACTTACAATTAAGACACCAACAACTTAAAACAATCTCATATACATAGAGACTCATATCAAAACTTCAGAATAACTGCAAACCAAAAATCTACAATTGATACACAAACAAGGAATCTCTGGAGAAGAAATATATCTCATAGTAAATAAGTGCATAATCCACCATGAAGGGGGTCATTTGACATCATTCTTGGAATGCTGAAGTCTTCTTACATCTGATTCTGATTTCCCTTCCATCGAAGAATTTATGATAATTATAATTAAATAATGCAAATGTACAATTAAATAATACAGTTCTATGATTGTATTTTTAATAACCATTTCTCTCCATGGTACAATGTAAGGTCTATAATGTCTTGTTTATCACATCACCTAGAATGGTGTAATGCCTATATTGAAGAATCAATAAGATGTAACAAATTGTGAGGGCATATTTATATAGTTACACTGTTTTTTAACCAATTTATGCATTTTATATATATATATTTTTTTTTTTTGTCTTTTTGCTATTTCTTTGGGCCGCTCCCGTGGCATATGGAGGTTCCCAGGCTAGGGGTCAAATTGGATCTGTAGCCACTGGCCTACACCAGGGCCACAGCAATGCGGGATCCGAGCCGTGTCTGCGACCTACACCACAGCTCACAGCAACGCCGGATCCTTAACCCACTGAGCAAGGGCAGGGATCGAACCCGCAACCTCATGGTTCCTAGTCGGATTCGTTAACCACTGCGCCACGACAGGAACTCCCGCATTTTATATTTTACTTATTTTCAGAGCGTGTATTATTTTTGTTATTCTTACCAGTTAAGTTATTCTTTTTATTATGCTATATAAAATATTTAATGGTATATAAGGATTTCCTTATAAATTTTAGTTGCATAATATACGCAATTTTAATATAATGCTAATTTTTAAAGAAAAATTGAAATGTAATAGATGATACTAAATGGTAAAGATGAAAGCCATACAAAATGGGATAAAGCATATAATAAATTTCCTATTTGTCTCAGCATATTTTCCATTCCACTTCTCCAGAGGGAGACACATAATCTGTTTCTTAAGATCCATGATATAATAATCTGTCTGAATGTAATTATGTTTAAATATATGTATTTTATTCTGTAAAAAAGAACATTCTGTGATAATCTATGTGGGAATAGAATGTGAAAGGGAATGGATGTATGTACATGTATAACTGAATCTCTTTGTTGTACAGCAGAAATTATCACAACCTTGTAAATCAACTATACTTTAATAAATTAAAAAAAAAAAGATCCTTTCGGGATTTCTAGAAACACTTAGGGAGAGGTGTACAGGATAACAAGGTGATAAAACTTGCATGTGGAGAGAATGAGCTGGTAAAATTTGCATGACTCTTATCAATGAGACTTAATGTGTGCCCAAAATGGCACTGAAAAATGTCAGCAAAGCCTTGGGGAATATAGTATCTCTATAGATGAGAACATTGACTTGCTCTAAGCCACCACAGCTAGTGAGTAGAAAAGCCAGGGTTGGAATCCAGTCTGTCTCATTCCAAAGACTGTGCTCATGAACCAGTCTCCTCAAATAATTAATTAATTCTAATATTTACTGAGCAACTATTAAGTGCAAGACTAAGTATTAAACTCTGTGAGGCATGTCCCAGTCTTCAAGGAACAAATGATCTGTCCAGTGGTTTGAAGGTTTATTTGTGGTCCTAAATGGAAACAGATGGTTAGTCTAAAATGAAATACTTCTGTAAGTGCCTTTAAAGCATAGGTTTTATATTTACAGATACCTTGGTGATCTTGAGATATAACTTTATTGCTGTTATTCATAAAATAAATGTCTTTAACAACTATAGCAACCTGGACAGTGTACAGAAACAACTGTCATTTTGTTCAGAATAACCTGTAATTGTGAGCAATACTCTCAAATCATTTTAAACATCACTTCTTTAAAGTATTAATATCATTTCATAGACAAATGCAAACCATGCCATGAATTATACATATGATACTGACTTTAAATTCAAATTCAAATTGCTTAAAGTATTAAAAAAAAAAGAAATTGTATTGTCTATTGCTATGTAACAAATGACCCCCAAATTTAATGACTTAAAACAACCATAATAAGTCAAGCCCTGCACCAACAGGTGGGGCCTTGCAGGGTGACGGAAGTGGGAGATAGGGGAACCACAGGATTCTAAACTTTGATGTTGGACCTTGAAAATCTTGTGAATTTTTTCTCTTTTCCTGAGCCCTTAAAAAATGGTGATATGCAGACTTGAAAACCCCCACTTGGGACCAAGTGTGCCTCACATCTCAGAGTTCTGGTCATGGTGGCTTGTGGTAGGCCCATTCCAGATGGATTTTTTCAAAGGGGTCTGCAAACAACCCTCCCTTTCCTGATCTCCTCACACATAAGAAGGCTGATCAATGGGTGAAGCACATCACCTCTAAAGGACTCCTGCCTCAGGCTGTATGCGTACATCCAGACAGGCACCTGGTTGCCCTCTCTTCCTCCTACCATAGCTGACTCTTGGGTTGTCAAACACAGAATGCCTCACAGTTTCCTGAAATAGTCATATTGAGTCTTAAAAATCTTTCCCAAGTTGGCCCATGACTCATAATATTCACTCTTGGAAGATACAAGGAAATGCTCACCTTTGGATGCTGCCTTCATGTAATCATGAAGGTGATTCCACTTTTTAATGGGACAGAAGGCTAATCATCTTTCAAAGAGTAAACATAGGGTCTGACAAAGCAGTAAGATTAACTGCCTAAGATGAAATGGGAGCCAGTTTGGTTTTGAGTCAAGCTTGTTTGGTCTGGTATCTTGTGCATGTGTGAATATGTATGAAAGTTAACTTCTGGTTTCTGGGTAAGAATGGCAAATTCTACACAATTCCCTTGGGAGATGAAAGAGCTGCTAGCAACACCTAATATCCCAGAATTAATCAATGCTAGAGATCTCCTCTACAGAAAGATGTACAGGGGCAATGCATGCTGCATACTTTGAGAGGGTTCACATGTCCCCTGCCCAGGTTAAAACCCCCATGCTATCACTCTCTCAGAGCTTTGGTGACCCAGGACAGCTAATTGCTTGAGGATGCCATGGTGGCTCAGGCCTTGTTGGGCCACACCTGCTCACAATCTTGCTTCTTCCTCAGGCCAAAAAGTTACCTATGAGCAGTCCAGTTACCTGTATAAATCCCAGGAGAGAAAGGACAGCCAGCCTGGATACGGGCCAAGCTTGGGTGTTAAAAATCCTCCTCCCCACCTGCGAGGCAGAAGCACTTCTCACCCTCCCTTCCCTCCTCATCCTTTCTCCTCCTTCCCTATGCCTCATTTTTTTTTTTGTCTTTTTGTCTCTTCGGGGTCACACCTGCGGGGTATGGAGGTTCCCAGGTTAGGGGTCCAATGGGAGCTGTAGCCGCCAGCTGACACCACGGCAATGCACAATCCAAGCTGCATCCGTGACCTACACCACAGCTCGTGGCAACACAGGATTCTTAACCCACTGAGTGAGGCCAGGGATCCAACCTGCATGCTCATGGATGCTAGTTGGGTTTGTTAACCGCTGAGCCACGATGGGAACTCCTGCCTCATATTTCATAAGCACCTTTTTAATCCATTTCACGGTACTAAAATCTAGGAACAGAAATGTGAATGAAATATGGCTCCTCTCATTTTTTAAAAACAAATTTATCAAATATTCACAGAACCCCATACATTTTAGTTTTAATAATCTACTTCCCAGTGGGGGAAAGAGACACATTCAGACCCATAAGCCACACACATATGCACACTTAAAACTCACCAGAGTGGAGCGACATGGAAGCAACTGTGGGGGCAGAGCTGCCATGGAAGCCTGTTCAGGGAAAGCAAAGTGGATCCCTGGGTTCAAAAACTAACAAGCAGACAACAAAGGGACACATCCTCTCCAGGCTCAATGCAGCTGGACCTCAGTAGCACGTGTGAGAGGAGAGGAGCCGGAGTAAAAGGAAGAAAGACCAGGAGAGGCCAGATCCCGAATGTCCTCAATACCAAACAAGTGAGTTAGATACTAAGAGCCTCTGGAAGGCTCTATGCAGGGGAATGAAATGATAGAGTTCAGTTTTAAAGGTAATTCTGACGGCAGAATTTTAAAAAAAAAAAATTGGATTAGATGAGGAGCATGTGAAAAACAGGTGAGTTGGGAGCTAACATCCTGAGAGGTGGTGGTGAGGATGGAAGAGGGGCTCCTGTCTGTCTAGACCCGGCAGGAGGTTAAGCGCTAGAGGGCATATAGGAGACACTTGGAAAGTGGAGCGGATGGACACTGGCAAATGGTTAAAGGAGGTGGGAGTCAAGGGAGGGGAGGAGTCATGATGACTTTCAGGTTCCTTATTTGAGCAAACAAAAATGTTGTGAGCAAGGTGGGAAACGAAGGCTGAGAACCAACGCCGTGGGATCAGGATCCTGGTGATGAGACGACGGGTCAAATGAATGCTCAGTCCCGCTCCCCACACCGAGGCTGAAATCCTTACATGTCTGTTGATCATCTCGAGGGAGAAAATAATTTTTCACAGACCTCTCTCGAATGAGATAGATCATCTCGAGCGTGAACACGGCCACTTGTGTTGTGGTAACAATGAAGAAAATTTTCTTCTACATGTGCCTCTCTCTCCGCTTACATCACAGCAGACTCCGCCAAGACCTCTAGGATCAAGCTTTTGTTTCTTCCTCCAAAGCCTCCACTGCAACTTGTGGCTGTGCGGGATGAACACTTCCATATGGTGCAAAGTTATGTTAAGATGGGAAAAAATATGAATTGCTTTTAGTAAATTTTATCCAAGGGGCAATACACTTACAAATCCTAAGCAGCTGGAAAGCAACAATGGTCCATAATTGATTTTGTGTTTTTTGTTGTTTGTTTTTTGGTCTTTTTGCCTTTTCTAGGGCCGCTCCGTGGCATATGGAGGTTCCCAGGCTAGAAGTCCAATCGGAGCTGTAGCCGCCGGCCTAGGCCACAGCCACAGCAATGCCAGATCCGAGCCGTGTCTGTGACCTACACCACAGCTCACAGCAACGCCAGATCCTTAACCCACCGAGCAAGGCCTGGGATCGAACCCACAACCTCATGGTTCCTAGTCGGACTCGTTAACCACTGAGCCACAACGGGAACTCCCGGAATTGATTTTGGATGAAGAGTATTTCAACAGGCATAGAATATTTGGGGCAGTGATTTATTAATTACTGCTATTTAGAGATCTTCATACATTCCCCCCCCGCCCCCAACTGTGGCCTTGGACAGATTATTTGATGTCCTGGACTTTTGTCTCATCTGAAAATGGGTTTAGCAGTTTTGTCTGTACCTGGGGGTTATGTGAGGATTAAATGAGCGAATGCCAATGAAGACCTTAGAAGAGTCATTGGTCAGGCACTCAGCAAATGTTAGTTCTTCCTCCTCTCACCTATTAAGCTAAGTGACTAGGGAGGGGGAACAGGATGAAGATGGGGATGGAGAAGAAAAGGGTAAAAAGTAGCATACAAGAATGGTTTTTAGGATTTATCTATGAAGAATGCCCACCAGCACCTCAGAACTGCAGTTTTTCTTTGCTTTTTTTTTTTTTTTTTTTTTTTTCCGGCTTCCCTTAAAGCATATAGAAGTTCTCAGGGGAACAGGGACTGAATCCAAACCACAGCAGTGACCTACGCCACAGGTCAACTCTGGGTCTTTAACCTACTGTAATGATCAAACCTGCACCGATCAAACCTGCACCTCCAATAGAGACAAGCCAGATCATTAACCCCCATTGGCCACAGCAGGAGCGCCAACCTCAGAACTGTAGAGGCAAAAGAAATCTATGTGAGTTTGAGTGGTTGTTAAAAAAGATTTAGGGGCAAAGGTGTGAGGGAGTGTGGTATGTGATGCTTGTAGAACCAGAATCTTTCTGATATAATTTTGGATTATCAAGCACTTTTATAACAATTTAAGTCCCTCGGACAGATGAGAGCAGGAGAACAGAAGGCGAGAATATTAAGACACCTGAATTGTCTAGCAGGGACTATATGACCTGCAGTAATGACCCCAGGACTATGTGAAGCCAGGGGAGAGAAAGGCACATTTAGCACAAAGATGATTTTGTCATTGTTACAACACAACTGGCCCTTTTCATGCTTGAGAATGAAATGGGCTTTTTCTATTGACTCATTATTACTTTGGACAAACCACCAAGTTTTTAGTTTTCTAGTCATAAAAGCACAAGGATTTCTTAGAATGATTTTTTTTAATGCCTTCTACTTATATAGTCTTACATTTACAAAGCATTTTTATATCTTTCTATTTTTTCAGTTTTTTATTATAGTTGATTTACAATGAATGTTTCATCAAGTTCTGTTGTACAGCAAAGTGACCCAATCACACACATTTCCCTGTGCTATAGAGAAGGATCCCATTGCCCATCCATTCCAAATATAAGTTTGCATCCAAAAAAACCCTCAAGATGCCCATCCATCCCACTCCCTCCACTTTCCCCCTTGGAAATCCCAAGTCTGCTCTTCTTGGCCATGGTCTGTTTCTGTTTCTTGTTTGTTATTTTTAGATATGATCATCTGTTCCATATTTTAGATCCCACAAATAAGTGATATCATATAGTATTTGTCTTTTTCTTTCTGGCTTACTTCACTTAGTATGAGGTTCTCTAGATCCATCCATGTTGCTACAAATGGCATTGGTTTGTCTTTTTTATAGCTGAGTAATATTCCATTGTTTATATGTACCACATCTTCTTAATCCTTTCATCTGTTGATGGACATTTAGGTGGTTTCCACGCTGTGGCTATTGTGAATAGTGCTGTTATGAACATCGGGGGTACATGTATCTTTTTCAATGAAAGATTTGAACAGATATATGCCCAGCAGTGGAATTGCTGGATCATGGTAGCTCTATACTTAGTTTCCTCCATACTGTTTTCCTTAGTGGTTGTACCAATTTACATTCCCACCAAGAGTGTTGAAGTGTTCTCTTTTCTCCACACCCTCTCCAGCACATTATTTATTGACTTGTTAATGTTGGCCATTCTGACTGGTGTGAGGTGGCACCTCATTGTCGTTTTGACTTGCCTTTCTCTAATAATCAGTGATTTTGTTTGTTTGTTTGTTTTGTCTTTTCAGGGCTGCACCCGTCGCATATGGAGGTTCCCAGGCTAGGGATCCAATTGGAGCTGTAGCCGCTGGCCTACACCAGAGCCACAGCGATGCATAATCCAAGCTATATCTGTAATCTACACCACAGCTCATGGCAACACCGGATCCTTAACCCACTGAGCGAGGCCAGGGATCAAACCTGCCATCTCATGGTTCCTAGTTGGATTTGTTTCTGCTGCACCACGATGGGAACTCCAGTAATGTTGAGCATTTTTTCATATGCCTGTTGGCCATCCATATGTCTTCTTTGGAGAAATGTCTGTTTAGGTCTTCTGCCCATTTTCAGTTGGATTGTTTATTTTTTTATTGTTCAGTTGCATGAGGTGTTTGTATATTTTGGAGATTAGGACTTTGTCTACTGCATCACTGGCAAAGATTTTCTCCCATTCTGTGGGTTGTCTTTTTGTTTTTTTTTTAATGGTTTCCTTTGCTGTGGAAAAGCTTTTGAGCTTGCTTGGGTCCCATGGGTTTATTTGCATCTTTACTGTCATTATTCTAGGAGGTGGATCAAACAAGATGTTGCTGTGATTTATGTCAAAGAGCATTTTGCCTCTGTTTTCCTCTAGAAGTTTTATAGTATCTGGCCTTATATTTAGGTCTTTAATCCATTTTGAGTTTATTTTTGTATATGGTATTAGATAGTGTTCTACTTTCACTCTTTTACATGTAGCTTTCCAGTTTTCCCAGCACCATTTACTGAAGAGGCTATCTTTCTTCCACTGTATGTTCTGTCCTCCTTTGTCATAGATGAGTTGACCATAGGTGCTTGGGTTTACATCTGGACTTTCTAGCCTGTTCCATTGGTCTATCTGGCCAGTACCATATTGTTTTGATGACTGTAGCTTCATAGTATTGTCTAAAGTCAGGAAGCTCAATTCCTCCATTTTTGTTTTTTCCTTTTCAATACGCTTTGGTTATTTGTGGTCTCTTCTGTTTTCATACAAATTTTAAGGTATTCTGTACTAGTTCTGTGAAGAATGTCTTTGGTAATTTGATGGGGATTGCATTGCATCTGTACATTGCCTTGGGTGGTATAGTCATTTTGACAATAATGATTCTTCCAATCCAAGAGCATGGTATATCTTTCCATCTGTTTGTGTCATCTTTGATTTCTTTCATCAACATTTTATAGTTTTCAGAGTATAGGTCTCTTGTCTCCTTAGGTAGGTTTATTCCTAGGTATTTTATTCTTCTTGATGTGGTTGTGAATGGGATGGTTTCTCTGATTTCTTTCTGATCCTCATTATTAGTATATAGATATGCAATTGATTTCTGTGTATTAATTTTGTAGCCTGCAACTTTGCCAAATTTGCTGATGAGTTCTAACAGTTTTCTGGTGTTGTCTTTAGGGTTTTCTAAGTACAGTATGATGTCACCTGCAAACAGTGAAAGTTTTACTTCTTCTTTTCCAATTTGGATTCCTTTTATTTCTTTTTCTTCTCTGATTGCCACGGCCAGGACTTCCAAAACTATGTTGAATAATAGTGGTGAAAGTGCACGTCCTTGTCTTGTTCCTGATCTTAGTGGGAATGTTTTCCATTTTTCACCACTGAGAATGATATTTGCTGTGGGTTCTTCATATATATATATATATACATTTTATTATGTTGAGGTAAGATTCTCTCTATCCTCACTCTCTGGAGTTTTTATCAGAAATGGATGTTGAATTTTGTCAAAAACCTTTTCTGCATCTATTGAGATGAAACTAATGTCTATCTTTATATGGATAAAAATCAGGCCAAGTCTATATCACTAGCTCTATTTTAAAAGAACAAAGATTTAGTATACATTTACTGCATATCTGGTATTAATCCTATCCTCTTATCTAATCCTTTTGACAAACCTATGAAGATGTTATACTATTATTATCTGAGTTTAGAAGAGGGAAGCTCTGTCATGGTGACCCAAACAGTAAAGAGCAGAGCCAAGAATGGAACCCTATCAGTCTGACTTCAAAGCCTGCTTCCTAACTCCTAAGCACTGTTTTCTGCTGTTGAATGATAATCAGGTACACGTTCTTCCCTAGTATGGCAATACTTTTAGTTTGAACTCAGCCTAATTATTTATACTCATGTAAACAACCGTTGTGAAATTATCCAGAAATATTCAACATTTTGATGTCTACTTCCATATTATGCTCCTAGAGTTGCTCAAGACAGATGTACATCTCAATGCACATTCCCCTCCCCCAAGACAAAAGAACCTGTATGAGACCAATAACTGTTGAATAAAGTTTCCAAATACCTAAAGTACTTGGTAATACACTAAGAATCTATTTCCTATTTACTCATAATACAGTTTAATGGCTATAGGTAAAAAAAAATGTAAGCAGGAGTTCCTGCTGTGGCACAGTGGATTAAGAATCCAAATGCAGCAGCTCAGGTCACTGTGGAGGAGTGAGTTCAACCCCTGGCCTGGTACAGTGGGTTAAAAGATCCAGTGTTGCCACAGCTGCAGCGTAGGTCACAGCTGTGGCTCAAATTCAATCCCTGGCCCAGGACCTTCCATGTGTCATGGGTACAGCCATTAAAAAAAACCAAAAAACAAACAAACAAACAAAACAGAAAATATAAGCACAATTACCAATCTTCTGATTGGTTCAATAATGCAAAGAACAAAACCTGCTCATAAAAATGTGTTTTTATTTCATTAAAAAAATGTTCAGTATCCCTTCCACTCATGCAAACAGCTCTCATGTGAGAGTCTTCAAATTTTACGTTTTTTCCATTCTGGCTCATTTTTTGTTTCCTCATCATCAGATTCAACTTGGGCAAACATGGTTTTGGGCTGAGTCCTAAAAGAGAGTTAAGAAGAGGAAAAATTTAGTTGGCAAGTGTTTATTAGACTTTACCACTCTCATCAAGTGGAAGTACATTTAGGAAATCAACTATATCTCAATTATTAGACATCATTAAATCTCTGGCAAAGAAAAGGATGACGGACACTTAATTACGTTCAGATTCTTTTAAAGGTTTTCCTTCTGTGGCAGACTGTGTATGTTTTCCTTTTCTTAAATAAAATGAAAACATCAGTCATAAAAAAAAAAAGAAAATATAAGCACAATTACTGTACACACAGAACCCTCCTCTCCTTCAAACTCAGGCTAACTAGGACCATTTGGGAGGCCAAACTACAGTCTCCAAGCAAGAATCTACATGACTTTTATTTATAACTCTCTAGGCTGTTCCTACTTAAGTAGTCCAAAGGAATGTGATTATGGTGAACACGAATAAGAGAATTTGAGTCAACAGTTTTCTTATCTGATGAGTTTAAAATAATAGATAATAGATACAGTAATTCAGGCACTGCCAGAAAAACAAAACAAAACAACAACAGCACAAAACAACAAGCAAATGAATATTCCCTCCACCCAAATCAATGCATAGACATGTCAAGCATTTTAGGACTTACCACCTGTAATACTGGCACACAGTATATCAAGCAACCTCTGCATTAGAACCTGCTGTACTTTGTAAACCTATCTGGTTCAATGATATTCCTTTTTACACTGTTCACACAGAAAATAATTTCAAGAAAATATCAAATGGTTATAACTGATGCCCCTTCTGGTCATGCTACTGATGATTTCCTTTTAAAAACAGCTTTACTACATTATGAGGACACATTAAAGCATTATATCTGAAGATGATATACTTTAGTTTGCACCTTCCTTTACAATTCAAGTCCCTATATCAAGATAATTCCAGAATGGTAAAAATAATGACCATTTTTTTTTTTTTGTCTTTTTGTCATTTTTTAGGCCGCTTCCGTGGCATATGGAGGTTCCCAGGCTAGGGGTCGAATTGGAGCTGTAGCCGCCGCCGGCCTACTCCACAGCCACGGCAACGCAGGATCGGAGCCACATCTGCGACCTACACCCCAGCTCATGGCAACACGGGATCCTTAACCCACTGAGCAAGGCCAGGGATCGAACCTGCAACCTCATGGTTCCTAGTCGGATTCATTAGCCACTGAGCCACAACGGGAACTCCAGTAATTCCTTTCATTTGGCAAGTGAAACAGGGTTAAAATCTTATATTACTCAACAGGTGACTGCCAGAGGGGAGGGGGCTGAGGGAGGAGAGAAATAGATGAGGGAGATGAAGAGGTACAAACTTCCAGTTACAAAGTACATGAGTCATGAGTATGAAAGGTACAGTGTGGGGAACAGGTTCAATAATTATGTGATATCTTTGTACAACGACAGCAGATAACTAGACTTATCAGGATGATCACTGTAAAATGTATAGAAATATCAAATCACTATGTTGTATACCAGGAACTAACACAGATAGAGCTTTAGGTCAACTACACTTTAAAAACAAACAAATTCATAGAAAAAGAGACCAGATTTGTGGTTATCAAAGCTGGGGGGTGGGGGGAGCAGGAGTTGGAGGAAGCCAGTCAAAAGGTACAAACTTCAAGTTATAAGACAAATAAGTACCAGGGGTGTAACATACGACATGATGTATATAATTAACACTGCTGTAGGTTGTATATGAAAGTTGTCAAGAGAAGAAATCCTGGAGTTCTCATCCACGGTGAAAAAAAAAGGGGGGGTTTTATTTCTTTAATTTGTATCTAGAAATGTGTGTAATTGGCTTACTTTGCTGTACAACAGACCTTGAAGAAACACTGTAAATCAATGATACTTTAATAATAATAAAATTGTATCTATATGAGATGATAGCTATTCACTGAACTTACTGTGATAGTCATTTCATGATGTATGTAAGTCAGATCTTTATGCTGTACTCCTTAAACTTGTACAGTGCTGTGTGTCAATTATACTGCAATAAAATTGAAAGGAAAAAATCCTTATATTACTTCTTGCTATTTCCTTATTATTGTGAAGGAGAAATATAAACCTTCCATGCTGTGCTGTTCTGAGGCAAGCCATGTGCTAGAACTCCTCGTGCATAACTTAGTCACACTATTCCTGTCTCTCCAGCTACCTACCTAGAGAGCCCATGCTGTCCCCATACACAATCCAGGTGGTTAAATTTCTTGTTGGCGCTTTAAGACACTCTTATGTCATCTATAAACAAGTCATAGCTTTAACATTTCCAAAACCAGCTATGTATTTTCAAAGGTCATGAGTTGCTGCTTTACTAGAGAGTAGAAGCCTTGGCTTTCTAACATGCTACAAACAGGGCAACTGGTGCTCCTGACATATTTCATCTTCTGGCAAAGCTGTTGACCCCTTGAGTATAGACAAATCTGCACAGGAACAAGTTTGTCTGGTTTAAAAAAAATCCTTTGGAAGCTTGAAGCTGTGAGGAGTCCCTGAGCTAAGCCTCAGGCTGGGGATCCATTCCCAGTGTGGCCACTGACTTGCTTTGCTACCTGGGAACAGGTGTTTCCCTTCTCAGGGGGTTGATTTCCTCCTCTATCAAATGTGGGGGTTGATCTTGATTAGTGGGTCCCAAAGGACTAAAAGTCCGGGGTAGATGAAGAGGAAGTGTGTGTTTTTAACATTAATTCAAGCACAATACAAACAGAAAAGTGCATAGTTCATAAATGTACAGTTCCCTGGATTTTCAAAAACTGGACATGCCATCTGGAAACCAACACCCAGATGAAGAAAGAGCAGGACTAATGGCTCTGAGGCCCCTCATACCCCTCTGCAGTTACTAACACCCCACCTACCCCGGGTACAGGTAACCATATCCTGATCTCGGTTGGCATAGATGAGCCTCCCCTGTGTTGGTCCCATCACTGTGTCACGCCTAGAGTGTGCACTATTTTGTGCCTGGTTTCTACCATTCAGCATCATCCATGGTGCTGTTTGTATTGAAGATATTTGCAGCAATACATTCCAAAAAATGCAAAAAAAAAAAATGAAGATAATACTGTGAGTTAAAATATGTTTAAGTTAAATGACTTTATTCTAAGAAAATGTGCTTCTATCTATATTTTGCAATAAAATGTCCTGGAAAGTTTTTTTTTTTAATCCTTAGAATTAGCTATTTAATTTCTAAGGGAATTAAAAGAACATGGTCCTCTAAAGATACTTGGCAATGCTTCATAAGACACCCACTCATCAATGTTACTTGAAATGAGAATTATTAAGAAGTTGTAGAGGTGCTTTTTTTTGGATATAAAAAAAGAAACAGGTTCACAGGAAAAAATTCTAGAGCTTGAAAAAGCTATTTCATTTATGTAGTTACTTTTTTTTTTTTTATAATCCACCTACTTCCAAAAGTATTTTTAGTAGGTTGGTGGCTAACACTGAAAGGCACAGAATCAATGGAACTATTTAACGAAGGGCAGAAGAGAGTAATGATGGCAGGGAGGCTTGGGGGACCATTCTGGGGGCATGGAAACAGTCTATAAGCTTGACTAAAGTGATGATTACATAGGTATATACATTTGTCAAGACGTGAAATGAGTGTGTTTTGTATTTCATTGTATATAAACTGTATCTCAATAAAATGGACCTATAAAGAAAAATAAATGAGCAGAAAGCCAAGGATAAAGCAATGAAAAGGTATATAACTAAGCATAAAACTTAGCACTAAATTTCCTACCAGCCAAAGCAAAAGCAAAAGAAAAAAATAAAGATTAGTTTTTCAAAGGAGATATCTTTTTTCCCCCAGCAATGACCTCAGCAAAATTCAATGAGTAAATTTTTACATCCCAGTCACATAGGCTCTTACTTTTTATAACCAGACCTAACAATTTCCTTTTCCTCTCCAGGTATTTTAAAGGATGTCAATTTGTTTGGAAGGTTGAATGGTTTTCTTTGTGAAAATCCATGAATTTATTTTAAATTCCACTTTTGAAATAATAAAAATGTTGATAGCCAACAGCCATGTTAAGTGTATTCAACATCAAATTATAACACTTAGTTTCATGTTCTGCTTAGCGTGCATTCAACCGCCATGCTCTCCTTCCCCAGATGGCCAAAACGAAGGCATAAACTAGTGTCCAAAGTTTCCCACTTGTTTACTACGTTTTCTTTCATTTTGCCAAGTAGGGAATAACTAAGCATAAGGACTAGGCTCCTTTTAACAAATTGTGTTGGGAATACTCTATGTCCACATGCAATGAAACAGGACCCTTACCTTATGCCACAAACAAAAGTTAACTCAGCAGAGATCATGGACCTAAACCCAAGAGCAAAAACTATAAAACTCCTAGAAGCAAATTTAGGGGAAAGTGTTATAACATAGGATTGGGCAATGATTTTTTTTTTATATGACACCAAAATCATAGGCAACAACAAAAGTAGGCAAAACAGACTACATCAAAATCTACAGCTATGGATCAAAGGACACAATCAACAGTCTGAAGTAAGGAGTTGCTGTTGGAGTTCCCGTTATGGCTCAGTGGAAACGAACCAGACCAGTATCCATGAGGATTTGGGTTTGATATCTGGCCTCATTCAGTGGGTTAAGGAACTGGCATTGCCACGAGCTGTGGTGTAGGTCACAGATGTGGCTCAGATCTGGCAATGCTGTGGCGCAGGCTGGCAGCTGTAGCTCTGGTTCGATTCCTAGCCTGGGAACTTCCATATGCCACAAGTGTGGCCATAAAAATAAATAAATAAATAGTTACTGTTTAGTGGGTATAGAATTTTAGTTCTGCAAGATGAAAAGACTTCTAGAGATTGGTTTCACAACACTGTGAACGTACTTAACACCAAGATGTATACCTAATAATGGTTCAGATGGTAAATTTTATGTGATATGTATTTTACAAAAATTGAAAAAAAAGAAAGAAAAGAAAAGAAGGCTCTTGGACATGGGAGTAAGAAAGAACAAGCCCCCTTCCTGGGATAAAAGGGAGGCACCTTGGAAAGGGCCTCAGCTTCCAACCAGGGGCCATGCCTAGAGCAGGGCTTCTCAAACCATCTGTGGTGCAAGGCCAGTCTTTGTTTGCTAATTTCCAACCACTTGCAGATAAATATTTCTAGAAAAATTAAAAGACTAAAATACAGATCCAAATTTTTTATTAGAGTCAATAAATATATCAAACTACTATAAAGTTTGCTAAGCTTATCTTGTCAGCGCTGGCTGGTGGACCACACTGTGCATAGCCTCTGCTGGGTGCTCCACCCCTCCCCTAGTTTGGGAAAGAAAGGAGTCAAGCAGGGCCCTGAAACCAGACTGTGGAGTAAGAATTTGTCTTCTTAACATAAACTTTTATGCATGATGAGCTTCTTCCAACTGCAGGAAAATATTTCTCACATCTAGAGGAGCTGGCCTTGTATGATTCTACTGAAGGCTTGGTGAAGGAATGAAGCCTGAGGTTGCACAGTCTCGGGGCTACCCTTTAAGGAGCAGTCTGTAATTCTCAGGAGTTAGGCCTGGGGAAGTGAAGGGAGATGCGGCCCACAGAGGGAAGTCTCTCTCATTCCAATCCTTCTTGCCCCCAGACCAACATTCTTACAGCACCGTTCAGCACCTCCCCTAAGAGCTGTATGTTGTTTGCTGAATAAGGACAAAGTTCTTCAAAAAATATTATTTGAGGGAATTCTGTCGTGGCCCAGTAGTTAATGAATGTGACTAGTATCTGTGAGGACACGGGTTCGATCCCTGGTCTTGTTCAGTGGGTTAAGGATCCCACGTTGCTGCGGCTGTGGCATAGGCCAGCGGCTACAGCTCTGATTCGGACCCTAGCCTGGGAACCTCCATATGCCGTGGGTGTGGCCCTAAAAAGACAAGAGATTAAAAAAAAAAAACGTGATTTGACTTCAGCACAGTGAATATCTCTGTCTCATCTAGGGAATGCCAGTGTTTTATAGAAGCAAAGTGAGAGAATTACAGCTTTAAACCTTGCAGCTATTCTTTGTCAGCAATTTTGATCTTTAAATTTACTTCCAGCAGGTTTTTTGTTGTTGTTGTTTTTGTTTTTTTTGTCTTTTTGCCTTTTTCTAGGGCCACTCCCTCGGCACATGGAGCTTCCCAGGCTAGGGGTGCAATTGGAGCTGTAGCCACCAGCCTACGCCAGAGCCACAGCAACGTGGGATCTGAGCTGCGTCTGCAACCTACACCACAGCTCACAGCAACGCCGGATCGTTAACCCACCCAGCAAGGCCAGGGATCGAACCCACAACCTCATGGTTCCTAGTCGGATTCGTTAACCACTGCGCCACAATGGGAACTCCTAACTTCCAACAGGTTTTCTGTTGAAATTTTTTGGAAACCCTTATATGAAGACGACCAAAAATATTCAATTCAGGACTATTTAGGGCATTTAAAACGGATTTCTTCAGTCACCACTTTTCAAGATGATGAAGAACAGAGATGATTACAGACAACTTCCAGGAGAGTTAGGAACAGAACCAGGAGACTTCTTCCCCGGGAGTGTGGCCTAATTTGCCCCTGGCATAGCAAACTACTATAAAAGTAAATTCACAGTGTCAAGCAACAGCAAAATAACACATGCAGCAAAGATAAAACAGTGTGAAAACACTTAAAAAAGCTGGCCCAGAAATTCCTACTTTTAAAACCAACAGGAAGCCAACAAATAAACAACAACAAAAACCTTCTAAGTCTCTACTAACCTTGTCACTGGCCACATAAAATGGATTCTGCTGGAAGAAGTGGAATTTACACACTCATCTTAACATCAACTCTTTTCAGTGCTTCGATGAGGAAAAGTAGAAGAAACCAAGCCAAATGGGCACAGAAGACATAGCAGCAACTCAGGCGATACCCATATAAATAATGTGCAAGAAATATATTCTGTTGCCCCAAGAAAGCATTTCCGTGACCCACTCATTCCCTGTCTTCTATTTCATCAGTTTCTCCAGAATTCTATTGCCTCCTTTTTTAAGAGGCAGGAAGTTGTTAACTCAAACTTACAGCCTCATGAAAGACTGACCTCAGATCAAGCCTATAAAGGGACTGATCTGAAGAAAAAGGACATCAGGGACACATTCCTTTTAGCGTAAGCCGGCAACCCAGGAATGCACCCACTTTACTGAAATCAGCTTTATCCAGACTATTTATTTTACTGGTGTACTGACCACACTGACCCATTTCTCTCAAATGTTAACTGAAAACTTAAACTTACATAAGGCTGATGTGAAACTTGCATTTTCCAGTTTGATTAACTCATCTGGCCAATAGTAAACATTTTTCACTTGACTACATATGTCATCTTGTTTACGAGAATTACCAAGAAAAGGGGAGCAGATTAGAGAGCAACAGAGTTATTACTGCCGACCATCAAATAAATGAATCAGAGGAGGGCTGAAGGGTTTTGCTTTCTTTCATTTTAGCTTCAGCAAACTCTACATTTGCTAATAGTTAATATTTCACGAAGTAAACATAAAAGCTGAAGCAAAGGTCTTTCTCGAATCTATAAATTATAGCTGCGCTGATTAATTTTCCCCTTGGAACATATTTTTACAGTGAATTCCCAAAGTTATTTGTTCAAAGTGAATCTTTTCCAGCAACTGTGTATACCGAAAAATGACAGAAGCCCAAGAGAAACCAAGTCCCACCTTTGGTATTTGCATCCAGAGGAATTTTGTGCAGAATAATCAGTAATGAATAAAAATTCCCCTTGCAATCTTCTAAGAGAGCATGTTTAGGGTGCAGTGTTTGTGTAAGAGATGCAAAGCATAATTTAGCAAGGCTGGCTTTCTCTTCTGACTAAGCTCTAACCTAGGCTTTCTATATTCCTCCTCCAGTGCCCTCGCCTGAGCACTTTAGCTGCAAAGGGAAGTCCGCAGTCAAATTATTTTTAGTTATGGATATTCTCCAGATATGATTCATTCAAAAAGCATAAAGCGAGCTCCAGGGTAAGAAAATGAATCTGAGGGCAAATCACTTGTCATATTTAGTCATCAGTATGTGACTCTAAACCATAAGCTTTTTTGGCTCAGGGCCCATTGTTTATTATGAAGGAAAACCTCAAAGCCAAAGTCAGTCAGAGCCATGACTTGACAATCTGACACACTTGTTAACCCTGTTAGAATGAATACGGTCCAGATGAACTCTGACCCAGTCACCACAACTGCAGAATTATGAAGATATAATAAAGCCTTGACCAAAAGATTCCACTTGAAATGGTCCCTTCTTTCTGGAGAAGAGCTCATCAAAGATAATTAAAAAAAAAAAAAATATTAGGGATGCGTAAGAAGATGAGAGGCAACAAGATGTTTCTAGATAAAGAATGTTCTATCTTCTTCAGGAAATAAACTCATACTATTTTGGAAAGTAGATAAACATATCTCAGACTCATTAAATAGGATATACTAACGTTTATGTGAGAGTTCAAAGACTGGGAGAGGGTGGCGAAAGGGACATATATGAAATCTGTGCAAATCAGAACAAAAGGAACCCTCTAAAATCACCATCAGATGCCATTAATAAGTGGGCAAATGCGTTCAAATATTAAATCTTTACAGGGCACAAAGGCCTGGAGCAGCCCAGGTAATAGTAATGCCCCCCTTAAGCTTACACTTACAAAACACACAATGGTGTGCCGAAATTTCTATTTGAAAATACCTATGAACAGCATGCTCTCCTCTCTAATTTCATAGAAGGGAAACAGCCTCAGTGAAGGTGAGTGAGTCTTGGAGTTAGGATCTAAACCGCAAGACTCCTGATTCTTAGTCTAGGGTCTGCCAAGGTCATGGTGGCTCACACAGTCATCTTTTCAGCTTTACTCTCACTCAGCTTTTGTTTTTGTTTTTTTTTAATGATTTTAATTTTTTTCCATGATAGCTGGTTTACAGTGTTCTGTCAATTGTCTACTGTACAGCAGGGTGACCCAGTCACACATACATGTATACATTCCTTTTTCTCACATTATCAGGCTTCATCATAAGTGACTAGATACAGTTCCCAGTGCTATACAGCAGGATCTCATTGCTTATTCATCCCAAAGGCAACAGTCTGCATCTATTAACCCCAAATTCCCAGTCCCTCCCACTCCCTCCTCTTCCCACTTGGCAACCACGAGTCTGTTCTCCAAGTCCATGATTAAGTTTTTGGTTGCTCTGTGATGAGAAGCAGTACACTGTAATAGGCAAAAGCAGAAGCTTGACTCTAAAGCCAGGCCACCTGTGTTCAAATCCCAATGCTGCCTCCTGCTACCTGTATGGCTTTGGTCAAGTTACAAGCCTTAACTTCCTCATGTGTAAAATTGGAACAGTAATACCACTCTCCTCATACTGTTGTGAGGATTAAGCGAATAATACATATAAAGTTTTTAAACAAGGCTGACACAGTGTAAATACAGTGACAGCGTCATTATTACCATACACCTTGCTTTGGCTATCAGGTGTTCCGCACTCCCTATTTTCAAAGGTCATATGTGAACTATATTTGATAAAATAATTTACATATTAAATATAACATAGCAGCTTGCTAGTTTATAAAAAATTCTGAGGGAAATCGTTTTCTGTGTAAATAACCTGTCTGCAGGATGAATCTCTATAATAGAAATTACCTACTCTATACATTTAAATTTTTGCAAGAGCAAGTCAGTTGTGGTTTATTTAAAATAATTACTCTTGTATTATAACCAGACTTCGGTGTGCAGATTAATCACCTGGAGAACTTAAGGTGCAGATTCCCAGGCCCAATCTCTCAGTCTAATTGAGTTGGGGAGAAGTCGAGAAGTCTGCATGTCTAATCTTTCCAACTCCGTCATAGACAGTCCAGAGAAACACTGGGCTGTATAGGGAATCTGGTGATCAGTGATATTGGCCACACGAGTGTAACTCAGGAAAAAAGAGTTATATTTTTCTCTGTGGGTTTAGGCCTCTTCCTGACACAAATACTATATAAAGCTTTACTCCAAGAGTGACCTTGTTAAATATCGCCTACTAATTCAACATGACTTAAATGGATCATTTACAGATGGGAATGATATTTTAATACACACACATATCCACGTATCCTATATCAGACAAGACCTGCACACTGAAAATTAAATTGACCGAACCAGCAATAATGGCAGCTTATCTGGCAAGAAAAATGACCGTGGCTGACAAAGCTGTCAGGCTGTCGGGCTACTGGCCAGGGTTCAGGCTTCCACAACTATCCCTGTTGATGTGTAAGCGAATAGCGTTCTGGATCTTTATCCTGCCCACTCCCCAGCCAGCTCCTCTCCCCTCCTTCCAGCAACATCTTTTGACAAGCAACTGTAATCAAATCCACCCATGTGTAGCTAAACAAGACTCTTCCGTGATTCTGCTGTGTTTTAAAACCTTCGTGGCTATTACATTGTGAGTGCCAGGAATGAAATTTAAATATTCAAGGTAAAGCATTCAAAGACTCTGTTCTCATCAATGGAGATTAAAGGTGAGTATATGTCATGTGCAAGCAGAGTAACATCGAACTGCTTTTCTGTGATAAAGCAAGATACAGTAAATCTTCATTTCATCACTGACACAAGTCAATTGCAGTGAAGAAAAACAACCAGACACACAATCTCGATTGCAGTGACCTTTATGAAAAGATCCTTTTAAATAGTAGCTTCCCTTCAAACATTTTGCCACTTGGCAGTAAACAGTATACTCTAGCAGGTGAACACAGGAGAAACTGCGCTGCAATTCTGGCTAACAAATCACACGCCACAGAGAGCCAGCACCATGAACTCACTATGCAATAAATGTAAGGTGACAAACCTGAGTGGAGGGAAAGAGATGGGAGCAAAACGCAGTTGCAGAAAGGTGTACGTTAAGAGAGGTCACTGGCCTGTGAAAAGCTCATTAAAAGCTCAAGAGAAATGAAGTCTAATTCTAGTTGCAATCATTATGAACTGCAAGTCTCTACATTTCAGTCTCCTCACATGTAAGGTCAGGCTATGACAACACCTGTTCTACCCATTTTTGCGAAGCTGCTATTAAAGTTGCTTATAACTCCGCTATAAATATAACTAAATCGACTCTGGTGCAGGAAAATGTCATTAGCAAACAGTAACAATGAACAAAAACAATTTCTGCTTCAGTTAATTCTATTGAAAGAAAGTTGAAAATCTGGATGGATTTTTTTTTCCCCAAGAAAATATTAATTCCCAGCCCAACTAAGAAGAGTCAGAAAATCCAAATAGTCTACTCACCACGAGGGGATGGAAAAGAAAGAAAAATTATGGAATCACTACTCACCCTCCCTTCCACAAAAGCATCAAGCTTTTTGACAGTTCTGCAACCGAATTCTATCAAATTTTTACAAGTGATATTCAAAACAGTTTGAGAGTAGATATAGAAAAGGAAAATTTTTATGAAAGCAGCCTAATGCCTGACAAGAGTAAACCATAACCTTGTGAGAGTCATACGAAAGGTGCAATTATTAGGAAGTTTGTAATAAAATTAACATCCATTGATCAAAGCAGAAATACATAGAGACGCTTCCATGGAAATATAACAAAGGAATTCAACAAAACTCAGCATCTATTTCAGATGAACAGGCCTCTGACCTTTTTATGGTGCTTTCTTCCCATGGGAAGCTCTTCCCTTGGATATCTGTATGGTTCATTCTGTCATTTCATTCAAGTCAAAGGTCACTTTAGCACAGGTGCTATCCTGATCACCATATCTAAAAACAGCGCCCTTTTCTCTCCCAGATACTCGATGTCCCCTTATTAGTTTTAGTTTTCTTCATTGCACTTGCTACCGTCTAACATTTATGGATTTATTTACTGTCTGTCATTGTCTATGAGGATATAAGCTCCATAAGCCACAACCTAGAATAGGACCTGACACATTGTGTCTCGTTAATCTTTGTTCAGTGAATACATAAAATAAAAAGAAATGGATTCTTCTTTAACATCTTCCATGTGGGTTCAAAAGTTGTCATGTTTTATGGAGAAATATCATTAAATTGAACAAAATGAAATTGGCAATATTTGACTTTTTTTATCTACAGAAAAGACAATTAACCTAATCCTATTAAAGTTCAAAGTGCGAAAAGGATGTGCACTATCACTGCTATTATTTAACATTCTAGTAGTACTAGTCAATACAATTAGATAAGATAAAGAAATAGGTATACAAGTCAGAAAGAAGGAGGTAAATTTATCATTATTTGCATAGGATATAATTTTATGCCTGTCGGAGTTCCCGTCGTGGCTCAGTGGTTAACGAATCCGACTAGGAACCATGAGGTTGCGGGTTCGGTCCCTGCCCTTGCTCAGTGGGTTAACGATCCGGCGTTGCCGTGAGCTGTGGTGTAGGTTGCAGACGCGGCTCGGATCCCGTGTTGCTGTGGCTCTGGCGTAGGCCAGTGGCTACAGCTCCGATTCAACCCCTAGCCTGGGAACCTCCACATGCCGCGGAAGTGGCCCAAAGAAATAGCAAAAAGACAAAAAAAAAAAAAATTTATGCCTGTAAAGTTTTCTAAAACTGACCACATTAAAATAATTTTTTTTCCCAAATGGGGAAAAAAATGCCATAAACAAAGTCAAAATAAAAATGACTGACTGGCAATGGAGGAGTCAGGCTTTGGCCACAAGTCTGCTTCCCTCCCCCCCTCCCCCCAGGTTGCCAGCCTCTGAAATAAAGGAAACTTTCCTTTCTACCCTGCCCCCTTGCAAAAAAATGTTCACAATACATGACATAAAGAGTTAAGCTCCTTAATGTAAAGAACTCTTACAAATTAATAAGAAAAGAATCAACCAACCTATAGACAAAAGGGCAAAAGATGTAAATAAAAAGTTCACAAGGGGGAGTTCCCTGCTGGTCTAGTGGTTAGGATTTGGATGTTCACTACTGCAGCAGGGATTCAAACCCTAGGCTGGGAACCAAGATCCCACATCAAGCCTCTGCACTCCATGGCAAAAACAAAACAAAACAAAACAAAAAACGTTCATAGGAAAAAGCAGCTTTTAAAATATGAAAAGATGCCTAAAAAGATTAAAATGTAAGTGTAAACTACAATGGAATACAGGCTTTCACCTATCAGATTGGCAAAGATAGAAGGAACATACTCTCTTAACAAGGACGAGGGGAAGGAGGCTCTGATGCCCTGAATAAGTTGGTTAAAAAGTCTCTTTGAAGGAAATTCTGGCACCATATATACAAATTTAAAATACGAACACCCTTTGACGTGGCAATTCTACTTCTAGAAATTTTGCGCATATGGGCAAATACGTATGTCCAAGGATATTAATTTCAGTATTACTTAGAGCAACAAAAGACTGAAAACACTGCAAATGTCCTTCAATAGGGTACTGTTTTAGAAAAGTGCAAAATATCCATACAATGGAAAATATCAAGAAAGTATAAAGCATGAGCTAGATATGGATGGATGGGTCTGGTCCAATTTCCCAAGTAATAAACAAAGCAAAAAACCAACCAACAATCAAAACAACAACAACAAACCCAGCTTGTAAAATATGTTATATACCTGTTTTTAAACAATAAATGTATCTACACATATGTCTGCTCATTTATACATGGACTATCTCTGGGAGGAAATATAAGAAGCTGTCAGCAGTGGGGATCTCTTTAGTAGTAGAACAAAGGAACTGGGGGTTAAAGTCAAAGGGACGTTTTCAAATTTCCACTGTCTACTCTTTGGCATTGCTGTTATTTTTAATTGTGTGCATATATAACTTAAAATATCAGACATGAAAATTAAATTATCAAAATAATTAGTTTTTAGAACTTAGAATAATAACCTGGAAGTTCTAAGGCCAGGTTCCCAGCTTGGGTTTTAGCAATAGCTTGCTATCAAGCTGGTTCTAAAAGCTATCTTCTCAGCGTCTCAATTTTTGCAGTGGTTAAGTCTGACATCTTTCCATGAATTATATATTGCTAATATCAATCATTATTCAGCAAAACATATTATTTCAGTATTTGTGGAAACACCTCAGTGATTTACTTTGTGTATAAATACACATACATCAGAGTTCCCTTGCAGTGCAGTGGGCTAAGGATTCAGTGTTGTCACTACAGGGGTCTGGGTCACTGCTCTTCCACATGCCCTGGGCAAGGCCAAAAAAATCCCCCCAAAACAGACCAAAAAACCACATACACACATCTATTTGGAGCAGTTTACTATCAAAATGACACTTACTGTGCTTGGCAAATTTCAAACCAAGGCTCTGTTTATTCTTCTTCTTTTTTTTTTTTTACTTTTTCTTTTTTAGGGCTACACCTATGGCATATGGAGGTTCCCAGGCTAGGGGTCAAATCAGAGCTGCAGCTGCAGGTCTTCGCCACACCAAATCCTAACTGCATCCAAGACCTACACCACAGCTCATGGTAACACCAGATCTTTTAACCACCTGAGCAAGGCCAGGGATTGAACCTGCATCCTCATGAATGCTAGCCAGATTCTTAACCCATTGAGCCACAACATGAACTCCTAAACAAGTTTTTCGAAGTACTAAAAAAATCCCTAATAATAATAGAAAATAAGTACTTCATTAAAAATAGAAGTGTCAACAGAGGCATGGTCTATAAGCATATCTGAGTGCCAAAGACGTGTTGACATACATTAGTTTATACATACACATAGATTCTATACAAATGAAGGCTACATGCACGCTATTTAGCTGGCCAGCCTTGATATGACCCTCTTAGCTGTTGTAATATGATCCAAGGAATTGTTCAGAGATGTTCCATCTGAACTGTCTGGTTATTAACACACATGGTGAACACCCACCATTGATGTGACACAGTGAAGTCTGTTCTGCTACAACACAGGTAGCAGAGGATGTGGTGCCCTCCCTTAGATGTCTTCAAATCCTAGCATTTTTCTGGAGGTGCTTTCAGTGACAGCAGCAGCACCCATCTCTCTTTGTCAGAGAGCTGTCAGCAGGATGCTAAAGCCCTGGAGAGCTGGAAGTGCCTGAAACGTCTCCCCAGTTCCACCTCCAGCCATCACCAAGACCAAGAGATGCTGGAGCGCAATTATTCCAGTGCTTCTGACCAGGGTCGCCAGGGCTACCCTCTGGGACTAAGCCAAAGCGACACTTTCTGCAACTTTGCTGTTGTGCCTTTGCTTGGCTTAAATCGTCTTTATCCCTGGGTCTGCGTCTAAGGAACCCAAGCCAAGGGAGTGTGTATTTCTTTTATGAAAAGTAGCTTCTAATGATCAGCAGATAGGGGACCAATATCAGTATAATATGTAAACTGAGTTGGTCTTAAAGGATTTTTTCCAGAATACAAACATTTTGAAAAGTGATCAAAGTCCGACTTTCTCATAATTAAGAGGAACTTTAGAAATACATTAAAAAATGTAGGAAACAAGTGCTGAATATACTTTCAACAATACAAAAATACACACGGGCAAACTGAGTCACTGTTTTGTATGAGTTAGTAATTGCAAAATACTTGGAACAACTTAAACACCCATACATAGGAGAGTGGTTGAATAAATCATGGTACATCCACACAGTAGGGCACTATGCAGCTGTGGAAAGAGAATGAGAATGAGCTCTATGAACTGACAGTAAATTCCAGAGCATACTGCTGAGCTAGCACTAGCTTATTATGGCAACACTGCACATTATTGTATATGGAATGAATGGCTAACGGGGACCTGCTGCACAGCACAGGGAACTCTACTCAATATTCTGTGATAAGTTTTATGGGAATGGATATGTGCATATGTATAACTGAATCACTCTGTTGTATGACAGAAGTTATTAACACAATATTGTAAACCAACTACACTTAAATAAATTTTTTTAAAACGTCTCCCCCACAAAAAAATAAAATAAAATAAGAAATGAGAACCTTAGAGCAAGTTAGAACCTTAAAGCAGACATTGTTATGTTCTTCCCAGTTCATTAAACAAAATCATTTTTTAAAATTCCCGTTAGAACCTTAGAAGTTAGAACCTTAAAGCAGACATTGTTATGTTCTTCCCAGTTCATTAAACAAAATCATTTTTCAAAATTCCCGTTGTGGCTCAGTGGGTTAAGAACCCAACTGGTAGCCATGAGGATGAGGGTTTGATCCCTGGCCTCGCTCAGTGGGTTAAGGATCAGGTGTTGCCACAAGCTGTAGCGTGGGTTGCAGACGCAGGTCAGATCTCGCATTGCTGTGGTTGTGGCACAGGCCGGCAGCTGCAGCTCCAACTTGACCCCTAGCCCAGGAATTTCCATATGCCACAGGTTCAGCCCTAAAAAGACAAAAGAATAGTAATAATAATAATAATTTTTCTATCTCCAAAGGCCATTTCCTTACTTGGAATATGCTGGAGAAACCCAATATGGGTTGTCCTCGGCGGCCTTGGCGTGCCGCAAAATGGCTTCCCGTGGATTGCTGTCGTCGGTCTTATCCAAGGCAATGTTCTTGACAATGTATGATGACAGAGTGCCCCCATGGGTGCCAACCCGGCCACCACGACCTGTTCCAAAATCAGAGACAGAGTGAGCATAAGTCAAGTATACACTTGCCTTATCTGACAAAGTTGAGAACCCCTCACTGCTGGCTTCCGCAGCGGCCAGTTAAATGAATGACAGAGGAGGGCCAGGGATTCCTGTTTACCTGATTTCTGTCGTTCCCTACAGAATCAAGGGTTTGAGCATCTGGCTTCTATAGACTTTGGTTTGAAGCATACAAAGCTCAAACGTACCTGAGTATCATCCTTTCAGTTTTCATTTATGATAATCACAACCAAAGTAGGACCTCACCAAACCTCAACTCCCCCATGACATTTTTAAATGGAGACCTTTTTTTATTATGCCTTTGTTGTTTAATCTACATAATGACACCAACACAGGGAGAATTACAAATAGTCTGCCATGTACAAGCTTTAAAATTTCCTCAGGCATGAACACGGGAAATGCAATTAATAACAATAATCAATAATTATTCGATGCTATCTTAGTTTTTTTTTTGTCTTTTTTTGGTCTTTTTGCCATTTCTTGGATCACTCCTGCAGCATATGGAGGTTCCCAGGCTAGGAGTCAAATCGGAGCTGTAGCCACCCGCCTACACCAGAGCCACAGCAACGCGGGATCCAAGCCGCATCTGCAACTTACAACACAGCTCATGGTAACGCCAGATCCTTAACCCACTGAGGAAGGCCAGGGATTGAACCCGCAACCTCATGGTTCCTAGTCGGATTCGTTAACCACTGAGCCACGACGGGCTATCTTAGTTTTAAACAAACACATCCTAGGGCTTGACATCTTCCAAGTAACTTGCAGGAGAGAAAACAAATAAGGTGAACAGGAGTTCCCGTCGTGGCGCAGTGGTTAACGAATCCGACTAGGAACCATGAGGTTGCAGGTTCGGTCCCTGCCCTTGCTCAGTGGGTTAACGATCCGGCGTTGCCGTGAGCTGTGGTGTAGGTTGCAGACGCGGCTCGGATCCCGCGTTGCTGTGGCTCTGGCGTAGGCCGGTGGCTACAGCTCCGATTCAACCCCTAGCCTGGGAACCTCCATATGCCGCGGGAGCGGCCCAAGAAATAGCAACAAAAACAACAACAACAATAACAAAAAAAAAAAAAAAAAACAAATAAGGTGAACAGACTCATTCACATTATTTGACTCTTCTCCAATTGCTCTAGTAGACAGGAAACTTCCATATGGCCAGGAATTGATCCCAACCGCTAGCCTCGTTCCCAGTACTCAAAAGATATATGACTTTTTAGGAAGATTAAAAAGAAAAAAAAAAAAACCACCACATGAAAAGCTAAGTATCACTAAAAAATTAATTTTATAAGGCAGGAAATGATTGCCAAAGAAACTGTATGGCCAGTAACTATTGCAGCACTTAGAGGAAAGAAAGAGCTCTTCAGGCTAATGGGGTGGGCCATCTCGAGGAAAAAATAAATCCAATTTGGAAAAACTCAGAAGACAGAGAAGGTTATTTTCAATGAGCAGGATGATTTAAGGAAGAAAAGCATAAAAAATGTAAAGTCCAATGGGCACTGGGGAGGAGGAATGAACCAACAGAGATATCAGAAGATCAGAGGAGGAGAGAAATGAGGTGTAAAGCTCAAAAATGGGTTAGAGTCAGACTGTAGAGAACTCTGAATCTCCAGAAATGCAACTGGCCCGTCTAAAGCTTCTGAAGATCTGGGAGCAGTAGCAATAGGAGAGCTAGAGGAATTGGGAATAAAAGCTGCATGTAAGAAGAAAGATGGTAGGATGGTGAGAGGAGAGTGACTTGACATAAGGGGTCTAGTTAGAGGGGCTTTTCAATAATCCAGGCAAGAATATTATTTAGGAACTTTTGATTAGGATGGTGGCAGAGAAAACAGAGAAAAAAAATTGAGATTAGTATATGAAATATTTTCCATTCTGGAGGGGCAGACCAAACAGATATAGGTTCAGAACTTAGGTTCAGATGAATGAACAAGCCAAAAGCTGTAAGCTTGTGAGCCCAGGACCAGTGGAAACCACGTGGGTGATAACAGAAAATGAGATTCTAATAAAGGATGTGCTGCATGATCGCCAATGCTGCCTTGCTTTCTTCTGGCAGCTACTTTCTTAGAAACTCTAAGGATTTTTATTCATCTTCTCGAGAAACGGGCAGCTCTATTTTACCAACACAGAACAAAATGATGGGTATTTTCTACTTTATGTGAAATCTAATCCTGCCTAAATTCTGGCCAAAGTACCTAATGTTGTAAATCAAAAAAATACTGAGAACAGTGGTTAGGGGGTGGGGGTGAGGGGTTGGCTGCACCTGTAGCATATGGAAGTTCCCAGGCCAGGGATCGAATCCATGTCACATCATCGACCTGAGCTACCACAGTGACATCAGATCTTAAACGTGCTGTGCCACAAGGGAACTCCAAGAGCAGTGGTTTTTAACACTGAGTTCCAAGGAGCCCCAGAGTTCCGCCGAGGTCACCTAAACGGCTCTAGTTGGAGACTGGGCTCCAGGCTTCCTCTCTGTTTCAGCACAGTAGCTCCAGTTTTATCAGTTTTATCCACTGGATTTCTGCATCTGATCTTTAAGCAAAAAGTTCTGATGCTAAAAGAAGGTGTTTGAAAATGCCTATTTAGTAAAATCTCTCAAGACAGGCCTCCAGGTCCCAAAGATCTTCCAAATTCCGTATCGATCACCCCACCCTGCCCCTCAACGCCCTTTGCAGGTCACTAGCAAGATCACAGTCACCTGGGCCTGCTACGGGAGGTTCGGGTTTGTGAGACTTCAGGGGATCCAGTCTGTCCTTCTCCAGCTGTTTCCTTGTACTCCGTTGGCGGGGCTCGCGGAACATAGGCAAGGCATGCGCTACAAGAAGTCACATTTGAAAAATTTCATTATGATAATAACTCTTCCATCCAAAAACATAGCTAAAGCATGACTAACTGAAAGATGAAATGGAAGTCATAATGACAGCCTTCATCTAATAATAAAACACAGTCTTACTGCAACCAATTAGCCAGTGTTGTCTGAGACCAGGCTCATTGTTCACCTCTCCTGGCAACTAATGGCACTCAGGAAATACTGTCAAATATTGTCACGGAAAGGCTGGTGAGGCTCCCCATCTCCCAAGCCACGGGTAACAGTTAAACTTAATTTCCGAGATTTTGAAAAGAAACACTTAATGGGACTGCCTCCTATTTTTCCTCACAGGACCCAAATGTGAATCGTGCCAACAGCTTGCCTGTCAGCCCTGAAGTTCCCTCAGATGCCTCATAAACACTGGAATCACTTCACACGTTTCTGAAATGTGACCACCTCTCAGGAGGAGTTGACAACCCTGAGTAACCGGAAGGGAGGAACGCTTCTCCCCCTGAAACTAGGATAAAGGTTGCCTTGAGTGCACGGAGGTGCCCGAATCTTTGGGCCTGGTGATCTCCCTTCTTCTATATGGTCGACGAAAGAATAAAAAATCAAAGTAACATTTGTCCAAACCGTTGTCGGTTGTTTGCTCGGTGTCAGAGTTAAACTTCAGAAGACCAGGAGTATACACCTTTGAAAGGGCAACAGTCTGATATTGCAGTGGGAGAGGGAGAAGATTACTGGGAGCAGAATGAAATATCTTTTTCTTTTTTTACCAATCATTTTTACCAGAATAATTGCTTTGTGTGTTTACATGCAAATTAAAACCCCTTTAAAAGAGAAAACCAGGGGAGAGATAAAGGAATAAGAAAGGCTTAAAGGGAATTTATGGCATGAAGGACGGAAATGTCTAACCCCTAAAAAACCCCTTCCAGTACCAGCTACCCTCCACCCGAACTTCCAGCCTGGGCCAGGACCCCATCACTCACGAGCAAAATATGCCTACCTTGAGTCAGGGGAACTGAGAAACACAGCCACCCGTCACTCTGTCAGGCAACACGACACACCAGTATTTTTAGGAGGGGGGAAAAATAGCTTTTCACTTCAAACGGCTGCAGGAATTTAAGTAGGCCGCGTGTAATTACATGAGCTAGACTGGTTATGACACCGACTTTAACACTTCTAGTCTTGCAAAAAAGTGTCATGGGATCTCTTTACTGATCAGGAGCTCCAAGGGACTTGGTCTTTTAAGAGAGACCCACCACCAGGGAGAGAACCCAGCAGTGCAGCGCCCCCTGGGCCTTGGACTGAGCCGCTGACAAACATCCCACAGGGGCATCTGCTAATGACAACTGCTACTGTGTCCAAGAGTCCCTTCCTGGCTGCTACCTGTGACAGGTCTGGGACTGCAACTCTGGAAAACAAAAATCTGCCAGATTAACGAGGTTGCGTGACAAACCCAAGTGAAGCTACTCTGTCCTGGTGAGATTTCTGATCAGGCCCCCTTGTATATCTAAAGGTCTCTAGATCAGTCTATCACATGGTCACAGAATTTAGGCTTTTCCTTTCTGGGTTAAGAGTTATATGAAATAACCCTGTCTCTGTGCGGAGTCACAGGAGCTGAAGGGGTTAGCCACTACAGTACTCGCAGTGCTGAGCACGCATGGGGTATTTTGTAAGCTATAGCCTGAACTTGGAGGGCTTTTTCCGTCTCTAGAGCCATGAGACCAACAGCACACTAGAAGAGAAGGCAGATGCATGATGGAGAGACCATCTAACAACTTACGGGTGATGATGTAGTCCTGGGTTAGAGTCTCTGCTTGTTTCGCCTTCCGCTGGGTTTTAACCACGCATAATTTTGCTCCCCTAAGCCAGGGGCAGGGGGGTGGGGGTGGGGGTAGAAGAGGGGAATTAAAAGCAAATTATTTTCTTTACTTGTTCTTATAAAACAGAGAGTCTATGTCAAGAGCATTCAATACTTTCAGGAACACGCTTTGTGGACACCATCTCACCAAGTCCTTGGAGTGGCGACAGATGGAACCTCGGTGATTAAGAGATGAAATGTATGGGAGGGCAAGTCTGTGAGTCAGTGGCTACTACGGAGTGAAAGGGTTGGAAAGGCAACTGGGCAACAGAAGACTAGTGGAAAAAAATCTATAGAAATAAAAAGAAAGAAGGAAGGAAGGAAGGAAGGAAGGAAGGAAGGAAGGAAGGAAGGAAGGAAGGAAGGAAGGAAGGAAAGAAAAGAAAAGAAAAGAAAAGAAAGAAAGAAAGAAAAGGAAGAAAGGAAGGAAGAAAGGAAGAAAGAAACGAACGAACCTAAAATTAGGATCTTAAAGAGATTATTAATAACGTCAATCAACTTTTTCGCCCTAAAGGTCACAGAGTTGAAGTTTTAGTTTTCTGTCTCAGATGAAAGCAACTTGGGTGGTCTACGGCCCAAGTGGCATTTGTCCACCTCTCAAATATAACAGAACAAGTGTCTGGAACTGAGTCAGCTTGGCAGTGTTGCCAAAGGGCCATGGCCCACGAATGAGTGGGATTAACCAAAAGTGTCCTTAAAACACTTCACGTCTCCTTCGCAACAATAAATTATCCCTTTTGGGAGAAACAAATACAAATAAACACAGTTCTTAAAGATTCCAAAGACAGGGCCTTCTAATGGGTGCTATCAAAGGGGGTCATCCTTCTCTCGAGTAAAACAGACTCCTCCCTCTCATGGTAATCACGTTAGCATTTTCCATTTCTTTTAGAATGTGTGCATGTATGTGTCAACTGGGTCACCATGCTGTACAGCAGAAAAAAAAATTGTATTGGGGAAATAACAATTTAAGAAAAAAAAAGATGAACTAAGAAAATAATTAAATAAATAAGCTACTACCACAAACAAACAAACAAACAAGATCCTCTTTGTTCTTAAAGACAACAATATATAACTTTATTTTATAGGGCAAAGATTCCAACTTCAGAAAATCCTGAAGGAAACAGGACTGTCCGATCCTATTAAGAACCAAATTACAGTCAATTAAATACTCATTCATGGAGAACGGGTTTCCTCCCTCTTAAAAGATTATGGGGGAGTTCCCATCCTGGCTCAGTAGTTAATGAACCTGACTAGTATCCACGAGGATGCGGGTTCGATCCCTGGCCTCACTCGGTGGGTTAAGGATCTGGCCTTGCTGTGAGCTGTGGTGTAGGCTGGCAGCTATAGCTCCGATTGGACCCCTCGCCTGGGAACGTCCATACGCCTCAGGTGTGGCCCTAAAAAGACACACACACACAAAAGAATGGGGGACCCCAGTAAATTCAGCATGTGAATTTTAATACTAGCCAACCAAACCTTACTCTAAAGAAAGAGCTAATCACTCACTATACCTTAACAGAATGAAACATGTCCATCTTTGTGCCCAAGGAAAACAGAAACAACTAAGGAATGGACGGAGCCTCTAGTGATGGTTTCAGACTCTTGACACAGTTAAACCTGGCATTTGTGATGGACATGGAGTTGAAGGGGAAAGTATCTGTGCTCTGCTGGCAGAGAACAACCCTGCCAAACATCCAAACCCGTACCTGATAAAAGCCCAAACAGAAAGGGAACCAAATGGACCAGCCGTTTCCATTTCCTGTAAGTGGTTAGTTCCCTGCTTTGTTAATCCCTTGCATGCATCACTGCTAATGCCACTGTCCAGGGTGGTATGCAAAGTGGGCCGGCCCTTTTCCCCCCTTGCACTCAACCTTTCAGCTAAAGAACTGCAAATCCCCAGTCAACTTTCACTTTGAATTCTCTATGGATCAAGGGAGATAGCCAAATCCTCTTTAAAGCACAATACTAGGAGTTTGAGGCTTTACTCTGTGCCAGCTGCATTTTCTAAAAGGGTGGATCCCCATCAAAGAGGGAAATAAATAAAAGCAAGGGTGAAAAAAAAGCAATCCCCCCAGTTGTTGTCATCCATCTAAAACAGGCAATACTTATGAAATACCTCTGACTCTTGTTGGGGTCATAATAGACTTTAGCCAATCCATTTCCAGTCCCCACCATGATCTGGTTCAGCTTTGGATGCCACAGGCAGCGGACAACACTCTGAAAAGGAAAGGCATGGTAATCAACCAAAAGGGCCACATAAAAGTGGAAAAAAGTTCTGCTGGCACTTTATTAACCTGACTACCACCCTGATGATTACCTGTAACTTGTAAGGCATTTTCTTCTAAAGCACAGGTTTGTGTTCCTGAGGTTGAGTCCTGTTTCATCACTTATTATCTGCTTGATACTCGATACAAATAAAAAAAAGATGCTCCCTTCCTGACACCTCCCCTCTCCTTTCCTGACAGCCTTGAAACCACAAAGTTAGGCTTTCCCAGTTCTGCTGCCACGTGAGGGAGGCTGGCATCATGGAAGGCTGAACCCACATAACTCAGTTCATTTCACTGAAGCAGATTTAGATCTCAGTGTTTCATGCTTTTATACACATAATATGACCCTCTGGACAGCATACTGAGGCCAGGTGGTGGTTGTTTTTAGTTTACCAAGATCCAAATTTCATAAAGCTTTTTCAGGAACAACACATATTTGCAAGCACTGAAAATATCTCCCTATCTATGAGATAAACCAGCAGGACAATAGCAGAAGTAAAACAGAGATACGGAATATTACGACTTGACAGTATCCTGAATGAAAAGCTGTTTATGAGAAGGTTCACTGGAAGTTATGATCCCTTTTTTTTTTTGTCTTTTTGTCTTTTTCCGGGGCTGCACCCACGACATAGGGAGGTTCCCAAGCTAGGGGTCTAATCGGAGCTATAGCCCCCAGCCTATGCCAGAACCACAGCAACGGGATCCAAGCTGAGTCTGCGACCTACACCACAGCTCATGGCAACACCAGATCCTTAACCCACTGAGCGAGGCCTGGGATAGAACCCGCAACCTTATGGTTCCTAGTCAGATTCGTTAACCACTGAGCTACGACGAGAACTCCTGGAAGTTATGATCTTTTGAATTCATTACTAGTGAGGAAAGCAAGTGGTGCTCTGGGGTCAGAAAGAACTGTGAATTCTCAGTGAGACCCACAACCTGCTATTTAAATTTTTGTTAAATAAGAGGCGGAAAGGATAGCAGGGAGAGAATTAAGGGGGGAGGACTGAAGCTAAGGCTGCTAGGCAGCAATACTATGTGCTGGGTTCTGCTGATCTCGCTCTGATAGAACAAGAAACAAGTGGAAATATGAATTCAACGTTTATCAGGATTCTATCATGTACCAAGAAATATACAAGAACTAAGGGAGAAATAGTACAATTAGATATTGCTATTTATGTTCTAATACTAAACGCAAACCATGGAATTTCTGTCTCCCGAGTCTACCTCAGATTGAATTTTTTTTTTGTCTTTTTGCCTTTTCTAGGGCCGCTCCCATGGCACATGGAGGTTCCCAGGCTAGGGGTCTAATCAGAGCTGTAGTCACCAGCCTATGCCAGAGCCACAGCAACTCGGGATCCCAGCCTCATCTGCGACCTACACCACAGCTCAAGGCAACGCCGGATCCTTAACCCACTGAGCAAGGCCAGGGACTGAACCCACAACCTCATGGTTCCTAGTCGGATTCGTTAACCACTGCACCATGACGGGAACTCCTAAGCTGAATTTCTTTGGTTTCTTCTCCACAACTGACCAGCTCTCTTTTTAAGTCAGAATATCTGGGAATCTTGGTAATCCCTTTTGATAGACATTCTGGCTCCTAGCTGAAAATGCATATAGTTAAGTGACTACAAATCCTACTCTGAGATTACTGAGAAATCAAGGAGGAAATGTCAGAGTCTGCAGAACTTCTAATTCATGTCTGACAATACTCTAGATGAGTGGTTCTTAAGGTCTGCACCACTGAAAAGGGCTGAGATGTTCTACTGAGAAAACCAAATCACATTGGCTGTGTTTCCCCTGTTACCTGGGGGAAACGACGTTAAAAGGGCAGGTTTTCACAATTTTAAGTTTTTTCTCCACAATTTTGTTTAAACCCATGGCCTGATATCCAATGTCCACTAGCAAGTGCTAAAAGATGATAAAACAGGCACAAAGGTGAGTAAATCTTAACAGAATAACTTGAAAACAGTAAATCATGTTTTTAGTAAAATAGGAAAATAGTAAATCAAAGTGACTTTTTAGGGGTGGGGCTGTTGTCATTTTGTGCATATGCTCATAAACCTTACTTTATAATGCATGGTGTATAAAAAGTCACATTTGCTCCTAATAAAACAGTACCTGGTTGCTAAGATGGAATTAAGCATATCATTAGAGTGGTTCATGGTCTGCAAAGCACAGCCTGACTACCA
This sequence comes from Phacochoerus africanus, assembly GCF_016906955.1. NCBI lineage: Eukaryota > Metazoa > Chordata > Mammalia > Artiodactyla > Suidae > Phacochoerus > Phacochoerus africanus. The sequence goes on from NC_062544.1 coordinate 57,144,983, forward strand.
GCTGCTCTATCACTGAGACTAATTGAGAACCATGCCTAGACTGCTGGAAATTTCCAGATGGTCAAGGCCAGGTATCTGGAAACATGAGAAGAGTCACAAACCTAACTCCATATCCTAACTAGAATAAGCTTATCCAAGTCAATACTCAGCTCCTTCAAGTCTTTGTTTAAGCCTCATTACTACTCAAACCATCTTATTTAAAATTACAGCCCACAATTCCCTTTATTTTCATAGCATGTATCACCTTTCAACATAATACACAATATATTGTTCATTATGCTTATTATCTGTCTCCCCCACTAGAACATGTGTTCCACATAGACAGACCTTGGTCTGTTTCGTGTAGCCAAGCATCCCAGTGCCTAGAGTAGTGTCTGGTACTCAATAAGTGTTTGCTGCAGGAATGAATTAAAAGTTACAGTTCACCTAAATGGATTGCTCTGCTAGGGGGAGCTGGAGATAATTTTCGAGTTAAAATCACTACTACCTATGAGGAATAATTCGATTTTTTTCTCCAGATCATTATTATACTCAAGTATCCTACAAACACAGTAGGATTCATGCCCTCCCAATGAAGGCCTGAAAAGAGGAATGTAAGAACCAGAGAGCAAGGGAAGACAGTGAGGGGGGCTTTCAAGGGCCTCCAGAAATCTCAGCCCCCCACAAATGGCTCCAGGACAATTTTAAGGACATGGTATTAAAGTTATTTTTCTTCCTTGGTTCTCTAGAGGTCTGGCTAAGCAGTCTAAGATTACTGGTTCTCAAATATGTTTTCAAGTGAGCAGGGTGCAGAATTGGAAAAGAGCCACAGGGTAGGCCTGGTAAATTCCCAGACACCCAGCCAAACAGGCAGTTTCCAGGGGCAGCAGGTCACTGTGACTCTCTCCCTCGACGCTGAGGGTGTAAATGTTAGAGGCAACTGCCCAGGCCAACAGACCAATGTCTGACTGCTTTCCAGGGAGTCCAAGTTCAGGGCAATGCACCTCTCTTCCTGTTCACAGCCTTTGCCCCCTAACGCCCTTAGACACACACGTGGCTGGGCGGCACAGCTCTCACGGAGAAGGGGCACGTTCACCTTCCTTTATACACAGAAGTAAGGAGAAGGCAAATGAGACCCCCTGAACTAAAAAGCCACTCCAGGGCTGCATCCACTGAGGCGGTGAGTCTCTAAAGGAGCCAATGAGAGCCCTGGGAGCAGTCTGACTTAAGGCAAAAGATACTTAAGGCTCAATTACCCTAAGGCCGGCTATTAATCAAATACTACAAGGATTCCAAAATATGGAATGAAGAAACAGAATTCAAAGTCAAAGGTGGGTGGGCTTTTTTTGTTGTTTATTAATATTTATTGTGTGTGTTTAGCTAACCTTCGTAAACTTTGCAGCTAATGCGGCTCCACACTTTGTCCTGTCAAGGAAATGCATCTCATAGCAGAGGGCTGGCCATCTGCCAAACCAAACAATCCCCCAGACGGCAGGCTGGGGAGCGAGCAGAGCTGCCACACTGCTAACTTGTCAAACACACATACTGGGTTTTACTTAACAACAATAGGACACGTGCCTGCTAGAAGCCCAAGGAACTTTCAGAAGACAGATGAGCTACAGCTACTTAGAAAGAGTGTATTCACTCAATCAACCATCCATCAAAGACCTCCTCCAGCCTCTGTTCTTGAAGAGGTACTTCTGCAGCTGGGGGCTTGCCACATTCGGACCCATGCAATTTACCGAGTGAAACAGCAAATGAAGAGTAGAGAGCACATCTGAATCAAAGGCCCAGAGGAAAATGTCATGACATGAAATCTACATGGATCAAAGAGAAAGCCTTCACGTTACACCACGAGATTCAAATGGCAGAAGATCATTGTAGGGCAAAGACCTAGATTCTGAAATTAGTCTGCATATTTTAATATACTGATTTGCTTAATTAAATTGATAAAGGGTTTTATTCTTACACTAATCTACTTCATCTTTCGGAAGCATGTGGGACCACCATTGGCTTCCCTGCTAGCTGCCTAGACTGAATTCCATTTTAGCATAAAATTCAGCTTAATCTTTTAAACCAAAGCCTACTGTCATTTTTGATAATTTGGCAGGGCAGAGTAACCACAGACTGCTCCCAAAGTACTCCGCTCTAGCAGCAGCCCCAAAGAGACAGGATCTGGCATTGGAGATCATAAGCCAAATGACAAGGGGTTACAAGACTTTAATGTGCTCAACACAGAGATCTTTCTTCTCTGCAGAGACCAAAGGAAAGGGGGGCGGGGGGGGGGGCGGCGATGGGCCAGAGAAGAAGAAAGCACTTTGTGTACCAAAGGCAGTGTCAAGATTCCGAAACAGGAATTTTGGAATTACCCCTCAGCAAAAGTAAAAAAAGGCCACAAAAAATTCCAAATAATTTATTCCTGTGGTTATTTGGTTTACTTTAAGTGAAATCATGGAAGCAAATAAAGTGAGGAGGAGGAAACCAATGAGAGAAATGAATTTACATTTGAGGACATGGTAGGAAAGGAACGATTAGGTATCTGGAAGTTGATGTTATTTAAAGTAATTGGGGGGAGTTTCCACTGTGGCGCAACAGGACTGACAGCCTCTCTGCAGCGCTGGGATGCAGGTTCATTCCTTGGCCCAGCACAGTGGGTTAAGGATCCTGCGTAGGTCGCAACTGTGACTCAAATCTGATTCCTGGCCTGGGAATGCCATATGCTGTGGGGCAGCCAAAAAAAGAAAAACATAAATAAATTAAAAAAAAATAAAGCAATTGAGGAAGTTCCCTTATGGCTCAGCGGGTTAAGCATCTGGCATTGTCATTGCTGTGGCATGGGTTCAATCCCTGGCTTGCAGTACTGCCACATGCCTCAGGCATGTCCAGAAAGAAAAAAAAAAGTAACTGAACTCTCACAGCAATACTAAAAAATTAGTTATCACAGCCCCATTTCACAATAAGAAACTGAGGCTTAGAGGAGGCTGGTAACTTCCCCAAGGTCACCTGACGTATACACAGAGAAGCTGAGATCAGCAGAGAGGTTATTCCAACTCCTATGCTCATTCCTTTATGCTACCTGATTATGCAAAGTCCTAGTTTGGAAGATGGGGAGGAAGAGATGAGGGAGATTTAAAGTCATTTCCAAACCCACCCAACCCAGAAGGAGAAACCTTAACAAGTTTAGATTAAAAAGAAGATGGTATTACTAAAACCATAAAGGAAAAAAGCCCACTGCTACCCAGTTCATAAATGTTACTGTAAAAGAAATCAATGCCTGCATAACATCCTAGGCGTCTGTAATGCACATATTCAAATACCACCCTTATTCTGCCTTACATGCTAAAAGAAGCCCAACATCCTTCATAATTTTATATCTTAAACATAATTATGATGAAACACCATTTCTTGATCCTTCCCAGCTGCTGACCCACACTGTAGAAGAAACTCCATCTGGTTGTTTCATGTTTGGTTTTTGTCATATAGTACAAGGATGGATAAGCTAACTCGGGGATTCCTTGGGAGAAAAAGCACTTGCCAGAATTTTCAAAAAAAAGAGCCTTACACCTGTCTGTGAAGGAGACTGTCACACTGATTTGCACACTTGTGTAGAGGCAGTCTCACCGGCACAGACACTCTCAGCACTACCCATATATTTGAAAAGGCCTGTGTGTGGATTCTCAAGGCTAAGAACACAGATCAGGATGTGTGTCCAGGAGTTCCCGTCGTGGTGCAGCGGAAGCGAATCCGACTAGGAACCATGAGGCTGTGGGTTCAATCTCTGGCCTCACTCAGTCGGGTAAGGATCCGGCGTTGCTGTGGCTGTGGTGTAGGCCGGTGGCTACAGCTCTGATTAGACCACTAGCCTGGGAACCTCCATGTGCCATGGGTATGGCCTAAAAAGACAAAAAAGAAAAAAAAGATGTGAGTCCAAAACAAATAGAAAGAAGGAAGATGAAAATGGAAAGGCACTAGAGAAAGAATTTTCTTTGGATTTGCACAAGCCCACGTTTTCTTTCAAGAGAACGAAAAACTGCTTTCCACGTTAGAATACTGAGCCAGAGAGGTAGAAGAGTAAGACGGGAATTCTTTACACTTTTCCAAGCTATTTGTCCTGTCCTCCAAAGCCTTGCTTTTCCTAAAAACTTGGATTATCTTGCAACACGCATGGGCCATCCGGCTTAGTCTCATCCCTCTAAGGTTCAGGAAGCAAACTTGGCGAGTAAGCCTTAGCCTACAATAAATAAGACTCTTCCACACCCACCTGACCTCCAAGGAGACATCGCTTGAGTAAAAACGATGAAAGATATTTTCTCTGCTCTTCTAAGTGAGCACACATCTATCCTCTTCCCTCCTCCACATTCCCCCAACTCTAAGAAGTTCCACCACAGGGCCAGACTTGTAGTTATTGCCACTCTGCTGGAAATTGTCTCAATCTTCCCCCTTCTCTGCCCCAAATGACTTTCTCTTGGATAAACCAGATAGAAGCCCAGTGGGGAGAAGGAAAAAACTGCCATGGCACTTTTATAAATGTCGGGGTTGCAGCAGAGAAACCAAATAACAAAAACTGTTGTTGTATGCCTGCCATCAATATTTAGTACAGATGCACAGATTTATCTTTTTAAAAAGTGGCATCTAATTATCAAATTAAGTCCCATCAAACCCATGGAAAATGCATTTTTTAAAATTTCACTTTATTTTTTATTTTATTTATTTTTTCCGCTGTACAGCATGGGGACCAAGTTACACTTACATGTATATGGAAAATGTATTTATTAAAACGAGTTTATTTACAGTCTTTAGCTCTAAAATTCAGGTAACTGCTAAAGCAACAAAAATCTGGAACCTGGTAATTGTCCTTGGCACAAAATGAATCACATCTGCATCTGATAATAAAACTTGCCTAAAGAATTTCATCACGAGAAAAAGTTCTCAGAGAAAATGGAAGGTCTCTTGGGGAAGAAAATTAAATACAATTTTCATCTAATTCAAAACACTAAATGTTGGTTTGTTCCAACCTGCTATTTGAGAAGAACTTACAAAGGCAAAAACAAAAAACAAAAAAAAACCCCACAAATAATGATTGATGAAAAAATCTAGTAATTATTCCTATTAACGACAGTCTAGGAACAGGAAACAAATAGGAGGCTGGAAGCTGGAGACCACGGTGTGAGGAACACCTGTGGTGGGTCCTACAAGGCAAAGGCCCCCAGAGGCCCCAGACCACAGCGATCCACTTAGGAACTGCACTTACTGGAGGCACATTCCCAAAATTCTAGTAGAACTTCCTACCGGTGGACACAGGATGGATGGATCAAGTACACCAAGATACAGAGCCCTTTAGCCTTGAGAGGGACCTGGGGCACTGGAGCCTCAGGCAAGTCACTTCTAGCAAAGAGTAGCTTTATCTGCTGTATCACATATCATCATCTATTATGAGGAGCAGGTTGTGTCAAAGCTGAGGGAGCACTACCTCAGGCCATCTCTCTCCTGAGATCTAATCTCTTCAGACCCAGACCCTTTTACTCTTCTTCACTTACCAATAGTTTGAGATGGGCATGAAGGTAATAACCATGCATCTGTTCTTTATATGAATAAACAAAGCACAAATGGATAAACCTACAAAATTCTTAACTACTAGATAAGAAATATATATACAATCAAATCTCGGAAATCATCAAGTACCTAAAGTCCCCCCCAAAATAAAGGCTGAATCTTCAAAGATGAATTATACAGGAGATGTGGAGCACTATTTGTCTTAATATAGTATAGGTAAAGATGTTTTACAAATCATACTCTTTCATTTAGCCCTTTGGGGGTCTCCAACCTCTCATCATACAAAACGGCATTACCTGTCACTCCAGAAAAGGAAAAAACACTATCCTGGGATGTGTGTTAATTATAGAACTCTTTCTTCTCTGCTCTGATATAAATTGTGAATGTCTGGCCAGAAAGTCTGAACAGCTGGAAAACTTGTTACCAAAGATCATTCATCAAATTCTGGTTGGGAGAGGGAAACCTGTTGTAGAAAATCATACGAGACATAAGAAAGCCCTTCACTTGGTCTTCTATCCCTGGGATATATATGGTGCTGGGGCTGGACAATGTAGTCATCACTGTATTTTATGTTTATACATTAAATAAAGAATATTGTGTCACTGTAAACACCTACAAAATCTATGTATCTACAGAATCTAGTTCTCTTTTTTGATGTTTTAGAGAGTCAAGTCTGTTTCTCCTTCAAGGCCGTTATTACCTAAAAGCTGATTCTTCATCCAGTTGTGCCATTCACGACAATTACGTCTATACAAGGAAGTATTGATAGGTTTACATGCCGATTAACTAGAACACCAAAAAATAAACAAATAAATAAAACACCAAACTCTTGTGTAGTTGTAGAAGGAAAAAAAAGTTTCTAGTTAATCAAAAGAGAAACACTGACTGTTTCTATTCTTTTGAAAGACTAGAAATGGAAACAAAACAGTAAACAGAAAACATGTCCTGAAACTGCTAACGTTAAATAAGCAGTAGATGCCTTTTAATGCAGCATGTTGCAGGGTTAAAAGACACTGAATATGAATAAACCATTAAATTGGTTTAAGCTCTACTCTCAGCCCTCCTTCTTCTGCCTTCAATGATTTATGAAGCCTGAAGCACTATGCTATGGGTTCTGCATCTAATTGTAACTCCCCAAACAAGATCACTGTCAAGTAGATAATTATTGGAAAAGACAGCTCACTACAGGTTTTGAATCTGTATCCCATAAAAAACACTATTTCAAAGAAGAGAATGGGTTTTTTTGTGGTTCTTTCTTAAATTGTTTTTATTTTTCATCTTTAAAGTATAGTTGATTTACAATGTTGTGCCACTTTCTACTGGACAGCAAAGTGACCCAGATATATCTATATAGACATAGATATAGATATAGATATAGATACTCCTTTTCAAAGAAGAGAATGTTGAATAGAGAATCTAAATAACTGCTCCTGAACTAAGAGTCTACTGGGTAAATTTACAAGTTTTTTTTTTTTTTTTTTCCTTTTTAGGGCCATACCTGCGGCCTATGGAGGTTCCCACGCTAGCGGTCTACACCAGAGCCACAGCAACATCAGAGCTGCCGGCCTACACCAGAGCCACTGCAACATCAGATCTGAGCCACATCTGCGACCTATACCACAGCTCACAGAAACACTGGATCCTTAACCCACTGAGCGAGGCCAGGGATTGAACCCACAACCTCATGGTTCCTAATCAGATTTGTTTCTGCTGTACCATGATGGAAACTCCATACAAGTTGTTCTTTTAAAAGAGACTGCAAATGAAGTGCTAAGGACATCCAGAATTCATCTTCTGTTCTGAGGAAGAAATAATGACTAGACTTTTGATGACCTATAGTGACAAATGCCAACAAATAATTTGTACTTCAATGCAGAGTATGTTTTACAAAATAGATCCAGGAAACAGATCATATTCATGAACAATATAACAACCAAAACAAATCATATTCATTAGAGTTTTAGATAACCAATATTTTAAGCATCCACAGTAAATCTGTTTCCTCCACTGAACTCAAAACACAGTTATTTTTAGTAAGTCTGAAAAAGGATCATCTCAAGTTTTAAAGCAGACAATTTTAATGTGTAACTTTCATCAAATCTAAAAGAAAACATATTTATGCTCTGAAATTCCAAATTACTTAGAAAAAACTGTTAATAAGAAACAAAAACAAGAGAAGCTGGCATGGAATAGGACATTATAGCAGATCTCGATAAGAATACACTAGAATAAAATATAAAATAATAGAAGGTAAAGCAAAATTATCAAATACATTTTCACCAAACACCTACCATGTGCCATGCAATGTGCTAACAATACTCCCATGCTAATGATGGGAATATAATGCCCTCCCTCCCCACATGGCACCCAGGAGGGCCTTACTCCACTTTGGTCCCTGGAGAATCTAGAAATGGACAAGAAAAGAATATCAAAGACAACATAAAGTTGAGAAAATATGATCCACAAAGAAATGTTAACAACAACAAAGTTTAGGGGTTCACTTAGACAAGAGAAGACGGAACAGTAACTTTATAATCTTCAAGGAAATAAAGGATGTTGACCAGCTGTTCTCCAATTCCTTGAGGACTGGAGTAAAGGATGTGGGCTCTTAGCATGAGAATGTGAGGCTAAAAGTAAAGAACGAAAAAAAAAAAAAAAGATCCCTGATGGTAAGGGACTTCATAAACAGAAACAAACTCTAGGGAAGTTGTAAAATCTTCTGTTAAACTAAACAGTTAAATTGTCTTAGTTACTGAATTTTTTGGTACTTCCTTAAATTGTGTGCTTGAGTCTGATCCTACCTATGTCTCACTCTATCTACACAAAAATTAGCTCAAGATAAACGATACACTCAAAATGAACCATCATAAAACATAAAAGTTTTAGAAGAAAATCTGTGTGATCCGAGGTCAGTCAAGGAATTCTTAGATGGGAAGCCAAAACTAAATTCTATAAAAGAAAAAACTGACAAATTAGACTTTATCAAAATTAAACTATTCTGCTTTGTAAACGACTCTATTAAGAAAAAGAAAAAAACTAGCAACATACTGGGGAAAAATATCCTAAAAAGAACTTTGTATCTAAAATATATAAAGGACTCTCAAAATTAACAACCTGATTTAAAACTGGGTAAAAGATTTGAACAGGCACTTTACCCAAGAGGATATAGTAACATAAAATGAATACATGAAGATATTCAACATCATTAGCCATTAGGAAAATGCAAATTAAAACCATGATGAGATACCACTGCACACATCTATTAGAACATATAAAATTAAAAATGTTAACAATACAAAGTGTTGGTGAGGATGCGGAGCAAGTCTAAAACGTACACACTGTTGGTGGGAATGCAAAATGGTTTCGCTAATCTGAAGAATGGCTTGCCAGTTTCTTATAAAAATAAATACAGGAGTTCCCCTTGTGGTGCAGCAGTAATGAACCCAACTAATAACCATGAGGATGCAGGTTCGATCCCTGGCTTTGCTCAGTGGGTTAAGTATCTGGTGTTGCTGGAGTGTAGGTAAGGCTCTAATCTTGTGTTGCCATGGCTGTGGCTGTGGCATAGGCTGGCAGCTACAGCTCCAATTCCACCCCTGCCCTGAGAACTTCCATATGCCACAAGTGTGGCCCTAAAAAGAAAACAAAAACAAAAACAAAAACACGCACTGTATGACCCAGCAAGACTACTCTTAGGTATTTACCCTAGAGAAATGAAAACTTATGTCCACACCAAAACCTATATATGAATGCTTTACAGTAGCTCTATCCATAATCACCAAAAATTCAAAACAACCAAAAGTCCTTTAAAAGTTAAACAAACTGTGCTCTATCCATAACGTGGAATACCAACAAGTTATAACAACAAGCAATAAAATACCAACAAGTTATTGATTCACACAACTAATCTGCATGAATCTCAAAGGATTCTGCTGAAAGAAGTTGATCTAAAAAGTCACACACTCGGAGTTCCCATCATGGCTCAGAGGTTAATGAATCCGACTAGGAACCAAGAGGTTGCGGGTTCGATCCCTGGCCTTGCTCAGTGAGTTAAGGGTCCGGCGTTTCTGTGAGCTGTGGTGTAGGTCGCAGACTCGACTCAGATCCTGTGTTGCTGTGGCTGTGGCGCAGGCCAGCAGCTACAGCTCCAATTAGACCCCTAGTTTGGGAACCTCCATATGCCGCAGGTGCTGCCCTAGAAAAGACTAAATAAATAAATAAATAAAGGAAAGAAGCTAATATTTAAAAAGTTACACACTGTATGAATCCATTTATGTGACTTTCTTGAAAAGTCAACACTATAGCTAGGGGAACAGATCAGGAGTGAAGAGAGGGGGACGGGGTGAGACTGTGACTACAGAGGGATGGCACAAAGGAGTTTCGGGGGTGATGGAACTGTTCTGTGTCCTGTCTTGACGGTGACTACAGGAACCTATCCAAGGGTTAAAAATCACAGACCTATATACTTTAAAAATAATGAGGAATAATCAGTACTAAACTAGTTCCTTTAATTTTCCCTATATGGCATTTTAAGACTCGATAAGGTGCATTTTAACAATTAAACCACCATGAAATTGGTGGTTTCTTTCCTCTCTACTCTTATGTGCCTACAGATGAACATTCAAGTGCACTCTTCAAATCCTGAGAACTACTATCCCAGAACATCCACAGCATGAGAGCTTTAGGTACAATGGAAGTAATTTAATCACATCTTAAAGATATCAGCTTCATCCTGGACAATGTGAGGCTGACTCAGTAGGGGATTCCAGCTGAGGTCCAGTTACTGTTTACACTGAACTCTGCTAATGTGTGGTTCCTTGCTTCAGGAAATCCCAAGAAAGGGTTTGGTAAGTCGAGTTACAGTAAAAATGCATCATTATTTTTCATCACCTAATGGCATCTTTTTTCTTCACTAATTAAAGCAAATACTCTTACAGAACGTAGCACTGAACATTGTGCTTCTTGAGAGTAAAACATTATCCTAAAAACCATGCTGGACATTAGCTCAGGACCCTGGAAAAAAGTAGTGATAGAAAAAGAACCATGTAGTTGCTGTGTTCGCAGATTTACACGAAAACTCCATCATCTTCGACTTATTCCCAGGTTCCCTATTAAATAGTCATACACCTCAGAAAACCAGGAAACACCCAGGACATACACACCCTGCCTAAAAAAATTTGGTTCTATCTGCTCCATAAACCTATGCTGAGTACACTGGCTTACCATTTGGCAGTGGGAAAATAGACGTCTTTTACTAAATACGAACATGTTAATTAGGATCCATCTAGAAATCTACATTGTTTAATCCTCCCAAGAAAGTGAACTGCAGTAAAACTGCCTTAAGCTGATAATGCTTTATTCAAAATAATACGTAATTCAAAGCAACTGCTAGTCCCCAGCCAACCCACTGCCTGATGGCTCTGTAATAAAAATCAGATAACGGAAAGCTAGTTAATTCAAAGCCTATTTTTTCCCATTCCCTTGTGCTTCACATTAAACAGGTTTCACTATATTTTAGAAAACAGATAAATGCCAAATATAGTCTTTCTTTCAAGTTTATTTTCAGTTGGCACTTGCACTACCAAAAGCACAAGTTCCCTTTGTGTACTATTCCTTATGTGATCCCGACTGGGCAAAGACACTGCATGACTCCTTTATTTCTAGAAAACTTTTAAAAGGTGTGATTTGGCCTGAGTGGGGACTTTACATCACCGTAAGACAGCTCATTAGTCTATTCCCAGCTCAAATGGAAGAATAGCTCCTTCAGAGACAAGCTTTCACAGGCACAGCTTCACTAATTCATTAAATTTGAAGTAAATTCGCAGATTAGTTATATCTGTATTCAAATATAAGAACAAAGATACATTCCAAAGCCAATCCTGAGGACTCCCTGGAATATCCATTAATTTGAATGACCTTTCTGCCCTCCTTCATATGTACAAATAACGAGAGGTGATTGTAGCCTGAAGAGTCAGCATCTCTTAAACTTATAAATTAAGATAGACTGCTAGACTCATGATGGGTCTATCATCTCATGGTCCCATTATATCCATTTATTCTTCTCTGATCTCTCTGGATTTAATATATCAATACTCTCTCCTAATAACACACACAAAAAAATTTATGTTTTTGGAAATGAAAGTGGTAATCCTTTCACTTTATATGTTACTTGTCATTTTATATGTTAATGCATACAACGATTTCCTTGGACATCACAACATTCATTAATTTAAATGTCATATCTTGGAATAATCTATGGGTGATGTGATAAGATGTGCTATTTCTCAATGATCTCTTCAGTTGTCAGGGGTTTTTTTTATATAATGATTTTTTTTTATTATAGCTGGTTTACAGCGTTCTGTCAATTTTCTACCATACAGCATGGTGACCCAGTTACACATACATGTATAGATTCTTTTTTCTCACATTATCACGCTCCATCATAAGTGACCAGACATAGTTCCCAGTGCTGCACAGCAGGATCTCGTTGCTAATCCATTCTAAAGGCAATGGTCTGCATCTCAGTTGTCAGTTTTTTTGATTTAATATGTACTACTTTTATAATCAGAAAAATTCAATTACAACACAAAAAGCTAATCTGATATAGTCCTCACTGAAATGTATATATGAAGAATGTATGTACATATCAAGAATTAGGTCTTATAAGGTGAAGAAAAATAATGTGAACTCAAGTTCTCCTCACAGCTTCACCTAATTAAGTAAAGAAGGAAACAAGATTGGTACTTTTATGGAAATGTTTGTTTTTTTAAACATTTTACACAACATGGACCTCACCTCCTCTTCAATACATGCAGTAGGCTATTCTCTATTCAGATAAGTAGGTCTGAAATAAGAAACTTTCCCCACCTTTTGGTAAATACATAAACTATAACTTAACTAACAGAATTTTAACAGTAATTATTATTTTGCAACCAATATCCATAATAATAAGAGGCAGAGATATAGCTCGCAGGTGGGCAGTGAGTAGTGCATAATCCAGCTCTCATCTCTCATAGGAAAGGGATGTTCCAGAGAACAAGGAGTGGTAGAAAGAAACAAAAATCCAAGACAATCCTTGTTCTTTGCTATCTCCTCTCCTCAATGGTTAAAAAATGTTCCTAAAAATAATCAAATATTCTTTAGATAATCATAAGTGAACATTTTTTTTTTCCTTCAAAGATGATTCTTTTTCTTATGCTGCAACTAGGATTCTCAATCACCTCTGAAATGCCTAAGGCAGTCGAGGGGAAAATGCCAAAGCAAACTTTTCTTCCTTTTCCTCAGCAGCCTCTGCGGCCAAATGCTCCATCAGATGTGCTAGATGGTATAACTATGCTTTAAAAATAAAGGTTTCACTCTTCTCTTTCTCCTCCTCACTTTGTTCAGTGTTTATAGAAACAGAAGTCCCTCACCAAACTACCTAAGCAAACAAACGAATCAGAAGAGAAGGCAAGATCAGGTGTGAAATTTCTGGCTTTTTTCCTTTCCACCTTTTTCTCAATCTTAACTCAAGAGAATGTCAGCTATCTCTTTTAAATCACTGCCCAAAGCAATGGAGGTGAAGAGGCCACTAATCTTAAATAATACCAGGTCAAAACAACTTTATTTCGCTATGCTTGGGTGAAAGAGTATATAAATGGTAATATGCTAACACAGTTGCATAAACCATATCCCTTGATTTATACTAGTGAAAAAGGAAATTCCATTAGTCATTTTGCAACAAATTATAGTTTGATGAAAAATAGCTAAGCTAATAATAGTTTAAAATGCTACTTCAGAGCATTTCCCAAAATTACTGGAACTTTGAAAAGGCTTAAAAAATGTCTATGTTTCTTCTAAACATGACTTTAAAAAAATATATATTATCTCCAAATTGCATTCTGTCCATTCTTTCTCTCCCATGCTTTTATCACATAGAGAAATGGAAGCTTTTTACACAATACATGAAAAATCTAGAGTCTCATCTTACACAAAAACAAAAGTGAACTTATAAATTCAAGATCAAATTATATTTGCAATTTATCTTAGAAATGAGGCTGTCATATTATTCAAATCGCAAAGAATTAGATGATTAATGAGGATATGCATTTATCTAAACCTGTGGAAACAAAGTTAGGTTAAAAGGAAGCATCTAAAAATAACATGTATGTGGGACTGGGTCACCTTGCTGTACAGTAGAAAACTGACAGAACACTGTAAACCAGCTATAATGGAAAAATAAAAATCATTATATAAAAAAAATAAAAATAATTTCAATAGAACTGTAAAATGTGTACAAACATCACATAGCAAAAATAGTAAATGTTAAAGAAACACTTGTCATCTCCTGGTGAAGAGTGTTGAGTCTCCACATTGAAAAAGAAAAAATTTTCAGAGCATGTAACAACACAGAAAGTGTAATTAAAACCACTTTTTAAAGTTTATTTCGAAAACAAATATGGAAAATGTAACTTATATTTTTATAGCTATTTATTGCAAAGATTATAGGACAGTTTTTAGTTATCAGGAAATTAATTATATAGATTGTTAATATCCCCTAACTGAAAGTAATGTTTGGCTCCCTATATATGTTGAGCTCAGTATTCTAGAATTTAACTATCTAGGGGTTTGTTTAGTTTTAGGAAAGGATGTGGGAAAATGCAATCAATTATACTAGGATAGAACTAAAGCCACCACTGCCTGTGCCTAGTCAAACAAGCAAACAACTAAATGCTGATCTTAAGAATATGAGATGCTGCTACCTTTTACATAAATTAAAGCTCAACATAGCAAGTACCTTATTATGGTAGAGTGTGGTGCTTCCAAAAGAAATGATAATCCTCGTTTTTTAATGACAAAAATACAATTTTTAAAAAGGGTGTTTTTTGGCCCTTCTAGCAAAGTGTCCACCCTCTTCCATCCATTCCAAAGAATGAATGCATTTATTTTCTTACATTCCAAGAAGACTTAAGACTTGAGAGCATAGATCAAAGGGGCAGTTTAAAGTCCCTTTAGTACACCATTCTACAATAAAAACAGAAAAAAATGCTGTCTGATGTTAACAACCCAAAAAAGACAAACAAATCCTGAATCACTGATTTAAAACGCCCCTTTACGGTGCGTGGTTTTGTCCCTATTGGAAGTTCTCTCCTCATCCGTCTATTAAAATGGATCTCAAAATCTGTTTTCTGACTTTTCTAAGATAATTCAATATATGGTATATTCTATTTCTTTAATGACCCTACTCCTTAATTCTCTTCTCTTTACCTGTGCCTCCCTGAAATGCAGGTTTCCTAGGGCTTATCTTTTCTATCCTTTATGCCTTTTCTGTGATCAAACTACTCAGCAACCAACATTTCAACTATGAACTATAAACGCTTCTCCCCAAACGGTGTCTTCTTTCCTCTAAGCACCAAACTCATCTACCCATCTGCCCACTGAATATCTCCACCCAGAGATCCTAAAGGTACTTCAAGTTCAACATATCCACAGCAGACTCTCTCTTTCTTCTAAAACCTGCTTCCTTCTTCCTTCCCTCCCTCTCCTCCTTCCTTCATCCATCCCTTCCTCCGTTCCTTCCTTTCCTTCCCTTCTTCCTTCCTCTCCTCCCTCTCTCTCTTTCTCTATCTATCTCAGGGAATACTAACCCAGTCTCCTAAATTATACATATACAAATGAATACCACTACTCGTAAATCTAACTTTTACACTTCAGCAAAAATTAGCTTCTAAAACCTGGATCTAAACATGTCATTCCTTTGCTTTAAAAAAAGGCCACAAGACTAAGTCACTTTCTTATTAGGGTATACAAGGTCAGTTTACCTTTCTATCTCTAGATACTTCCCTCTTGCCTCAATCGCCAAAGACACACCTGTGCTCTAGAGTACGCATTACTTTCACTTCCCAGGTAGACCATTCACTCACATAGAATACAAGTACCATCTATGTGCCAGGCACTGCTCTAAGCATTAAGGATATCACAGTGAATAAAACAAAGCTTCTGCCCTCATGGTGGGAAAAGACAGACAAAAACAAACAAATACAAAATAGATGAGGTGGTGCTATGGAGAAAAAGATCTAGCTAGAAAAGCAATTCAGAGCAACACAACAAACAGCATGTTCTGTACACTTAAAGAAATCTAACATGTCTTTAAAAGTGCAATTGTATTTCTACATCCCTTAATTTATTTACATTTCAATTTAAATTATAATTTTATTTTATTTTATTTTATTTATTTATTTATTTTTGTCTTTTTGCCATTTCTTGGGCCACTCCCGCAGCATACGGAGGTTCCCAGGCTAGGGGCCCAATCAGAGCTGCAGCTGCCAGCCTACGCCAGAGCCACAGCAATGCAGGATCTGAGCCGCATCTGTGACCTACACCACAGCTCATGGCAACGCCGGATCGTTAACCCACTGAGCAAGGGCAGGGACCGAACCCGCAACCTCATGGTTCCTAGTCGGATTTGTTAACCACTGCGCTGCAACAGGAACTCCTAAATTATAATTTTAAAACACAGTACCATGAATAATATTAAGATGTATAGTTCTTGGGGGACATAAAAAATACAGGTACTTCTGGAAGAACCAATTATAACCATTTAATTTTTGAGATTCAAGTTGATAGTGTCAGGAGTGTTTTTCCTTGATTCTAGTGTTTTAGTTGGCTCCCGGATGTGCTCTCCAAAAAGTATTATTAGTGCTGGCACATTTCAAATTACCTCATGAGATTAGAATCTATAAAACCTAAGTACTCATCCAGAGTTAGCCTCATTGTTAGTTCATTGTCTCTAACTAACTGTATACCATGGTTTCAAATTTAGGGCCAACAAATTGACTCCACAGTAATTCTAGAACATTGGAGATGGGAGCTTTTGCTCGTGATTTAAAAACAGTTGTTCAATTGTTTGAATCATTTAAGTACATAATATGTCTCAACTGTTTACAAAGAGCTGAAACAACGGGGGAAACTTACATAAGAGCACTTTTTAAGATATAGGATATTACTAAAGGATTTGACAATGAGCCAAAGAAAATTTGCACAGATGTTAATTGGCCTGTTTCATACTCAGAAAATAACAATAATTTGCCTTACCATCTACATAATAGCACATACTTTAAAAGCCTTTAGGGAGCTCCCGTTGTGGCGCAGCAGAAACGAATCTGACTGGTATCCATGAGGACTCGGGTTCAATCCCTGGCCTCACTCAGTGGGTTAAGGATCTGGTGTTGCCATGAGCTGTGGTGTAGGTCGCAGACACGGCTTGGATCCTGCATTGCCGTGGCTGTGGTGTAGGCTGGCAGCTGTAGCTTTGATTTGACCCCTAGCCTGGGAACCTCCATATGCCACAGGTGCAGCCCAAAACAGCAAAATAAATAAATAAAAGACTTTTAAAGGAGCTCAGGTTTTCCTCTGGGAATCTTCACTACTACTGTATTACATATGGCTCCAGTCTCAGGACAGGAATGAATGAATGAATGCTTATATAAATATGTGAAGAAGACTGAAGAGGTTTTTTTTTTTTTGGATGTGAAAGTCAAATCTGAAATGTTTTAAACTTTCAATAATCAAATAGAAATTAAGCTTAGAGGAAGTAGAGTCTTACCTTGATGACAACTCTGATAAGAATTCCGTCAAAGTTTTCAAACAATGATACACACTTCATCATATTCTATGAGCATAACACTTCACGTCTGTCCATAACCCCCAAATCCTCACAAACATGCACATTGTGGGAAGCTCCTTTCTGTATCCTAGATGGCGGTCAGCCTCTCTTCTCCTCAGACTGGTTGGCAGAGGGGTAAACACCCAAGGCCCAGCTGAAATTCTGACTAAAGTGTGGGCCGTAGGAAACACTTGGTCAGGGGAGGCGAAAGTGTAGATAAGCCATTCTGTGTTGGAGAAAAAAAGAGCTACACTGCACTGCAAGGGCGTGATGTTCTATTTAAAAGCCAAGACCAGGAGTTCCCGTAGTGGTGCAGGGGAAATGAATCCGACTAGGAAGCATGAGGTTGCAGGTTCAATCCCTGGCCTCGCTCAGTGCATTAAGGATCCGGCATTGCCGTGAGCTGTGATGTAGGTCACAGATGCGGCTTGGATCTGGCGTGGCTGTGACTGTGGCGTAGGCCAGCAGCTGTAGCTCCGATTAGAGCCCTAGCCTGAGAATCTCCATATGCCTCGGGAGCAGCCCTACAATAAATAAATAAATAAATAAATAAAACCAAAACCAAAACCAAAGGTGGCTAAGATGCAAAATAACTTCATTTTCAAGGCTGGGAGTGAAGAACATACATACCGCATCTGTGATGTCTATTTCATACACCCTTTGGAAAGTCCTGCGCTCAAAGAAAACAAGCTTGCCGCTGCCACATCCCCTTTGAACAGATGTACCGGTGACTATGAGTTTATCATCTGGACTGAAACAGCAGTCAGTCCTACAGAAAAAAAAAAGAGTTTCTAAATATTGGCTTATGACCCCACAACAGTGCTGCGATAACGAGGGAGTTAAAATATAAACAACATTACTATAAGAAAAGACAATTCTTATATAGGGTTTATATTAAGTCAGGCATTTATATGAATTCACTTAATATTCACAATAATTTTATGAAGTAAATACTACTATCCCAACTTTACTGATGAGGAAACTGAGGCAGAAAGAAGTTAAAGAAATCTTGTCTAAGATTACAAAAGTAAGCAGTGCAGCTGGTATTTGAACTTAGTCTAACTCCAGAATCTGTGCTCTAATTCCTACACATTATAGTATTGTTTAAGGTAAACAGAGTGTGGGGGAAAACTCAACATAGACATTGATCCTGTCTATACACAAATAGACACTGTATGACTAATGTCTGAGTAATGGTTATTCTGACCAGTTTTGGAACTATTTTTATCAGCACCACCACTCCAGTAATTTGAGTTTTGTCAAGTCAAGCATCATGAATGAGGAGCAGACTGTACTGCTGGAACCTAAGTGATGGCTATGACCAAGCAGCCCCCGTGATGAGATGTCTGGCCACTTGATTATGAATAATCTAAGATGTGATCCAAAGAGGTTACGCAGCAGCCAGTGTTACCTGCCACAGGCAAAATGGCTCCAAAAAATCCTATCAGCTATAAATTCATTCCTGTTCATCTGTTTGTTTTAAACAATGAATGCCATGGTCAATAGACCATTTCAGAGTTAGTGTTCTGATGTTATACAGCTTTCTCCATTCGATGCTTCCATTACCTTCACGCTCCCCTGTTTGTCATTATTTAATACAGATGTGAAATTTTATTTCTACCAAAATAGAATTGTTTTGCTTAAGTACCAACTGTAGGACTTAGAGGACAAATTCCACTCTTAGCTGCCTCAGAGAAATCTTTAAAGCTTCAGTTATCAACTTAGTAGAATGGAGATAACAGTTTTCAGCTACCTAATGAAGGTTACCAAATTATTGATTGGAATGATAAGAAAAACTCAAGAAAGTGACACATGATACTCAGTAACTACGAAAAACAGCTCTGATGTATGAGGAAGCAAATTTTACAAGACAGCAAATAAAGATAGGCCTACTCCATCATTTATACATTATAAAAAGAACAATTCAACTCTTTAAAATATCTTTACTACCTCAAAACCTATGTGTACATACAATATCTATGTTATCTCTATAGAGAGAGACAGATATATTCACTCAAACACAGAACATACATCATCTCAAACTTCAAAAATAAAACTTTATATTCTGGGACGTGCACAAAGTGAAAGGAAAAATAAAATGCATCTATCAAAAAACCTATTTCAATTACTCTCCAAGTCCCTCTTCTAGAAGATCTAAGACGTACACATGAACATGAAGAGGCAATTATGTTTTCATTCCCTTGTGCTTATCAAATATTAAAAATATGCTACTTACATGGGGAACATGGTAGGAAGGCCCGAGGCTGAAAAAAGTGGTTTATTAAACTGACGGATGTCCCATAATTTTAATGTATCATCACCTGACAGAGGAATGAGAAAGGAAAAAAAAAAAAGACAAAAAATAAATTTGGCAAAAAAAGATCCGGTTCCAAGTTCAGAGTTTGATAAACTTAGTGTGTAACTATAAGAAGGAAGAAAGGGAGGGGGCGAGAGAGAAAGGAAGGAGGAAGGAAGAAAGGGGATGCATATGTTTCATTTTTTTAATTGGAGATCTTGAGAGCAGTAGTTGTGAGAACAGTAGAAAGATCTAGGATCACAAACTAGCCTCCTAGAAATTACTTTCCAGACTGATGCAGCATCTGCAGGCTAGAAGGAACCCTGGAGAATCTACTCTAAAAAGTGACTTGTGAGCAGATGGTAGTTTCCCTGTGGTATATTTGAGCAGAACTTGACTTTGTCAGAAGATATTAATTTAACAACCATCAGGACTGAAAATCATTCAATTCACAACAGATTGTTTTCTCCCCACTAGTGTGTGGGTGGAACTATCCATTAACGTTAATGAGTGTGAGCCCTGCAAGTCCCTTCCCTCCAGTGTAACTCTATCGGTGGCTATCATTCTTCCCTTTGCTAGGAGCACAGCTTTCCCAAGCCGTCTCAAATACAATGAATATTCTTTAAAGAATAACGTTTTAAATATTTCTACAGGGCTGCTACCTAATTCCTGACCATAATGAAAGCCAAAAACTCATGTAAAGTGATGTCTTTGCTGTTCTTTCTCCCCAGTGTCCACAGCTGAGACCTGCCTCAACCCCTCGGGTCCAATAAGGAATCAGGATCAGATGCGAGTGAGGGGAGTGGAGCGTTCAATAAAAATCCCCATTCTCTCCCCAGTGACCTTTCCTCTGAAACCCAACTTTTGGCAGGTGTACTAATCCACAACTGGATGGATGAGAGACCTGCTTAGTCTAGAAGAACTTTGTAGGACTCACCTTTTTGCTTGAAGTCTGTTAAAAAAAAAAAAAGGTTATACATCTTCACAAGCCCCAAACAATAAGAAACCATTCATCTGTAACAGGAAGTTTAGCTAACCTGGCAGGTTCTGGAGCTAGCAGGCACACCTTACAACATCCCGGGGACTCTGCTGAACAGAGAGACTTCCATCTGGCATACTCCATACATCCAGGAAGGAAAGTGAGGGAATATAGTACACATGTTGTGTTGATGACATGTTACCCAACAGCTACTATAGGATGGAAGCGGGAGGGAAAAATGATCCCTAAAATGGCTTTGACCGAAATGGAGTTCATCTGAGATTTCTAAGGCAGTAATAATCAGCTGGGGGCGGCACTGACCTATTTCAGAATCCTGCAGTAATAATTTGAAGAATTTTCAAAGTACACACCTCTTTTATTCCCCTCGTCTCTCCCTACTCCACCTCGGAGTTTTAAGGGTACTGCTCTAGAGATGCAAGGGCGAATGCGAGAATTTCCAATGGGAGCATTTATTACTTGAAGAACTTTCCCAGGGGATTTAGATACACACTAGGGGTAAATTCCCCGTTTGTGAGTAAAGAGTGCAGTAACACAGACTTAATTAAGAGTCATCCTAGGGCTCAAATAGCAGGTTAGAACTGATGAACCAAAATAGATATTTTATACCTATCCACCTTTTCCATGTATACCATAAATAGAAAATACAGGAGTTCCCGTCGTGGCGCAGTGGCTAACGAACCCGACTAGGAACCATGAGGTTTTGGGTTCAATCCCTGGCCTCGCTCAGTGGGTTAAGGATCCAGCATTGCCATGAGCTGTGGTGTAGGTTGCAGACGCGGCTCGGATCCCGAGTTGCTGTGGCACTGGTGTAGGCTGGCAGCTGTAGCTCTGATTGGACCCCTAGCCTGGGAACCTCCATATGCTGCAGGAGCGGCTCAAGAAAAGGCAAAAAATAAAGACAAAAAAAAAAAAAGAAAGAAAGAAAGAAAATACATGTGCATGTGCTGTGATTTTTTTAAAAAAATTATGTAAGTGAGGATGGTTTGGTATAATATATGAGAAGAGAATCTTGGAAAGAAAGAGAATCTGAATGGCATTCCCAGGGGTCAAAGGACATATTAAACTAAGGGGGAAGCTGTGCCAAGTCTATGTCCTCCTCCCTCCACCACCCTCCTCACCAGGCTGAAAATTATTTCAGGAGAGGAACCCTGTCTAGGATGTTCACAGTTTAGACCAAGCACCTAGCAGAGTGCTTAGTCAGAGTAGCTGTTCAAAATACAAAGTTAAGTGAGGGAATAAATGACTATATGTAGTGTTGCTAGAATAATTAGACCTACAGAATAAAGACTAGAGCCTTTACATGATATTTAAGACCATCTATAACATGGCTCCAACCTACTTATCCTGATTCTTTTCTCTCCCCATAAATGGGCCTCCTGGAAGACCCTCAGTCATGGTCCATATGTCCCCTTAAGGCTTTGTTCACAAGCTGTCCTCACTATGCTCATATTTCCTTCGGCCAACATACAACTTATCCAGGTGAGAAAGATTTAGCAAAACATTGGAAACAGCCTATATTAAACCATATGAGTGAAGATAAGTAAACTTACAATATGACCATACAGAATTATGTAGCTATTAAAAAAATAACATCCATGTATACAACCTTTTTAAACTGAATTGAGTTGGTGTTTGAACTGAAAAAAAAAATCAATGGTTAGCAAATCAAAGAATTTGAAATACCAGACCCAGAACTATAAAATAATACAGAAAGAATATAAAATATCATCTACAAAATTCCATAAGGTAGAGGCAAAGGTCATCTTTGGAGGCTCCAAACGCTGATCGAATTTGGAGCTAAAATTAAAACTTGGGCAAAAAAGTACATATTTTATAAATCTTACTTGGTACTTTTTAATAAAATAATATTGCCAAGATGGAAATGCATTTTAATGCAAAAACTAGACTGGCAAAAGTACATTAACAAAAGCACGTCTGGTTTTACTAGGTGCTAGGATATTTGTGTGACATATAAAATTGATCATTTATAGTTAAAATGATTAGGAATAGGGTTAGTTAAAAATGATCATTTTCTATAGAGAAACACATTAAAAAGAAAGCTATTAACTCACCTCCACGAGAGGCAAGTACAGTCCCATCATAGGAAAAAGTCACGCAAGAAGTGTCTGTGCCCGGGTCATGAGCTTGTTTATAGTGGAATTTAGGATGAACCTGTTTGCAAAGACAAACACATTGTTAACATCTCATCTGAATTCAACATTTTTGCGGCAAGAATATTTCACTTCATCATCCAGAAAATGATACAGAGCTGTATGTAAAATATTAATTTCACCTGATTATAATTTTCTTTATTCTGGAAAAAATTTCAAAATGCTTTTTAAAACACCCATTTGCTTTAATATGCAAAAAGAAGAAACAAAGTAAGTCCTAGCAGGAGATGTTTTACAGGCTGCCTTAGCAAGCTCTGAGCAATACAAGATTAGCATAGCATTTAGTTCCTCTTATTATTATTTATTTATTTATTTATTTAGTCTTTTTGCTTTTTCTAGGGCTGCTCCCGTGGCTTATGAAGGTTCCCAGGCTAGGGGTCTAATCGGAGCTGTAGCTGCTGGCCTGCACCAGAGCCCCAGCAAGGCGGGATCCGAGCCGTGTTTGTGACCTACACCACAGCTCAAGGCCATGCTGGATCCTGAACCCACTGAGCAAGGGCAGGGATGGAACCCGCAACCTCATGGTTCCTAGTCGGATTCGTTAACCACTGAGCCACAACGGGGACTCCTATTTCCTCTTATTATAAAGTTTTAGAGACTATTGCCTATAGTTATCTGAAAGAATAAATACAAAAAAATACAAATGAACAAATTATTAACTCAAAAACATCATTATATTTCTAGTACATGCCAGACACTGTGCACATGGTTGTGAGTCCTGAAATATCTTTGCTGTGTCTATAGGATAATGTTGTTGCCGATAACGATGATGGTGGTGGTGGTGGCGGCTGACTGTTACACATGCTTACTACACCCTAGGCACTATATCCTTTACTATCCTGCCTACGGTGCTTACGATCATCTCTAAGATAACCTTCACTTTACAGATTAGGAAACTCAAGCACAGAGACTTACGGATCTTGTCCAAAGTCATACACACACTGCTTACTAGCAAGTAGTCGAGCTTGGAGTTTGAATCAAAAAGCCTGCCCTTAAACACGACACTATACTCCCTCTCTACTGATATATGTTAATAGTCTTGTTACTTCTCATGCCGCTGCTGAACAGTGCATGCTTTAGAAAAGTAACGCTGCTACTTGCCACTCAGTTATGATTCAGTAACCAGAACAGGCCGAAGTATCAGGGAGTCAATTATCTCAGAGCCACCAGGCTGGATAATTCTACAGCGAATGGTAAGAGACATTACTAGTGATATAGCACGTCTCCCTTGAGAGCCACAAGTACAAGAATACAAGTGACCCATCTCCATTGATCTGGCAGCAGCGCCAACAAAGAATGAGTCACAAAACAGAGCTCCTGGACATTAGGCTCCCAGTCACATCCCTGGTACTCCGTCACTGAGTTCCCCCAAAATTCCACTAATGAGGAACACAGTATCTCACAAAAGCAGGCCTTTTTAAAAAATAATAATGATTTGCATATACTGAGTTAAAACTGTTCTCTCTTCCTCCAGGTGATAGTCTTAGAAATTATACTAAAGACAGTAATCATGCCTCTACCTTTCATGGATACAAATAATTCATTGACTCATCTCTTTTTTTATTGGGCATCAAATGTATGACAGATACACCGATGAAGAGGGAAACACAAATGTGGGGACAGACAGCCGCCTGAAAAGATGGAGAAGCACAGAGAGGGATAAGTGGTACAGTGAGGAAATACAGAGTAATTCAAGAGCGCTAAAGAGAAGTTCTCAACCTGAACGTGACACTAGTGGGAAAGGGGGCAAAAAGAAATCAGAGACTTAGTGGATAAAGTAAGAGTTAGCAGACAAAGGGCACGATGTGGGGACAAGGACGAGTCCTCCAGTCAGAGGGAGCTGCATTGTGGCAGTAGGATTTTGACCCCCATGACCTCCATACCTAGTGTTGTGCCCATGAATATGTTACCCTACTTGGCAAAAGGGACTGTGCAGGTGTAATTAAGGTTACTAGTTAGCCTACCTTAAAATAAGGAGATTATATCCTGGATTATCCAGGTGGTGCTGAAGTAGTTATGTGAGTCCTTAAAAGCAGAATCTTCTCTGGGCTGAGGACAGAGAAGGAAGGCATAGAGACCTGACATAAGAGTGAGTCAGACAGATCTTAAGAATGAGAAGCATGGCACTCCCTGGAGCCTCAGCAGGTTAAGAATCTGGTGTTGTCTGTCACTGCAGCAGCTTGGGTCACTGCTGTGGTGTGGATTCAGCCCCTAGCTTGGGAACTTTCATGTGCCAGCCCCCTCCCAAAAAAAAATGAGAAGAGTTTGATATGACATTGTTGACTTAAGAGATATGTTAAAGAAACAGGGATCTGAATTCTATCAAAATCAGTAAGCTTGAAAGAGGACTCTGAGACCCAGACGAGAGCCACAGCCCTGGCCAATGGTGTTGACCCTTGAACAACACAGGTTTGAACAGCACAGGTCCACTTATATGCAGACTTTTTTCAATAAATGCATAGTACCATACTACATGATCTGCAGTTGGCTGAATCCACAAATGGGGATCCGTGGATACAGAGAGCAGTTATATGTGGATTTTCAATTGCTTGCAGGGCGGCAAGGGCAGAGGGTGTCAGTGCCCCTGTGTGTTCAAGTGTCAAGTGTACTTTGAGAGTTTAGCCTGGTGAAACCCTAAGAAGAGAATCCAACCATACCACACCAGGCTTCTTACCTACAGACATTGTGCAATAATAAATGGGTGGGCTTTTTTTTTTTTTTTTTTTTTTTTTTAAGCCACTGAATTTCTGGTAGTAATTTGCTATGAAGCAATAGAAAATCAACACGTACATATTGAAAGGCCTGAAGATAAAATACCTGGTTGATTCAAAGGACTAAAAGAAGCTAACCATGACAAGAGAGAAAGGAGAGCTGGGAGGGTGATATGAGCAGGGCCTGTTCTATAGGTTATGGTAAGAGCTTAAATTTTATCCTGAAGGTAAAAGGAGCTGCCGAGGGAGTCTACACAGAGAAACAGTACTGTCACTAGGTTTGCTTATTTTTCAAAGATCATTCTGGACACAGGGAGAAAAGCCTGAACATATTTTTTAATTCTCAGAAAAGCAAAACTCTGCTAACAACCATAATACGGAAAACATACCACTTAGTTATATTTCAACAAGTTATCAACCACTAAACTCTAAATAAAGCTTTTGAAAGATACTGTAGCATTTGCTTTTGTGTAATAAAGACTTGGCTTGCTTACAAAAAAAAAAGATACTGTACTGGTAACATTTTACCAAAAAGTCCTGTGCTTACATGTCATCTCTCAGTGAAATTAACTTAGTTTTTTTGTTTGAAATGTTTTATTTTTAATGCTAAGAAATACATAAACACATCTAAATAGAAGGAAGACCCCTCACTGCATGAGTTACCAGGAAGGTAATGTGGGTATGGTAAAAAAAAAAAAAAAAAAGAGCATGAGGCCAAGACTAGGAGATATGACATCTGGACTTAGTTCAGTCAAAAAATAGCCGAGGGAGTTCCCGTCGTAGCACAGTGGTTAACGAATCCGACTAGGAACCATGAGGTTGCGGGTTCGATCCCTGCCCTTGCTCAGTGGGTTAACGATCCAGCATTGCCGTGAGCTGTGGTGTAGGTTGCAGACGCGGTTCGGATCCCGAGTTGCTGTGGCTCTGGTGTAGGCCAGTGGCTACAGCTCCGATTGGACCCTTAGCCTGGGAACCTCCATATGCTGCGGGAGCGGCCCAAAGAAATAGCAAAAAGACAAAAAAAAAAAAAATAGCCGAACGACCAGGGACGAGTTCCTTAGACTCTCTGGATCATGATTCTATCTTCCGTAAATTAAAGAGATTGAACAAGATGATTTCCTAGGTCACTTATGGCTCTATGACTCTTTGGGAAATGACAAAAACTGGTAAATACAGAATATTTTATAATTTGACTTAACTGATCAATACGTACCTTTTATTACTAGTAGGGCAAAACAAATGGTGAATACCAACATTCTAAAACATAAGTACACACAAAATAGATGTGTACATATACATATACCAGTCAGGTGGGATAAAGAACCTTAAAGGTGCAGAATCCAAAGGAATCAGATCATATACCCTTTGGCATGAGCCCAAGAGCAAGCAGGTAGTTCGATTTCGATTGGGATTTTATGTGAAAAAGCGCTCTTCAGTTATCAACTTCACTCTAAGCGGTAGCAAAGTTTATTCCAATGCAATAAAATAGCCAGCGGAGAAGTTAAATATGCATACAACATTAACACTGGACAGCCCACAATGACAAACACTCTGAAACACCCTGAAAATCAAGTCAGCCTGACTGAAACATTCACGGTATTGTGCTACAGTCTAAGACTCTATATAATCCATTCCTTTTCTTTTAACATAACAGTTTTATTGAAATATAATTCACATACCATAGAATTTGTCCACTTAAGGTGTGCAGTTCAATGTGATTTAGTATTTTCAGAGAATTGAGTAATTTTCAACCATTACCACAGTCAATTAAGTACCACAGGTAATTTTCAACCATTACCACAGTCAATCTTAGAACATCTTGATCATCCCCAAAAGAAACCCCATACACATTAGCAATTGTTCCCCATTTTCCTCTAACCCATCAGCCTTAAGCACTATAATCTAGTTTCTGTCTCTGTATACTTGCCCAAGTGAACATTGGAAATAAGTGAATTCATACAATATATTATCATTTGTAAGTGGCTTCTTTCACTTGGCATAATATTTTTGAGGTTCATCCATCTTATAGTATGCTTCAGAATTTCATTTTATGGTCAAGTCATATTCCATTGCATGGATGGACCACATTTTATTCATCCATTCACCAGCTGAGAGACCTATGACACTGCTTTCTTTCCTTTCTTCCTCACAGGGCTATGGCCTACATCATGCTCTCTCTCCAGCCTTCTCAGCCCCGAATCCCCCACCCCCACCCCATTTCCCCTACAGGCCTTTCCCCAAGAAACCTCTTATACGTCCAATCCTATCTTGATGTCTGTCCCTCAGAGGACCCAGACCACCACAAGTGGTGCCTGGAGTGATCCAACAACACAGGTGGTAATATAAAAACCTAGCACTGCTTCCTTCATTGCCTGGCAGGTACAGAGAACACTGTCCTAAGTGGAATGTGGAGCAAAGATATGCTCGAGCCCTTGGCTGTGGTCCCACTGCTACAGCTTTCACTGGAGGTGACCTGGGAAAACTTCCTAGTACAGAGGAATGTCCTTGTGGGAAACATGCTTTAAGCATTTAAAAAGATACGGAGGATAATGTAAGAAAAAGAATGTATATATATGTGTGACTGGGTCACTCTGCTGTACATTAGAAACTGACAGAACACGGTAAACCAACTATAGTGGAAAAAATAAAAATCATTAAAAATAAAATCAAATCAAAAGATACAGGGGAGTTCCCGTCATGGCACAGTGGTTAATGAATCTGACTAGGAACCATGAGGTTGCGGGTTCCATCCCTGGCCTTGCTCAGTGGGTTAAGGAGCTGGCGTTGCCGTGAGCTGTGGTGTAGGTTGCAGACGTGGCTCGGATCCCGCGTTGCTGTGGCTCTGGCGTAGGCCGGTGGCTACAGCTCCGATTCGACCCCTAGCCTGGGAACTTCCATATGCCATGGGAGCGGCCCAAGAAATAGCAAAAAGACAAAAGAAAAAAAAAAAAAGAAAGAAAGAAAGATACAGGAAGAAGACACCTACAAAGACAATGTGTTGGCTGGTTACTGCTGAGTCATTCTCCCTGCAAAGGGAGAATGAGAAACTGAGGACCATTAACAGTTACAGACTAAGTGGAAGAGCCAGAGAGCCACTTTAGTAGCTCTCAAAGAGGCTCTCATCTCCTGCAGTGGAAGAGCAGACACAGAGGAGCAACAAACAAAAGTGATCTGGTGTTTCAATTTATAGAGCTCCAGAAATATTTAAATGCTCACTCAAAGCAGGTCTGTTACTCTAAGGTCAGGGCTCTAGATGGGAAAACCTGAGACACCGAAACACAAGGATAGGCTATTTGAATGGATGCACATAAGATGCTGGATCTACAAATACCCTGGAACCTTCACAGCCTAAAGAGGTGGCCCATCCTTGCCCTCCCCCCACAAGACAGCAGTTAGCTTCTCTTCAGATCTGCCTCTGCCTCCTCTCCTGGCTTTACACAATAATTAGTGTTAAATCCTGGCATTACTGAGCTAGAGAAGGAGCTGGGCCTGATTAGGGAGGAAAGAGATTACGCACCAAAACAGATGCAGGAATTATCTAGCAGCTAGTGGCAGGAGCCATGAAGTCAGTACCTTGAGTTTAGATTTTGAGGATGCTTAATCAAGGGGGCTTTGATGAGGATTCATTGATTTGGGGGCACATCACTGTACAAGGACCCAGGGGATGGAGTCAAATAAAAACACTCCAATTGTCCTGGCAGACAACATAGAAGAGAATAAGAAGGCTGGGGGAAGTAGACGCTGGAATGGAAAAATTGTGTCCAGTTAGAAAACAGAATATTATTTTTCATAGGAGGGCCCAGAAGAAATACCATTCACCAAGGCCATCAAGAATACACAGGTGAGAGAGCGCATCACCAAGAAGTTAGTGGCGAGTCTCTTCTGCAGCCCAAGGCTAATGTCACAGAGCTGCACCATCAATATCCATGGGAATAATGAAGCTCCAAATAATAAAAGCCAGGCTGCAGTATTTATTTGCTAAAAGCCAAAATACTGTAATTACTACAATGACTGGCAAGGTCACAGAGGCAGCCAAGAGGACCTGATGTGCAGAAAACTATGGAGACGGTTAATAGAACCTGGTATTCCTCGGGACAGGAAAGATGGGCAGACAGCAAAGGTATTGCTTAATAGCTACAATCAAAACGAGAGATAAATGGAACAGCACAAGGCTGAGGATGAGCACCCCAATAAAAAATCATGATCCCTTGCTGTGTTCCCACAACTGAGACTATTTTCAGATCGAGAGTCTACTGACCATTGAGGTGACCAGGTTCCTAAGAGGAAGGATAGTGCTGCTCCGTGGAACAGGCCTCTCCGAGTGCTTCCACAAAGGGATTGTTGACTACAGACTTGATCAAGTAGTAGTCCCAACTGTAGCTGCTATGCCAAGATACCATGATAGAGTAGACTCATAAGGCCTCAGGTTGACATAGGTTCAAGGAGTTCCCTACTGGCCTGGCCAAAGCTTTCTTAGAACTGTGTTGCAGTCTGAGATTCATCCCAGCCAACCCTCCTTCATTCCTTCCCTCTTTCCTTCAAAGGGGTCAGGCCTGCAACCCCGTCGGATACTCTCTAGCCCCTTCTGCCTCCCCACCTACTTCTCCCTTACAGGAGTTTCGGCAACAGATCTTTTACACATCTAATCCCGCCTAAGCACCTGCTTCTTAGAGAACCATAACAGAGGACATTTGCAAACAAGACACAAGCAGAGAATTGGAAAGGCATGTACATGGGGACTTCCTCTCTTGTTGCTTTTAGAATCCAGTCTCCTTATAAAAAAGCACAAGACACTTTCTGGATGATCAGGGACATGTGCCCAGTCATCCCCGTAGCACGAGCTGCTACCTTGCCAACAGCCAGACATGGGGGTAAGGTCATCCTGGACTATCCAGTCCCGACTGAGCTGTTAGTTAACTGCAGATGTAATAGAGAACTCAGGAGAAATCAGGCAAGCCAGTTCAGACCAGAGGTCCTTGCCCCACTGACCCAGAGAATTAGGAGGAATAATTAATGTTTGTTGTTTAAAGCCACTAAGTTTTAGAGCAGTTAGTTATGCAGCAAAAGTTAACTAATGCAACTCATAAAGGATGTGAACAGTGCCTGGCGGATAGTAAACATTACATAAGGGTTTGTCATTATTATTAATCAGATGATATCACAGGAGCGTTAACAATGTTTTAAGAAGTTTAATTCTCACTCCCCTACCTTAGCCTTCTACCAAGTAATATCCATCAGAAACTTGTCCTGCAAACCTATAAGTAAAATGAATTCAACTTGATTATGTCTTATACTTATTATATAATCACTACATTCCTCTCTTGCCTTTTTGTATCTGCTGGTGCGACCAAGAGTTTCTCTAGCAATGTTTCTTTTTCTTTTTCTTTTTCTTTTTTATTTTCATTGTCTTTTCTCCTTTTAGGGCTGCACCCGTGGCATATGGAGGTTCCCAGGCTAGGGGTCGAATCGGAGCTACAGTTATTGGCTTACATCACAGCCACAGCAATGCCAGATCCAAGCTGCATCTGCGACCCACACCACAGCTCACGGCAATGCCAGATCCTTAACCCACAAAGTGAGGCCAAGGATCGAACCCACAACCTCATGGTTCCTAGTCAGATTTGTTTCTGCTGCACCACCATGAGCACTCCTAGCAATGTTTCTTAATCCTTGCTGGGGTTGCTTGAGACAACCACGGTCTCTAGGTAGCTGTAGTCTGTTTCCAACCAGCTCCAGCCACTTCTCCTATATATTCACTGACACTAAGATAATGATTCCAGAAGACAATATTGAGTGAGAGAGGAGAGTGCTTAGAAAAGCTCATTCTTAGAGGATACAGAAGGGAGGGTTGTGTGTTTAAATCATTTTTCTTTATGTCACTAGATGAGAACTTTCCCCCCACATTTCTGATCCTTTCTTTCAAGTAGGTCAGCATCAGATTATTTCTTTCCCAGGCACATCGTCTGAACTCTAAGAACCCCAATGAGTTTCAGACTACAGCTGAGTACAGAGCTATGCATCACATATCATGGTGCCTACAAGATGAACATACTTAATAAATATAGCAAATAAAACTCTGAACTTTTGAGCATGTTTCAAGGAAGCAACGTATTTCATAGTAAGCTGACAGTTTCCAAGTTTCCAACTTTTTTTAAAAAGATAATTGTGTTCCAGCCAAAATGTTCTGCCCTTCCCTCATTCCCTCCTTCTCCCCCCCCCCCCACTTCATTTTTTAAAATTAAATAAAGACAAAAGACAATGATGGAGTTCCCGTTGTGGCGCAGTGGTTAACGAATCCGACTAGGAACCATGAGGTTGCGGGTTCGGTCCCTGCCCTTGCTCAGTGAGTTAACGATCCGGCGTTGCCGTGAGCTGTGGTGTAGGTTGCAGACGTGGCTCGGATCCTGCGTTGCTGTGGCTCTGGCGTAGGCCGGTGGCTACAGCTCCGATTCAACCCCTAGCCTGGGAACCTCCATATGCCCCGGGAGCGGCCCAAGAAATAGCAACAACAACAACAACAACAACAACAAAGACAAAAGACAAAAAAAAAAGACAATGATATCTAACAAAGGTTTCTGAAAAGTTCGTTCATCATCCCCCATAAAATAAAAGCATGATAATAAAATTTTCAGAATCCTCATTTACAATGTTAACCATATTTACTAAGGATTTACACACAACACAGAGATATAGAAATGAAGAGACCATGTGGAATTTTCTTAATGGATTCACAAGTTGGGAAAGGAGAAGAAACCCTTCAGACTTCTTATTCTTTCATAAAACATTTACTGCATCAAGTTTAAGCTAGGTTTAAAGGGCATCAAAATGACTAAGAATTGGCCTCTGCTGCAATGGGTAGGCTCACAGGAGGGAGAGAGACAGATAGAGATGAAGGAAGAGGAAGGGAGGGTGGAGGGCGGGAAAAGGGGAGAGTGAGCGTTTATGACCAGGGCTGAACTCTCCAGCACGGTTCTCCACTCTAAGTCCAGGTTCACTGTTGCAACCACTGTGATTTCAGAAAACAGCTATGACTTAGCATTTATTTTTTCAACTGTATTTGGCAAAGAGATAGCCCAGGCTTCATTCATAACTGGACAGTGTTGCAACTGCATGCCTGTTTGGTCGTCTCAAACCAGGTGACTGCAGTGTGTGACTACCTAGGGCTCTGTCTGAGGACCAGCTGGAAGCTGCAGCTGCGGGACAGCGCTCAGCCACTGAGATGTGTGAGTCACAGGCAGAATATGATGCCACTGCTCTGGAATCTCCTGGCTCCCCATGTGCTTGCAACTTGAAATTCAAGGTGTTTACTTTAGTCTATAAAACAAACCCCTTATGGCTAAGGCACAAGTTACCTTCACATTAATCTCCCTTCTTATAAACCCGAGCTGAGTTCAGCTGGTATCCCAGTAGGCCCTTGAGATTTATGCTTCAGAAATCTGGATGCAAAAAAAAAAAAAAAAAAAAATTAAAGCCCCATAGAAGATCCATGCTTTTAGAATTTCAAGGAGGCATGAAATGAAACTTTGGACTTTGGACTCTATTTCTAACCTCTGAGACATTATATAAAATAATTGAAAGACGGGGATATTATCTTATTAGAGCATTTCAATATCTGGTATACTTTACTGTTATAATTTTAAACAAAGCATAATTTTACTGGGGGGGGAAATGAGGTAATAGAGACTCTCATAAGATATTCTGTAGGTCTCCAAATGAGGATATCATCTAAATCACCAAAAGAAATGATTTAAGAAGAAAGTCCTTCTAAAAGAGACAGCCCCAGAGCAGGGTTTCCCAGAGGATGTTTTCTGTAACATCATCAGATCCAGGGGTGGGGTGGGGGTGGGGTGGTTCCATAGCCAAGTAAGCCTGGGAAACTACAGTTTATTTGCATACCATGGCCTTGTCTTGAAGATTCACAATGCACATTAGGATATTAAAAGTTAGAGTCTTTTAAGTAGTAGTCCTGAAATAAATCAACCTCTTTAACATTTCCAAAGCTTATTTGACTACAGAACCTTTTTTTTTTTCTTTTTCCTTTTCAGAAAGTACTTACTAACATGAATAGAATTAACATTCTCTGGACCTTAATTGGGGAAACACATATTTAGAGCAAGGGCCAGTAAACTTCTTCAGGAAAAAGGCCAGACAGTAAATATTTTAGGCTTTGAGGATTATAAAGTCTCTGTCGCAACAACTCACTTGTGCGGTTACAGCAGGAAAGCAGCCACAGACAATAAACAAATGGATGAGGTTGTGTTCCAATAAAACTTTATTTATAAAAAGAGGTGGCAGGCTGGATTTGGCCCACAGTTTGCTGACCTCTGATCTAGAGAGAATAAAAATCATAGGGAAAGGCACTCTATTTATAAAATCATTGTTATAAACACTAAAGGCTTCCTTGTGATTCACTACTAATTTCAACTTGTAACACTAATGGTGGCGGCAACAGTAATAATAATGACAGGTACATTGACTGAACATGCTGCTACTTAGTGCACTATAACATATATTTTCTAATTTCATTCTTCAAACAAGCCTCCTGTTGTGTATGTAACCATCATCTCATTTTACAACCAAGAAAACTGTGGCTTAGCAAGGTGACTTACCCAAAGACGTATGATTAATAAATTTTTACTCTCATGGTTTTTCTTATTACTCAATGAATTTTATTACATGTATAGTTGCACAATGGTAAGTTTTATCAGAGTAAAAATTTCAAACTCTGATTCTAATTCCAGAAACTGTACTCTTCATTAAAATACCTCTTTTTCTTTATTTATCTTTGCAGCCATGTTTTACCAGGTTTATTTTGGGGTTGCCTAGGCTATTACATCTCCTTAAACTCCCAGGAAGGGCAATGCCAGGAGAGAGATGAACAACATAAAATAAATTTTTCCCCTTCAAACTACATAATACAATTTTTTCTGTTATTAAAGATTTCTGAAAAAAATTCTATTACAAATTTTATCCAAGGCAGAAGCTCCATACAGGGGCAGAAACAATTACAAACTGGTCCTTTTCCACCTCCTCTAGTCCTGGTCAATGGGATCTGGCCCATGATGATAAGAGTTAACATTTATTGAGCGTTTAGTCTGGGCTAGATACCGTCCCAAGTGCATGGCTCTATTAACTCCTTGAATTTTCCAGCAGTCTTCTGAGATAAGTACTATTATATCCCCATTGTCCAGGGAGGGTGTGGCAGTGTAGAAAGATAAGGCCTTGTGGTCAGTAAGTGCCAGAGCCAGGATATGAACCCAAGCAGCCTGGCTCCAGGACCTGCACCTCTAACCACTGCTATACACACGCATACTTACAGCTCTGCTGACTGCAGGCTCCCTCCACTCTGACCCCCATTTGCAACCACGGTTACTGTGGACTCTACGCAAACTCTCACTTTCCTTCCTAGGCCAGTCCTCTCCCCAACCACCAATGGAATTGGAAAGTGAAAGGTGGGAAAGTGCAGCAAGAGACTGAGGTACTCTTTGGGTAGAGTGGGTGAGCACGGCACCACAAACAATAGAAACAATAAAACCATCATCCATGACTAAACCCAAGCCCAGGATACCAGCTAAATTCAGTCCACAAATATATGTTGATTAGCCTTTACTCAAGAAGATCACATCTGGAGTTCCCGCCGTGGCACAGCAGAAATGAATTCGACTAGGAACCATGAGGTTGTGGGTTCGATCCCTGGCCTCGCTCAGTGGGCTAAGGATCCGGCATTGCCATGAGCCGTGGCGTAGGCCAGCAGCTATAGCTCTAATTCTACCCCTAGGCTGGGAACCTCCACATGCCGCGGGTGAGGCCCTAAAAAGACAAAAGATAAAAAAAAAAAAAAGATCACATCAAGAGTCCCTAAGGTAACTCAAAACTTGGTAAATAACACAAGATACAACTAACTAGCAGTGAGGAAATCCTTCTAGCTGCAGTGGATCTCCTTAGCTGCCCTTTGTATGATGTTACCTTTTCTCTTCCATCCTTATTCGTAAGCTTGGGGTAACAGGAGTTAGGATCTTAGACTGACTATAGCACATGAAAAACACAAATGTGAACACAAGTGCAGCTTTCAATTCAGCTCTTTAATTGAAGAGGAACTTGAAAGCCACCAGGCCCACACCGGAAGCACAGTGCCGTGGAATGACCTGCCGAGACAGGAGGGAAAGCCCGGCGGTGCCCCCTTTGAAGTCCAGCTGCCTGAGATTCACTGGCAGCCGACCTTCAAAGAGAGCCGATGCTTCCTTCCCTCGGCCTGGCCGCCAAGCTTCCCGGGCAGCTGGGCAGATTTAGCCACTCTCTGCCCAGCTGTCTGTGAACTCTGGCAGCCAGTTCAAGTGAGGGATAGAGAGGTGGTGGGGGAGGGGGGGGGAGGAGAGGGGGCTGCGGGGGGAGAGGGTGGCGGGCCCAGTGGCGCCAGAGCAAAGAGGATGCTGGGTTTCCTCAGAGCCAACCTTATCCATGTCAGTCAAAAGACCAAGCATCCAAGGGGAGCACAAGCCAACTCCACTACAAAGCAACTTTGGAGTGAGTAGAGAAATTTCAAATACTTTGCTTCAAAAGCTGAGTCAATCTCAAACGTGCTCTCCTGCAGATGGCCAAGTTGCTGCAGAGAGCAGCCCAATCTCTCCATAGGAATGTAGGGGACAAAGCGAAGGTCACGAATCAAAAACTCGCAGTTCTTTACTAATTTTGATACTCCAGCAGTGTGCGTTTATGCTTCTTGGGGACTTTTGGGGTTGTTTGCCGAGTTTGTTGTGGCAACCCTTCTGTTTCCCTGGCAGCCAATAGCTGAAACCACTTATCTGTTTCTGCGCCTGTGCAGCAGATGCTCGGAGAAGACTGGCTCATTTAACATAAACATCACCAGCGTGTTGTTATGTTTCTCCTCTGGAACCATATGCTTGGAATAGAGAATAGTGGGTGTTATCAGCTGCAGGTGCAAAAGGGACGTGGAACAGTCCTACTGGTAACAACAAACTTTCAAAGTAAGTCTAAGAGCTTACATTTGGTAAAGGGGGAGGCTGTGAAAGTGACTAGCAAACAGAAAAATGGAAGCTGAAGAACTGAAGCGTCCTGAACAGAGGAGTAAATCATCAGATCTGAATCTTACAGGGAGTTTTCTGGCAGCCACATGAAGATGGAGAAGAAGACTGGAAGCCAGAGGGAAAATGATAAATTTCACAAAATCTTTTCTCTAGTTCTGTACAATTTGTTTAGCAAAGAAATGTATAGATGAGCTTGTACCATGCACCATGACAATAAGAGGGGAAGACCTAAGTATTCACACAGGTTTTTTGTTTTTGTTTTTGTTTTTTTTGGCCGCAATGTGCAGCAGCTTGAATTGGGAAATTGGGATCTCATTTTCCAGACCAGGGATTGAACCTGGGCCACAGTAGTAAAAACGCCAAGTTCTAACCACTAGACCACCAGGGAACTCGCACACATAGCCCACTGCATTAAGTCACTAGCTACAAACACATCCTCCTCCCTGTTCTTCAGATCTCTTTAAAACTATGACTTGGCAGCCAACATTAAGTAGACTGCTATCAAAGACATACAATCCAAAACTTATTATCTAACTTGAAAAGTATAACACTAAGCCTATAGAAGAAACAACAATTAATATTGGCTGAACTTAGTCCAACTGTTTATTCACTCATTCCACAAATATTTATGGAGTCCTTGCCACGTGCAAAGCACTACGTTAAGTGTTGTGGGTGAGTAATAGATTAGTAAAATAGCTCCTCCTCTCCAGGAGATCTATCTAGAAAGGGGGCAAACATAAAGACAAATATTTGCAATGCATTGTGCAATAAATAATGGCAGTATCCACAAACTACATAGCCCACCCACAAAACAATGGTCAGTGCCACCATGGCAGCATCATGGTGATAGGCTGGGAGTAGAGGAAAGAGAAACCAGGTAAAGCCTGGTGAGGATGCTTGACTATGGTCTCAGAAGGTTAAGGAGGGGATCACTAGTAATACAAAACAAAAAACTTACTCCCCTAGAGGACTCAGAATATAAAAGACAAGTGCGACCTAGCACATTGCTTTTGGAACTACAGGTGGTACTAAGAACAGATCTGCAGCACCTAAGACTGGAGAGCTGGAGGTCAAATTATTAGTGGCCTCATATGTTTTATGGAGTTTTAATTTGTCCTTTATGGGCAATGTTGAGCACTTGAAGGGTTTTAAGGAGAAATGATTATACCTGTATTTTAAAAGATTACACCGCAGCTGTGGGAAAGATAAATTTGAACAGGGGAGACTGAGGGCAGGGAGAGGAGTTAAGGATCATATACGGTACTCCAGGTGAGGGCAGGTGGGGCTTGCGGCTGAGTGATGGAAGAGGATGTCTGAGAACAATCTATGTCGCAGTCTTTTGGTACTTTGGTACGGGCAGTTGCAATGAGTCTGTGAAGCGGACCCAGCAAATATCACGAATTCTGGGTAGAAACCTGACAACGAAAGGAGGAGGAGTTGGAAAAGGCTTTTGTTAAATGAAATAAATAAGAAGCAGAGGCTTGAGCATATTTTTGAGGAGCCAATAGGGATGAAAAGGATAAGAATACAGGAAAGGGAGCAACTGATTGAATTAAGTCTTCGAGGAAGAACGTGCTCAAGTGCACAGGTGGAAGGATTAGTAAGGAACTAGAAGAGAAAGACCCCTTCCTTGGAGACTTCAAGGAAGGAGGCTGAGAGACCACGGTCTGAACACAGAGACTCATTTATACACAGAAGGGTGAAAAGTCTGACAAAAGTCCAACCTGTTGTCCTTCCTTGTCCATGTTAAGAAGCGGGGACAAGTGAGTAGGGGATTATTATAAAATGGACCAGAGCATAGCTGGGTAAATCTGAAAGTACTCAATGAGATGGAATGACAGAGATAACTGGACAGGAACAAGGAAGGGATTACCAAAGGCAAGAAGGGCCAAGAAGAAAATGTATATCATTAATGTGCACTGTAAATCACCTGAAAATTGTAGGTTTTATCAGGTGTCTTAGAGCTAGAGGAAGGAAACAAAGGACCATACTATTGGGGTTGTCAGGTAGAAAATAAAAAATAAAGCAGAGTTTCAAATCTTGGTAAAATGCATATTGCCAAAGTCACATCATCTTTTGTCTTTTCCTCAACGACTACGCCCCAGAGTTAAGTGGTTTAAACTTAAATTTTGGCACCCGACATCAAAGTGAGGTCAGTGTAATGCAACTTTAACTTGGCAGCTTGATTACAAAATAAAACGTTTCTTCCCTTTTTCAAAGTACACCTTATTAGAGAAAATATCTTTATAACTATTAAAAATGGTAGTATCAACATTGCCCTTCTTCTAAGCACAGCACTGACTTATTTTTTTAAAAGCAGGAGTTCCCATTTTACTCACTTAAGAAATCAATTTGAACACTGTAAGTCAACTATAATGGAAAAAATAAAAATCATAAAAAAAAGAAATCAGTTTGAGGCAAATGTTTATTGGTTGCCTTCTAGGTCCCTGGCACTATGCTATGCTTGTAGAAACAGATAAAAAAAAAAACCCACAATCCTGCCTTCAAGATGATTTTGTTCTGATTCACATTCTAAGTGTTCAAAGAACTTTTTTTACTTGTTAAAGAAACTTACATTTTCTTGCTTAAAAATGCCCTACATTTCCTTGTTTATCACATTTGTTAGTGATCCTGGTGATGTGACTCTTTCAAGTAAAATTACTAAAACAAACAATGACTAAGTAGTATCAGAGAAAAAAAATTAAAAAAAAAAGCATTTTCACGTATATTTTAATTCGAAGAGGGAATATGGGAGAAATGAATAGGAGTTTATGACAATCTATCGGCATTCAAGAAATTAAGGATTTCCAGCTTCTCCTAGTAAACTGAAAGACATAATACCCCTTATTTGCACATTACAGCAATAAGCTGATGGAGGATGTTTATGGAAAAAACACTCAGTTTTCATCTGTATTTTTCCTTTACTATTATTGACACAGAACACTTCACTTCTGACACTCACGTCACCAAATGCGTGGTGGATCTTCTGCACTCCTACCAATATGCCATGACACCAGCTCAGCGTCCTACAATTTAACTCCATTCTGACACTTCCGGGAGGTCAAAGCTTCCGCCTGACAAGTCAATTCCCACTCCACTTCCACTTTCGACACCAATCACAAGTGGTAGATCCTCAACCTCCTTAGGTTCAATTAATTTGCTAGAGCAACTCACAGAATCCCAGGAAACACTTATTTACATTTACCAATTTATTAGAGGATATGATAAAGGATAAAGATGAACAGCCAGATGAAGAGAAACAACAGGTGAGGTCGGGGAGAGTCCCAAGCACAGGAGCTCCTGTCCCCATGGAGCTGGGGTACGTTGCCTCCTGGCACACAGACGTGTTCACCAACTTCGAAGCTCTCCCAGCCCCACATTATTGGGAATTTTATGGAGGCTTCCTCATATAAGTATGATCAACCATTAACTCTCTTTTAGGCCCCCTCCCCTCTGTAGAGAGGTGGAGGGCAGGTCTGAAAATGCCAAGCTTCTTTCTAATCATGGCTTGGTTTTTGTGATGACACCCTCCCCCCCGCATCCAAGAGTTATCCAGGAGCCCATCTAAGCTACTTTACTGGAACAAAAAATGCTCTTAATGCTCTTATCACTTAGGAATTTATGAGGGTTTTAGGAACCCTGTGTCAGGGACAGGAGACAAATACACATGTCTTATTACAAATCACAGAGGAGAAAAAGAATGCATAAGGTAACATGACCAAAAAAACTGTCTTAATTTGAAGTAAAGAAGATGTAACTCATTTATTAGTAAGATATCA
Source organism: Phacochoerus africanus (assembly GCF_016906955.1). Taxonomy (NCBI): domain Eukaryota; kingdom Metazoa; phylum Chordata; class Mammalia; order Artiodactyla; family Suidae; genus Phacochoerus; species Phacochoerus africanus. Next base: position 57,185,161 of record NC_062544.1, read on the forward strand.
TTAAGTATATACACAGGGAAGCATGCACTAAAAATATTTTAATCAAAGCAGACAGTTTCTAGGAATTCCTGCTGTGGTGCAATGGGTTAAGAATCCAACTGCAGTGGCTTGGGTCTCTATGGAGGCCCAAGTTCACTCCTCAACACAGCACAGTGGGTTAAAGGATTAAAGTGGGTTAACAGATTAAAGGCAACCTGGCATTACCACAGCTCTGGTGTAGGTTGCAGCTGTGCCTCAGATCTAATCCCTGACTGGGGAACTTCAATACGCCGAGAGTGTGGTCATTCCAAAAAAAAAAAAAAAAAAAAAGCAGGGAGTTTCCTACTTTGAACAGGCAAATAGGGAATGGACATAAACCAATCTCAGTTAGGGATCCAATAATGAGAACTTTAAAAAAATGCTTCCAGGTATTTAGCATTTACCTTTACCCTGGAAAATATTTACCTATATGTGACACTATCTCCATAAGCCCAAAACATTCTCTTAAACTCTCCTTTTCACCTGAGTTTGTATGGAAAAACACTGAACACATGCTATTTATCAGTATGTCAAGTTCTGAAAGGCTGTCCCTAAGTGCATTTGCTCCCAAGGCCCCTTCCACCATCTAGAGGCAGCAGGCAGAGATGATGAGGACCACGAGCCGGATACTAGCTTGACATAATGCAAAAATAATCTACTGCTAACAGGGGGAAGGAGACCCTCCTACCTCCTGACTCCTGCTCCTTCTAGGCAAAGGTCAGAAGTCACATTAAAAAGTGAATGACGGGTCACCTGTTCACACCTAAGACCTTCTCAGACACCAAGCAGTATTTGGTTGTTATAAAGGCAAGAGGAAGGAAAGCCGCCCACATTCTAGAACCAGGCTGTCTAACGTGGAAGCCACTCGCCACGCATAACTACTGAGATCAGGAAATATGGCTACTGTGATTAAGGAACTGAATTTTAAATTTAAACTAATTTCAAATTTAAATAGCCATATGTATTGACTAGCACAGATCTAAATGCTCCAGGTAAAAAGCAAAGATTTTATATATATATATATATTTTTTTTTAAGAGTTAACTATATACATCTATAAAAAAATCCACTTTGGCTTAATTTAAAAGTAAAAGAATGGAAAAGGATGCAGTAGGCAAATATAGATCAAAAGAAACCTGGAATAGCTATATTATTATATATTATTATATTACAAAGGAGATGTTCTAAAGATTTCTATTACCAAAAATAGAGATATATTACATAATGATGGAGGGGTCAGTTCAGCAAGAAAACATAATCCGAAATGTGTACATACCCAATAAAAGTGCTTTAAAATAAAAAAACGGAGGGGGGAAAAAAGAGCTGAAAGGAAAAACAGACATACCTATAATTACAGTTGCAGATTTCAATAATCTTCTCTTAGTAATTAATAAAATAAGTGGATATAAAATCAGTAAAGATATAGGTGACCTGATCAATACTATCAACAAACTTGATCTAACTGACATTTACAGGACACTCCTTCCCAAAGAGCAGAACATACATTCTTTTCAAGTGTGCATGGATCATTCACTGGGAGAGATCATTCTCTAGACCAGCAAAAAAAAATCTCTATAAAGTATTAAAATCATACAAAGTATATTCTCAGACCACAACAGAATTAAAGTAGAAATCCATTAACAGAACCAAAAATTTTTTATACCTCATGCTTCTAAATAATCCATGGCCTCAAAAAGAACTCAGGTGGGGAAATTAGAAAATATTTTTAATTCATTAAAAGCAGAAACACAAAACATCAAACTTTGGGAGATGCAGATTATTACTGACTAATGTTTGTGTCCCCTCAAAATTCTTATGTTGAAGCCCTAACCACTGAGGAGATGGTATTCGGGTCTGGACATTTGGAAGGTAATTAGGTTTAGATGAGGGCATGAGGAGCAGGGCCCCAGTGGTGGGATTAGTGTCCTTATAAGAAGAGGAAGAGAGTGATAGCCATAATTTGCTGCCTCCCTCCCTTCCTCCTTCTGCATTGTGAGGACAAAACAATGAGAAGGCTGTCATTTGCAAACTAGAAAGAAGGTCCTCACCAGAAAGTTAAGCTATTGGCACCTTGACCTTAGACTTCCCAAGTCTTCAGAACTGTTGAGAAATAAATGTCTGTTATTTAAACCACTCAGTCTATAATATTTTGTTATGGCAGCCTATGCCAACTAAAATACAAAGCGGTATCTAGAGAAAAATTTAAAGGGTTTAATGCATATGTTAAAAAAAGGAGAGAGGTCTCAAACAAAAGTCCTAAGCTTCCACTTTAAGAAAGCAGAAAAAGATGAGCAAATAAGAAGAAATATTAAAGATCTACTGAGAGAAGCCATGATTAGTACTAAAGAGAACCTTCTAGTATAGGTATCGACAACTGATTGCAAAATGTCCAGCTCCCTTCTTCAGTCTCTCCCTTTAAGTAAAATGGTCTTCCAATAGAATGTGGAAAGAAAAAACTGAAAATAAAGCCTTAAATGTTCCTTTTTATCTTTAAAAAAAAAAAAAAAGCCATGCCTAGTAAATGTTGAGAGAAGGCCAGTTGCTAGCCTGTCACTGCTGTCAAAAACCTGGATTTGATTTGGGGTTACTTGTGGATGTATATATCACTCATTAATTCATTCCTCCATTCTTTAAACACTTATGGCTAGAGAGTGTTTGGTGAAGCTAGAGCTACAGAGATGGCAGGTGTTTAGGAGACCTCCCTGGAGTGTGGGAGGAGAGCTCTATGGGCTCTCACACAGGCAGGGAGGGAGGAGGAAGTGACTCATTCCGCCTAGGCGGCAGGAATGTTTTTACAGAGGTAATGACGGAGGGTTCTGAAGGATAAGTAGGAGGTCACCAGGCAGAGAAATGGACAAACTGTATTCTAGGAAGAAGGAACACAGTGTGCTTAGAGCCTAATACTCACACTGTCCCTTCTTACTATTATTTTGGATTAGAGAGTTGGTTCTATTTGAATTTCCACTGAAAAGATACTCTGTGAATACACAAATCGTATCTAACTAGCATCTAAAATATTCTAAAGGAAAATAAGAACACATGTACTAAATATTTCCCATTTTCATTGTAAAATGAGATAGTATGGGAGCACTAATTAATGACCCCAATCATCAGCTTTTGTAATTTGAGAGACCATGATCTATGTTTAATTAAAAACGAGTCACCTAAACAACAAAAAGTTCACACATTTAGGCTTTCTGTCATTTCTCTACAAGATTTTTAGTTCTAATTCCTTTCTTTTTTTTCTTTTTTTGGTGTTTTTGTCTTTTTAGGGCTGCACCCGTGGCATATGGAGGTTCCCAGGCTAGGGGTGGAATTGGAGCTGCAGCCGCCAGCCTCCACCAGAGCCACAGTAACACGGGAGCCGAGCTGAGTCTGCGAACTACACCACAGCTCATGGCAATGCCGGATCCTTAACCCACTGATGGAGGCCAGGGATCAAACCCGCAACCTCACGGTTCCTAGTTGATTCATTAACCGTTGAGCCATGACAGGAACGCCAGTCCTAATTCCTCTCTGAAAAGTTACCTCTTGGGTATATAAACACATTAATCATGTAATGACAGAGAGGAGTCACTGTGTGACATGGTTAACATGCAGATGCCGCGGTATTTGTGAGAGGGTCAGAGTGAAAATAGGCAGTAATTTATAAAGGAAATAAAGGGAAACGTTATCCTTTTAAATTTGGATTTGAATTGAGAACTATATCTAGTCACTTATGATGGAGCATGATGGAGGATAATGTGAGAAAAAGAATGTATACATGTATGTGTGACTGGGTCACCTTGCTGTACAGTAGAAAATTGACAGAACACTGTGAACCAGCTATAATGGAAAAAATAAAAATCATTTAAAATAGAGTGTATGGGGGAAAAAATTTGAATTTGAAGATGCTCTTCAAATAAGACCGACCAGACAGTTGCTGCTGCTGCACTGAACTGGCTCCCCAGTTACTGAGTTTCTCCTGTAAATGAGACACTGCACCGGGCCCCATGGGGAGCAAGACAGCTGCAACAGGTCCCTGACCCCCAAGATCTCCTAATTTTGCAAAGTAATTAAAAATGCATACAACTATGAATAACAAACAAAATCACCACTGAGGTTACAAGTTACAATACTCATCATAAAACAGCATTTATTAAGCACTTACTATGTGCCATGCTGAAGGTAAGCATTTTATTTATATTATTTTATTTTCATAAAACTCCTTTTACAAGGAGGAAATAGGTTATATACCTACAGCTGGAATTTAAAATTACCCAGTCTGAACCTGGAGCCTGATCTCTTATCTATACATAGCATAAAGTGTTTTGGGAAAGCAAAGAAAGAGACAATTATTTTGCTCCCAGCAGATTGGTTCAAGTTTCAAAGAGAGACATCATTTGAGCTGGGCCTCAGAGGACAAGTGGCCAATGGCAAGGAGGAGAACTGAGGTGAGGAAGCTGCCCAGTCAAAGGCAAGGAGGTGAGAGAGTGTGTGGCATGTCTCAGAAACATTACACAAACTTGCTTGGTTAGAGTACAGAAATGCACAAGGCAGAGAAAACTTACTGGGGTCAGAGTGTCAAGAGCCTTAATGGCAGGGTACAACCTGAACACCCCAACCAGAGGGTCCTGATGCAATGGCCCAGATTAGTCTATTTGGACTCCAATAAATATCTTGTCCCCAGGGCCACATCAGCCGATTGATTCTCACCCTTTTCTACTACCATGCCAACTTTAGTACCAGAGTCTCCAAAGCAGTAGAAGAAGTGAAGGAGAGGGATCTATTCACAGATGAAAAGAATCTCTGGTTTTCCTTTCAAAGCCAGTGGCCAGTAGCCAGTTAACTCCTTTAACACGTTGCACCTATAAAAATAAAGCAGATTCTGTTGATTGATATTCTGAAAGCCCTCAAAGAAGTTCTGAAGGAAGTGCAGCTGTTTCAAGATAGCATTAGAAAAAGAGTGGGTGGATGTGCGGTGGAGGGAATTATAAAGGACAATTTCTTTTCCTCCTCAAAATAGGAGCAGAAAATAGGAGAGGGTGTGAGGGAACAAGTATGTGCACGGTTCTGCCCTTAAATATCTGCTCTCCTGTCCTCGCCTGCTGCCCAAGAGCTTATAAATGAGCCAGGCTTCGATGATCTACCACGCAAATGATCTCCAAACTTTAATCTCACAGTATTCCATAACCCTCTCTCAAGCAAAGCTTTTTATGTCTAATGGTACTGGGTATTTCCACTTAGATGTACTGTCATCTCCTCCAATCAATACTCCTAGAACTAAAGTCATACATGTTTACCCCCAAACCTGCTCCCAGTCCTGATGTCCTCATTTCAGCTTACCTACTACACCTTTTCAGTCACTAAGCATCATCTTTGACCCTTACCAAGTATCCCTGGATATAATCTATCTCTCACATACAATGCTTCCGTCTAGTAACTAAGACAATGGCCTACATTCCTTGAACTGGCAATAAATGTTGATAGTGGTACACTGAGTAATATTAGCCTAAATGTACCCAAGCTTCACAGTTTATAAAGCATTTTTATGTATGTTTTCACATTTCCTGATCAAGACAACCCAGCAAGACAATGGGGAAAGATATTTTTATTAACACCCATTGTCCAGATGTAAAAAGCACACAGGATCAGAAAGGTAAACTAACCTGCTCAAGATCACACGTTTGACCTCCCATCATGCTCCCTGCTTCAATCTAACTGTTATAATGACTTAAGGAGAGGGATCTCCTTTCTCTCACCCCAGACGTCTTGTAAAACCCTACCAAATTAAACTTGGTAAGGCTTTTTGTGATGTTACTTCCATGGGCATAGACCTTTAGGAACTGACGTTGCAAAGTTAAGTAGATAAATAAGTAACTAAATAAGTGAATGAACAAATGAATGAATGTCTAAAACCAGACACGTCACTCCATGGTATGGCCCCAACCTAGCTTCCTAGTCTTACTCCCAACAACTCCCAATAAAAATCCTTTGCTCTAGATATACTCGAACGGTTGCTGTCACTTGGAAAGACATCGATTTTCCACTTTACACCTTGTCTATGCTGTTCTTTCCTTAGAAAGCCTACCTCTCTCCTCTCTGCCTGCCCTGCAGTTACCTTTTATGTTTCAGTCCAGGCACTTTTTGCTTCATGACAATTTCCCCGTGTACACACAGCACTCTTTGTACATATCTTCTTATATTTTTTGTTTGATTTTGATTTGATTTTTATAAAGTTGAAAGTCACTGAAAATTCACATTGTTTAGTTTTATGTCATTTCTAAATGACTGATAAAAGTCGTTTCGAAAAATCATTTAGGGAGTTCCCACTGTGGCTCAGTGGTTAATGAATCTGACTAGGAACCATGAGGTTGTGGTTCAATCCCTGGCCTCGCTCAGTGGGTTAAGGATTCGGCGTTGTCGTGAGCTGTGGTGCAGGTCGAAGACGCAGCTCAGATCCCTCGTTGCTGTGGCTGTGACGTAAGCCGGTGGCTACAGCTCCGATTAGACCCCTCGCCTGGGAACCTCCATGTGCCACGGAAGTGGCCCAAGAAATGGCAAAAAGACAAAAAAAACGAAAATCATTTAGCATCCAGTGACAATGTTAATAATGAAAAGCAAATTAATTTTTTAAGGTAAAATCCATTAAGATAATGAAAAGCAAAATTCAATAGGATCAATGCAATTTATAAGGGATAAAAATTTTAAGTGACAGAGAAAATTCTTGCTCCAAATTATCTCTTTGGGGGGAGGGGGATATGCTGTAACATATTTATTTATTTATTTTTATTCAATTTATTAAACTAAAACAAAAGCAATTCACCCATTTCTCCCACCCCCATCCCCCACCTCTGGCAACTACCAATCTGCACAAGTAAGACAGATCATACAGATTTGTCTTTCTCAGACTTATTTCACTCAGCATAATGCCCAACTGTCACAAATGGCAAGATTTAGTTCTTATTTATGGCTGGATAAAATCAAAACTACCACGAGATACCACCTCACACCAGTCAGAATGGCCATCATTAATAAGTACACAAATAATAAGTCCTGGAGGGGGTGTGGAGAAAGGGGAACCCTCCTGCACTGTTGGTGGGAATGTAAGCTGGTACAGCCACTGTGGAGAACAGTATGGAGGTACCTTAGAAATCTATACATAGAACTACCATATGACCCCGCAATCCCACTCTTGGGCATATATCCAGACAAAACTTGCCTTAAAAAAGACACATGCACCTACATGTTCATTGCAGCACTATTCACAATAGCCAAGACATGGAAACCACCCCAATGTCCATCAACAGATGACTGGATTAGGAAGATGTGGTATATATACAGAATGGAATACTACTCAGCCATAAGAAAGAACGAAATAATGCCATTTGCAGCAGCATGGATGGAACTAGAGACTCTCATACTCAGTGAAGTAAGTCAGAAAGAGAAAGACAAATACTATATGATATCACTTATAACTGGAATCTAATATACGGCACAAATGAACCTTTCCGCAGAAAAGAAAATCATGAACCTTTCCACAGAAAAGAAAATCATAGACCTGTGTTGCCAAAGGGGTAGGGGAGGGAGTGGGTGGATTGGGAGCTTGGGGTTAATATATGCAAACTATTGGAATGGATTAACAATGAGATCCTGCTGTGTAGCACTGGGAACTCTGTCTAGTCACATATGATGGAGCATGATAATGTGAGAAAATAGAATGTGTACATGTATGTGTAACTGGGTCACCATGCTGTACAGTAGAAAAAAAATTGCGTTAGGGAAACAACAATTTAAAAAATAAATAAATAAAAGAAGCTTACTTATGGCTGAATAATATTCCATTGCCCATATACACCAAAATTTCTTTATCAAAAGAATAAAATATATGCAATAAAATCTTAATATTTGAAAAATCCAGTTACTTTTCTCTCCATAAAGAAGACACACTTATTTTAGCTATAATTCAAAATCCCATGAATAACAAACTACAAAGAAATAGGAAGCACTCAACTTTACAGTGCTGCTTTGTTCAAAGCCAACGAAATATCTCAAACTACCATTTTTGTCCATAAACTTCAGGTGACAAAAAGTTGGTAAAGGCAACACTGTAAATCAACTGTACTTCAAAAAAAAAAGTTGGTGAGGAGTACCAGGTATGTTTGTTGGGGTTCTATAGTGACTTCTGACAATTTAGCTACCAACAGATTACCATGAAAAGAATAGCTCTCTTTTTCTAGAAAACAATATTCTTAAAAAAAAAGGCTATTAACTAGTCGTTATCGGGATTAATTACAGAGAGTTTCTAAATTATGGCATCACACTTCACAGTGGAGTGGCTTCACAAATTTAGATACAAACAGAAGGAAATTCACTGGAAGACAAGGACTTTTAGGATAGAACCCAAAGGCTCTTCATACATGGCAGATATTTTCACCATCTTAGTCAAGCAAGTAAGGAAATAGGGATACTGAAGAACAGTATTTATTAGGTACATCCTATCAAAATAGACATTTTTCACTTGATCTTTCTATATATTTACTGGTGAGTTTTGTTTCTTTTTTTTTTTAAAGGATTGGGGGTTAGGCGGAGATCACTGGAAAACTTATTTGTTTCCATACAACTATTTTATATTTCTGAAACCTCCTCTCTTTTAAACACATTTCAGTCTGTCAGTAATATTTATTGAGTGACTCCTCAAAGCTAAAATACAACCTCTTTTCATAAGAAAAGCATTTTCATTTAGCATGTCACATCACACAGTTCATACATATATCTGGACATAGTTGATGTAGGAAAGTGTGAGCTAGGAAAAATAGCCAAATGAATTCAAGAGCATCGCAGATACAACATAGAATAAAAGACAATAAATTTACTCTACTTATCAGCAAGGTTTCTAAAATAAATTTCAGTTGTTTCTAAATTCTTTTTAACCTAGGGCATAGTTTAGTAAGGCTAGAAAATGCTAGAGGTTCTCAAAAGGCAGAGCTCTTGTTTTTCTTTTATAAATTATGAGCTAGATGAACAAATATTAACTCAGGTGTCAGAAAAATTTCACAAGATTCAGGCAGTCTTTTGCTGGACATACCTGATTATAGTATCATACTATATATAATATATATAACAAATATTTATATAATAGAGTATATATCATTTATATAATATAGTATATTATATATAATGCCACTTGAAGAGACTCCACCTATTTCACTACACTTTCTGCAACTGTTTAATAGCAACACCGATAGTGACATACCTCTAGCCTTTCTATTATAAAAGCTGGAAAGGGAATTCTTATTTTTTTTTATTTGAGTAAAGTTAAAAATATCTTAGAAAAATCTAAAAATTATTTCTCAAAATGCCTAAGGGAGTCATGAAAAATGGAAGGTTGACAATTTTTTTGAGTATAATATTAGTTTCCTGAAGAACAATAATATTTTACCACTTGCCTAATCCTACATTTAGGAGAAGTAAGAACTGTCATTGGAAATTCAAAATATTTCTGGCTTTACTAGTTAACTAGCAAATGAGATTTCATTCTCTTTAGGAAAACACATCACTTACTCATTGCTCACCAAAAAGCAACCAAACTCAAAAAAATGCATACGCATAATCCTGGTCAGTTTTCAATTACTTTCATACTTTGATATGGATTGTAATTTATGAAATAATAGACCTAGTGATAATATTTATGCAACGATTACTAGTTGAACCCAGGATGCTGTGTTATTTGCTCTATTTAGGACTGAATTGTTTTCATACTTTGATCTGGATCATAACGTTATGCAATAATGGACCTAACAATAATCTTTATGCCAATAAAATATCAGTTGAATTGAGAACACTGGGTTATTTTCTCTCTTAATGAACATCTGATGAAACTAATTAGAAACTAGCAGTAAAAAATTGAAGACGTAAAAACATCTACAGGTTGTGTTTTCATTGCTCTTTTTGCTCTTCTTTTTCCTATGCCTCTCATCCTTTTACTTCCTTTGTATTTCTTAGAAAAGCAAGACAAAGCTTTTTCACTTTCAGAAAACGCATGCTCACTGTAACTCTAGGCACTGTGCTTACAACGGGGTTCTCTTTTCTAATTATACTTCCCCCCATTTTCTGGTTGTCATGAGCACCTGGTATGTGTCTTCTCTGGATAATTCCATGCTAGAAATATTCTCTTTTAGACCATCCTGAATGGATCCCCTTAAATATCTGAATATAGGATCATAATCTAAGTTCATTTTCAATGGCCTCGGTGCTCCTCTTTCAAGTCTTGGCAAGAGAGTTCAAATCATACTGTCAAATATAAATAATAGTAACATGAAGACTATACTTCTGATCTTCTAAACTTAATTTAGTTAACTATTATTTTCAGTAAAAAGACAATAAAGAGATGCAGAAAGAAAAGAAAGAAAGAACTCATTTGGGAGGGAAAACTAGAGTTAATATAGAGAGGAATAGAAGAGCAGACCAGGTAATACTGTGGGGAGGCAGTACCCGTGGGCCACGTACGAGAATTGAACTGTGAAATAAGGCATCACCAGTCAGGTGATCTTGAAATAAATATTTGCTACCTTTACGCAACTGCAGGGAGTTTATGATAAAGGGATACCTACCCCAAGTAAACAGGTACCACATTTTTAGCAATCACACTTTCAAAACCCTAAAGGTCTATTAAGTCGACTATTATATTGAGTTACTAGCTTTAGAACATTTAAAGCAACCTTTAATTACACCTCTTCCCCTACCAACCTTCTCTGACCACACAATAGGGCTTTCCAAAACAGCTGACATCTAAAGGCTACTGTAAAATAACCAGGTCAGTTTTCAAAAATGTATTTCCCGTGATCCGTACCTATAGCAGAAGCGCGAGTCAGGTTTACATTTCCTGAACGAGGCAGTACAGGGCAAGAGACTCTAGAGGAGAAATTCTAAGTATAAGAAAGTGTGCTACAAGCAAGAGAAATAAAAGAGAAAAGGCTGAAGGTCATGTTCTTCAGTGGTTTGTGATGGTGGGAGAACTGAAAGAAAAATAGTTCAAAAGACCCACAGCAATTTTGTTGCAATGAATAGAGTACTGGGAAACAAGTGAATTGCCAATTATACTAACTCAGTGAAACAGACTATGTTTAGGGTATAGCCTACAAACACTCTCTTACTCTTCTGTTCTCTGGTTAATGAAGGTAACATTACATAGGATGTTAAGGATACTACCCTATACCTCATTTATTCATGTGAGTATGCATTCTGGGCTTTTAAAATGCCTCATACCTCTAGCTTAAATCGCTAATTGAGGAAAAGTTCTAATTCTTCAAGGGGACAGAATAGAAAAGCACAAACTTGTTTAAGTGTCTCCTTTAAATGACTGGTGATTTTTCATTTCAACCAGTATTTCTAAATTTGGAAGGACAATTTAAAATTTACTGAAGTCAAGAATAAATGCTGCTTTAAGATCAAAAGGTAAGCTAATACAGAGAGCAAGTATCTGTTCAGAGTTTAAACCCAAAGTGTGACCTACTTTTAAGACTTTATAGCCTAGAGGAGAAAGTCTTTAGATCTAAATGTCAGCATGTTCTTTCAAAATTATTATTGTGATTATTTTTAACTCCATCATTCTCTCCATGAAAAAAACCACACAATACAGTCTATTTATCAAAGACTAGTGAATACCACATCAGAAAGGCTAAGACATAGCTATGGAAGAATTATCATGGAAGTACAAAAAGTAGCAACACTAACAGCTACTATCAGGAATGTTCGCTCCCATATTCTAAATAGCATTAAAGATTAAAATAACAGGTTTTTCAATGTTAGATAAATGGAATAGGTATGTAAGATGTTTTTTGGATTTTTTGCCCTAAGCAAAGACAAATCAGTACAAAATTTTTTGTTTTTCAAGGGTATGTTATTACAGCCATAACACTTCTCTGTAAGTATGCTATAAGAAAAAAACTTTCATACAGATTTCAGACATAAAAGAATCAATATCACATACAAACGCCCATGGAGCTAACTGTATCAGAGAAAACCATGACATAGTAGTTGAAAGAAACACCTCTGGGAGTTCCCGTCGTGGCGCAGTGGTTGGCGAGTCCGACTAGGAACCATGAGGTTGCGGTTCGGTCCCTGCCCTTGCTCAGTGGGTTAATGATCCGGCGTTGCCGTGAGCTGTGGTGTAGGTTGCAGACGCGGCTCGGATCCCGAGTTGCTGTGGCTCTGGCATACGCCGGTGGCTACAGCTCCGATTCAACCCCTAGCCTGGGAACCTCCATATGCCGCGGGAGCAGCCCAAGAAATAGCAACAACAACAACAACAACAAAAAAAAAAGACAAAAGACAAAGAAACGCCTCTGGAGCCAGACAGAGCTGGGCAGCTCAGCTTTAGTACTTCTAGTTACATACAATGGCAAGTTACTTAACTTCTTTAAGGCTTAGTTTTCTCATGTGTAAAATGGGAAGATAATAACAATTTCAGTAAGTTATGGTAAGAATTAGATGAAGTAATACAGGCAAAGTGCTCCAACACATCTCTGGTACCGGAAAAATGATAAACAAAACACAGCTATTATTTTGTTTTGATATGACACAGGCAATCGCAAAGTAGATGAATATTGAGAAATAGTTGCAATGTTATTAATTCTCAGAATATGCTAACCAGAAGTCAAGCATGTATTTCAAATGAAGCAAACCACTTCATTATCACGATCACCATCAAAGAGTGTTGTAGAACCCAAGCCAAAAGACAATGACTGCCTTCAAGGAGCTTGTAATCCAAAACAGATGACACTGGCATCAATATGCAAAAAGGCCCAGAGCCACTGACAGAGAATTACACAATACCCTCAGACCAGAAGGAGCTTAAGAGCCAAGGAAACAAAGGAATTAAGACTTACAACATTCATGCATAAATAAGGTTCATAGATCAGAGTTCCCGTATCAGCAAATGAGGGAAGAGAAGTACTTAGAGAGTAGTTTTTTAACTTCCTCCTGTCTCACTAGCAGTGCCGTTGAACATCCTGGCTTTCCTTTAATGGACTGCTAACTGACCACAATAAAACTTGAGGAAAGTTTTGACAAATTTTCAGAGATGGATAATGATGTTCATATCCACTGGGAAAGACTCTTGGCCATATTATTTGGATTAAAATCACTTTACAGAGTCTAAATCACATGATTAGAAAGTGTGAAGTTGTGGGGAATTTTTTTCAGGATTTTTTTTCCATCATCTTAGTATGATCATTCTTTAAGGAAAACTTATTCCAATAGGCAACTAGGGGAAGAATTTCAAAGGCTCAACACAATGACGCTGTTGTTCATTATTCAAATGAATACTCTCTCTGGGGTTGTTTTTATGTTCTCCGTTTCTTCTGAATGTTCTAACTTACTCATCCCTTGGGCAGCCAGTGAATAGCTTAATTTTGTTCATTGGACTTATAAAAATCCACTAAATTAAGTTAGATACATTTTTTTCTTTTAAGCGCTATGTATGTGCAATTTTTCTAGAAATACTTAAAGATAATTAGTTGAAGCCAATATTTTAGTTTTGCTCTTGAAAACAACAAATTCATTTCCTTCTAAAGTTGGGGTGTCAGATATCGCTTTCCCTTGGAAGCAGGTCAGCTAAATATTCAGCTAAGTCGATTCCAATTAACTGTCAAGAATAAACTTGATTCTGTAACATACCAATTCATAAAATCTGATCTCAGATCTTGACATCAGTGTGTGTTTTCTCCTCTAAGTCATATATTAGAGAGGTTCACCAAGAGGAAAAGGTATTACGAACACAAATGGCTTTAAGAACTTGACATATTAAAATCAATCACTGGGATGGACTAGGGCTTAATAGACACAAACTAATACGTTTAAAATGGACAGGTGATGAGGTCCTGCATTGTATAGCACAGGAAATTATATCCAATCACTTGTGATGGAATAAGACAGAAGATAATATGAGAAAAAGAATGTATATATGTGTGTGACTGGGTCACTTTGCCGTACAGCAGAAATTGTCAAAACACTGTAAGTAAACTATAATTTTTTAAAAATTTAAAAGTAAAATGGGAGTTCCCATTGCGACACAGTGGAAACGAATCCAATTAGTTTCCATGGGATGTGGGTTTGATCCCTGGCCTTGCTCAGTAGGTCAGGGATCTGGCATTGCCATGAACTGTGGTATAGGTCACAGACACGGCTTGGATCCCGCATTTCTGTGGCTGTGATGTAGGCCAGGAGCTGTAGCTCTGATATGACCCCTAGCCTGGGAACCTCCATATGCCACAGGTGCGGCCCTAAAAAGCAAAAAAAAAAAAAAAAAAAAAAAATTTAAGTAAATAAAGTAAATCAGAAAAACAAACAAATAAACTTCTGGTCTGATATGAGAATCAAAACGGTAATAGCTAATACTTAACTAGAGAGGTTACTGCCTGCCAGGCACTACTCTAAGCGTATAGACACACCCATTACATATACATATCTGTACACATGCATATACACATATACTTACATGTATATACATATATACATACACACTCATTTAGTCCCCCTAACAAACCCAAGAGTAAGTGCTGATAATTTTTTTTTTTTTGGCCATGCTCACAACCTGCACAAGTTCCCAGGCCAGGGATCGAACCCAAGCCACAGCAGTGGCTTAATCTATTGAGCCACCAGGGAACTCCAGTAGGTGCTGTTACTGCCTAGTTTTATAACTGGAGAAATCATTATCCAGAGAATAAGTGACAAGTCCAGACCCACTTTGAATCTGGGCATATCTTCAGGGTCTACACTGTTAACCATTACACTATAATAACTCTCAAATTCAACTCACTAGCTCAATATAACACCCATAAAGCACACTGAACCTTGAAGAGCTAAAAAATATACGTCTTAAAACAACTTTTGCACATAAACTCATTTTAGAATCCTAAGTTATTAAATCCATTAAAATCATGCTCTATCTTACTTTCGATATCTTGACTAACACAGTAGATTAGTCAAGTTACCAGTTAAAAGTTCTCAATTATAGCAGAAAATGAATTTACTGAACGACTAGAAAGTGCCTCCTGAAATTGCTAGGGAGACTAGAGAACCAGGCTCAGAAAATGTGTGGGAACAGGCAGGCGTGGCACAGCCAAGGTCCCAGCCAGATTCAGGACCCAGAACAAGCCTGGAAGACACCATTACCACTTCAGAATGTTGCTTACATCACTGTCACAGCTACCCCTAAAACTGTGGCCACTACTCCCACTCCTACACAGGAATGGGTTCTTCCCTCTCACTAAGCTCCTGAATCGAAGGCCAGAGTGGCAGAATTTGGCGAAACCTAGTTTGAATACCTGCATTCCATTTATACAAAGGAGACTGGGAAAGTGGGCATTTGGCAATATTGGTTTTTGGACTGGGAGCCGTGCTCTACTTCCCACTAAGACTCATGTGATCCGTAATTCATTTAACAGCATCAGCAGACATGATTATCGTCCAGAGGGACATGCTCAAAAGATAAGTCATTTATATGCACATATGCTTCTTGAACACATCCTTTTTTAAGCTTTAGTTAATCCTCAGGGATGTTAAAGACCAAAAGTTATGTCTCCATTTATTAAAAAGAACTTCTTGCTGCCCTAAAATGTTCTCTTTTCAAATTGTTCAAAATCTATTAATTTTAGCATTTTCAGTCTTAGTGTATAGGAAGGGGAGAGGGTGTATAAGCTGACCTAACCTTGCATGTTGACACTAAGACTGTTTTAAAATCATGTTTAAGATTAAAATATGTTTTGATGTTTTTATTTTAAAATAATTCTAAATTTACAGAAAAATTATAAAATTATTAACTATACCTACAAGCCCTTTACCCAGCTTCCTCTAATGTTACCACCCACAATAACTATTTATGTACAATTATTTAAAAAGCAGGAAATTAACACTGACAGAATACTAATAACTAATCTAAGGCCTGATTCCAATTCTACCAGTTTTCCCACTGCTATCTTTTTTTTGTCCTAGTCCAGATTGAATACAGGATCTCATACTGCATTTAGTTGTCATGTCTTCTTGGTCTCCTCCAATCTGGGATGGTTTATTTATTTACTGTTGCTGATTTTTTTTTAAATTATTTTTTAAAATAAAACAGCTGCTTTACAATGTTGCATTAGTTTCAGGTGTATGACAAAGTGATTCGGTTATACATATATACATTCTTTTTCAGATTCTTTTCCCATACAGGTTATTACAGAATATTGAGTAGAGTTCCCTGAGCTATACAGTAGGGCCTTGTTGGTTATCTATTATTTGGATACTTGAGAAGCATATTGGCCAGTTATTTTATAGACTATCTGGATCTATCAAATGTTTCCTCGTTATTAGATTGAAGTTATATATATTTAGCAAGAATACAATAGCAGTGATGTTCTACCTGCTCATGTGCCATATCAGGGGTTATACAATGTCACTGTCTTATTACAGGTGATGTGGTCTTTAATCTTTTAAGGTGGTGTCTACCAGGTTTCTCTAATGTAAAGTTTCTATCGTTCCCTTTGTAATTGGTAAGTATCTGGTGAGGCAATACCTTGAAATTATGTAAATATTCTTTTTCTCATCATACCACTGCTCACTAATTTTAGCATCCATCAGTGATTCTTGCTTGCAATAATTATGTCGCGTTTGCCTCATGGTGATTTCCTATCATTCCTTATACATTTATTAATTGGAATTCTGTTGTAAGAAATTATGTATGTATTGGGGCATTTTTTTCCCTGGATGTTTAATTTATTCTATGTTACAGTCCATAGACTTGTCCCAGATAAAGTTCATAGACGCGTCCCAAATTTGGCCATTAGGAGCTCCTTCAATTCGGCTCCTTTGTCCTTTTGAAATGTCCCCAACATTTTTTCAGACATATTTTAATCAAATTATCCCAACTTCAATTAATATCACTGAGAAAATACAATTCAGAAAGAGGTCCATTAGGCTAATTTAATTCCTTTATCAATTATCTTTGTAGTATAAATGAAGCATTTTCAAGATTTTTCCCCTTTCCAATTTAATTTTACTGAAAGAATTTTCACTGAGATTTATTCTTCCATTTAACTTCTGTAAAAAAAAGATTTAATATACCTATTCTTTAAAAATACATTGGGTTTGATATATAGTTCTATCAAATCCAATTCTATGGAGTCAAATATTATAGACATAAATGTTGTGGCAAGTTATTACAATTTAACATACACTTTTAAAAGTCCTTTAGCCCAACCTATTCATTTTACCAAAAAAAGAGGCTGAGGCATGGAGGGGTTGAGTGATTTACTTTATGCAGCTAGTTTTGCAGCAGCACTGGCACAAGACCTAATAACTTCCTCCACACCACTGCGCTGTGTGCTCTCCTATGCCCTACCAAATTAGTGCCCAGGGACAGAGAAAACACACTTCTCATAAGTCACTATGCCATCTCTCTCAGGGATATGCATCTAGAAGGGATTCTGAGCCAAAGGTGAGTAAAGGCAGGAAGGGAATTGGTAAGGGTGACAATTAAACATGGGCCAGAGGTACTAAGCAAAGCAGTCCAGAAGGCACTGGTCAAGGCACAGACATCCAATCAATGGAAACAAAGACATCAGGCCAGATCATGGAGGAAAGAATCAGACCTCAGTCAGGTTTGGGAACCAGAAATTCAATGTCAGGCCAAAAGTTAAGCCAAATCTCCCTGCCTTGATGGGCGGCATGGGTCTTCAGTTACTCTCGCCAGTCACTCAGCCTTCACTCCTAATGCACATTTACCAAGTCCATGTCCTACACATCCTAAATACCTCTCTAGCTCACTTCTCTGGGTTGGGCTCCACTCTTACTCCACATCCTTGGGTGAGTAGTTCCACATCATCTCTCATTTGGAACTGGGCTCACCTGGGACCTCTTAACTGACCCCTTGCCTTAACTGTCTCTTGCCTTAATTTCTTCTGATTTATCTTCTATATAGACCACAAAGTGATTCTTCAAAACCTTGAGTCTGATCATACATTTCTCTTGTTGACAGTCATTTACTGAAAGAGAAAAAATAGATCTCCCCCTCAACATCACCCAACTCCAAAGCCACCACGAGGAGCAGAGCAAATCAGTCTGTGGGGAAAGGCTAAGATTCATTTTAAACAGCATATTCAACCTATCTGCTGTTTCTGTAACTCACAGGGTACAGAAAGTAAAGCTCAGCCAATGTTCTTAGATAATTGAAAAACACAGACTTACGTGTTGGCTTTCAAAATATTAAAAAATACTCCCCCATAAGACAGAATAGAAGCCTTTGGGCCAAATCTACCTCTGTAAATGGGGAAACCCATACAAACAAGTAACTGCTATCAAATTCTCCTCTCTTTCTCTCTCTCCCTCCCTCTCTCTCACACACACACGCACACACCTGGTATCAGTTTCAGATTTATGTAGGAGAATCACTTTCTCTAAGAATATGACTTTAGGAATTTAGTAGAGAATTTTTTATTTTGGCTTTTATCTTCCTAAACAAAAGTATTCTTAATTGATCAATATAAAAATAATAACTACCATGTATTTTGCTATAATTTTAAACTAGTATTTGAGTAAAACATCTAAAATATCTTTTTCCTCTTTGAGATACACACTATGTATGTGGGAAAACATTCAAGCCTTATGCAAGTATCTTTAGTATCTCCATATGTTTTAACTCCTAACATTTGGAAAGTTTGCTCTGCTACTAAATGGTTTATAGGCAAATCTTCCTAGGTTTAAAAATAAAACCTAGGCTACTAGATCTAGTCAATGACAAATAATTCCATTTAAGTTATGTCCATTTAAACAGAGCAAAATGTTTTAATTTTATGCTACTTCTATAATCTTGATTCACCATCTCAGTAATAAAATATATAAAGCATAAACATAGTACAAAATGAATTACTTCCTTCAATGAATGATAAGTGATTACTTAATGGGCACAGAGTGTTTTTAATAGGGTGGTAAAAAAGCTGTGAAACTATACAACATTGTGAAACCACTAAACAGCTGGGGTTTTTTCCTTTTGGCTGTGTCTGCAGCACGTGGATGTTCCCAGACCAGGGATCAAACCCACACCACAGCAGTGACCCAAGCCACAGCGGCTACAACACCAGATTCTTAACCACCAGGCCACCAGGGAACTCCAAATTGTACATTATTAAATAGTTATTTGTATGTCAGGTGAATTTTACCTCAATTTTTAAATAAACCAATTTTAACTAAGTAATCAATAAGGTGCTATATAGATATGGAAAGAATTATGAGAGTAGAGTAGTATGCAAACAGATGAAGTTAAGAAAACAGACTTAACTAGAGAAACTAGATTAGTATGAATGGGATTTCTATGGGTGAACTACAGGAATCTGAGAGGTAGACACTTGCAAACCAATTGGGGCAGCCTTTCAAGAAGACACCAGCAACCAAGTACACTCTAACCACAGATGATTTCTGGTGGCACATCAGATGTCTTCAGGGGCATAGGCAAAAATGCCAAGGCAGGGAAAAGTCTTGCATCCATCTGCCTCCTGTTCAAGATTGCCACAGCTCCCCTTCCTCTCCCTCAACATTCAAATGCCTACTGTGTTTATCATGATCTCTGGTCACTCAATGCCCCAAACCATTTCTTCTTCTTTAGTCAAAGCTTCTATCTTTTAAATGTAGGCTTTACCTATCATTTTAAAGAATGTTAGCCTTGCCTACATCACAGGACTGCTGTGATGATCATATTATACTCAGGACCTAACTTAGAAATCTTTTGAAAACTTTGGATTTTAGTTCATTAGTATGTCATAAAATCAATTTAATAAATTATGATCAGTACTGTTTAAAAATGAAATCAAATGGGATGAAAAAATATCAGAGTGTACTGTACATTGCTAGATTAGAAATTTATAGTAAACTATGTCTCTGTGTGTGTGTGTGTGTGTCAGTCTGTGCAAAGATATGTGCGTAGCCAGTCACAATGTAAAACTTAATTTACTGTAGGTAAAAAGTACACAGCTTTATAAGACAAGTAAGTCCTTTCTCTATTATGTTTTCAGATTGAGAGAATATAAAAAATGTTTTTCAAGGGAACCATCATACACTGTTGGTGAGAATGTAAACTGGTACAACTACTATGGAAAACAGAATAGTGGTTACTTAAAAAAACTGAAAATAGAAATACCATATGAACCAGCAATCCCACTCCTGGGCATCTATCTAGAGAAAACCATCAATGAAAAGATACATGCACATCAATATTAATTGCAGCACTATTTACAATAGCCAAGACATAGAAGCAACCTAAATGTCCATCAACATAGGAAGGGATAAAGATGTGGTGGACATAGGAGTTCCTATCATGACTCAGTGGTTAATGAACCCAACTAGTAACCATGAGGTTGTGGGTTTGATTCCTGGCCTCGCTCAGCAGGTCAAGGATCCGGTGTTGCCATGAGCTGTGGTATAGGTTGCAGACAAGGCTTGGATCCCTCGTTGCAGTGGCTGTGGCATAGGCTGGTGGCTACAGTTCCAATTAGACCCCTAGCCTGAGAACCTCCATATGCCGCTGTGTATGCAGCACTTATATCATGTAAATCAATGAAACATATCATGTAAATCAATGAACATGTAAATAAATGAAACTAGAACACACCCTCACACCATGAACGAAAATAAACTGAAAATGGCTTAAAGACTTAAATATAAGACATCATCAAACTCCTAGAAGAGAACATAGGCAAAACATCCTCTGACATCAACCTTATGAATATTTTCTCAGGTCAATCTCCCAAAGCAACAGAAATAAAAGCAAAAATAAACCAATAGGACCTAACCAAACTGACAAGATTTTTCACAGCAAAGGAAACCAAAAAGAAAACAAAAAGATAACTTATAGAATGGGAGAAAATAGTTCCAAATGGTGCAACTGACAAGGGCTTAATCTCTAGAAAATACAAGCAACATAAACAACTCAACAGCATAAAAGCCAACAACCCAATGGAAAAATGGGCGAAGGACCTGAATACACATTTTTCCAAGGAAGATGTACAGATGGCCGACAAGCACACGAAAAAATGCTCAACATCCCTGGTTATTAGAGAAATGCAAATCAAAACTACCGCAATATACCACCTCACACGAGTCAGAATGGCCATCATCAATAAGTCCACAAATAACAAGTGCTGGAGGGGCTGTGGAGAAAAGGGAACCCTCCTGCACTGTTGGTGGGAATGTAAGCTGGTACAGCCACTGTGGAGAACGGTATGGAGGTACCTTAGAAATCTATACATAGAACTACCACATGACCCCGCAATCCTACTCTTGGGCATATATCTGGACAAAATTTTGCTTAAAAAAGACACATGCACCTGCATGTTCACTGCAGCTCTATTCACAATAGCCAAGACATGGAAACAACCCCAATGTCCATCGACAGACAATTGGATTAGGAAGATGTGGTACATATACACAATGGAATACTACTCAGCCATAAGAAAGAACGAAATAATGCCATTTGCAGCAGCATGGATGGAACTAGAGACTCTCATACTCAGTGAAGTAAGTCAGAAAGAGAAAGACAAATATCATATGATATCACTCATATCTGGTATCTAATATACAGCACAAATGAACCTTTTCACAGAAAAGAAAATCACGGACTTGGAGAATAGACTTGTGGTTGCCCGGGGAGAGGAGGAGGAGTGGGAGGGATTGGGAGTTTGGGGTCAACGGATGCAAACTACTGCTTATGGAACGGATTTACAATGAGAAACTGCTGTATAGCACTGAGAACTATGTCTAGATACTTAAAATGCAGCACGACAATGGGGGGAAAAATTATGTATACATGTATGTGTAACTGGGTCCCCATGCTGTATAGTGGAGAAAAAAAAATAACAATAAATAAATAAATAATGCTTCAGTCAAAATAAATAAATAAATAAAGATGTGGTGCGTATATACAATGGAATATTACTCAGCCATAAAAAGGAATGAAATAATGCCATTTGCAGCAACATGGATGGACCTAGAGATTATCACACTAAGTGAAGTTAGTCAAACAGTGAAAGATAAACATCATATGCTATCACTTATATGTGGGACCTAAAAAATGGATACAAATGAACTAACTTGCCGAACAGAAACAGACACACAGACTTTGAAATCAAACTTTTGGTTACCAAAGGAGACAGGTAGTGGGGAGGGATGGACTGGGGGCTTGGGACTGGCATATGCACACTGTGGTATATAGAATGGTGGGCTAACAGGGACTTCCTGTTAGCAAAGGGAACTCTACCCAATATTCTGTGATAATTTATATGGGAAAAGAATCTGAGAAAGAATGGATGTGTATACATGTACAACTGAATCACTTTGTTGTACAGCAGAAATTATCACAACATTGTATATCAACTATACTTCAATAAAACCTTAAAAACATTTTTCTGAGTAAAATAGGGTTACCATATGATGTACACGGCAACTGGCTTCCTGCCCATCTGTCTACAAGCATCTGGGTTCTCTACTCAGGGTAAAACATTATAGCAAAAATTAAAATTCTTTATCAGACAGTTTAGAGTGAGAATAATTCTTTATATAATTAACTATAAATAAATTAGAGTGGTAACTTTAAAAATACTTCTGAATTAAGATATGATCCTTGCATTACTTTGTAGGAAAGAGCTGAAAGCCACAAAATCTCCAATAAGGAACAAAACTGGTAAATATTTAAAATATTCTAAATTGCTGAGGTTTAAGAGAATCTTGCAATGCCCTTTAAAATGAAAATAGAAGGTTCTAAGAAGTCTTAAGAAATGTGGTAAGGCTGGAATTATTAGAAGACGAAGAAAGAAGATGGAAAACAAAACAAAGCAAAACAAAAAAACCTGAAAAACAAAACAGGAAGATTCACTGTTGCACCAAGAGTCTGGGAGCTCAAATCATCACCGGTTACATCACTTCTCCAGTTGCAATGAATCAAAGAGTAAGCTGAAAGAGAATGCATGCAGAGCAGAGAACTGTTTTACATGTTTGGCTCAGACACTACTTTCTGTATATAAAAGCCCTACTAGTGGCTCTATTGAGTGAACATTTAACATTTACTATTTTGTTTATAGTGGTTAAAGCAGTAATGTTTGGCCTCATCAGCTTACAAAATAAATCACAGCTGTCCTGAAGCTGAGAAACATGGCTCGGGAAATATCTCCCCTGGAGAGAGGCATCCCTTATATAGGCTTTCGAGAGACTATAGCCATCCTGCAGAGTCTGACCATTTTAGACGACATAACAGCCCTATCTAGACAACCACAAAGGGCTTTGTTGTGCTATGGAAAGCACTAAAAGCCTTTTTTTTTTTTAAGAAGTAGGAAGCATTTACTTCATGTTGCCAACTGACACAAGATAATATTAGAAGTAAAACTAGCTCTCCAAAATTAACTAAAATAACACAAAATCAAAGCCAGTTTTCATGCAATCCAAATTCTCAATGCTTACACAGCCTACTTACCATTAGAAAATCAAGCACAATGAAAGAGGTTGATCAAATGTGTTTTCTGGAATTATTTTCCAAGTTAAGATATCCATATTATACCAGTGTACAACTATTTTAAAAGGCATCATTTAACATAGAATGAAAAAATTCTCTCTCCATTAAATTTTACCCATTTGTCAATTCTAGCTCCAAAAAATCTTCAGAACCCAAACATCACCTTCACCACTACCACCCTTGTCCAAAAAGTGACCTGGGCTGCAACAGCTGGCCCCTCGCCAAGCTCCTTGCCTCCACCTTTCTTCCCCTGTAGTTATTTTCCCTGCAGAATGGCCAGAGTGAGTGTTTTTAAAATGCATCTTAGATACTGTCCTTCTTCTTCCAAAGTCTGTCTAATGGCCCTCATTACCTTCAAAAGAGTGTCCAAACTTCTTTACACAGCCTCCAAGACAGTACTTGATCTGACATCCTCCCACCCCAAACTTTCCCAGTTCTCAGTCTCTTCCCTGGTCAGGAAGATACTTTATTATTAATCTGATTTGTGAGTATGGGAATGAACTGAGAGTGCTTGGCTCAGTTCTCCCCTCTTCCCTCCTGGGTGAAAGCTCGCTTAGGGGGTAACTATCCTCTGCGTCTCCCTGTCCTGAGTCTTCCTGGGGCAAGCCTAGCTGGGCAAATCTGTCCAATTCCAGGAGTTAAGTCAGCAGGCACTTTTGGCTTCCATCCTCCTTCACTATCTATAACAAAGGTGGATTCTGGCCTTCATCTGTTATGCTTTAGTGATTAGTCTTATTTCTTAATTTGTTTAGAACCCATATAAGGGGAAGGGATATTAATTATTAGGGCTACCAAAAAACCTAATACACTGAAAAAAACACATATGCAAGGCCCACACACCTTATGTCTGAGTACAGAAAAGAATCTAGAAATGTTTGTCTCTGGGTAGTGAAGCTATAAGTGATTTATTATCTTCATACCATATGCTTTTCTAATTTTGGATGATTTCTTTTCTTTTCTTTTGGTCTTTTTGAGGGCCGCACCCACAGCATATGTAAGTTCCCAGGCTAGAGGTCGAATCAGAGCTGTAGGTGCTGGCCTACACCACAGCCACAGTGATGCAGGATCCAAGCCACATCTATGACCTGTACCACTGCTCACAGCAATGCCAGATCCTTAACCGACTGAGTGAGGCCAGGGATCAAACCCACATCCTCATGGATACTGGTCGGGTTGGTTACTGCTGAGCCACAACAGGAACACTGGGATGAATTCTTTAAAATCAACTATGGATTATTTTAATCAGAAAAAATAGCCAAATAAACTTTCTTTGAAGGCAATTAAAGAAGACAAAGCCTGGGACCAGGTTTTCAGTGGAAATTATGAGCCATGTTTTGGATACATATCTTATAAAATTGAAGACAGAATTACACAATGATTGTCTCTAATCATGATTATGAAAATGCAGATAAAAGTGTCTTATCTTTTTTACAAACATTTCATAATTACTTTTGCTTTACTATCTTGACTAAATTCAAGTTACCAAATAGCGACAAAAATAACATCATTGATATAATCTCTACAGTCCCTCTGGTTTCTTTATTCAATGTAATGAAAATATAAGATTACACTAACTGCTTCCTTATGATGTTTATACATTTGACTCCATAACAGCAGCTCATATTTTAAGCTGTAGGTTTTTAGTTCATGACCGATTTCCTTTTTTTCTGTCCTAAGTATCAACACACATCCATAAATATTCATAGAAATGTTTGACCCTTATCACATTTAAGGCAAGATTCTTCAGTTTTTACTTACAAGTTAAAATTCTATGTTAACTCAATTTTAATTTTTCTTTGGGCTTCCCTGAGCAACTTTGGTCAATATACGATCACGTAAACCTAAGAATTGCGTGTGCGTGTGTGTGTGTGTGTGTGTGTGTATGTGTGTGTGTGTCTTTTTAGGGCCACACCTGTGGCATACAGAGGTTCCCAGGCTAGGGGTCCGATCAGAACTCTAGCCGCCAGCCTACACCACAGCCAAAGCAACCCAGGATCTGAGCCACATCTGTGATCTACACCACAGCTCATGGCAACGCCAGATCCTTAACCCACTGAGCGAGGCCAGGGATGGAACCCACGTCCTCATGTATTCTAGTCAGGTTTGTTAACCGCTGAGTCACAATGGGAACACCTAAACCTAAGAATTTTTTTCACACATTATTTTCATCAGTTACATTTTTCCTCCTATAAGTCAATGTCTATGCATTGAGGCCATGTGTAAGTTTGACCTTTTTCAGGATACTGCACAAGGCCAATCAGATACCATTCCTGCCATAATGCTATTGCACAGTCATGATGCTGTATTTATGGACTAGAAGATTAAAAAAAAAAAAAAAACAGGAATTCCTGTTGTGGCTCAGCAGAAACGAATCCGACTAGGAACCATGAGGTTGTGGGTTCAATCCCTAGCATCACTCATTGGGTTAAGGATCCAGCATTGCCATGAGCTGTGATGTTGGTTGCAGACGTGGCTCGGATCTGGCATTGCTGTGGCTCTGGCGTAGGCCGGCAGCTGTGGCTCTGATTAGACCCCTAGCCTGAGAACCTCCATATGCCAGGGGTGCAGCCCTAAAAAGACAAAAGACAAAAAACTAGACAAAACAAAAAAAACCACTTCTTTTTAAAATCAGATTAGGTTGTACTCTGGCCTTCTTTGATGGTGAGATCTCCACCAGCAGCAGGGGCTTCAGGAGAGAGGGGGCAGAGCGGTCAGTGCTCATCAAAGTGGTAAAGGATGATTAGGAGGGAACAGATTTGATTTTTAAAAAAAGTTTTTCTACTTATGGAGAAAGTCATAGAAGATACTCAAAAGCTGGTTAAAGACCAATTGAAAGGCTATAAGTGTCAGTCTGAGGAAATGGGAACTATATTCGGTATGTGGTCAGCACCAAAGCAGTGATTACTATACTGAATGTGATTTAAATGGGGTATACCAGACAGGATGGATGGAGAAGGGATATCCAACAACACAGGTGAGAGGTGATCAAAGTCTGAAGTAGCGTGAAGGCAAAAGAGAGGAATTGAGGGGGCAGATGTGAGGGACACACTAAAACATGAAATTTACAGGAGATAGAGGATATTCTGGAGTTCTAAATGGAAAAATTGCAAATTAAGAAAAATAGCAAAGTCAGGAGTTTGGTAGTGCAGCAGGTTAAGTATTCAGCCTTGTCCCTGCAGTGGCCTGGGCCATTGCTGTGGCACAGGTTTGATCCCTGGCCCAGGAACTTGGACATGCTACAGGCCAGACCAAAAAACAAAAAAGAAAAAGTGAAGTCAAAAAGGAAGAGTGAGTTCTAAAGGAAACGAGGAGCTGTGTTCCAGGTATTTTGAGCTTAACATCCTGGTGGGGTTGTTTCACAGGCAACTGAATGTGCCTTCAGAGCACAGAAGCATGTGTAGGATGGAATTAAGAGAAACAGATTCAGGCAGCTATCACTGTAAGTGATGTGATCCGACTCAAATTGTTCATCTGCTTGACAAGAGACCAGGAAAGACGATGTTCTTTTACTCTAATATGGAGACAGTGGGAAACACAGCCTAGGAAGGAGGCTGAGAATAATAAAAATGAGAAGGTAGCCATTGTCACGCATGTCAAGGCCACCACATTGCTTGGAGTTTAGAGAGCAAGAAGGAAGCTGGCAGGAGAAAAGGTTGTTTCAAAGAGTGATACTGTCAACAAGGAGAACAAAGACGAAAAAGTAGTTGAATTTGGTGCTTAGAAAGTCTTTTTTTAATTCTTAAAAACACTGAGAGAGACTGTACAGTGTCTTCTGATAAGTCGTCCAAATACCAGTTTTCCAGCTTCTTCAGGGCCTTTGAAAGCAAAGTAGGTGAAGTGTCTGTTTTGTCCACTGTACTATCCCCAGAACCTAGAATGGGACTTGGGACAGAAAAGGTGCTTAATAACGGCTGTGGAATGAATCACGTGATCTCTCTACTTTCCTTCCACGTATCGGCCCCCTTGTCTTCATTCCCTCCCTATTGAGCTAAGAGTCCATGACCTTACACATGCCGACCAACTGTCTTAGCAACATCCTAAATTAGAGGGCTCCAATATCCTTCCATTACATGTTTCCCACTTTTCTCTCCACTGAGTTTTTAGGATCTTCTCTATAACACTAGTGTCCTGAAATTTCATGATGTGTGGTTGGATGCGAGTCTTTTTCATTCATCATGCTGAGCATCTGATGCGATTTTCCTATGTGGGAAAAAAAATGTTTCCAGTTCTGAGACTGTGAGGGAGGTGGGGAATGGTCAGAATCCTTTCTTACCTAACTGCATTCTCTCTCCTCTTCTCTCTTTCTAAAACTTTCTGGTCAAATGTTGGGCCCTAAATTGACCCTTAAGTCTATCTTTGCTTTCTCACTGTTTTGTTCTACTTTCAAGATTTCCTTGACTATATCTTTCACTACTCCTATGGATTTTCCCTCTAGTATCATCTATTTATTTTCCAAGAGCTCTTTCTTGAACTCTTAGGGTTCACAATTTTTTTGTAGAATTCTTCTTTAGTTTCATGGCTGCAATATTCTCTTTTCTCTCTGAGAATATTAACTATAGGAATTTTTTTCCCTTGAAATACTCTTTGATTCCCACATTATCTCTCTCTCTCTCTCCCCTCTCTGAGATTACTTTAGTCTCTGTATTTCCTGTTAGAGGACTTCTTCAAATGTCAATTGATCCTTGTCTGTCCATTAATACATAAAAGTAAGGCACTAAAAAGCTGATTAGAAACACTATGTCAGGAGGTCAAAATCTTTTATAAAGGGCCAGACAGTAAATATTTTAGGCTTGAAGGGCTAGATAATCTGTTGCAACTACTCAGCTTTGCTACTGTAATGCAAAAGAAGCCACAGATAATACAAAAATGAATGAGCAAGGATGCTCTAATTAAATTTTATTTATGGACACTGAAATTCTAATTTCATGTAATTTGCATGTGTCATGAAATATTTTTATTTTAATTTCTTTTAAACCATTGTGGTAGGCAGCATAATGCCTCCCCCAAAGATTCCTACCTCCCAATTACTGCAGCTTATGAATATGTTATCTTACCTGGCAAGGGGGAATTAAAATTTCAGATTAATGTTGCTAATCATCTGATCTTGAAATAGGGAGATTATTTGCATAGGCGTACTGTAATCACAAGGGTCTTTAAAAGCGGAAGAGGGAAGTGGAAGAGAAGGTCATGGTTTTGTGATGTGAAAAGGACTCAATTCACTATTGCTCGCCCTGAAGATGGAGGAAGGGGGCCACCAGCCAAGGAATGTGGGTAGCTTCTAGAAACTGGAAAGGCAAGGAAATGAGCTCTCCCCTGAAGCCTCTAAAAGGGAACATGATCCCACCAACACCTTGACTTGGAGTTCAGTGAGACTTCCAAAAATCTATGTAAGTGTAAGATAAGACATTTATGTTGTTTAAGCCACTAAGTTTGTGATGTTTGTTAGAGCAGTCATAGGAAAATAAGACAAGCATTTAAAAACGTAAAAACGTAGCTTGCAGGTCATACGAAAATAGGTGCTGGGCTAGATTTGGCACAAGGGCCATAGTTCACTGACCCCTGGAATGGCACTTGCACCAGACTGCCTAGGATTGAACCCTAGTTCTGCCACTTACGAACTGTAATTTTGGGTAGGCATTACAACTTCTCTCTGTCTTAGTTTCTTTATCTGTAAAATAATGACAGTAATACTGCTTCTTTGGCGAGATGGTTGTAAGGATTAAATACAATATTACATGTAAAATGCTTTAAACGCTGCCTGATTCACAGTAAAAACTCGGTAAAAACTAATAATAATAATAATAACAATAGCAGTAATAGTCATCATAATAACAGTAATAGTAATATCAGAGGAGGGGGAGATGAAACACTGTTCTATATGAAGATTTTTTTCACCTTATCTCAGCTTTGCTTGGAATACAAATTCCCTCTAACAGATCTGTCCCAAAAATACTTCTTCAGTCTTCAGTGGCAGTGAGGGAAGGTAAGAGAAGAACAGGATATGGCCACATAGGGTAGAAGAGGGAACTGCGGGATGAGTTTGTCTTGCATGGGCTTGAACCAGCCTATGGTTTCAGCTTCCTCTAGTCGGGCAAGTCAGTTAGCATTCACCCATCTGGTTTCTAGCTTCCAAAAGTGTCTTGACTTCTCTTTTCTACTGTCATCTCCTCTCTAATTCTTTTTGTCTGTGTGGGTTTACGCGTTTAAAAATACCTCTCCTGTCATTTTAGTGGGGTTTCAGGAGGGAGCAGAACTGAATGAATGTGTTTAAGTTACCACGCATAACTTAAAGTCTTAAATTCAATTATTCTATTATTTCTGCCCTCAAAAAATAAGGATAAGAATCATCTACATTTAAAAGAAAAACTTTTAACCTAATTTTTTCAAAACCAGTATACTCTCATTTTTTGAAAGGTTGCTTCCAATAATACGTGACATTTTACAAGACAGCATTAGAAGTAAAACTTTAAAACTTTCACTAAAATAATTGACAAATTAGAACTTAACTTTGGGGCCTACAAGTAATTTCACATAGTTTTAGTGGTCTGTTTGTACTCTGAATCAATGACATTTTTTTTTACGAAGCGAGCTTTGAAAAATACTCATGTTAAAAACACTACAGAATAAGCTATATGTCATATGTTTTCCCTTGAATGTTTATTTAAAAATAATTATAATTCATATCTACTGAAGCACACTAATCAATGAATACAGAGAGCTCTAGGTTATTGATGGTGGTTGTATTTTCATACAATGAATGACTGGCTCTAGCAGGGATCTACATTCTTATTTTGCTAAATCATACTTTTAGTCACCAAAGAATCTGTTAAATTCATGACACTTTCACAGCCACAGTTAAACAGCATCCTGAGATCTAATTTTACCCCTCTACAAAAACTGTAAATCGCCTAGAAGATAAAAAGAAAGGAGGAAGAAGACCAACAGTTATGAAAACCTGTTATGTGCAAGTCCTGTTCTGGGCACTTGAAATCCATTACCTAATATAATCCTGAGAATAATCTGACACGGTGGAGATCATGCCTTCAGTTCATGAATAAGTAAAATGAGGCTACAGAGAGCTTAGGAAGCTCAGCACTGAGGGTCAGGAAGTCTCAAGGATATATAATGCAATTGTATGTCTCAGGTGTCATTTACAGAATGTGCTAGAGAATTATGCAGTAGACTTTTAGCTATCCACATATACTTTCTAAACTCCAAATATTAGGCCTAATGAAAAGACGAAAATCCATATGTGTATTTTTAATATGACTCTCTATATTTTTTAATAGAAAGAACACCATTTTTTCTCAAAGGAAGGTACTAGAACCATTTTCTAAGTCACTTGGTTTTTAAAAATTGTTTTTAAAATATCATTTTTTTCCTCTGTAATGTACTTTCCCCCCAGTAGTCAATATTTCACTGATTTAATTTGAACAACTAATAGTGGGTAAAAGTTGTGAATTATTAAGCTATCAGCCTTTGCAAAAAGAAGGGAAAAGACATTTTTATCATTTGTCTCATTCTTGGTGAGGTGGTAGGTGCTCAAAAAGACCAGGCGAAATGTTCCTGATCTATCTAGCTAGCTAGATGGACACAGATACAGAGCTATGGGAAAAAGTGTGGAAAGATATATATCAGGTAATCTACAAGCCCTAGGGGGTAGAGATTGGATAAGGAAAGTAGAAAAGATGCAATTAATAAAATAATAATAGTAATAATAATTATTATTTTATAACAAGTCTATATATTATGTGTGCAAAATTATGATTCCACTTAAATAAAGCCAATGAGAAAATTCCATTGAAAAAAGCCAATGGGAGCTGTGTCTGCTATTATAAAATTGTCCATGTTATACCTTCAAGTATAAAAAAGCACACTGTATATTCTCTCTATATAAAAACATTTGAATCTGTGTCTATATATAGTTAGAGAGATATTTTATAGATATATATAAAACATATATTAATAAAAGGAAAAGTGTAGAAGGCCATAAATCAGCCTAACCTTGAGTTATCAGAAGGGGATTGGAGATATTTAATGAGCTGTGGAACACTGGATGCAAGCTACAACTGGTGACTTTTTTTCCTGTATCCTTTCTCCTTCATACTCCGTTCTCTTACTCACCAGGGGCTTGTTTGCCCAGAAGCTTATCTCCTATGTAATTACTAGCTCCTGCCCCAGCTTTCTCTCAACGATACTAACCATTTTCTAGCACAGCTGAGAGAATGTGGGCACCTAAACCACCACGCTGGAGAAACGGCTCTGCAGTAGCTCACGGGCTTGAGGCTTTCCTGATAAGGGGTTGGAGTGTGTGATCATTTTCCTAAAAGGACTGCCCTAGAATCTGGGCTAGGGTGGCAGGCCAAAGGAGCAGTAGGAGGCAGTCAGGTGAAGAGTGGGTCAAGTTGCTGGTAGTACCCTATTGCCAAATCAAACTTCAAATATTATTCCCTCCCACCACCTGTGTCTAGGGAAGGCAAAACTCCGTGAATATAATGGGTCTGCATTTTCCTGCCAAAATCTTAGTCAACAAATAGTGACTGCAATACAAGGAAGTACAGCATGTACTTTTAGTAAAGGGTCTAGGATATTGTAGATTCTTGATAGATTTCAAAGAGGTCCAACACAGCTTTGAGCAAAATATGTCCAAAGAATTTGGTAGGTATTTTTATACAAACAGAAAAGGTTACTAGGTATTCATAAGACTACATAAGCTGGAATCTTTTAAAAGCCAAAAATTACACTGGCTTTTAAAAGATACACGAAAACAGCTTTTAAAAACCCACCTATATTAATATAGATGATGCATTTATTCATATAAGGATACATCAAAAATTACTTCAACTTCTCCCTCTCTCCCTTCCCCCTCCCTCTCTCATATCTCTATTTCATTATATTTCATGTAACAAAGATCTTTATGCTACTATTTTTAATGACTTTTTAGAAATAAACTGACAGTCTCATTTTATATTACCTGTTCAGAATACATTCATTCAATCATTCAGTCAACAAATAGTTACTAAGAATCTCTTAAATACTAGATATTGTTATTTGCTCTGAGACTACAACGGGGGACAAAATAGACAATAACCCTTCCCCTCATGAAGCCAATATCCTACTGGAGGGAAACAGCAATAAACAAGCAAAATATTTAGTTCAGTATGTCAGATGGTGATCAGCACTCTGGAAGAAAATAAGAGGGCTAGAGAGTGCCACTGGTGGGGTGAAAGTTGGAATTGTATATAGCGTGGAGACAGGAAAGACCTTGATGAAAAGACAAAATCTGAGCAAATTACTGAAAGAGGTGAGGGAGAAAAACCATGTGAACACCTATGAGAAGAAGGTTGGAGGCAGAAGGATTCAACATATGCCAAGGCCCTGAGTCAGAAGGCATGCTGTTACCTCTCCAATGTCATCTCCCTGTATTCTGCACCACCCTCACTTGACTCCAACCAAGCACTGGCCTCCTTGCTGTTGCTCAAGTTATGGGGGGTGAGGGAACAGGTAGGTAATGCAGACCTGCAGAAGCTACCTGAAGGGATCTTATCAAACTGAAAGACAGCCCATCATCCATCATATGACTGAGAAGGATGCTGGACAAACAGTTCTCTTGGGCAGCAATGTCCAATAGAACCTCCTGCAGTGATGAGAATGTTCTCTATCTGTACCGTCTAATAAGTAGCTAGTATGACTGAGGAACTGAAATTTTAATTATATTTTATTTAAATTACTTTAAATGTAAACAGTCACATGTGGCTAGTGGCTACCATACTAGCCAGTGTAATTCTAGAATAAAAGTAGGTCTTGAAAACAGAGGAATTTATCATTAATGGACATCGTACTTCTAAGAAAAGAAATACATTTCATTTCATTTGCTGAAGTTCAAGCTGCTCCAAGGAGAATTCTAAGATTAAATATGGCAATTATGACAGCTTTACTTAATTGTCAGGAAACATATGTATTGACCATTATTTTCCATGTAGTTATTTGGCTAGTGTGTGGAAAAAAACCATTATTAGGCTTTCTTACCTCAGCTTTAGTGTCTCCCTGTAGATGATTTGTTATTGCTAAAGTAATAGTTAAGAAATTTTTTAATCTATTTTTAAAGCAAATTTTTTCCTGCTAGCAAGTTTTTCCCTCTCAATTTGATTTGTTTCCAGGTGACATACAAACACATAAATGTAAAAATATGAATGAAATATAATGAATAGGATGTAGTATAATAAACTACATATTCATGCATCATTAAATTCTCACTAAATAGGATCAAATACTGTGATTAGAAGAATGGCTTAAAAGATTTGTTATGGGGGAAACTGGCATTCAGATAGCTTTGTTTTCTACACAACTGGATAGGAGATATACTAATTATTTCAAGAGATATGTAACGCCAGTCTTTAAAACCTTTATTCAACTTTATGGAAATACATGGGCTCTAAGAAAAAGGCATATATATGTTTATATATACACACATACATACATATATATTATACACACACATGTATATATGTATATATACACATATACACTATACCAAATACATTACTATTAAAACTACATAAGAAAACTTCATGTTTTAGAATTTCTATGTTTAAATCAACAGCATCCAGAGGAGATGAAAGCCAGTTACTAAAAAATTTATTGCTTGCTTAAAACATAGTTTACAATTCAAAGGATTTTTAAAATCTCTGAGCTGTTATGAAGCTTTATGGGGTTTATAGTGGAGATGAAAACAGAAATAAAAAGATCTGACAAACAGAAAATGCCAAAGATATTTCCAGCATTATCAACATGGATTCTTTTTTCCCTATCATTACTTTTTACCTTCTTCCAAGAAAACTGACTCTAACTCATCTGCCTGAAAAGACAACTTCATTTCCTAGGGCCCCTTTCATAGTGTAAATGCTTGACGTGCAATTTTATATGAAACAATATTATTTTTATAATTTTTTAAAAGAACGAGAATGTGAACTCTATGAAGTTAGGAATTTGGAATAGTCTACAGTATTTCGAGTGTCCAGTAGGTACTTAATAAATCTTTATTAGTAATTTGACTAGAACCTTTTATTAAAATAAGATAACCCATTTGTATTACAACATTAGTATAGGTTTTCATTTAACACTTGTAATCTAGAATCATTGAAAAATTCCTGCTTTATCATCTATACATAAACACAAAAGCCCTTTTTAAAGCTAATTCACAGAATTAGCCAAAGGATTTTATATTCATTATTTCTATGGTTATAGAATTCTATGATCCCTTCCAATTCCAAAATTTATTTATTCTAATAATGACCTAAAACTGAAAAGAGAAAACCTGAAACCTATTCAAATGGAATATCACGGAATATCAGAATAGAATATTGTTTAAATTGCTATAGAAATAATTGCATAACAACTGATGGATGATATTCATGGTTTTCTTAAATCTTTTAAAGGATATTTTCTAGCTCACTGCTTAGTATTGTTTGATATTACCGTCAAATCCTTCACGTTCAAAATCAAGTATATTGAGATATCATATAATAAAGTGTATTGTGCTTTTAAAATTTTATACCAAAAGATCTAGTTTATTTTAAAAACAAAATGTAATACACATTGGAAAATACTGAGCTGGAATGTTTGCTAACATGCTGTTTACTGCAAAAGTTCCAATGTTTTATCAACTAATACTGAAGTTTAAAT
Source organism: Phacochoerus africanus (assembly GCF_016906955.1). Lineage (NCBI taxonomy): Eukaryota > Metazoa > Chordata > Mammalia > Artiodactyla > Suidae > Phacochoerus > Phacochoerus africanus. The sequence continues at coordinate 57,220,378 of NC_062544.1, forward strand.
TAGGGCTAAACTCAGGAAATTGACCCTCATAATATTTTAACATGATGTTTGTCTTTATAAGGTGGTTCTCTTCTAAGAAAAGTGGACTTAAATGTCCTTGACTTACAGTCAAATTTCGGTCCCAGATCTGTATGCTTCCATTCTGGCAGGCAGCTGCTATGAGGTTTCCATCTCTACTATATGTGCATGTGGTAGGAACTACTTTTTTACCCTGCATTGTCCGTGGTTTAAACACACTTTTTTGCTTCTTCGGATTTTCAACTTCCCACGTCCTCACGGTTCTAAAAAGAAAAAGGAAATTTTCACTTATAAAAAAGGAAGGATTTAAGAATATAAAAGAGCCCACAAAATATTGCTTCACATTTTAAGCATATAAATCTAATATTTTTAATGTATTTAATATGTAAATATTTTAATCTAAATATTTTAAATAAAATGTGCACTGTAAAACACTGTCCACTTACAATTGAGGTTACTCACTGAAATAAAGTGAACCATCCAAATTGTGTTGTCATGAAATCAAAGAGCAAGTGGCAGATTTCATTTCAAATCTATCACTTAGTTCTGACCCTCTAAAGCAGTAGCTTCCAAATAATTCTGACCACACACTCTGAACAGTAAAACTACATACACACATTAATTTCTGAATTACTTACATGTGTTAAGACACTGTTTATAACATACACCAGAAAATATATTGAAAAAAAAAAAATGGTCACGAAAAAATGATGTCCTGCTCTAGGGCCCAGGCAAATAGCTCCTGCCTCTGGCAGAGGCTGTCTGCCTCAAGTTTCCACAAAGTAACAAGTAATAGCAGTTTAGAGCTAGGGCAGGGACAGAATGCCCTCTTGCTCACAGTCCCAGGGAAAGGAGTACAGCCACCTAGGGCAGAATAAAATCTGTATGAGAAAAAAAAAAAAAATACAAGAAAACAAAGATCAGTGACTTCATGGCAGAAACCATCCAAGCTAAACTACCATAGAACAACATCTCTAATGTTCTGGGAAAAAAAAAAAAAAGCCAATCTAGTATTCTATAGCCAAAAAAAATAAATTTCAAAATAAGGTGGAATACTTTTTCAGACGAACAAAAGCTGAGATAATTCATTTCCATCAGATTCGTACTATAAGAAATGTTAAAGGAAATTATTCAGAAAGAACAAACATGACACAAATGTAAATCTAAATCTACACTAAGAAGTGAAGGGTGCAACATATGATAAAAATGAAAGTAAATGTAAAAGACACTTTTCTAAATGTTTAAATCTCTTGAAAATATAAATGGCTATAAAGCAAAAATAATAATATTATAAAGTTTGTAAAATAAGTTCAAGTAAGTGACATGACCAAAGTAGCTCAAAGATTGGGAGAGAATAATGAAAGTATACAGTTTTATACTATATATTTGAAATGGTAAAATATTATTTGAAGAGAGACTTTGCTACATTAAAGATGTATATTACCAACCCTCAAGCAACTGCTAACACACTTTTATAAAAAATACATAATAATGGAGAACAAAATGGAAAACAAAAATTAATCCTATCAAAATAGGAAAAAATAATAATGGGATAAATATAAAATAAATAGCAACATGGTAGGTTTAAATCCAACCTCATCAATAATTACATTAATTGGAAATGGCCTAAAAACTCTCACTAAAAGGAAAAGACTGTCAAATTGTATTAGATAAAAGCAAAATTCAGCAGAGTCTGTGTTTAAAAGCACATAAGGAGCTCCTGTCATGGCTCAGTGGTCAACAAATCCGACTAGAAACCATGAGGTTGTGGGTTTGATCCCAGGTCTCGTTCAGTGGGTTGGGGATCCAGCATTGCCGTAAGCTGTGGTGTAGGTTGCAGACGCAGCTCGGATAGCACATTGCCATGGCTCTGGCGTAGGCCAGTGGCTACAGCTCCAATTAGACCCCTGGCCTGGGAACCTCAATATGCTGCAGGTGCAGCCCTAGAAAAGACAAAAAGACAAAAAAAAAAAAAGCACATAAAAACCTTTAAAGACCTAATCATTTAACAGTAAAAGGATGGAAAAAAGATGTGCCATATAAACATAATCAAAAGAAGGCTAGAGTGATTATATTAAAGTCAAAGTGGACTTCGAAACAAGCAATAAAACTAGAGACAAAGAGGAAAATTTCATAATGCTAGAGTCAAATGATCAAGAAGACATAATGATCCTAAATGTATATCCTCCTAATAACAGAGCTTCAAAATATGAAAGCAAACTTAATAGAAATAAAAGAAGGAGTTCCCACTGTGGTGCAACAGGATTGGCAGCATCTTGGGAATGCCAGGAGAAAGGTTTGATCCCCAGCCTGGCACAATGGGTTAAGCATCCAGTGTTGCCACAGGTGTGGCCTAGGTCACAACTATAGCTTGGATCTGATCCCTGGCCCAGGAACTCCCTACGCTGCAAGGAGGCCAAAAAAAAAAAAGAAAGAAAAATGAAATAAAAGAAGGACTATCAAACCCATAGCTTAGAGCAAACATATATCTATACACTTTTTTTTTTTTTATCTCTTTGCCTTTTCAAGTGCCGCTCCCATGGCTAGGGAGGTTCCCAGGCTAGGGGTCGAATTGGAGCTGTCATCGCCGGCCTACACCAGAGCCACAGCAACTCGGGATCCGAGCCGCGTCTGCAACCTACACTATAGCTCACGGTAATGCCAGATCCTTAACCCACTGAGCAAGGCCAGGGATCGAACCCGCAACCTCATGGTTCCTAGTTGGATTTGTTAACCACTGAGCCACAAGAGGAACTCTAGCAAATGTATATCTATACACTTTAGCACTCCTCTCTCAGTAACTAATGAAACAAGAAGACCTTCTCTTCCTTAAAAAAAAAAAAAAAAGAGAGAGACCTTAAAAACTCTAACAAACAAGCTGAGCTAATTAACATTTATATAACACTTCACCCTACAATTGGATGCACATTCTTTTATACATTGAACATTCATCAAACTAGACCACATTATGGGCCATAAAACAAATCTAAACCTACTAAAATGACAGAAATCATAGAAGACATGTTCACTGTCCAAAAAATAAAACAAGATATATGATCCATAACAGAAATATATCTGGAAGTATACCTCTTCCAAAACATTCGGAAATTAGTAAACACAATTCTAAATAATCTATGGGTCAAAGAAAAAAATCAATCATAAGAGATATTAGACAACACTTTTGAATCCAAAAACATGAAAATACAATATATTGAAATTCATGGTATTGAACTAAAGTAGAGCACAAAGGGAAAAATCAGGCATTAAGTGTATCTGTTAGGAAAAAAAGGCCTCATATGAATTACCTAAAATTCAAACTAGAAAAAAAGAGAAAATAGTAAATCCAAAGCAAGCAGAAGGAAATGAGAATACACAAGAATAAAACAAAAAACAGAAAACCAGAAGAGAAACCAAAAGCTGGTCTTAGAGTCGATCAATACAATTAATCAACTTCTGGGTGAATTTATGAAAAAACAGAAATTGGAGACAAACACCAATATCTTGATGTTTAATTATGTAAATTAAGTACATAATTTAAAATCTTCCCACTAAGGTGACTTCATTGTTGAATTCTACCATATATTTAAGAAAGAAATAATGTCTTAAGAAAAGGCTCCTTACTGAATGGGAAAAGATATTTGCAAAGATATATCTGACAAGGGGTCAATACCCAAAACATACAGAGAACACATACAGTGCAATATCCAAAAACACAAACAACCTGATTTTTAAATGGGCAGAGGATCCAAATAGACATTTTTCCAAAGAAAACACATAGATGGTTAAACAATACAAGAAAAAATGATTAACATCAAGGAAATGTAAATCAAAACCACAATAAGGTATCATCTCACACCTGTCAGAATGGCTATTATCAAAAAGACAACAAATAACAAGCATAAGCAAGGATGTGGATAAAAGGGAACACCTGGGCACCGCTGGTGGGAATATAAACTGGTGCAGTCATTATGGATAACACTATGGAGATTCCTCAAGAAATTAAAAATAGGGGAGTTCCTATTGTGGCTCAGCAGGTTAAAAATCTGACTAGCATCCATGAGGACGCAGGTTCGATCCCTGGCCTTGCTCAGTGGGTTAAGGATCTGGCATTACCATGAGCTTCAGCATAGGTTGCAGATTCAGCTCAGATCTGACATTTCTGTGGCTGTGGCATAGGCTGGCACCTGCAGCTCCGATTTGATCCCTAGTCTGGGAACCTCCATATGCTGCAGGTGCAACCATAAAAACAAAAACAACAACAAAACAATAAAAACCAGAAACCATACAATCTAGCAATTCCACTTCTAATTACTTAATCCAAGGAAAACAAAATACAATTTGAAAAGATATATGTGCCACCATGTCCAAGGCAGCTTTATTTACAAGAGCCAAGCTATGGAAGCAACCCTAGCGCCCAATAACATTATGAATGGATAAAGGTGTGGTTATATATACATACATATACAGATACAATGGAATATTACTCAGCTATAAGAAAGAATGAAATTTTGCCATTTGTGACAATATGAATGGACCTAGAGAGTATTATGCTAAATGAAATAAGTCAGACAGAGAAAGACAAATATAGTATTATTTCACTTACACATAGAAATTAAAAAAACAAGACAAATGAACAAACAGAACAGAACAGGTACAGAATCATAGATAAAGAGAACAAACAAGTGGTTACCAGAGGGTAGGAGGTGAGGGAAGGAAAGGAAAAGGTGAGGGAGATTAAGAGATACAAACTTCCAGCTGCAAAATAAATGGGTCACAAGTATGAAATGTACAGTGTGTATTATAGTTAATGTAAGAGATGTAAGATACAGTTAATGTAATATAAGCTACATTAATGTAATGTAAGATACAGTTAATGTACAGTGTGTATTATAGTTAATGATTAAGAGCTATAAACTTCCAGTTGCAAAATAAATGGGTCACAAATATGAAATGTACAGTGTGTATTATAGTTAATAAATACGCAATCTTTATATGGTGACAGACAGTAACTAGGCTTTTCCCGGTGATCATTTAGAAGTGTATAGAAATAGCAAATCACTATGTTATACAATCAGAATTAACATAGTATTGTAGGAAAAATATACTTAAAAAATAAACAAACACAAGTTCCTGTGTCCATGAGGATGTGGGTTCAATCCCTGGCCTCACTCAGTGGGTTAAGGATCTGGCATTGCCTCAGCTGTGGCATAGGTTGCAGATGCAGCTCAGATCCAGCGTTGCCATGGCTATGGCATAGGCCTGCAGCTGCAGCTCCAATTAGACCCAAAGCTTAGGGACTTCCATATGCCACAGGTGCAGCCCTAAACACCCACCCCCACCCCCCAAAAAAATCTCACAGAACTAGATCAGATTTGCAGTTCCAGGAGTGAGGAATTGGAGGAAGGCAGGCAGTCAAAAGACACAAACTTCCAGGTATAAGATAAATGAGTACTAGGAACAGAGAATTAACACTGTGGTTATGCTATACATGAAAGTTAAGAAAGTAAATCCTAAGAGTTCTCACCACAAGAAAAAAATGTTTTCTATTTAATTTTGTATCTATATGAGATGCTGGATGTTCACTAAACTTACTGTAGTGATCGTTTCATGATGTATGTAAGTCAAATCATTATGCTGTACTCAAACTTATACAGTGTTGCATGTCAATTATATCTCAATAAAACTAGAAGAAAAAACAAAAATAAAAACATTCAGAGTTCCTGTCATGGTGCAGTGGTTAACGAATCCTACTAAGAACCATGAGGTTGCAGGTTTGATCCCTGGCCTTGCTCAGTGGGTTAAGGATCCAGCGTTGCCATAAGCTGTGGTGTAGGTCGCAGATGCGGCTCGGATCCTGCATTGCTGTGGCTCTGGCGTAGGCTGGCAGCTACAGCTCGATTAGACCCCTAGCCTGGGAACCTCCATATACCTCAGGAAGCTGCCCTAGAAAAGGCAAAAAGACAAAAAAAAAATAATCCAATATTAAGCAAAAAAGGAAGGAAAGAAGGGAGGGAAAGAGAGAGGGAGAGAGGGAGGGAGGGAGGAAGGAAGGAAGGAAGGAAGGAAACTCTACAAACTCTTTCAGAAAATAGAAGAGAACACTTCTCAATTCATTCTATAAGGCCAGCATTACCCTGATGCCAAAACCAGTCACTACAAGACAAAACTATAGACCCATATCCCCAGTGACACAAAAATTCTTAACAAATTATCAGTGCATAAAACTGGCAGTGTATAAAAATGATATTATGACATGATTCAGTGTTATTTAAACCAGGAATGCAAAGGAGGATTGGAAGGACTGAAAAAACAGACTAAAAAGGGAAAAAAGCTATCTGATTATCTCAATTGATTCAAAACAGGCATATTACAAAATTATATATGTATGACTGGGTCACTTGCTGTACAGCAGAAACTGGCACAATATTGTAAATCAACTATATTTTCATTTAAAAATACAAAAATAATTCAACATCCACTCCTAATTAAAAATAGAAACAAAAAGCCTCTCAGTAAACTAGGAATAGGATGGAATGTCTTCAACCTGATAGAGTACATCTATGAAAAACTTACAGGTAATATATTTAATGGGGAAAGGCTGAATGCTTTCCTCTTACACTTGAGAACAAGGCAATGAACTCAAACCATCACCATTTTTGTATACTGAAGATGCCAGCCAATGCAATACGGTAAATAAAAGAAATTAAAGGCTTACAGAATGGAAAGAAGAAATAAAACTTTTTAAGAGAGACCACAGGATCATCTATACAGACAATCCCAAGAATCTACAAAAATGCTACTAGAACTAATAAGTGAGTTAGCAAGGCCACAAGATACAAGGTAAATAATCAAAAATCAACTTTATTTCTCCTGCCTAGCAACAAACAACTGGATGCTGAAATTATGACAATAATACCATTTATAATAGTATGAATAAATATGGAATCTGTCAAGATATGCATAGTATTTGTATACTAAAAACCAGAAAACATTTATGAGAGAAACACAAATGAGAAGATACACTATATTCATGGGGTCAATATTGGTAAGATTTCAATTCTTCCCAAATTAATCTTCAGATTCAATGCAATCTCAATCAAATTCCAACAGAATTTCCTTGGGGTAGAAACTGAGAATGCTGATTCTAAGAATCACATGGAAATGTAAACAACTTGGAACAGCCTAAACAATTTTGAAAAAGACCAAAACTAGTAAACTCACTCTATGCAGATTCCCATATTACCTTTTAACTTTATAACACCAATCACCTAAGCTATAATTATGTATATTGACATATACTTCTTCTACAAGAAGAATTCCTCTGGGGCAAGGGCTCTGGGTTTTTGTTTGTTTGTTTTATTTTATTTTATTTTTATTTTTGTATGCTTAGGTTCTACCCCATCTCTTGAATATAACACATATATATAATAGAGATGAAACACATACTAAGCCCCTAATAATGGATTGTTGAACGGATGAAAGAGATTCACTGCCTATCCAAGTTTTTATTGTTGTTATTTGTTCAAAACTCCCCACAGCATATGGAGTTCCTGGGCCAGGGATCAGATCTGAGCCACAGTTGTGACCTACACCACAGCAGCAGCAATGCTGGATCCTTTAACCCACTGTGCTGGGGCAGTGGATCAAACCTACGTCCTGGTGCTGCAGAGATGCTGCCAATCCTGTTGCGCCACAGGAGGAATTCCTATCCAAGCATTTTAGCAATCAATTTTATTGAAATATAAACAACATACAGTGAAACACGATTTTTTTTTTTTTTTGCCATAGCCAGAGCATACAGAAGTTACTGGGCCAAGGATTGAAGTACACAAGCACACCCATGCCAAAGCAGTGGGTTAATCTCTAGGCTACCTGAGAACTCCTGCAATTGATTTTTAAATGTATAGTTTTCAAGTAGCCAGCATCTGCTGTCAAAAATTTACCATTTATTCCAAATGAAGGGTTGTTTTTTGTTTTTGTTTTAATAACTGTTGCAAGTCTTCCCCCTAAGCTTTGCTTAGGAATTTAATCAACTAACATTAACATTACCAAACCCTACTTTTCAGAGCTGTGGAACCCAGTGCCTGACATAAGACCGCATTGACTGATTTTAGGAATTACTAACTAGCAAAATATAAGCTCAGAAAAGGCTTTGGGAAGTTTCCATTGTAGCTTAGCGGAAACGAATCCATGAGGACACAGGTTAGAACCCTCGCCTTGTTCAGTGGGTTAAGGATCTGATGTTGTCATGAGCTGTGGTGTAGGTTGCAGACACAGCTTGGATCTGGTGTTGCTGTGGCTGTGGCATAGGCCGGCAGCTGCAGCTCTGATTTGACCTATAGCCTGGGAACTTCCATACACTATGAGTGTGGCCCTAAAAAGAAAAACAAAAATTCTACAAATAACAAATGTTGGAGAGGGTATGGAGAAAAGGGTACCCTCGTGTACTGTTGGTGGGAGTGGGAACTGTTCCACTATGCATTCCCCCGGAAACACGGGGCAGCCAAAAGAGGAAAGAAAGGGAAAAAAAAAAAAAAAGAATCTGACTGCAGCAGCCCAGGCTGCTGTGGAGGCAAATGGGTTAAAGGATCCAGCGTTGCTGTGGCTGCAGCATAGGTCGCAACTGTGGCTAGGATTCAATCCCTAGCCTGGGAACTTCCACATGCCTCAGGTGTGGCCATGAAAAAATACATAAAATAAAGCCTTAGCCCCACTCAATGTAGTCTGTACTGTTTACTTGTCTCTGTTCGTTAAGTTTTCCACAGTTAATATGCACAAAAGTTGAGAAATACTTCATGTGACTTTTCTTTTTACCCTCAGCTCTACAACAGTGGAGATAAATTATGATAGTTTCTCTCCCTCTCTTTTTTTTTTATAACTGAACATTTCCAAAAGTCAAATGATACTTCAAAACTATGATATGAAAGGCCCCACATAAATACTATAAAATATCATTTTCATTATCTGGCTTGTTTAAAGTTTTTCATCTCTAAAACTGGGATAATAATACCAACAATGAGGGGTTGTGAAGATTAAGTGAGATTAGGGATATAAACGTGTCTAGGACAGTACTTAGAACACAGTAGGCCCTCAATAAATACTAGGTTCTTTCTGCTTTTCCTCTTAGGCCAAAAATAAAATATTAATGCTAATAAACCCAACAACTAAGTATGGTCCATTTATTTTAGTGGTATATTAATAGGTTGAGCTAATTTTCAAAATAACAGAAAGAAAAAAAAATAGCTAACCTAGCATATAGATGTATGAAATATAAATTTACATAGCATTCAATGTGACTAATTACACTATGGTTTTATGGCTCTGATTCTCTGAATCTATGCCTGAAAAAAATGGATGTTAAAGTGCTAGGCCATTAGGTATCTGTCAAAACATTTTATGCTGAAGAACACGTATTTTGAAACTTGGAGTGAGATCTGGTCTTGTAAAATTAAAACTGTGTTTCATTTAAAAAAAAAAAAGATTTAAAAATAGAAGAAGGATCTGCCTGAGCCTTTGTGGACACAAAATGAAAACACCCAGAAGACAAGAAAAAGACACAGGTGGGGTCATTACATCGCCCCAGGCACAAATGCTTTCTATCTTAAAATTTTGAATTCTTTCCAGATACAAGCTCTAAACTTTCTGGCATCTGCTGCATAAATGCATCACAGCATTTGGCAGAAGTTAGGGAAGCATTAATTTTGCATGGAAATCACTTAAGAGATCTTGGTTTAATTTTTCTCGAAAGACTACACAAGCAGCGTGAGTGATGTAAGAATCTGAAACTCAATGGCTATAGTGGCAGAATAAATCCAACAAGAACAACCTTTTCTTCAAAAGTGCCCAAATATTAAAGGTATTAGCCCACAGAAATGGGGAAAGTGTTTGAACTTCTATATAAACCCACAATAATCTTTATAAACATATATAATTCACATTATACACACACAGTAATTGCAATAAAAATGTAGTTCCATTTAGGAGAAATGTATTTCATGTTAATGTTCTGTACTTATAATTATTAAAATTAGGTCTTACGAAATCTTGACTTAGAGTAAGGATGAACACTACAATAAATAACAACTTATACCCGTACAGTATGGCCAACTGATTTTCAACAAAGATGCCAAAATAATTTCATGGAGAAAGAATGATCTTTTCAAAAGATGAGAAAAGAGGAAAATGACAAATGAGAAAATGAGACAGCCAGATATCTATAAGCAAAAAAGATGAATGTGGACCTTTACTTCACACCATATAAAAATTAACTCAAAATAGATCACAGACATAAATATAAAACTCTTAAAACATGACATTGGATTAGGGCATGCTTTCTTAGATATAACAATAAAAGCACAAATGATAAAAGGAAAAAAAGGTTAAGTTGGACATCATCAAAATTAAAAATGTACATGCTTTAAAAGCTACTATAAAGAAAGTTTAAAGAAAAGCTATAGACTTGGAGAAAATATTTGTAAATCATATATCTTATAAGGGACTGGTATTGAGAATACTTAAAGAATTTTTACAATTCAATAAAAAGATAAGTGACCCACTTTTTTTTTTTTTTTAGGGCCACACTTGCAGCATACGGAGGTTCCCAGGCTAGGGGTCAAATCGGTGCTACAGCTGCCAGCCTACACCACAGCCCCAGCAACATCAGATCTGAGCCGCATCTGCAACCTACACCATAGCTGATGGCAATTAAGCCAGACCCTTAACCCACTGAGTGAGGCCAGGGATCGAACCCGCAACCTCATGGTTCCTAGTTGGATTCATTTCCGCTGCACCATGATGGGAACTCCTGACCCACTTTTTTTTAAATGGGTAAAAGATTTGAATACATATTTCACTAAAGAATATATACAAATGCCCAATAAGCACAGAAAAAGATGCCTGACGTAATTTGTTACTAAGAAAATGCAAATGCAAAAGGATGGGGAAAAAATGTAATTGTAATGTATACATGTAAGGATAACTTGATCCCCTTGCTATACAGTGGGAAAATAAAAAATTTTTTAAAAAAAGAAAATGCAAATCAAAATCACAGTAAGATACCACTTCATAGCTATTAGACAGCAATAATCAAAGGCAGACAATTATAAGTGTTGGTGAGGAAGTAAGGAAACTGGAACCCTCATACTTTAATGGTAGGAACATAACATGGTGGAGCCATTTTGGAAAACAGTTTGGCAGTTTTGTAAAATAGTAAATACAGCTTTGCCACATAATAGCATTTGCACTCCTAGGTATCTACCCAAGAAAACTGAAAACATAACCCCATGCAATAACTTCAAAATGAATCTTCATAAAAACATTATTTATAATAGCCAAAAACTGGAAACAATCCCAATGTCCATCAACTGATGAGTGGATAAACAAAATGAAATTGTCATACAATGGAAAATGACTGGTTTGGCAATAAAGAAAGAAAAAGGAGTGATGTGCACTATAGTATATGATCTTCTTGAGGCTCCCATAACAATAACTACAAACTGTGTGGCTTAAAACAATAGAAATTTATTCTTTCACAGTTTTAGAGACCAGAAGTCTACTCCGTCTGGAGGCTCTGCAAGAGAATTCCTCCTTGCCTCTACTAGCTTCTGGTGCCTGTGAAAACTGACTGGCTTCACTGGCTTATAACCACATCCCTCCGATCTCAGACTCTATCTCTACATGGCCTCCCCCTCTGTATATCTTCTCCCTTTTTTGTCTCTTATAGGGGGACTTGTCCCTGGATTCAGCGCCCACCTGGATAATCCAGGATGATTTCATCTCAAGATCCTTAACAATGACATCTGCAAAGATCCCTTTTCCAAGTAAGGTAAATATTCACAAATTCCAGGAATTTGATATAGAAATACCTTTCATGGGCTACCACTCAACCCACTACACACTGTAACACATGGATGAACCTCAAAACACATTATTGCTAAGTAAAAGAAGCTAGACACAAAAAGGTCATATATTGTATAATCCCATTTATCTGAAATGTCTATAAAAGGCAAATATTTAAATGTCTATAAAAGGCAAATACAGAAAGCAGATTAGCGATTCCCAGGGCTGGGGGTTAAGAATGGGAAATGACTAAACAAAAATTCTTTTTAGGGCGATGGAAATATAAATTAGATCATTGTGATGATTACCCAACTCTGTAAATATACTAAAAATCATTTAATTACCCCATCCTCTTCTAGTTTCAGCTGCAATCAGTATAGCTGAATGTCTCATTAAATTTCTAGAAAAACCATCAACAATTAACATTTCTGAGGATCACTTTCAAAAACCTCAGATGTGGAAGTCGACCAAATGGAATTAGAAGAGACTCAATTTAAAATATATATCAGTATTCTTATTGGGCAAAAATTATGCCCTGATTTTATAAGCCAAATAACCCTGAAGCTCTTTACAAAACACTTTTAAAACCTTTTATTTCATTAAGTCAAACAAGAGAGATAGGGTTTAGTATGTAGATTAAGAAGCAAAGGATCCTGAATTACACAGAGTTCTAGTTTGAGTGACCTGCTGGATCACGAGAGATGAAGCAGTACTCAACAGCTTCCTACCAACATGAAACTAGGACCCTATAGATAACAAATATCAAATGTTCAACTGCTTAAAGGTTTGTGTACACACAGGGAATACATAAATACATATTATATATCCATATCTATTTCTCAATTAGTGAGCTTAAATTTAGGAAGAGAGGAGAAAAAAAAAGAGGAAGGAGAAGGGAAAGGAAAACTACATATTCAGATATACATCCAATTATGTTAAAGCAGTAGGTTCCTTTGTTCCAGCTAAACCCTTCTACTTTAACTTATCATGAAGCTCATGAGAAAAATAGTATATAGTATTTTAACAGAACACCCTTCAGCTAGATGCTGAGAATTATGCTACTCGGACTTATGAAAAAAATGCTACGAGTTTTTCAAAAGACTATATGACTAAACACTTTCTAAAATGCTGAATTAAAAATCTGCTAAACAGATACCCATTTCAACTCTGTTTATTCTCTTTATATCTAGCATCATTTTGTATATATAATAGGCTTTCAATAAAATTAAAATCCTATATCAGGCATATCTAATTAATATATATTTATATAATTAAATATGTATTTTTAATATGTATATTGTCATTATCTATCTATATAACTTTATTTTTTTCTTTTCTTTTTAGGGCTGTACCAGCAGCTTATGGAAGTTCCTAGGCTAGGGGTCGAATCAGAGTTGAAGCTGCCAGCCTATGCCACAGCCACAGCAACACTAGATCTGAGCTGCATCTGCGAATTACACCACAGCTCACAGCAACACTGGATCCTTAGCAGGGCCAGGGATCAAACCCACATCCTCATGGATATTAGTTGGGTTTGTTACCGCTGAGCCACCACTGGAACTCCCTCTTATCTTTCAGTACTACTGTACTTTTTGAGTTCTCCTGAAATTCTCCTCAACATAACTTGCTCCAATTAACTTTTGTTGAGCCTTGAGTACTGTTCCTAGCTCTGAAGAAAAAAGGATTAACTAGGACAGGGCCTTTGCCTTCATGGAAATCACAGCTGGGCTGGTGGGAAAATGTACAAACAATAAGCCATACATAGGGCCATAATTCAACAAATATATATTAAATACTTTCTATAGGCTAGAAAGACTATAGACTACCTGGGAATACAAAGGTGCATGTTCTCCAAGAACAAACTAGTGGAGGAGAAAAATTGGGGGGGGGGGACATTATCACGTCATGAGGCAGCATCCAGAGATGGGAAGGAGGTAGTTCATTTGAAAAGATCTGGAAAGGATTTCTCAGAGGTGTGTTTTCTGGGAAAAGTTAAGATTCTGCAAATGAAACTCATAGTTGGGGGAGAGGGATGAATCTGGTAGAGAAGATGGTAGAGAAGATGCAAAGATAAGGGGGCCTGCAAAAGCACAGCTTATTCTAGGAACATGTGGTTTGCTTTGACAAGAGGATGAGCTTCCCTGTGGGCAAGGAGAGGATGAGACTGTTAACAATCACTAGCAATTATCAGACTGTAAAGGGTACCCTATAAACTGTCCTTGGATCATAGGCTTTACATTCCAGGACACTATGGAGACACTAAAAAGAGTTATGGCAAGTTACATAATCAGACCTGTTTTTCAGAAAACCACTTATGATGGTAGTGGAAAAGATTGCTTGGAGGGGCCAAGTCCGCAGGCTGAAGAGCCCAGAGGAGAGATGATCGAGGCCTGGGCTAAGGCAATGAGGCAGAGAGGGTGGGGGATGCCATTCATTCAGTGAGAACAAGCTGTGGAAGATGTGATAAAAGACAAAGATAATAATATTAAAGGAGGAAAGAGCAGGTCAAGGGTTAGGTTTAAGTGTGGTGGCCAGGGGGGGAATCTTGTGGTGTAGGGCAGGGAGAAGGAATATAATTAAAGAGTCATTAGAATGCAGACAGAGATACAACTATGGCAACTCCAGAAGACACACCACCATGGAACAGAAAGTTAAGGCATGAGCAGTGAAAAGGAGACAGACAAGAGACAAGAGCTATGAGAGGCAGGAGAGGACAGCGTCAGCAAAGACAAAGGAGAAAGTTTAAAAGGAAGGTATGATCAAGAATGTCAATTCCAAAGTCAACTAAGGACTAAAAGGGCTTCATTGGATTTAACAGATGACAGTCATAGACAAGGCCCGCAAGAGCAGTTTTAGTAGAATGACGAGGCAGAGGAGTTCCCGTCGTGGCGCAGTGGTTAACGAATCCGACTAGGAACCATGAGGTTGTGGGTTCGCTCCCTGGCCTCACTCAGTGGGTTAAGGATCCAGCGTTGCCATGAGCTGTGGTATACAGACGCAGCTTGGATCCCGCTGTGGCTGTGGTGTAGGCTGGCAGCTACAGCTCCGATTCGACCCCTAGCCTGGGAACCTCCATATGCCGCAGGAACGGCCCTAGGAAAGGCAGAAAGACCAAAAGAAAAAAAGAGAGTTAAATTTTACCCCCAGCAAAATTAGGACTTAAGACAGCACCTCAGGTAGCCTTGAAAAAACCTCTCTGAGGAGGTGGGGGGCCGGGGGCTAGGACTTGTCGGAGTTTGGCAACAAAGGGCAGGCGGCAGGAACAAAAGAGGTCTTGGCTCACTCAAGTCATTCCTTTGATATGCACCTCAGCTACCCCTAAGGGGCTGGTATCCTAAATTTTCACAGCCCTAGGGGCTCACTGCTCACCCTTGGAGGTGCCTGCTTTCACAGATTACTGTGACATCCTTTGTTTCAACCACTTAACTACAGGGGCGGGAAGTATTCCAGAGCTATCACTGCCCACAGAGGCAGGGGGAAATAATATCGGTGTGTATGATAAAGGTGAATGGGAGGTGCGTGCAGCCAGGCACATTTTACAAAAGTGTGTTGCTGGTCTTGTGATGGTGACTACTAGTCACACGGTGCAAACTTCACCATGAGGATTTGAGTGTTTTTCTAAACATGAGGAGATGCAAGAATTGGGCACCTAAAACCTTCTCCTAAAAATATCTGCCTCTCTGAAGACCTGTTCTTCCAGTTCTCCCAGAGCACAGAGCGCTTCATTCCCGGTTTCCACCCTAGCTCCACTCAGTGGGTGCTGCGGGTCAGCAGCTGCAGTGGCTCATGCTTAAATCCATGTAGAGGCTGACGGCAAGTGACAGCAAGTGCCAAACTCCAGCTCACATAACACAATACTGTAAATCAACTATGCTTCAAATAAAAATAATAAAGTTGAAAAATTAAAAATTCAGATAGGAATCAACAAAACCTGGTTAGGATGAAAAGAAACAGAACTAAGGAAGAGAGGCTGAGGAGAGGATGTTACATTTGATTTGCTCCTAAATAGGAAGAAGGGGTTGTGGGGCAGATTTTGAAGGAGGGAAATAGAAACTGCTTCTAACAGTACACATTTCTGACCAATTGGAAATGAATATGAAGAGGTCACTGATGAAAGCCAACTTCTGGAGAGGGCACTGAGAACAGAGAGAAGAATTCTGTCACCCTCCCACTGCATTTCTAGATATCTGATCAGGGGAAATTCACAAGAAATCTACCTGGGACATAAAACAAGTCACTCAGTACTAGTCCATAATTAATTACTCTTATAATATGCATCAAAATAAGAAATCATATATAGATTTGGCCTTAAAATGTGCAGAAATATGTAGTATGCCTACAATTATAAATGACTGAATTTTATGTTAAGAAGCAATTGCTATCTTCTGACAAGCGCGGTACAAAGCCCAGTGGGTGGAGATGGAGAATGAGGAGATATGGAGGAAGAGGAAAGAGAATATGGCAGCCAACACAGGATAAAGTGGGTATGACACATCCTACAGAAATCTGCCTCCACCCACCCTCCACTCTGCTGTGCCAGGGCTCAATAGTATTTCTGGACCAATTTCTCCCTGGATATTAGCAGGTGCAGGCAGGCTTTCCAACAAGCCACTGAAGGATGGGACCATTATTCTTCATGATTACAGCCATGATACTTTAATTTTGTAATGCCTCTGAAATACAATACATATATGAAATTTTCACTTGACCAACCACATTTTAAAGCAGCAGTCTCCACATCTGCAAAACAGATTCTAAAGATAACATTTTATGTGCCAAAGAATGATTTAGCACAAATTTGAAAATGCGATAAATATTCTTCTTTGGAAAAGGAATGGATGGTTTTTTCCTGACTGAAAAGTTAAACAATGCTTAATCAAGTTGTAGAGTTAAGTAGTGAAGTCAATGTTACTCTAGAAGTTTACACTAAAAATAGTGAACCTTTTCAACATATCTAACAAATTAATCAACAACAAAACTCTAGTACCTGAAGGACTATTTCCAGAAATAACAAATGCCAAACTATGTTTAATAATGAATTCAGAATGTTGAATTAATAATCTGAATAAAAGCTAAGATTTGGATTAATAATCATGACAGATGACATTTAAGTGCTCATAACAAAGCAAGCACTATTCTAAGCGTTTTATCATTCAATCCTCACAACTCTATTAATACCCGCTTTATAGAAGAAAACCAAGGCACAAAAGGATTAAGTAATAATTACTGTTAATATTCAGATAATAGGAAAAATCAACTACTCTAGCTATTGCCCACTCACGTTTCAGAGTGTTGTCTATATGCATCCATGAAAACAGGTACTGTCACAACAATTTTGAATTAATAGGCCATAAATATTGGTGGATCGAGTAATAATTTTACTTGAGAAAGAATACTGCAATATTTCCACACCTATAAAACTAGTGCAAAATAAAGTTGAATATTATTTGTAGTTTGCATCTTTTAGGAATAAGCAGTGACTCTGAAAGGCTACCATAAAGTATACTATGTTACAGAAATACAGTCCTTACTATTTAACAAAATAAATACCAACTTTTCTCTTCCAATGAAGACAGTGAGTGAGAAAACATTTTCAAAAGGATACAAGGAAAAGAGATTCCAATTATTATACCTGCCTCTCTCAGCCCCCACCCCTCACATCTTCCCAGACTTCTGACAGACTGGCTTACAAGCCAGGCATTTCTCCCTTGAATAAATTCTGTTAGACACTCTTTAAAAATACCTCTAGGGGAATAAATTCTCTGTGTGTAAGGAAGGAAGACCAGCATGGAGAAGAATCAGCAGCAGCTGAGGTACAGAATTTAAATGGGGAAATCAATAAGGTGAATCCAGGAAACGTTTTAAAACACCACACATAGTTTGAAGCCTTGCACAGAGCCTAGGAATGACCAGGATCTACAGAGCAGGGGGAACCACCCAAGCAGCAATTTGCCATTAGAAATGGGTCATTTGAGGAAAGGCACTGGTGGAATCCTTCCTAAATACGTGCTATACACAAAGACAGCCCATGCTAAAAAGAGGCTGAAACTCAGAAAACTCTCCAAATGCTCTCCAGCCCTGATGCCTTTATAGTTACATAAAGAGTCATAATAAAGAGATGTGGTCACCATCTGCAGCATGACCATTAAGTATAATAATGTTGATAAAAGCTAAACACTGATCAAGTCTGCATTATACCAGCACCATGGTAAGGGCTTTACACATGTTCTCTCATTTTAAGCTCAGCCGTGAGGTAGGTACCTTTACCATTCTCATGTTATGAGGTATGAGAATTTCTGTAATTTGTCCATGATCATACAGTTAGTTGCAGAGTTAGAATTCTAATCCAGATCAACCTGGTCATAGAAGTACCTTCATAACTAAAGGATAACTGTGTAGACCTCTGGTTGTAGAGTCACTGTATAAACAGAGAATTCTTGGGGTATATCGCTAGATGTCTGCCATAGGGACTTTGAAAAAGACTAATTACAGCATTGTTAGTCGCATTTTCAGGGACAATCGCCACACAATCTCTCTAAAATATTAAAAGGTTTGATTCCAAAGTTTGGTTTTCACCAGTCCCTACAGTTAATTAGTCTGAATAAAACGGTCAGCACAACACTTGAATTTATTCCAAGAGAAATGAGGGCCAGAATACAACTACTAAAATAACTCATCCATCCTATAACTAAAGAGCAAGATCATCAAAGGTCCTAATAAGGCAAAATCTGCTTTAATAAATTTAAATAATAAAAGTTTTCATATACTTCCTCCACCTCTGGGAGTTGTCTAACCTAATATTTTTCAGTTTATTGCTATAGACTCTGTGGTCCAACTCTAGATCTATGAATAGTTTTGGGGGGTGACTGTGGGGGCGCTGTAAGGAAAGGCAGTCTGTGAGTTGCCTAAAATAGTAAATATGTGTACTTTTCAAGAAAAAGTTTACAGCTACCCTAGATCATCAAAGAGATCCAACAAATGTTAAGAACACAGCTCTAGGTTAACTAAATTTTGCCCCTGGCCAATGTAAGACCTTCAGAGAGCTGACTGTATATTTAGACTGCATTGCTTTGATCCCTTCTTAGAATGGCTTTTCTTTTGAATTTCATTTTTTGGTTCTGCCCTTAACTTAAATCGAGGGGTTCAACAAAAAATAGTAACACGAATACAGTAAAGAAAAATGATTACGGGTGAAGACGATGAAATCTGATTTGCCTGTTTTTAAATCCTTTCTTCTCATTTACCATGTGATTTTGGACAAATCACTTAACCTCTTGGGACCTAAGTTTCCTAATCTGAAAATAATTACTTCACAGAGTTACTGTAAGGAATTGAATGAGAAAATACAGATAGAAGACAGTACAGTGCCTTGTTCCAATTATCACAAATTTACTGCTGTGTTAAGGATATTGCCTACCTCAACCAGTGCTCTCTATTTCAGGGCCCCAGGAGACATTTTTCTTTTTTTTTCTTTCTTTCTTTTCTTTTTTTTTTTGATTTTTTAGGGCCATACTTGCGGCATTAGGAGGTTCCCAGGCTATGGGTCTAATCGGAGCTGTAGCTGCCAGCCTACACCACAGCCACAGCAACTCAGGATCCAAGCCACATCTGCGATCTGCACCACAGCTCACAGTAATGTCCAATCCTTAACCCACTGAGAGAGGCCAGGGATCGAACTCGCAAACTCATGGTTCCTAGTAGGATTCGTTTCTGCTGTGCCTTAACTGAGCATGCCTTCATCTTTGCTCTGTTACTAGCAAGTTTAGAGCTGAATCTGCAAGCTAATTTCACCCCGAGTAGCAAAATCTTCCTAATAATTTTTTGTGAACTAACTTTATCCCGTCACCCTTACTTTCCCATGGCCCTGAATGCTTTATTTTTTATAATGTTGTGTTACTATTATTACTTTGAGCTTCTCTGAATTCTTTTTTGGAATGAAATAAAATGTATAAAAATAAATAAATTAACAAGCCAATAGGAAAAAATAAACAGTGCTATTTTTGAGCTGTTGATTATTTGGGTTTTTTTAAAAAGTTACTTGCCTAATTCATGGGTATATAGACTACAAAGTCAGAAAAAAAAATTTTTTTTTTTTTTTGGTTTTTAGGGCCATGCCCGTGGCATATGGAGGTTTGCACACTAGGGGTCCAATTGGAGCTGTAGCTGCCAGCCTACGCCACAGCCATAACAACTCAGGATCCGAGCTGCATCTGCGACCTACACCACAGTTCATGGCAATGCCAGATCCTTAACCCACCGAGCGAGGCCAGGCATCAAACCCGGGCCCTCATGGATCCTAGTCAGATTCATTTCCTCTGAGTCACAACGGGAACTGTTGAGAAAAATTTAATTCTTTGGATTACCAAAAGTAGGATTTTTAGACTCTCTAAGGAAAGCTGAATCAAGAGTCATCAGTCAAAGCTTAGATTGTGTAAAAACATAATAGGCCAATTTCCGCAGAGAAATAAAATGCAAATAAGAATGTATTTAGAAGGCAAGGAAAGGCTTTATCTGGTTTCAACTTATTTATTTATTTTCTTTTTTGGGCCGCACTCACGGTATATGGAGGTTCCCAGGCTAGGGGTCAAATTGGAACTAGAGCTGCTGGCCTATGCCACAGCCAGAGCAATGCCAGATCTGAGCCACGTCTGTGACCTACACCACAGCTCATGGAAGTGCCAGATCCTTAACCCAGTGAGCAAGGCCAGGCATCGAACCTGCAACCTCACAGTTCCTAGTTGAATTCGTTTCCACTGAGCCAGGACACGAACTCCCAACTTTATTTTATCGACTTATTTCTCCTTCTCAAATGGAAGATATCTGGGAAAAATAATTCATTGTCCTACCTATTATACAACTCCTTGTATAATCCAATATATAGTGAGTCTAAAAAAATGATGTTATCAGGGCTTTTGAACATTCCATGTTCTGTTTCCTTAATAGATGCTCAATAAATACCTGTTGAATTGAGTTGGGGAAAAAAAAAAAAGGAGTCATCAATCAACAAGCTAAACCAAAACCAGTCAGTGGTATGATGATGAGAACTTAAAACGAAGAGTGAGAAAGTAATGAGAGGGTGTGGCAACATGCTATTCCCATGAGGTGAATGCTTGTATGTCTGAAAGCTAATTAAATTCTAGAATTCAATGAGGAACAGTTCAAAAAGAAGCTACAAATTCACAGGAATGGGCTTAATCACATCAATTTCTAGGGAAGACAAAAATTTCCCGTCTTCAACTGGATTGGACCCACAGCAATGGCAGGTAATAGCCAAGCTGACTTAAAGGTCTCTTTATTTTCTGACCCAGATGAATGGAAATGTGCCATAGTTGTCGTGTGTGGAGCATATGGGACACCAAAGGGGCTGAGCTGCTGGCCAAAGACAAAGGGGAGAAAAATTCAAAATGTAAGCCAAAGAAACTTTCCATAGCTGCTTGGCAATACAGCTTCTAAATAAACTATCTTGATTTAATTCACATGTGGGAGTAGAAAATTAAAAACAGGGCAGTGAAAAAAATTAAATGAATTCATTAAATATATAAAATTATAAAGCAGTTTTGCTACTATATATGTTGATATCAGATAATTTATTTACAAAAGCCATTATAATTCCCTATCTCTAAGAAGCTGTATATTGTCTTAGGCATACAACAGGATAAGATACCAATTTTTGAGACACAAATGTTTTCCCAAGAAAAGTATGACCTCTATAGGATAAATAAGATAGAATAAAAATCAATAATTTTAAAGTAATACATTATCTGAAATTCCTAGGTGAGCAAAATTAAAATGGAGTTTTAAGGCAATAAAAAAAAGAAGAAATTATGAAGACAAAGTAGAGGTGAACTTTTAAAGAAAAATGCACTATAAAACGTTTAAGGGGCTTTGGGTTTGTAAGAGCTATTGTCTACCACAAAAATTACATTTTTGTGCCCAATCTGTTGAAAGCTGTAAGAAAGAAAATAATACCATGTTGGACTATTCACCATAATGAAACAAATAGAAGTTAATACAGTGAAATTCAAATTTCTTTCAGACTCTAATCAAAACTCTGAATGTTCTAAATGTTTAATTATTTCAAAATTGTTCTTTGTCAGAGTTGGGTTTTTTTTGTTGTTGTTGTTCTTTCTCTTTTCTTTGCTCTTCTAGAAGTAAATATATTTTAAATTTTCCTTTCTTTCTTCTCTCCCTCCCTCCCTTTTCCCTCCATTCAGTCAAAAAGGACTTATGGACCTACCTATAGGCCAAGCATTTCTCTAAGTGCTAGAAATACAGCACCAAACAAAACAAACATCTATGTCCTTGTGAAGATATTAGTCTAGTTACATACACTGATTCATGTTTATTTCCTCCTTTCAATATCTCTTTATCATGTGCCTTCAAGGACCATGGAGTTTGGAGAAACATTTATACTAGGAATTAGAGAAACGAAATTTAATAGCAATATCAGGGTTACCACTATGCAAGTAAAATTAAAACTTCAAATACACTATAGCTATATTTAAATGAGAATACAGGAGTTCCCACCGTGGTGCAACGGGATTGATGATGT
The DNA here is from genome assembly GCF_016906955.1 of Phacochoerus africanus. Classification (NCBI taxonomy): domain Eukaryota; kingdom Metazoa; phylum Chordata; class Mammalia; order Artiodactyla; family Suidae; genus Phacochoerus; species Phacochoerus africanus. Next base: position 57,242,786 of record NC_062544.1, read on the forward strand.
CTTGGGAGCACCGGGACACAGGTTTGATCCCTGGCCCAGCACAGTGGGTTAAGGATCGGTGCTGCTGCAGCTGCGACTTAGGTCGCAACTGCGGCTCTGATCCTTGGCCCACTGGGAACTTCATAGCCCACAGGGCGGCCAAAAAAATGAAATAAAATAAATAATGAGAAGACAATGTGTAGAAGAGACAAGGGTCCAATTCTGGTCAGAGCCCACCTGTGGAAGCATCTCCTCACTTCTCCAGGCTATATGCATCACTTTTTCTGTGACTTAGAGGGTTGAGTATGTTACACGTCCTGCGTAAAACTTGACATATTACTTTACATTTTACATGTGCATTCTTCTCTCCCACATTATACTGTGACCTCTTTGAAGAGAGAGTCCAGTTCTTGTATATCTTTGTGTCCTAGCACCAAGAGCTGTGTCTTGAGAATGAGTTCAGGTAAGTTAACTGAATTTATGGCATGTAATTATAGAAAGACAAGTACCCACGATGTTGTAGCTTAATCACTATAAAAAACACAAACTTATTCTGATCGTCAATAAAACTAAGAACCCTGAGGTACACAGCCAAGAAATCAGTAAGTTATTAAAATTTCATAAATAGGGTATAATTCCAGCTGAACGGTTAACTACTGGAAGACTGCTTGCACATGTTGATTACACGGTTACTCCACAATTTTCTGACATGTATATATGGTCTCTATTAATGGTGGGTTTGTTACACTTAGAGCTATAAAATAAAATGACAATGGTCTGGTACAGAGCCTGGGGGGGAAAAGCAAAACAGAAATCCTGACACCTTTATAATTATTCAGATCATTAGCTTCACTCTTCCTCTTTGCTCTGCCTCTATCAATTGATGAACCACCCTTATGACACTTCCCTTAATTCCACCTCTCCTCACCTCTTCCCTCCTCCACCAACATCTCTTTTATGTTTTTCATGCGGCTTTGCTTTTTGTCTCTGCCACTATTCTGAAACTAATAACACACTGGCTGCCAAGTATGACACATAGAGACATCCTTCATCTCTCTTTTCCTTGAAGCTTTTCTTTCTCTGCCCTTCATTTTCCTGTCTCTTCTGCTGAACCACATCTGGCATGTGCCTTTAAAAAGCTAGTGTTTGATGGAGTTCCCATCCCGGCGCAGTGGAAACAAATCCATCTAGGAACTGTGAGGTTGAGGTTCAATCCCTGGCCTTGCTCAGTGGGTTGAGGATCAAGCGTTGCTGTGAGCTGTGGTGCAGGCTGCAGACACAGCTCGGATCTGGCATTGCTGTGGCTGTGGTGTAGGCTGGCAGCAACAGCTCCAATTAGACCCCTAGCCTGGTAACCTCCATATGCTGCAGGTGTGGCCCTAAAAAGACAAAAGACAAGAGACAAAAAAAAAAAGCTAGTGTTTGAAAAATCTGCCACTTGCAGCAACATGGATGGACTTGGAGGGCATTATGCTAAGTGAAATAAGTCTGACAGTAAAAGACAAAAACTGTATGATATCACTTATATGCGGTATCTAAAAAATTCAACAAACTAATGAATGTAACCAAAAAGAAGCAGATTCACAGATATAGAGAATGAACTAGTGATTATGGGGATGAAGTATGGGCTCTACATGGGTAGGGAAGCGGGAGTTAACAAACTACTAGGTGAAAGACAGGATCAAGGATGTACAATATGGGGGATACAGTAAATATTTTGTAATAACTGAAAATGAAAAGCAACCTTTAAAAATTGTATTAAAAATTTATTTTTAATTTTAAAATCTTTTTTTTTTCTTTTTGGTCTTTTTTTGTCCTTTTAGGGATGCACTCACAGCATATGGAGATTCCCAGGCTAGGGGTCGAATTGGAGCTGTAGCTGCTGGCCTACGCCAGAGTCACAGCAACTTGGGATCAGAGCCTCGTCTGCGACCCACACCACAGCTCACGGCAAGGGCAGGGATCGAACCCACAACCTCATGGTTCCTAGTCGGATTTGTTTCTGCTGCGCCACGAAGGGAACTCCAATTTTAAAATCTTTTATTTGTCAGAGTTCTATGGTAACTACACAAAGCCCTACAGCTTCAACCATTGCTTATATAATGAATCTCAGGCCTAAGTTTACTATTCACATATCTATCTATTGCTTGGGCTACAGTTCTACATTTCCAACTACCAACCAAATATGTGGTTTTCTTGCAGGCATCCAAAACTTAACATGTCAAAATCAGAAAGTAGTTATGTTCTCCCTCAGACTGGCTTCTCTTACCTTCCCAGCCTCACTTGAGAGAATCAGCACTAGCATAACTGCTCAAGGAAGTGGTCTCATTCATCCCTGACTCCTCCCTCCCCATCCCCATGCCTACCATGCATGTGTGATTCTTTCTGGTTAGAACATCATCCCGTGTCATAGTTGTTTTTCTCTCCTCCTCTGTTCTCATCTAAAGTGGCATCTCCTTGGAAGACTCCCCTGACCTCCCTCTAATCATCATCAGCATAGTCATTATCATGCTGTACCATGTGACTCTGTCTGTTTGCTTCAAAGGGCTGATTACAGGAGTGCCCTGATGGTGCAGGTTCGACCCCTGGCTTGGGAATTTCCACATGCTGTGAGCAGAGCCAAAAATTAAAAAAAAAAAAAAGACAGACTACAAAACCATATTTATGAATTCATCAGTGTCTTTCTCCTCCACAGCTCCTTTAGAGGGCTTTGAGTGAGCTATCTTGTTCACCAGTGTTCCCTAGAACCTAGCCCACGGTGTGACACACAGTATAGGCTAGGTGCCAAAATCTCATGGAGGAATGAATATCTGATCAAATGATAAGTTCTGATGAATCTCATTCTGAAGCATGCCTCACATCTGTTCCCTATTTTCCACCAAATTATCATCAGCGCCCTGGATTGGACCATCATAACCTTTTGTCTACACTCTAGAACTAACTTGGGGACTGAGCTCTCTGCCTTTAGCCTAGCTCTCTTTATCCTGTCAAAAAAGTGATGTGCTTTTCAGGAAAAAAAAGTAAAAAGTAAATTTGATGAGGTCACTCTCCTAAGGAAAAGCCTAATAGCTCGGAAGGCTATAGAAAAAAAGTTCCAGACAGCACCCAAGAGCCTTCCTAAAATGACCATAATCCAAACTGAACTTTCTAGGCTCTGGTCCAGCTACTTTGGCCCCTTACATTAGATACACTGCAGGATGAGAAAGGACTGTTTGGTAGACAGAGCTGGAAGGAAAGGCTAACTAGCAACTAATTAAAAATAAAAAAGAACCTACTAGTTCTGGCACCCTATGTTAAAATAAAGTTTAAAGACTAAATGACTAAATACCTAGAAGAATTAAATGATGTAAAGAAAAAATACAACTGTGTGACAAAATTGAGATGCAGGTTGGGGGCAGGAGAGGGGGGTAGTACTGAATTACATGCAATGGCCAGGAAACTATCTCTGAGGCTATGACGTTCTAGAGTTGAGATCTGAATGACAGGAGCTATATCCTGCTTCAGAGCTTACCAAGAAGAAGACCACAGTGAAAGCCTTAATGTAAGAAAGGGCTTGGTGTGAGAAATGGAGAGAAGGGTGCTGTGGCTGGAGCAAAACATGATGTGAGATGAAGTCAGTGACATGGGAAGGACCAGATTATATCGAGTCTTATAATATAGATTCTATTCTAAATTGGTAAACCACTGAAGAATTTTAAACAGCAACAGGGCATAAACTGATGTATGTCATAAGTTCCAAGAGGAGAATCAATTCATTTACTCACTCATTCTTCTTTCATTCAACAAATATTTAACAGGGGTCAGCCGTGTCACCAGACACTATACTGGGCACTGTGGATACAGTGGTGAGCAAGAGAGGTAAAGCCTCTGCCTTCACAAAGCTTTCATTCTGGAGGATTCTACGAAGACAGAAAGGAAGCAAGGATCCAGTTAAGAGACCACTGCAGGTCCATATGAGAGCTTATGATGGCTTGGACAAGACAGGTTACAGTAGAGAGGGAGAAGAAATGAATAAATACAGAACTAGATAAGAAAGTGAAGCTGGGAGGAATTCTTCCATCTCAGTGTGGACAAATGGACTGCAATGCTATTTACTAAAATAGGGGAAAATAGAAGAGGGTTCTATTTTGGTCAGATAGAGTGAGGGAGCTATTAGGCATCAGAAGAGGAGTTATCCAGTAGGCTCTTGGATTTAGGAGCCTGAAGTTCAGTGGAGAGGGCAGAACTAGAGCTGAAAAGCTATGAGCTGGGCAGAGATGGTATTGAAAGCCATTAAGATTTAGGAAAAGAGTTCAAATGAGCAAAGTATCCAGGGTCAAAACTTGATACATTCGAACTTTGAGAGATTGAGGAAAAGGAGGAAAAAGCAAAGAACATTGAGAAGGAGTGATGAGTAAGTGGGAGGAAAACAGCAAAATGTGTAGTGTCTCTGTGGCAAGCCGTGGAGATGTGCTGCTAGGATCTCCCTTCAAGAACCCATTTGTCATTCAGTTGTAAGGAGTGCAGTTCACTGACAACCTCCAGCTATTAACAGCCTCAGGATCCACTCAGCTTTTAAGCCAAAGCCACATTCTTCCCAGGTCACTATGGGTAGTGTGACATGACAGAGTCAGTCAAATGCAGGTCTCTTCTAATCAGTGACCTTTGTTCTGGAGTCCCTGGCCAAGGACTTGTAAGACCTGCATGAGGGTCTGAAGTTTTCCCTGCCCAATCGTGCTTCCTCTCCACTTTCACAGCTATTAAACCTTGGTCTGAGACCCTGACCTATCCAATCTTACTCCCTTCCTCTTGTTTCCTTTACGAGCAAGCCCCTCCTCCCAATAAGCCTCTTGCACATCTCTCTCCATCTCAGCACCTGCATCCTAGAGGACCGCACTAAACAGTAACAAAAACCTGGAAGAAAGAAAGTGTCAAGAAGGAAATGGTCCACTGTGATGAAGTTTGCTGAGAAGTCAAGTAAGGTAAAATGAGAAAACCACCAGAATCTGGCAAAATGACAGTCACTGAGAGTCCTGAAGAGGGCATTTTTGGTGGAGCAGTCTGAATCAAAGCTTAACTGGAATGGGCTGTGGGGTAGATGACAGCTGAGGACAGAGCAGAGACTACAGACAACTAACTCATTCCAGACGTTCTGCCTCTATAACTCCCAGTTTTATCACAGGCTCTGCAAGAATAGTGCTAGGATTTCAAAAACTATAGCAGGGAACTAATTTAGATTGGGGAAGGTATATCTGAGGAAGTAAAGTTTACTAAAATAATGGAAATAAGAACATACCAGGAAGAGGGAAGAGCAGGTGCTAAAGCCAAGGAGTGGGAGGGAGTGTGAGTTACTGGAGAATCAGAAAACCAGTTGCTGTGGATGAAATAGAGAGAGCCAGGACCAGGTTATGCAAGGTCATGTGGGAAGTGATAAATATTTTGGATCTTAGCCTAAAGACTAGACGTTTAAAGCTGGGACTTTATTTGCGATTTTTTGAAAATATCACTGCAGTAGGAGAAAAAACAAAAGTGAAAGACTTGTTGAGAGCTGATAGTGATTTGAACGAGCAACTGAATACATTCATTCATTCAAATAATATTTACTAAATGAGTGAAGCAAATTGATTCAACAGGTTTTTTCAGAGGTAGAATCTACAGAACTGGCGAGACTGGGGCTCAAAGAAAGGGAGTTATCAAGGATAATTCCTAGGACTCTGGCTCAACCAACTGGGCAAAAACTGTTTACGATGCTCAGCAGAGAAACCACAACTTCTCAGAGGTCCCACAGACCACATGTATCCAGTAAGCCCCTTTTCCTGGTGATTCACCAAGTCTTTCTCAGCAATCATAACACCAAAGGATACAAGTGTGTAACATAATTGTATCACACAACACAGGCTTCACAGAATGTTTCTCCTTCAATGCTCAACTATCTCATGTTACGCCTGAGGGAATGGATTGTCTACTAGAGTTGGAATCCAGTCATACATATTAATGACACTCTCTTGACCTTTACATATAATTTTACACATATTGCAGAACAGGCCATAATCCCTCAGTCCGGCAATTTATTTATGGGCAGTTTTTGAAGCTGTTATCAGTGGCTTCTCCTTTTGGCTTTTCCTGAGAATTAGAAATCCTTGCTTAACTTGAGCTGGTTCCTTCTTCCTCCTTTTATCTAAGATAATCAGTACGTCCATAAATCAGATTCTAACACTCCTTAACCTTTTTTTTTCCCCACCATAGAGGTCATTCTGTTTGCTCCTGTAGTTCTGAACATCCTTTACAAAGAAGCACGATAAATGATCAAGCCCCTATCATCCCTGCGAAAAAATCAGAAAAGGCCCAGAAAAGAAGAATTTGAGTAAATTAAATACACTTAAATTACCAGGAAGAAGGAAGAGGGGATATTACCAATTTTCAAAGTTTAACCAAAAATGTAAGGCATATATTTATATATAAATATATGAAACGTTTTAAGTGTTGCAGGCTTAGTCAAAACCATTACCCCATACCCCAATGGATTTTAAGAGTTATTCTCTTCTAAAGTAAACCCATGGAGTAGCTTAATTATTCAGCAGGAAATGGTTCAACATACATTACCCCAAATGGACACATGGGCTTAAAATAACCCACTAGAAGTTACCAAATTTACTCCTAACCTCTAGGAAAGAAAAGACTATTCCACTGACTCTAACATATTTTGGCACTATCCTGAAAGTCCATTTTGGCTCCAGAGGCTTATTAGAGAGAATAATTAGTCTATCTCTGACCAATTATAGAAAGCTATTTATCAACCCCCTTCCTCAATGTTTTATGTAATGCATTTTACAGAATAGGATTTCATTTGTATTGTATTACTAGAGAAAAGAGCATATGACAAACTTCAACCAACAGCCAGCACTATTTAGTAATTTTGATTTTGAGATGGCTGTTAATGTGCAATTTTAAATGTTGCTTTTCGTCTAGGATTATATTCAAAATCAAGCATTCAAATCCACCAACATTTATCCAGCAATACGTATTTGCTAGGCAATGTGAGGAATGCAAAAGACAATACAAGACCCCAGTCCTAACAGAATTATTGTAAACTTGGTGAGTTCGGGAATTCACCATCTTTTGCAAGGTACACAGTCAAACTCAACGTCACCTGTGAGAACCCAACACTATGCTACACTAGCTGTGGGACTATAGCAAGGAAATAATTTTGCTGGGAGGAGACGTCACAGAACAAATGACATTTATGAAATATCCTGAAAGATGACTGAGAGTTGAATAAAACTCTAATACAAAAAGAAACAAAGGGAGTTCCCATCATGGTGCAGCGGAAACGAATCTGACTAGGAACCACGAGGTTGCAGGTTCCATCCCTGGCCTTGCTCAGTGGGTTAAGGATCTGGCGTTGCCGTGAGCCGTGGCGTAGGTCGCAGATGCAGCTCGGATCCTTTGTTGCTATGGCTCTGGCATAGGCAGGAGGCTACGGCTCAGATTTGACCCCTAGCCTGGGAACCTCCACATGCTGTGGGCACGGCCCTAAAAACAGACAAAAGACAAAAAAAGTACACGTAAGGGGCAGGAACAACTTGTGCTTAGAAACAGAGGCCATGTTCCTAACTGTCCTAAAGGACAGTCCTTCAGTCCTTACTTTACTTGATCTTAGAGCAGCTTTTGAAACTGATGACCATTCTCACATCCTTGACACATTTCCCTTGTTCCAAGACCCTGGATTCTCTGTTGTACTCCTACTTCTGGTTAATCTCACTCAGTACTCTGAGAACTCCTCTTTGTCTTTTCCATAGTGTCATTTCCTCAGAGTTTAGTTCCAGGCCCCCTTTTTTTTGGTCTTTCTAGGGCCACACCCACTGTATCTAGAAGTTCCCAGGCTAAGGGTTGAATCAGAGCTGCAGCTGCCAGCCTACACCACAGCCACAGCAATGCCACATCCGAGCCACGTCTGCAACCTACATGACAGCTCACGGCAACACCAGATCCCTGACCCACTGAGCAAGGCCAGTGTCGAACCTGCGTCCTCATGGATATTAGTCCCGTTTGTTACTCTGAGCAGCAAAGGGAACTCCGCAGGCTCTTTTTTTCACAAAAAAAAAAGCCCTCTGCCTGGCTGCCTCATCTCTCCCATGCTTTTGCTTACCATAATTTCATGACTCTTAAAGCTATATCTCTGGAACAGATAATTCCTGACTTTGACAGCCAAATAACTGCTGTCTTCTGGAGACTTCTGGATAAAATTTCACAAGTACTTCAAATTTAACATGTTGGAAGTTAAACTGTCTTCCTCCCAAAGTCCCTTCTCTCTTCTCTGTACTGCCCTTCCACCTCAGGGAACCGGCCAGTCCGCTGTCCAAACCAAAAACTTGGAAATTATCCTTTTTTTTGGTTTGTTTTGTTTTTTTGTTTTGTTTTGTCTTTTTTGCTTTTTCTAGGGCCGCTCCCGCGGCATATGGAGGTACCCAAGCTAGGGGTCTAATCAGAGCTGTAGCCACCGGCCTATGCCAGAGCCACAGCAACGCCAGATCCGGGCCATGTCTGCAACCTACACCACAGCTCATGGCAGTGCTGGATCCTTCACCCCCTGAGCAAGGCCAGGGATCAAACCTGCAACCTCATGGTTCCTAGTTGGATTCGTTAACCACTGAGCCACGACGTGAACTCCTGGAAATTATCCTTGACTCCTCTCTCTCCACCACATTCACCATTTATTAGTTCCCTATGTCCTATCAATTTTGCCTTTTACTTGAATTCGTCTACTTCTCTTCATCCCAAATGCTACTGTCCCGATTTATGATCCCATCATCTCTTGCACGAATTACTGCAAAACCCTCCTCACTGGACTCCCTTGCCTCTGGCCACTCCATGCTACCCTCCATGATGATGAAGTCTCACAGGACCCTGTGTGATCTAGCTCCTAATTACAGTCTGGACTTACCTCTTGCCTCTGGCCCCTACATATTCCACATCTCCAGCCATATTCAACCATTTCTCTGGCCCTTCTTTCTATATATTTCCTGTGCATAAGATGCTTTTTCTGTTCCCATTTTCTGGCTAATTCCCACTCATCCTTTAGATCTAAAATTACATATCATTTCTCAGGGGAGCCAGTAATCCCCCAACTGTTTCCCTCTTCTTTTCTTTTTCTTTTTCTTTTTCTTTTTTTTTTTTTTTTTGAATGGGGTATTTTTTAAGTTCTTTTTTCTCACTGAGGTCTAACTGACAAATTAAATTGTACTATAAAGTGTACAACATGATGGTCTGATATAAATATACACTGTAAAAAGATTCCCACCATGGAGTTAATTATCATCTCACATATTTACTGCGTGTGTGTGGTGTGGTGTGTGAAAGACAGAACACAAGTTGTACTCTCTTAGCAAGTTTCAATTATACAACATAGTGCTGTCAACTATAGCCACCATTACGTTGCATTATACATTAGATCCTCAGACCTTATTCATCTTATAACTGTAAGTCTGCACCTTTTTACCAACCTCTCCCTCTTTCCTCCCCACCCCCCAGTCCCTGGCAACCAGCATTCTACTCTGTTTTTATCAGTTTAATTTTATTTCTTCTAAAGTCCACATATAAGTGATATCATGCAGAATTTGTCTTTCTCTGTCGGGCTTATTTCACTTACCAATGTCTCCCCAGGTTCATCTATGTTGTCACAAATGGATTTTTTCCCCTTTTTAAAGCTGAATGATGTTCTATTGTGTGTGTGTATGTGTATGTATGTAAACATGTATGTATAAAGTTACATTTTCATTATACACTCATTTGTTGACAGACATTTAGGTAGTTTCCGTGTCTTGATTATTGTGAATAATGCTGCAGTGAACATGGCAGTACAGATAACTCTTCAAGATAAGGGTTTCATTTCTTTTGGATATATAACCACAAGTGGGAATGCAGGATCATATGGTAATCCTGTTTCTCATTTCTATAGGAACCTCCATACTCTTTTCCAAAGTGGCTGCAGCAGTTTACACTCCCACCAACAGTGCACAAGAGTTCTCTTTTCTCCACATCCTTGCCAGCACTTGCTATCGCTTGTCTTTTTGATAACAGACATCCTAACATGTGTGAGGTGATATCACACTGTGGTTTTGATTTGCATTGTCCTGGCGATTGGTGATGTTGTGCCCCTTTTTCATGTACTTGTCCAACTGCTTCCTCTTATGTGTTCTTATCACAGGTGTTCCTATCCCTCTATAATTCAATTTGCTGTCGACTTGTATTTTCCTAGACTGTAAGCTCACAAAAGCCCTTGGCACAGTGCCTATGCATACCGTAAGAGTTCAAAAACTATTTGTGCTATGGCTAAACAAATGATAAGGAAATCCTTACCACATTTCATCAAAACACTGAGCACACAGGAGATTAAAAAATAGGTATAGGATGACAGGGGACCTTCCTGTGATTCCCCTTCTAGTAAGGTCAACACGACGAATAATACATAAAGTACTACTGTAAAAGAACAACAAAAACATTGAAAAAGATTATCTGAGGAGTTCCCACTGTGGCGCGGTGGATTAAGAATCTGACTGCAGTGGCATGGGTCACTGAAGAGATGTGGGTTGGATCCCCGGCCTGGCATAGGTCACAGCTGTGGCTCAGATTCAATTCCGGCCCAGAAACTTCCACATGCTGTGGGTGAGGCCATTAAAAAAAAAAAAAAAAAGGATTTCAACAAAAACTTGGAGGTAGCCAACAATTATGGAAGTGAGCTATTTTTGTCTTTGAGTCACTAATTTTGCAGAACTATCATTTAGGACAATTTTCTGAAAAAGCAGCAACTGACCAAAAATTAAGCTGATGTCTGAAGCTTTTCTTTTTTTCTTTTTTTCTTTTTTTACCTCAAAGAAACATGTTCTAAGATCAATTACTGGACAGAAATTAGACACTGCTGCATAATAAACTACCCCAAATCCAAGGGCCTAGAACGACGAACATTTCTTGCTTTTAACTCCACAGATCAGTTGGCAACTCTATCCTGGCTATGTGCTCTCTCATCATTTTGTAATAGTCAAATAAATCAGCTAAGTTTGGCTTATTTAGAATGGCCTCCCTCACATATATTGTGTGGTTGGCTGGCTCTTGGATGGAGTGCAGGCTTGATGGCATCACGATTCTCATAATAGCTAGTCAGGGTTCCGTGGGAGAAGTGCACAAGGCCTCTTGAGACCTAGCTTCATAATTGACACACCATTACCTCTGCTAGATCTATTAGCCAATGCAAGTTACAAGGCCAGCCTAGATTGAAGAAGTAAGCAAAAAAACTTGACCTCTGCAGAGGCACAATGCAAGGGGCACAGATACAGAGAGAGAGAAAACAAGGTCAATCTTTGCAACCAATGTCTCACACATGATTTGGCCCTATATTCGTATCTACCTATGGAAAGTACAGTTCAGTATACAATAGTCATAATGATGCTTGTGATTCAACAAGGAGTTAAACAACAGTATATTATAGGGAGAGAAGTATACTGTAAAAAGCTTGCCATGATCAGAATTAAAGTTAAAAGATTCACATTAGATAACTCACTTTATTGTGGCGTCATTCCCCATTGATTTCAGAGAATAGTTTTTACCACAGTGCATTCTGTTTGCTTACTACGAGTGCTATCAACAGGCTTAAGAAAGAAACAGGACAGTCTATTGTAACACAGGTGAAAGGATTCAATTAAAATAAACAAGGGCTAAGCCCAAGTCAGATCCTTTTAGTTCAGAAAAACAAAAACCTTGTATTTATATAATTCAGGAAAAAGACTTCCTAAACACCTGCACACAGAGATAAAAATCTTAAAAACACTGATGGAATCACTCACTGGACCCCTGTACCATAAGGAGCCAGGTAAGTGCATGGGTAGGGATAAATGAAGAGTTCTTATGACAATTTCACCTAAACCTTGAAACCTACCTGAAATAAAATCAGACTAAAATGAAAAAAAAAAAAACCTTTCATATGCACAAACTGATATTAGTAAGGGATTTTTCAGCAACCACAAAAACTATGCTGGCCTTGAATAGGTAAATAGAAACCAGACCAAATTACAGATAAGCTTGAAAGCATGCAGATCTTCAAATCCAAAGATATTACTGGGTGCACTTGATCCTTAGACTATGTGGCCTAGTTTTGCTGGATGACCCTCTAATTTCTGAAAAGTGCTACAGGATCCTCCTGACAACGACCTCTCCTAACTCCAGCATGGGAACTCTTAGCATTTCCGATGTGGATTTTAGAGACAAAGATAGAACACTGAGACCTGCCAAAGCTGAAAAGGATATCACTTTCAAAGGTTAAAAAAATCCCCCCCTCCTTTTTTTCTGATGACTACCCAATTACACAAGCCAGGCATGATACCCGGGAACGGTGAAAGAAGTCTTCCACAGGCATGGACAAAACAGTCTGTTCAAACTCAGTGAAGAAAAAAAAAAAAAAAATGCAGGAGACACAAAGATAAAATGCATCTTTTGGAGGCTGTGCATGGAGTAGCTAATTTAGGGTGAAAAAAACCTTTTTTGAATCTAAAACAAAAAACTTAGAATCTAATTATGTTATTAGAGTTTCTTATCAGGGCCTATTTGGTAATATTCAAACAGCATAGCTTTTCCTTTTTTTATTTTACATAAGAGCATCAGGTTATACAAGAGATTTATTCTTAAAAATCTGTAGGCAGAACAAAATTTTGTAAAGTGAAACCCATTCTTCCTTTGAGAGCTATTATAAAATCCAACATGTGTATCTATATATAAGCATGCTCTTGAGACCATGGATTTAGGTTATATTTTTGTGCACCACAATAAAAGTTGTAGCGTGATGTTCACTTTTAAGATGATGTTCAATTTCCACCTGCCCAGCTGCTCTAGGTTCCAAGCATCTCTTGTCAATATCCAGCAGTGGCAATGTTCTAGTCCTCTTATTTATTTAAAATTCAAAAACAATGCTTTAATTTTATATTCAGAGAAACCTAAGGCATGGATTCAAGAATGGAGTACTTGTTTAGCCTGTGGGCTCTTCTACCATCTTAGTTGTTGAAGGTATTTGCCATCGCTTATTACTATGGAGACAGAGAAAAATATCTACCATAGGAATAGTCACAGTAAACTATGATTATTTGTTTTTGCAGAACCCAGGTTCTGTCACTGCTTCCCAAGAAGAGTCAGAGAAGTCTTACAGTGGTGTTCCTAAAAAAAGGTATTTTTCTCAGAATTCTTACATAATCAATTTCACATCTTTTCACATATATATATATATTGGAGTCTTATACAATAATAGTCTTTGGATGATTCCAGCAATTCCCAGCTGAACTATATCCCAGATGGACTATAGGCAGATCTCTACACTAACAAAATTCTCACTGTATCTTCCATCTTCGAAAACCATTTCCTTTACTCTCACCATCAAACCCTGATTTAAATAAGGTAAAACATATAATAGGCACATATTTGTAATTATTAATCCACTAGTCATTCAAACAATCAGGTGCTCAAAGTCATACAGGTCGCATGGACCTTAAGAACTTGCATCAGTAAACAAATAAGCATGATCTGTAAAGAATGTCAACTGTTTGCATGCAAAAAAGGAATGTTTCTAAGACTGAAAAAAAATGCAAAGTTTATTTTACACCATTTTAAACAGAAATTCTATTATAACTACTATGTAAATACTTATTTGTACCATGAGAGAAAGGTATTCTAAGCAAAGATAAATACAATTAAGGTCATTTTATTTATCCCAATTTGGGGGTTAAAGGAAAGACACGTTTATCTAAAATTTTTAAAACAAAAACAAAAAAAGGGGTAGACTCAACAAAATTTTACAATAGTAGGTAATTAGTGATGTACTATTATGCCTAATGATCATAAGCTATTGTTTACAACATGAGGGAAATAAAACCTTAGTTAACACATTACTATAAATATTTAATAATAAAGAACCTAATTACCTAATTTCATTAATATGAAGGATCAGTGGTATTAAACTATTATTTATTCGAACTTCAACATTTTAGTCAAAAAGTAACAAAGAGTAGATTAGTGGTTGTCATAGGTTGAGGAATAGGAAAAATGGGCGGTGACTGCCAAAGAGTATGGGGTTTCACTCTGAAGCAATGAAAATACTTTAAAAGTTAGCTAAATGGTTGTACAGCTCTTCGAGTATACTAAAAACCACTGAAAAGTACACTTTAAAAGGGTAGATTTTATGATATGTGAATTATATCTCAATAAAGTTATCATAAAAAGCAAATAATAGTAAACATTTTTATTACCTATATGAATTCCTAAAAAGAAAATAATTACTTATTCTAGAGTGATATGCTGAGCATATTCAAATCTTCTATCTGTAAACTCAATTCTCTTTGTCTATTCTCTTCTAGGAAATTATCTCCTTGAAGAGCTACTCTGCTTTAAATATCCATAGGCTTCTAAACAACTCTTCAAAACATAAAAACAACACTGAACACAGAAGATTCTGACATCTTGACAAACCCATTTTTTTTTTGTTGTTAAAAAAAAGGGGGGGTTAAATTCCAGTGGGCTACATAATATAAAGACACCTGTTTTCCTGGGAATTAACAGTTGTAAATACAGACAACGTAAGTAATTTCACACATCAAGCTGATGTGTAATAAAATAAATCTACTCAAGGTTCTTCTTTCAACAAGATAACAGACTCTAACGATAAATGACTACAGCTCATCTTGTTAAGATCAAAAGGGAATGACTTTTGCAGCAAAATATGCCTACCAGCTAAGCTATTTCACCAGCTCAGTTACTAATGACACAAAAGCAGTCTTGCACGAAGAAGCAAAAAGAAGAAAGAAGGGGTTCTCAAAAGACCTGATTTGTCAGGGTTGTAAATTGCTTTGTAACTTTTTTTTAGACTTTAGAGCTTTAGCTATCCAGAAGAATATACCTGAATTGTGCTGACAACACAATAAATTTTTCCTTAATATGTAAGCTCTCTTCAGATATTTCAAATCCACCAAAACTAAAGCTATATTAACAGTTCCTTCTTATTGCCACCTAATAAAAATATTGGACCTAATGCCAAAACTGGGACATCAAGGAAGAACAAGATCTCCTTCTGTGCTGTCATACCATATAAATGACATACGAAGCAGTTCATTTTGTGCTAATGCTATTTCTAAAGGGCTAAAATAGTTTATCTTGTATTTAAATTTTAACTACATGAGTTACTGCAAATGTTTATGCATAAAAACATGAGCTGCACTTACACTGCCTATGAAATAAAACAAACACTATTAGAAAAATATCAATTTCAGTGGAAATTGATATGGTTTTCTAAAACCATAACTCAGAAACATTCCAATGAAAAAAAGGTTGAGTTATTAGCAAAAAACTATAGCAGTATAAACAGATAACCTTATCATTTCTATATCATTTTATCATTGGCTCTCATACAGTTGTATCAGTTGTAGCCTCACAATCTCACTATAAGAGAAGAAAAGGAGCTTTTTCCTATCTCTGGTTTAAAAAGCTTTCTCCAAAACATCCAACATAATGACTGATGAGGAAATTGAGCCTCTAAGAAGCTTGTAGATTTCAAGCCCAAGTCATCTGATTTTTCTAAAATATTATTATAAAGAATAAAGACAATCTTCCACTTGACTACTCAAAATTTGATTATGTAGTTGGTGTCATCTCCTCCTCTGCAGACCAAGGACTATGAGTGCAGCTTGGCACAAGGGGTGCCCAGGGTGCTTGCTCTATCCCCTTCCCTTCAAATGTCTCTTTCTTCCTTGCCCCCATTTCCTTCAGCCTTAATTCTCTAAATCCATGCATTCTTTTTTCCTTTTCCACACTAACACATTAAACAATTTTTATGATGTAAATAGCAAATGCACTTACAACTTCAGATGTTATCTTTATGCTAAACTGACAGAGAGAACATTTCTATTTTATCACTAAAATAGCAATATGTCATAATATAAACTATAAGAAGAAGAATTCAACCCACCAGAGGATTAAGCTTTGCCAATACAATAAGACCTGCTTTATAAAAATAACCCTCGTAATGATATGGCCTGTTGCCGAGACCCTCCTACAGCAGATCCTGTCCTTGTTGGGGACAAAACAAGCCTTAGCACCATGCCAACATAACAGCTGCCAAAAATGAATTCTTCCTAATTCTGGAGAACCATCACTCCATTTTCCTACCAAGGTAGCTAACTTGATCTGTTGTGACCATGTGCTTTGACTATGTACCTTAGACAAACACTTTATAAAACTGAATTAAAGAGTTGTTTATTAGCACAGTGTATGATGCCACCTTTCTGATACTGATTAGTGACAAAGACTTTATTTCTAAAAGAATTCAAAAATAGGTGTTCCAGTTGTGGCTCAGCGGGTTAAGAACCCAATTAGTATCCATGAGAATGCAGGTTCAATCCCTGGCCTTGTTCAGTGGGTTAAGGATCTGGCACTGCCACAGCTGCAGCACAGGTTGTGTATGTGGCTCAGATCTGTCATTTCTACAGCTGTGGCATAAACCAGCAGGTGTAGCTCCAATTTAATCCCTACCTGGGAACTTCCATATACCGCAGGTGCGGCTCTAAAAAGAAAAAAAGAAGAAAAAATTTCAAAATAAAAGAATTCAAAAATACAGATTTTAAAACAACCAAAATAACCTTATCTCTCTGTTATCTACATTCGGTAATTCTATTTTTCTAGAACTTTCAGGGAGGCTACAGAAGATAAAAGAAATACAAAATATTCGTGCTTCACGTTACTTAAAGTAATATTTAAAGAGGTAATATTAACAGAGTTGAATATAATTAGAAAACACTTAAGTGGACAATACTACAGACTTGATTTCCTATTGGTCTTTTCTCCTTCCTTCAATACCGAAGAGGTGAGAGACAATGAGTCTATAGCAGCCAATCACAGCCATCCTTCTCAGTAGATCTCCCAACAGTATGGATAATAGACCACTTGTCTCATGAGATTAAAGGAAGTATGAGGTTGATAACAGTGAACATATGCACGAGCCTGCCAGTCATGAATACCATGTACCACATGGCTGGCTCAGCCAAAGCCACCACCTGACTAAATAAACTGCTTCGACTTGTGTTTTTTTTCCTTAAGACTAATTGCTGAAAGCCTTGCTCACGTAATAAAATAAATGATGAGTATCAGGGAGGCCCAGTGATTCCAACTCTCGCAAAGCTTCTAACATGTAGGACTAGTCCCTGTTTGCTATAATGAACAATTAAAGCATCTCAGACAGGTTCATTTATAATTTAAGATACACAGTAGCCGAGTTTGAATAAATACTATAGCAAATCAGCAATAACTAAGAAATACCATTTCATGTTTTGTCAAAGGGCATATATTTTAAAGATTTGAGGGTGTTCCTGCTGTGGCTCAATGGTAATGAACCCAACTAGTATTCATGAGGATGTGGGCTCCATCCCTGGCCTCACTCAATGGGTTAAGGATCCAGTGTTGCCATGAGCTGTGGTGTCAGTCACAGACACGGCTCGGATCTGGCGTTGCTATGGCTGTGATGTAGGTCAGCAGCTATAACTCAGATTCAACCACTAGCCTGAGAACTTCCATATGCCACAAGTGTGGCCCTAAAAAAGAAAAGAAAAAAAAAAAAGATTTGAAACAGCACAAAAGATAAAAAAAGGAAAGGTGGCAGTCTTATATAGAAAGATAACAGCTCATATTTGGCTTAGTAGAGAAACTCTCATATTTGACTTTAAATCGGAAATTCTAAAGAGGATACACTGTAGCTTATAAACTATATCTCTTAACAGAACGAGCTGAACTAGATGATCTAGTTGTCATTAAAACTGTTTAACTTGGTGTTACCCTGTGACTCAGCAACTCAGTGGAAACAAATCTGACTAGTACCCATGAGGATGCAGGTTCTATCCCTGGCCTTGCTCAGTGGGTTAAGGATACAGTGTTGCCATGAGCTGTGATGTAAGTCACAGACATGGTGGCTCGGATCTGGCGTTGCTGTGGCACAGACCAGTGCCTACCGCTCCAATTCGAACCCCTAAACAGGGAACTTCCATATGCCACAGATGTGGCCCTTAAAAAAATTTTTTTTTAAATGTTTAACTCTAACCAAGGGAAAATGTAATGCACAACAGGTCAGAGAGATGCCTTTGAATACAGTAGAAAAAAAAAATTATTGAAAGACAGTGCTTAATCCATAACGATTGTGAAGAATATCTGGCGCTGATCTAGTCCTCAACGATTGTGAAGAATATCTGGCGCTGATCTAGTCCTCAAGACCACTACAAAGTTATTATTTTACAATATTCACATCAAAAATAAATGTAGTGTCCATACCTCTCTATCTTGAATTACATAAACACATAATTCATGCTGCTTTGGGAAAACTCAGTTATTAGTGGATTTTCTTGGTTTCAAATTCTCTCCATAAGTAGCTTTGCTTAAATTAGCTAATTGAAATATTAAAATTTTGTTCTGTTATCAAAACAAAAAACTATAAATGTTCACTTCTAAAAAATTATGAACGTAAGCAATAAATACAGTGAAATGGAGGTTCATCAAGCAAAAGTAAAATATATATATAGTTTGTATTTCTACTTGATTCATGCATCTATAAGAATCAAATAACACCACAAAAGTCAATATTCCTATACAACTTTACAGGAGTGTTCTCTGGATTAATATTTGCTGTTGAGAGAGAGAAAGGAAGAGGATGGGTAAAAGAAGAAGAGAAAGGGGAGAAAAAGTGGGGAGGGAAGATCAATGAAACCAAAAGTTGTTCTTTGAAAAGATCAACAAAATTGATAAACCTGATTAGCCAGACTCATAAAGAAAAAAAAAGAGGGCTCAAATCAATAAAATTAGAAATGAAAAGGGAGAAGTTACAACCAAAGAAATACAAAGGATCATAAGAGACTACTACAAACAACTACACACCAATGAAATGGACAACCTAGAAGAAATGGACAAATTCTCACAAAGGTACAACCTTTCAAGACAGAACTAGGAAGAAATAGAAAACATGAACAGACCATTGATTTCTCCTTTTATGGCTGTTAGCAGTTGCCTGATATAATGTGGTACTCCTATGTTGGGTGCATATATATTTACAATTGTTATATCTTCTTCTTGGATTGATCCTTTGATCACTAGGTAGTGTCTTTCTTTGTCTCTTGGTAATGTTCATTATTTTACAGTCTATTTTGTCTGATATGAGTATTGTTACTCCAGCTTTCTTTTGATTTCCATTTGCATGAATTATCTTCTTCCATTCCCCAACTTTATTTTTTTTTTTAAGAAGGCAAATCAATTTTTATTATATCTCCATAATACTTAATCTGGATTAGGTTCTTTTGTTTTTGTTTTTTTTTCCCACTGTACAGCAAGGGGGTCAGGTTATCCTTACATGTATACATTACAATTACATTTTTCCCCCACCCTTTCTTCTGTTGCAACATGAGTATCTAGACAAAGTTCTCAATGCTACTCAGCAGGATCCCCTTGTAAATCTATTCTAAGTTGTGTCTGATAAGCCCAAGCTCCCTATCCCTCCCACTCCCTCCCCCTCCCATCAGGCAGCCACAAGTCTCTTCTCCAAGTCCATGATTTTCTTTTCTAGGGAGATGTTCATTTGTGCTGGATATTAGATTCCAGTTATAAGTGATATCATATGGTATTTGTCTTTGTCTTTCTGGCTCATTTCACTCAGTATGAGATTCTCTAGCTCCATCCAAGTTGCTGCAAATGGCATTATGTCATTCCTTTTTATGGCTGAGTAGTATTCCATTGTGTATATATACCACCTCTTCCGAATCCAAGCATCTGTCAATGGACATTTGGGTTGTTTCCATGTCTTGGCTATTGTGAATAGTGCTGCAATGAACATGCGGGTGCGTGTGTCTCTTTTAAGTAGAGTTTTGTCCGGATAGATGCCCAAGAGTGGGACTGCGGGGTCGTATGGAAGTTCTATGTATAGATTTCTAAGGTATCTCCAAACTGTTCTCCATAGCGGCTGTACCAGTTGACATTCCCACCAACAGTGTAGGAGGGTTCCCTTTTCTCCACAGCCCCTCCAGCACTTGTTATTTGTGGATTTATTAATGATGGCCATTCTGACTGGTGTGAGGTGATATCTCATGGTAGTTTTGATTTGCATTTCTCTTATAATCAGCGATGTTGAGCATTTTTTCATGTGTTTGTTGGCCATCTGTATATCTTCTTTGGAGAAACGTCTATTCAGGTCTTTTGCCCATTTTTCCATTGATTGATTGGGTTTTTTGCTGTTGGGTTGTATAAGTTGTTTATATATTCTAGAGAGTAAGCCCTTGTCGGTTGCATCATTTGAAACTGTTTTCTCCCATTCTGTAAGTTGTCTTTTTGTTTTCTTTTGGTTTCCTTTGCTGTGCAAAAGCTTTTCAGTTTGATGAGGTCCCATGGGTTTATTTTTGCTCTAATTTCGATTGCTTTGGGAGACTGACCTGAGAAAATATTCATGATGTTGATGTCAGAGAGTGTTTTGCCTGTGTTTTCTTCTAGGAGTTTGATGGTGTCCTGCCTTATATTTAAGTCTTTCAGCCATTTTGAGTGTATTTTTGTGCATGGTGTGAGGGTGTGTTCTAGTTTCATTGCTTTGCATGCAGCTGTCCAGGTTTCCCAGCAATGCTTGCTGAATAGACTTTCTTTTTCCCATTTGATGTTCTTGCCTCCCTTGTCAAAGATGAATTGACCATAGGTGTCAGGGTTTATTTCCGGGTTCTCTATTCTGTTCCATTGGTCTGTCTGTCTGTTTTGATACCAGTACCACACTGTTTTGATGACTGTGGCTTTGTAGTATTTCTTGAAGTCTGGGAGAGTGATGCCTCCTGCTTGGTTTTTGTTTCTCAGGATTGCTTTGGCGATTCTGGGTCTTTTGTGGTTCCATATAAATGTTTGGATTGTTTGTTCTAGTTCTGTGAAAAATGTCATGGGTAATTGGATAGGGATTGCATTGAATCTGTAGATTGCTTTGGGTAGTATGGCCATTTTTACAATATTGATTTTCCCAATCCAGGAACATGGAATATCTTTCCATTTCTTTACATCTTCTTTGATTTCTTTGATGAAAGTTTTATAGTTCTCAGCATATAGGTCCTTTACCTCCTTGGTCAGGTGTATTCCGAGGTATTTGATTTTGTGAGGTGCAATTTTAAAAGGTATTATATTTTTGTATTCCTTTTCTAATAGTTCATTGCTGGTATACAGAAATGCAACTGACTTCTGCCATTCCCCAACTTTAAATAAGTCTGTATGTGCCCCTGGATCTGAAGTGGGTCTCTTATAAGCAGCATATATATGGGTCTTGTTTCTGTACCCATTCAGCCAGTCTATGTCTACTGGTTGGCACATTTAATCCATTTACATTCAAGGTAATTAATGATATACATGTACTTATTACCATTTTCTTAATTGTTTTGGATATATTGGGGTTGGAGGTTTTTCTTCCCTTTCTCTTTTGTTTTCTTCTCCTGTGATTTGATGAATATCTTCAGTGCTATTTGGATTGCTTTTTCTTTTATAAATGTGTGTTTAGTGTGTGTCTATTCACTTTTTTAGTTTGTGGTTCCCATGAGGTTTTGATATAGCATTCTGTACACATGCAAAACTGTTTTATGTTGCTGGTCTCTTATTTCAAATGCATTTTCAATATCCTGCACTTGTACTCTCCTCTGCTCACAATTGCTGGTTTTGATACCACATTTGTTTGTGGGTGATTTCCTACCTTTAGTTATACTTGTCCTCACTGGTGAGTTTTCCATCATCAGAGAATTGGATAAAGAAGATGTGGTACATATAAAGAATGGACTATTACTCAGGCATAAAAAAGAATGAAATAATGCCATTTGCAGCAACATAGATGTACTTAGAAATTATCATACTAAGTGAAATAAGTCAGAGGTTCAACAGAAATGAATCTGACTAGTATCCATGGGGATGCGGGTTCGGTCCCTGGCCTCGCCCAGTGGGTTGGGGATCTGGGGTTGCCATGAGCTGTGGTGTGGGTTGCAGATGGGGCTCGGATCTGGCATTGCTGTGGCTGTGGTGTAGCTCCCATTCAACCCCTAGCCTGGGAACTTCCATGTGCCCCTGGTGCGGACCTAAAAAAAAAAAATACAAAAAAAAAGATAAGTGAAATAAGTCAGAGAAAGACAAATATCATATGAGATCACTAATATGTGGAGTCTATAAAAAATGATACAAAAAAACCCTTACAAAACAGAGATAGACTCCAATATTTCTAAACTAAACTCATTTTTACCAAAGGGGAAACATGGTGGGAGGGGGGTAAATTAGGAGTTCAGGATTGACATGTACACACCACTCTATATAACATACATAGGTAATAAAGACCTAATGTATAACATAGGGAAATCTACTCAATACTATATAATAACCTAATGGGGAAAGAATCTGAAAAGGAATAGATATATGTAAAATGGATTTACTTTGCTATGCCTAACACAACTTTATAAGTCAATGATTCTCCACTAAAAATTTTTTAGAAAAATAAAATATGAATAGACGAATCACTAGTACAGAAATTGAAACTGTGATTTTAAAATTTCCCAAAACAAAAGTCCAGACCAGATAGCTTCACAGATCATTCTATTAAACACTTAGAGAAGAGTTAATACCTATTCTACTGAAACTCTTACAAAAATTGTGGAGAAAGAAAACACTCTTAAGCTCATTCTATAAGGCCACCATCACCCTGATACTGACACCAGAAAAAGATACCACAAAAAAAGAAAATTACAAGCCAGTATCACTGATGAACATAGATGCAAAAATTCTCAACAAAATACTAGCAAACTTAATCCAAACATATATTAAAAAGGTCATACACCATGATCAAGCGGGATTTATCCCAGGGATGCCAGGATCCTTCAGTATCCATAAATCCATCAGTGTGATATACCACATTAAGAAACTAAAGAATAAGAACTAAAGGATCATCTCAAAAGATGCAGAAAAAGCTTTTAACAAAATTCAACCCCTATTTCTAATAAGAACTCTCCAGAAAGCAGGCAAAGAAGGAAACTACTTCAACATAATGAAGGCCATATATGACAAACCCAAACTAACATCATTCTCAAAAATGATGAAAAGATGAAAGCATCTCCATTAAGATCAGGAATAAAACAAGAATGTCCACTTTCACTATTATTATTCAACATAGCTTTGGAAGTTCTAGCCATGGCAATCAGAGAAGAAAAAGAAATTAAAGGAATCTAAATTGGAAAAGAAGAGTAAAACTGTCACTGTTTGCTGATGAAATGAGACTACACATAAAAAGTTCTGAAGATGCTATCAGAAAACCATCAGAGTTCCATCAATGAATTTGGCCAAGTTGTAGGATACAAAATTAATACACAGAAATCCTTTGCCTTCCCATACACTAACAATGAAAGAAAGGAAAAAGAAATTAGGGAAACAATCCCATTTGCCATCACATCAAGAAAAATAAAATAGCTAGGAATAAACCTACCTAATGAGGCAAAAGACCTGTATTCTGAAAACCACAAGACGCCAGTGAAAGAAATTAAAGATGACACAAAGAGATGGAAAGATCTCTTGGATTGGAAGAATCAGTGTTGTCAAAATGACTATACTAACCAAAACAATCTACAGATTCAATGCAATCTTAGGTTACCAATGACATTTTTCACAGAACTAGAACAAAAAAACTTTTTTTAATTTCTATGGAAACACAAAAGACCCTGAATAGCCAAAGCAACCTTGTAAAAGAAAAAGAAAAAAGAAAAAAAAAAACTAGAAGAATCAGGCTCCCTTATTTCAGAATACCCTACAAAGCTACAGTCATCAAAACAGTATGGTACTGACACAAAAACAGAAATATAGATCAGTGAAACAGGATAGAAAGCCCAACGACAAACCCACACACATGGTCAACTAATCTACGACAAAGGAGGCAAGAACATGCAATGGAAAAAAAAAAGACAGTCTCTTCAGTAAGTGGTACCAAGAACACTGGACAGCTACATGTAAAAGAATGAAATTAGAACATTCTCTAACACCATATACAAAAATAAACTCAAAATGGCTTAGACCTACATGTAATACCAGATACATAAAATTCCTAGAGAAAAACATAGGCAGAACACTCTCTGATGTAAATTGCAGCAATATCTTTTTAGATCCACCTCCTAGAGTAATGAAAATAAAAACAAAAATAAATAAATGGGACCTAATTAAACTTAAAATGTTTTTTTTTTTAAAGGAAACCATTAAAAAACAACAAAAAAAGACAATCCATAGAATGGAAGAAAATCTTTGCAAACAAAGCAACTGACAAGGGATTAATCTCCAAAATACATGAACATTTCATGCAGCTTTATATCAAAAAAAACAAACAACCCAATCCAAAAATGGGCAGAAGATCTAAACAGACATTTCTCCAGAAAAGACAAAACAAAAAAACACATGAAAAGATGCTCAACATCACTAATTATTAGATAAATACAAATCAAAACTACAATGAGGTATCACCTCACACCAGTCATAATGACCATAATCAAAAAGTCTATAAACAATAAATGCTGGAGAAGGTGTGGAGAAAAGTGAACCCTCCTACACTGTAGTTAGGAATGTAAATTGGTGCAAGAGTATAGAGATTCCTTAAAAAACTAAAAATAGGGAGTTCCCGTCGTGGCACAGTGGTTAACGAATCCGACTAGGAACCATGAGGTTGCGGGTTCGGTCCCTGCCCTTGCTCAGTGGGTTAATGATCCGGCGTTGCCGTGAGCTGTGGTGTAGGTTGCAGACGCGGCTCGGATCCTGCGTTGCTGTGGCTCTGGTGTAGGCCGGTGGCTACAGCTCCGATTCAACCCCTAGCCTGGGAACCTCCATGTGCCTCAGGAGCGGCCCAAGAAATAGCAACAACAACAACAACAACAACAACAACAACAACAACCAAAACTAAAAATAGAATTACCTTATGACCCAGGAATCCCAGTCCTGGACATACATCTATAGAAAA
This sequence comes from Phacochoerus africanus, assembly GCF_016906955.1. Classification (NCBI taxonomy): domain Eukaryota; kingdom Metazoa; phylum Chordata; class Mammalia; order Artiodactyla; family Suidae; genus Phacochoerus; species Phacochoerus africanus. The sequence continues at coordinate 57,267,789 of NC_062544.1, forward strand.
CTATCATTCGAAAAGATACATGCACCCCAATGTTCACTGCAGCACTATTTACAATAGCAAGACATGGAAGCAATCTAAATGTCCATCAAAAGTGAAATGGATAAAGAAGATATGGTGACATATATACAATGGAATATTACTCAGCTATAAAGAAGCATGAAATAATGCCATTTGCAGCAAATGGATGGGCCTAGAGATTAACACACTAAGTCAAAGACAAATATCACATGATCTCACTTATATGTGGAATCTAGTAAAAAAAAAAATGATACAAAGAACTCATTTAGAAAACAGAAACAAATTCACAGATTTCAAAACAAAACTTATGGTTACCAAAGGGGGAACTGGGGTGGGGAGGGAAGAATTAGGAGGATAGGAATAACATATACACACTACTATATATAAAACAAAAAAGTAACAAGGACCTACTGTATAGCACTGCATCTATAAATGACTGCAATTCTTATAGAATGTTACTACTAATGGAACTTTAATAGCCAACACAGCTGGCATACCTAGAGTTAAACAGAGTGGTCCTGCTAGTTCTTATACGATATGTATAAGAATATTAGTAATATTAAAAAAACATAATTACAAATTAATATATATTTCTAAATAAATTCCAAGAGGAATATCAATTGGATGTTCACATAATAGAAATCTAAACAATTCATTTTTTATTATGCAATCAGCTCTTGTGGGGTAGACAATCTGATGTGTGGATTACTCATGGAATATTTGTTTTTTGTTTGTTTGTTTTTTAGGGCTGCGCCCATGGCATATAGAGGTTCCCAAGCTAGGGGTCCAATCGGAGCTGCAGCTGCTGGCCTATGCCACAGCCACAGCAATGCTAGATCGGCGCCATGTCTGCTACCTACACCACAGCTCATGGCAATGCCAGATCCTTAACCAACTGAGCGAGGCCAGGATTAAACCTGCAACCTCATGGTTCCTAGTCGGATTCGTTTCCACTGCACCACGACGAAAAGTCCCGAAAATGTTTATTTAATAAGATATTTAGAATTATCATAAACCAAAATAAAATTCTTATTAGATGATGTCTAACACATGAAATTATACAGATACCAAAGACTCACCACTGACACTCTTACAACTTTAAAGCATTCCTCTGACTGCTAAAGACTATGGCACCTCCCACCCGTTGCTACAGTGAATTTCCAGAACAAAGCAATGATTTCACATTCGTACACAAAAAGTAGGTGAGGAAGGGAAGAAAAAAGGAAAGGAGGGATCTTATAATTGCCCAACCTGTCTTGTTGTGAGAGAATTAATGAGTTAATACACACAAAGTATTTGGAAGAGTACATCTGGCACACAGTAAGCACTCAATAACACTGGCTATCACTCTCATACAAAAACTCTGTCCTTCAGAATGCCTAGTCTCTATAAACTATCTAAGGAGCAGAAATAGCCCATATTTGGTAAGCACATCGTTGATCTTCAGGGCGAGTGCCTTGCCAATGCTCTTCAAGGCCAATCAGCATTAATTACAACAGCTACATGGGTGGTCATTAAAAATCACGAGTGATTTTGTTAAGCTTTCTTTTAAAATGAACTTTATAAATGTCAGGCACTGGATCTGCTGTTTTGAAACAATAGCTAACTTCTCTTCATGTTGGTGGATCGGGTATTAGGCACTACCACATAGAGTCACTTCAATTTAACTGATCTTTTCTTTTGGAAGTTACTCAGGCTATGTCTAAAAACAAAATCTCAATGACTTCATTTCTAATATATAACTCCACTTCAAAAAGAAAATAAAAAATATTAAATCCTGTGAAACCCCTTGATAATATACATTTCCTAATATAACACTAATTTTGATATAAAGCAATTGGCAGTTGGCTCCCATCCTCTAAAACATGCTTACCCCATGGATTCTATGAAAACTCATATCACTATATTATATGTACTAGTTATTCGATGAACTGGGTTGGGCTTTTCCTGTCAAGTCTTAGAACTTTTTCCAATGCATTTACTTGCCTGCAATTCTAGCTGCTGCCATTGAGTGGTGCCTGCTAATGGAAACTCAGAAGAGAAGAGGTAAAATACACAATTCTATAAACAAAAGAATATTTTATCAGTGATCATCATAATAAAATTTAGCTAACTATTCACTGTAAGATAGGGTTGTTATATAAAATATAATTTGAAATAATAGAAACAATTCTCTAACACATATTTAACATGTGTGATATTTTCCAATAAGTTTTATAAAATCTCTGATAATCTAGAAGGTAACAGCCTAGAGTTTCTTCTGTTCACTGCTTCCGCTTACTCTTGCCTTTCTATGACCATTTTAAGATGACTGAGCTTCAGAGTATAGTATGAAATCTTACTGGTGCCGAGAATTATTTTCCTTTAACTACTTTCCTAGAAGACTTCTATACACCCTTCAACCCTCAAGTCAAATATTATTTCCTCTGTGAAGCTTTCCCTGATCACCCAAACACCTTACTCCAAATCTGTCACAGAGCTTGAGGCAGGTGGACCTAGGTATAGTGCTTATTTGGCCCTCTATAACACAGTGGGCCAGGACCTAAACATACATTTTATGAGCCAGCAATGCTAGACTAGGACTAGGATTAAATCAGTCTATAAAGACAGCCATTTCTTCACAGGCCAGTATCTGGTGGAGTCATGCCCACTATTTTCTACAATCACTCTTTTTTATTTTTTTATTTTTTGTCTTTTTGCCTTTTCTTGGGCCACTCCCATGGCACATGGAGGTTCCCAGGCTAGGGGTCAATTCAGAGCTGTAGCCACCAGCCTACACCAGAGCCACAGCAATGCAGGATCTGAGCTGCGTCTGCAACTTACACCACAGCTCACGGCAACGCCTGATCCTTAACCCACTGTGCAAGGCCAGGGATTGAAGCCGCAACCTCATGGTTCCTAATTGGATTTGTTAACCACTGCGCCACGATGGGAACTCCCTCTACAATCACTCTTAAACAGGTACATGACTTAGTCAGCTGTCTTTGGTGGTATTGGCCAAATAAAAACAATCTCCGTTTACAAACAAAAGGAGACGTACACTAGCCCAGAGGCAAAGTTAGTATTCTTGTAGCATATGAAAAGTCTGCAATAGGCTCAGTGGAAACAAATCCGACTAGGAACCATGAGGTTGCAGGTTCGATCCCTGGCCTCGCTCAATGGGTTAAGAAGTCGGCATTGCCATGAACTATGGCGTAGGTTTCAGGGGCGGCTTGGATCCTGCATCGTTGTGACTGTGGCGTAGGTCAGCAGCTATAGCTCTGATTGGACTCCTAGCCTGGGAACCTCCATATGCTGCGGGTGCGGCCCTAAAAAAAAAGAAAGAAAGAAAGAAAGAAAAGTTTGCAATAAATTAATTAACCAAATGAGTCAACTCTCTGCTATGGAAAGCTGTTATTAGAGCAATGTGTCCACAATTCCTCTAAGAGAGTTATAAATCTTTCAAGAACATTAACAATAAATACAATAACAGCAAATAACTTATGGAGTGCTACTATGAGACAAACACTATCCTAAGCACTTTAGGTATATACAGTCAGTCATTGCTCAGACAACCCCATTTTACAGAAGACCAAGCAGAAGAACAGAGACATGAAATAACTTGCCAAAGTTCACAGTAAATGGCAGAGTCTGGATACAAACTTGCATAGTCTGGCTCCAGGGTCCATGTAGAGACCTACATTTTACTGCCTTGTAACTAAAAGAAATATGGAATATTTTCAAAGCCTGGAGAAAAGACATAATGGTGAAGTTGTGACCATGTCCTATACTCAAAACAAGGAGTGACTTTCACAGAGCAGGAAATACATTATACTAAGACCAAGCACATAGCACACACCCATACACACACACCCCAACACCCACAACTGAAACAAAAATTTCAGAAAACAGTGCTACTCGTGACACAGTACAACAATTTCTACTCAATTTTTTTTTTTTTATCTTTTTGCCTTTTCTAGGGCCTCTCCCATGGCACATGGAGGTTCCCAGGCTAGGGGTCTAATTGGAGCTATAGCTCCCGGCCTACACCACAGCCACAGCAATGCGGGACCTGAGCCACATCTGTGACCTATAACACAGCTCACGACAACGCCAGATCCTTAACCCACTGAGCAAGGCCAGGGATCGAACCCACAACCTCATGGTTCCTAATGAATTCCTAGTCGGATTCATTAACCACAGAGCCACGATGGGAATTCCTACTCAATTTTATTTTGTGCAAAATGCTGATCCCAAAAGGGTCTCACAAAGAGTTTGGAAAAACACTGCACTACCCCAGGATCAGTTTTCCTATGCAACCATCTATTCTGAAGGAAGATACAGTAAACAGGACACAGATGATTGTGGGCTTAAGACAACTAAAGGGAGGGAGGGTATAATGGAGCCAGCCATGAGTCCCAATCCCTAATTCCACCCCAAGTAGATGTGGGACCCACCAACTCACTTCCTTTTTTAAGCCAGTGCTGTGAGGATTACGTGAGACCAAGTATAGGAAGCTCCTTGCCCATAACACATATAAACACTGACTCTTAGGGTTTATTCTGTTAAAGTAACTTCCATAAAAGCAGAGGTTGGGGTTATTTTGAAGTAAGAAATGAACTAGTAATTGATACTACGACTTACTAAAGACTCAAGCACCATCCTATCTGGAAAAACTTTTTCTTTCCAGGTGAGTCTGAAACCTAACTCCCAGGCTGAAAAGTAATTAGAGAAAACTATGCTCTTTCATTATGGGATCTATGTCTCCCAGCAAACAGGGCTACATGTTCCTCTGAAGAAACAATCCAGAATGAGGCACTCTCATGTCCTTGCTGCAAAACATAGAGTTATGGGTGCACAATGACCTCAGGAGACTGGGAAGTGCCCTGGAGAGTAAGGCATGTTGTATTCATCTCTGTGCATTCAGCTCAAAGCATGGTGCCTAGTGCAGGGCCTGAACCACAACAATGGATGTAAAATAAACATTTGCTGAGCTGAACTGAAGGAAATTTCTGGCCTGTGGAGCAAAGGTCTTCCAAATTCAAACCTATCATCTGTTTCATTTCTATATGATTTGCTTTGCGCCTCTTCTTCATGCACTCCCACGCTAGATAGTTCTCCGGGTAACAAGTTTTTACACTGCCCACTGTTTCCACTCCTCCTTCCTAACCAAAGCCTATTTAGCATTGGCTTACTTCTCTGTAGTTTAGTTTTAGAACTGTTCTTCACAATGATAACTGGCATTTTTTGAAAGGTCAGAATTAAATGAATGTAGTTTAAGACTTTTACAGAGAAAGACATTGGTCCAGGGAAGGCAAGTACATTGCCTGTGTTCTCACAGGGAGGAGAAGACAGATGCTGAATTAATTTATGGTACAGCTTTATAGTAACAACAAACCTGGCCTCAGATATTTTTGTTTGTTTGTTTTTGTCTTTTTAGGGCTACACCTGAAGCATATGGAGGTTCCCAGGCTCGGGGTCAAATTGGAGCTACAGCTGCCAGTGTATAACACAGCTACAGCAACTCGGAATCCAAGCCGTGTCTGTGACCTACACCACAGCTCATGGCAATGCTGACTCCTTAACCCACTGATAGAGGCCAGGGATCAACCTGCAACCTCATGGTTCCTAGTCAGATTCGTTTCCACTGCACCACGACAGGAAATCCCGGCCTCGTATATTTTAAAAACATTTGGTTGAAGAAAATAAAAAAACCCAGTGGAGTTCCCCTGTGGAGCAGCAGGTTAAGGGTCAGGCATTGTCACTGCTATGGCTTGGGTTTGATCTGTGGCTGGGGAACTTCTACCCACCACCGGCATAGCCAAAAAAAAAGATACGTAAAATAAAAAGTAAACTTGTATTGATTACCAGTTATGTGCCAAGTACTATGATTTCTAAATATTACATTTAAAACTTGCAACGACCTTACAAAATTATACAAATATACATCCTGTAGATTCTCTGGGTGACAAGAAAAAACACAGAACTTTGAAGATATACATAGCAATTTCTTTGCCAATGCTTAACCTTCCTAGAGTGAACTAATTGGAGAAACTCAGTATAAGTTGCTTAAAATGCTGTTACACATTTTAAATAAATCTAGTAAATACAGAACTTTTAAATTCACACTGCAAGTAGAATGAAGTGTCATGACAAAGAAACCCTTTAAAGGCTGGTATGGATGGCAATTTAACAAAATGCATTAATAGTCGTTAAAATGTTCACACACCTCGAGGAGCTTTTGTTTATGTGTGTCAAAGCTATGGATGTTTACCACAGTAGCCCCAAATTTTAAAATATTTTACTGACCCAATAGAGAATATTAACAAACTCATTACATGTTAGCATGTTTTTATGAAACAATATGTACACAAAAACATGTCTCATGAAAATATAACAATATTTTCCAAAGCAAACAAACAAAAATAGTAAGAAATGTAGCACTGTCCTACATTTTGGCAAAGCACTTTAAAGTGTGGCTTATAACAATAAAAAATAAAAAATAAAAAAATTTAAAATTTAAAATTTAAAAATTTTTAAAAATATAGTGTGGCTTAGTAAAGGACAGTACTCAATACTTCTGTATTTAGTCTATTGCAATGTGTTGTTCTGGCTAAACCACATGAAGGGAAATCCATCATAAAGCACAGGTATGCAGTAGGGAAAACAGGAGTATTTTAATAGCCCTTTCATGTAGTTGCAGAGAGTCTTCAGCACTACCCCCAAACTCAACCAATGGTAGTTTCTTGAAAGTTATTCACAATGTATAAATTAATAGACTTTACATACTCTCACATTAAAATCTATAGTTCTATCTTTTACTCTGAAAAGACCTTTTAACTATGCATTAAACAATTGCAAAAAAATACCCATTAATATGATAACATCTCATTTTTAAAAAATCAGGGAGTTCCTGTTTTGGTGCAGCAGAAACAAATCTGACTAGTATCCACGAGGATGCAGGTTCGATCCCTGGCCTCACTCAGTGGGTCAGGGAATCCAGCATTACCATGAGCTGTGGTGTAGGTCACAGACTCAACTCAGATCCCACGTTGCTGTGGCTGTGGTGTAGACCAGCAACTGCAGCTCTGATTTGACCCCTAGCCTGGGAACTTCCATATCCCATGGTTGCGGCCCTAAAAAGCAAAAAAAAAAAAAAAAAAAAAAATCGGTTAAGTACTAAGAAGCTATTAGGTGCAGAATTTAAAAAAAAAAAAAAAATGACCAAAGTTCTACATTTTACCTGGAAGCTCAAATTTTACCCTTGGACCCAAATCTGACAATTGTTTTCATTAAAACGACAGTGACTTTGTTCAATTTTTTTTTTTTTTTTGGATAAAATGTCTGCCAAATATCCTGTCTGATATATTGCTGTGAATGTTCTTACAAATAAAAATGATGTTCCATGAAAAAAAAAGTTAGCTCACAACTCAATGACACAAGCGCTTTTCCACCAGACAACTGGCATACTTTGGCACACGGCGGAAGTGCTTTATGTGCCACTGCCATGTTGTTATACAGAACAGTAAAAACATGCACTCAAGTGATAAGACTTAATAAAACTAATGAGTTTTACTGCTTCATCAAAGACATTCTTAAGTAAATCTGGAATTTTTTAAAAATTGTAACTGTGTGGCAGTAAATACAACGATCACTAATGCAGTTTAGTACCACTGCTTTCACTAAGGCCAAGATACGAGGAGTTTCACCCACCACCACTTTGGTGTCATTAGTACAAATGTCAACACAGTGAAAAAAGCCAAATTATGCTTTAGCAATTTTATGAAAATATTTTGACTTTGCAGAGAAGCAAAAAGGTCCCTGGATCCCGTTATGAATTCCTGCTGCAAACCATTATTTCATTCATCACTATCTCCCATACTCTATCTTTACATTAGAGAATTTGCTACATATATTTTACATTCTCCAACAGCCAATCCACAGTGCATAGTACCTACATTCTAACTGATGATGCTAGTTTTCTGAATCTAAGAAAAATTATGGGGAAAGAGTGGAGGATTTTCTCAACTGTGGTTTGGAGTACTTGCTCTACCACTGGCTAACTATCTGACCTTGGCTAAGTCACCAGTCTCAGCATCAATTTTCTTATCAGTAAAACCATGTAAGAGGTAGAGTAGCTGAGTGTTTCTCACCTGAGGCATGGGTAGCATATGGAAGGAAATTAGATTCACTACAAATGATGAGCAGTCTACTGATGGGTGTATGTTTCATATATGAAAACTCTACAAGCAGAAAAAAAGGAATCACTGACCTAACCGTAAGAAAGCCACTCATTATAAAATTCTGAGAATATGGTCACAACTGCCCCAACCTTCACCCATCCAATCTATGCTCTATAGAGATGCCAGAGTAATTCATTTTAAGGTAAATTGGACTGTGTCACTCTTCTGCTTAAAATCCTTTAGCTTCTTGTGGTTCTCCTTGGAATAAAATCCAAATGTGCTCAACGTGGTCGGTAAGCAAGGCCCTGCATGATCTGGCCCTGCATGACCTGGCCCCCACCTACTTAAGCAAATGCATCATGCTGCTCTCCATCTTGCTCCCTGTGCTTTAGTGAAGTTGGATTTCTCTCAGTTCCTATAGCAGCATTTTTTTTTTGTCTTTTTTGTTGTTGTTGTTGTTGCTATTTCTTGGGCCGCTCCCGCGGCATATGGAGGTTCCCAGGCTAGGGGTTGAATCGGAGCTGTAGCCACCGGCCTACGCCAGAGCCACAGCAACGCGGGATCTGAGCCGCATCTGCAACCTACACCACAGCTCACGGCAACGCCGGATCGTTAACCCACTGAGCAAGGGCAGGGACCAAACCCGCAACCTCATGGTTCCTAGTCGGATTCATTAACCACTGCGCCACGACAGGAACTCCCCTATAGCAGCATTTTAATATGATGCTGCCTCTGTCTGGGACAGCATCCCCTTCTCTCTGCCTACCAATAACCATTTATCTTTTAGATCTCACCTTAAACATCACAACCACAGAGAAGCTTTTAATGACTCTCCATTACACTTTAGGTCTTCCTCGTATATTTTTCCTTCACAGGACTTTACACACAGAGTTATTTACTTAACTATTCGTAAGTATTTTCAAATGTCTCTCTCTTCACTACATTTTAAAACTTACAAGAGCAAGAACTGCTTTATTTATCCACAATGATTAGCTCAGTCTGAGCACACAGTGGTTGTTGTCTGACAGACAAAATGGTTTTACAACAAAAGCAGAATGGAATTAAGAATGTTAAAAAAATTGTCTGTGTGCAAAGGATATATTTTTTGGTAAAACAAACAATTATGCAATGGGTTATGAAAAAGAATCATAATCTTCAACATATTTGGAACATGTAAGTAAAATCGCCTAGGGTAAGATAAAGAATGCTAACTACAGGAGTTCCCGTTATGGCATAGCAGAAACGAATCCGACTAGTATCCATGGGGATACAGGTTCGATCCCTACCCTCACTCAGGGGTGAGGGACCCGGTGTTGTCATGAGCTGTGGTATAGGTCACAGACATGGCTCAGATTCTGCATGCTGTGGCTGTGCCGCTGGCTGGCAGCTGTAGCTCCGATTCGACCCCTGGCCTGGGAACCTCCATATGCCACAGGAGCGGCCCTAGAAATGGCAAAAAAAAAAAAAAAAAAAAAAAAAGAATGCTAACCACAACATAGTGATGTGATATAAATCAGAGGCTGCTCTACTTCCTCAGTTATTCTATGTATAGATAAACCTATGTAACCAAATTTTGTCGGAAAAAAATATTATCAGTAAGCCTTATTTCCTCCATGAAAATATAGACTGTTACTGCAAGACTTAAGTGACCCTATGAAGCATAGTTAAGCAAGTCTCTGCTAGCTGTATTTGTAGATAAGTTAGTCCAGCTTTCCAAAAAATATTTTATTGAAATTAACAGAACACAACCCATTAGGGAAATACGTATCAAAGGAAAGTTTGTAATTAGTAATTTATGAGATCTTTATAGTCTACTTTTCTTATTACTATTTTTATAATAACAGAAAAGTGTTTTCAAGAGAAAAGCTATTTTCACTTGCAATCTTTTTTAAAAAGCCGTAAGAAAATTTAACAGTTTCCTCAAGACAAATTTTAGAAGTAACATTACAAGAAAAGATAGTTTATAAGATAGAAATAGTTTTACAGTCACATAAACTTGGAAAATTTAGAAAGAAGCAACAGAAAAGAACTCATTATTCACACTCCCTAGCAAAGTGCCTGATAACGTGTCACCCTAACTTCATCAACTGTGTCAATATGAAACTAAAAACATGAGGTGACAATTTTTTCAAAGCTGGGAATGGATTCAACAGGCTTATACAACACAACAGAAGAGAAGGGATTCAGAAACTGTACACATCTACACTTGCCATGTGGTCACAGATACTTAGAAAAGAGATGGGAAAGATAATACAAAAAGGAAAAGTCATTTATTGTAGCCAAGTCTTTTGGAAAAAGTCAGAGAGTCAAAACGAAGAAACGTTTTAATTTTAATTACAAGTTTCAAAAATTGCAAAATCCACAATACGAAAAGAGCTTTTATTCTCATTCCCACAGCTAAGCTCACTTCATCAGTTTTCTCAGAACAACATTCTTCTTCATAAACAACTACTCCATAAATGGCCAAAAGGGCCACCACACACCCTAAGAGTAGTGGCGTAACAGCCACGCATACAGATCTGTTCATTCACACAGGGAGTGGACCAGCTGTACTGATGCTACCTTGCCTGACCTAAAAATTCCCAGAAGAAATTCAAACTGCCCTGTATCAAATCCTCTGTTAGCCTACCAATGCCAGTAAACAAGTACACTTTTCAATATTTGGAGACATCCGTACTTTCCTTTAAAAAATAAACATGTAAATGAATGAATAAATATTTTAAAAATTCGACTGGTGTGACACTTAGAGATGTATCGATGAAATTAATGATGTTTCTCTTAGTGATTCCAAGATAAAGAAAATACTAAGGAGTTCCCGTCGTGGCGCAGTGGTTAACGAATCCGACTAGGAACCACGAGCTTGCAGGTTCGGTCCCTGCCCTTGCTCAGTGGGTTAACGATCCGGCGTTGCCGTGAGCTGTGGTGTAGGTTGCAGATGCGGCTCAGATCCCGCGTTGCTGTGGCTCTGGCGTAGGCCGGTGGCTACAGCTCCGATTCAACCCCTAGCCTGGGAACCTCCATATGCCGCGGGAGCGGCCCAAGAAATAGCAACAACAACAAAAAAAGACAAAAGACAAAAAAAAAGTATGCAGATAAATTTTATACTGCAAATTGTGAAATTTTATACTGTAAACATATGATTAAAATATCTAAGTCAGTTGAAAGTACTAGGAAAATTACAAATCAATCAAAGGCTATTCAAGCATAACACAGGAGCTTAAAAATTAAAATGTACATAAAGTAAAAATGCTTAATTATAAATTACTCTTGCCTGTTCACAAAATTCAACTCCCCCAGTAATATTTTATTAGCTTATTTTGAGTTACAGAATATAAATGACATTATATTTCAACTTTTTTTAAAAAAAGAATGTAAAAGACAAATTACTTCTACATGTTTCATTAAAAACACTGAAAATTTATGCTATGGCTTTTCAAAAAATTACATATTAGGTTTTAACAGTAATCCAAATCATACTACTAGTAAACATAGCAAAATGTATAATTCACCAGTAAAGTCATGTATGAAATTTCTCCTCTGTGTCTACTGCTTTGACTACTTTATACCAGCATCCAATTACTTTCAATCACCTCAAAACCAAAATATAATTAATAAATATCTACACTGTTTTTGAAGTGTTATTTCCAAGTCACTTCAAAATAAGTGATTACATAAAGCCCTACTTTTTCGCTCTTACCGGTTCCTAGGGGAAAACTAGTTCTAGAGCTAAAAACACTGCATGCTCCTCAATAAATGTTCATTTCATTTTCCAATTAAAAGACATTTCCAGAATTTTGAGTTTCATTGTATTATGCTTCATGATAGGAACTGAGAACACTGACGTTTTCCACTTAAGACAAAATAAATTACACACAAAAAACCCACAAAAATCCAATCTCGGTCTTCTGTGTTAACAAATTAATCCACATAAAAATCAACAAACATCCTTGCTACACTTAATCAAACATCATAATTTAGACAATAACCTTAAGGATTCTACAGCCGAATTATAGGCAAAGACTTAAAACTGTGATGATCACACATCAACCTGAATGGTAATATTAAGAGGGCAACCACAACCAAAAACCCTAATTATTAGTTCTAAACCCAACCTTTTAAAGACTTTATCCTGGTAGTGCTGCAATGAGCTATAATTATAATTTTAAAATATTACAGACATTTTACCTACTGTTTGTTTCTAACAGAAATCTAAATAACAGAGCTGAGTAAAAGGAAATGATTTCGAGAGGAGGGAATTTATATTAACCAAATGAATTTATGATAAAATTAAAAGAAGATCTGTATTTTCCTTCCATTCAAAACTACAGAAAAAGCTTGTCAATTGAAGCTAAATCAAACTAACACCGAAATATGCACGTCTCAATTACAGCAGTAATTTGAGAACAGATTCCCATTACTCTCAGAAGTCATGAAGAAAAAAAGCTTTTAAAAGTGTCTAAGAAAATTTTGCCTTTTATTATATTTCACCATAACCAGAAGTTTGAACAGAAATTTTCAGGATTTAGGTTTTATTGATGACTAAATCCTAATTAATTTTTAGTGAAGTTATCTGTTTCATATAAGATTTCTATTAAGAATGCTTTAAAATAGACATATTGTTAATTACCCACACAATGAAAATAAAATCAAAGCTATTAATTTTACAAATGCTAGTAACTGTTAAAAGATAGTTTTTAAAAAAGCACCCTTACAGCTTTAAAATGAAAAATTATGAGAGTACATTAAAGAATAACTAGATTTAGATAAAAGGATCAAAGCATTACCAGACACTGTAGAAACAAGATCTAAACAATGTAAATGTATTTTCTTTTTTTTTAATTGAGGTAAAATTGACATACAACATTATATTAGTTTCAAGTATACAACATATAAAATTCAACATCTGTATATCCTGCAAAATGATCACCAGAATAACTCTAGTTAACATCTAAAAACCTATTTTCTGTTTCTAAACGGGGATCATTAAAAAAGAACCATTAGGAATATGAACACCACCTGACTTATTTGGTGGCACAGACAGTACAAAACTCTGCCCAGAACCAGAAAGTAAGCAAGAAAGTCTCCTAGCAGCCAAAGATAGAAAAATTAATGTGCTTAGAAAACAAAACTCATACATTATACCAATTGCTTATTCTTTCTTTTTCTGTGCAAATTCTAAGAAACTTGAACCACCCTACCTTGACCCAATCCACAGCTTATTAGAAGCAAAACACTGAAGAGAGAAACTGAAGTACTTACATAGATCATTACATCAACAGCAGCAAGAACCAACAATTAACAAAAGGGGAAATAAAAATAGCAGTTAAGAACTTAAAAAGCGGTAAAATAGGTCTACACATGCCAAGACTTCCTGAGGCATGTTACATGATGATGTAATAATTTATAAATTATAAATACGTTAAATTATACTTAAAACAAATAATAAAGGAAGCTAATATATTTTTTACAGTTCAAAAAAACTATTCAAATAGAAAAAAAACCTTCAAGTTATAGAAAAGTTAACTTTTCTGAGACTCACTTATATGAATCATTGTTCCCTGGAGAATTTTATAATTATATTTACACATGTTATTGATTATCAAAATCAAGTCAAATCTGCCCAGTAGCCTTCCAGCAAAAGCCCGTGAGACTCAGAGGTAAATTAATAATTCAAAGTCATGGTGAATGGTGGTGTACCCTCTTGGTCTACAAAGTGACAACTTTGGCATGCTCTTTCCATGCTGAAATTCACCAAAAATTTTAATTGGTATAATGTATAATCTTTAAAAAGCTGCAAATAAAAATATTTATAATTTGCATTATGAAAAGCATTTACTAGTGGCAGTCTTCCTTTCCCAAAATGTATTCCTGGGAACACTATACCCGGAGTGTACCAGGTGTTGGCTGTAGGAGAGAGAAGCAGCTGTATAACTATGTCTAGAAAATGCTGGTTTCTTTTATTAATATATTTCTCAGGATCTTTTCTATATTTCGTCCTGGCCCTAGGACTCTGCAAGTACAAGACTAAGGAACCCTTTATCCGTGGACACCCTACAGGTACTAACATCACTAGGAACAAATTTAGGAAACCTTGCTACCATCCCTGATCACTAGGTTCTCACAATCTAAATCAGCACTGATTTGCAGAAACTTAAAATGCACTGAAAAAATACCCAAGAAAAAACTTCAGGGGAGTAAAATGAACTATAATCCTCACTACCCTTTTTACTACATCTTATAATCAACTTTTAGATAAAAAATGGTAGGGGTGGAATGAATAACATCCATAAAGCCAATATTAAAGAGATTCTCTTCACGAATCAACCTTTCCACAGAAAGAAGCTCATGGACTTGGAGAACAGACTTGTGGTTGCCAAGAGGGAGGGGAAGGCAGTGGGATGGACTAAGAGTCTGAGGTAATAGATGCAAACTATCGCATTTAGAGTGGATAAGCAATGAGATACTTCTGTATAGCACAGGGAACTATATCTAGTCACTTGTGATGGAACAGGATGGAGGATAATATATATCTGGTCAGTTTGCTGTACAGTAGAAATTGACAAAACACTTGAAATCAACCATAATGGAAAAAATAAAAATCATAAAATTAAAAAATACACATGAAGATCCTCTTAATTTTTTAATTGGAAAAGTTTCAAAGCTACACAAAAGTTAAAAGAGTAGTACAATAAATACCTATAGACCTTTTTATTTTTTTTCTTTTGCTTTTTACGGCTGCACCTGTGGCATATGGAGGTTCCTAGACTAGGGGTCAAATTGGAGCTACAGCTGCCAGCCAACGGCACAGCCACAGCAACATCAGATCCAAGTCATGTCTGCAACCTACACCACAGCTCATGGCAACGCTGGATCCTTAACCCACTGAGCGAGGCCAAGGATCGAACTCACAACCTTATGGTTCCTAGTCAGATTCGCTTCTGCTGCACTAAGACAGGAACTCCCTCTTTTTTTTTTTTTTCATCAATGCCATGTACCCTAATATTTATTTTGTCACATCCATATTCTCAATCTTCTCAATCTCTCTTTCTATATATACATATATAATGGAAGTATCTGATTCACTCACCAGCATCTACACACAGAGCTGTGTGCTGAGCTGGAATTTGCTTAATACAAACTCTGTACAAAGGACTCAGATTATACTTGGATCATTCGTGCTCCCATTCTGTACTCTTTGACAATTCAAATTATAAAATGCTCCGTATCAGATCACATAAATTCACAAACAGAAATGACTTCCTCTGGATAAGTAAGCATTTTTATCTTCATTACCATCTGGTTTTCATTAACATTTACTTCCAAGCATAATGTAATAAGCTTTGCTTTACTGTCTGTGTTTCATTCTTGTAAACTTGTGGAAACCAAAAAGATTGCCATATTACTCTCTCTCTCTCTTTTTATTCCAGTTCTAAATTAAAGCAAGAATATGATCCCAGAACATGATTCCAGGATCATGTTTCACACCGAAACTCCTGAAACCAAAAAATTAAAGCACTAGCATTTCCAACTCATAGTCAGAAGAAACATCCATAATTTAACATGGTGTGTGAGGCCAGGACAAAATATTGTGTGCCACCCTGGCCTCCAATGGAATAGTTTCTCAAAAATGCTGTCCAATTCCTCACTCCTACTGCATCTGAATTTATGTGTAATATGTGCTCCTTTCGTGAATGGCAGGCACTGGGATGGCCAGGCTCTTCCCTCTCCTCCTGCAGCAAACATTGCCTGCCTGGCAAACATTCACTGTGTGTCAGCACTAAATATGTAACACTGTGATGACACAGGAGGTGTTGAGGTGAACAACTTTAATCTAGAGGCTATTTCACCACGGCCATATTATCCAAAATACGTGTTCTCCAGATGGCCAAAAGGAGGGGAACGAAGGAGAAATAAAGGTGAATGGGGCAAAGAGGGAGAAGAGGATATTATTAATATGAGCTTACTAGATCCTGACAAAATGATCCTAGTTTAACTCCTAAATAACCCTTAATAAAATCTATGAGAGAGTGAAGAATTTGTAAGTTGTGCAGTTGATGTTTCTCTGTCATGCTCACAAAATAGAGGAGAATGAGATAAATCAATGGGAAGCTGGGTAGCCCTCTGAGCTATGAGACACACTAAAAAGTATAGAGCAGATTTTTACCCAAAGGCCCTCACTGAACTAATTTCTAAACGACAGGAATATTTCTTAACCCAGGATGAATTTCATAGTATCAGATCCAAGAATTCTGACAATGCCTGATCAGATGCTACTTGTTCCTAACAATCCATGTGGTTTTCAAGTGTGAAGGAGAGTAATCAATTTATGATGGCTGTTCATTTTTCCCTAAAACCTATTTAAAGTAGCTTATAGTTTCACATGATGAAACAGTCATTTCACAATTACACTGAAGTATAATCAACAGTATCGCCAATTTTACTTTGTTTAACCTACTAACCCAGCATTTCTCCAATAATAAAATTAAAATCTTTTAACCCTAAGGGTCTTAGGGTAAAAAAAAACCAAAAAGACAAAAACATTATTCTTGATCCTAATTATCTAATTTAAACAATGGGAGCTTTTGATCTCCAAAGATAAATATATACTACCCTGACCCACTAGAGTAGATAGCTGGTAATTGTTTTGAAATATTGATACCTCAATTCAAGACTTATTCTTGCTTTTATAGAAAAATATTTCTAAGGACATTTATTCAAAATGAGTTACATCAAGTTATATTTGAAGCCCCAAGATCCCATTTCCATGCTCCTTTGCATCTCCTCCCCACATCCTACTTCATATGTCCAGGTCCACTCACCTTTCCTTTAAGGGTGAACTTGGTCCAGATGCAATATTAGTACATTTTACCTTTTATCATGGATATTTTCATGAGAATTTTTTTTTAATCAAAGCATTAGCTTCTAAATTACTCTTACTTTGGAGTTCCCATCGTGGCACAGTGGAAACGACTCCGACTAGGAACCATGAGGTTGCAGTTCAATCCCCGGCCTTGCTCAGTGGGTTAAGGATCCGGCATTGCCCTGAGCTGTGGTGTAGGTCGCAGATGTGGCTCATTATCTGGCGCTGCTGTGGCTCTGTCACAGGCTGGCAACATCAGCTCCAATTAGACCCCTAGCCTGGGAACCTCCATGTGCCGTGGGTGTGGCCCTAAAAAGACAAAAAATAAAAAAATAAATTACTCTTACTTCTAAATTTTTTTATTATTAAACATATTTTCTCAAAAAAAATCTGAGAAATTTTAGTAAAAAAATAAAACAAACTATAAAATAATGTTGACATTAGAAGCCTGGGTATGGACTTTAATCCACCTATCAGTTCTATGAGGCTTTTGTTCACAGCCATGATTAAGAACTTGGACATGGTGCCAGATAATAGAAAAAGAGGGAAAGCTACTGTACTTTAAGAAGCCAATGTAAGCTTGGTTCCAAAACCCAATAAAAACAATACAAATAATATTTTTAAAGTCTCATTTTACTTGTCAATATAAAATTAAAACCCTAAATAAAGTTCATGTTTCCTAAATAGAACAATATATTTTTAAAAAATACAAGGAGATCACAAATGATTTACCATAGGAAAGCAGGAATGGTTTGACATTCTGAAATGTATCAATGTACTTCTCTATGTGAATGGACAAAAAAAAAAAAGACACAATTATACCAAGTATCCCATGAAAGCATTTGATCAAGTTGAACATCTACAATAAAATTAGAAACAGAAACAGATAAAATTTCCTTTTTTTTTTTTTTGTCTTTTTAGGGCCACACCCGTGGCACATGGAAGTTCCCAGGCTAGGGGTCAAATCAGTGCTATAGATGCCAGCTGACTCCACAACCACAGCAACGCCAGATCTGAGCCACATCTGTGACCTACACCACAACTCACGGCAATGCTGGATCCTTAACCCACTGAACAGGACAAGGGATCAAATCCTCATCCTCAGGGATACTAGTTGGGTTCATGTCCCCTGAGCTACAACAGGAATCTCAAAATTTCCTTAATTTAATGAAATCCACTATAATTTTTTTTTTAAATCTTAAAAGATACATAGCACATGTTTTCCTTGTTTAGTTTTTGCTTGGGAATATGGGGCAGAGGGATGGGGAAGGCCAGACTAACTCCTAAGTTAGTAAGAGAGACCAAGGAAAACTCTCAAGCCTAAATAGTGTTCACCCCTGGCTATGTCAGGCCACTCCTCCAACAGAACTATAACGGCTCCACACTTCAAAAACCGATTAGTATTGCCCAGGCAGTGTAAAGACCCACTCACCGGCTCCTCATCACAGTCAGATAATGTGATATCATCATCACTAGGGTCCCCTACCAGAGACTCCAAGGTAAAGGGAACTGTCCTGTCAATGAGGGAGAATATTGCAGAATGTTCTTAAGGAGGTGAGTTCTTGAACATGGGAGGAATCTGTATGCTGTGTGTGCACCTTTAAATCAATCACCATATCCTTTGTGACAACCACTTAAAAAGTACCTGACATAGTGGGTTCACACCCTGGCTTAGTCACTTGGAACCATGTATCCTTGGTAAAGCCAAAACCAGATTCTTCATTGAAATACATAATAACATGACTACCTACCTACTCTACTGCTGTGAGGAAAACATAAAATGCTTAGCACATGTAAAGTTTACGGCAAAATTTTGAATAAGTGTTAGTTATTATTAGCTATTACCTCAATGTTATCTCACTGGAAAATTTTATCACCCTCTAAAGAGAAGTTATTAAATCATTCCTACTGATTTTGACTTTTCAATTATATTATAGTATGGACTTCATACTCTTCAACAGCTTGCCTTGTAATTACATTAAAATTATAGCTCATTAAACCTTAGCCTCCGACACCTTATATGATCTAGTCCCTGCCTTCCGCCTCATATTCAACAGCTATCATTCTCACCTTTCCTACTAATTGACAAAATGTCAACACGACTGGACTTTCTGACCCCCAAAATATGCTATATTAGATTCCCTTCTTTGTGTTTTTTGTTTTGTTTTGTTTTTTTGTTTTTTAGGGCCTCACCCTCGGCATATGGAGGATCCCAGGCCAGGGGTCAAATCAGAGCTTCAGCTGCTGACCTACACCACAGCCACAGCAACGCCAGATCTGAGCCACATCTGCAACCTACACCACAGCTCATAGCCACGCCAGATCCTTAACCCACTGAGCGAGGCCAGGGATCGATTGAACCTGCGTCCTCATGGATGCTACTCAGATTCATTAACCGCTAAGCCACAATGGGAACTCCAGTTATATTCCTTTCTTAAGGTCTTGAAATATGCTGCTATGTTGGCCTGGAAAGCTCTTTTCCCAGGGGATGCCTCATGTGCATGGTATAAGTCTCAACTAAAAGGTATGCTTCTTCAAAGACTTTCTCTCTGACTACTCTGCACACAGTAGACCCTTACCTTTTATTCTCTATCCTTTTGTTTTACTTTATTCTTAACACGTACTACTACATGAAATGATATTAATTTATTAGTGTATCTGTACCTTGTCTGTCTCGTAGCACTCACCTCCATTTGAATGTGAGCCACACGAAGGCAGAGACTTAGATCACCATGTTCCTGGCACACAGCACACACACTATATTTATTGATTGAAGTACCTATCTGGACTGATCTCCTGCACTTAGCCCATTGCTACTTACTACCCTAAGAGTCAAAGACCAAGAAACAATCAATCAAATTGCAAATCATCTGAATATATTAGTGACAGATTTCTCTAAAAGGTAGTAAAGAATATGCATAATGGGAGTTCCCGTCGTGGCGCAGTGGTTAACGAATCCGACTAGGAACCATGAGGTTGTGGGTTCGATCCCTGGCCTCGCTCAGTGGGTTAAGGATCCGGTGTTGCCTTGAGCTGTGGTGTGGGTCGCAGACGTGGCTCGGATCTCATGTTGCTGTGGTGCTGGCGTAGGCCAGTGGCTACAGCCCCGATTAGACCCCTAGCCTGGGAACCTCCATATGCTGCGGGAGCGGCTCAAGAAAAGGCAAAAAGACAAAAAAAAAAAGAATATGCATAATGGGAGTGTCTACGGTTAAAGCCCACTTATCCTCATATAGAGCGAGGGACAAAGAAAGCCCAATTTGTACAACGGAAAAAGACAGTGGAGCACATTTTCAAATGTACAATATACCAGTAAGTCAATGATCTGGGCAGGGAACTAAGAACTGCTCTCCTACGGAATGGGATAAACTACATTTTATACCCCATAAAATAATGCCATGATTTAGAACTTTATCCAAACTGTTTAGAGGATTAACAAAGTTAAATATACCTAATATAAAACCATTTAAATGTTTATTGTAGATCACTGACCTCAGAACATAAAACAATCACAGTTTCTCAAACTTATTTGATGATGGAGTATCTTTCTTCAACTACTAATTCACAACATATCCTGTAAATCAATTTGGGAAAAGCTTCTGTGGACGTCATAAAAGTTGTTGTGTTAGCAACTATTAGAGCTCACAATTCAGCCTGATTCTTAATAGTTCTGAGGACAAAACAGTTTGTTTTCCAATTACTTTTATTCAGCTTAAGTTTTTAACCAGAATAGCCTAAATCCTCTATGCTTTTTGTTGTGTTCTTCCACATTAATATCAATTTAGGTATTTTTAATCTTACTATACTGCCTAAAGTCTCTAAATAGTTGTAGGCATCTCTGTTTTGCTTCCTATTTAAATGCAAGTAGCTTCAGGAGTTACTACAGTAGCAGAGAGTGTTAAGGATCAGTCTGCAATGGCTCCGGTCACTGCTGGGGCACAGATGTGATGCCTGGGCCAGGACAATGAATTAAAAGATCTGGCTTTGCCACAGCTGCCACGTAGGTTACAGACAGCTGTGGCTCAGATTCAGTCCTTGGCCAAGGGAACTTCCATATGCCGAGGGTGTGACCATTAAAAAAAAAAAAATGCAAGCAGCTTCAGTACTCTAGTATATAATAACTATTTACTTCAAATTTTGGTAAATAGTTTTTATCAGGTTTTAGTAATTGCTTCCTATTCCTAGAACTTTTACTGGTGAAGATTGCTAAATTTAATCAAATACCAATTTTATCATATAATAAAATCATATGATTTTTCACCTTTCACTTTTAAAATGCTGATTTATAGTAAAAATTTATTAATGATAAAATTCCCTAATTGTAAAATATCCTTGCATTCCTAGGATAAACCATAATTGGCCATGGGACATTATTAATTTAGATTAGCTGCTAAATCTGGTTTTCTGATGCTAAAATAGGACTTTAAATACACATAATTTTTATTAAATTTTATTGAAGTATAATTGATTTATAATGTTATGTTAATTTCTGCTGTACAGCAAAATGATTCAGTTATACATGTGTGTGTGTATATATATTCTTTTTCATATTTTTTTCCATTATGGCTCATCATAGGATATTGAATATAGTTCCCTGTGCTATATAGTAGCATCTTGTTGCTTATCCATCCTATATATAGTAGTTTGCCTCTGCTAATACCAAATTCCCAAACCTTCCCTCGCTGAAGCCGGCCCCCTTGGCAACCACAAGTCTGTTCTCTATATCTGTGAGTATTAAACACACATAATTTAAATGTTTGGAAAGATAATAAGACAACGACAAAAAAGAAAACTACAAGAGTTCCCGCTATGGCACAGTGAGTTAAAAATCTGACTGTAGCAGCTCAGGTTGCTGCAGAGGCGCAGATTCAAACCTCAGCTGGGCATAGTGGGTTAAAGGTCTGGTGTTGCTGCAGCTGCAGTATAGGTCACAAATACAGCTCAGATTTAATCTCTGGCCCAGGAACTTCCATATGCTGCAGGTGAGGCCATAAAAAAATTTTTTAAATTAAAAAAACAAAAGAAAACTACATACTTCTGTTTAAGAGAAATTTTAATCAAACGTATATCCTATTTCAGTCATATTCTGTATATTCCCAATTTTTAGTTCCTTTTAGTTCAAGTTTTTTGTTTTTGGGGGTTGGTTTTTTGTTTTTGTTTTTGTTTTTGTATTTGTTTTTTGTCTTTTTAGGGCTGTACCTGCAGCATATGGAAGTTCTCAAGCTAGGGGTTGAATCAGAGCTGTAGCAGCCGGCCTACGCCACCACCACAGCAATGCAGGATCCAAGCCTCATCTGCAACCTACACCACAGCTCACAGCAACACCAGATCCTTAATCTACTGAGTAAGGCCAGGGATCAAACCCTCGTCCTCGTGGGTGCTAGTCAGGTTCGTTACCTCTGAGACACAACAGGAACTCTGTGACCATTTTTTAAATTACTCATTGGATATGAAATTACATCTGTTGTCTGTTAGTCTAAAGATTAATTCTAGAAAACATAAAATATCAAAGAATACAACCAGCAATTCTGCAAGTTACTAAGGCAAACTATAAATATCAGAAAGCAAAAGGATGGAAAACAATTTAAAAACAAGGTGTTCTTTTATCTAAAATACAATAGCATTTCACCTAAATAATACCACATATGTATTTTAACTTGTAAGACTGCATATTGCAATTTTCTCTGTAAATTACAAATAGCTCATTCTTGTGAACAATTCTTAACAGTAAAAATTAATTGTGCAATCAAACCATACAGGAAAAAGCTGCTCAAATATTCCCTTTACTATCCTTGAGTCCTAAGCCAATAAACATAATGCAAAAGAATCTTAACAACCATTAATCAAGTTTTTCAGTTATTACTTCCAAGAAACAATCATTTAAACAAATTTATATAAGCTATTAGATTCAGATGGAAATCAGCCTTTGCTATAAAAAGTAACAAACTTTAAAGTCATTTGATTCCACTTAATAGCATCAATCTGATCCATTGTGCCCCCTGATAAACTCTTCTGGAAAGTATACCAACTCTCCCTTTAATAGCTTCCATATTTATTTAAGCAAACCTTATACTGTCAGCTAAAGACAAAGAAGAAGAATATATAAACACTAGAATTCCTACGAATCCTCTCTCTTACTCTACTGGCAAGACTGTCACAATACAAATGTAAACAAAAACACTGAAAGATATGAATATATTAGATGAATTATCAATAATACTCACGCATCGTTTGAGCAAGTAACAAATTCTCCCTTTATTTTGGGATGCCATGAGCCAGTATGAAGCATTGCTGTGTGACCCTTTAAAAAAAAGGGGGGGGAGAGATCATTTTAAAAATGTGCAAGTAAATAAACAAACTGACCAGAAGCTGACATATGCTTAACAGTAAAACTTTGTAGTCCTCCCCAAAGCATACTATTTTAATTACAAACTGATATCATTTTATCAGTTTTATTTCCTAATATGTCTTACTTTGTCTCTTCTTTTTATTTTTTCAATTGATTCTAGCTGATTTACAGTGTTTCTTCAATTTCTTTTGTACAGCAAAGTGACCCAATCACACACAGTTCCCTGTGCTGTACAGTAGGGCCCTGTTGCCCATCCATTCCAATATAACAGTTTGCTTCCAAAAACCCCAAACTGGACAAACTGGAGTTCCCATCATGGCTCAGTGGAAACAAATCTGAGTAGTAACCACAAGGACACAGGTTCTATCCCTAACCTTGCTCATCGGCTTAAGGATCTGGCGTTGCCATGAGCCATGGTGTAGGTTACAGACACGACTCAGATCTGACATTGCTGTGCTGTGGTGCAGGCCAGCAGCTGTAGCTCCAATTCGACCCCTAGCCTGGGAAACTCCATGTGCTGTGTGTTCAGCCCTTAAAAAAAAAAAAAAAAAAAAAAAGGCAAAAACACCAAACTGCCTGTCTATCCCACTCCCTCCCTCCTTCCCCCTGGGAATAAGTCTGCTCTCCTTTTCCATGATCTGTTTCTGTTTTGTAGATAGGATTACTTGTACCATATTTTAGATTCCACAAATAAGTGATATCATATGGTATCTGTCTTTTTCTTTCTGACTTACTTCGCTTAGTATGAGAATCTCTAGTTCCAATCACGTTGCTGCAAATGGCATTAGTATGTCTTTTTTGTGGCTGAGTAGTATTCCATTGTGTATATGTACCATATCTTTTAATCCATTCATCTGTCAATGGACATTTAGGTTGTTTCCATGCCTTGGCTATTGTGAATAGTGCTGTGATGCACGTGGGGGTGCATCTACCTTTTTGAATGAATTTTGTCCAGATATGCCCAAGAGTGGGACTGCTGGATCATATGTTAGTTCTATACTTAGCTTTCCGAGATACCTCAATACTGTTTTCCACACTGGTTGTACTAATTTATATTCCCACCAACAGTGAAGGAGGGTTCTCTTTTCTCCACACGCTCTCTAGCATTTGTTATTTGTTGACCTGTTAATGATGGCCATTCTGACTGGGGTGAGGCGGTACTTCACTGTAGTTTTGATTTGTATTTGTCTAACAATTAGTGATGTTGAGCATTTTTCATGTGCCTGTTGGCTATCTGTATATCTTCTTTGGAGAAATGTCTATTTAGGTCTTCCACCCATTTTTCAATTGGGTTGTTTGTTTTTTGGTTGTTAAGTTGTATGAGTTGTTTGTATATTTTGGAGATTAGGACTTTGTCTACTGCATCACTGGCAAAGATTTTCTGCCATTCTGTGGGTTGTCTTTTCATTTTTTTTTTAATGGTTTCCTTTGCTGTAGAAAAGCTTTTGAGCTTGCTTGGGTCCCATGGGTTTATTTGCATCTTTACTGTCATTATTCTAGGAGGTGGATCAAACAAGATGTTGCTGTGATTTATGTCAAAGAGCATTTTGCCTCTGTTTTCCTCTAGAAGTTTTATAGTATCTGGCCTTATATTTAGGTCTTTAATCCATTTTGAGTTTATTTTTGTATATGGTGTTAGATAGTGTTCTACTTTCACTCTTTTACATGTAGCTTTCCAGTTTTCCCAGCACCATTTACTGAAGAGGCTATCTTTCTTCCACTGTATGTTCTGTCCTCCTTTGTCATAGATGAGTTGACCATAGGTGCTTGGGTTTACATCTGGACTTTCTAGCCTGTTCCATTGGTCTATCTGGCCAGTACCATATTGTTTTGATGACTGTAGCTTCATAGTATTGTCTAAAGTCAGGAAGCTCAATTCCTCCATTTTTGTTTTTTCCTTTTCAATACGCTTTGGTTATTTGTGGTCTCTTCTGTTTTCATACAAATTTTAAGATATTCTGTTCTAGTTCTGTGAAGAATGTCTTTGGTAATTTGATGGGGACTGCATTGCATCTGTACATTGCCTTGGGTGGTATAGTCATTTTGACAATAATGATTCTTCCAATCCAAGAGCATGGTATATCTTTCCATCTGTTTGTGTCGTCTTTGTTTTTTTTCATCAATGTCTCATCGTTTTCAGAGTATAGGTCTCTTGCCTCTTTAGGTAGGTTTATTCCTAGGTATTTTATTCTTTTTGATGCAATGAAATGTGATGGTTTCTCTGATTTCTCTTTCTGACTCTTTGTTGTTAGTATATAGAAATGCAATTGCTTTCTTTTTTTTTTATTATTTCTGTGTAATTTTGTAGCCTGCAACTTTGCCAAATTCACCGATGAGTTCTAACAGTTTTCTGGTACTGTCTTTAGGATTTTCTAGGTTTGGTATCATGTCATCTGCAGTGATTGTTTTACATCTTCTTTTCCAGTTTGGATTCCTTTTATTTCTTTTTCTTCTCTGACTGCCATGGCTAGGACTTTCCAAAACCATGTTGAATAATAGTGGAAAAAGTGGACATCCTTGTCTTGTCCTGATCTCATTGGAAATGTTTTCAGTTTTTCACCATTAAGAATGATGTCAGTTGTGGGTTTTCCATATATGGCTTTTATTACATTGAGGTAGATTCCCTCTATGCCCACTCTCTGGAGAGTTTTCATCAGAAACAAGTGTTGAATTTTGTCAAAATCCTTTTCTGCATCTATTGAGATGATTGCATGGTTTTTATTTTTCAGTTTGTTGATGTGGGTACCACATTGATTTGCAAATACTGAAGAATCCTTGCATCCCTGGGATAAATCCCACTTGATCATGGTGTATGACCTTTTTAATATATATTTGGAATAAGTTTGCTAGTATTTTGTTGAGGATTTTTGCATCTATTTCCATCAGTTATACCAGCCTTTAATTTTTCTTCATTTGTGGTATCCTTGTCTGGTTTTGGTATCAGGGTGATGGTGGCCTCATAGAATGAGCTAGGGGGTGTTCCTTCCTCTGCTATTTTTTGAAAGAGTTTCAGTAGAACAGGTTTTAACTCTTCTCTGAATGTTTAATAGAATTTACCTGTGTAGCCACCAGGTCCTGGACTTTGGTTTTTTGGAAGATCTTTAATCACATTTTAAATCTTGGTACTTGTGATTGGTCTGTTCATATTTCCAATATCTTCCTGATTCGGTCTTGGTAGGTGGTACCTTTGTAAGAATCTGTCCATTTCTTCTACATTGTCCATTTTATTGGCATATAGTTGCTTATAATAGCCTCTTGCGATCCTTTGTATATCTGTGGAGTCAGTTGTAATTTCTCCTTTTTCATTACTCATTTTATTCATTTGAGCCCTCTCTTTTTCTTGATGAGGTTTATCAATTTGTCTCTTCTTTTAAAATATATTATTTATTTCACTTTGTTTATTTCAACTTTAATTCACTGCCTAGGAATTAGCACAGTCTTACATAGTAAACAGGTGCTTAATAAGAAAGAAAAGAGAGTGGGAAATGACAGCCTCTCTTCAGGAAAGAAATAAAAAGAAAAAGAAAACGCAGTAAGAGACAGTGGAAAAAAGCTGGTGGAAAATAAGGAGAACAGAAAATATTTGCAAATAATCAAGGCAAAAGAAACCAAACAGGGGGGAAAATCTCTACTTCAAAATGTATCAACAATGTTTATACCACAATACGTCTATAATGAGAATAAATATGTGAGAAAAAAATCTCCAAAATGATTCAGGAAGATTAGCTTTACTAAGTATGGAGCATAATACAAAAAACATCATAATTAAAACAATGTGAATTTGGTATAAAAACTGACACACAAACCAAATCAATCACAGAGTACATTTCAAATATAATCTCACACACACACACACACACTTCCCTTCTAGTGTAGCAAAGTACTTTAGAGTGGTCTTATACAGTAAGTCAGGTTCAGATGTGGCAGAAAAGAGCCTAATACTTTTTAGTGTAATCATGGCAAATCCTCTGATTCTGAAAGTGTCCAGGTGCATATTTAAATAACTTGGAAGAAAAATAACTGTACCTCTCTGGAAAGACAGAATTGGACTGGAGTACCCATATGTGTGCCTGGAGACCCATCTCCAGTTCAAGCTGCTCTCAATGCCTCAAATAGTATCTGGCCAACTCCTGGCATTCTGTTCATGTTAACAAGGTACAAATAAGGACCAAAGATCTGGAAATCACTTCCTACAGTAGGGAAGAATGGGCTGAAGTAGTGCCTGGAGGGATTAGACAGGAAGTTTGAAATTCCATTTTCCTCTCCCAATTTCAAGATTTGCACATTCAACTATAACTTGACTGACATTTCCATTTGCATGTCATAGGTATTTTAAACATAACAGGTATAACGGGGAAATCTAGATTCTTACTGCCCACTTAATTTGCAATTAACTTCTTTCCTAGTTGCTAGAGCTACAAACTTGGAGTAATCCTTAAATATTGCAAGAACCATAACCCCGAAACCCTCCTCTCTCTACCCACCTAGATGTAATCCACTAGCTCATCCTGTTAGCTCAGCCCCAAACACATCTAAAATCTATCTACTTTCCTCCTTTTCACTACTACAACTCTTACGAGCCAAAATTATCTGCTGTCTCTACATCAGTTTTTACATACTGTGACAGGCCTATTACTTGTCTCTCTACTTTAACTCTTGCCTAACGTGCTCTACAAAGCAACCAATATAGTCCTTGAAAAATATACTTCTGCTCTGTTTGGGAAAAGCATCTTAGGAACTTGTTTGGAAACCAGCAATTTCAGAAGAATGCACTAACCATTCTGCTCTAATCCACAGATCCCGAACTTAAGCTGCAACAGTTCCCAGCTAACCTTGCTCATTTCAGACTATCCCCAGGAATCTGGAATTGGATCTTGACAATCTATCCTGTTACTGTTTGTCCTGAAGTCAAGGGTTTTGTAAACTGACAGACTCCTCGGCTTGTCTCAAGTCTGAAGTCAATGGGAGATTCTGTCAGCAACCAAGGACCTCTCTGTTCAGTCTTGAGCTTTTCCTCTAATTGCAGGACTTGTCCCCAAACTTCTGTACAAAGACAGTTATACCACCCCTTAGGTTTTGTTAGTATATTATGCTGTGTTGAACTCTATATCCTTAAAATTCTGTGTCCGTAAGTCTTCAAGAATCTGAACATAAGGTATGGCCAGCATTGTTAGTGAAATTTTAAGTGTTAGTAAATAAAAAAATAAAAAGTGGAGTTCCCGTCGTGGCGCAGTGGTTAACGAATCCGACTAGGAACCATGAGGTTGCGGGTTCGGTCCCTGCCCTTGCTCAGTGGGATAACGATCCGGCGTTGCCGTGAGTTGTGGTGTAGGTTGCAGACGCGGCTCGGATCCTGCGTTGCTGTGGCTCTGGCGTAGGCCGGTGGCTACAGCTCCGATTCAACCCCTGGCCTGGGAACCTCCATATGCCGCGGGAGCGGCCCAAGAAATAGCAACAACAACAACAACAACAACAACAACAACAACAACAAAAAGACAGACAAAAAAAAAGTGTTAATAAAATAAAATAGTATAATGACCCCCCCAAAAATTAAAAAAATAAAAATGTTCTTCTGGAGTTCCCATTGTGGCTCAGTGGGTTAAGAACCCAACACAGTGTGCATAAGGATATAGGTTTGATCCCTGGCCTCACTTAGCGAGTTAAGGATCCAGCATTACGGCAAGCTATGGCATAGGTTGCAGATGCAGCTTGGATCCCACATTGCTGTGGCTGTGGCATAGGCCAACAGCTGCAGCTGCAATTCAATCTCTAGCCCAGGAACTTCCATACGCTGCAGTGTAGCCATAAAAGTAAAAAAAAAAATTAAAATTAAAAATGTATGTGTATAGGTCTATGCTGTGTGTGCGGCCATAAAAACTTTAAAATTTTTTTTTTTGTCTTTTTGCTATTTCTTTGGGCCACTCCCGCGGCATATGGAGGTTCCCAGGCTAGGGGTCCAATTGGAGCTGTAGCCACCGGCCTACGCCAGAGCCACAGCAACGCGGGATCCGAGCCACGTCTGCAACCTACACCACAGCTCATGGCAATGCCGGATCGTTAACCCACTGAGCAAGGGCAGGGACCGAACCCGCAACCTCATGGTTCCTGGTCGGATTCGTTAACCACTGCGCCACGACGGGAACTCCTAAAATTTTTTTAAATATACTTCTAAAAATGCCACTGCTTTTTACCCTTCACTGGCTTGCCGATCTCTTTACAGAGTCCACAAAAACTTACAATTTCCAGCCCCTGCTTTCTTTCCAGCTTCACTTATTTTGTGCTCCTTCTTACCCAGCATGCACTACCTCCCCCTGGTCTTCTTTCATTTCCTCCCATACATGCAGCTCTTTCCCCACATCAGGGCCTTTACACAGGCTTTTCCATCTTTTGGAAAGCTCCTTTTCGTCTTTTACATGTCTGGCTTCTTCTCATTCTTTCGATCTCAGTTTAACGTGCCACTTATTCAAATAAGTATTGCCTGGCCCTCTCTACCTAAGTGAATATGGCCCATTCCATGCTTCTCTACCAGGGTACTTGTCCATTTCCTTGATAAAAGTCACTATAATTTGTAATGCTATATCTATTAACTTCTTGATTCTTAAAACTTTGTTAATGTTTTACGTATTCAAAGACAAATACAGATGGAAGAAACCAAAAACTGAATATAAACAGAAACAAATGAGCCCTATTGTATTACAAATGAATAACAAATACACTGAAAAGATAAACAGAAGGTAGCACCCTAAGTAACAATATACCCTATAGTGGGTTGAGGGGTGTCCCCTTCCCCCCCCCCCCCCCCCCCCCGCTCCCAGGGAAAGCTACATCCATGTTCTAATCACTGCAACCTGTGTTGGACCTTATTTGAAAAAAGAATATTTTCAGATATAATTAAGACCCTCAAGATAAGATCACTTTGGATCATCTGGGTCAGGCCTCAATCTGATAGCAAATATCTTCAAGCATCCCCATAAGAGACAGAAAAGGAGAAGACACAAAGAGGAGAAGCCTCTGGGAAGATAGAGGCAGGGACTAGGGTTCCGCAGCCACAGCCAGGGGATGCCAGAGTCACCAGAAGCTAGAAGAGGCAAGAAGTGGTTCTCCCAGAGCCATGGAGGGAGTGTGACCATGCCAATACCTTGTTTTCAGACTTCTGGTCTCCAATGCTGTGAAAGAATAAATTTCTATTGTTTTAAGCTACCAAGTGTTCAGGAATCTGTTATAGCAGTCCTAGGAAACTACTAATACATACTCTCAGTCTAAAGACCAAAAGAACTATAAATAAATATTGCATTCTAGTTAGTATATTTGTTTCTTTTTTGCCATGGTATGCATTAAACATTCTGAAATGTCTTTCAATATAATGAAGGTATAAGTAAATGGGGAAATATGTTGAAAATAATGGAAGTCGAGTTTCTTACTGTTGGAGAAGGGAGTTACTAGAAAAAAGGAAGACTAGAAAAACTCTGTGGTGTTTGAAATGAGGGACATCAATATGAACTCATGGTTTTTCACAGGTGGATGTAATATAGGTATAAATATTTACATTATACGTGTGTAAATTACTCTCTAGCTTTATATGCTGAGAATGTCCAGGACAATGATACTCCAGCAAACATAGCACAGAGATCCTGGTTCTAAATATCATTCTCTACTACAGGAACCAGGGCTCCTTGGAGAAATGTTTCTGAGGGTGAGGTAGGAAAAGTACAAGATAAACACAGACCATTTGGTTATGCCAAAAAATAAAAAAGTATTGCAATAATGATGGGGATATGTTAAAAAGATAAAGTACAGGTTGCAGGGGCTTCTACCAGCTAAACCTGGGACAATTAGAGCATCAAAACAAATAATGAAAATAATGGATTATAAAGCACTGACTAAAATAAAAACCCTTGAGAGCATATTAATACAATAAAGAGATAAAAAGAAAAAGCTCTTCTTTACAGAATGCTAATAAACATAAAATGAATGATAGAGTTAGAAAAATCATCATTTTACAATCATCGCAGTAATAATTGATTTAGACAAGAATCATCAATGGATGCAAAAACGAATAGAGGAAAGTCTGATGGTGGACAGGATAATGTTATGGTCTCAAAACATCCCTGCAAATTATTTAATAATTACAAAGAGACAACAGGAACTTTGTAGTAAAGAAATCTGGTGGGTACTACCTTAAACAAGGTTCCTGTTGTGGCTCCCCAGGTTAAGAACCCAACTAGTATCCATGAGGACACAGATTCAATCCCTGGACTCGCTCAGTGGGTTAAAGGATCTGGTATTGCTGCAAGCTGCGGCACAGGTCGTAGGTGCAGCTCGGATCTGCTATTGCTGTGGCTGTAGCATAGGCCGACAGCTACAGCTCTGACGCGACCTCCAGCCTGGGAACTTCCCTCCATATGCCGTGGGGACAGCCCTTAAAAAAAAAAAAAAAAGTGATGCAAGTTTACATCACCAACACTGAGATGCAGTGACATCATGTACTTCCTGATGTGAGGAATTAAGACGGGTTCGATATCATTTTTACGACAATTCTTCTAGGAATGCATATCTTGATTCTAATTATGAAGAAAAACAGCCAAAATAAAACTCCACATTTTATAAAATAACTGCTTTAATAATCTTCAAAAATATCAAAAATATCAAATAAAAAAGGCAAAAGAACTATTCTCACTTAGACAAAAAGGCATGACAGATAACTGAACTGGTGAGACTATAAGGAGATCACTGAGATAACTGGTGAAACTATCAACCGTGGATTAGACAACAGTATTTTATCAACATTAAATTCTTGGTTATATACGAAGATATAATGTTATTAGGAAAACCACTGAAGAATTTAAGAGCAAAGGAGCAACTTATTTTCAAAAGTTGGGGGAAATTAAACACACACAGGTAATTTTTATGTATGTGTATATACAAACACGAGTGTCTGGAGGGTGTATATACACGTGGTGGGGAAGGGGGTGGAGAAGAGGGAGAGAGAGTGCTTGTGTTAGTTGAGGGAGGAAGGGAACAAGACATGAGGGAAAGATAAAGTCACAGGGCAAAAAATGTTAGCAATTGGTGAATCTGAGGAAAGGGTATAAAGAAGTGCTACGTACTAGTTTTACCACTGACCTGTAAATCTGAAATTATATCAAAATAAATACTTCTAAAAAATAAATTCTGGCTGCTCTGTAAAGCAAAGTCTGCTGCAAAAACAAAAATTAACAGGGCCAGCTGGGAGTTCCCATCGTGGCATGGGGGAAACAAATCCAACTAGGAACCATGAACAACAAAACATCTATCTCTCATAGTGCTGGAGGCACTCACATATGGAGTGAGCTCAGGACCTTTTGTGCAGTTCTATCTGTCTATCTATTTATCTATCTGTCATCTATCTGTCTACCTATTTTTTAGGGCCACACCTACAGAAAAAAAAAAAAAGAGGGCCAGCTGGAAAGAAATTGATGTGATTCATATGAAAACTGAAAATTGGCCTGGACCCGGGAGCAGCAAGAAATTGTTCAAAAGTGAGAAGATTTGGGATACATTTTAAAGACAGAGACAACAATATCCCCTAAAGAACTGGATCCAGGCTATGAAAAGGGATGAAGCCAACGTTTATGACCTGAGCAACTGTGTGAATGGGGTGACTACAAATACGTGTGATTCCTTTCGGCCATGGAGAACATGAACCCCCTTCTGTATTTAGGGAATCCCCACTTCAAATGGCTCTTTGTGGAAGGCAGAGACTCCTCTCAGAGAGAAGCAATAAAGTCAGATGCTAACTGAACCAGCCTCCTTTACAGATATGACACAGGAATGTAATCGAGCTCCAGCCATGACATCTACTGTGAGCTGTGACTCAAGGACAATGGCAATATCCTCCTTCTGTCTCAATCCATTCAGGCTGCTGTAACAAAAATGCCATAAACTGAGTAGCTTATGAACAACAAATGTTTATTTCTCACAGTGCTGGAGGCTAGGAAGTTCAAGGTCAAGGCAGTTTTAGTCTGAACTTCCCGGTTCACCGAGCCCATCTTTTTTGCTGTAACCTCAAATAGTGAAGGGGTAAGAAAGCTTTCTCAGGCCGCCTTTCACAAGGGCACTAAACCCATTCATGAGAGCTCTGCTTCAGGACCCAATCACCTCCCAAAGGCGCCACCTTCTGATAATATCACCTCGAGGTTAGGATTTCAACATACAAATCTGGGGGAGACACAATATTCAGTCATGAACCCTCTCCTCAAGGACAGCAATCCTGTAGCTCCTGCAAGACAAAGTTCCGTGCTCTTCAGCAGTGCTGGTACTAGCCATGACATTCAACATCCGGCAGTGACCATCACAATTTTATCGGCAAACCAAGTGTACAGCATGGTTCGGAGGCATTATTCTTGCATTTCACATCAAGGGTCATTCACCAGCCCTTCCAGCATTCGCACTACAAATAAATCAAGTACAATAAGCTTCTGCTCCAAGCAGCTAAGAGCAGGTACTGAAATCCTAGCTCATAATTTTTATCAGAAAACTAGAGTGAATTAAGATATATTTTACAGAAGGTTCCAGTTTCACTCAAGACGAAATACACACATTCCATCTTCTTGCTCTATCTGATCCCAAGATCCGAACAAAATTTTAAAAGAAACTACCAGAAGACACTGAATAGTTGATAAGATCAAACAAAAAGGGTATAGAACCCAGGTGCCAAGGAGCAGTAAGGTGAGGAGTTTCCTGGGGATGTTTCTTGCTTCCTCTATTTCCCGACTGAGGCTCTGGGACAGCTCACACTGACAACTGAGAGCACGAGGAGACAGAGGGAGATCCAAGAAAAGGCTTCTCTCTCCAGGGGGAGAGGCAGTGTGTGTGTGTGGTGGGGGGGGGGAAATAGTGATGGGCCAGTAGGACAAAGCTCTTGGGACCTGACCTGCCTTATGCCAGGCAAACACAAGCAACAAAGCTGCTAGTCTCCCCTCAGTGCTGGTACCAGAAATGGAAGCAGTCTTTACAGGCCAAAGAATGAATGATGTCCTCCTTTTCATACCAGGCAAGCACTGGCTCTGAGGTGACACTTCTCATCCTCCCCACCAGGTGCAGTGGCCCGCAACAAAAAGGCATGGTGCCTCCTCCCCTGACCCAAAAGCAGCAAGGACAGCAACCCCAACAGGGTAGAACACTTTTGACGTTCCATACCCTCTACTTGGCCAACATTAGCAATAACGTGGATTGATCACCTAGACCTTCCTTGTTCCACACAGACTCCTGGAGAGTAACAGCACCTGAGACAAACCAGAATAGCACACAAGGGCATAAAGGCTTTGGAAATTAAACCTGTATTGGAGGTAAAAACAGCACACAGAAGACAGACCAAAACAGACAGCCTAAAACTAATCAGGTTGACTGTCAGCTAAAAAGAAACCACACATTCACACAAGCAAAGAAAACCTCTCCTGAAGTTCTGGACAAGAATCAGAATCTCATAACACAATATTCACAGATTTTCTTTTTTTTTCTTTTTTTTTTTGTCTTTTTGCCTTTTCTAGGGCCACTTCCCACGGCATATGGAGGTTCCCAGGCTAGGGGTCGAATCGGACCAGTAGCCACCGACCTACACCACAGCCACAGCAACACAGGATCCGAGCCGCATCTGCAACCTACACCACAGCTCACAGCAATGCCGGATCCTTAACCCACTGAGCAAAGGCAGGAATTGAACCCGCAACCTCATGGTTCCTAGTCGGATTCATTAACCACCGTGCCATGATGGGAACTCCCTCATAACACAATATTCAAAGTGTCAAGGATACAACGCAAAATTAAACATATAAAGAACTAAGAAAACCTAACCAGCTCTCAAAAAATAAGACAAAAGACGCCAACTACAAGATGACCCAAAGACCCAAATGTTGGAATTATCAGAAAAAGACTTTAAATCAATGTTTACAATCATAATACAAAAAGGGAAAGCAAACAGGAGTCCCCATCTTGGTGCAGAGGAAAGAAATCTGACTAGGAACCATGAAGTTGCGGGTTTGATCCCTGGCCTCTCTCAGTGGGTTAAGGATCTGGCATTGCCCTGAGCTGTGGTGTAGGTCGCAGATGCAGCTCGGATCTGGCATTGCTGTGGCTGTGGTGTAGGCCAGCAGCTGCAGCTCTGATTAGATTCCTAGGCTGGAGACCTCTATATGCCATGGATGCGGCCCTAAAAAAACAAAAAAGGGGTGGGGGAAGCAAACACTTTTAACATAAACGCAAAGACAGACATGCTCAAATGAAAACTTTTTTTTTTTTTTTGCTTTTTAGGGCTCTACCTACAGCATATGGAGGTTCCCAGGCTAGGGGTCAAATCAGAGCTGCAGCTGCTGGCCTACACCACAGCCACAGCAACACCAGATCCAAGTCTCATCTGCAACCTAGACAACAGCTCATGGCAACGCTGGATCCTCAACCCACTGAATGAGGCCAGGGATCAAACCCACGTCCTCATGGATCCTAGTCAGGATCGTTAACGGCTGAGCCACAAAGAGAACTCCAGCAGAAAAACTATTTTTAAAAGTTGAAATTTGATTGTACTGAAAAATACAATAATGGAAATTAAAAATTCACTGAAGGGTCCAATAGTAGAGTGGATATGCCAGAGGATAGAGTCAATGAACTTCAAGACAGATCAATAGAAATAATTCAATCTAAAAATAGGAAGAACAAAAAGAGGGAAAAATGACAGAGTCACAAAGACCTATGAGACAATATCAAAAGATTTAGTATTCATGTTATATAAGACTCAGGAGGAGAAGAGAGTGCAGAAAAATATTTGAAGAAATAATGGCTTAAAATTTGCCAAATGTGATAGAAAATGTAAATTTACAGATCTAAGAACTTCAGTGAATGCCAAACAAAATGAATTAAAAACAAAAAACAAATTAAATTAATGAAAGCCAGAAGACAGTGGAACAACTTTTTTAAAGTACTGAGGGCAAAACACTGCCAAGTTAAATGTACAGAAAATGTACTTTATAAAATGAAGGTGAAATAAAGACATTCTAAGATGAAAGAAAACTAAGAGAACTTGTCACTCATAGACCTGCTTTAACTGAAATGCTACAGAAATTGAAAAATTGGTCATATAATTCATACAGATATTAAAAGAACAAAATTTTTAAATGATTATTTTATTACTTCAAGAATATCTATTATTACTATTTTAATTCTTATTGTATCAGTTCGAGAAACAGTAATTCAAGAATAATCATGAAAAGAAAGAACAAAGTTGGAGGACTCATTTTCCAATTTCAAAATTAACTACAAGTTAATGTCAATAGCAGCTGTATTCATAAAGCTTTGTTGGCAATGAGACAGATGTGCAAAGAGAGGGAAAGAGGGAATTAAAGAAGGTATTTCCAGAAGGAGAGAATAATCAACTGTGTCAATTGCTGCTGAGAGTTACAGTATTATGAGAGCTAGAACTGACCATCAGATATGAATGACATAGTGTCATGATGATATGATGCCATGAACACAGAAGTGAACTAGGTTCCTCTCAATTCCTTGAGCCTGAGGTACTCAAAGACAGTAATTCAACTGCCTGGCTCACAGATTAAATCCACAGGACTGTCAGGGATTCCATTAATCTTGTTCCAAAAATGGAAATGTGTTAGCCTTTGCTTATTTAAGAAAAAAAGAATTTCTAAAGCCAAGGAGTACACAGGTATCTAATCTAGTTTCATGCCATTAAATATCTGCCTCTGGCCCAGGAAAATAGCTCATGATTTGCAACAAAAGGAACACCCCAATAACCCCAATATCTGCCCTGTCTTCACGGACTAGATCCCACACTGCCTTGGTTTCCTCAATCTTGCACACTACTCCACCCCTTCATTCTCCCCCTCTGCTGAACTCAGCTTCACCTCCACTGACATCTCCACCTGGTCTCTTAATATAATGTGTAGCCTGCTTACCTCCCAGTCAGTTCCTGGTTTACCAACTTCCTCTCCTACTCTCAGTCTCAAGGATTCACCCATTCCCAGTACAAGGAGGAGTGCTCAGCCAGTCCTCAGAACCTGACTTCTTATTCTTTGCCCAACAGCAACCCCCAAATTGACCCAGTCCACGCAGGTCTTAAAGGCAGGCTCCAAAAAAACCAGGTCTTTTTCTCCAGTTTTTTGCTGAAAGGTTTGAAAGAGCACTTTGAAATATAAAGGATATTTCTAAGAGGACCAAAAGAAGATGACCTCTATTACAGAGGACATGAAGATAAAATGTGGTTACCTTAGTTGTTGAGTACACAAAATATGAACACAAATATTAAGTTAAACAGAAGAAATCTAAAATACTATGGATGTTGTTTCCTGTGTGTAAAGAGGGGAGTATGATAAAGGCAGTGGGAATGTTAAGCACCCTTGTGTTAAAACAGTGACCAAAATTAGTCATAACAAAAATGAAGTTCATCTAAGGATTCTTAAATGGATCTAAACAGATTCAGTACCATGGCTAACATGAGTGGAAAAACTTTTAAAGTAACACCTATTAAAGAACAGTCAGTGACTAAAATGCTTTTTCATCAAATAAACTAGGTTTTCTCTCTCTCTTCTTTATCTAAACATAGGGCAGTCCTAGAAAAGAAAAAAAAAAAAATCTGGTGAACTAACAGGGGCAACTCCTACAAAGAGATGAAATGTGTCAGGGAATATACTGTGAGCTCTTCTCCAAAAGTTCTTCTTAACCAGAGGCCATGCGTGAGGTTTCAGGAAACTTCAAACTTCCTGAAACTGTCAGCAAAATTTCGTGTCAGTATATTTTGCTGGAGAAAATATTCACAGCTTGACTTTGGGAGCTGGCAAACTTTCTCTCTAATGGACTAGACTAACTATTTCAGGTTTTGTGAGCTACGTGGTCTTTGAGACAACTACTCAAACTCCACCACTCTAAGAACAAAAGCACTCACAGACAATAGTAAATGAATGGGCATAGCTGTGTTCCAGTAACACTTTTATTTACAAAAAAAAAAAAAAAGAAAAAGAAAAAGAACAAACAGGGTGAAGACTGTAATTGACCTACAGGGCCCAGATTGCTGACCCCTGTTGTAATCCATCACACACTTAAGTCATTTCCTTCCATAAACTGAGGACTCTAAATTCCAAATCTTTCAAGTTCCTAAGCAATTTTAAAATCCATTTGTGAGTTCCCTTTGTGGCTCAGTGCTAACAAACTTGACTAGTATCCATGAGGATGAGGGTTCAATCCCTGGCCCCACTCAGTGGGTTATGGATCCAGTGTGGCCATGAACTGTGGTGTAGGTCACAGACACAGCTTGGATCTGGCATTGGTGTGGCTGTGGCGTAGGCCAGCGGCTACAGCTCTGGTTAGATTCCTAGCATGGGAACCTCTATATGCTGTGGGTGTGGCCCTAAAAAAAAAAAATCCATTTGAGGACATCAAAGAGATAAATTCATTCTTCTTCTTTTGATCTACTGAATTTCAATGCCCTCTTCCAAGATATTTCAGGAGCCCCAACTATGGCTAACTCTGTCATTACCACAGATGACAATCATGAAACCATGAACTTTCTTTTCTACCTCCTAAACTTCAACCAATCTCTAAGCATATACCTGGATGTCCTTTAGCTGTACCTATCAATGAACAATTTTTATTCTGGAAAAACTCCGTCCTCATCATCATTATATTCTGTCCAAATACCTCAGGCTCCTGAATAGATTCAAGAATATTATGCAAATATGCAGGACAATTTGTAAATCTGTCTCCACAAATTTAGATCTGGTAGCCCTTAATGCTCCCATGATTCTTCTAGTAGTTTTTCTTCCACACCATCAATAGCTATTCTAAGTCTTTACTAAACTACATAAGGTGGCATCCCAACATCTCCCAACACAAAACTAGGAAATGACCCTGCTACCTTCCACTTCTTATCTAAAGTGACACCTTCCACTTCTTATCTAAAGCCCACCTCCTATAAACGTACCCGCATATAAATAAGCCCATTCTTATCCTTCCCTTCCCAGTGTAACTATATTCCCTCCTCCCACTCAAAGCTAAGTCTTGCTCTTATGTGTGATCTCCATCACTACCACCTCCTCACAGACTTTCACTATTACTTGGTATGTTTGGTTTTTGCAGAACTATATTAGTTTTCTACTGCTGCATAACAAATTACCACAAAATTAGGGGCTTAAAACAACTCCAATTTATTAGCTAACAGTTTGGGAGATCAGAAGTCACAGCGTGACTGAGATTTTCTGCTCAGGGTCTCAGAGAATAAAATCAGGATATTGGCAGGACTGCGTTCCTTTCTGGAGACTCTGGGGAAGCATTTATTTCCAAGCTCATTCAGGTTGCTGGCGGAATACAAGCTCCTGTGGTTGCAGCACTAAGATACCTATTCCACTGTGTCTGTCAGCTGGGGGCTGCTCTCAGCATGTAGAAGCTCTGTGCCTTCCTTAACACATGGATTCCTCCTCCATCAAAGCCAACAGATGAGAATCTTTCTCTCATTCACTCTAAATTAGACAAAGCCATGCCCCTAAATCTTGGAAAACGGTCCCCTCTTTATCCACAACTCTTGCTGAAATGGCTAAGGAATTACATACTTAAGCTTCCTAGAGGTCATCTGGTTTGGTTAAGAAAATCTGTGAAGCACATGCTTCATTTCTTGAGTCTTTGGTATAACTGAATATTCTGACCGTGTGATCTTTCTGAGATTTTAGCAAACGGTTTTATAAAATCACACCCTGGGCTTTTTTTCTACACCACACTTTTGAAAGCAGTTTCTTCACTGTTAATTGAATGTTAATTCTTTGCCATTTGGATAGACTCAAAATTAACTAATCATCTATTACTCATCTCCTTTTAATAAAATTCTCTCAATTTACCTTTCTTCTGATAGTTTACTATAAATAACAAGAAGAAATCAGGCAATACTTTCAATATTTTGCTTGGAAATCTCCCTAGCTATTATAGCTATATGTCCAACTTCATCATTCAGGTTCTGCTTGCATCGTCAAAGCCAGGAACAGAGAATCCTCCCAAGTCAAATCTCTCCCACCCTTCAAAGACTCTTTTGCTAGGAAGAGCTCAATCTCTTTTAAAGGCTCATTTGATCAGGCAGGCCTACTGAGGATAACATTCCTTTCTTAAAGTCTACTACACCAGATAATATAACCTAATCACAGAAGCATCTCATCACACTCATGGTTCACATCTACACTCAAGAGAAGGGGCAGGGAGGAGTTCCCATCGTGGCTCAGTGGTTAGCAAACCCAACTAGCATCCATGAAGATGCAGGTTCGATCCCTGGACTCACTCAGTGGGTTAAGGATCTGGTATTGCCGTGAGCTGTGGTGTAAGCAGCAGACGCGGCTCGGATCCCGCGTTGCTGTGGCTGTGGCACAGGCTGGCAGCTGCAGCTCCGAATGGACCCCTAGCCTGGGAACCTCCATGTGCCGCAGGTGCAGCCCTAAAAGGCAAAAAGAACAAAAAAAAAAAAAGAGAGAGAGAGGGGGCAGGGAATCTTGAGAGCCATCCTATTCTGCCTACAAGGACACTGTATGAAATTACCAAAATTACTTTCTATGTACTACAGCATGGAACAAAATGAGTAAACAGAGTGCTGATGCTGGATGTCAAGTTTCTCAAAGTTGGAGAAGTGAAATACAAATATGGCATGGGGAAAAACTAGGTAGTAGTTGGATTAGAATTAGATGTATCAATGTGAACTCATGATTTTATATACATTTCATTTATCTTTTGGTTGGTTGGTTGATCCCCCTTGCCCCAGCTCTGTCTTCTGAAATAGTCTAGAAGTATTAACACTTCAGCAGCAATGAACATATCTAGTGCCCAGATCTCAATTTGTAAATAGAATTCCCTACTCAAAAGAGCCATGGAACACTACAGAAATCACAACAGGAAAAGGACAAGATGAGCCAGGAACATTCTGTTGTTCCAGAATGTAAGAAAGTACCCTCAAAATGATGGGGATATGTCAAAAAGATAGAAACCAGTGTTAGAAAGTTTCTATTAGATAAAAAGCTCTGGAAATATTCAGAAACTGAAAAGAAACACAATGTACTTTAAATCACTGCATTTTTCAGAGTTTATATTTGCAAGTTAAAAACCATCAGTTACAACTGCATAAGGAAATAAAAATATACCTAGAAGTCACAGTTTACAATACTTTATTCCTTAGGAAACAGTATTTACCATGAAAAGGAAATGACTAAAATATTTCATTTCCAAACAATAAAGGCAATTATATAGAGTGGCTGGGTATCAGAATAACTACATGTACTATTAAAACATAAATAAAGCATTTGAAAATATTTTTTCCCAAAATTCCTTATAAAGCTTCTTATTTCCATAACTAAAGTACACTCATGGGGAAATTGCCCAGTGAAACATCATGAGCCTGTCTTCTTCCACTTTAGCCAATTAATTATGACGTAAATGGCACAGGATTGCTTTAATGTTGAAAAGAAAAGGGCTGAAGGCAGAGTAGGTATCTACGGGTTTAAAGTAAAACAGAAAACCATTCTCTGGTTAAAAGTAACGTACCGGGAGTTTACATCATGGAATCCGATAGGAACCATGAGGTTGCGGGTTCACTCCCTGGCCTCGCTCAGTGGGTTGAGGATCTGGCATTGCCATGAGCTGTGGTGTTGGTCACAGACACGGCTTGGATATGGCATTGCTCAGTGGTTAGCGAACCCGACTAGCATCCATGAGGGTGTGGGTTCGATCCCTGGCCTTGCTCAGTGAGTTAAGGAACCAGTGTTGCCACAAGCCACGGCACAGGTTGCAGATGTGACTCAGATCTGACATTGCCATGACATAGGCCTCAGCTGCAGCTCCAATTCAACCTCTGACCCAGGAACTTCCATATGCTGCAGGGATGGCCATAAAAAGAACAAAAATAAAGATCAGAGATACAAATTTAACAAAACAACAATTTAATGGTATAATTAGAGGAGTTCCCGTCGTGGCGCAGTGGTTAACGAATCCGACTAGGAACCATGAGGTTGTGAGTTCGATCCCTGGCCTTGCTCAGTGGGTTAAGGATCCAGTGCAAAGTTGCCATGAGTTGTGGTGTAGGTCGCAGATGCGGCTCGGATCCTGCCTTGCTGTGGCTCTGGCATAGGCCGGTGGCTATAGCTCCAATTAGACCCCTAGCCTGGGAATCTCCATATGCCTCGGGAGCGGCCCTAGAAAAAGGCAAACAGACAATAATAATAATAATAATAATATAATTAGAAAGGCCTGGTTATAATTGAATTATGTAATATTTTATCGTAATAGATCAGGTATTTAACAGTTTCCCTTAATATCCTACTTGTTGAAAAATTTAGTCAAGCCACAAGTTACTAATTACTCTTGGAATCAGAAAAGAGGTTTAAAAGCCAAGAAAAATGTGTCCCAAGAAATATGTTTCTTTCAAATAATAATTCTTGCATTTCTAAAACCTATCACTCAAGCCAAAGACTACAATTAAATTAAAAGTAATATTTCCTCAATAAATAAATATATTTGCTTCTAGGAAATGGAGAGAGTAAATACTAATCACGATTTTGAAATCACAGTAGAGATTATTAGACAGGATTGGGGGAGTTTTAATATATAGTTGCTTTTTCATATGTTGGTAATTAACTTAATATTTTAATTTCCTGTATTCGCCCTCATCCTACTCTGCCAATAACCTTACTATATGTACTGTACATATATATACAAGTCTGAAACCGCAGAAATAGCTGGATACAGAACCAACCAGATTCTTTTCTTCTTCAAATTTTCTTGGCTAAACCTAAATCCACAAAGTCTTAGCCTTTTTGTAATGTAAGAAGCTCTAAGCCCTTGAAATCATTAAAAAGACCTTAGAGACAGGCAAAAATTTCTCTTCATCATATTTTTTAAAAGAAATTTTCTATGGTAACCATGAACTAAAAAAGAATACGTTAAATGAGTTTTTAAAGCTTTCATTTCCATAAGCCTACTGTTTAAAATAAAGATACCCAAAAGCTTCAAATAAAAAAGGTAAAGACACCTCTTTTGAGTTTAAGAGAGGGAGAGGGACCTGGAGCCCCATCCGCCTTGTTTCCCTATCATCATCACTCTCAAAACATCTTTGGCGAAATCCTCAGGGCAATGAGAAACTCTAGTGGGATACGTGGGGGAAAAAACACTCTTCAAGCCACCATTACCATATAAGTGCATAGAGCATTATGTTTAACTTATATCCGAATGCTGTGTGAATCATCTAATATATACTGGACACTCAAGACACAATCAATAAACAAAAGGAAAGGTATGAGGCTGTGATCCTCATTAGGGCTGAGAGGCATTTCACCAGGCTTTCAGCAGAGGGTAGTTTGAAACATACTCTATTAATTTATTCCAATAGCTCAACTGGAGCAGCTAATATAGATTACAGTCAATTCTCATTACCCACAGTAGTCATGGTTTACAAAGTTCTGCAAACACTGAATTATCAAATACAGGATTAGGTTCCTACAGCCTCTGGTCATATTTTCTTCAACCAATTAATACGTAACTTTGTTTTATATATGTCGGTGCTTAAAGACGCCTTATTTAACATATATAGTCAAGTCATTAACAATGAATTTACAGCCAGCTGCACTATAACTCATTCCTGAATGAAGCTTATCTACCACATGTATTTTCTCTGTAAGGCACATCAAAGACTTCTTAAACTTAGGCACACAAGATAGGGACTACAGCAATTAAGCCCCAGGTAGCCATTTTAAACAGCAAGATCACCGATAAAAAGCACAAAAATAAGAAAAATGTAGCACTAAATAGGACAAAAGGACACTTAATTACAGTATGAGTTGAAACAAGAAGGCAGAGCATCACCGTCTTCAAATTCTTTTTTGCCACTC
This sequence comes from Phacochoerus africanus, assembly GCF_016906955.1. Lineage (NCBI taxonomy): Eukaryota > Metazoa > Chordata > Mammalia > Artiodactyla > Suidae > Phacochoerus > Phacochoerus africanus. The sequence goes on from NC_062544.1 coordinate 57,312,066, forward strand.
GGTGCCAGGTACATGTCTAGAAATTACCATGCAAGTGCTACAAGTATTGATTTGGGGGTTATAAAAGAAGTTTAGTGGGAGTTCCCATCGTGGCTCAGCAGTAACAAACCTAACTAGTATCCATGAGGACATGGGTTCGATCCCTGACCCCGCTCGGTGGGTTAAAGATCCAACGTTGCCATGAGCTATGGTGTAGATCACAGACAATGCTCAGATCCCGTGTTTGCTGTGGCCGTGGTATAGGTCAGAAGCTGTAGCTCTGATTCGACCCCTAGCCTGGGAACTTCCATATGCCACTGGTACGGCCCCTAAAAAGAAAAAAAAAAAAAAAAAAGTTTAGCAAGTAGGTGAGTAGGCGTGGTTTGTGGGAAACCACAAATAATGAGGATCAACTATATTTTCTTTCCTTTTTTGGGGGGTGGGGGTGGGGCAAGCCCTCAGCATGAGGAAGTTCTAGGACCAGGGATCAAACCCACGCCACAGCAGTGACAACACCATATCCTTAACCTGCTAGGCCACCACAGAACTCCAACGACTGTATTTTCTTAGACAATCAAATCTCATACAAGATTCTAATTTAGGAACAACCCAAAGATACTAGAAGAAAGTATTAGATAGGAGGGAAGAAAGAATAAAAATTAGAATTAAAATGAAGGCTCAAAATTCTGCATCAACCATATATGTTGATACTTTAACATATTTTTTAATTTATAGGAGAGATTATTTGAAGATATATTACAAAATATTAAAAAACTACATAAAGTCTTAATTTCCACTCATACTGTGATAGATTTGATATAATACATAATAAAAAAAAAAAAAAACCTTTTAGGAGTTCCTGTCACGGCACACCAAAAACAAATCTGACTAGGAACTATGAGGATGCAGGTTCAATCCCTGGCCTCGATCAGTGGGTTAAGGATCCAGCATTGCCATGGGCTGTGGTGTAGGTCACAGACACAGCTCGGATCTGGTGTCACTGTGGCTGTGGCCGTAGGCTGGCAGCTGTAGCTCCTATTAGACCCCTAACCTGGGAACCTCCATATGCCGTGGGTGTGGCCCTTAAAAAAAAAAAAAAAAAAAAAAGGAAAGAAAGAAAGAAAAAAACTTTTAAAATCCATAATGCACAAAGTACTGCATAGTTTGGACAGTAAATTAAAAATTACAGGGAGTTTTCGTTGTGGCTCAGCAGTAACGAACCTGACTAGTATCCATGAGGATACTGGCCTCACTCAGTGGGTTAAGGATGGTGAGCTGAGGCATAGGTTGCCAAGGCGGCTTGGATCCTGCGTTGCTGTGCTGTGGTCTAAGCCAGCAGCTTCAGCTCTGATGTGTCCCCTAGCCTAGAAACTTCCATATGCTGCGGGTACAGCCCTAAAATACATATGTATATACAAATTTTTAAAAAATAAAAAATTACATTATTGTTCCCAATCTATTACCCCTCCCTGTATTCATAACCTCTGACATGTGATACCACAGTTTCTCACTAGACCAAATATTATTCATGGCCATATGATTTGCTTTGGCCAATGGAATGTTCATGGACATGATATGAGCAATGGCTTGAAATATGCTTTCAGAGTTGGGATTTCCTTCTTATATTTCTGCCATCATCATACGAAAAACATGCCCTCACACAGTCTGCTGGTACAAGGAGGAAGAGAGCCACATGGAACAAACCTATATTCTATCAGCAGCTTGGGTCCAAGCCCAGGCAAGAGCAGCCAACCCACAGATATGTTAGCAATTATAAATAAGCCATTAAGTTTTATACCAATATTGTGGCTATGGTTAACTGATATTGAATACATTATTATACCACTAAAATATCATTATGCCACTAAAAACCTTGATATAAAAAGACTGATGAGATCCTCTTTCCTTCTTACTAAAGCCTAGTACATTGTAAGTTTGTGGTAGATTATATTTCAAAAGATGACTGCACTCGTATCTCCAAACCCACATGATTTTACAATGTGTACTTGCCATCCACTCATCAAATGGTGGAGTCTATTTCCCCTCTCCCCAAAACTCCCAAAACTCCCCAAACCTGGGTTGGTCCTATGATGCAGTGAAAGACGTGATGACAGATCTTAAGAAATCTGAATCCCATCTTTACCCTTCATGGAATTTAGTCAACGAAGGGCAAGTCAAACCACACTAATTCTACTGCCCAAACTAGATAGGTGGACCAGGGGCAGGGGCGCAAGGGTAAGTGGAAGTGAGAAAGCGATGCCACTGGGTAGAGCACTAACTGTAAACCATCTAGGAGAGGCCATTTTGGACTTGACAACTATCCCAGGACTCCAGCTGACACTACGATGCCAAAGAACTTCCTGGTCAATGCACAGAATTGTGAAAAAATAATAAAGTGTTTACAACGAAACACACGAAACACTCACTTTTGGGGTGAATCATGGCAACATAAACAAGTTGTTAGCAAGTGTATACTGAATTAACTACATTCACTAGAACATTCCGTTTCATACCTACCTTGGTGTTAGCCATATCCACGATATACTGGTCTCCTTTTATACATTCCATTACTTCGAAACCATCTCTGTCAATCACTTTGGCCTGAGAGCTGCCAGATACAACAAGAATCATGTCTCCTGTGTTACTGTACTGTAACGACTTGATCTGATGGCTATGTAAGGAAAAAAAAAGACGAAGAAAACAGTCTAGTCAATGTTCAGCATATTCATATTTTCACTACATTAAGCACTGTCAGAAAAAAGTTACACGATTACACAAATCGATAATTCCACAAAATCAGGAAGATCAACCTCAAATGGGCTCTCAACACCAGCAGCTCTCCTGCCTGTTAAGCTCTCCTCCCACTCGCCACAGCAATCTATTAAAATCTTCTTTACTCACCTTAAATCTTCAACCGAAACAATTCCCCCTCTTTGGCTCTTGATTCTCCCGGCTCTTTCCCAGAAGATCTGCCTCAACTTCCTCACATTACGTTATAAACTTATCTGTATCTGAATTCCTTTCTTGCATCTTCTCTTTGATTACAATGGTGAAAATGAACCTCTTTCCTACCCAAGGCACAGCTACTACCTCTATTCTAGATTCCACCCCTTCCAGTCTCCTCAGGAACTTCTGACTATCCTCTCGCTCCTCCCCTTCACAGAGCTAAGCTATCGAAACAAGTTTTCATCTCCTTCCCTATTTCCCTAGCGCTTCCTTTCCTTTCCGTATTTCCTAGCATCCTTTCCACCCTGACCACTCCACCCAAAGTGATCTTTCAGTGTGGCTGTACTGAATGCTGTGGTGTGCCACCCAGAGAGATCCTTTCAGGACTGAAGTACTCATTCCTCCAGCGTCCACGATTTGGCATGCTGATGGCTTACAACTCTGAGTTGCAGAGAACTCCCTCATCCATGGTTATGTCGCCATCCCGAAGCAGCCCACATGCAATGACTGGCCAATGTGTGGTAACATGGCCCAGCCCTGTGTTTCAATCTGAAATATCTCAGAAGGCTTATTCCAGAATCAGACCTCCCCATGGGAATCCATGGAGGCTGCCGTTGCAACTACATGGCACTTCGGTTCCTCTATCTTCCTACTTCTGCTTCTCTTACACCTTGCTCTCATAGGGTTGTTTTTTGTTTGTTTGTTTGTTTGTTTGTTTGTTTGTCTTTTGGCTTTTTTTCCTTTTTTTTTTTGGCAAAAAAAAAAGAACACCAAATTAAATCTATAAAAGTCTATCAATGATACCTACCAGTACTAAAAAAGCCACTGTGCAGTTCTTATACGTGACTTTCAGTCACAAACTTAGAAATGACTACTGAAGTAAACTCCTCAGGTAACAATTTTATTCGCCATGCTAAAAAAATAGTCTGCAACCATTTTTCACACGTGGCAGAGTAAAGTATCACATCAGAGCAATCTTAAAGGTATGTATGCTATCACAGGAGTTCCCTGGTGGTCTAGTAGTTAAGACTTGGTGCTTTCACTGATGGGGCCCAGGTTCAAGCCCTGGTGTGGGAACTAAGATCCCACATCAAGCTGCTGCAAGCCATAGCCAAAAAATAAAAATACAATAAAATTTTAAAAAAAAAGAAATCCCTGGAGTTCTCTTGTGGTGCAGAGGGTTAAGGATCCAGAGTTGTCACAGCAGTGGCTTGGGTGGTTGCTATGGCACTGGTTCGATCCCTGGCCTGGGAAATTCCACATGCCACAGGGGCAGCCAAAAAAAAAAAAAAATCCCTAAATAATACGAATGGAAGCAAATAAACACCTCAAATAGATATTAAGGCATAAACTCAAAGAATTCTGAGGCTATTTAGTCCAATTCACTTTCCCTTTTTTTTTTTCTGCTTTTTTAGGGCTGCACCCATGGCATACAGAGGTTCCCAGGCTAGGGGTCCAATCAGAGCTACAGCAGCCAGCCTATGCCATAGCCACAGAAACATCAGATCCAAGCCACATCAGATCCACAGCTCACGGCAAAACTGGATCCTTAACCCACTGAGCCAGGCCAGGGATCAAACCCGCAACCTCACGGTTCCCAGTCGGTTTGTTTCCTCTGCGCCATAACAGGAACTCCTACTTTCTAAGTCTGTAATTTCAAGGCTGAGAAATGTGGGTATTTTCGAAAAAACTATTAACTTATGATAATTGTGTCTTTTAAAAATAGAAGATATACAAAAAGTTAAAATTTATGTGTGTCTAGCTAGGCCTCAATAAATTTATTCTTCCTGGTTGGTTACTAAACCCAAATGAGACACTTACCAATGAAACTGCTTTTATGCCACCACTAACTAGAAACTGCTAGTTCAAAATTTATACTGACAGTTTCTCCTTTTAAAATGCTGAAATTCTAGCTGATAGTTTTTAAAGTATTTATTCTGCAAAACGCCATTCCTAAGGTGCTAATTGAAGGTACTGATTCCAATGGCAAAGATAATTCAAACAAAGATCTGAGTGAGCTCTGAGGTTAGAATGTATGACGACATGAGGAATTTCACCACAATGCCCAAGATCAAAGTGTCAAGGCAGATGAGAAAGTGAAGCTCCCAAACCAGATGCTCATGAAAAAGGAACCTAGAAAAGCAAAGGTGGGACTACGGCCCAGGGTCCTTCCTTCATAGAAAGGAAAAGTCTTTCTGGCCTCATGCCTTCCTTTCCAAAATACTGGGAAGGAGTGACATCCTCAGCAAAATTCTGACCAGGGTCCCAAATTTAAACTAAGTCCATAAGGAAGCATCGATAACAATAAAATACAAAATTATTTGTTTGACCAAATGTGTCAGCTGTCCATTTATTGCCTCTCACCTCTAAATTCACCCTTCACTTTGCAAAAAATGGACTTGGGCCCTTAAATATTTTCCCTATGCCAGTTGGCATGGCGTTAGGTACTGTCCTTAGCGCTGGAGAGACACTGCAGGAGAAAGTGATTCCCTCCGTGGGTCTTGTGTGCCCCCTTTAGTAGGCTCCTACACCACGCATGGCTTCTGCAGTGTCCAACCCCCACAGTCTAAGTGGCTACTCCACTAACAGGCTGGTGAAGTGCATAGTACCCAGTAGCCAGCATCACCCAGGAGCTTCCTCCAGACCATCCTCAGGTAGTTTTATACCAGAGTAAACTGCTGAGAGAGGTTTCTGGCAAGTTCTGCTGTCAGAGCACCACAGCAACCTCTTCATCATTTAGTGAGCCACAGCCTTATCCTCTCACATAAAGGTGCGCATCTCAATCCTGGAAGCCTCTTCTTTAAACAGTCTATCTATCCACTGGGGGTAAGGCTGCTCCTCTTATCTGCTATCCCTCTATTCTCTAGAGTTCTCTTTACTTTTGACTAGCCAATCCCCATTACAGTTAGTAGTTATTTATAACAAGCTTTCCCTGCTCAAATTACTGTGTGATTTCTCTTTCTTCATCAGCCCCTCACGTAACAAACCTCAAGTGATTAATTAGGCAACTGAGAAAGTAACAGGCTGTTTAGTCCAATTTTTTTAATATATGAACATACAGATCAGACCTTTGATAATTACACAGTTCAGACCACTAAACTAAATTCTGTAAGTAAGAACAGAATGAACCAGTTAGTTCACAGGGCGTATCTTTGTCTACAGTACTCCCATTTTGGAGAGGTCTTGATTTTCTTCAATAACCATGAAAGACCAAGTACCTTAAACAATAACTTCGGCTTTTTTTCTGGTGAATTATTTTTATTTCCAGAGGGCAATGAAAATCAAAAAAACACAACAAAATTTAAGAAGACGGGAGTAAAAACAATTCCGTGGCCCATTTCTCTGGCTATTTGCTCCTCCAAACTTCTCTATTTACATTTGGAGGAAAATACAACATCTCAGCAACCCCACATGAACCTTGATCTTGCTTTTCAGCTTAATAGGAAAGCTTAATGGTGTCCCTCTGTCTCATCTCACGTGTTCTCTCTGCCAATGTTAAAATGAAACGTTCAGCATCAAGCTCGCCATTCCTGTCCCACTTTGCTCTTAATTCTGCTAGCCACAGAGTTAAAAGGACAGGATTAAGAGTCATTAGACACAGTACTAAGGAGAATTAAAGGGCTTGTTCAAGGGGTAGAGCATCTGCTCCTCAAATTCCTGCCTAAACAGCTAAGATTCCGATCAAAGAGAAGAGAGGGAAAGCCAATCTGACAGTAAACTGGAGTCATGAGGAAGTGAATGTTCTCTCAGGGAGTAACTCTGACACCAGAGGAAGGCTTAGTGACATTGCACAATTCTTTCTGTGAAGTTATTCATGGGGCAAGTGGGAGTACAGGCGTGTAAGTGGAGGGGAGTGGGAAGGTGAAGATTGAGGATCCTTTTAAGTAGTTTTTGCTCTGCTAGCAAAACAAGCTGGGACATGCAAGACAGATAAACACAGCTGTTTGGGGCTGTCACTTGGGGCTCAGGAGCCAAGGTGTCCTGATATAGTGAAAAGCGCACCGGAATGTGAGTCAGGAGGCCAGGGATCCAAGTCCTCACTCTGCTGCTAACTAGCTGTGTGACGATGAGCAAGCCCTTCGGTTTCACTGTACACTCAGTCTCCCCATTTCTTTCCAAATGAGTAGATGGAACTAGATGGCAGCATTAACAGATGTGCTGTGGAGACAGAATTCATGTACCAGCTTTGGACCTTTGCTGAGTCCCGGTCTCCTCCACTAAAGGGCCCAGAGAAATAATACCTATAGGACTGGGGTGAAGATGAAAAATAATGAAGGCAGCGAGCACAGTATGTAAAACAAGTCATTGCTATTATCACTACCTCTGTATTTCCAAAGCCTCCTTGAGATTACCTGAAGACTACAAAATCATGATAGCTGACTGTAATAAACACATTTGAATTGAATACACTGCATATTTCAGAGTCATTACAAGGTAATATAAGGTTAGCACATATTTTAATTATTACTAACCAAATGCTCAGGAAAAATATTTTTGGAGTTCCCACTGTGGCTCAGTGGTAACAAATCCAACTAGTATCCATGAGGATGCAGGTTCAATCCCTGGCCTTGCTCCCAGTGAGTTAAGGATCTGGTGTTGCCATAGGTCACAGACATGGCACTGATCCCACGTTGCTATGGCTGTGGCATAGAGTGGCAGCTGCAGCTCTGATTTGACCCCTAGCCTGGGAACCTCCATATGCCTCGGGTGCAGCCATTAGGGAAAAAAAAGGAAAAAGGAAAGAAAGAAAAATATTATGTCTTTTTTAATTTTTTGCACCCACTCACAAAACTCAAGCACTATGTCAAATATAACTACTATTATATTCTTGAAAATGAAAGGCAATACTACAGAAAATGTAGTTTCAGAATTGCATGCCAACTTCCTACAGAATTTGATGAAATTGACTGTTCCTTCCAGGTATGCAAAATATATTATCTAGTGCTAGGAACAGAACAAAATGAGAGACATGAGAAAGAACCACCAAAGGTTTCTGTATGAGAATATCAGAAAATACTGATTTATCCCATGGCAAAATAAATCTTCAGCCACTTCAACATTTTAGCTTTAACACTTAAAAATAGACTTCCAATGCAAAATTAATTAAGACTATATCACCTATTGGCTTAAATAGATTAAAGGTTAGGAAGCTAGTAGTAACTTCACAAAATAATATCATCTGTCAAACGAAACTAAAGCCACAGAAAATTTCCATCCAGGACTAAATATCATTTTACTAAAGCCAATCAATAACTCTTCCCTTCCATTAAAATGCATATTCTCATTTATAAATGTGATGAAATTACTGTCACTCAAGGACAGATTATTAGCTTCTGAACTGTACATGATCTTATAGACAAGTTCCATGCTAAAATGGGAAAATAAGTCCAAAAAACAATGGACCTAAATATCTAAACAATTTATTTTCATATCTTCTGAGGATGAGAGAAATATGATCAAGAAAGGCCAATCAGGGAGTTCCCTTCGTGGTGCAGTGGTTAACGAATCCGACTAGGAACCATGGGGTTGTGGGTTCGATTCCTGGCCTTGCTCAGTGGGTTAAAGATCCGGCATTGCTGTGAGCTGTGATGTAGGCTGCAGATGCAGCTCAGATCCCGCTTTGCTGTGGCTCTGGTGTAGACCGGTGGCTACAGCTCTGATTAGACCCCTAGCCTGGGAACCTCCATATGCCACGGGAGCAGTCCAAGAAATGGCAAAAAGACAAAAAAGAAAAAAAAAAGAACGGCCAATCATTGTGGATGACTAGCAAAAACTAAGTCCCTGTTCTGATTATTCCCAAGAGCTTCCTTTATGATAATGCTGATGTTAGGAACAACTCGAGTCTTCATTCTAATAGCACAACAATAGACACTCAGCATTTAACAATGAATAAAAGGTGTGAAGGGAGCAAATAATGGGAAAGCCCTAGTTTAGAAAGCCTCGCTAGAAAAGCAACATTTAGGTGGAAACCTAGGCATAAGAAGAAGCTAACCATGTTTGAGAAGAAGGAGTGGGTAGCAGGGGATAGGAAAGAAGGTTCTGAGCAGGGAAAAAGCACTGTCAAAGCCCTCAGCCATTTTGCTAGAGCACACTAAGAAAAAAGAAGGAATGGCCAGGGGCTAGATCACACAGGACTTTATGAATCATGGCAAAGCATCTGAGCTTTAGTCAAAACCCATCAGGAAGGTATTAGGGAAATTTAGCTTGAAAGCTTCATGGCGGGGGCGGGGCGGAGACTGCTGCAGTATTCTAAGTAAGACCTGCACAAGAAAGATGCCAACAAGCACATCAAAAAATGCTTAACATCACTAGTTATTAGAGAAATGCAAATCAAAACTACTATGAGGTACCACCTCACACCTGTCAGAATGGCCTTCATTAACAAGTCAACAAATAATAAATGCAGGAGAGGGTGTGGAGAAAAGAGTACCCTCCCCTTCACTGTTGGTGGGAATATAAATTGGTACAACCACTATGGAAAACAGTATGGGGGTACCTCAGAAAACTAAATATACAACTGCCATATGACCCAGCAATCCCACTCTTGGGCATATTATCTGGACAAAACTTTCCTTGAAAAAGATATATGCATCCCTACGTTCATTGCAACACTATTCACAATAGCCAAGACATGGAAAAAACCTAAATGTCCATCGACAGACAGACAGACTAAGAAGATGTGGTAAATATACACAATGGAATATTACTCAGCCATAACAAAGAATACAGTAATGCCATTTGCAGCAACATGAATGGAACTAGAGACTCTCATACTAAGTGAAATACATCAGAAAGAGAAAGACAAATACCATATATCACTCATATCTGGAATCTAATATACAGCACAAATAAACCTTTCCACAGAAAAGAAACACATGGACTTGGAAAACAGACTTGTAGTTGCCAAGTGGGAGGGGGAAAGAATGGGACAGACTTGGAGTTTGGGGTTAGTAGATGCAAACTATTGCCTTTGGAGTGGATAAGAAATAAGATCCTCCTGTATAGCACAGGGAACAATATCTAGTCACTTGTGATAGAACATGATAGAGGATAATGTGAGAAAAATATATTTTATGTATGACTGGGTGACTTTGCTGTACAGTAGGAATTGACAGAACACTGTAAATCAACTATAATAGAAAAAACAAAAATCATTAAAAAATTTTTAAAAAGATGCTTGAGTTGAACCCTCAACTCAAAAGAAGGGATGTGGAAGAAACTGGACGGGTAGGAAGAGTACTTGCATGCAGCACAAGTGAGAACAGAGAAAAGGACCAAGGACTAGGGAAAGAGGGAAGTGGGGACACTGCAATGCAAATGTCACATTGAAAAGTTAGATAGAAAGATGATGACAACTCTAAAGTCCTTCAAAGATCAGAAGAATATAAACATAAGACTGTGGAAATTACAGACGTATGAAAGATAACCCAAGAATGTTAAAATGTATTCTGCTCATGCAGGGAAGACCCTGAAGACACTGCAAAAAGAATATAGACACAAAGTCTCTAAGAGCTTAAAAACAGGAAATGTAATGGAAGACTTCTACCAAAAAAAAAAAAAAAAAAAAGCTGCCGAATTATGCATTAAATTTCCCTAGTCCACAAAGAAATAACCTCGAAAAATATAACAATAGGGGAAAATACCAGAATCAGAAACTGAAAGAACTATAAGATAGAAACTATCCAGAAATTTCTATTAGAAAAGAACCAGAGTGATTAGGAAAATACCTCCCCAAAAGAGTGCAATAGCCTTATATGAAAATAGTTCACAAACCAAGAATTCCTCAAGTTCTCTCATAGCTCAACAGGTTCTGAGAAATGAGTTATATTACCACCACCACCACAATCAAGTTAGAGAACATTTTCATTATTCTGGAGAGTTCCTTCTAGCCTTTTGTAGCCATTCCCTTCTTCTGACCCCCAGGCAACCACTGATCTAACATTGTTGTGGCCTCTCTCAAATTAAGTGAAGTCTGAAAGAGAAAGATAAATACTGTGTGATATCACAGGTTTGAACAGACACTTCACCAAAGAAGACAGATATAATACAAATAAGAACATAAAAAGGGTGAGTTCCCACTCTGGCACAACAGGTTGTTGTGGATCCAGTTAAGGATCCAACTGCAGTAGTTCAGGCCCCTGTAGAGGCACAGGTTCAATCCTTGGCCCAGCACAGTGAAATAAATGAAAAAGATAATAGAGAAACAAAACTGGATAGCCAACACTCCTAAAAAGGAACAAGACAGCTAACAGCTTAAACAACAGTCTGATTTTTAAGAAGTACAATCCAATCTCAGGATACTAACAAAATCTTAGTAATGCAAAATAATACATAAAAGATAACAACATGTGAGTCTATGTACTGAAATTCCTTCAGGTTAAACAACACTACGATAATAAGAGCTAACATTTACAGAGCTTTACTAAGTACCACACTCTGTGCCACACACTGTGGACACATTCTTCATTAATCAATATCACAATCCTAAGAAATGATATTGTTCATTCTGTTTTACAGAGAAATAAACCAAAGGTAAAAGTGATTAAATAACTTGCAAATGGACTGCTCAAAGCAGAATTCAACTGCAGGCTTATATGATTCAGAATCCATGTTTTTTTTTTTAATACCAAAGTAAAGTTTTATTTGCATTTATTATGTTTGATAATATTCTTTTTTCTTTTTCCTTTTTTTTTTTTTTTTTTTTGGCCTTACCCAAGGCTGTGGAAGTTCCCAGGTCAGGAATGAAACTTGCACCACAGCAGTGACAACACTGGATCCTTAACCCACTGCACCACCAGTGAACTCCCAGAATCCCTGTTCTTATACATCATGCCCTTTGACCCTAGACCAACACTTAGCTATAGAACTGAATTTTATATAAATCAGTCTGCTATGGAAAAGAACGAGGGAGAAAAGATACTTCAACGGAAGCCTGGAAGAGTAAGGAAGGTTCCTTCTATCTCCTCTATAGTTCAGCTAACTAAGCATTGAAGATGGGGTACCATGCCCAATGGCTAGAGCAATGACTCCTCCATTCTGATTCCTAGTAATAGAAACGTTTAAATTTCTGAATCTAGAATTCACTCAGGAACATGAAGTATTGGGTAGAGACTTTTTTTCTTCCTTTGAACACTGGAATTATTTAATCAAAAGAGGAAAGTAACAGATTTATGCCAAGGACTACAAACGCCATTTCAAAAAGTAGAAATCACACCTCAGGGGCAATCACTTCTAATACAAAATGAATGGAAATCAAAAAATGCAGGAAAGGAGTTCCCACTGTGGAGCAACAGGATTGACGGTGTCTCTGCAGCAGCAGGGACGTGAGTTCCTTCCCCAACCTGGCACAGTGGGTTAAAGATCCTGCGTTGCTGGAGTTCCCGTCGTGGCGCAGTGGTTAACAAATCCGACTAGGAACCATGAGGTTGCGGGTTCGATCCCTGGCCTTGCTCAGTGGGTTAAGGATCTGGCGTTGCCGTGAGCTGTGGTGTAGGTCGCAGACGCGGCTCGGATCCTGCGTTGCTGTGGCTCTGGCCTAGGTCGGTGACTACAGCTCCGACTGGACTCCTAGCCTGAGAACCTCCATATGCCGCGGGAGCGGCCCAAGAAACAGCAAAAAGACAAAAAAAAAAAAAAATCCTGCGTTGCTGCAGCTGTAGGTTGCAACTCCAGCTAGGATTCAATCCCTGACCTGGGAACTCCTTATTCTGCGGGGTGGCCAAAACTGTAAAAATACAAAAATAAAAACGGGAGAATTGAAAAAAAAATGCAGGAAAATTCTTTAATCAGCTACCTTGAGATTTTATGTTCTATTTTTTAAAAGAGCTAAACATATCAACCTGAGACTTGAAGCCCAATGCACTACAACAATGCAGAGCCAGAGATTTCTAAAACTGCCTGTTCCTCACTTGCCCTGAAAAAAAATGGTTTAAGCCAAAACTTTTAGATTTTCCAGGAAAAGAAATTTTTATACTTTTCTTTTTGAAAAAAAAAAAAGGTACAGCTTTGTGAAATTTTTATTCTATATAACAAGAAGTGTTTGAAGAAAAATATAAAAAGATCCTATTATTTACAACTTATTTACTGAATAAATTCCTACTACAGACCAGGCACTATTCCAGGTGCTGGAATACAAGTAAACAAATGTAAAACACAGATCACCATTTCTGATCATGATAACTGTTATAAAGAAAACAAGCCAGGAACTCTCACTGTGGCGCTGCGGAAACGAATCCGACTAGTATCCATGGGGACACAGGTTCAATCCCTGGCCTCACTCAGTGGTTCAAGGATCTGGCATTGCCGTGAGCTGTGGCATAGGTAGCAGACACGGCTTGGATCTGGCATTGCTGTGGTGTAGGCCAGAGGCTACAGCTCCTACCCTGGGAACCTCCATGTGCTTCAGGTGCAGCCTTAAAAAGACAAAAAGAGACAAAAAAAAAGGAAAAAGAAAGAGAGAGAGAGAAAAAGGAAGGAAGGAAGGAAGGAAGGAAGGAAGGAAGGAAGGAAGGAAGGAAGGAAGGAAGGAAGGAAGGAAGGAAGGAAGAAAGAAAGAAAGAATGAAAGAAAGAAAGAAAGAAAGAAAGAAAGAAAGAAAGAAAGAAAGAAAAGAAAAGAAAAGAAAAGAAAAGAAAAGAAAAGAAAAGAAAACAAGCCAGAGCAACAGAGTAGGTATCAATAGAAGAAGTACTTTTAACAGGATTGTTGGGAAAGGTCTCTTTGAAGAGCTGACATCTGAGCCGAGATACAACCCAAGAGGTCACTGGTTTTTAGTTAACAAGATAAAATATATAAATTATGCAACGTGATGACAGTTCTAGAAAGTAAAAGAAATCCAGGAAAGTAAGTTAAAAAACTATGCTTAAGCTTATACAATTTTACAATGAATATATCAAAGGAGAAAATATATTCAGGTATAAAGTGTACAGCAGTGAATATTAACTGTACTTTTCCACATATTAAAGCTTTGTGGTGATGCACATGATCCCACACTGACCTTCACACAAACCATGTCAACAACTTCCTGTCTAGTTAGTAAACCACAAGAAAGGCATCCCCAGGACTCTCCTGACATACCAAGAACAGCTTGTGATTTAATTAACCTCCTAACTTTACAAAGCACCTTCCAAATTTTTCTTTCCTGTTGAGGATATTTAAGATTAATTGCAAATATTTAAAAGTTTTTTATACAAAAGTGATGTGGCTAGATGAATTTCATATTCTACTTTGCTTCTCAAGTAGAGCCTAATTAATGGTGCCACTTGTCAGTAATACCTATGGCAAAAAAGGCATATATGGCCTTATGGTTACTTACGCTAAAAGTTGCAAAATCTAACAGTTCAGAAAATAATATTACTATGGAAACTCATAAAATAAGTTTACCCATCCACTATTACAAAAAGTTCAATCAAAGAATATTTTGTCATTAACCTGAACCTATTAATGAGCCACTAGCCAGGAGATATGAAACGGTTACCATGATATGATTACTGAAATTTATATAACTCTGCTGCTGCTTCTTTTTCACTTTTTTTTTTTCAGTCTTTTTGTCTTTTTAGGGCTGCACCCATGGCATATGGAGGTTCCCAGGCTAGGGGTCCAATTGGAGCTGCAGCTACCAGCCTACGCCAGAGCCAGAGCAACACCAGATCCAAGCTGCGTCTGCGACCTACACCACAGCTCACAGCAACGCTGGAGCCTTAACCCACTGAGGGAGGCCAGGGATCAAACCCATGTCCTCATGGATGCTAGTCAGGTTCACTAACTTCTGAGCCACAGTGGGAACTCCCTTCTTGTTTTTTTAATGGCCATACCTGTGACATATGGAAGTTCAAGAACTAAATTCAAGCTGGATCTGCAACCTAGGCCACAAGGCAGGATCCTTAACCCACTGTGCCACAGTGAGAACTCCCAAATCCTTTACCCCACTGTGGGAATCAAACTGTCACCTCCACAGGGACCCAAGCCCCTGTACTCAGATTCTTAATCCGCTGCGCCATAGTTGGAACTCCTATAACTCTGCTTTACACTCATACACAAATCATGAATCCAGTTTTACAGAGGAATCTTTATACATTTTCAGTTTCTTCTTCAGAACTGATAGCATGAAGAACAAACAAAGGCATAAATGCCAGGGGTGGGGGGACACCTATCTAGGAGTTCCCTTGGGGGTAGCCATTAAAGGATCCGGCACTGTCACTGCTATGGCTCAGGTCACCGCTGTTATATGGGTTCTATCCCTGGCCCAGGATCTTCCACATGCTGCAGGCACAGCCAAAAAAAAAAAAAACACTAATCTATCACACAATTATATTAAATCAATGAACTATTATGCAGTATAAACATCAGCTATAAACTAATTTTAAAAACTTTATCTAAACGCTAAGGAAGTGTTATTACTTCAGTTCTCTGGCATAGGCAGTAAATAAAGTGTTGAGATAAGTAAAGCTTACAGATGATTGAACTTAAGCAAACACACATACCCTTCACTGTTTCTTACTCTAAAGGGTTTAATCTCTCTGTGCCTATGTGATTAATGGTACAATTGGAATGCTTGCATTCAATTTCTGTTCTATCACTTACTATATGACCTTGGGCTAGTTAATTTATCTCTCTAAGCCTCCATTTCCACATCTATAAAAGGGAGATAAAGGACAGTTAGGAGAATTAAGTGATACCAAGAACTTAGCCAGGCTCAATAAATACTAGCTGTGATAATAATATACATTATTAATATTACTATTAGGTGAACAAAACATATCTTTGTTCTTTAGCAAAAAAAAAACCCAAAACACCTATATCTGTACTAAACAAGCAACAGATACACCTGGTTCTAAAACTCAGAAGATACAAAAGAGCAAATAATAATAATTTTCTTCTTACCTTGGTCTCCCAGATAACCCACTCTCTTCCCTATATACAACTAGTGGTACTGGTTTATTACATACCTTTCCAAGAATATTTAATGCATATATAAGCAAATAGTCTATTTTATTTTTCCAAGCTTTAAAAAAAACCTAGGTACTATTATACACTGTGTTTTTTTTAGCTTAATATATTATGAAGACAGTTCTGCAACTGAACCCTTTTTCAATGCCTTAGGCAATTGACTTAATTTCAGTAGTATCTTTTGATGGGAAAATATGTTTATAGATCACTTAGTGATGACAAATAATTTTATTCTAGTACTTATAATAAAAATATATAACTAGGTTCATTATACTAACAACTCTTATAAAAGGAGAGATTCACAATGAATTTAAAAGTAAATACTGATCGCTCCCCACCCGCTGGAATGTTTATCAACAAAAAGACAATAATAAATGTTGGTGAGAAGAGAGAGAAACTGGAACCCTTATATATTATTGGCGGAAATATAAAATGGTATAGTCACTGTGGAAAACAGTTTTCCGGCTATTAATATATTAAACAAAAATTTACTATATGACCTAGCAACTCTCAATTTATGTTAAAAGAGATGGAAACAAACATCCATTCAAAGACTTGTATACAAATGTTCATAGCTGCATTATTCATAATAGCCAAAATGTGGAAACAACACAAATGTCCACCCAAACGGTGAATGGACAAACAAAATATGCCATATGTACATACAACAGAATACTAGTCAACCGTAAAAGGTAACAAAAGTCCTGACATATGCTACAACATGGGTGAACCTCAATAGCACTATGCTGAGGGAAAGAGGTCAGACACAAAATACCAAATATTGTACGACTCCATTTATATGAAACAACCAGAAAGAGCAAACCTATAAAGTAGATTAGTAGCTGCCTAAGGCTGGAGGTAAAAATGGAGAGTGACCACAAACGGGAATGAGGTTTGTTTTTAAGGTGATAGAAAGTGGACTGTGGTGATAGGTGCACAACTCTGGAATAAGTTTACTAAAAACTACTGAATTGCATGCTTAAAATGAGTGAATTTTATGCTATATAATTTTTTGTAGCCACACCTGCAGCATGTGGAAGTTCCAGGGCCAGGGATCAAACCCGTGCCACAGCTGTAACCAGAGCCAGAGCAGTGACAACAGCAGATCCTTAACACACTCCATTTGCTATATGAATTAAACCTCAATGAGGGGAAGGATCAAGATGACAGAGGAGTAAGACATAGCACTCACCTTCTCCCACAAACACATCAAAAAAACACATCTGGAGTTCCCGTTGTGGCTCAGTGGTTAACAAATCCGAGTAGGAACCATGAGGTTTCAGGTTCGGTCCCTGGCCTCGCTCGGTGGGTTAGGGATCCGGTTTTGCCGAAAGCTGTGGTGCAGGTTGCAGACTCGGCTCAGATCCCGAGTTGCTGTGGCCCTGGTGTGGGCTGGGGGCTACAGCTCTGATTAGACCCCTAGCCTGGGAACCTCCATATGCTGCAGGTGCAGCGCTGGAAAGGACAAAAAAAAAAAAAATCTACATGTGGAACAATTCACAGAGAACATCTACTGAACGCTGGCAGAATAACTTAAACCTCCAAAAAGGGCAAGAAATCCTTAACTTAACTGGGTAAAACAAAAGAAAAAAAGAAAAAAGAGAGAGGGGGGGGAAAAGCAATCAGGACGAGACTAGCATTCTCGGGGGAGGGAGATGTGAAAGACAAAAGGAACCCACACCCTGGAAAGCCATCTAACCGAAAGGGAGATCAGCCAAGAAGGAGGGACCTCAAAGTTGCCAAGAAAAGTGCAGCAGCTGGACCAAGGAGGGCAAAGCAGAATGAAAGCCACACAGATCATCGGCACCACTGCCACAGACACCACAGCCTGAGATGCTCGGACAGGGGCAAGGCACTTAGACTCAGGCTCCAGAAGTCAGTTCCAGGGAGAGGACTAGGATTGGCTGTGTGGAAAGAGCCTGAGCAGGTAGGAAGCAGTGTGCAATGGACTGGAGAGCAGGATACCATGGACTCGGGTATGGAACACCACAACCGAGGGAACTTGGGAGGAGACACTCGATCACTGTTCCTTCCCAGGACCTGCAACTAGGAGCAGCCTGTGCAGCACCTCCTGCATGGGCTAAGGGGGACAGGGTGCTTCTTGCATGGTCTACAGGTGGGGGGGGGCAAACCTTCACAGTTATCTGTGACTGCAGAGGTGGGCATGGCCCGGAACCACTAGGAGTCTGTGAACAGGCAGGACTTGCGGCCCCAATCACCTCAGAGTGAACCACAGAGGAAGGCATTGTGACTGAACACCACCAATTGTTGCTCTCACTCCCCTGGGAACTCACACCCTGCCGCTGTCATGGCCAAATTCTCTGGGCACCTCCTAAATCCACCTAAGGCTCATTACAACTTCCCAGGGCCCTGCAACTAGGAGCAGCCTGTGCCACCTTCCTGCAGCTCCTTGCTACTGTCAAGAGCCCAGCAACAAGGCACTGACTACTGGCCCTACCCATTACTTCCTTCTCCCTGGAAACAC
The DNA here is from genome assembly GCF_016906955.1 of Phacochoerus africanus. NCBI lineage: Eukaryota > Metazoa > Chordata > Mammalia > Artiodactyla > Suidae > Phacochoerus > Phacochoerus africanus. The sequence continues at coordinate 57,330,424 of NC_062544.1, forward strand.
ACTCAGCACTCTGGGGATAAGGGCCTGCTCACACCAAAGAAAGAGATAGCAAATATCCAAACTCCCACGCTAAAAATAAATAGTAACCCCCTACAAAATACAAAGGGTGTTCTTGAATAGAAAGAGCCCTCCAAGACTACAGTTTGGTATCCCTAAACTGACAGAAAAAGAAAAATATAAGAAAAATGAAGAAGCTCAGGAACCTTTCCCAGTTAAAAGAATGGGAGAATTCATCTGATGGTTCAACATATGCAAATCAACCAATGTCATACACCACATTAACAAAAGAAAAGTCAAAAACCACATGATCATCTCAACAGATGCAGAAACAGCATTTGACAAAGTCCAACATCCATTCATGATAAAAACTCTTACCAAAGTGGGTATAGAGGAACCATAATTTAACATAATAAAAGCCATTTATGACAAACCCACAGCAAATACAATACTCAATGGAGAAAAGCTGAAAGCCTTCCCACTAAAATCTGGAACAAGACAAGGATGCCCACTCTCACCACTTTCATTCAACATAGTATTGGAAGTCCTAGCCACAGCAATCAAACAAAAGAAATAAAAGGTATCCAAATTGGAAGAGAAGAGGTAAAATTGTCCACTGTATGCAGATGATATGATACTATATATAGAAAGGACTCCACACAAAAACTACTCAAATTGATCAACGAATTCAGCAATGTGGCAGGATATAAGATTAACACTCAGAAATCAGTCGCATTTCTTTATACTAACAATGAAATATTACAAAAGGAATACCTTTTAAAATCACACCCCAAAAATTAAATACCTGGGAATAAACCTAACCAAGGAGGTGAAAGACTTATATGCTAAGAAGTATAAAATATTAATCAAGGAAATTAAAGAGGATTCAAAGAAATGGAAAGATATTCCATGCTCCTGGGTTGGAAAATTAATGTCATAAAAATGTCCACACTACCCAAAGCAATCTACAGATTCAAATGCAATCCCTATCAAATTACCCATAACATTTTTCACAAAACTAGAACAAACAATCCAAAAATTTACATAGATCACAAAAGACTCAGAAATGCCAAAGCAATCCTGAGAAAAAAAAAACAAGCAGGAGGCATAACTCTCTCAGATTCCAGGCAATATTAGAAAGCCACAGGAATCAAGACAGTGTGGTACTGGTACCATAACAGACATACAGACCAATGGAACAGAATAGAGAACCCAAAAATAAACCCAGACACCTATGGTCAATTAATCTTTGACAAAGGAGGCAAGAATATAAAATGGGGAAAAGACAGTCTTTTCAGCAAATATTGCTGGGAAACCTGGACAGCTGCATGTAAATCAATGAAACTAGAACACATCTTCACTCCATGTACAAAAATAAACTCAAAATGGCTTAAAGACTTAAATGTAAGACAAGACAACATCAAACTCCTAGAAGAGAATATAGGCAAACATTCTCTGACATCAACCTTACAAATGTTTTCTTAGATCAGTCTCCCAAGGCAACAGAAATAAAAGCAAAAATAAACCAATGGGACCTAATCAAACTGACAAGCTTTTGCACACCAAAGGAAACCATTAAAAAAACAAAAACAAAAACAAAAACAAAACCTAAGGAATGGAAGAAAATAGTTTCAAACCATGAAACTGAAAAGGGCTTAATCTCTAAAATATATAAACAACTTATACAACTCAACAGCAAAAAACCCCAACAAACCAATTGAAAGGGGGGCAAAAGACCTGAATACACATTTCTCCAAAGAAGATATACAGATGGCCAACAAGCACATGAAAAAATGCTCAACATCCCTGATTATTAGAGAAATGCAAATCAAAACTACTATGAGGTACCACCTCACACCAGTTAGAATGGCCATCATTAAGAAGTCCACAAATAACAAATGCTGGAGAGGGTATGGAGAAAAGAGCACCCTCCTGCACTGTTGGTGGGAATGTAAATTGGTATAACCACTATGGAAAACAGTATGGAGGTACCTCAGAAAACTAAATAGAGAACTACCACATGACCCAGCAATCCCATTCTTGGGCATATATCCAGACAAAACTTCCCTTGAAAAAGACACATGCACCTGCATGTTCATTGCAGCACTATTCACAAGAGCCAAGACATGGAAACAACCTAAATGCCCACTGACAGATGAATGGATTAAGATGTGGTAGGAGTTCCCGTCATGGCTCAGCAGTTAACAAATCTGATTAGCATCCATGAGGACGCAGGTTCCATCCCTGGCCTTGCTCAGTGGGTTAAGGATCCCGCATTGCTCTGAGCTGTGGTGTAGGTCAAAGACATGGCTTAGATCTGGTGTTGCTATGGCTGTGGTGTAGGCCAGCAGCTATAGCTCCAATTCGACCCCTAGCCACAGGTGCGGCCCTAAAAAGGAAAAAAAAAAAAAAAAAAAGATACGGTATATATACACAATGGAATACTACTCAGCCATAAAAAAAACAAAATGCAATTTGCAGTAACATGGATGGAACTAGAGACTCTCATACTAAGTGAAGTAAGTCAGAAAGAGAAAGACAAATACCATATGATATCACTTATATCTGGAATCTAATATAGGGCACAAATGAATCTTTCCACAGAAAAGAAACTCATGGACTTGGAGAAGAGACTTGTGGTTGCCAAGTGAGGAGAGGGAGGGAGTGGGAGGGACTGGGAATTGGGGTTAATAGATGCAAACTATTACCTTTGGAATGGATAAGCAATGAGATCTTGCTGTATAGTACTGGGAACTCTATCTAGTCACTTATGATGGAAGATATTGTGAGAAAAAGAATGTGTATATGTATGTGTGACTGGGTCACTTTGCTGTACAAAAGAAAATTGACAGAACACCGTAAACCGACTATAATGGAAAAAATAAAAATCATTTTTTAAAAACCTCAATATAGTAATTTTAAAGCAAACACAAAGAACCAATGAAATTCAAATTAATTTTAGACGTTGTTTGCTGAAATAATATCATATAGAATGAAACAACTTCTTTATTGTAAGACAAACTGATTATATCCCTCTGCCACAGTCCTCTCATCTGCCATCAGATCAACATGTTAATGAATACCTATTGCCTGCATTAGGCACACACCTATTTTACTGTGTTACCATGATGACTCAATTTTCCCACTGTTTCTTCTATAGCTACTGTGAAAATTTCAGCCATAACCACAGCATATGGAAGTTCTCAGACCACAGATTGAATCCAAGCCACAGCTATGACCTACACCACAGCTGTGGCAACACCAGAACCTTTAACCCAGATCCTGTGGCTGGGGATCGAACCTGAGCCACTGCAGTCAGATTCTTAACCCAATGTGCCACAACAAGAACTCCTGAAAACTTTGTTCATAAAACACTTTATGATAAAACAAGCTTTCACTGGGCACCATGCATTGTTTTTATATGAAGAGCATCTTTGCTCCTTTCTCATGAGACCATGGCAGCTAAAAGTGAAAGTAGCATTTGAGCCCAGGTAAACACAGGAACTTCTACAGGCCACAGATGCAGCCCCCCAAAAAAATAAATAAAACCTCAAAAAGGTAAACAAATGCAGAGTTATGCCAAATTATTATCAAAATGAAAAAAACAATTTTTTTAATTTTATTTTTTGTCTGCACCCATTCCAGGGCCAGGGATTGAACCCACACCACAGCTATAACCAGACCACAGTAGTGACAATACCAGATCCTTAACCCACTGAGTCACGAGGGAACTCTAAAAAAACAAAAAATTTAAATTAATGAAAAGAATTCATGAACCCCTGAGAATATACCCATAAACCTCACTTTGAGAAACCTGCAATGTACTATCTCAGAGGCTACTAAAGTATGCTGTCTTTACATTGAATGTTCATACAGTTGAGCAATTCCAGTAAGTGCCCATTTGAAATGCATTGGGAAGAGAGATTCTATAATGCATGACCAAAAACAACCGTGTCTTCAGTTATGAACCTTTGGTGGACTTTTGAAATGGAAATTTATTTTAATATTTATGAGTCAAATAAGAATAACAATTTTAAAGCAAGAAACACCTGACGAAAAATAGCAGCATCCATTCATTTGAAAACGTTGAACATTTGACTCAAATGATTAACTGTTGAAAACCAGTATCATATAGTAATTAAAACCATAAAAAAATTTCACAAAAGTAAATGTAATACACAATCACTTAAATCAATACTTACTATGTATGAAATTGTGTTGCATCTGATCAAAAAACACTTTATTGACTAAATTATGCCAATTAAAGCAAGATACCAGGCTTATAAATCTCCAGACTAATCATTAACTTGTTGATCTGTCAACAGACCAGAAGATCAGAGTAAAGGAACAGAATTTATTCTCAACAACAACAAAAAAAAACTATTCCAAATGTTTTATTGAGTTTCTTTTTTATTTTTTTCATATCAAATAGAGGCAATCCTTGCTTTGTGTGGTTCTGATATGCATGAATTTCAGTTACCATGCTTTAGATAAGTAATGCCCCAACAACATGGTTCGAATTTCAGTTACTACGATATATTAACTGTGAGTAATTGCACAAAGTACAAACTTTGCTATTAGCACTTCAGTCCAAAAGTCACTATACAAATAGCAGATGTGCATCCTGATCAATGACAACACCACTTTTTCCACAGTCTGTGGCTGACTGGTCCCTGTGCATGCGGTATTCGGTTCATGTACAGAGAGCAAAGCACATGGTTGTGTTGCCTCCATGACTCCCAGGGATAAACCCATGTGACATTTAAATAGGTAATCGAAAGAGGGTTATTTGACAATGTCAACATTTTTAAAGGTGCAAAAAAGGCATTTCATTTCTTGCTATCTCTTCTTGAGAAACACTCAATTTACACATATGCCCAATGAGGAATAGAGATAATCATTTTATCATTTATTTGGAATTGTGAAAAAGTGGCCACAACCCTAAAGTCCATCAAAGGGAGAATAGCTAATCAGTATAGTGATTTTCAAAATGTGTCCTTAGATAAGGTATACCAGTAGCATGTGGGAATTTGTTAGATATGCAAATTCTGGAGCCACACCAGATCTAAAGAATAGGAAACTCTAAAGGTGAAGTGTAGCATTTAATATTTTAACAAACCCTTCAGATGGTGCTGATGGCTATTAAAGTTTTAAAACCACTTAACTATGGTAAATTATACATAGTATGCTATGTAGCACTTGGAAAGAATATAGTAATATAAATGTAATGACATTAAAAATCTCCAAGCAATATTGTGAGTTGGAAAAAATTATAACAACTATCTGATAACGTTTATGAAAATAAAAATAGTATACACTGCTATTTGATAGATACATTTAATATCTGCCAATAACTGCATGGAAAAATCTTAAAGAATATACAAATAATGAAAACAATGATAAAATCTGGGAAAGAGATTAAATGAAGATGATAAAGGAAGAATTTAGTTTTATCTGAAAAGTTTTAAATTCTGTATGAAAACATAACTTATGCATTACTCAATTATTTAAAATGTATTAACAGAATAGAGAGCATACAGCCATTTTTAAATAGGCATAAGGGAAGAAATTCTTACTTGGGGCTAAGTGATCCAAAAATTCTCAATATTTTATGAAAAGTTTTACTTCATCTACTTTTTTTTTGCATACAGAATTAGACAAAGGGTTTGTGATACCAAGGATTCTGATTCCTGAACCTACATATATAATTAGTAAGAATTTGTGAGGAGGAATTCCCTCTGTGGCACAATGGGATCAGCAGCATCTAGGGAGCGATGGGATGCAGGTTTGATTACAGAACCGGCACAGTGGGTCAATGATCCAGTGTTGCAACAGCTGTGGCTTAGGTTGCAACTATGGCTCAGATCTGATCTCTGGCCTGGGAATTCCACATGCCAGTGGGTGGCCAAAAAAGGAAAAGAAAAAGAATCTGTGAGGAAACACAAAGAAAGCAAAAGGTAAACCCTCGATGTGGCTCAGCAGGTTAAGAACCAACTAGCATCATGAGGATGCAGGTTTGATCCTTGGCCTCGCTCAGTGGGTTAAGAATCCAGTGGTGCCATGACCTATGGTGTAGGTTGCAGATGAGGCTGGGATCCTGCGTTGCTGTGGCTGTTGTGTAGGTCGGCAGCTGTAGCTCCAATTAGACCCCCTAGCCTGGGAACTTCCATATGTCGCCTATGAGGTCCTAAAAAAAAAAGAAAGTCAAAGGTGACTAGCATATTGGATCAGAGAAAATGTGGTACTGATTTTCACTAAATGACAAATGAAGGCTTTAGAAACTAGAGATGCATAAATATAATACTGATGTTGGGCAAAAGCCCAAGACAAATTACTAAACTGACTTCAAAATACCAAAAATGAAAGATGCATCAAAAAGAAATTGAACACTAACAAAAGAAGAGCATTTTTAATGTGATTTTTACATTGATAGGTCAATAAAACACTTAACATGTCTTTTTAAGGTGTCCCAGGAGAGTGGGAATGAGGCTAAGAACATTACAGCATCAGAGTACTTTGAAGAAATTCATCAGGTGAATCCAAAATCCAGAAGACTTTAGCTTAGTCTCACCCCCAAACTCAAAACTCCTCCCCCCTCTCCTAAATGGCTTTGGGGATCCTTTGTGTGTGAATACCTCTCTGACACCCACTTATTCATCATAATGCTGCCTCTTGGATACTAGCCAAATCCTAACATCTGCTATTACAGGTGAGGATGTGGTCTGAAAACAGCATAGGGTGCTTTTCTATCTTCAAGACAGCCAACGAATTCCCTCAAGTTTTCTAGGCAGATGATATAGGATAATGTAGATAGGTGACAAAAAAAGTTAGAGAATTTAGCTGAATAAGTAGTATGCATGGATTCTAATATGAATAAACAACTTAATCTAAAAAGTTGTTTAGCAGAAGTTCTCTTATGGCACAGCAGGTTAAGGATCCAGTGTTGACACAGCTGTGGCACAGGCCACAAGAGCAGCATGGGTTCGATCTCTGGCCCAGGAAATTCCACATGCCACAGGTATGGCCAAGAAAAAAAAAAAACCGAAAAAGAAAAAGTTGTTTAACAGATCAATGTAAAGAAGGGTTTCTTGGCACTCCCATTGTGGCTCAGTCGTTAACAAATCCAACTAGGAACCATGAGGTTTCGGGTTCAATCCCTGGCCTTGCTCAGTGGGTTAAGGATCCAGTGTTGCCGGTGAGCTGTGGTATAAACCACAGACGCAGCTCGGATCTGGCGTTGCTGTGGCTGTGGCGTAGGCTGGTGGCTACATCTCCGATTCAACCCCTAGGTGCAGCCCTAGGGGAAGAAAAAAAAAAAAGACAAAAAAAAAGAGGAGGATTTCCAATGGCATACCAAAGTCTGACTCTTGCCATATTTAACAAGTATCAATTGAATGTAAACTTATTGCACTGTTATCAAATTTGAAATTCCAAAAAAAAAAGATCAGATCATTAATACACTGAATATCAGAATGAAAAACTAGAGCATTGAGCTAACAAAAAAAAGAAAATGAAACTGAAATAAAGAGTAAAAGTTGGAGTTCCCGTCGTGGCGAAGTGGTTAACGAATCCGACTAGGAACCATGAGGTTGCGGGTTCGGTCCCTGCCCTTGCTCAGTGGATTAACGATCCGGCGTTGCCGGGAGCTGTGGTGTAGGTTGCAGATGCAGCTCGGATCCCGCATTGCTGTGGCTCTGGCATAGGCCGGTGGCTACAGCTCCGATTAGACCCCTAGCCTGGGAACCTCCATATGCCGAGGGAGCGGCCCAAGAAATAGCAACAACAACAACAAAAAAAAAGACAAAAGACAAAAAAAAAGAGTAAAAGTTAAAAAGGAAATACCTGTACTGTACTTTTTATTTAAAATTTTAATGTAGGAGTTCCCTTCGTGGCTCAGTGGTTAACAAATCTGACTAGGAACCATGAGGTTGTGGGTTCGATCCCTGGCCTTGTTCAGTGGGTTAAGGATCCAGCATTGCCGTGAGCTGAGGTGTAGGTCGAAGATGCGGCTCAGATCCCGAGTTGTTGCGTCTCCGGCGTAGGCCAGTGGCTATAGCTCTGATTAGACCCCTAGCCTGGGAACGTCCATATGCCATGGGTGCGGCCCTAGAAAAAGGCAAAAAGACGAAAAAAATAAAATAAAATAAAATAAAATCTTAATGTAGATTATAATAATATGGATGCACATATGCACACACAAATTTAACAAAGACCGTTTGTGGTCTGTAAGGCCTGTAACACTATATGAGCCTTTACAGAAAATTTTCTAAACCAGTAAGTCTTTCTCAAAAATAAGTTGTCTTTGAATTTGAGAAAAAAATCAAAGATATTAGATAAACATTCTATAATGTTAAATTCAAGTTGAAATAGAGGAACAAATTAGTCATTCCAAAACTATTTTAGGAGTTCCCGTTGTGGCTCAGTGGAAACGACTCTGATTAGTATCCATGAGGATGCATGTTCAATCCCTGGCTTTGCTCAGTAGGTTAAGGATCCAGTGTTGCTGTGAACTGTGGTATAGGTCGGAGACGTGGCTCAGATCTGGCATTGCTGTGTCTGCAGTGTAGGCCAGTGGCTACAGCTCTGATTTGACCCCTAGCCTGGGAACCTCCATATGCCCTGGGTGTGGCCCTAAAATAAATAAATAAATAAATAAGTCTACTTTACATGCATACTGGGGTTAAACAAATACACAAATGGATGGGTAGTAGGAAGGAGGTTTCTTACTGAAGGAAAGTGGAGGTTTCTAAGGAAGAAGAAGAGGGAAGGCTAGAATGAACCAATATGTACTGGATTAGAGTATGAACTCATGTTTTTAGCTTAATGTACATGCAAAAGGATACAGAAACAATTATACATATAGAGCATACATAGGTTAGTTCACACACAAAAACTTCCTAGTTCTTTTGACTGAGGAGGCCTAGAAGCAGTGACATCCCAGGAACAACAAGCATATGAAGAACCTAGATACTTTTTTCTAATACCACCCTCCTAAGAAACAGGTCTAATTCTAGTACAGGGATGGAGAAAATATGAGTCTGGAACATCGCCTAGTACCAAAAAGTAAGGAAGGACAACCAAAAAAGCATATCAAAGAAAAGAACAAAAAACCCAGACTGAAAAAGCATTTTTATAATGGCCACAGCTGAAATGATCTCGGTAATAAAATAAATAAAATAGTATCAACTTATACTACGAGGTATAATAAATAGCTAGGAGTTGATACTGGTATAAATGAATGAATGAATGAATGAAAAAACAAATAATTCTTCCTTACAGAATTCCAAGTAGTTTACATAATTGCCACCCCCCACAGTAGATGGAGCTTAATTTTTCCACTCTCCCAGGTATGAGCTGTGTTTGTAGACTTGCTTCCAAAGACTGGTATACAGAAAGAGGATGAAAAAGTAACTTCAAAGTGGAAAAACTTTAAAACACCGTAACATGTACTGCTGATACGTGATTCTCATCACATAACCTCTGTGATATTTAGCCCCAAAACCCATAGCCTCAAGTCCAACCATAAGAAAAACATCATTTAAAAAAAAAAAATCAAGAGATATTCTACAAAATCCCTGACCAGTACTGCTGAAAACTGTCACGATCATGAAAAACAAAAAGACTCAGAAGCTACAATCAATCAGAAGAGACTGAACAGATGACGACTAAATGTAATGTTAATGTCTTGGAAAGGATATTAATTTTTTTTAAAGTGAAATCCAAACAAAGTTTGGAATTTAGTTTGTGGTGATGTACTAATGTTGGTTTGTCACAATTGTAATGTGACATGGTAATGTAAGATATCAACAGAGGAGAAACCGGGTTGGGTTTGACCTGAACTGTGGTCTATCTTTACAGATTTTCTGTATATTAAAAAAGATTCTGAGGAGTTCCCGTTGTGGCACAGTGGTTAACGAATCTGACTAGGAACCATGAAGTTGCGGTTTCGATCCCTGGCCTTGCTCAGTGGCTTAAGGATCTGGCGTTGCAGTGAGCTGTGGTATAGGTTGCAGACGCGGCTCGGACCCCATGTTGCTGTGGCTGTGGTGTAGGCTGGCGGCTACAGCTCCGATTTGACCTCTAGCCTCGGAACCTCCATATGCCGTGGGAGCTGCCCTAGAAATGGAAAAAAGAAAAAAAAAAAAGGATTCTGAAATTAAAATTCGCTAAAACTTTGAAGTGGAAAAATCGATATGATCTCATCATTTAAACTCACACATATCTATATTTTCACCTCTTTCCATTGAAAAAGTCAAGAAGCAACGATACCTCAACATCAATGAATGTGTGTTGCATCCAGAATTGGTCTCTAAATATCATTCCTACTAACAAAATAGGTATCTGTGGGGAAATGCTCACTCAGAGACGTGGAAAGGAATGTACCAGGAAGTCGACATCATGCTATGCCATAAAATAAGTGAGCTTTTAAAGACTAATGAGGTCATGTCAAAACTACATAACAATCAGGGACCCCCAATGGCCAAATCTGGGACAATTTAAACATCAAAAAGAATAATGACTGCAATTGACTGAAACACATGAAAATTTTAAAATCATAAATCCTAGAAATCAAAACAGAAAAAGCAAAAAAACCCACAAAAACCATCACCATCAATAACAGCAATGACTCATTTATAACATCAACCCATAAGCTAAAAATGAGTGATAAAAGGGAAATAACTAAGCATTTATCCTAGCTCTCCATAAGAACTGTATTTCAGGGGACCCAAATAATATCAGTTAAGGAGGAAAAGCACTTTTTTTTTTTTAGGGCTGAAACTGCGGCCTATGGGAGTTCCCAGGCTAGAGGTCAAATCAGAGCTGCAGCTGCTGGCCTATGCCACAGCCATGGCAACAGCAGATTCGAGCCACATCTGTGACCTATATGGCAGCTTGTGACAAGGTTGGATCTTTAACCCACTGAGCAAGGCCAGAGATCGAACCCACATCTTCATGGATATTAGTTCTTAACCCGCTGAGTCACAACAGGAACTCCAAAATTACTTCTTTTAGAAGAATGCCAACAAATAAAGTTAGATGAAACAACAGAATTAGAAAATCACCATCTTGGCCCTCATTAATAAGTCCACAAATAACAAGTGCTGGAGGGGGTGTGGAGAAAAGGGAACCCTCCTGCACTGTTGGTGGGAATGTAAACTGGTACAGCCACTATGGAGAACAGTTTGGAGATACCTTAGGAATCTATACATAGAACTTCCACATGACCCTGCAATCCCACTCTTGGGCATATGTCCAGACAAAACTCTACTTAAAAGAGACACATGCGGAGTTCCCGTCGTGGCGCAGTGGTTAACAAATCCGACTAGGAACCATGAGGTTGCGGGTTCGGTCCCTGCCCTTGCTCAGTGGGATAACGATCCGGCGTTGCCGTGAGTTGTGGTGTAGGTTGCAGACGCGGCTCGGATCCCGCGTTGCTGTGGCTCTGGCGTAGGCCGGTGGCTACAGCTCCGATTCGACCCCTAGCCTGGGAACCTCCATATGCCGTGGGAGCGGCCCAAAGAAATAGCAAAAAAAAAAAAAAAGAAAATACTTGAGTGAATAATTTAAAAAAAAAGAGAGAGAGAGACACATGCTGCTTCCTCTGGCATATGGAAGTTCCCAGGCTAGGAGTCTAATCGGAGCTGTAGCCACTGGCCTGAGCCACAGCCACAGCAACTCGGGATCCGAGCTGCATCTGCGACCTACACCACAGCTCATGGCAACGCCGGATCCTTAACCCACTGAGCAAGGCCAGGGATCGAAGCCCCAACTTCATGGTTCCTAGTCGGATTTGTTAACCACTGCGCCATGACGGGAACTCCTAAATGTAGTTCTATTACTTCTAACAGAGTTCTTTAGAACGCCTTAATATTTCTAATAAAGATTTTATATTTAAATTTCCCCATTTGCCCTCAAAATGTATTTTAAGACTGGTTTGTCGGACATAGATGGATCCAATCAGGTGATACATGTCAAATGAGAGAGACACATGCAACCCGCACATTCATTGCAGCACTAGTCACAATAGCCAGGACATGGAAACAACCCAAATGTCCATCGACAGATGCTTGGATTTGGAAGATGTGGTCTATATACACAATGGAATACTACTCAGCCATAAAAAGGAATGACATAATGCCATTTGCAGCAACATGGAGGGAACTAGAGAATCTCATACTGAGTGAAATGAGCCAGAAAGACAAAGACAAATGCCATGTGATATCACTTATAACTGGAATCTAATATCCAGCACAAATGAACATCTCCACAGAAAAGAAAATCATGGACTTGGAAAATAGACTTGTGGCTGCCTGATGGGAGAGGGAGGGAGCGGGAGGGATAGGGAGCTTGGGCTTATCAGACACAACTTAGAATAGATTTACAAGGAGATCTTGCTGAGTAGCATTAAGAACTATGTCTAGATACTCATGTTGCAACAGAACAAAGGGTGGGGGAAAAATGTATACATCTAAGGATAACTTGATCCCCTTGCTGTACAGTGGGAAAAAAATAAATTAAAAAAAATAAATTAATTTAAAAAAATCACTATCTTGTAGCCCTCAATGAAATAAATGATTCAGATATGAATAATAAATAAATGCTAAATTTATTGGGGTTCCTGCTGCGTGCAACAGGATCAGCAGCATCTCTGCAGTGTTGGGACATAGGTTTGATCCTCAGTGCGGCACAATGGGGATCAGGCATTGCCACAGCTGCCATGTAGGTCAAAACTGTGGCTCAGATCTGATCCCTAGACTGGGAGCTCCATATGCTGCGGGATGGACAAAAAAGAAAAAAAAAAAAATGCTGAACTTATTAAGTGAAGGGATGACTAGAATCTGGATACTTACATGGTATCAAAGTATCTCCCCACAAAGTTCCTGCCTTTCTCCAGTATGTAATATTAACTTTACAATGGAGGAATCAGATGTCCCAAGTTCCTCCACAGATCAACCTTAATTGCTAGTCACTGACAGTGACAACAACCAGACAACACATGCCACCCAATGTGAAACAATATGGATTATAATCAAGCCTTTGGTTCTTCCATAGGAAATACTAGAGATAAAGAAACAGCTTAAATGACATAAGGAAGCAATTAGAAAACCAGGAAGGATGAACCTCATAGAGGACAACTAGACCTATATGTGTAAAAAGTTATGGGAAAGAAAATGAGAAAGAAAGGGTTAGTGCAGATTAAAATATATGTAAGAGAGGTACCTAAATAGGAAAAGAATCTGAAAAACAATGGATAGGTATCTATGTATAACTGATTCACGTTGCTGTATAGCATAAATTATCACAACTATACTTCAATAAAACTTTAAAAAATGAAAAAAAAAAGAGAGGTATGAAATACATTTGACATGTATCACTTGATTGGATCCATCTATGTCCGACAAACCAGTCTTAAAATACATTTTGAGGGCAAATGGGGAAATTTAAATATAAAATCTTTATTAGAAATATTAAGGCGTTCTAAAGAACTCTGTTAGAAGTAATAGAACTACATTTAGGAGTTCCCGTCATGGCGCAGTGGTTAACAAATCCGACTAGGAACCATGAAGTTGGGGCTTCGATCCCTGGCCTTGCTCAGTGGGTTAAGGATCCGGCGTTGCCATGAGCTGTGGTGTAGGTCGCAGATGCAGCTCGGATCCCGAGTTGCTGTGGCTGTGGCTCAGGCCAGTGGCTACAGCTCCGATTAGACTCCTAGCCTGGGAACTTCCATATGCCAGAGGAAGCAGCCCTAGAAAGGCGAAAAAACAAAAACTAAAAATAAAAATAAAAAAATAGAACTACATTTATATAAGAAAATGTCTCTTTTTTAAAGATAATACATTGAAGTATTTCAAAGTGAAAGGTGTGTGTGCCTAGCTTTTTTAATTCAAGTATAGTTAATCTACAATATTATATTAGTTTCAGGTGTACGACAGAGCAATCCAATACTTTTATAGATTATACTCCATTTAAAGTTATTACAAAAAATGGCTATCTTTCCTTGTGTTGTACAGTATATCTTTGGCGCTTACTTATTTTATACATAATAGTTTGGTTTTTTGCTTGGTTTTTGTCTTTTTGTCTTTTTAGGGCCACACCCCAGCACATGGGGTCTAATCAGAGCTGTAGCTGCCAGTCTACACCACAGTTCACAGCAACGCCAGATCCTTAACCCACTGAGGCCAGGGATCGAACCTGCAAGCTCATGGTTCCTAGTCGGATTCATTCCCACTGCATCATGATGACAGGAACTCCTATACAACAGAATAGTTTGTATCTCTTTAATCCCCTACCCCTATCTTGCCCCTCCTCCTTCCCTCTCCCCAGTGGTAACCACTAGTTATTCTCTATGTTTGTGAGTCTGTCTCTGTTTTGTTATACACAGTGTATTTACTTTTAAATATTTCAAAAATTATAAAAATTAGATGAAGCCAATATAGAAAAATATTTATAACTTAAATCTAAGTAAAGGGTAGATGGCTATATACTAATCTCTATACTTTTCTCTCTGATTGAAATTTTTTACAGTAAGAAGTGAACTACAGATGAATATGTGAGGAGAGATAAAATACACACTGAATCAAAAAGAGTCATAAAAAGCAGAGTCCCATTACTTAGAGATCAGGGACAAATGATGGCAAAGTTAAAGGAGACATCTCATGATTTAAAGGATTTAAGCATTCACATAATGTTTGCAATATTAGAGTTTATATTAATTTTATATGAGTTGTCAAGAATTATATTTCTTCCCACCTAACCTTTAATAGCTCACAATTATATGTAGTATGCAACAATTTAATTATACAAGAGAAAATAAACTTATTATTGGGTTTTTCCACACTTTCAATTACAACACTGTAGCAAATGACATAGTTCAGGAAATAATACGGCACTGGCTTGAGGCTCATGAGACATGTATCCTATTCAGAGCTGATCATTAATAAAGCACTGGATAGTCCTGAACAAGTCAGCTTGTTCAGGAGTTGTAAAGGTAGAAGGAAAGCACAATGCCTGTATGAATCAAAAGACTATCATGTGGAAAAAGGGGATATAGGCATTCCCACTGTGGCTCAGTGGTAACGAATCTGACTAGTATCCATGAGGACAAGGGTTCGATCCCTGGCCCCACTCAGTGGGTTAAGGATCTGGCATTGCCCTGACCTGTGGCGTAGGTCACAGACTCAGCTTGGATGCCACATTACTGTGGCTGTGCCATAGGCTAGCAGCTGTAGCTCCAATTCGACCCCTAGCCTGGGAACTTTGATATGCCACAGATGCGGCCCTAAAAAGCAAGCAAATTTTTTAAAAGAGGGATATAAACAACACATTTTAAGTATATTTTTCAAGTTATCACACTAACTCAAGATAAATGTCACTATTTTAAATCACAAGAGCTATTTTAAATATAGCCATTATTGGAAATACTGTTTAATTTTTTTCTTTTCCAATTGATCATGTATCTTCTATGATGTATTTAGGGAATTCTCAAATATTTACTACTAGATAGCTTAAGAGTTATGACTTCAAAATTTACAAATCAATTTGATTTGTAGAATACTAACGAGAGCCACTTTAGCCAACAAGGTTATTTTGCTAGCTAACTCTTAACTGCCAGAGAAATTTGAGATCTCAAACTCAATTCTGATCCACATAGAAACACTTATTACATGAACATTTATCAGCAAGTAAGCACAAACAATTCATATGACCTCTACTGCAGGATTGAGAAAAATCCCAGTATCTCTTTAGATGCTCCAACAACCACTTTCACAGAGGTTCAGTGGAAGCAAACACTCAACAATCTAGGGACAGGAACTTTCTCCACATAGTTGATGGAATCCAGAATTTACAGGTGGATATTAAGTTAAGCAAAAAGACATCATTCCTAAGAGTTCAGGTTGAAGGCAAAACTAGACTTTTTATATACCCCATTCATGCAAGAGCAGGAGACTGGATCTAAATAATTTCAGCTAATTCATGTATCTTGAATACTTTTAAATCTCATCATTGAAAGATCATTTTCACCATACATGATACAAGTTAACAAGATAATTTCACTAATAAAGTCCATCTCCGATACCCACTATAATAAAAGATCAAAGAAGGTCACATAAAATAGAAATAAGAGGGTGGCTTTATGGTAGCAACATGTAAAGCCCTTTATGACATAAGGCTACCTGACCATACCTGCACAGTGCAGCACTGACTAGCACTTGGGTATGTTATACACACCTATGTAATATTACGCAGTATATACTGAAGTGGGGTTTTTTTGTTGGGTTGGTTTTGGAGGGGTTTTTTGGCCATGCCCATAGCATGCAGAAGTTCCGGGGCCAGGGAGGGAACCTGAACCACAGCAGCAACCCGAGCCACAGCAGTGACAATACCAGATCCTTAAGCCACTGAAGTGTTTTAAAATAAACTAGGAAAGGTAAAATTTTTTAAATAAAAATATTTAAGGGAGTTTCCATCATGGTGCAGCAGAAACGTATCCAACTAGGAACCATGAAGTTGCAGGTTCAATCCCTGGCCTCACTCAGTGGGTTAAGGATCTAGCATTGCCGTGAGCTGTGGTGTAGGTCGCAGACGTGGCTTGGATCCCATGTTGCTGTGGCTCTGGCATAGGCTGGCAGCAAAAGCTCCAAACAGACCCCTAGCCTGGGAACCTCCACGTGCTGCGGGTGCAGCCCTAAAAAGCAAAAAAAAAAAAAAAAAGACAGAAAATGTCTTTAAAACATAGATTAATGAAACTAAAAGAAATTTACTAAAGGAAAGAAATGTAAAAAGTACATTTCGCTTTCATTTGAATAACAAAGTAATGTAACAAAGTAATAACATGCTAATATAAACATTATAATTTGGTAAAAATCATCATAAGTGGAATTCAAATGACAAGAGCATTCGTCTTCAAATACGAAAGTATTAAGTTATATTATACATACCATTCACAGGGCTGCAGGGATCGAAATGCCTTAAAAGAAGCATCCATTCCAGCAAAATCCCAAAACTTAACATCATAGTCATATCCTCCAGTCACCAAACGGGCACCTGAGGGATCCAGACCCAAAGCAGAAACCTGGTTTAAAAAAAAAATTAATTAATTGGAGAAAAACTACTTACAGTCTATTATAATCCCCAGTTCCTTTCCCTAGCGCCACTTCCTACCTTACAGGCATTGGAAGTTGAGATCACCAACTGCTGTTACTTCTGAAAGTGAAAATGGACAGCACCTTCTATATTATTTGACCTTGTTATTATGAGTATTATTTCTTTGAAATAAAATATTTTTAAATTAACCTAACCACTAGCTTCATCCCAACTTATCTACCATCTACACAGAATAGTTGTCACTACAATTTCATATGATAAACTAAGCTGCTTTAGTACATAAGTAGAAATCTTACTAACAATTCAGCTTTTTCAATAAACAATTTTGAGGAAGCTTTTTAAGATGGTTTGACTATCACTAGATGAAGAACACATGAATCTAAAAGTACCAAAATGAGCAATGCCAACAGAAACCGTAAAGCTATTTAGCAAAATAGGGCAAAGTAGAAATTATTATCTTGTGCATATGACTACTAAATGACTCAGGTCAGTCGCCTTAAACAACTGTCTTTAAAGCTGAATTTATAAGTAACTAATCACATTATAATATCACTTACACTGTTCCATAAAATATTTGCATTCCCTGTGAACTTTCTGAGGTCCGATTCACATATATCCAATGTATAACTCACTGTTTTTGAACTACATTTAACAGTCCTGTCAAAGCACTTAGTCCCTGATGGCACTGCCCTCTCAAAAGGAAAGAGCTGCATTAAGGATATTAAATGTGATTAGCATATATAAAAGACAGTAAAAAGGATCATAGTTTTATATAAAGGAAGCTATTAATCAATTCTTCAAATAAATAGACTTGAAATGTTAATTAAAATGTAAGAGAATTGCTGCAATTAAAACCAGATACTGACAAAATAATTTATACGCATTTAATTACTACCTGTGAATATTGATTTCAGAATATATTATTATATATAAGTAATTTATAACTTGTAATATATTTAAATTAGATATGTACCCTAAATATGTTAAAGAAAGAATACAAATGGAAAAAAATAGAAAAAAAAACTAAGAAAAAATAAAAAAAGAAAGCATACAAATGGAAACTCTCATTTTTATGCCTGAATATGTCTTAAAACATAAAACAATCAAAAATAAAAATAAACAGTAGTTTTTAAAGTCTAAGAAGTGACTTGCTACCACCAACTACAAACTTAACTTGCTTCCACATCCACCCTCTTCTTCTTTCCTCCCGTTAAAATGAAAGAGGTGCCCCTCCTCCTGATAAGGCTAATAACCCCACCAGTGCTCATCTCCCCACAACGCAATTTGAAATTGCAAATTCATTTGTGGCTTGTCTATTCTATTCCTGTCTTCCCTTCAGGAGAATAAATTCCATTCTGACCCTATTACCACCAGTGTGGAGCCACAGGGGCAGAGCCCAGAGTCAGGCTAGGAAGAATGGTGATTAGCTGCAGGCATCCTCACAGTTCTCCTGGGGAAAAGGACAGGGTTGTTGGAAGCCAACTTCTTCCAAATAGTCATTTGGACTTTCAGTAAACTGGGAAGAATACACCCAAAGGGAATCTGGAGAGAAACAATTCTTTTTTTTTTTTTGCCTTTTCTAGGGCTGCTTCCCATGGCATTTGGAGGTTCCCAGGCTAGGGGCTGAATCGGAGCTACAGCTGCCAGCCTACACTACAGCCACAGCAATGCCAAATCTGAGCCACGTCTGCAACTTATACCACAGCTCACAGCAAAACCGGATCCCTAACCCACTGAGCAAGGTCAGGGATGGAACCTGCAACCTTATGGTTCCTAGTCGGATTTGTTAAGCACTGCACCACAACAGGAACTCCCCAAGAGAAACAACTCTTGACCTAAAATGTTCACTTTGCCTCTATTGTGAACTATTTCACTGAGGAAGAGAATTACATCATTACATTAATGAAAGAAGAAATGTATGTGATACATGATTTAGACCAAAAAAATGTAGAACCTAAGAAAAAGAAAAAAAAAAAGGAAAGTTGGAAGTGGATTCCTTGGGAAGAGTTTCCTCTCCACTGAGCCAGCATTTCTGGGCATTATGTTACTTAAAGGAACAAAGCTATGATCCTTGTTTGGATCATCTGGTAGTTACAAAGGAAATCATCTTTAAGTGGCCAAGAAGATGCCCTGATTTTTTTTTTTTTAAAAAAGAAAAAATAAGGTCTGATTAAGGAATGGAAAACATCTAATTTCAGAAAAACTCCCACATTGTCAAAAAGGTTCCAAACAACTTCTGCCAATTTATTTGCAAATGCTTAATATACCAATCACTCTTTTAGCCTTTGCTTATGAAAAATTTCCTAGAATATATAACTGAATTGATTCAGACACAGAATATGTGATAAATGGTTAGACTGTAGTTAGTCTTTGTCTTTCTCTATGATACTGTGCTGTATGTCATCAGAAGTTTACATGAAATAAGAGTGCAACAGAATTTGCCTTAATACTTTATTTTAGTTCAAATAGAGATCCTAACACAAATACTAGCACAATAAGCCTATGGCAGAATTTATCATGTTTGTTTATTTTCCCCTTCTTTTTTATTTAAAAAAAAAAAAAAGGAGGGGCACTGTAATTTATTGATGACAGTCTTTACAGCTAGAGAGAATAGGACAAGCCATTAGGGTATATTTTCAGTTTGTGATTGAAAATACAAATCAAGAGAAGTGAGATAAACCTCTAGGATCTGTATCCCCTCACTAATAGGCCAGGTAATTTTGGATTTCTCACTTGATCTCTCTGAGATCTGGTGCCTTTACATTTAAAACAAGATTAGAATACATTGGTGGTTCTCAAAGTGTGATCTGAAGGGTCCAAAAGATGTTTTCAAGTGTACTCAAGGGCAAAGCTGTTTTTACGTACTAAGACATCATCTGTCTTTTTTTCAGAAGCTAAATAGTGTATATTGTAAAAGACTAAATTCAAAAAAAAAGAAGATGTGATAATCCAGCTCTCTTC
This sequence comes from Phacochoerus africanus, assembly GCF_016906955.1. NCBI lineage: Eukaryota > Metazoa > Chordata > Mammalia > Artiodactyla > Suidae > Phacochoerus > Phacochoerus africanus. The sequence continues at coordinate 57,350,488 of NC_062544.1, forward strand.
TATTAAGCCAGACATTGAAGAGATTTGCAAAACTATAAAACAATATCACTCTTCTCATTAATGGATTTGTTTTAGAAGAGGTTATTTCTCATAAAAATTATTTATGTTAACATGTATCAGCTTTTTGTTATTTATAAATGAACTAAAAATTCTTAAAACTGGAAATAAAAAGTGTGTACGTTCCATGTGGACAAAGACCATGCTTGTGCCCAGCATAGTGCCAGGCACAAATTTGATATTATAAAAATATTCATTTTAAAAAAGGAAAGAGGACTGAAAATAAAACAAACACACACAAAACAAACAGCTAGGAGTTCCCTGGTGGCCTAGCAGTTAAGGATTCATTTCAGGAGCCATCACTGCTATATGGCTCGGTTACTGCTGTGGCTGGAGTTGGATCCCTGGCCTAGGAACTTCTGCACGCTGCAGGTGCAGCCAAAAATAAAACAAAAAAACAGCTATACAGTCTGACAAATATGAGCTATACTACCATCTCTCAAGATAGAACAGGGTAGGAGTTCCCATTACGGCTCAGCAGCAACGAACCTGATTAGTATCCATTAAGATATAACTTCGATCTCTGGCTTTGCTCAGTGGGTTAAGGATCCAGCATTGCCCTGAGGTGTGGTGTAGGTCGCAGAGGTGGATAGGATCTCCAGTTGCTGTGGCTGTGGAGTAGGCCAGCAGCTGCAGCTCCAATTTGACCCCTAGCTTGGAAACTTCTATATGCCATGGGTGTGGCCCTAAAAAGAAAAAAAAAAAGTTACATAACTTAGGTGAACCATACAAATGCTTACAAAGACACACATTACCAAAACTAACTCATTAAAAAAAAAAGGAAATCTGAATGGATATTTAATAAGGACTTAAATTAGTAATCAAAAATCTTTCCACAAAAAAAGGTCTATATCTATTGGCTTAAAGGTAAATTCTACCAAACTCTTAAATAGCAATTAATCACTCTTTCATGAACTTCCATAAAATACAGGAGATGAAATGTTTTCAGTATTCCACAAGTTACATATCACCCTGATACCCAAAGTCATAAGAAAAGAAACTACAGACCTATATTCCTTACCAATGAAAACAGAAAAATTCTCAACAAAATATCAGCAAACTGAATCTAGACCTTAAGCATCACACTTTGCAACCTGGAGAGTTCATCTACTAGAAAAGACACCTCCAGAAGAACTCTCTTCAACTTCCCTGGAGAGGCTCCTATGAGACATTGCTAACCAACCTCCAAGGAACAGATTCTTGGATTCATGTGACATACCTAAAGAAAACACCAAGCCCTGACTGGACCTATACATCATCTGGTAACCTGAAAGTAAGGATTTTCTGGAATTGAAGCCAGTAACATCAAATAAGTCAGTTTTCCCAAGATATCTGAACGAGTCCTATTGGAAGTTTGTCATCAAACCTTTTGTGCTGATATAACACTTCAGATGATATCCACTATCTATGATCTTGATAACATATGGACTTTTGATAATAAGAACCAGAAAGTTCTCCTTCCGAACCCTCATTAACTCAAGTGCGATTTTAATAAGTTTGCAATCTATGCATATTTGCTTCCAATGTGAGACATTATACCCAAGAAAGATACTTCCTGACACTGAGGGACAAAAGGCCACTGAAATCAGGCAACCTGACTTTTAATCAGTGAAGCTCTCAGAGAAAGATCTTGATGAAAGGGGGAAATGTAAAAAAATCAATAAACAGAAACCTTAATTAAGCAGGATTGGAAGACCAAAAGGTGGAGCCCTGAAATGACAGTAGAGCTCAAAAGGAAGAAGAAAGACAACTCTTCTTTCCTGGTAAGAACTCAGCCAATAAAAAGACATGAATTCTTTGTTTACTCAAGCCCCTCCTCCCCGTTATATTTCTACCAAAGCATTCTCCTTTCTTTGCCATGCAAGAACTTGAGAATGGCTCACATGGTTGCACACCACAAACTATAATTCTCTGTGGATGCTAAATAAATCCATCTTTGCTGAAGAAATATCTGAAAGTGTATTTGTTTCAGGTCAACCATAAGTATATTGACCACACAGATATATTTCTTCAATGGTAAGGATGAGAAAAAGAGAACACAAAAAATTACAGATTAAGGGGTATAACAAACAATAATGACTCCTGAGAGTGAGTCAAAGATCATTTAGATACTGATTTGAACAAACTAACTGTTAAATATATGTATGGGGAAAAGGGATTAGGATGGTGGAATAGAAGGACTGGAGCTCAACTGCTCTACTAAAAATAACAAAATTCATAATTAAAAACTGAGCACTCTTCACCCAAATGGACGAGAAACCTTAAAAAAGATATCCTACTCCAGAACAAAAAGAGGAAAACACATCAAGAGGTAGGAGGGGCGATTTCATGATATAAACAACCCCATATCTCCTGGGTGGGAAGCTCCACAGACTGGAAACTAACCGGTTCACAGAGACTCACCTACAGGAGTGAGAGTTCTGAGCCCCACATCAAATTCTCATGTGTGGGGATCTGGCACTGGGAGAAAGAGCATCTGGAGCAACTGGCACTGAAGGCCAATGGTGCTTGTGCGCAGGAGCTTCACGGGACTGGGAGAAAAGGAGACCCCATTCTTAAAAGGTGCACACAGACTTTCACATGCGCTGGATCCCAGGGCAAAGCAAAGGCTCCATAGGAATCTGGGTCAAACCTGACTGCAGTTCTTGGAGGACATCCTGGGAAAACAGGGGTGAACGTGGCTTGTTGTGAGGGAAGGACATTGGAAGCAAAGCTCTCAGGAATATTCAGCAGCCATGCCTTTCTCTGGAGGTGGCCATTTTGGGAAAATCTGGCCCCACCACTCAGTCAGTTGCTGAGAAGCCCCAGGGTAAACAACTATCCAGGTGGGATCACAGCCCCACCTCTCAGTAAACAGGCTACCTAAAGGCCCCTCAGGCACACAGCTGCCTCCAATCCCATCCACAGACTAAGCCCCACCTACCAGAGGGATTAGAATTGGCTCCACCTACCAGTGGGCAGGCATCAGCCCCTCCCATCAGAAAGCCTACAGCAAGCCCTCATACCGACTTCAGCCACAGGAGGGCAGACATCAGAAGTAAGAGAGGCAACAACCCTATTATCTATAAAAAGGTCACCACACCAAAAACCTATAAAAATGAAAAGACAGAGAACTATAACTCAGATGAGGGAGAAAGGAAAAATCCCAGAAAATCAGCTAAGCGGTGAGGAGATTCTCAGCCTCCAGGAAAAAGACTTTAGACTGTCGATGCTGAAGATGATGCAAGGCATTAGAAATAAACTGGAGGCAAAGAGGGATAACTTACAGGAAACACTGACCAAAGAGATTCAAGATATAAAACTTAAACAAGAAGAGATGCAAAATACAATAACTGAAATAAAAAGCAGCTAACAGCAGAATACAGGAGGCAGAAGAACAAATAAGCGAAGTGGAGGACAGATTAGTGGAAATTACGGATGCAGAACAGAAAAGAGATAAAAGATTGAAAACAAATGAAGAGAGTCTCAGAGAACTCTGGGACAATGTTAAACATACCAACATCCGTATTATAGGGGTGCCAGAAGGAGAAGAGAGAGAGAAGGAGACAGAAAGAATATTCTAAGAAATAATAGCCGAAAATTTCCGTAACATGGGAAAGGAACCACTCACTCAAATCCAGGAAGCACAACGAGTACCATATAAAATAAACGAAAGGGGAATACACCAAGACATATATTAATCAAACTGACCAAAATTAAAGACAGAGAAAATCTTGAAAGCAGCTAGGGAAAAGAAACAACATGCAAGGGAGCCCAAATAAGGTTATCGGCAGAAACTCTGCAGGCCAGAAGGGAGTGGCATGATATACTTAACATGATGAAAGGAAAAAACCTCCAACCAAGATTACTCTACCCAGCAAGACTCTCATTCAGATTTGAAGGAGAAATCAAAACCTTCATAGATAAGCAAAAGCTGAGAGAATTCAGCAACACTAAACCAGCCTTACAACAAATACTAAAGGAACTTCTATAGGCAGAAAAGAACCAGAGAAGAAGGAAAGAAAAAAAACAGCAAAAACAAATCCAAGGTAATTAATAAACTGGCAATAAGAACATACATATCAATAATTACCTTAAATGTGAATGGACTAAATGCCCCAACCAAAAGACATAGACTGGCTGAATGGATACAAAAACAAGAACCATATATATGCTGTCTTCAAGAGACCCACTTCACTTCTAGGGACACAGACAAACTGAAAGTGAGACAATGGAAGAAAATATTTCACGCAAACGGGGATCAAAAGAAAGCTGGAGTATCAATACTCCTATCAGACAAAATAGACTTTAAAAGGAAGAATATTTTAAGGGACAAAGAAGGACATTACATAATGATCAAAGGATCGATCCAAGAAGAAGATATAATAATTTTAAATATCTACGCACCCAACACAGGTTCACCACAATATATAAGGCAACTGCTAACAACGTTAAAAGTACAAATCAACAATAACATAATCATAGTGGGGGACTTTAACACCCCATTTACAGCAATGGACAGATCAACCAGACAGAAATTAATAAGGAAACAGAGGCCCCGAATGAAGCATTAAACCAGATGGACTTAATAGATATTTATAGGACATTTCATCCAAAAGCAACAGAATACACATTCTTCTCAAGTGCACATGGAACATTCTCTAAGAGTGATCACATCCTTGGCCACAAATCCAACCTCGGTAACTTTAAGAAAACTGAAATCATATCAAGCATCTTTTCCAACCACAACGCTATACGACTGGAAATCAACATCAAGAAAAAAACTGCAAAAAACACAAACACGTGGAGACTAAACAACATGCTACAACAACCAACAGATCACTGAAGAAATCAAAGAGGAAATTAAAAAATACCTAGCAGCAAATGACAACAAAGATACGACACTCCAAAACCTATGGGATGCAGCAAAAGCCGTTCTAAGAGGAAAGATTATAGCAATACAAGCCCACCTCAGGAAACAAGAAAAAGCTCAAATAAACAAGCTAACTTTACATCTAAAGCAGCTCAAGAGAGAAAGACGAGACCTAAAGTTAGTAGAAGGAAAGAAATCAGAAAGATCAGAGCAGAAGTCAATGAAATAGAAACAAAGAAAACCATAGAAAAGATCAATGAAACGAAAAGCTGGTTCTTTGAAAAGATCAACAAAATTGATAAAGCCTTAGCCAGATTTATCAAGAAAAAGAGAGGACTCAAATCAATAAAATTAGAAATGAAAAAGGAGAAGTAACAACGGACATCACAGAAATACAAAGGATCATAAGAGACTACGATATGCAACTATATGCCAATAAAACGGAAAACCTAGAAGAAATGGACAAATTCTTAGAAAAGTACAATCTTCCAAAACTAAATCGAGATGAAATAGAAAAGATGAATGGACCAATCACAAGAGCTGAAATTGAAACTGTGATTAAAAAACTTCCAACAGGGAGTTCCCATTGTGGCGCAGTGGTTAATGAATCCAACTAGGAACGATGAGGTTGCGGGTTCGAGCCCTGCCCTTGCTCAGTGGGTTTATGATCTGGCGTTGCCGTGAGCTGTGGTGTAGGTCGCAGACGTGGCTCGGATCCAGTGTTGCTGTGGCTCTGGCGTAGGCCGGTGGCTACAGCTCCGATTCAACCCCTAGCCTGGGAACCTCGCATATGCCACGGGAGCGGCCCAAGAAATGGCAAAAAGACAAAAAAAAAGAAAAAAAAAAAACTTCCAACAAACAAAAGTCCAGGACCAGATGGCTTCACAGGTGAATTCTATCAAACATTTAGAGAAGAGCTAACACCTCTCCTTCTGAAATTATTTCAAAAAATTGCAGAGGAGGGGATACTCCCAAACTCATTCTATGAGGCCACCATCACCCTGATACCAAAACCAGACAAAGATACCACAAAAAAAAGAAAACTACAGGCCAATTTCACTGATGAACATCAATGCAAAAATCCTCAACAAAATACTAGCAAACCGAGTCCAACAATACATTAAAAGGACTATACATCATGATCAAGTGGGATTTATCCCAGGGATGCAAGGGTTCTTCAATATCTGCAAATCCATCAGTGTGATACACCACATTAACAAACTGAAGAATAAAAACCATATGATTCTCTCAATAGATGTGGAAAAAGCTTTTGACAAAATCCAACACCCATTTCTGATAAGAACCCTTCAGAAAGTGGGCATAACGGGAACCTACCTCAACATGATAAAGGCCATATATGACAAACCCACAGCAAACATCATTCTCAAGGGTAAAAAGCTGAAAGAATTCCCACTGAGATCAGGAACAAGACAAGGTTGTCCACTCTCGCCACTACTCTTCAACGTAGTTCTGGAAGTCCTAGCCACAGCAATCAGAGAAGTAAAAGAAATAAAAGGAATCCAAATTGGAAAGGAAGAAGTAAAACTATCCCTATTCGCAGATGACATGATACTATACCTAGAAAATCCTAAAGACTCTACCAGAAAACTGTTAGAGCTCATCCACGAATTTGGCAAAGTCGCAGGATACAAAATTAATACACAGAAATCAACAGCATTTCTGTACACTAACAATGAAAGAGCAGACAGAGAAATTAGGGAAGCAATCCCATTTACCATCGCATCCAAAAGAATAAAATACCTAGGAGCAAACCTACCTAAAGAGACAAAAGACCTGTACTCTGAAAACTATAAGACACTGATGAAAGAAATCAGAGGACACAAATAGATGAAAAGATATACCATGCTCGTGGATTGGAAGAGTCAATATTATCAAAATGACTATACTACCTAAGGCAATCTACAGAGTCAATGCAATCCCTATCAAATTACCAAGGACATTTTTCACAGAACTCGAACAAAATATTTTAAAGTTTGTTTGGAAGCACAAAAGACCCAGAATAGCCAAAGACATCCTGAAAAAGGAAAATGGAGCTGGAGGAATCAGGCTCCCAGACTTCAGACTATACTACAAAGCATCAATCATCAAAACCATATGGTACTGGCACAAAGACAGAAATATAGATCAGTGGAACAGGATAGAAAGCCCAGAATTAAACCCACGCACCTACAGCCAACTCATCTATGACAAAGGAGGCAAGGATATACAATGGAGAAAGGACAGCTTGTTCAATAAGTGGTGCTGGGAAAACTGGACAGCCACATGGAAAAGAATGAAATTAGAACACTCCCTAACATCATACACAAAAATAAATTCAAAATGGACTAAAGCCCTAGATATAAGACCAGACACTATAAAACTCTTAGAGGAAAACATAGGCCAAACGCTCTCTGACATAAATGACAGCAACATCTCAGATCCACCTCTTAGAGTACTGACAATAAAAACAAAAATAAACAAATGGGACCTCATCAAACTTCAAAGTTTCTGCACAGCAAAGGAAACCCTAAACAACACAAAAAGACAACCCACAGAATGGGAGAAAATCTTTGCAAGTGAATCAACAGACAAGGGATTCATCTCCAAAATTTATAAACACCTTCTGCAGCTCCATACCAAAAAAAAACAAACAATCCCATCAAAAAATGGGCAGAAGATCTAAGCAGACAATTTGCCAAAGAAGACATACGGATGGCCAAAAAACACATGAAAAGATGTTCAACATCACTCCTTATTAGACAAATGCAAATCAAAGCCACTAGGAGGTACCACCTTACACCAGCCAGAATAGCCATCATCCAAAAGTCTACAAACAATAAGTGCTGGAGAGGGTATGGAGAAAAAGGAACCCTACTACGCTGTTGGTAGGATTGTAAATGGGTGCAACCACTGTGAAAAGCAGTATGGAGATTCCTCAGAAAACTAAAAATAGAACCACCATTTGATCCAGCAATCCCACTCCTGGGCATCTATCCAGAGAAAACCACAACTTGCAAAGACACATGTACTCCGATGTTCATTGCAGCGCTATTTGCAATAGCCAAGACATGGAAACAACCTAACTGTCCATCGACAGAGGAGTGGATCAAGAAGATGTTGTACATATACACAATGGAATATTACTCAGCCATTAAAAAGAACGAAATACCAGCATTTTTTGCAACAGAGATGGACCTAGAAACTCTCATGCTAAGTGAAGTCAGCCATACAATGAGATATCAACATCAAATGCTTTCACTGACATGTGGAATCTGAAAAAAGGACTGACTGAACTTCTTTGCAGAACAGATGCTGCCTCACAGACATTGAAAAACTTATGGTCTCCGGAGGAAACAGTTTGGGGGGTGGGGGGATGTGCTTGGGCTGTGGGATGGAAATCCTGTGAAATCAGATTGTTATGACCATTATACAACCACAGATGTGATAAATTCATTTGAGTAATAAAAAAAGAGGGAAAAAATATGTATGGGACAACTGAAAACATTTGAGCAATAATGGGCTATTTGATGATACTAAATAACTAACTGAAAAATTTTAGATGTAGTAACAGTTTTATAATTTATGACAGAGAGGAAAGGAGAAGGAGAGGAGGGGAGGGAGGGAGGGAGAGAGAGAGAGAGAGAGACCAACCTTATCTCTTAGAAACTGATACTGAAATATTTACTGATGAAATCATATGAAGTCTGGAATTTGTTTTTAAATAATCCCACAAAATAGGTAGATAGGGTACAGGGAGGGCGGTTTACTTAGAAGTGTAAAGTAGATATAAAACAAGATTGGCCTTATGCAGATAATTGGTAAGGCTCAGAGATAAACATATGGGAATTTCTTTTAGTATTCTCTGTACTTCTATGAATGTGTAAACATTTTTACAGTAACTAAGTTTAAAAAAAAAAAAAAAAAAAGACCAGCTAAACAGTCACCCTCTTAATCTCTGAAATATTTCTAAGGAGCTGAAATACACGTGCAGGACAAAGGCAAGACAGCAAAAAAAAAAAAAAAAAAAAAATTGTTAACCTAACGGTACAATTAGAAGCTCTAACTAATCTTTAATGTGGAAATCAACTTGAAGTATTTGTGTGTGTGTGTGTGTGTTTGGCTTTTTAGGGCCACACCTGTGGCATATGCAGGTTCCCAGGCTAGGGGTCAAATGGGAGCTGTAGTTGCAGCCTACACCACAGCTATGGCAACACCAGATACTTTTTTGTTGGGTTTTTTGTTTGTTTGTTTTTTAGGGCCATGCCTGAGGCATATGGAGGTTCTCAGGCTAGGGGTCTAATTGGAGCTACAGCTGCCAGTCTACGCCACAGCCACAGCAACGTCAGATCTGAGCCACATCTGCAACCTACACCACAGCTCAGGGCAACCCTGGATCCTTAACACACTGAGCAAGGCCAGGGATCGAACCTGCATTCTCATGGTTACTAGTTGGGTTCGTTAACCACTGAGCCTCAATGGGAACTCCTATCAGTTATAAAAAATCTCTGGACTAAATGATAGAAAAGTTTCCTTTTAAGTACTAAAAGTCTATAAATTTTCCCTTATTTAATTAGAAACATGAAAATTAGTAAAATTTTTTCATGATTTCAGAATAAAAATATCAAAAGTCTGATTTATAAAAAGTGGATATAATATGGAAAATTAAATGGAAATGATTTCTTAAGGCAGTTCTCAGATATTTTGGTTCCAAGACCCTTTACATTCAAAATCTTTCGAGAACCCCCAAAAACATCTGTTTATACAAGTTATGTGTATCAATTTTTACCACAGCAAAAATTAAAATTAAGACATTTTAAAATACTTACTGTTAACTTCATTTAAAATAACAATAACAATAAATCCACTGTATCTTAACATAAATATTTTATGAAAATGTTATTTTCAAAAGCAAAATATTTAGTTAGAAAAATATCACTATTTTAACATCCTTTGCTATTAATTCTATCACTTGGTTATTTCTGGGCCTATTTCTATTGACCAATGTTTACCCCCTCATTACAGGATGTATTTCCCTACTTCTTTACATGTCAGACATCTAGAAAACACATAGTTTAATTATAAAGAGAAAGCAAAATAATTTTATTTTTTCACTCATTCACAAGCAAGTTTCAATAATTCGACTATCATTTTGTAATGGCTTTATAGTAAGATTAGGTGATTTCATCTTAGACTTCAAAATTTTTACATTATTAATTTTTAAATAACATAAATATGACAATAGAAAAATATAATCCATAAAACTAAGTGACATAATCTTAGAACCAGACAAGTTACTATCTTATGTTCATTCCTTTTTTTTTTTTTTTGGCTTTTCAGGGTCACACTCATGGCATATGGAAGATCCCAGACGAGAGGTCAAATCAGAGCTGCAGCTGCCAGCCTACACCAGAGCCGCCACGGTGATGTGGGATCTGAGCCACATCTGCAACCTACACCACAGCTTGTGGCAATGCCGGATCCTTAAGCCACTGAGTGAGGCCAGGGATCAAACCCACATCTTCCTGGATACTAGTTGGGTTCTTAACCCACTGAGCCACAACAGGAATCCCTTATGTTCATTTCTTAGCTCAACATCCACGTAAAAAATGAACTCAGGCCTCTTATTGACATAGAAATGAAGCTAAGGGTAATGAGAAATTTTCCCACACCATAAAAAAAAAGTATCTGAGTTTCATTTCATCATTTCACTTGTAATGTTCCTATGTCAAAGAGAGAGGTTTTAAAGCCAACAATAACAATGACAATAGTGTTCCTATTTTAAATGAAATGCAATGGTTATTCTGACTGAACAGAAAAGCAATCTATTTTCCTTATATCTATAGCTTTGTGATATAAGTTGACTATATAATTGGCCTTAATATGAATGTATCTTATTAGTTCACTTTTCCATGACAGCCCTGTTATTGAGGAAAAGAATTAAATTTTTTAAACTTACTGTTTTAGTGCCATGCTTTAGAGTTATCTCATGGGAGTCAGGGATCTTTTGGACAGGATTCTGAAAAAAGAAAATTCCATGACATTGGTAAGCAATGTACCACATTTAGGAGGAAATCACATACCACATTCACAGGAAATTTAACTTTTAAAAATTGCATCACTGGCTTTTAAACACGAAAGCCAGTGTTTTTTAAAAAATAGGAAAAAATGAGCATTTTTTTATTTCTATACTTCTAGATAGATTACAATTGGTCACTTTGAGCTGATAATAAATGTATCTTAAATCTCTAAAAAGATAAACTCAAACTCTGCAGGTTGTATGAAACCATAAGGGCCTCTTAGTATGGAAAACTTTTAAAGTCCTCTTTTCATTGGTACTTGGGCATACCTTAAAGTGTTTATTTACTTAATTTATAAGAGACAACAAAATTTGCACAGAATAGATGTATACCATTTAACCCATAAAAGTTTAAAAAACAAAAAAATTGCTATTTAAGTGGTACAAATAAGGAACTGAGTCCTTCACTGGTTCATTAATTCAATAAGCCTTTATTAAAGTGAGATTATACCAGATGCTAAGTGGCACGAGACTTAGCCTTGACTCCCCTCCCCTCCCAAGAAACATAAAGTCTAAGAGGGAAGCATCAATGCTCTAATATAATACGTCCTATGTTAGAAAGGGTATGGACAGACTGAGGGATAGAGACAATGGATGCACAAATCAGACATAAGAGGTCACAGTAATCATTTAAATAAGCAGTTTCATTGTTTAGTCAAGTCTCCATTAGCCAAGAGCAGGGGAATCATACTAAAATTCTACAGCCATTACAAATCCATGTCAAAATTATTGTGCAATCTAACAAATTCTAGTCCTTGATTTCCCTCATTCTCTAGGATCCTTGATGAACCAATCAATCACCAGCTCTTTCTATTTTATCTTAAATCTTTTCCCCACTATGGCTTCTTCTCCCCAGCATATGAATAATTAAAGTGCTTCCCACATTCAACACACACACAACACACACAATTTCCCCTATATTCCCTGCTCTATCACTCTTTTCCTTTATGGTAAAGCTTCTTCACACTTTAGTTTTCACTCAGTGTCTCTTTTCTTTCACCCTTCTACCTCTACCTCTTTGGCACTGGTCATTCAATTCCTAATGCTTACCACAGTTCTTGGCACTTAGGGGACTCTCAGTAAATATTTCTTGAATGAATAAGTAAGTTACTATAAATGTCCCAGGGCACTTTTCAAAACTTAACCTGCACATCTGACCTTTCAACAGCATGATAACTACTTAACTATTTCCTCCATCTTGAAACTGTACTTTCTTAGGAGGAAACAGCCTTGACAAAAAGCCAGAAAATCTAGGCTTTTAAAATCTGGTTCTGATACTCATTAACCCTGTCATAACCTCTGGAGAGTAATGACTCTCAGTTGCCTCAGTTGCAAAGAGGATAACAGGGCTTATGCCTTAGGTTACTGTGAGGTGAGTGGTTTAAAGCTCTTAATACAGAGTTTGGCACAAAGCAGGTGCTCAGTGACAGTCATCATTTATTCTAAGGCCTACCTCCTGTCCCTCTGGTCATACTATCTTCGTCTTTTTCCAGGCTTCTCTTCCTCTTTACTTGGCTAATTCCTACTCACCCTTTAAGACTCAATTCAGATGTGACCTGCTCCTGGGAGGATTTCTCAACATTTCAAACTCTGGGTTAAATGGCCTTTCTACGCATTCCCATGACAAGCTCTCCTTGTCTCTATCACAGAACCTGTCACAATATATTATAATTTCTGACTGTCTCCCTCCACTCCATTCCCAAACCAAACCACAAAATGGACACTTCTCAAAGACTGTGTGTATATATTATCTGTAGGTCCCCAAACTACAAAACACCTGGTGTATAGCAGACACACACAAAAGTTTTTGGAATGAATGAATGGCCCTTACAATGTCTACCTCATAAATCACACTGGATTATAACTTTTAATTTACCTTCAAACGTTAATGTTTACGTCCATAAAGAACAACAAATAGGTGCTATTCATCAGGTGAGCCTTGTGAGTGAGAGTCAGAGATAATTGAAGATTTTCCAAAAGTGAAAAGCTTTGAAGCCCAAATGACTCTACCTTAGACTAAAAGCAGATGTAAAGCTGCAAGTAGAAAGAAATAAAGGCAGTTCTGTTTTAGACTGACTGTGTCTGAGAGGTGACTATAATCCATTACCAGTACAGTAGAGGAGACTAGGGGAGTTCCTGTTGTGGCTCAGCAGGTTAAGGATCAGACATGGTCTCTGAGAGGATGAAGGGTCCATTCCTGACCTGGCTCAGTGGGTTAAAGATCCGGTGTTGGAGTTCCCGTGGTGGCTCAGCAGAAAAAAATTCTAACTAGCATCCATGAGGATGCAAGTTCAATCCTTGGCCTTGCTCAGTGAGTTAAGGATCCGGCATTGCCATGAACTGTGATGTAGATCACAGACGTGGCTCAGATCTGGCATTGCTGTGACTGTGGCATAGACTGGCAGCTATAGCTCAGATTAGACCCCTAGCCTGGGAACCTCCATATGCTGCAGGTGCGGCCCTAAAAAACAAAAAACAACATCAAAAAAGGATCTGGTGTTGCCACAGCCATAGTGTAGGCCGCAGCTACAGCTCTGATTTGACCCCTAGCCTAGGAACTTCCATATGCTGCAGCTAAAGCCATTTAAAAAAAAAGAGAGAGAGAGGAGACTAGGAACCAAGAGGCACTGAACAAAAATACTTACAGTAACCCAAGGAACTGCTGGCGAGTTTGCAATTTATTTAAAGACAAAGATAATTTACTACTTTACTATCTTTTCCAAAGTGCTACACACACCTATCTCTGAGATAATGATATTCCAACACAAATTCCAAAATAATTTAAAAGTTGAACAAATGAATTCTGGATTAATGCTATACCAAATTATGTAAACCACTGCTTCCTTCACAGTTGACAATATTTGCAAATAATAAAAACTCATGTAAAGGTGCTAAGTACTCTTGAAAGAAACAGGAGAACAGTTCAAATGTTTTACTTAGAGAGGCATCTGTTATAGTCTGTGTATCATTTCATAACTAATTACTTTTTCATCACTCAGTAAAAAGAAACACTGTCACCAAAAGAAGGGATGAAAATTATTTCACTGAATTCGATGCAGAATGTGCCTATATATAGACAATTTCTGACATCTAAAGAAAAAACTTACAAGAACACAGAACAACTCAATATTTACATTAGGACTGAATTAAATGTTTAAATAAATGTTGTTTACATTCAAAATCAAAGTTTTACTGGAAATCATGTAGAGCATAACTCATAAAAAGCCCATATAATTGGCACAAATAAATCATCTAAAATAGTAGCAATCCATCTTTTGGTAGCGTATCACTTGATGGTGACTGTTCTTTTTCCAGAACTTTTAGTAATGACTTTTTGAAATATGGCCTAGTGTGAAATTTGCTATAACAGTAAAATATTTTCATGATATCCCTGCCAGGGGACATCATAAACTATAAGACTTCAATGAAATCATTTATTACTAAAATTCATAACAAGAGCTACAGTCTTAATGTAAGAGGGGGAAAGATACCAGTTTTTGTTTTGGTTTGGTTTTAAATGCCAACCAAAGGATTATTTCCCAGGCTCTTTCATTTACCCCCAGTAAGAACAATGAAAACAAACATATCTGGAATAACAAGAGTGATTCCATCTGATGTACATACATCCTTACAGTGTTTTCGAAAGACTTGCAAGTCAGATATAATCTTTCTGGGGTAAATTCATCATAAAATTTAAAAGTTGTATATGTATAGTACTAGAAGCCAGGATGCAAAGTCTACTTAGTAATAAAGATCTACCACAAAGTTGGGAGAAAGAATGGGGGTTTCCAACCAGGGGCTTGACAATGAATGCTACTTCCTCCCAGAAACCACTCTGGAAATAGTTACCCATGCAATACCACAAGCAGCCGGAATTAGAATCTATTCTGTTGTAACTCTGGTAATCCAGTAAGACTGACTTAAAATCAATTCATTTATTCATTCACTCACTAATCACACATTCATTTAACATCTATTGAATATTATATACTACATACTACATGTGACACCCGTACCAGAAACTAAATTAAAGATAAAAAGACCAATAACAAAGACTCTGTTCATGAGGAACTGTCAGTCCGGCAAAGCAAAACAGACAGGTAAATAAACAAGCAAACTATGGAGTTCCCATCGTGGCTCAGCATCCATGAGGATGCAGGTTCAATCCCTGGCTTCGCTCAGTGGGTTAAGGATCCAGCGTTGCCGTGAGCTGTGGTGTAGGTCACAGGCTTGGCTCGGATCCAGGGTTGCTGTGGCGTAGGCCGGCGGCTACAGACAGCTCCAATTGGACCCCTAGCCTGGGAACCTCCATATGCCATGGGTATGGGCCTAAAAAAAACAAATCCAGCAAGCTAAAATGTTTCAGATGCTGTGACAGAAGAGTATACAAGGTTAGGCACTCAATGCCATCGTGCCTGGGGAAGTAGAGAGGGATCAGAAAAGGTTTCATAAAAGAGATGTTTGAAATGTCTTTGGAAAAACAGCAAGTTTCCTAGGTGACTGTGGAGAGCCTATAGGAGAGAATAAGATGAATCTTGACACTTCTGAATTGCAGATATTTTCACCTGGCTAGAATTTAAATCGCTGAGCAGGAAAAAGGGAAAGAGTATGTGTGTTTTGTGTGGGTGCGTGTGCGTGCGTGCGTGTGTGTGTGTGTGTGTGTGTGTACGTATTTTTTAATGTTAACCCAGAGAGTTAGTTACAAGCCAGATTGTATACAATGCCAAGAATATGAAATTTAAGCTCTGAGCCATATAAAGTAATTTGATAAGATTTGAGATTTCAAAAAAATCACCAAGCAGTCTGTGCATCAAAAGACACAATTAGGAGTTCCTGTTGTGGCGCAGCAGAAACGAATAGTATCCTTGAGGATGTGGGTTCAATTCCTGGCCTCACTCAGTGGGTCAGGGATCCAGCATTGCCATGAGCTGCTATGTAAGTCACAGAGGTGGCTTGGATCCCACATTGCTGTGGCTGTGGTGTAGGTCGGCAGCTATAGCTTCGATTCGACTCCTAGCCTGGGAACTTCCATATGACTCGGGTGCAACCCTAATAAGAAAGAAAAAAAGACAGAGTTAACATAGTGAAAAGGCAACCTACAAAATGGGAGAAAATATCTACAAATTATATATTTGATATGGTGTTAATATCTAGAATATTTTTAAAACTACCATGACTCAACAATAAAAAAAAAATCCCACTTTGAAATCTGGCCAAGGACTTGAATAGCTATTTCTCCAAAGATGTACAGATGACCAAAAAGCATATGAAAAGATACTTTACATCATTAATCATTAGGGAAATGCAAATCAAAACCACAATAATGAGATACCATTCACACCCACCAAAATGGCTATTATTTAAGGGGGAAAAAGAAAGAAAAACAACATAAGTGTTAGCAAAGATGAACAGAAACTGGAACACTTATACACGGCTAGAGGGAAATAGTGCAGCTGCTATGGAAAACAGTAAAGCAGTACCTCAAAATATTTAAATAAGAATTACTTTATGACTCAGAAATTCCATCGGCGTATATATCCAAAAGAACTGAAAAGTAGTGTCTCAAAGAGATGTTTGTACACTCATATTCACAGCAGCTTTATTCACGATAGTCAAAAGGTAAAAGCAATCCAAGTACGCATCCACAGATGAAGGAATAAACAAAATGTGGTACAAATATATAATGGAATACTATTCAGTCTTAAAAAGGAAGAAAATTCTGACACATGCTACAACATGGATGAACTTGGAGGACATTACACTAACTGAAATAAGCCACCCACAGAAAGAGAAATTCTGAATGACTGCACTTATCTGAGGGATCTAAGCAGTCAAAATCATAGAAATAAAAAGAACAGTGGTTGCCAAGTTTGGGGCAGAGATGGAAATGGAAAGTTGTCATTTAATGGGTATAGAGATTCTGTTTTGCAAAATGAAAAAGTTTTGGAGATTGACTGCACAATAATGTAATGCTACTGAGCTGTACATTTAAAAATGGTTAAGATTGTAAATTTTATGCTATGTGTATTTACCAAAACTAAAAAAAAAAAAATGTAATAGATACAACACATAAGCAAACAAAAAAAGACTAAAAGATGCATACTATTAAACCTGAATGGAGAATATGTCTCTATGTTCTTAATAAATGTTAGGTAAGCTTCAAAATAAATCATTTATCAAATGCTTAAAATCCTTCTCCAAAAATGTGAAGTTACATGTCTAAAATATTGCAGGAAGGAAAGACAATTTCCTATCTAAATCTCACAGCTGGTTCCAATTCTTCAATTAGCAGTATTCCCAAATCACTTCTAAATCACCTTCAAATCATATATGCCCTATTCAAGCTGCAATCTTAGAGGACATTTCTTAGCAACATGACTTAAGAGTAAATTGTTAAATAACTTTTTATACTTGTGCAATGGCTGAGAAACTCAAAAAGGATAGTTCATTTAGAAATCATATTTTTTTAAAAACATGACATGAGCAATAAAAGTAAAGATGGCCATTTTCTATGTTTACCATGTAACACTGGCAGGTAATTAACCAAGAGGATTTATATCAAATGACATACATATTGTCAAAGCTACCATGAACATATGCCCTATCATTTCCTAACACCCTAAAACTTTATGAATATGTCAGCTCTTACTCTTATTCCTAAGTCCAAAGACTTGAAATTTAGACAGGACTCTGAGATTAACTTCCACTTGTAACCTTCACTAAATTACTTAACTGTATAGGACCTTAGCTTTTTCACATATATATATATTTTGTGTGTGTGTCTTTTTTTACCTTTTCTAGGGCCGCTCCCTTGGCATATGGAGGTTCCCAGGCTAAGGGTCTAATCGGAGCTATAGCCACCGGCCTACACCACAGCCACAGCAACGTGGGATCTGAGCTTACGTCTGTGACCGACACTGCAGCTCATGGCAACACCACATCCTTAACCCACTGAGCGAGGCCAGGGATCAAACCTGCAACTTCATGGTTCCTAGTCAGATTCGTTAACCACTGCGCCACGACGGGAACCCCGCTTCTTCACTTATAAAAAGTAAGAGCTGGACTAGGCAATTCATGACAGTTTGGGATACCATGGTCTACCTTAAACTTACAACTACAATGATGAACACTACCCCCAGGTCCTTCCCTGACCATCCTCGTCACTTCTCTGCACATTGCTCACTACCACGACATAACTCTTCCTCTAGCACTTCTCACGGAAAACCCTCAATGTCTCTCCACCACCTTTAGTAACAATTGCTACTTTTCAGAGCATTCACACATTTTTGTTTTAGAAACTTTCTATATTTGTAGGATGTTGTTCCAGGTTATATTTAGAAAAATTAATGTTTTTAAGAAGTTTCTGGTCAAAGAGTAGAAACGTTCAGTTGGATATTCTGAAGATCAAAGATACAAACAGAATGGTGACTATAGTCCTACCGCTGCTCTGATACTTGAAATTCACTAAAAGAGTAGATCTTTTTTTTTTTTCTTTTGGGTTTTTTTAGGACCGCACCCCCAGCATGTGGAAGTTCCCAGGCTAAGGGTGGAACTGGAGTTGCAGCTGCTGGCCTACACGACAGCCACGGCAACTCGAGATCCGAGCCACGTCTGCGATCTACACCAGAGCTCTCGGCAATGCCGGACCCCAACCCACTGAGTGAGGCCAGGGATCGAACCTGCATCCTCATGGATACCATTTGGATTTGTTTCTGCTGCGCCACAACAGAAACTCCTAAAAGAGTAGATCTTAAGTGTTCTCACCAGGCCAAAAAAAAGGTAACTATGTGAGGTGATGGATGTGCTACGCTGATTTTCATAATCATTTCACAATGTATACATATCAAACCATCACATTGTACATCTTATATATGTACATGTTTGTCAGTTATATGTCAATAAAGCTGGAAAATCAGTATCATTTTAAAAAGTTTCATACATAATCAAAAAGCAGATCATTTCTTTCAAGACACTAATCTCTGAAGAACCTAGCAATAATCTTATCAGTTGCAGAGGTATTTCTTTTTCATTTATTACTTTTTTTTCTTTTTTTGCCTTTTCTAGGGCCACTCCCACAGCACATGGAGGTTCCCAGGCTAGGAGTCTAATCGGAGCTGTACCCGCCAGCCTACAACACAGCCACAGCAACGTGGGATCCAAGCTGCGTCTGCCACCTACACCACAGCTCATGGCAACGCCAGATCCTTAACCCAATGAGCAAGGCCAGGGATCGAACCCGAAACCTCATGGTTCCTAGTCGGATTCATTAACCACTGAGCCATGACAGGAACTCCTCATTTATTCTTTATTAATGTATGTACTAAGAGCCCACCCTTACCCACAGAATTAACCACTCCAGGCAGTACTGGAAGAACAGAGGCTGAGCTTGCCAGAGTTAAGACAGAACAACCTGGCTTTCTACGACCTCTATGATGAAACTCTTCCCTCCCACTCCTTTACCCCCACCCCAAAGAGAAGGCTTTCTTTTATAACTATAAAGGAAGAAGGACATGTCACCAGCTCAGACTAGTGTATCTGGTTTTTACCATTTGTCCTATTCCTAAGAAAGGCCCATCTCTGCCATGTCAGTGCCAACAAGGTACACACCATTCTCATAGCTTCACAACTTGCACTCATTTTCCTCTCAAAGCCTCAAGTCCTTAGTCTCTTGTCTACAAAAAACAAGCATTTGTTAGAATGATTCATTTGGGAAACAAAAAGTGCTTTTATAAGTGGAGTAAAGATCAATGCAAACCTCAGGCTGACAGCTCCACAGTTCTCATAGAAACCTTTCTAACGCCTTGCTACTCAAAAAGTGTGACCCACAGAACAGCACCAGAGACATTATCCAGGAACTTGTTAAAATTCAGATTGTTGGACCTCTCCCAGATCCACTAAATCAGAATCGACTTTTTAGCAAGGACCCCAGGAGATCTACCTGTACACAAAGTATGAGAAGTAAAAGTTTTCTGAGATTCTCACCTTACCGGAAGACAAATTCACCCATCCTATCACAGCTTGGTAGTATATTGTCTGAGCTACATTTCATATCTTATAATTTCTATAACCTAAGAACGATACTCAAATAGAAAATCTTCTTTGTTTTCCCTTTGTTAATTTTTTATTACCAGGGAACAAGAAGACCTAATATGTAACATGTTTATTTCATTGCGTTAGTTTCAGATATACAGCATAGTGATTCAGTATTTCTGCAGATTATACTCCATTTTCGGTTATTACAAGATAACGGGTATAAGTATCTGTGTCATACCATATTCCTTGTTGTTTATTGATTTTATATACAGTAGTTTTATTTGTTAATCCCATGCCCCTTATTTGCCCCCACTTCCCTCTCCCCTTTGGTAACCACAAGTTTGTTTTCCATATTTATGAAACTATTTCTGTTTCGATATACATCCATTTGCCTTATTTTTTAGATTCCACATTTAAGTGATATCATAGAGTCTTCTCTTTGGAAAATCTTGGAAGTCAAATTTACCTTTCAATTTAGCAAAAATCTGGAGTTTCTGTCATGGCTCGGTGGAAACAAATTTGACTAGTAGCCATGAGGATGCAGGTTCAACCCCTGGCCTCACTCAGTGGGTTAAGGATCCAGTGTTGCCATGAGCTGTGCTGTAGGTTGCAGATGCAGTTCGGATATGGCGTTGCTGTGGCTGTGGTGTAGACCAGTGGCTATAGCTCCGGTTCAAGCCTTAGCCTGGGAACTTCCATGTGCCATGGGTGTAGCCCTAAAAAAACCAAAAAAAAAAAAAAAATTAGCAAAAATCTTACTCTATGATTCAGTTCTCCAAACTGCTATAAAAGGATTTTTAATTTATTTTATTTTTTTATTTTTATGGCAACACCCCCAGCATATGGAATTTACCAGGCCAGGAAGTGAATTCAAGCCCCAGCTGCAACCTACACCACAGCTGCAGCAATGCCAGATCCTCAACCTGCTGCACTACATCAGGAACTCCACACCTTCCATAGATTCTCAGCTCTATTAAAACAGCGCCTATGTCTTCCTTATTTTGATATTCCCAGTATTTAGCACAGTACATGGCACTTAGGCTTTATTAGACACAGCTTATAGTAAGTCTGTCTGTGGCTTCAAATGTTTTATCTTTAAAGTATACCAAAAGTAGATATAAAATATAAATAGTTAATAAATATGTCCCCATATTTCAGAAAGGTATATAAACAAACTATGATAAGTACAAACTCTGTGTATTTCTTTCCTCATGGATTTCATTCTTATTTTCTTTTAATAACAAACTGTCATTACTAGAAAATTTATGGAGTTCCCGTCATGGCTCAGTGGTTAACGAATCTGACCAGGAACCATGAGGTTGTGGGTTCGATCCCTGGCCTTGCTCAGTGGGTTAACGATCCGGCGTTGCCATGAGCTGTGGTGTAGGTTGCAGACTCGGCTCAGATTCCGAGTTGCTGTGGCTATAGTGTAGGCCAGTGGCTACAGCTCCAATTCAACCCCTAGCCTGGGAACCTCCATATGCCGCAAGAACAGCCCAAGAAATGGCAAAAAGACAAAAAAAAGAAAGAAAGAAAATTTATAACTTTAGTTAAGAATGAATATATTTCAGCATTTACTATGTGTCATCCACTGTGCAATAAAAGTAAATAAAAATAAAAGTAAAGTTATGAAAGTAATTTATAACTTTAGTTAAGAATTAATATATTTTACCATTTACTTTGTGTCATCCACTGTGCAAAAAAATAAAAGGTTAAATACAGAGTTATCATATGACCTAGCAATTCCACTCCAGGATATACACCCCCAAAAAACCAAAAATATACAGCCACACAAAATCTTTTAGACATTCATAGTAACATTATTCATAACAGCTAGAAGTGTAAACATCCAATATCCATCAACAAACAAAAGCACTTTTTTTAAATGTGGCATGTCCATAAAATAGAATATTACTTGTCAATGAAAAGGAATGAGACACTGATACATGCTGCAATATGTATGAACCTTGGAAACATTATGCTAAGTGAAAGAAATAAGTCACAAAGAACCACTAATTGTATTATTCCATTGATATGAAATGTCCAAAACAGGTAAATCCATAGAGACAGAAAGCAGATTAGCAGCTGCCAACAGTTGGAGGCAGAGTAGTGAAGTGAGAATAAGGAGTGAAAGTTAAAGGGGGCAAGGTTGCTTTTTGGAAGGATAAAATATTTTTAAATTAAATAGCGGCGATGGTTGCACAACTGTCCAGTTATACTAAAAAAAAACCACTGAACTATATATCTGAAAACTATGAATTTAAGGGTATTAATTATATCTCGATAAAGCTGTTATAAAAATTATAAAATAATAGAGTAATATAAGTAATACAGTAGCACAAAGAAGGAGGTAGTGAACTCTCCCTCTGCAAGTCAGTGAAAATTTTTTAAAAAAGAAAATGTTCTCCTTTCACAAGGAGAAAAGCTAGCTCCTGAAAAATGCAAAGGTTGTTCTTTGATGAAGACAGGTCTGTCACCATGTACCCACAAGGGTCACTACTTACAAAGACCAGCAAAAGAACAGGGTTGTTCTAAGTATTGACCCAGGTCCACAAAGAAGGAAGAGTATGCTGGAAGGCATGGAAGAGTAGTCATATTCAAAGACTCCTCATATTCAAAGCCTGTATGGATGGGCATGAGACACATGTAGGAGAGACAAGAGATGACCTTGAGAAGCAGAATAGGTCACAACCAGTGGTAAGGGAAAGCATAATGATTAAGCCCATGTATTCTGGAGTAGATTCCCCTAGATTTGAAACTTGCCTCCAGCATTTACCAGTTGGTGGCTGTAGGGAAGTTAGTACCTCTGATTACTAGATTCCTTATCTGTCAAAGAGGATAACAGAAGTAGGAGGATTAAATAAATTCTTTCACCTTAACCGCTTAGAACTTAGTTCCCCAAAGGAAGTAGCCACTTACTGTCAGTACTATTGTTTGGTCCTAGATTTGAGCGTACGCTTATTTCTTTATCACAAATCAAACAGCACATACTGAACTGTGGCTTAACAGTGAATTCCTGGTTTGTCATAGCATCACTTTTTATGAGAGTAAAAATCAAAACTATGCCATTAACTCCTTCATTTAATAAAAAAAAATTTTGAACCCCATTTATAGTGTTCAAGGCTCTGTGGGATGCAGATGTGAATAAAGATTCCATGCTTTCAATCCAGATCAGTAGTGAAATGGCAAAATTACCATCCAACAGCTGCCTGGTAGGCTATGTGAATCAACTTGGCGGTCTTGGTCTTATTTCAAATTCACAATTAGCTGCACTTTCAGCACTCAGCACAACAGTATGAACAAAATGTTCCTCCAAATAAGGATCAAGGTCTATAGAAGAACTTTTTTAAGTTCTGCTGGTGCTGCTTTAACATGTATTTATATGCTATTCTCTCAATCTGGCACTTAAAATATAAAATATATTCAAGTGCAAACTTTATAATCTTGGCAAAAGGAAAGTACCTAATTCCACTAAAAGACAAATTATATCAATGTTGGTATATATTCATGATTTTGTAAAAGTTCTTTAAAAGCACTTTTTTGAATAAGATTAAAGCACTAAGAAATCTTTTTCAAAACTGACATATGCAAATATTCCACTTTTACCCATGTAAACAGAAGGGGTGAAAGATTGATGGACCTTTCAAACATTGTGTTTATACCTTCTAAACTGAAAAACTGATGTCTTTAACATTTAGAGGAATGCCAAAATTAATTACATGATCTATGTGTTTGTTGTTGTTGTTCTAGGGCTGCATCCACAGCATATGGACGTTCCCAGGCTAGGGGTTGAATTGGAGCTATAGCTGCCAGCCTACACCACAGACACAGAAACGAGGATCTGAGCTGCATCTGCGACCTACACCACAGCTCACAGCAACACCGCATCCTTAACCCACTGAGCAAGGCCAGGGATCGAACCCACAACCTCATGGATATTAGTGGGCTTTGTTAACTGCTAAGCCATGATGGGAACTCCACATGACATATGTCCTTTTTTTTTTTTTTCCTCTTTTTGCCTTTTCTCAGGCCCCTCCTGCAGCATATGGAGGTTCCCAAGCTAGGGGTCTAATCGGAGCTGTAGCCGCCAGCCTACACCAGATCCACAGCAACACCAGATCCGAGCCTCGTCTAAGACCTCACCACTGCTCATGGCAACGCCGGATCCCTAACCCACTGAGCAAGGCCAGGGATCGAACCCACAACCTCACCTTCCTAGTCAGATTTGTTAACCACTGAGCCTCGTCGGGAACTCCTACATGACCTATGTTCTTAAGAATACTTATTAGTTAGAAAGACAGAAGAAAAGAAAATGAGATCAAAAAAGTAACTCAAAGTAAAACTTTAAAGTAATAAACTGAGAGTAAAAAATGGGAAAATTAACATTAAATTCAGGTTTAAAAAAAAAATTAGGTAAAATGAAACATAAGTGAAACAGAGCCAAAAAGTGAGGCATTTGTAGGAAGACATAAGGAATTGGAGAAAAAAAAAGAGAGAAATGAAAGCAAAAGACAAAAAAAAAAAAAAAAGGATTTCATGAGAAGGACTCTGGAAGGGCCAATTACAATAGCATTAATAGAGCTATGAAAAGTAAATAATTTAACCATCTGAATTTGAGACCAAAAATACAGAGTTCCCGTCGTGGCACAGTGGAAACGAATCTGACTAGGAACCATGACGTTGTAGGTTTGATCCTTGGTCTCGCTCATTGGGTTAAGGATCCAACGTTGCCGTGAGTTGTGGTGTAGGCGGAGATACAGCTCGGAGATACGGCTCAGATCTGGCGTTGCTGTGACTGTGGCACATAGGCCAGCAGCTGTAGTTCCAATTAGAGCCCTAGCTGGGAACCTCCATATGCAGCCCTAAAAAAATAAAAATGAAAAAAAAAGGAGACCTCAATTTTCACAGAAAAGGGGCTTAAATAGGTTTGAATAAAATATCTTAAAATGAAATTTAAGTTTTTAGATAGTTTATTTACCCTTTAACAAAATTTAATACATCAACTCTCAGAATACACTAAATCCTAGAATCAACAAGAATTAATTAGGTATTACTTTATGAGAAGTAGAAAGTCATTTTTCCAACTAAAATTTAGACAGTATAAAATGGCATCAGACTATAATGGATCAACTTTGGCAGGATTAATAAGAGGGCTAGTTTTACAAACAAATATTCAAAACCTTCATGAATTTTCTCCACAGTTCTCAATCCAATGATATTCAAATTGTTTACCACTCTTATCCATTTCCCCTTTTTCAATTAAGAACCGGCCTGACCTAGCTAGATCATTTGACGATGGCTTTGGGGGAAGTGAAGGACATCTTTAACATCACTGCCATGAACTTTCATTTTAATCTGTAAGATTTCACTCAGTGGGTTAAGGATTCACCATATATTCATTATATATCCATTATATTGACAGACATTTACCTGAATTTAATGCTGAATACTTATATGTTAAAAAAAAACTTATAACTGAGGAGATTACAATCAATCAGATAAAAAGTACCCTCCTGCCTTCTTCACTGCACTTTATTATGCTCTGCACTGTCTGCTAAATTGCCTCCATCTTCCCCACTCTACACTAATTACTAAAAAGAAAAGAAAATGGTCCATACTAGCAATGGGAAAATAAAAACCCCTGATTAGAGACAGAAAGGACCCATACCAGGGACCATTCCTGGCAGTCACCTGAGAGGATACAAAAGCCCACCCAGCAATGGGAGATTAAACTGCTGCAGCCTTTTGAGAAGGGAGCTGCGGTAGAAATCGCCTGGAAATGTGAGTATAGCATTGCTCCTGAGTTTCTAAAGGTTAACTATGACTAGATCAGAAGCTAGCTTTAACTCCACGAAATGTTTGCGAGAAAGAGAATAACTACTATCACCAAAGCCAAAGATGATGGCCATTGAATAAGTATGTGTGCCCCACACAGGTCAAGCCACTGGGGATACAATAGTAAAAGAGACAGTGTTACAGCCCTCATGAAACAAATTACTGTGAGGAGAAAGACAAGAAAACTAATAAACAAAATGTCAGATAATGGAGCACCATAAAGCAGTGGAATGAAGGTGGAGTACTTATATAAAGTAGTCAGAGAAGTAACACTTGAACAAAAATCCAAATAAAACCAGGGAGTCGTGGGCATTCCCACTGTGGTTCAGTGGAAACGAATCTGACTAGCATCCATGAGGACACAGGTTTGATCCCTGGCCTCGCTCAGTGGGTTGAGGTCTAGCATTGCCATGAGCTGTGGTATAGGTCGCAGATGCGGCTCGGATCCCGTGTTGCTGTGAGGCAGGAAGGAAGCTGTAGCTCTGATTTGACCCCTGTGCCATGGGTGCGGCTCTAAAAAGCCAAAAAAAAGCGGGGGGGGGGGGAAGCTGGGAAAAAAAAAATTAGAGGGTCATGAAGCTCTGTTATTGCACATAGAGGAAAAACAAAATTGAAAGGCTCTGTGGGGAAAAAAGGACAGCTGTTCAAAGAAAAGCAGAAAAGTCAACGTGGGTAGAGAAGAGTGAGCAAGAGAGGAGTGGAAGGAGATCAAGTCAGAGAGACTTGCAGAAGCCAAGTCATGCAGGGTCTTAGGAGGTCAAGGCAAGGAACTAGGATTTCTTAACAATGTGATAGGATAGGAAGAAACTGGAGAGTTTACTGACAGGAAAGAAAGCAGGGAAGTGACAAGCTATTATATGTGTTTTTTAAAGTTTGGGTTACCCTGGGGATCAGAGAAATAAACCTTCTTATTTGCCAAGAGACTTATAAGTTATAAAGAAACTATCCTGAAAATTCCTGCTACTAAGACTTATTCTATACAGGAATGTTACTGATTTTAAAAACTTAAAGATAAAAAACAAACTTTAAATATAACTGTCATAATATTCTCAAATCACAAAAAAAATAAAGAATTTTCTATATTATGCTTCAATATAAAGTAACTATTCCAGCATTAATCTCAAACTAAACCTCACCTGTTCCAATTTCTGGAAGACATTGTTTATAAAATCCTTTTTTTCTTCCACTTGTAGACAAGACAGTTGAAAAAAAAAAATGGATTTGTGCCAAAAACCAAAATGCTTCTACTGCCCCCTAGTGCTCATCTTAAAGAATGAAGACTTTCCCACATTAGTTTGGAAATAGTAATGACACATTCACTGGATTTTGGAATAGAGCTTCTAGCAACCTCTGCTGACAGAACCTTGCAGGTGTAATTAAACTGTCTTATTTTAAAGAACATTAATTTTCCTCTGAAATTAGAATCATTAAGTTTCCTCACAATGTTTTTAAAAAACTTTTCTTTCCAGCCAGCTGCAATTAAATTAAAATTGGTCATTAATCAAATATTGGTAATGATGATGAAAACAATAAGAAAATCTAGCAATCTGAGTATTTAGTATGTGTCAATCCCGATGTTAAGTGTTTACATAAATTACCTCATTCTATATCAATCAACTCCTGAGAACTAAAAGAGAGGGTTTTTTTTTTTTCCACTTTTAACACTTCAAACTTTCCCTAATGCATGAGAGAAAAAGACTGACTGATACAGGTGGTTGGCAATGACCAAGGCCAAAGAGATGAGAAGCCTCAGACCAGAAGTCAGGGAAGCACAGTGGTGGCCCAAACTTGGACTCTCCACCACGGAGCGTGCCAACCAGGGAGTCAAAGAAAGTTCATGGAAAACAGGTGCTCACAGCTAAAAAGTCACTGTTACATCTAGCCTTTAGTTACAGTCATAAAAACGCAACTTTCAATTTTCTGTAGTAATGGGAAACTGGATAGCAAGGATAATGAAAATCCTCAATAATCCCAGTTTCCATTTGATTGTTACAACCTTCTTTACCTTTAAAAAAAATCAGAATTACACACATGTAATAAATACAGTTTAAAAATCACTTTCACCTCTTTCCTGACTCTACCCCCTTGAATTTTTGTTCACTTATTCAGTTCAAAGCAAAATAATAATATACCTCCAAAAACTCACTAAATACTCCTAATTATTTAACAGTTGGTGTAGTTTGACAAAGTTCAGTCATGGTTTGCATACCACTTTCATTTGCATTCTATTTGAAGGAACAATTTTATTACCATTGCAGATAAGATCAAACAAAGGGAAAATGAAAAGTAAGTTTGTTATCAAAAGAAATTATAATATACATTAACATTGCCAATCCAGTGACTTCAGCAGTAACACTAAATCAACTACTAACCTGCAACTGAAGTGAAATGCATATTAAAAAACATAATCACAATCAGGCAGTATAGTTCTTAATGTAAAACTATCAATATGTTCTCTGGTAATTTTCCTTTCAATTCTGGTGCTATCGAGAACTCATTCCTTTTTGGCTACATCCACAGCATGTGGAAGCCCCGGGGCCAGGGATCAAACCCATGCCACAGCAGAAACCCAAGCCACGATAATGACAACAGATGGTTAACCCAACATGCAACGAGGGAACTCCAAGAACTCATTTTTTTTTAAAGTTCATGACTAGAAGAGGCACACAGAACTTAATGGTGTAATGGAAGGTCCTACTTCTTATTTGGGATGGTGGCTACACACAGTGCATACAGAATTGTCAAAACTGCTCAGACTAAAAATTTAAGATCTGTACACATTATTAGATATAATTACACCTCAATCAGAACAATCACATTTTAAGTTTTGTGGGACTTTTTTAAGAGAAAACTACAACTTTTTTCTGTCTCATTTAACAGATAGGTTCACAAGCAATTCTAGTCTATATAAAGTAACTAATTAATCTCATTCAACTGTGGGGCCTGCTCTTACAATTATTAAACTATTATGTAACTAAATTTTAAACTTAGGACAAGGTATATATAAATGGCTCTTACAAAAACAGGGGTCTAGTGAGTTCCCTGGTGGCCTAAGGGTTAAGGATCCGGCATTGTCACTACTATGGCACAAGTTCAGTCCCTGGCGCAAGAACTTCCACATGCCACAGGCACAGCCAAAAAAAAAAAAAAAAAAGGACAGCAGGTGTCTATTTTCATCTATTTGCATCTTGATGCTCACATTTCTTCTGTTCAGTCCTCTACCTCTACTTCCATGTAAAAACAGACTGATATGTCAAAAATAGAAAACACTCCCAATGTCATAAAATGAAGTTTTCAATTATAAAAACCAAATACAACATTGTAAATCACTTTAATCACTTTTTTTTTGTCTTTTTGCCATTTCTTGAGCTGCTTCTGCGGCATATGGAGGTTCCCAGGCTAGGGGTCTAATCAGAGCGGTAGCCGCCGGCCTACGCCAGAGCCACAGCAACATGGGATCTGAGCCGCGTCTGCGACCTACACCACAGCTCACGGCAATGCCGGATCCTTAACCCACTGAGCAAGGCCAGGGATGGAACCCGCAACCTCATGGTTCCTCGTCGGATTTGTTAACCACTGAGCCGCAACGGGAACTCCAATCACTTTAATAAAAAAAATTATAAGATTGCCTCCATTAAGGCTCAACAGAATGTTTACATTGGATATGAACAGTCTTCTGCGGCAAAATAATCCACATATATTTTTTTTAATTTTTAGTAAGATATAATTGATTCACAATGGCTCTGTCCATTTTTTTAATTGTTTTTTTGTTTTGTTTTGCTTTGTTTTTTAGGGCCATACCCACGGCATTTGGAAGTTCCCGGGCTAGGGGCTGAATCAGAGCTACATCTGCCAGACCGCGCTACAGCCACAGCAATGCCAAATCTGAGCCACGTCTGCAACCAACACCACAGCTCATGACAACACCAGATCCTTAACCCAATGAACAAGGCCAGGGATCAAACCTCATGGCATCCTCATGGATACTAGTAGGATTCCTTTCCACGGCTAGTTCCAGTGGGAACTCCCTGATTCTCATTTTTTTTAAAGTAATACATATTATTGTAGAAAGTATAAATATTAAACTAAAACCACAAACAATTCCAAAAAATAAAAGTAAATGCCAAATACATTCAATTCCACTTGATAGGTATTTACTCTGTGTACTATAGTAAAGGCACTAAACTAGAGGTTGTAAGAATTTTTTAAATTTATTTATATGCAAATCCCTATGCCTCAGATCATTATATAGGCCTGCAAAGGAGAAGCAGAATAAGTAACACAAAAATACAAATAATGATTTCACATGAAAAATAGCTTAAGTTTGCTAAAGAAGGTAGAAAACAGGCCTGGGACGTGGCACCTGCAGCTGGCATCTGGAGAGGCTGCTTGAGGGAAATCACATGTGAAGTGGTTTCTAAAGGCCAGACAGAATTTTAACAAGCAGAAACTGGAGGAATGGGAAGGAAGCATTAAGGTTTTGATCAGTGTCCACTCAAAATGAGCAGACTCTTTTGTCAGAGAGAATTAACAGGCAAATGGAAATTGGTGAGGTATAATACATTTACAAATCAGGGCTTCCTGTATTAGCCTATTCACATGAGAGATTAGACAGGTCCTTGAAAAAAATCTTGAATTACTAACAGAGACAGCACTAAATGAGGAATTAATTACATGTCAATTGTGGAAAATAATAGAAGGGAGGAGGTAAAATTCTTTTAAAAAATGATAATAAGAGTTCTCTGATGGCCTAGAAGTTAGGGATTTGGCATCGTCCTTCTGTAGTGTGAGTTTGATCCCTGGCCCAGGAACTTCTGCAGTCTGTGGGCAAGGCCAAAAAAAAAAGGAAAAAAAAATCACACCATGGGAGTTCCCTTGTGGCACAGAGAGTTGGTTAAGGATTTAGTGTTGTCACTGTACCAGCTCAGGTTGCTGCTGTGGCAAGGGTTCAATACCTGGTCCGAGAAGTTCCACAACCCATGGGTGTGGCCAAAAAAAGAATAATCATCAACTCAATTGAGGGCGACCTGTTTATTTTGTTTATAGTATTAACTTGCTTCACTAAAGAAGCACATTCTCCTAAAGTAAAAGCATTTAAAATGTACTTTCTTTAAGATCTCTTACTGGGAATCCTGTTGTAAAATTAAAAGAAAAACCCTTTCCTGTGCCTCCATTTCCTTTAGGGTTTCAAAGATCCTCTATTAAACGAACATGACGTATAGGTGAGCTTAGCTAAGATCTTAGCCAAGACTGATTTTATGGAATCTTCCTTTAACAAAATGAACTGTAAAGACTGCACCTCATTTTTGAAGAAACAATAACAGGAGAATAATTAAAGGCAAGATGAAACAGACAGGAATTGAAACGAAATTCACACATGCTAATACAGTAACCAAATCCTAAGAGTTTCAAGATTGCATTGGTATCCATAAACTTTATGTCTTTTGCTATGTTAGAGAAAGGCAGCTAATATGTTCACAATACACAAAATGAAATCAAAAAGAGTATATACATGTATGTCATACAATATTAAAGGACTATTCACAATGCCAGAGAAGATTTTAAAAGTAAATAATTTGCCATGACTATAAGTTAAAGTACCAAGCACCAAGTATAAATTCATGCTCACTACACAGTTCTTAGTTGGCTCCCCTCATTATCCACCCTTTGTAATGGAAGCATTGAATTTTAGCTAGAACCCTGGATTCTTGAAGGTAAATATATTTCTTGTGTGACAGAAAGACAGGAAGTTCAAAACAAGTAGCCTCCTTTATCCCTTGCGCCTTAAAAACAAAACTGCAAAATAATGGCTACAGCTAGAGCATCCGTGTTGAAGCCCACGCATGGATAATGGCAGAACAAAAAAGGCAGAAGCAGCCTAAACCTGCAAACTAGCTCTAATCCACTGAACTCTCGATTTAATTTTATGTAAGAAGAAAAAAATATTTCTATCTTGTTTAAGGCATTGTTATTTTCCATTTTTCCATCACCAGCAGCCAAATCAGTACTAACTGATACATAGGTTCACCACTCAAAACAGGCTCAAAGCTCAATGTCACTGGCTTCCAAGTATGGGAGGTAGCATCGTAATGCCAAAAGCACAGACAGCCCAGGTATGAATAGCAACCCTACCACTGAATAGTGAGACAGTGAGCAAATAAACAAACTGGGCAAATGATTTAACCTCTGTGGGCAAAAAAAAAATTGAAAAATATTTACTGGTTATTTAATGGTTCATAATTCAAATTCTTTTTTGTACTGAAAAGCTTTATAACGTTATTTATAGTCAGATGCATTTTTTACTAAATTTACTCCTAATTTTTTGTTGTTTTTCCTGTTATTAAACAAGTATCTCTTTTTCCATTTTTAACCCTTTAAACTGGACACTACTAATCTGTTTCAACTAGTCTCTGTTTTAGGTAGAATCATATCAATAATATTCTCACTTCTAATATTTAGTCTTGATTATTTTAGTTTGTTTAATTAGCAAAAATATCTAGAATAACAACAATGTATAGTTACCACCTTTTATTCCTGGTTTTAATGAGAATACCAATAGTGCTCCTTAATTATGTATAACACTGACTAGTAGTATGAGACATGGATGAATTATTCAGTATTAAAGTTTTAAAGTTTCTTTTCTTTTTTTTTTTTTTTTTTTTTTTTTGCCCATGCCGACAGCATATGGAAGTTCTCTGGCCAGGGATCAAAACTTTGCCACAGCAGTGACAATGCCAGATCCTTAACCACTCACTAGGCCACCAGGAAATTCCCTAGTTTCATTTTTAAATGACTTTATTAGGACTCATGTTAAAAATGCTTAATTTCTGGGAGTTCCCATGGTGGCACAGTGGAAACAAATCTGACTAGGAACCATGAGGTTTCAGGTTCGAATCCTGGCCTTGCTCAGTGGGTTAAGGATCTGGTGTTGCCGTGAGCTGTGGTGTAGGCTGGCAGCTATAGCTCTGATTAGACCCCTAGCTTGGGAATCTCCATATGCAGTGGGTGCGGCCCTAAAAAAGACAAAAAAAAAATGCTTAATTTCCTTTTTGCTCTATATCAAAACAGATGATTGTAATAATAAATACCAGATACCATTCTAAAGGTTTTATATATATACATTTATTCACTGATTCGCTCATTCACACAACTCAAGCAGAGTGTTGTATTAGCCCTATTTTAGAGAGGAGGAAAGAAAGACACAAAAAGATTAAGTAATGCCCAAAGTCACACAGCTTAAAAGTGAAAGAGTTCCATTTGGCTTCAAAGTGCCTTTCCTTAATCACTACTCTATACTGCCTGCTTATATCAGGATTTTGTATCTTTCGATTGCCTGGATTACAGTCATGATAGTCAACACTGGAAGCTGGGAGATGACTCAGGTGGCTATTGATGTGCTATCAGCTGGTAGTAATGGCCACAGAAACGGAGAGATCTGGTAGACTGTGAAGACAGGGCTAACGAGACGTGTTAAGGAATTAGAGACTAGATATAGGGTAAGATGGAAAGAAAGGAAGCAATAATAGTGACTAGGTTTTGTGGCCCAACCATGGCAAATATTTAGAACTCTGTTCCCTATGTTTTATATTAACTTCATTTAGGTACACTGACTTTTCTTTTTTTCATTCATTCTTCCTAACTTATGCTGTTTTACAGCATTCCACCTCATTAAATCCTTTTTGGAACTAGGTAAAACACACACAAAAATAAGTTTTTTCACTAGCACTTAAGACATTTTATGTTCAATATTGTTCTGTTTGGGTTTCTCCAATATCTGTTCTAGATTTTTAATTAAGATCATTAATTGCCTTATAATAAAGGACTGCTATTTGTCATCACACTGTTTCAAGTGACAGGCACCATTTATGATCAACATGGAAAATGGATGAGAATAGAAAAGTATATAGCAGAAATAAACATTATCCTCATTCCCCACAATACAAAAGTAAGCAATAGGAGGGCTTTTTTCCAGGCATATATATTATTAAAATTTTTGAAATCATACTTCCTATACAGTTTTATGTCCTTTCCTATTGCTACTGAAAACTTATTAAACATGTTTAATGACTACATAATATTTTATGTGACTATACATCAATTTACCAACTCTTCCCCCATTACTAGATATTTATTGGCATTATGTCTAAGTATTCTAATATTTTGTAATGTCAGTTATTTTCAAACTTTTTTAGACATGGAAACTTTCTGTCAAGAGAAAGCTCTGAGCAAGCCCAACATAAAATAGAGCAGACTTCGCTGAATATAGGTGAGGGACCCAATCCTGCCACAACCACCCCCGAAACAGTGTTACACAGAACACATTCTGCAAACCACCATTATATGCAGTACTGTGATAAACATCTTTGTACATAAAGCTTTTTCCATAATTTCCTTAGGAGAGAATCCCAGAAGAAGTGAGACTGCTAAGTTTAAAGGAAATGAACATTTTCAAGGCTGCTGATATTATAGCTTCAATAGCAAAAACAATACTGTCAGAGCTCCTGCTTCCATTTCTAGAATATCTACACATTCATGGTTCTTCACAAAATATGACAGTTATGATTTAATAGGTATAATTCAAGATAGGCATAAAAAGACATAAAAATAAGAGATTCAAAAGGAGCTTATCATCTGCCCCATGTCAAACTTCAGAAGCAATTAAATACCAATACTTTTAGAAACACAGACCATCACATATCATGAAAGAAATATTTTTCACAAAATAGAAACCAAAAATATGTATTACTTCTAAGCTATTGGAAGAAACCAAAAATATGTATTACTTCTAAGCTATTGGAAGAAAGAATATTCTCACAAAAGTTTCATGAAAACTTTAAAGTGGCTTCATTAGCACAGAGAAAGCTTCATTGGCATAGGGGAGCAATTCCATGCCCTTCTTTTTAGGAAATACGATTTTGTAAGCAATATCCAATGTTCTTAAGTATCCGTGAGGCATGATACATACCCTAGGAAAGGACCCTAACTTAGTGAAGCTATAACCTCAATTGTGTCTAAGTAGTCACAAGTGGTTTGAGAAGAGGTGCATCAGAATAACCTATGAAGCCTTTTGTGACAATACAGATTGCAAGACTTGAGGCAAGTTCAACCTAGTGCCACTAAATTGATCTCTGATTACAGAACCTACAATTATATTTTTTTCTTGGCCACACCCACAGCAATATAGAAGTTCCCAGGCCAGGGACCAAACTTGAATCACAGCAGTGACCCGAACCGTAACAGGGTCAATGCCAGATCCTTAACCCACTGTGCCACAAGGGAACTCCACATTTTTCATTACATTAACAATGACTCTTATATTCAGATTAAGAATCACTGGATGAAAAAATTTAATATTTTTCCATTAATTTTAATAATACTTGCTGGAATATTTAGCCACTCAAGTATGTAAACTTGGCTGCCCTCCTACTAAGTAGAATGTCTCTCTAAAAAGCCACAGTGTTTCGCAAGTTTCTGCGCAACAACAAAAAAAAAAAATCAAATTGTATTCCAGAATCCCCAGGAGTCACGCCCGCCTGCTGGGGTGGTTTATTTTCCCTCATCTAGGGAATGAGTACTATTATTTGCAATATGACTTGTACTACAAAGAGTTTAATCTTACAGCAGTGAGGAAAAGGGACTGAAGATCCTAGAGACAAAGAGTCAAGCTAAGTAACTACAGCAAAAATTTAAGTAGGAGAAAACAAAAGCCTGAGTTTGATCTTAAACGTCGAATTTAGAACATTGTTGGAATTTAAAAATGAATGTGCTTCCGGAGTTCCCATCATGGCTCAGTAGTTAACGAATCCCACTAGGAACCATGAGGTTGCAGGTTCGATCCCTGGCCTCACACAGTGGGTTAAGGATCCGGTGTTGCCGCGAGCTGTGGTGCCGGCACTGCCCTGAGCTGAATGCGGCTCGCTGTGGCTGTGGTGTAGGCTGGCAGCTACAGCTCCGATGAGACCCATAGCCTGGGAACCTCCATGTGCCGCAGATGCAACCCTAAAAACCAAAAAAAAAAAAAAAAAAAAAAAAACTATTTGTTGAAAAAAACAGTCAAAGAGACAGGCAGCAAACCAACAATCTAGAGAAACAGCAAAAGATGAGTTTCGAGGAAGGAGACATCACTATTGTCCAATCATATAGAGGTACAGAATGAGAAGTGAGAAAGGGCCTTTGGATTTAGTTATTTGGGTTTCATTGCTGGGGATCTCTGAGAACTATTTTAGTAAAAATGGTAAAAAGCAGAAACACAACAAAGATTTAAGGAGAAACCATGTGGTGACAAAGGAGAGGTGGCAAATATAAATTCTGCATGTCATGTGCTGATAAAGACAAAGAAGAAACTGGATGGTAGGTTGGAGGGAAAACTGAGTGAAGGGAAGATTTCAGTAGTTTGCAAGCTTAGGGCCAAGAGCAAGTAGAAAGAAAAAGGTTAAAACAAAAGGAAACAAAAGATGTAAAATGTTGATGATGATGATTCCAAGTCTGAAAGAAAAAAGGAGAGGAAAGCAAGGGTACCTACAGAAAGGTTAAGTCTTAATAAGTAGGCAGGACAATTCTGATATATCCCAAATCATAAAAATATAACTAGCATTCTGATATATAAACCAATCTTAATTTTGTTAGCATTCCTCAAACTGATCTCCTGAAGGAACTAAATTCAGTTTTTGAGTCAACAAGCAAAGAATTACTAGGCCTGAACTCCAACCAACTACAAAAACAATATACTTCCAAAGGCCAGAAACATTTGAACTCAATGTTGAAACACTGCAAAGCAAATTACCTAAAATAAACCACCCTAATTTGTCTGTCTAGATTCCACAATAACATTCTTGTTCAAAACAGTTATCAGCAGATTTTCTTTGCCTATGATCCCTAATTCTATTATTGCCTGATCTAGAAGGCTGCCAATGTCCCATTTACCAAATGCAACAAAGTAGAAAAATTTGTTCTCACTCAGAACTTAAAAAACAGACTGAGGTTGCCACCCACCTACTATCGAAACAGCTAGTTTTGCTGTCATGCCTCAAACATAAATTTTATATGCACTAGGAAACCAAAAAATTCATGTGACTTAGAGTTCCCGCTGTGGTACAATGGGTTAATGATCCAGCTCATCTCTGTGGAGTTCCTCCTCAGCCCAGCCAGTGGGTTAAGGATCTGGCGCTGCTACAGCTGTGGCACAGGATGCAGCTCTGGCTTGGATTTGATCCCTGGCTCAGGAACTTCCATATGCCATGGGTGTGGCCGAAAAAGGAAAAAAAATTCACAGGACTTGCTTTATTTCAATATGTGCTTCATTGCGGTGGTCTGAACCCAGCCCACAATATCTCTAAGGGGATGCCAGTAACTTTTATTATAGTCCGTTGTTATAACTGGTCTATTTGATCTCATCAGCCTCATCCTTCCATTTCCCTTTAGGAAGAAAACAGCCATACACTAATCACATGACACTTTACCACAATATCAGATACTTGCACACATCTGAGTTCTCACAACAGCAACAGCAAATTTTTTACTCCTTCTTACTTCCATTCTCTCTTCCCTAGTGCACTGTCAGCCTTGCAAAGCTGTCTTGGCCAGCTCAGGCTGCGAAACAAGATACTATAAGGCTGGGTGACTAAAAGATCAGAAATTTATTTTTTCACAGTTCTGGAGGGTAGAAATCCATGATAATGTGCTAGCAAATCTGGTTTCTGTTGAACTTTGTTCCTGGCTTATAAACAGCCACCTTCTTGCCATATTCTCAGACCTAGCTCTCTGGTGTGTCTCTCTTTTTATAAGGATGCTAACTAACCCTCTTTGGATCAGGGCCCACTCACACAACCTAACTTAACTTTAATTATTTCCAAAGAGGCTCATCTCCAAACAAAGTCACATTGAAAGTTAGGCCTTCAGCATATTAATTTGGGGGGCACATAAGCATTCATAACAAACAAATATAACAAAACTCACCATCACATATCATGTGATGGTGATATCATGTGATATCATGTGATGTTCAACCTAAATATTACCTACTCTATGAACTACCCAAAATAATTAAACACGTCTTTTTCATGTCCATAACACATCGTGGCCTAGAGTGGGTGTTGTTCCTGTTTCTGATTATCCATGTGTGCTTGAAAATGTTGAAATGTTGAATGTTCTATGTAAGTTCAATAGATAAAATTTGTACCTTTTTATTGCTAAAATCTATACTCTTATTGTTTCATAACAACTTCTGAATTATTTCTGAACAATTTTCCACTACGACTGTAGACTTGTACATTTCTCCTTATATTTCTGTCAACTGCTGCTTTGATTATATTACATTAAAATACACACAGGTTAAGGACTATCAAATTTCCCTGGAGAATAATTTACCATTAACTAATGATACTCATTTTCCTAAGTAGAATTATAAGATTATTTTGTCTTTGTATTAATTTATAATACTAACTAGTTATATTTTGATTTGTACTTTCCTGCTATATTCTCTTCTATTCCCTTTTCTTTCAATCTTTCTATGCCATCACATTTTAGATGTATCATTCATAATTTTTTTTTTTTTGTCTTTTTGCCATTTCTTGGGCCGCACCCGCGGCATATGGAGGTTCCCAGGCTAGGGGTCCAATCAGAGCTGTAGCCACCAGCCTATGCCAGAGCCACAGCAAAGCAGGATCCGAGCCACGTCTGCAACCTACACCACAGCTCACGGCAACGCTGGATCCTTAACCCACTGAGCAAGGCCAGGGATCGAACCCGAAACCTCATGGTTCTTAGTCGGATTTGTTAACCACTGAACCATGACGGGAACTCCCAATCATAAATTTTTAAATCCAATGTGAGAATTTTTTTTTAATTTGGCTGTCCCCACAGCATGCAGAAGTTCCCAGGTCCCAGCAGTGACAATGCCAGATCCTTAACCCAGTAGGCCACCAGTGAACTCCAAGAATTTGTGTCTTTTAGGTAGCAAGTTTAGTCCATTTACATCTATTGCTTTTTGTTGTGTTGGGTTTTTTGGTTTTTTTGCTTTCTTGGGGCCACACCTGCAGCATATGGATGCTCCCAGCCTCAGGGCTGAACCAGAGCTCCAGCTGCCAGCCTATGCCACAGCCACAGCAAACCAGATCCAAGCCACATCTTTGACCTACACCACACTCAAACCCACATCTTCGTGGATACTAGTCGAGTTAGTAACATGCTGAGCCACAATGGGAACTCCCCATTTACATCTATTGTGAACACTGATTCACAGTTGACCTTTCAACAACATGGGTTTGAACTACACAGGTCTACTGGTAAGCAGATGATTTTTTTTAAATAGTAAATACTATAGTACTACACCATTCACAGCCAGCTGAATCTGAGAATGTAGAGCCTTGGATATTGGAGGAACCATGTAAATGGAAGACTGACTGTAAATTATACTCAGATTTTTGACTGCTCAGAGAGTTGGTGCCCCTAATTCCTGGGTTGTTCAAGGGTTCACTATATTCACATTCATGCCTATCATCTTATTTTGTGATCTCAGTTCACCAAGATTTTCCTCTACTTCTTTTTCCCCATGGTTTGGAATGACTGAGCTTTCTTCAATAGTGTATCAAGAGCATTTTGGTATAAGTGGTATAGACAATAAGGAGGTACATTTTCTGTAGAGAATTTAAAACAATAATAAAAACAACTAAGATGAGACTACTTTTTATTATCATCATGTGCCGGCAATTCTAAAAATATTAGTTTAGAAATTGGAAGTTTTTTGGGGTTTTGCTATGAAAAGTGCTGAGTTTTGATATGTAAACATCAAAGTTGCGTATTTCTACTACTTATCTTTTACTAAACACTGCATTCTACATGAAGTTAGCTTGATGAACTCCCCATTATACTGTCTACACCACATCCATGCATACATATACTCAGCTACACACATTTTTACATAATTTTTTTTAATGGTTCAGAATCATTAACGCTTACTTCAAGGGTCATTTCAAATCTCCAATCCCATTGTACTACGTGTTCTTGCATTCAAACAGCACGTTCAAAATAAACAATGATTATAAAGCCAAAGGGAAAAAACGAATATCTTCCATTCTGTTATTCTATCAATGCCAGGAGAAAAAAAAAATAGTAGACGAGAGTTGGCAGAAGAATTAAAAAGCACAATGTTTAGGAGTTCCCACTGTGGCACAGTGGGTTAAGAATCCAACTGCAGGGAGTTTCCATCATGGCACATCGGAAATGAACCGTGAGGTTGTGGGTTCGATCCCTGGCCTTGCTCGGTGGGTTAAGGATCCGCCATTGCCATGAGCTGTGGTGTAGGTCGCAGGCGTGGCTCTGATCCCGAGTTGCTGTGGCTGTGACTGTGGCTGGCAGCCATAGCTCTGATTAGACCCCTAGCCTGGGAACCTCCATATGCCGCAGGGGCAGCCCTGAAAAGCAAAAAAAAAAAAAGAATCCAAGATTTAAGGTCCTGGTTTGATCCTCAGCCTAGAGCAGTGAGTTAAAGGATCTGCAGCTACGGCTCAGATTCAATCCCTGGTCCAGGAAATTCCATATGCCGTGGGTGAGTCAATAAAGAAATTAAAAATTTTTAAAAAAAATTTAAAGAGCAATGTTTGAACACCTAAATTGTTTTCATCAAAAATGTTCTAGGAATTCCCATACAACTCATTGGGTTAAGAACCTGACATAGTGTCCATGAGGATGTGGGTTTGATCCCTGGCGTTGCTCAGTGTGTTAAGAATCCAGAGTTGCCACAAGCATAGGTTGCAGATGTAGATCCGATCTGGCATGGCTGTGGCTGTGGCATCAGGTCGCAGCTGCAGCTCTGATTCGACCCTTAGCCTGAGAACCTTCATATGCTGTGGGCATGGCCATGACATTTAAAAAAAAAAAAAAAAAAAAGACCCACTCCAGGTATCAAAAATACAAAGAAGGATGGACTGGGAATTTGGGGTTAATAGATGCAAACTATTGCCTTAGGAATGGATAAGCAATGAGATCCTGCTGTATAGCACTGGAAACTATATCTAGTCACTTATGATGGAGCATGATAATGTGAGAAAAGGAACGTATATATGTTTGTGTGACTGGGTCACCTTGCCGTACAGTAGAAAATTGACAGAACACTGCAAAGCAACTATAATGGAAAAAATGAAAATCATTTTAAAAATTCAAAAATAAAAGTACTTCAAAAGTTTTATTTTACATTTTTTCCTTTTTTTTTTTTTTTCTTTTTAGGGCCACACCTGTGGCATGTGGAAATTCCCAGGCTAGGGGCTGAATCGGAGTAGCAGCTGCTGGCCTATGCCACAGCCAAGCCAGATCCAGGCCACATCTGCAACCTATGCTGCAGCTTGTGGCAATGCCAGATCCTTAACCCACTGAGCAAGGCCAGGGATCAAGGTTGCATGCTCACAGACACTATTTCCGGTTCTTAACCCACTGAGCCAGAACGGGAACTCCAATATTTTTTCCTTTTAATATTTTAGAGGTCACAAAACTTACATATCTTCTTTGGGCACTTACTCTTAAAATTATAACTTGAAAGCAGACTTAAACTAATCTAAAGTTAATAGCCTCCTCCTAAACATGACTTCAAAATGAGTGAACTCATTCTACTCTTCCATCATCTACATTATTGTTCCCACTAATTTTGATTTACTTTGTTTTTAAATTCCCCCAAATGTATTCATCATCGTTACT
The DNA here is from genome assembly GCF_016906955.1 of Phacochoerus africanus. NCBI lineage: Eukaryota > Metazoa > Chordata > Mammalia > Artiodactyla > Suidae > Phacochoerus > Phacochoerus africanus. The sequence goes on from NC_062544.1 coordinate 57,392,028, forward strand.
GACACTCAATGCTACACAGGCTTAACAAAATGTTTATTAACTTTTTAATACCTGGTTTCCTGCTGCCCATTTATTATTTTTGAGTCCTAGTGCCTTATTCTTTTTTTTAATGGTTTTTTTTATTACTCAAATGAATTTATTACGTCTGTAGTTATATAATGATCATAACAATCCAATTTCACAGGATTTCTATCTCATAACCCAAGCACATCCCCCGGAGACCGTAAGTTTTTCACTTCTTGTTCTGCAAAGAAGTTCAGTCTGTCCTTTCTTCAGATTCCACATGTCAGTGAAAGCATTTGATGTTGGTGCCTAGTGCCTTATTCTTGAAGTATATCCTCTAGAGTTTTTTCAACAAGCAAAGTCTTGTTGAAAACTCTAATCTTTTTTTTTTTTAATTTGTTCTCATTCATGAATAACTGCCTAGCAAGGAATTGATCACTACCTTACCCTAAAAGACACTACTCCACTGAATTCTTAAATCACCATTGAAATACTTACTTCCTCTTCTTCTGAGTCACCATCATCATCATCATCATCTTCTGCTTCTTCACCCAGAGGAGCAGGCAAGGGACCAAGGATATCTTCTTCCAAATGATTAACTGGCTCTTCCACCATTTTAAGTGGTAAAGGGGGGCCAATTAACTCATCGTCAGAAGAATCAGAACTCTCTTCACTTTCACTGCTGCTTGTACCTCTGCAAATACAGAAACAGAAACTCACTGCCTTTGCTGCAGCAAAGAACATACTCTAGAGACAGTATTGATATTTCACTGAACTGAGTTTTTTAAATGTTTTTAAATTTGTAATTCAAACATGAAATGTGTGACTCAAATATTTAATCTTAACTTAAAAATTCACTTATTTACCTTACCTAAATATAGAATAAAGCCAGAGACAAAAGCTCAGAACAATTACATGTCAGAGGCCCAGTAGATAATCCACATTCATAAAGAACCAACAAAACAACTGGAATGTGGGGGAAACTACAGGATACCACACTATAAGAAAGAAAACTGCTGAGGGAACCAATGCCTCTGAACACAATCACTACTTGCTGCAGGAGCAAATAAAGACAGTCAAGTAAGAAAGTTAATATTACTCCCCAAATATTGCAACATATTGTCTGAAATACAATTTCTCAGTGCTAATCCAACTTTGATGAGTTATTAAAATGTTAAATGTAGGCTTCCTGGGTTGTAAAAGATAATTTACTCCAGGGAATATCATTATCAATTATCAGCTGTTTTTCTACCCAACACATCTGAGGACTATTATACACCCTCACTAAAAATCTTTCTCAAACACCTCTATACATTCTGAAAGCCACCACCATCCAACATCCCTTTACCTTCTACCCCATCTCAAAAGGTTGAGAATTGCATTCCTAATTGTATCAATTAATTTACCAAGTATTTTATAGTATTCAAGGTATCACTGCCTTCTAATGAAAGCAGAGATTTTTCTCTTGTGCTCATTGCCGTGGCTCTACACCCAAGTATTGCCTGACATATATCAGGCATTCGCTATCTACGGAAGGAAAATATGGCATTTTTCTTTTTATTTTCAACTAGGTTCAATATTAAAAGGAATACATGTTCACATACATGTTATCCTTATACAAAAGAAGGAGCTAGCAAACCTTCATAGGAAGTTCTCTGTTTTGTTTTGTCTTTGCAGCAGTTTAGTTCAATGTGCTCCAGCTCCAAAGGCCGTCTTCATAACTGAATGAAGCTTGGTTCAGCATGAGGGTCTTTGCACTTGCAGTTCCCTCTGCTGAAACAGGGTGTCTCAAGACCTCTTTCTCATCATCATTCAGGTCTCTTCAAATGCCACCTCCTCAAAGAGGCCTTTAGACACCCACTGGAAACTTGTAAGCAGAACCCCATCAGTCACTGCTACTTTACTTTACTTTACCTTACTCTGATGATCTTTATTATGCACATCGCTGTTATATTATTTGATCATTTAGTTGTTTGTAATCTGTTATCCACCCCCTTAAATACCCCTACAACAATATGAGCTCAGAGATCTCACCTAACTTGCTAATTGCTCTATTGTTAGTTTCTAAAGCAGCTCCTAACCCACAGCAGAATTCAATGAATACCTGAATAACTGAATTCAATTTGTATTATTCACACTCTCAAAAGGTGGTAACCCAAATGTTCATCAACAGATGGCTAGGAGTTCCCATCATGGCTCAGTGGTTAACGAATCCAACTAGGAACCATGAGGTTGTGAGTTCGATCCCTGGCCTTGCTCAGTGGGTTAAGGATCTGGCATTGCCGTGAGCTGTGGTGTAGGTCGCAGACTCGGCTCAGATCCCGTGTTGCTGTGTCTCTGGCGCAGGCCAGTGGCTACAGCTCCAATTCGACCCCTAGCCTGGGAACCTCCATATGCCGCAGGAGCAGCCCCAGAAAAAGCAAAAAGACAAAAAACAAACAAACAAATGAATGGATAAACACATTGTAGTAGATACATACAATGCAACACTATTCAGCAATTCAAAGAAATAAGGTTATGCTACAATATAAACCTTGAAAATACTATATAAAGTGAAAGAAGCCAGACTCAAAAGAACAAATATTGTATGACTCCACTTACATGAAATATCTAGAACAGGCAAATTCATGGAAATAGAAATTAGGTTAGAGGTTATCATCAGCTAAGAGGAGAGGAGAGTGGAGAGTTATTGCTTAATGGATAGAGTTTCTGTTTGGAGTGGTAACATTTTTGGAAATAGTGACAATGGCTATAAAGCATTATATTATATTATATTAATGTCGCTAAACTGTATACTTTAAAATGTTCAAAAGGGCAAGTCTTATGTTAAAAAACTTTGCCACAATTAAAAATATCATGGCACCATAGTAAAAGAATATGATTTAGGAGTTCCCGCCGTGGCGCAGTGGTTAACGAATCCGACTAGGAACCATGAGGTTGCGGGTTCGGTCCCTGCCCTTGCTCAGTGGGTTAACGATCCAGCGTTGCTGTGAGCTGTGGTGTAGGTCACGGACACGGCTCGGATCCTGCATTGCTGTGGCTCTGGCGTAGGCCGGTGGCTACAGCTCCGATTCAACCCCTAGCCTGGGAACCTCCATATGCCGCGGGGAGCAGCCCAAGAAATAGCAACAACAACAACAACAACAACAACAAAAGACAAAAAAAAAAGAATATGATTTAGAAATATGGAGGTAAACAGAGAAGAAAAAGTTTTTAAAAAGTTACCGTTTTTTTTCTGGGAAGTAAGAATCACGAAACAGGGAGAAATGAGACTTTACAATGTTTGACACTAATACATATATGCTACTTTGAAAATTTTTAAAAGATCAGTAGTTTCTAGTAGTTTGTGGCGAGAGAGGGTTGAAGCGGCAGAGCACAGGATGTCAAAGGCAGTGAAATGACTCTGATGGATACCAGAATGGTAGATACATGTTGTTATAAATTTGTCCAGAACCAGTGGACAAATGTGTATCAAGAAGACAACCCTCACGTAAACTCTGAATTCTGAGTGATGAAGATGTGTCAGTATAGGTTCATTTGAAACAAATATACTGGGAGTTGTTGATAATGGAGAAGGCTATGAACGTATGGGGCCAGGTAATATACAGAAAATCTCCCCACCTGCTATTCAATTTTGCTATGAACCTAAAGCTGCTCTAAAATAAAGTCTACTAAATAATTTTTTAATTAAAAAGAAAGGGGCTGGGGAAATCGATTATTTATATGAAGGAAAAAATAAAACTGAGTAACATCTTTATACCACTCACAAAAAATTAATTCTATGTTGATTAAGGATCTAAATATGAAAAACAAAACTTAAAAACTTCAGAAAAAATTATAGAAAGTTATCTTTTTTTTTTTTCTTTTTACCCCTTCAGGCCAGGGATCAGATCAGAGCTACAGCTGCCAGTCTACATCACAGCAACAACACCACCAGATCAGATTCACATCTGCGACCAACGCTGCAGCCTGTGGCAACACTAGTTCCTTAACCCACTGAGCAAGGCCAGGGATCAAACCCACATCATCATGGACACTGCATAGGGTTCTTAACCGCTAAGCCACAACGGGAACTCCCCAGAAAGTTATCTTTAGGACTTTAAAGACTCATTTCCTTTTTTTAAAATGGCCGCACCCTGAGTTCCTGTTGTGGCTCAGTGGTAATGAACCTGACTGGTCTCCATAAGGATGCCAGTTCGATCCCTGGCCTCATTCAGTGGGTTAAGGATCTGGCTTTGCCATGAGCTGTGGTGGTCGCAGATGTAGCTCAGATCCCAAGGTGCTGTGGCTGTGGTGTAGGCCAGTAGCTGCAGCTCTGATTCAACCTCTAGCCTGCGAAGCTCCATACACCACAGATGCAGCACTAAAAAAAAAAAAATGGCCACACCCATGGCATATGAAAGTTCCCAGACCAGGATTTAAACATGAGCTGCAACTGTGACCTACACCACAGCTGTAGCAACACCAGATCCCTTAACCCACTGCACTGGGCCATGGAATAAACCTGCGGCTCCACAGCAACCCAAGCCACTGCAGTAAGATTCTTTAACCTACTGCACCACAGTGGGAACTCCAAGACTCATTTCTTAAAAACATGAAAGCACAAACTAAAAAAGTAAAGGTTAAAATTAGAATATATTAAAATTTGGGGAGTTCCCGTCGTGGCGCAGTGGTTGACGAATCCGACTAGGAACCATGAGGTTGCGGGTTCGGTCCCTGCCCGTGCTCAGTGGGTTAACGATCCGGCGTTGCCGTGAACTGTGGTGTAGGTTGCAGACGCGGCTCGGATCCCGCGTTGCTGTGGCTCTGGCGTAGGCCGGTGGCTACAGCTCCGATTCAACCCCTGGCCTGGGAACCTCCATATGCCGCGGGAGCGGCCCAAGAAATAGCAGCAACAACAACAACAACAACAAAAGACAAAAAAAAAAGAGTATATTAAAATTTGAAACTTATTTTTTAAATACCATTGAAAAACAAAAATAATAATTTTAATTTTCCCACCAACTAAGGGGAGAACACAAAGAACCCAGCAGAAAACATTGCAGAAGACACAGTTCTTACTAGATCTTCAGAAGAGAAAATATATGACCAATAAACTTTTGAAATGCACAACCACACTGGTAATCAGAAAAACGAACACTATAAGAGTACCACCTTGGAGTTCCTATCATTGCTCAGTGGTTAACGAACCTGACTAGTATCCATGAGGATGCGGGTTCGATCCCTGCCTTTGCTCATTGGGTTAAGAATCTAGCGTTGCTGTGGCCTATAGTGTAAGTCACAGACATGGCTCAGATCTGTCATTGCTCTGACTGTGGTGTAGGGTGGCAGCTACAGTTCCCAATCGACCCCTAGCCTCGGAACCTCCTTCGGGGTGGTTCCTTTTGGGTGGGTGCAGCCCTGAAAAGACAAAAGACAGAAAAAAGAAAAAAAAAAAAAAGAATACCACCTCATAACAATCAGATTGATAAAAATAAAAATGTCTAACAATAACAAGCGTTAACAAGGATGTAGAGCAACTGAACTATCACACTCTGCTGGTGGGAAGGTAAACTGGTACAAACTCTTTAGAAAATAATTGAGTCAAACCTAAAGATAAACATGTACTTAGTCAAAGACCTAGCAAGTCCACTACTAGGCATATACACTTAAGAAACCTTTGTACCTATAAAACAGAGGATAGGAAATCTCTAAAAGCATATTTTATAACAGTATAGAAAAACAACAATATAAGTTCACTAGACAATGGATAAACTGCAGTATATTGCTACGTGGAAAACTAAAATGTACTGAAAATTAATGAACTATAATTCGTCAACGTGAATCTCAAAAACCTCTTGTTGAATATAAAAGCAAACTGAAAAAAATATATATCCATTAAGGACAGCTACTAAAATAAGAAATCATATGATACCACCTTACACCAGCCAGAATGGCCATCATCAAAAAGTCTGCAAACAGTAAGTGCTGGAGAGGGTGTGGAGAAAAAGGAACCCTAGTACACTATTGGTGGGATTGTAAATTGGTGCAACCACTGTGGAAAGCAGAATGGAGATTCCTCAGAAAACTAAAAATAGAACCACCATTTGATCCAGCAATCTATCCAGAGAAAACCATGACTCGAAAAGACACATGGGGAGTTCCCGTCGTGGCGCAGTGGTTAATGAATCCGACTAGGAACCATGAGGTTGCGGGTTCGGTCCCTGCCCTTGCTCAGTGGGTTAACGATCCGGCGTTGCCGTGAGCTGTGGTGTAGGTCACGGACACGGCTCGGATCCTGCATTGCTGTGGCTCTGGCGTAGGCTGGCAGCTACAGCTCTGATTCGACCCCTAGCCTGGGAACCTCCATATGCCGCGGGAGCAGCCCAAAGAAATGGCAAAAAGACAAAAAAAAAAAAAGAAAAGAAAAGAAAATTCCTTAACTAATGTCTGTTTTCCTATTTTTTATTTAAAATGTGTTTTACAAAACCACAAAAGCGAATTACCTTTAATTTTGGGTTTCTTCCCCCATGGAAAACATCACCATGTGTCTTGCCAGGCCAAATTAAAGACTGCTTCCTATGGTGTCAATGCATAGTACTTACGGTGACTAAAAAAGAAGTTACCACTTGCTTTATATCTCTGGGAAAAGTAAAATCTTATAGTGGTTACTTGCTGATTTCTAGTTAGAACTTAAGGTCTTTAGGAGTTCCTCTTATGGCACAGTAGAAATGAATCCCAGTAGTATCCATGACAATGCGGGTTCAATCTCTGGCCTCGCTCAGTGGATTAACGATCTGGCGTTGCCGTGAGCTGTGGTGTAGGTCGAAGACTCGGCTCAGATCCCAGGTTGCTATGGCTGTGGTGTAGGCCAGCAGCTGTAGCTCCACTTCAACCCCTAGCCTGGGAACTTCCATAGGCCTCGAGTGCAGCCCTAAAAAGCAAAACAAACAGGAGTTCCCTGGCACAGTGGTTAGGAACCATGAGGTTGCAGATTCGATCCCTGGCCTCGCTCAGTTGGTCACGGATCCAGCATTGCCGTGAGCTGTGGTGTAGGTCGCAGACGCAGCTCGGATCCAGCCTCGCTGTGGCTCTGGCATAGGCCGGCGGTTACAGCTCCAATTCGACCCCTAGCCTGGGAACCTCCATATGCCGCAGGTGCAGCCCAAGAGAAGACCAAAAAAAAAAAGCAAAACAAACACAAAAACAGTCCATGGGCAAAAAAGTTATGGTTACCAAAGGGGGAAAGGTTGGGTGGGGCGCGGCAAGAATGGAATGGGGGTTTGGGATTGGCATAGGCACACTGAGGTATATGGAATGATTGACCAATGAGGAAAATGGGGACCTAGTAGCATAGAGAACTCTACCCAGTATTCTGTGATAACCTATGCAGGAAAAGAACCTGAGAGAGAATGGATATGTGTATATGTATGACTGGGTGACTTTATTGTACAGCAGAAATTATCACAGCCTTGTAAATTAACTATACTTCAATAAAACTAAAAAAAATAATTAAAAAAAAAAACAGTTCATAGGTGAAGTTCCTATTTTGGCTCAGCAGAACTGACATATTCTTCATAAGAACACAGGTTCAATCCCTGGCCTCATTCAGTGGGTTAATAATCCAGCCTCGCTGCAAGCTGCAACACAGGTCACAGATGTGGCTCAGATCTGGCATTGCTGTGGCTGTGGAGTAGGCCAGAAACGTCCATATACCACAGGTAGAGCCATAAAAAGAAAAAAAAAAAAAGAAACAGTTCATAGACAACAAGTCAGCAATGTTTTGTTTGAGTCCATCATAATTCAGCCACTGACTTCAATGGTCTTATAAAAGTTAACTGATATCTGGGTATTTCCATATGTTTCCTTAATATGAAAAATGTTAGGGGCACTGACTTACTAATGTTTTGAACAGTAGAAGTAAAAATTGCAATACATTGAAGATAACTAAACACTCAGTTTTGCCAGACAGTTCCACAATTTCCCCAGGACATGACCTTTGCTCCCAGCACAAAATCACTTTGCCTAAATTGGAGTTCTGGACTATGACAATCACATAAGCACACTAAATTGAGTGCTAAGCTTTGTGGGAGACATGGCAAAAAGAGGAATGGTTTCCAAGTGTCTAATAAGAAAAAGTGCTTAGAGAGGAATTTTTTTGTCCTAGTGCTATAGTCAAGAAATAACTTATTGGAGTTCTCGTTGTGGCTCAGCAGTTAGCGAACCAGACTAGCATCCATGAGGAGGTGGGTTCGATCCCTGGCCTCACTGAGTGGGTTAAGGATCAGCATTGCTGTGAGCTTCGGTGTAGGTCGCAGACATGACTTGGATCCCACATTGCTGTGGCTGTGGCGTAGGCTGGTGGCCACAGCTCCAATTATACCCCTAGTCTGGGAACCTCCATATGCCGCAGGTGCGGCCTAAAAAGACAAAAACACCAAAAAAAAAAAGAAAGAAAGAAAAGAAAAGAAATAATTTAATGAATGAACAGTAATACAGAAAATATCCTGGATTAGATTTTGTAGTAAATAAAGATGTTCTTAAAATGGCTTTTTTTTTGGTCCACCTCCAAGGCCTGTGGAAGTTCTCAGGTGAGAGATCGAATCCGTGCCACAGTTACAATCTGAGCCACAGGCAGCAACATTAGATCTTTAACCCGCTGCACCACAAGGGAACTTTCACAAAATGGGTATTTTTTTAAACAGACTTCAAATTTGATTTAGCCGCAATGAAGTTATTTCATAGTAATATTATTCAATGCTTAAGCAGAAATAGCTGAAAGACTTTTTTTTTTTTTTGTCTTTTTGCCTTTCTAGGGCCAATCCCGCAGCATATGGAGATTCCCAGGCTAGGGGGCTAATCGGAGCTGTAGCCACAGGCCTACACCAGAGCCACAGCAATGAGGGATCTGAGCCGCGTCTGCGACCCACACTACAGTTCACGGCAATGCCAGATCCTTAACCCACTGAGCAAGGCCAGGGATCAAACCCGAAACCTCATGGTTCCTAGTCGGATTCGTTAACCACTATGCCACAACAGGAACTCCAAGACTTCTACAAGTCTTGGAGATAGAAAATCTACATGAAATGTTTCTGATATAAATATATTCTCAGTTAAGCTGTTGACAGGCCTATTCAATTGCCATGGATTATTCATTCCAGGCCTTCTGATACTTCGGTAAGTAAACTTTCATTCTTTGATCAACAAGATACTATAATAAAGTTGTATTATTATATTTTTCTTGATGGTTATTTCCATCTTTATATTTTATATAGATGTTCCCCACTTATAATTTAGACTTAACAACTTTTCAAGTCAACGATGGTGCAAAAGCAGTGCATATTCATCAAAAACCATCCATCAAATTTTGAATTTTAATCTTTTCTAGGACTAACGATAAGCAGTACGATACTCGCTGATGATGCTGGGCAGGGACAGGGAGCTGCAGCTCCCAGTCAGCCAGGCAACTATCAGGGTAAATAATCAATATGCTTACAACCATTCTGTACCCAAACCACTACTCTGTTTTTCACTTTAGTATAGTATTTAATAAGTTACATGAGATAGCCAGTACTTTATTATAAAACAGGCCTTGTGTTCTATGGTTTTGCCCAAATGTAGGTTAATGTAAGTGTTCTGAGCATGTTTAAGGTAAAGTAGACTAAGCTTTGATGTTCAACAGGTTAGGGGTATTATATGTGTTTTCTTTGACAATGACATTTTCAATTTATGATAGGTTTATCTGGACATAACTCCATCATATGTCAAGGAAGATCTGTAATTATAATCTCTATAATAGTTCTATAAGTTGTTTTTTTTTTTTCTGTTTTGGCTGCCTTGCAGCATATGGAGTTAACAGGCCAAGGATCAGATCTGAGCCGCAGTTTGACTTACACACTGCAGCTGTGGCAATGCCACTGTGCCTGGCTGGGAATTAAACCTGCATCCCAGTACTACAGAGACCACTGCTGATCCCACTGCGCCATGGTGGGAACTCCAGTTTTGTAATTTGAATCACTAATGACAAAAGTAATCTTAGGTTTTATTATCTCAACAAAAAGTATTCTCAGTACCAGTAGCACATGTTCTTTATCTCTGGACTTTAAAGTTAGTATTGCAAACATTCTCTGATATATATCATACCAGGGAGGAGTTCCCGTCATGGCTCAGTGGTTAATAAATCTGAGTAGGAACCATGAGGTTGCGGGTTCCATCCCTGGCCTTGCTCAGTGGGTTGAGGATCCGACATTGCCGTGAGCTGTGGTGTAGGTTGCAGACGTGGCTCGGATCCCACGTTGTTGTGGCTCTGGCGTAGGCCGGTGGCTACAGCTCTGATTCAACTCCTAGCCTGGGAATCTCCATATGCCGAGGGTGTGGCCCTAGAAAAGACAAAAAAATAAAAATAAATAAATAAACAAATCATACCAATGTTTTCTTAGTCTCCCAAGGCAAAAGAAATAAAAACAAAAATAACCAAACAGGACCTAATCAAACTTACAACCTTTTGTACAGCAAAAGAAACAATAAACAAAACAAAAAGACAATCTACAGAATGGGAGAAAACATTCGCAAATAAAGCAACAGACAAGGGCTTAATTTCCAAAAGTCATACAACTCAACAATAAAAAAAAAAAAATCCAAACATGGGCAGAAGACCTAAATATATATAACTCCAAAGAAATACAAATGGCCAATAAGCACAAGAAAAATGTTCAATACTGCTAATTATTAGAGAAATGCAAATCAAAACCACAATGAGGTACCACCTCACGTTGGTCAGAACGTCCATCATTAAAAAGTCTACAAATAAAAAAATGCTGGAGAGAATATAGAGAAAAGGGAACCCTCCCACACTGTTGGTGAGAATATAAATTGGTGCAGCCACTATGGAAAACAGTATGGAGGCTCCACAGAAAACTAAGGACAGAGTTACCATATGATCTAGCAATCCCACTCCTGGGCATATATCCAGACAACACTATAATTCAAAAAGTTATATGCACCCCAATGTTCATAGCAGCAATATCCACACCATCCAAGACAAGGAAACAACCTAAATGTCTGTCAACAGAGGAATGAATACAGAAGATGTGGTGCGTATATACAATGGAATACTACTCAGCCATAAAAAAATGAAGTAATGCCTTTTACAGCAGCATGGACGCAACTAGAGATTATCATACTAAATGAAATGTCAGAAAGATAAAGACAAATACCATATGATATCATTTATATGTGGAATCTAAAATATGGCACAAATGAACCTATCTTCAAAACAGAAACAGACTCACAGACATACAGTTGCCAAAGAGGAGAGGGTAGGTAATGAGATGGACTGGGAGTTTGGAGTTAGAAAATGCAAACTATTACATTTAGAATGGGATAAGCAATGAGGTCCTACTATATGGCACAGGGAACTATATCCAATCTCTTGGGATAGACCATGATGAAACATAGTAAAACAAAAAGAATGTATTTATATATATATATATATATATATATATATATAAAACACTACAATTCAAAAAGTTATATCCACCTCAATGTTCATAGCTGCTATATATACATATTGAATGACTTGGTCACTTAATGTAGAGCAGAAATTGGCACAATTGTAAATCAACTGTATTTTAAAATATATATATACATACACACACACACTTAGTATTAGAATTTTTATCCAATCCAGACTTGATATCTATATACCTATTTATGTTATTTAAAGTTCTTAGTAATTAAACTACATAGTATTAAACTTCACTTTAATTCTTTTTTTTTTTTTTGTCTTTTTGCTATTTCTTTGGGCCGCTTCTGCGGCATATGGAGGTTCCCAGGCTAGGGGTCTAATCGGAGCTGTAGCCACCGGCCTACGCCAGAGCCACAGCGACGCGGGATCCAAGTCACGTCTGCAAACTACGCCACAGCTCGCGGCAACGCCGGATCGTTAACCCACTGAGCAAGGGCAGGGACCGAACCCGCAACCTCATGGTTCCTTGTCGGATTCGTTAACCACTGCGCCACGACGGGAACTTCCACTTTAATTCTAATGGCTGCTTTCTAACTCAGTAAACTTATAATATGCCTCTATTTATATTATTTATTATCTATTTCCATAAAAGATCCTACCAAAAAAGGTTATCATGTATGCAGAATTTTGGGAAAAGGGACAAAAGGTGTAAGTGACAAAGTAAACATAAAAAAATTATAAACCTGTCACATCTTCCCAAGGCTACACAGTTATGCTTTGCACAGACTTTAACACTACATCTGGAATACTTTAGAAAAAGCCAATTGATTCACAAGGTGACAAAGAACTTTTTCATGGTCCTAAGGATACAGTTACCTAAAATTGGGAAAAATTATGCGAGCATAAGGAACTTTGCCTAAACTGTATTATGAACATCTAGGACATCATAGTTTAGTAGCACCCTTTCGAAAAAGATAAGCACCTGGACGATGGTTTAGAGCAATCTCTGGCCACATTTGAGCCTGAAGGTGTTGGTTCAATATCTTCAGTTTGCCTTCTTAATTCTTTCTCTCTGTTCATTTCTTCCTCTTTTTCTCTTGCTTCTGAAAAGATTGAAAAAATATTTTAGACTTCAAAATTGATCATTAAAAGGCTGAAAATTAACATAGTCACAAAGATTTAGCACAAGAACATTACCAACAACAGCAGAAAATCATCGATCTAAATGCCCACAATGAGGAAGTTCTTCAGTGGCATAGCGGTTTAAGGATTCAGCATTGCTGCAGTTGTGGCATAGGCTACAATGCTGCACAGGTTCAATCCCTGGCCAGGGAAATTTCACCTGCCACAGGTGCAGCCAAAAATAAGATAAGGAGTTCCCATCGTGGCTCAGTGGTTAACGAATCCAACTAGGAATGATGAGGTTGTGGGTTCGATCCCTGGCCTTGCTCAGTGGGTTAAGGATCCAGTGTTGCCGTGAGCTGTGGTGTAGGTCGCAGACTCAGCTCGGATCCCGCGTTGCTGTGGCTCTGGCGTAGGCCGGCGGATGCAGCTCCAATTAGACCCCTAGCCTGGGAACCTCCATATGCCATGGGAGAGGGGCCCAGAAAAGGCAAAAAGACAAAAATAAAATAAAAATAAAATAAAATTTAAATAAATAAATGCTCCACACTGAGAAAATAATTGAGTTTTCTTGTACATCAACATAATATAAAAATAGAACCAATAAAAATAGTGATGGAAAATATACAAATTTTGGAAAATATGAAGATTTGTTAAACAAAATTAGCATGAGAACAGTATATTAATCATGACCATACAATGTAAAAAGATGTGGAAAGTGATAAGAAGCATTCAAAGTTTAAGGGAGTTCCCCTTGTGGTGCAGCAAAGAATCCGACTAGTATCTGTGAGGGTGCGGGTTCAATCCCTGGCCTTGCTCAGTGGGTCGGAGATCCTGTGTTGTTGTGAGCTGGTGGTGTAGGTCATAGATTCCGCTCAGATTCGACGTTGCTGTGGCTGTGGCGTGGGCCAGCAGTTGCAGCGCTGATTCAACTCCTAGCCTGGGAACTTCCATATGGTGCAGTTGCGGCCCTAAAAACAAAAAAACAAGAAACAAACAAAAGTGTTCAAATGTTAAGATTTTAGGTAACCTCATTCTGAATTTTTAATGCTTTAAACCATAAATTCAGCAATTCATTCCTTTCTGAATTTCTCTAACTGAATTTGGTCTGAGACTTCCTACCAAAATCATGAGAAAATTTCAATTATATTAAGTCTCCAAAGTTGTTTACTTTAGAAAGACAAAATTTAAGGAAATTTAATCTTTCTCCTCTGATAATCTCATTCTACAACTGGTGGGCACACAGGAAGGAAATGAATTATATGAATAGGTTGGTTCTAACTGCCACCATCCTCAATAACCCGAGATAATCTTTCATATTTTTTCCTAATTTAGTGAAATATACCCAAAGTTAAGCAGTATCAAAGGGCCCTGGTTAATTGGAATGTTATACTCTTTAGGGTTTTGTGTTACTAGGATATAAGAGCATGAGGAAGGAAGAGATAGCCAGCAAGTGTCAACTAGCCTTTCATCACAAACACGGGAGGGAAAACTCTCCAGGAAGAGGTAAGGTAAATGTTCTAGCTTTAGTTCATGGTTTTTTTTTTTTTTTTTTTTTGAGTTCTCTACTGGGCCAAGGTGGGTAAGGAGTCAACAATTCTGTACTTTGATGGCAGAGGAGGTTGGAAACAATACGAGAAGGATAATGTTCCAATTTAAATGAGCCTGCTGGGCTCCTAGCCTCATCTCGCTTCTCCAGTCATTCCCTCCATACCCTGGGGAGGAGCACAGGGGAGGGGGTACAGGATTCACATGGACTGTAGGCGCAGGTCCTACTGGCAGGTCTGACTCTAATCAGAAACTATACTGAGAAGTTCCCGTCGTGGCGCAGTGGTTAACGAATCCGAGTAGGAACCATGAGGTTGCGGGTTCGATCCCTGGCCTTCCTCAGTGGGTTAAGGATCTGGCCTTGCCGTAAGCTGTGGTGTAGGTCACAGACATGGCTCGGATCCCGAGCTGCTGTGGCTCTGATGTAGGCCAGTGGCTGCAGCTCCAGTTCAACCCCTAGCCTGGGAACCTCCATATGCCACAGGAGCAGCCCTAGAAAAGACAAAAAAAAAAAAAAAGAAAGAAAGAAACTATACTGAGACACTCATTATTAGCCACCTACTAAAAAGCCACTTTCCCCCATTTTTTCTTGCTAAGAAAACCACAATTCTCTCCAGCTAAGAGGATCACTGTGGTCCAGGAGATGCTGGGCTCCTTCCCACCCAGAAGGAGTAATTTCCAAGTCAACCATACTGCTCTTGCAATGGCTATTTCTGGAATTTTTTACATGCTACACTAATACTGGCCAGGAATATGTGAGGGGAAGTCAGCTGGAGGTGCATTTGAGAAAAGATTTTCTTACTCCTACAAAGGGTCATTCAAAAGTCCCCCTTCAGGAGTTTCGTCGTGGCTCAACAGTAATGAACCCAGCTAGCATCCATGAGGATTAAGGTTCGATCCTTGGTCTCGCTCAGTGGGTCAGTGATCCAGCATTGCTGTGAGCTGTTGTAGGCCAGAAGCTGCAGTTCCAATCGACCCCTATCCTGGGAACTTACATGTGCCTCTGGTGTGGCCCTTTAAAAAAAAAAAAAAAAAAAAAGCCTCCTTTCGGCCTATGGATGTGGTCATCTGCATGTAACAAAATTTAGTAAAACATGGGAGCTCCTACTGTGGCACAGCAGACACGAATGTGACCAGTATCCATGAGATGAGGTTCGATCCCTGCGCACACTCAGTGGGTTAAGGATCTGGCGTTGCTGTGAGCTGGGGTGTGGGTCACAGACATGGCTTGGATCCCAAGTTGCTGGGGCTGTGGTATAGGCTGGCAGCTGTAGCTCTGATTCGACCCCTAGCTTGAGAACTTTCATATGCCTCACCTGTGGCCCTAAAAAAAAAAGAAAAGAAAAAAAAAAGAAAAACTTAGTTGACAAAATTTTGAGTCATGAAGACAGTCAACTTACAAAGAGCCAACACTCTAAAGCTGGTAAAGCAGAAAAAGTGGAAAAAAACTTCCTTTCTTCATGTTAGGATTCAAGACAGAAGAGCCCCATTCCAGAGTTTCTGTCATAGTGTAACACTAAACTTTTCTTATTTGAGCCATTTTTTTTTTCTTTTTAGGGCCATACCTGTGGCATGTGAAAGTTCCCAAGTTAAGGGTCGAATCAGAGCTGTAGCTTCCCGCCTACATCAAAGCCACAGCAACACCAGATTCCAGCCACATCTGCAACCTACACCGCAGCTCAAGGCAATGCCAAATCCTTAACCCAGTGAGCGAGGCCAGGGATCGTGAATCCACATCCTTATGGTTACTAGTCTGGTTCATTACCACTGAGCCACATGGGGAACTCCTGAGCCATTTTTATTTAGACCTTCTATGACTCCTTTGCATATTAACATCAACTTTAACAAAAATGCTAGCAACTAATACTCACATGGAGCTTGCCCTTGTGAAAGAATTCGCCCCAGGAAGTCAATAAGTACATTCATCACTCCACATATATACCTTTTATTTATTTAATTTTTTTGGTAAGCCCATTTAAGCTCTATTAACTTAGCAAATTCCGATTATACAATACAGTTGAGGTAGGTACAATTATCCTCACTCTACAGTTGAGGAATCTAAGTCAGAGAAGTAACAGAGCTATTAAGTCCCAAAGCAGTAAAGTGAGGCTCCACAACTGCATCTTTTCTTGATGTGACCAGATTTTCTAAAGGCTGTAAAATTATCCAATGAGTACACCTATCTTATAAAACACTGAGTCTACTTCTTTCTCTAAAAGGCCATAAAGTACAGCCTTTTATTTCTTGCTTGTAACCAGACTACCTGGAAACTATTACCCACCCCCCGTCTAACTAGAGTTCCTTTCTCATGGATAAATACTCCATACCACTTGCCCCATTCCAGTGAAACATCTAACTTCTTAATTTAAAACTGAACTTTTTTTTTTTATGCTAGTAAGAATTTTCTATTCAGAGAGGTTCCTTCTGTCACCTGCTGCTTCATAAGAACAAGAAAAAAAAGAGGGGGGAGTATTTTTGAGAGAAAAAAAACTTTTTTTCCCTTACTGTTGACTAAGGACAAAAATCAAAATGAAACAGAACTCAAGAACTGTAGCTCCCTGACCAAGGGGATCATTTTCTCACACTTTTACCAAACACAGAACCAAGTATACTGGAACATCGTAAAGATGCTCTGTATATTCCCTTAAGAGAGGTGAATTAACCTATTCCCCAACACCTCATTTTACTCTTCCAAACATCTCATTTTATTGTTATCTGTCTACTTTTAGATAGTTATCAACTTTGGATAGCATTTCTGCAAAAGCACCCCATACATATGTGATTCTTATCTAGATCAACAGCTAACTATATAAAACTACCAAGTCCCATCTAGGCTGATTCACACAATTGCAGGCTCAAGTTGATGTAATTTAGCACTTGAAAAACCTCATTTTAATTATTTCATTATATCTCAATCATTATAAGGACGATATAAAGGAAAAAATAAAAGTTAAGAAAAAGTATAAAGGATCCTTCCATTTTAAGAAGGGGGTGTTTAATTGTTTTTTTTTTTTTTAAAGGATAAAACATAAAGGAAGTAAAACTAATATAAAAATAAGCTAGAATGATTTTGATTTTTTTTTGTCTTTTTCTAGGGCCACACCCTTGGCATATGGAAGTTCCCAGGCTAGGGGTCTAATCCAAGCTGTAGCTGCCGGCCAAAGCCAGAACTACAGCAACATGGGATCTGAGCCGCGTCTACAACCTACATCACAGCTCAAGGCAATGCCGGATCCTTAACCCAACGAGCAAGGCCAGGGATTGAACCCGCAACCTCATGGTTCCTAGTCGGATTTGTTAAGCACTGAGCCACAACAGGAATTGCTAGAATGATTTTTTTTTTAATAATGATATTCTTTGTTTTTTTATAGGACTTAAAGCTTTCTAAATCTCCCCCCACCCCAGGACTTATAGTTTTTGTTATTCTAATTTAAAACAATTCACTAGCCTACCAGTTTCATGAACATTTATTTAATTTTAAATGTTTAATGCAAAACAGAACTAGAAATAAAAAACAAATGAGAACACTTTAACTAGTTACAATTCTCCATTAAATATTTAGAAATGTAACTACTACATACCAAGTTCTCCATTACACATTATAAAATGATGAACAAAGGTTCCTATCATCAAGACATGAACAACATTAAGATAAGTTTGTGATTTTTTTCCCCCTCTTTTTTCTTCTTAGGGTCACGCCTGTGGCATAAGGAAGTTTCCAAGCTAGGGAGTCAGACAGGAGCTGCAGCTGCAGGCTTATGCCACAGCCAGAGCAACACAGGATCCTAGCCACATCTGGAACTATGCCACAGCACGCAGCAATGCCAGAATCTTAACCCACTGAGCAAGGCCTAGGATCAAATCCACATCCTCATGGATACTAGTCATGAGCTACCAGGAACTCCTAATTTTTTTTTTTAAAGTACTATTTAAAAAACAAAAGCAGAGAACACTTATTATCTCCAGAGGGGTTTTGAAATAATACCTACAAAAGGTAAATAAGAGGAATCAGTCTGCTTTGAAGACCCTGACTGAGGTGGTACCTAGGACTGACTGCCAACCATCTGGTATCAAACCAGACAGTCTGGAAGTTAAGGCCTTCATTAAATGTCTAGCATAACTTATTATTGCAGGGATTCAACGGCAGCAGCCACATTCACTTATGTCTCAATTTTCTATACTGCCTGTGTCAACAGTCAGTGGTGTACACAGCTCTGAGAGCCACCTCTCGCTCAGCCTTCCAAATACTGGTTCCGCTATAAGCAGGAAAGAAAAAAAAGAAATGAGAATCAGATGAGGAGGAGAAGAGATAATAAAGAAACTGCTATTCTGATTCTGATAAATTAATTTTGAATCCTTGTTTGTTCGTAGCTCACACTTCTAAAAGATTTTAGCACTCAGAACTTCTTATTCTATTTTTTTAAGTATAGTTGATTTACAACATTGTGTCAATTTTCTCATCCTATTTAGATAAAACTTTTTACTATGTTTAAAACAAAAATATCTCTGCTTCCACAGGAATACAGCACATATGGTCTTTTAACAATTTTGAATTCTTTCTCAGTCTGAAAATAACTGGTAACACCCTTATGTAAGTTGGATACAGTATTTAATCAACAAAAGAGCAAATAACTAAAATTCTTACCCAGTGTTTTCCGACTTCTCTCCACCGCCGTTCTTCGAGTTTGTTCAAACATTGCTTCCAAGTCAAATGTGCGAGCTTTTTTCCCTGAAACAGGAATAAGTAGCAGACTGTGATCTTCTTGAACTAAACTGGCCAAACTTTAGATACATAATAAATACTTACCAATTAACCAAAAACCAGTTAGTCTATCTAATAACATAATATGGCTACAAAAATAAGTATAAAATAACAATGAATAAAGAGTTTCCTCGAGGCTTGGATCTGGCGTGGCTGTGGCAAAGGCCAGCAGCTACAGCTCCGATTAGACCCCGAGCCTGGGAACCTCCATATGCCGCGAGTGCGGCCCTAGAAAAGATAAAAAGACCACAAAAAAAAAAAAAAAGTTTCCTTTCCAGGAAATTCATAATGATAATCTCAACACTAAATAACAATCAGTCGACTTTGCATCATCCTGTAATTCATCTACACCCTACTCCTTGAAACTACAACACTGGTGTGCTAGGTGAAATAGATAATGCTCATACCCTAAGAGTCAAAACCTGTGAATATATTACATTGCATGGGGAACTTTACAAAGGTAATTAAGGTTATGAACTTTATAACTGGGATATTATCCCGGTCAGCCCAATCTAATCATAGGAGCCCTCACAAGCAAAGATGCAGAATAAATAGGGCAGAAGTCTGAGATATCTGAAGCTTGAGAAGGACTACAATTCACCTGAAGATGAAGGGGGCAAGAAGACAAGTAATGCAAGCATCTAAAAGGGCTAAGAGATTCCTACTTGACACCCAGTAAGGAAACAGGAATCTCAGTCCAAAATCACAAGGAACTGACATTCTGACAACCTGAACATGCTTACAAAAATTGGTGAATTTGCTTTTGCTGTCTTAATTTTAATAATAATATCTATTTTGTGTCGGCAAAAATATGGTAAAAATAGCTAACACACTAGCGACTTTGGGATAAATTCAAATCACCTTTCTGAATGGCATTATGACAATATATATCAAAAAGTTTTAAAAGATACATACCCAATTTTTGTTAGTTTTTAATATTTATACTTTTTACAAAAGTAGTCCCTCCTTCAGAAATCTACCTTATGGAAACACATAAAACACCTTTTACAAAAGGAGATAAAAGAGTTACCTATAAAAATGTTTATTTTGGAGTTCCCGTGGTGGCGCAGTGGTTAACGAATCTGACTAGGAACCATGAGGCTGCGGGTTCGATCCCTGCCCTTGCTCAGTGGGTTAAAGATCCGGCATTGCCGTGAGCTGTGGTGTAGGTCGCAGACGCAGCTCGGATCCCGAGTTGCTGTGGCTCTGGCGTAGGCTGGTGGCTACGGCTCCGATTAGACCCCTAGCCTGGGAACCTCCATATGCCGCGAGAGCGGCCCAAGAAATGGCAAAAAGACCAAAATAAATAAATAAATAAATAAAAATTAAAATGTTTATTTTAGTATTATTGATAAAAGTCAGAAAATATGTGGGAGAAAATTAAAAATATTGAGTTCAGTGGGTTAAGAACCTGACTACTATCCATGAGGATGCAGGTTCAATCTCTGGCCTCTATCAGTGGGTTAAGGATCCCATGCTGTCACAAGCTGTGGGATGGGTCACAGATGCAGCTTGGATTCCATGTGGCTATGGTGTAGGCCCGAAGCTGCAGCTACAATTCAACCACTAGCCTGGGAACTTCCATATGCAGCAGATGCAGCCATTAAAAAAAAGCAAAGAAAAAAAAAACTACAAATTATCAGAGTTCTCTTGTGGTGCAGCAGGTTAAGGATCTGGCATTGTCACTCCAATGGCTTGGGTGGCTGCTGTGGCATGGGTTCAATCCCTGACCTGGAAATTTCCCCATGGCTCCAGGGGGCGGGACCCTGAAACAAAAATAAGTACCATAATACCAACTAGGAGACAGTAAATGTGGCTTAAGGCATTACCACAATAAATGAATACGTGAATGAACAAACAAGAAATCAAAGTGAAGATACTCGATTAGGAAAACCTGAACCAAAAAAGATTTACTATTCAACTGTAATTTTAAAAAATACCCAAAACAGATATTTTCTTTGATAACATCACTCAATGGTCTATTTGTTGACAAATGCAGACCACAGTGGTTAGTGCAAAGAGCCAACTCCTTTCATCAACCAACAACGCCCTCCACCGCTTGAGTCACAAAGCAATCTTCCTTTCTCACTAGCCTTCCCGTTACTGTTACCTGGGTTGGTCCCAAGAGACAGGCGGGAGTTAGAAAAAGGGTCAAGAAGACAGCGTCTAGACATTGCAAGATACACACACTACAGCTAAAGTACTTAGGACTGGACGCAGCGGAAGGTGAAGAATACAGGTGACAGCTCGGGGTCCCTCTCTTAACCTGCAGGTCTCTAAACCTCTGCGAAAGGAGAGAGGGTCGTGCCTAGGGCAGACACTCACCGAACCCCGTGAAACCCATGGTGACCGCCAGCTGCGGGTCCGGCCCCGATGTGTCTGAACCTGTCACTAGAACAAGAGGAGAGAAAAAAAGGCCTAGTTAGTGCGATGTCCCCAGGGCACCGGCCCTGCCCGACCCACCGTGCCTGCGCCTGCCTCACTGAACCCACCGTCGCTGGGCCCCGGGCGCTCCATGATCGGACACCCGCTACGCATCCAGCTACAGCCGTAACCCTAACAGCAATTGAACTACCGGTAAACCGGGCAGGAAGTATCGCCTCCAAGCTTCAGCGTCGCCGCCAAGACCAGGAGCGGCGCCTTCCACGAAGGGACAGAGACCTTCTGAGCAGCGCCACTCTAGCGGACCGGAGGAGTATAAGCGCCGCAGAGGTACCTTCCAGTTGAACTTGCTGGAAGGCGAGTATTGCCTGGAGTTTTGGATTTGTTTTTGGGTTGTTGTTGTTGTTGTTGTTGTTCCTTTTCAGGGCCGCATCTGCGGCATATGGAAATTCCCAGGCTAGGAGTCTAATTGGAGCTACAGCTGCCAGCCTAGCCACAGCCACAGCAACGCTGGTTGTCAACCGGATTCAACCCCTAGCCTGGGAATCTCCATATGCTGCCAGTGTGGCCCTAAAAAAAGGCAAAAGCTACTCCTCTTTGGTGCAGGGTATTATAACTTGGGCAAGGCCAGGAATTGAACCCACATCCTCCTGGGTACTAGTGGGATTCTTTGCCACTGTGCCACGACACGCACTCCTGTCTGGGGCTTTTGTTAACACTTTTTGTTTAAGATGTGTTTACTGGGAGTTCCCGTCGTGGCTCAGTGGTTAACAAACCTGACTAGGATCCATGAGGACATGGGTTTGATTCCTGGCCTCCCACAGGGCTTAAGGATCCGGCATTGCTGTGAGCTGTGATGTAGGTCACAGATGCGGCTCAGATCCCTGTAGGCCTGTGGCTACAGCTCCGATTGGACCTCTAGCGTGGGAACGTCCATATGCTGCAGGTGCGGCCCTAAAATGACAAAAAGACAAAAAAGAAAAAAAAGAAGATGTGTTTACTGCCAAGGTGACATTAATCCTCAGAATTCTGAAGAAAAGCCAACAAATCTCCTTCCTTTGTGTTGTGTCCTTATCTAGGAGGAAATGCCCACAGCTCTCCAACTTTAAAGAATGCCTTAAAGAAGAAACTAAATAACTGAAAAGTACTCAGAAACCAAAAAGGTCTGAGTAGCCAAAAGTTGTTAGAAAACGCTCAAAGGCTCATGCTCTTAGCCCAAGCCTCTCTCTTACTATTAACCATGCTTGATAATAAAGCCCATGCCAAGGGTTCCCAAATCACTTTATTTCCATATTCATTATATTTTAACTTCATATTCATTTTAATTTCTTTACAACATGACCCCTTATCTATTCTATGAAGTAATGGCATATTATTTATCTTTATATTTCTGAATTTTATTTTTTTTCTCTTTTTCTAGGACTATATCCATGGCGTATGGAGGTTCCCAGGCTAGGGGTCTAATCAGAGCCAAAGCCGCTGGCCTACACCAGAGCCATAGCTACGCCAGATCCTAGCTGCGTCTGCGACCTACACCTCACGGCAATGCTGGATCCTTAACCCACTGAGAAAGGCCAGGGATTGAACCTGCAACCTCATGGTTCCTAGTCAGATTTGTTAACCACTGAGCCATGACAGAAAACTCCTCAAATAAGTTACTTTTTAATTTCTCATTTTTATGAGATATTAGTAATTATTAATAAAAATTACCATGTGAAATAAAATTCACATTTTATAGCAAGACAAAATTTAAACATAAAAGTTTTTCCCTCCCTTTGGCCTTCTCTCTCCTTTCTACTGTGTATAGTGTGTCTGGATTTTGCAACTACCAAACATCTCCCACTGGAGAAAATGCCTGCTCAACCATAAAGAGCAACATTCTCATAGCATCAACAAGACAAAGGCAATGTTCCTCCTTTATCTTCTAAGGGGCCAAGAGGAGGCTTAGAACTGGATTGTATAAGCTGTCAAGAATAATCATGTACAGCTATTTCAAAAAACATATAACTGTGTTTTGACTTCTAACGAGAGGAATAGTTCTCAGAGCTTTCTGAGATGCTGTTCCTGGGTTATAATCCTCAATTTGGCTCATATTTTCCATTTCTTTTTTTCTTTTCTTTTTTTTATTGTTATTTTCCCAACACAATTTTTTTTCTACCGTACAGCATATGGGGACCCAGTTACGCATACATGTATACATACTTTTTTCTCCCATTGTCATGCTCTGTTGTAGGTATCTCAACGTAGTTCTCAGTGCTACACAGCATTCCATTTCTTTTTTAAATCAACTGATTATTTTTTCACTGACAACCCACACAAAACAAAAGGCCTTTGGAAGTTCTAGTCATGGCTCGGTGGTAACGAACCCAACCAGTATCCATGAGGATCCCTGGCCTCACTCAGTGGGTTAAGGATCTGGCTTTGCCGTGAACTGTGATGTAGGTCACAGATGTGGCTCAGATCCTGCGTGACTGTGGCTGTGGTGTAGGCTGGCATCTACAGCTCTAATTTGACCCCTAGCCTGGGAACTTCCATATGCTCCAGGTGTGGCACTAAAAACCAAAAACTAAACAATAAAAAAAATAAAACTCACTAGCCTATCTTGTACTTTGAATGGATCTTTTATCCATGCAGGATTCTGTAATATCACATATTGGTCCTTTGGCAAATACTGGTTCTCTGAGTTATATGGAACATCCACACATTGACATATCTATCCCATTAACCAATAGAAAAAAATCATGTTAGTATCACCACCTATCATATCAAAAGAATCTTTAGGAGTTCCCGTCGTGGCGCAGTGGTTAACGAATCCGACTAGGAACCGTGAGGTTGCGGGTTCGGTCCCTGCCCTTGCTCAGTGGGTTAAGGATCCGGCGTTGCTATGAGTTGTGGTGTAGGTTGCAGACGTGGCTCGGATCCCGCGTTGCTGTGGCTCTGGCATAGGCCGGTGGCTACGGCTCCGATTCGACCCCTAGCCTGGGAACCTCCACATGCCGCTGGAGCGGCCCAAGAAATAGCAAAAAAAAAAAAAAAAAAAAAAAAAATCTTTACATGTTGGGAAGCTGTCATGCTTAATAAGGTAGTTCATGCAAGTTTTTCAAGATACTAATTTTCTCTTTAACCTCTATAATTTGCATTAGCAACAAGTACAGTGAGTTGTTCTCCTTGAAGTGACAAACTCATTTCACCCATTTTTTTTTCTGTCTTTTGTCTTTTTAGGGCCGCACCCAAGGCATATGGAGGTTCCCAGGCTAGGGGTCTAATCGGAGCAACAGCTGCCAGCCTATGCCACAGCCCCGGCAACACCAAATCCGAGCCACGTCTGCAACCTACACTACAGCTCAGGGCAGTGCCAGATCCTTAGCAAGGCCAGGGATCAAACCTGCAACCTCATGGTTCCTAGTCAGATTCGTTTCTGCTGCACCACAATGGGAACTCCTCATTTTACTCATTTTTGAGGAAATGTCTGCAAATACTTGAGTCTGAATAACAGGATTTTATGAGTCAAGCTTTCAATAAAAATGGTTTCCCATGGAAAAAAAGCTGGCAACTCTACTGTACAAGTAATTTTTTTTGAGACAAACACACTTGCATTATGAGTACTTCTTTTTTTATTTTTATTTTTTGGCTTTTTGCTTTTTCTAGGGCGCTCTTGCGGCATACAGAGGTTCTCAGGCTAGGGATCTAATCGGAGCTGCAGCCGCCGGCCTACGCCACAGCCACAGCCACAGCAATGCAGGATCCGAGCCATGTCTGTGACCTACACCACAGCTCATAGCAACACCGGATCCTTAACCCACTGAGCAAGGCCATCAAACCTGCAACCTCATGGTTCCTAGTCGGATTCGTTAACTGCTGTGCCACGATGGGAACTCCGCATTATGAGTACTTCTTATTTTGTTACACAGTGTATTCAAAAGACATGTACTCAGGAATCAAGAAAAGAAAATTAATAACATTGTGACTTTATTAAGAACATTTTAAAAGAAATTTGTTTGTTTACAGTGGGTGTGTTACAATAAAGAATACAGTGACTAGTACAACAGTTTGCTTATCACTGCCTTGATCTATGCTGAGGTCCTAGCAATTTAAATCACTACTGCTTTTGCATTATCAGTGCAAATTTCAACAGAGTGAAAAAGACCAATAATTTTGTAGTATTAGTGTGGAAATAGTTTTGATCTCATGTATAACTTTAAAGGAGTCTGTGGGATACACTTTGAGAAATGCTGCTCAAGTAGCTTCCTAGGTTTCTACCCTTAGGTATTTAAGGTTTTCAAAAATTTCTTTATCAGAATGGAAATTCCATGAAGATGGGGACTATGTTTTGTGCCAGATGCTACTCTCACTAGCATCTGACACTTAATAATGGCCAACAGTTATTGGGTGTGTAATATATACTATATACTGTTATGATTGCTTTATGAGAATTATTTGGCCATCAGAAAAACCTATGAAGCGACAGGTGCTATATTATCCACTTAACAGATGGGGAATTTGAAGTACCTGGAGACTAAGTAACATGAGCAAGATTACATTATTAGGAGTTCCCATCGTGGCTCACTGGTTAATGAACCTGACTAGTATCCATGAGGACTCAGGTTGGATCCCTGACCTGGCTCAGTGGGCTAAGGATCCGGCATTGCTGTGAGCTGTGGTGTATGCTGGCAGCTACAGCTCCAGTTCGATCCATAACCTGGGAAACTCCTTATGCTGCTGGTGCGACCCTAAAAGGACAAAAAAACAAACAAAATTGTGGAGTCAGGATTTGAACCTAGACATTCTAATTCTGAACTCATTTGCTTAATGCTATACTATTCTGCCTCTCAAATATTTGATTCATGAATACATCCACTTCATTTTCTCCAAGAAAATAGAATTTCCCTGGCACACTTAACGTTTTCATTATGAAAATGTTTCATGCAAACAAAACCAGAAAGAAAAAAAATTTTAAAGTAGAAGTCCCCACTGGTGCATAACTGCCTCTATCTTTTATCAAAAACAAATACTTTCTCTTATGATTTTTCTGTAATGACCATGGTTATTTACTTCCATTCATTGATTATATCCATTTTCCACTTTATTTTTTATCTCCAGCACTTTGTAGTTTAAAATTTTGTATATCTACACTGGAATCTTCTCAACAAATGGTGCTGGAACAGCTGGACAGCCACAGACAAATGATGAATCTAGACATAAACTTTATACCTTTCACAAAAATTGAGTCAAAATGGATCACAGATCTAAATGTAAAAATGAACACTATATAGGTTAAGGATGCAGCGTTGCCATGAGCTATGGTGTAGGTTGCAGACTCCGCTTAGATCTGGCATTGCTATGGCTGTGCATAGGCCAGTGGCTACAGCCCTGATTTGATTCCTAGCCTGGGAACCTCCATATGCTATGAGCTCAGCCCTAAAAAGACTAAATAAATAAATAAATAAGCTATAAAACTCCTAGAAGATAACACAGGAGAAACCTATGTGATTTTGGATAAGGTGTACCTAAATAAATAAATGGCATACGGAAGTTCCCAGGCCAGAGATTGAATCCGAGCCACAACTTTAGCCTACACCACAGCTGCAGCAATGCAGGATCCTTAACCCACTGCACCAGCCAGGGATCAAACCCATGCCACCACAAAGACAACACTGGATTTTTAACTCACTGTGCCACAGCAGGAACTCTGAGATGGCTTTTTATTTTATTTTATTTTTTAGGGCTGCACCTGCAGCATATGAAAGTTCCTAGGCAGCTGCAACTGCTGGCCTGCACCATAGCCACAGCAATGCAGGATCTGAGCTGCATCTGCGACCTACACCACAGCTTGTGGCAATGCCGGATCCTTAACCCACTGAGCAAGGCCCAGAGATCGAACCCACATCCTCATGGATACTAATTGGGTTCATAATCCACTGAGCTGCAACAGGAACTCCTGAGATGACTTTTTAGATACAACATCAAAGGCATGATTCATGAAAGAAATAATTGATATGCTGGACTTCATTAAAATTAGAAAAGTTTACTCTTTGAAAGACAATATCAAGAAGATGAGAAGACATGCCACAGACTGGGAGAAAATATTTGCAAAAGACACATCTGGTGAAGGACTGTAATCCAAAATATACAAAGAACACTTAAAGCCCAACAATGAGAAAACAATCTGTTTAGAAATGGGTGAAAGCAGATACCTCAAAAAAAGATGATATATAGATGGAAATTAGGCATGTGAAAAAATGCTCCATTTCATATGTCAATAGGGAAATGCAAATTAAAATGACAGTGAGATACCACTGCATACCTATTAGCAGGGCCAAAATCTGGAACATTGACAACACCAAATGCTGGTGAGGATTTGCAGGAATAAGAACTCTCATTTATTGCTAATGCAACTGCAAAGTGGTACAGCTGTTTTGGAAGATACTTTGGCAGTTTCTTACAAGATTTAACAGACACTTAACCATGTGATCCATCAATTGTGCTCTTTAATATTTGCCCAAAGGAGTTGAAAACTTGAGACAATACAAAAACCTGCACATAGATATCTATAGCAGCTTTATTCATAACTGCTAAAACTTGGAGGCAATAAAGACATCCTTTCATAGGTAAATGGTAAGTAAACTGTGGTATATTTGGACTATGAAATATTCAGCGCTAAAAAGAAATGTTATTAATTCGCAAAAAGACATGGAGAAACCTTAAATGTATATTGCTAAATGAGAGAAGCCAATCTGAAAAGGCTACATACCATATAATTCCAACTACCTGACATTTTGGAAAAAGCACAACTATGGAGATAATTAAAATGCTGGTTGTTGGCACTAGTTGGGGGGAATGAATAGGCAGAGCACAAGTGAATTTAAGAGAAGTGAAATTTCTCTGTATGACACCATAATGATACATGGCATTATGCATTGTCCTAACACATAGAATGTTCAACACCATGAGTGAACCCTATGTAAATTATGGACTTTGGGTGGTTACGATGTATCAGTATAGGTTCATCAGTTGTAAAAAACACATCACTCTGGAGGGGGCTGTTGATCATTGGGGAGGCAGGGGATATATAAGAAATTTCTGCACCTTCCTCTCAATTTTTCTGTGAATTTTAAACTTCCCTAAAAATTAAAACCTTAATAAAAAATGTGTGTATTGTCTCAAGCCCTCATCTGCAAATCCTTGATTACTGAGAGTTGAAATAGTTACTTATAAAGCATGAAGTATGGACTACATCATAAGCTGTATTCCAAAAGTTCTACTCTACTGCCTAAGGCCTGCTTATCTGTACTCAGAAAAGAGACGATGGCATTAACAGTAACTTATTTTGCTAAAGACACAATTAACTAGCCTTATTGGTGGAAAATAGAAAGAAATGAAGGTGGAAAGGTTTTGGAGGCCGTGTTAATAAATTTTCATCCAAGAGCAAAGGAAATGATATTCTTTTTGATGATTATTGTTTAGAGTGTACAGACAGAGCATTGTTTGAGATAGGAGACTAAGGTGCTGGTGGGGCCAATGAGTAAATTTATGCAAATATCTTCATTCAGCAACATTTATTAGGACTATACATGGTTTTGCTAAAATTAAGAAATATGGAGTTCCCGTTGTGGCTCAGTAGTTAATGAATCCGACTAGGAACCATGAGGTTTTGGGTTCAATCCCTGACCTTGCTCAGTGGGTTAAGGATCCGGTATTGCAGTGAGCTGTGGTGTAGGCTGGCAGCTACAGCTCCAATTCAACCCCTAGCCTGGGAACTTCCATGTGCCGTGAGTGTGGCCCTAAAAATACAAAAAAAAAAAAAGTAACTTATTTGAAAGGATAAGCCTAATCCTTATTAATAGACATAATACATATTTCATGAAAAATCACCATAGTTTCTAAAAGTAAACCATTAGCAAGAAGAATAGCATTTATGTATTTGCAGATCTCTTAAATGTTTGGCTGAATAAGAGGTAGCTAAATTCTCATATCTGTTGTTGTGATGTGTTATTTAGTTGAAATATATGCAGGAAAGGGGCCAACGACAGTTATGTAGTAGGAAAGGGAGTATTTTAATAACTTTTTAGACACTTGTGAATAGTCTTCTATGATAGCATACCAAAACTTAATGGTAGTTTTGTAAAGGCCTTTTCTCATGTAGAATTTGAAACCATCAGTGAAATTTTTTTTTGAACTTTGTCAAATTAAAATTCACTAGTCTATGTTGTTCCCATTGTGGCTCAGAGGGTTATGAACCCCTAGTATCCATGAGGATGTGGGTTCCACCCCTTAGCCATATGCTGCAGATGCAGCCCTAAAAGGACAAAAGACAAAAAAAAAAAAAAATTCAGTTTCTGGAAGAGTGGGTGATCTGCTGGGTAGCTTACTTTATACCAGGCGCTCTACTATGGGCCCTGGATGAAACAGTGAATTTGACCATCTACTTCCTCTCTGTAGTGGGAAATAAGCAAGGCAACAGCTCTGTGCACCCATTGAATATGTCCATAAACATATTTTTTTCACAATAATGACACAAAGTGAAAAGGTAGCAACACACATAAAGGAAGCTTGATTGAGGGTTTTTTTTTTCTTTTAATTATTGTTGATTTACAATGTTGTGCCAACTTCTGCTGTACAGATTAAGTTTTTTCTTTTTTGACCACCCCTTGGCATAAGGCGTTCTCCAGCCAGGGATCAGATCCAAGCCATAGTAGCAACCTGTGGCAAGGCTGGATCCTTAGCCTCCTGTGCTAGGCTATGATCCAACCTGCTTCCCAGGCTCCAGAGACACCTAAATCTCCTTGCTCCACAGCGGGAACTTCCAGATTATTTTAATTTACACCAGAGCCCGTGAGAAAGGTAGTGAAAATTTGGTTTACATGCAAATTGTTTCTGACCAAGAGTTACCAATTCCTATCCACTTTCAAGAAGTTATTTGGAAAAACAAACTGACGCGCCTACTCTTATACAGCTGTAGGCATGGGATTCCCATCCGCGAAGCTCGAGAAACCCGAGCGCAAAGGTCCTAGCGCGCGCTAAACCCACCAGAACCAGGGCAGCTTGCGCAGAACCCACATTAACCGACTCCCACCTACTCAGCGCCTAGCCGCCCCCTTCCTCTCTACCCTCCCACCCCCCCCCTCCTTCCCAGTCCCTCCCCTTCCCCTTTCCTCCCTCCCTCCCTGCAGGACCCCCCCCCCCCACTCCCCGATTTCCCGGCTTCTTCCCGAACCCAATCATCCAGCCAGCTAGCTCGAACGCGCCTCCCGCTCGCTAGCCCCACCCCTAACATCCAGCCCAGTCTAACAGCTTCCTCTTCCCAGCTCCGAAATGCTGTGTTCAAATCCCTCCCCGGATGAACCGGAAGTGCGTCATGCACTGGCGCCTGGGCGCTCGTTTGGCGCGCGCGCCGTAAGCTTTGGGGCTCAATTAGCGTCTTGGGTTTTCTCTTATTTCTCCTTGCTTTTTGACTTTCTCCGGACGCTGGTGTCTCGGATTTTCGAGATGCCGTCTTCATTGCTGGGGTCGACGATGCCGGCCTCAACGTCGGCCTCAGCCCTGCAGGAAGCTTTGGAAAATGCCGGGCGGCTCATCGACCGTCAATTGCAAGAAGACCGCATGTACCCGGACCTTTCTGAGCTTCTCATGGTGCCTGCCCCAAGTGAGTGATCGATGCCCATATGGTGACTAGTTTCTCGGCCTAAAAGATTCTCGCCTGCCTCTCTAAGTAGGTCCTTATCCCCGAGGTGAATCGGCGAAGACATTCAGAGATTTGGGACGCTGTTTACTGCATTTTTGGAGGGCGGAGAAGAGCCCATTTTCAGTTTTTTGCTCACTTTCTTCATGTAGGTACTTAAGAGGATAGGAGTGAAGAGCATGCCCCCATTTGGAGCAGAAAGAGGTGGTCTCTAACCTTAATGAGCCTCTCATTGCCTTCAGGTGTTTATCATTAAGACTACATGAGGAGTATCACCTGATCTGAGTCTTAATTAATTAATTCCTCCTATTATTATTAGAGTAGAACTGAAGAACAGGAAGTTAATTTGGAAATTTACTGTGTTCGCTTAAAGATATGTTTTGTTCTGTGTGGAGTTAGTATAATGTGAAGTGCTGGAAGGTGTAAAAAAGAACTACCAGCGGGATAATGGAAGCGATAGGGCAGATCAGCAGTGATGATGGATGAGCAGGGTTGGCACATTTTGTGCCAACAAAAAGGAGATGTCTGTAAAATACTTCGATTAACGATTTTAAGTTAAGGCCAGGGCATATGGAACTATATAAGTTGCTAAGGAAAAAGTCACCACTTTGTGACCTGGAAATTGGAGTAGAGAAGAGTAAGCTGAAGATTTTTGGTAAGCAAGAACCAATATATTCTAACTAGGATGATCTGTGCAGTGTAAACCTAGAAGGCACCACTGAGGATTTATAAAAATTCACTAATTGAGTAGACTTATAATCAGAAAAAAGAAACAAAGCAGATAGTGTTTCTTCCCAACAGCTACTTACCCTAGGCTTGTCTGGTAAGAACTGAGTAACCTATTAGCAACTCTCATCTTGAACAGCACTACTCCTTTTGACTGCCCTAAGTCTTAAAGCAAGATGTAAAAAGAGTCCATACACTGTGGTCCTCTCATCGTATCTGACCCCAGTCCTGCCTATCCTCTCCACCTTTACACACCCTGCCTCTTCAACTGAATCTCCTTTCTATTTGGAGAGTATTCTCATCCTCTTTTCCAGTCATACTGAATTTAACATGCTTTCCGTAAGAAACCGCCTTTTCAGGATTTTCTTTTACATGTACCGTTCCATCATTTCTAGAATGTTCTTTGCCTGACAATTCTTCCAGACTGCAACATCACTTTCTCAAGTATGTGGGTTCAGCTGAAGTATCAGCCTGTTCCACCCAAAGAAGCACACTTTGTGAGAAATAATGGAAAGGAGCCTGAACTATTTGAACCATTCTGTATGAATTCATGGCATGATAAGTAAAGAAAATATAAGACCTGGACCGTTTAAGGAAGGGGAAACAAGTCACTTTCTCTGTAAAGTCTTTCTTAACTGTTTATATCCTCAACAGTTATTAATTCCATCCTCTGTGTTTCCATTCCTGATGAACATTTGCAGTGTTCTATTAAAATTATATTTCAAGATTAAATGGGGAGTTCCTGTCATGGCTCAGCGGTAACAAACCCCATTAAGTATCTATGAGGATGTGGGTTCTATCCATGGCCTCACTCAGTGGGTTGGGAATCCATTGTTGCCCTGAGCTATGGTGTAGGATGCAGATTTGGCTCAGATCCAAAGTTGCTGTGGCTGTGGTGTAGGGTGGCAGCTGTAGCTCCAATTGGACCTACTTACATATGGCACAGGTGCGGCCCTAAAAAAAAAAAGGATTGAATGGGATGTCTATGATTTGCTTCCGAAAATACATTAGGAAAGGAGTGGATAATGATTGATATAAATGAAACATGGTTGGGCATGTTACCAGAAATTTTTGAAGCTGGGTAATCAATACATAGGGACTGATTGCATTTTTCTCTAGTTGTATATATCTTTTAAAATTTTCATGATACATTTTGAAATTGTTCTATATGTCAGTTTCTCCCAACATCTTTGAATTTTAGGGAGCCTGAAAAGGTGCCTGGGATAAATAGGTCATCAGATTTGAAACACACTGTTCAGGACTAAGAAGGACAGACTGAATAGACCAGCCTGGCCCTGCCCTTAGTGTCTGGCATTGGAGCAAGACAAAAGTTGCCAGTTGAGAACACTTTATAATGCAGTCTGGTCCTTCCCCTTCCAGCCCCTGATAAAATGTTGCTCATACAATGTTGCTCATACGGTATTAGAGACATACCTTATTTTGTTGTGCTTTGCTGTATTGCACTTTATAGATACTGTGTTTTTTACAAATTAAAGGCTTGTGGCAACCTTGCCTTGTCAGATGATGGTTAGCATTTTTTAGCAATAAAGTATTTTTTATTTTTATGTCTTTTTTTAAGAGCCCTCTTCAGCATATGGAAGTTCCCAGGCTATGAGTCGAATCGAAGCTGTAGCTGCCAGCCTTCACCACAGCCATAGGATAGCAATGCCAGATCTGAGCCAAGTCTGTGATCACCACAGCTCACGGCAACACCGGATCTTTAACCCTCTGAGCGAGGCCAGGGATCAAACCTGCATCTTCATGGATACTAGTCAGGTTTTTTACTGCTGAGCCAAAATCGGAACTCCAATAAAGTATTTTTTTAAATTAAGGTGTACACATTGTTTTTTCAGACTTAAGACTTAGACTATAACGTAAACATAACTTACATGCACTGGAAAACCAAAGAATTCATGTAACTCTCCTTATGGAGGTGTTTATTTTATTGCAGTGGTCTAGAACCAAACCCATAATATCTCTCAGCTATGCCTGTATTTGTGTGTTGATGGGGGTGGAATACATAATGGAAAAAGGGATGGATTGTTTTATTCTTTAAATTTTTCTATTTATTTATTTATTTAGTCTTTTCTGTTCTAGGGCTGCACCGTGGCATATGGAAGTTCCCAGGTTAGGGGTTGAATTGGAGCTGTAGCCGCCAGCACACACCACAGCCACAACAATGAGGAATCCCAGCAGAGTCTGCGACCTACACCACAGCTCACAGCAACGCGGGATCCTTAAACCACTGAGCAAGGCTAGGGATCGAACCTGCATCTTCATGGATGCTAGTCAAATTCGTTTAGGAGCCACGACGGGAACTTCTAAATTTTTCTAATTTTTTTTGGTTTGTTTTTTGTCTTTTTAGGGCCGTACTAGTGGCGTATGGAGGTTCCCAGGCCAGGGGTTGAATCAGAGCTACAGCTGCAGGCCTACCCCACAGCCACAGCAATGTGGGATCTGAGCCATGCCTTTGATCTACACCATAGCTCACGGCAACACAGGATCCTTGACCTACTGAATGAGGCCAGAAATCAAATCCACATCCTCAGGGTTCCTAGTCAGGTTTGTTAACCACTGAGCCATGAAGGAAACTCCCTAAATTTATCTAATTTTTAAATGAGAAAGGTAATAGCTGTTCTTTGCACAATCAATATTTTATTTGTCCACAGTTGTTTTATCTGAGGATAACAAAGCAGGGCTTTTTTTTTCTTTCCTTCTTTTTTTATTTTTATTTATTTATTTTTTTGTCTTTTTGCTATTTCTTTGGGCCGCTCCCACGGCATATGGAGATTCCCAGGCTGGGGGTCGAATCGGAGCTGTAGCCGCCAGCCTACGCCAGAGCCACAGCAAGCCGCCAGCCTACGCCAGAGCCACAGCAACTCGGGATCCGAGCCACGTCTGCAACCTACACCACAGCTCACGGCAGCGCCGGATCCCCAACCCACTGAGCAAGGCCAGGGACCAAACCCGCAACCTCATGGTTCCTAGTTGGATTCGTTAACCACTGCGCCACGATGGGAACTCCTTTTTTTAAAGCCACACCTGCAGCATGGGGAAGTTCCCAGGACAGGGCTCAAACCTGTGGTCCAGCAATGACCTGAACCACAGCAGTGACAATGCCACACTAGGCTACCAGGAACTCCACAAAGCAATTTTATAAATTTTTTTTTCCATTTCATACTAGTAAAATAATAGGAAATACTAAATTACTGAACTAAACATTTCTTATGGAGTCTTTGTGAAAGAAAACCTTCTGTTCAGTGCTGAAACCAATAGTTGCCCCCCATCTTAATACTGGAAATTTCTCAAGTCTCCTTTACGTCGGGTCAGATCTACTTTATTCGCTCTGTACCTTTAGAACCACCAGATGCACTTTCTTTTTTTTTTAGATTGCAGTACTTCTGTATGACCATTTGATACCCCATACATTGTTATTTTAAATAAATTTTTTTTCCATTTTATTTTTTGTAGATAATCCTACTGTTTCTGGCATGTCAGATATGGATTATCCTCTACAAGGACCTGGTTTGCTTTCAGTACCCAACCTTCCAGAGATCAGTTCCATCCGAAGAGTTCCTCTCCCACCTGAGCTTGTTGAACAGTTTGGACGTATCCTATTATTTTTTATTTAACACTTTGAAAAATTTAAAAATTGATATTTTTGTTATAATTCTTGTTTTGTGTTTAGTTAGTGTATTGCATGTAAGTTCATATAAAGGATTTATTTAAAATATATTTAAGTATGTGTGTGATTTGCCCTGTGCTTGGAAAATTTCATGTAAATTTGAATGTTAAAAATTGAGTCACATTTGGAGTTCCCGTCACGGCTCAGTAGTTAATGAATTCAACTAGGAACCATGAGGTTGTGGGTTCGATCCCTGGCCTCGCTCAGTGAGTTAAGGATCCTGTGTTGCCGTGAGCTGTGGTGTAGGTTGCAGACGCAGATCCTGTGTTGCTGCATCTCTGGCATAGGCCGCCAGCCTACAGCTCCAACTGGACCCCTAGCCTGAGAATCTCCATATGCTGCAGGTGCGGCCCTAGGAAAGGCAAAAAGACCCCCCCCCCCAAAAAAAGGTTGAGTCACATTTAATTGGGGACCTTGAGGACAATGAATTGTTTACAAGAAACTCTGCCTCAAATACTACTTTACAATTAAGTGCTATACACGGAAGTTTTTACTACCCCACTTCTTCAATTCAAATACCCATGGTTTTTGTTTTTATTGTTTCCTATATATTGATATTTTAAAACTGTTATGTGGTTCTGAAAATGTTTAGAACAAACAACAACTGCCAGGCACCCCCCCCCCCCCCCCGCAAAAAAAAGGTTTTGGTATGTTTTTTCACTTACTAGTATCTTATTTTTTCTTTTGTTGTTACAGCAAGTTTTTTTTTAATGATTTTTATTTTTTCTGTCATAGCTGGTTTACTGTGTTGTCAGCTTCTACTGTACAGCAAGGTGGCCCAGTCATATACCTTCTTTTTCTCACATTACCATGTTCCATCATAAGTGACTAGATATGGTTTCCAGTGCTATATAGCAGTACTTACTAGTATCTTAGGATTGAAGTTTATTTTACTTTATTTTTTTTTTGTCTTTTGTCTTTTTAGGGCTGCATTCACGGCTTTTGGAGGTTCCCAGCCTAGGGGTTGAAAAGGAGATGTAGCTGCCGGCCTATGCCACAGCCACAGCAATGCAGGATCCTAGCTACATTTGTGACCTACACCACAGCTCACAGCGACGCCAGATCCTTAACCCCCTAAGCGAGACCGGGGATTGAACCCAAATCCTCATGGATGCTAGTAGGGTTCATTAACCACTGAGCCACGATGGGAACTCGTGAACTGAAGTTGATAAGCAATTGCATTTCTAAGGATCGCAATAAGAATCTGTATCTAAAGTTGTAGGAAACTGAAATACTAATGGCATCTTCATCAACTGAGTAGTTACATAAAAATTTTAAAGTATGTTAATTTAGTGTGAAAAGGTTTCGTATTTATATATAGTGAGATTTACAAAGAAGTGAAAAATTAAGGAAAATGCTTATTTATCAAATAAATAGAAAAACCAGTAAAATCTGATGGATTTTTTTTTCCCTGTAATTTTTACTGTTCATGAGACTTTGTAAAGTGGTGCTGTTAAATATATAATAGCCTGGGAACTTCCATGTGCCACAGATGTGGCCCTAAACAGCTAAAAATGAATAAATAAATAGGAGTTCCCGTCATGGCGCAGTGGTTAACGAATCTGACTAGGAACCATGAGGTTGCGGGTTCGGTCCCTGCCCTTGCTCAGTGGGTTAACAATCCGGCGTTGCCGTGAGCTGTGGTATAGGTTGCAGACGCGGCTCGGATCCCGCGTTGCTGTGGCTCTGGCGTAGGCCGGTGGCTACAGCTCCGATTCGACCCCTAGCCTGGGAACCTCCATATGCTGCGGGAGCGGCCCAAGAAATAGCAACAACAACAACAACAAAAAAGACAAAAGACAAAAAAATAAATAAATAAATAAATAGGTAATGCACCTTTCTTATAGTCTACCCTTGCTTAGTTTCTTAATAGTCTTTAATCTGGTAATACTATACAAGAGACATTTCCTTTAAAGGAAGTTATTCTTTCACAATTGCTTCATTGTCTTATAATTACATAAATAATTGTTTGTTTTGCAATTTGTATGAGGCTTGTAGGTTGTCACAGCTGCAGCAATCCCAGATCCTTAACCCACTGCTCTGGGATTGAAATGGCACCTCCACAGAGGCAAGCTGGATTATGAACCCACTGCACCACAGTGGGAATTCCTAATCACTCTTGCTCTTATATAATTATAAAAGCTGTTTATATAACTCTTATAAACAGTTTTTTAACGTCCAAGTTCAATGGTATAATTCAGAACCAATTTTGTTAAGTTAGTAATTGTAAAAACATTACATTTGTTCTTCAGAGTACATTTTAAATGGTCAGATAGCATTATTTATATATTTATTTTTCTTTTCAGGGCCGCACCTGTGGCATATGGAAGTTCCCAGGCTAGGTGTTGAATCAGAGCTGCAGCTGCTGGCTTATACCACAGCAACACCAGATCCAAGCTGCAACTGCAACCTAAGCCACAACCTTGCTTGTGGCAACACCGGATCCTTTAACCTCATGAGCCAGCCTAGGGGATTGAATCGCCTTCTCATGGATACTAGTTGGATTCTTTTTTTTTTTTTCTTTTTTGTCTTTTGTCCTTTTAGGGCCACACCCACAGCATGTGGAGGTTCCCGGGCAAGGGGTCTATTTGGAATTATAGCTGGCCTACACCACAGCCACAGCAACTCCAGATCTAAGCTGCGTCTGCTACCTACACCATAGCTCACGGCAACACTGGATCCTTAACCCACTGAGCGAGGCCAGGGATTGAACCTACAACCTCATGGTTCCTAGTCAGGTTTGTTTCCTCTGCACCACAACGGGAACTCCACTAGTTGGATTCTTAACCAGCTGAGCCACAACAGGAACTCCTAGATATCATTGTTTAGAAATTAGAAATTATAAGTGTTTCAGTCATACATTATGGTTTTCATTAAGCTCGTTGCAAGTGGATATTTCATTTGCTCTTTCTATTGAAGATAGATAAAATCATACATTTTGTTTATTTATTTATGTATATATTTGTCTTTTTAGGGCCACACCCATGACATTTGGAGATTTCCAGGCTAGAGGTTGAATCAGCTACAGCCGCCAGGCTATGCACAGCCACAGCAATGCCAGATCTGAGCTACATCTGCAACCTACACCACAGCTCACAGCAACACCAGATCCTTAACCTACTGAGCGAGGCTAGGGAGCGAATCCTCATCCTCATGAATACTAGTCGGATTCATTATCTCTAAGCTACATTGGGAACTCCATTAGTCATGCATTTTATTTATTTATTTATTTATTTTTGTTGTTGTTGTGGTTTTTGTTGTTTTTGCTATTTCTTGGGCCACTCCCGTGGCATATGGAGGTTCCCAGGCTAGGGGTCTAATCGGAGCTGTAGCCACCGGCCTACGCCAGAGCCACAGCAACGCGGGATCCGAGCCGGGTCTGCGACCTACACCACAGCTAACAGCAACGCCGGATCATTAACCCATTGAGCAAGGGCAGGGACCGAACCCGCAACCTCATGGTTCCTAGTCGGATTCGTTAACCACTGCGCCACGACGGGAACTCCGTTTTATTTTTGGTTTGTTTTTTGTTTTTGTTGTTGTTGTTGTTGTTGCTATTTCTTAGTCATGCATTTTAAATCAAAATCTTTTGAAATAAGTTTAAGCGAGATGAGATTGAAATCTTTTTACCTTACATCCACCCTACCTCAGATATGCAGTGTAACTGCATGATGGGCGTGTTCCCTCCTATTAGTAGAGCTTGGCTCACAATTGACAGTGACATATTCATGTGGAACTATGAAGATGGGTATGTATTTATGGCTGGTTTGCTTTAATATCATTAGAATTTAGATTATCTTTATTGGAACTACTGTTCTACTTGTTAAAAGCTAACTGGTTTATCTTTCTTTCCTGTAGCATCCGGGTTGGTGCTTCTCAGTATACATACCAACCTGGGGATAGGGTTAAAATGTGGATCATGCTGTAATCATTCTTAGTGAGGCTCAAGAGTCTGCATTTATAACAAGCTCTCAGGTGATACTGTGGATCTGGGTATGACTCTGAATAGCAGGAGTTTTATTTCCTAAGCTCTCCTGTAATAGTCTATCAGTAATTCCTTGAGAGATGGTTTGACATTTTTAAAGGCCCCCGTTTTCTTTGAAGTTCTGTGTAGTGGTAGGCTGTAAATTTATTCAAGTATTTTAACAGTTTTGTTGTTATTCTTTTTTTTTTTTTTTGTCTTTCTGCCATTTCTTGGGCCACTCCCGTGGCATATGGAGGTTCCCAGGCTAGGGGTCGAATTGGAGCTGTAGCTGCTGGCCTACACCAGAGCTACAGCAACTCGGGATCCGAGCCGCGTCTGCGACCTATACCACCACAGCTCACGGCAGCGCCAGATCCTTAACCCACTGAGCAAGGCCAGGGATCGAACTCACAACCTCATGGTTCCCAGTCAGATTCGTTAACCACTGCGCCACTACAGGAACTCCTGTTATTCTTTTTGTTTATTCTTATTTTGTTGTTACTCTTATTGAAGTATTTTAACAGTTTTATTGTAAGTATTATGTAACAGTTATTGTTGGCTTGACCTTGTATAAATTAAATGTATATAATAGAGTCTTGAGTGAAGGCCCCAAGGCATTCTTGCTTAATTAGTTTATAGATTTGATTAACTTCCTATTGGCTCTTTGGAATTTTTTTTTTTTTTTTTGGTCTTTTTGCCTTTTCTAAGGCCGCTCCCGCAGCATATGGAGGTTCCCAGGCTAGGGATCTAATCAGAGCTGTAGCTGCCGGCCTATGCCAGAGCCACAGCAACGCAGGATCCAAGCTCACGGCAACACCAGATCCTCAACTCACTGAGCAAGGCCAGGGATCGAACCCGCAACCTCATGATTCCTAGTCGGATTCGTTAACCACTGAGCCACCATGGGAACTCTGGAAAAATTTTTCTCTTTCATCTCTCCATCATGGTATTAGGTGAGATATGAGATAAGCAGAGGAAGGCCCATATGTATAGTTAAGATGTTATTCTTGCTCCTAAGGAATTAACGAACTTGTTAGGAACACACAAATACACACACATGCACACACACACACACACAGTGTCACTGAATCAAAATTGACATCAAATGAGAACTTGTAGCTTAAATGAAACCATTTTTGTTTGCTGATCTTTTTTTTACTTATTATTCTTTTTTATTAAAGTACAGTTGATTTGCCGTGTTGTGCCAATTTCTGCTGTACAGCAAAGTGACTTAGTCTTACATGTATATCTATATACCTATGTATATATATTCTTTTTTATATTATTTTCCATCAAGGTCTATCCCAGGAGATTGGATATAGTTCCCTGTGCTATTCAGTAGGATTGTATTATTATTATTATTTTTGGCTGCACCCACAGCTACAGCAATGCCAGATCTTTAACTCACTGTGCCACAAGGGAACTTCTGTGTTGATTTTTTCTTCTAATCAGAACTTTTCATAGCTATTTTTATTGTTGAAATGCCATACGGTCATAATAGCAGTAATAGATGGTTGTGATTGTTCTTCATGTACCATGAATGTTGCCACAGTTTGTTAATATTGTACATAATATATTCATTTTTATTCTTTTTTTTTTGGTCTTTTTGCCTTTTCTAGGGCCGCTTCCTGCGGCATATGGAGGTTCCCAGGCTAGGGGTCTAATCGAAGCTGTAACTGTCAGCCTGTACCACAGCCACAGCAACTCGGGATCGGAGCCGCATCTTCGACCTACACCACAGCTCACAGCAACGCTGGATCCTTAACCCATTGAGCGAGGCCAGGGATCGAACCCGTAACCTCATGGTTCCTAGTTGGATTTGTTAACCACGGCACCACAATGGGAACGCCTTCATTTTTATTCTTAATAATTATGCATGTCCATTATCTTTTTTATGAGAGCCTACACTATATTGATCATAATTGTTTTAAATTACCTGTCTGTTAGTTTGGACATCTATCTCATAGCTAAATCTGTTTCCGTTGACTGCTTTGTTTCTTGACATTGGGGTACTTTTTTGCTTGCTTTTTTGCTCATGCTTTGTTATTCAAAGCCAGACATCACATGTAGGACAGAGGATACTGCAGTAAATAGCCTTTATCCTTAAAAGTGGGCATGTCTCTTCCTTTGCTAGGGCCTAACAGGTGGGCCTTTTTTGTGGGGAGGAGTTGACTTTTTCCAAGTCAGGACTTAAGCTGAGTTTATTTTTATTGTGGCAGTGGTTACTATCAGTGGACCACAGGTTTCAAATTCCTTTAGACCTTGCACTTGGGATACAAGTTTGGATCCTTGAGACTTTCTCTCAGTGTTCCTATTCCTGCCTCTGACCCAGCAGTAGATTGCTGTTACTTGAGACTTACAACCTGGTGGAGGATGTTTGGAATAAGAACCAGCATTCTCCCTTTTCTTGGTTTATGCTTAGCCTTCGGCAAGCCTGTATGCTTGGGTCTTGGAACTGAAACAGTTTTATTTGCTGGTTCATTATATTTTGTGGTCTTAAAGACTATTTTAAGATACAACTTTTTCTTTATGTATAACATGTTTTTCTTCAACTGTTGACAGAGGAGATCTTGCCTATTTTGATGGACTTAGTGAGACTATTCTTGCAGTGGGGCTTGTGAAACCAAAAGCTGGTAAGAAAAATATAAAGATTAAATTATGTTTGTATGTACATAGACTCCAAATATTTTAGGACTAAATGATAACGTATTTTATTTTTATTTTTAAAAATTTTTTGTCTTTTTGCCTTTTCTAGGGCCGCTCCTGCAGCATATGGAGATTCTCAGGCTAGGGATCTAATCAGAGCAGTAGCCACCGGCCTACACCAGAGAGCCACAGCAACACGGGATCCCAGCTGCGTTTGCAACCTACACCACAGCTCACAGCAACGCCGGATCCTTAACCCACTGAGCAAGGCCAGGGATCAAACCTGACTCCTTATGGTTCCTATTCTGATTCGTTAACCACTGAGCCACGACGGGAACTCCTGATAACGTATTTTAAGTGATTTCCTGTTGGAGTTTTGTTTTGAATTACTTATAATTAGAAATATAAAAAGGGAATAGGAATGTTCAACAATTGACTCACTTTATGGTATACATGAGTCTGCCTTTATTTATTTATTTTTTATTTTATTTTATTTTTTTGTCTTTTTAGCAATTTCTTGGGCCGCTCCCCGGGCATTTGGAGGTTCCCAGGGTAGGGGTCGAATCGGAGCTGTAGCCACCGGCCTACGCCAGAGCCACAGCAATGCAGGATCCGAGTCACGTCTGCAACCTACACCACAGCTCAGGGCAACACCGGATCGTTAACCCACTGAGCAAGGGCAGGGGCCGAACCCGCAACCTCATGGTTCCTAGTCAGATTTGTTAACCACTGCGCCACGACGGGAACTCCTATTTATTTATTTATTTATTTAGTCAGTCAGTCAGTCAGTCAGTCAGTCTTTTTGCCTTTTCTAGAGCCGCTGTCTCGGCATATGGAGAGTCCCAGGCTAGGGGTCGAATCAGAGCTGTAGCCACCAGCCTACGCCAGAGCCACAGCAACTCAGGATCCGTGCCGAGTCTGTGACTACACCACAGGCTGTGGCAATGCCGGATCCTTGACCCACTGAGCGAGGCCAGGGATCGAACCCTCAACCTCATGGTTCCTAGTTGGATTCGGTAACCACTGAGCCATGATGGGAACTCCGAGTCTGCCTTTAACATTGTTAAACTATAGTAATTGAATTTTATCTTGCTTTTTGTTAGTCTTTCTTGATTTACCTCAAGTTTTTTGCATTACACATTTTCATTAATTACTGAATTTAAAAACCATTTTTGTGTCTGTAATTTTAATTCTTGATAGCTCATGGAAGTGAGAACAGTCTTCAAAATAAACCCTAGGAGAAGTTTCTATCATTGGCACTCTATTTTTGGATGTCATAATGTGAAGACAGTGTTAATTAGACATAACATCTTATACCGGTCCACACTTTTTTTTTTAATTTTTTAATTTTTTTTTTTGTCTTTTTAGGGCTGCACCTGTGGCATATGGAGGTTCCCAGGCTAGGGGTGTAATTGGAGCTACAGCTATTGGCCTACGCCATAGCCATAGCAACACTAGATGCAAGCCTTGTCTGCAACCTACACCACAGCTCATGTCAATGCCGGATCCTTAACCCACTGAGTGAAGCCAGGTATCAAACCCGAAACCTCATGGTTCCTAGTCGGATTTGTTTCTGCTGTGCCACTGTGGGAACTCCTTTTTTTTTTTTAAGGCCTAATAATATTTCATTGTATATACATAGCACATTTTGTTTATCCATTCATCTGTTGATGAACGGTTGCTTCCACCTTTTAGGTGTTGTGAATAATGCTGTGAACATGAGTAACAACAGAAACTTTTTTTGTGTGTCCTCTTAGGGCCACATCCAGGACATATGGAAGTTCCCAGGCTAGGGTCAAATCGAAGCTGTAGCTGCTGCCCTGCACCACAGCCACAGCCATGCCAGATCCAAGTTGTATCTGTGACCTACACCACAGCTTACGGCAACGCTGGATCCTTAACCCACTGATCAAGGCCAGGAATCAAACGTGCATACTCAAAGATGCTAGTTGGGTTTGTTACCACTGAGCCACAACAGGAACTCCATACAAAGTAATTTTTATGTCTACTTTTTAAAAATTTTTTATTTTTTAGGGCCACACCTGCAGCATATGGAATTTCCCAGGCTAGGGGTTGAATCGGAGCTACAGCTGCTAGCCTACACCACAGCCATGGCAATGCTAGATCCACAAGCCACTGAGCGAGGCTACTGATTGAACCTGCAACCTCCTGGATCCTAGTCAGGTTCATTACTGCTGAGCCACGACAGGAACTCCAAAATTTTTATGTTTTAATAAACCTAAACTATTTCATAATGTAACACTGATTTTAAATGTCATTAAATACTGAAGTGTTTGTTTCTGAAGTGTTTTTTTAGTACTGTTTTCTTATTAATTGATGACAGGTAGTAATATTTTAACATAAAAATGAACTAAATCACATTGACCCTTTTCATACACCATTTAATCTGTTTAACAGCATTGTAAATCAACTATAAAATTTAAAATCCATAGCTCATATTAAAGATAACTGTATTCTGTTAATGCTTAAATGCTGGATGTTTTCCAGAAAACAGTCCCTAATCCATATTGACTTTATTTTAGGCATCTTTCAGCCTCACGTACGACACCTCCTGGTTTTGGCAACCCCAGTGGATATTGTGATTCTTGGACTCAGCTATACTAATTTGCAGACAGGTATAGCAATGCACATGTGTTTTTATAAAATAAATATATTTTGCACAATTTAATATCGTAATTGAAAACTAATCTTTTTCGCTAACTTAACTCTCTAGGCTATTTGCTCTTAGGAAAATATTTCCCTATAGATATGATACCTTTCAGATTAGTTACTTCACCAAAAAATTATTTTGGATATATTTACTATATTCGTGTACAGTTCTTAAATGTCCAGTATGAAGGAGGGTTAATAGAAGAGAAATAGATGTCACTGGTAATTTTTCAATAATGCCTTCAATTTCTTAAAATTTTTTTTGACTAGCCATTTTAACATAT
Organism: Phacochoerus africanus; assembly: GCF_016906955.1. NCBI lineage: Eukaryota > Metazoa > Chordata > Mammalia > Artiodactyla > Suidae > Phacochoerus > Phacochoerus africanus. Next base: position 57,436,945 of record NC_062544.1, read on the forward strand.
GGATCACTGAAATATACATTATTCCTTCCCTTAAAGTAAGAAGCCCTCAATTAATTTATTATAAGCACACTCATTGGTTTCTTTGGCATGATTATTGGTGCCACATCCCTAGGTCTTTTTCCAAAATTTAATCCTTTGAGTTAGTTTTTTGTTTGATGTTTTACTATGTTTTATATATCTGCGTATAACATATAATTATCCGTGCTATATATTTTATGTTTTATGTGTATGCGTACTGTAGGGTCTATTTAACATGAATTATCAAATTGTTTACATCAGACTTTTTATAGTAATTTTAAAATGTATGTTACACATACAGTTTATGAAATTTTTGAGCATATCACAAATTCAATAAGAATATCAATTCTGAAGATAATGCAGTGATTATTTTAAACTTTTTAAAAGCTCATATAGTGATTTGAATACTCTTTCTTTAAAAAAAAAATAGGTTCTGGAGTTCTCAATGACAGTATGTGTGGCGGAATGCAGTTGCTTCCAGATCCTTTATATTCTCTTCCTACCGATAATACTTATCTTTTAACAATAACTTCCACCGATAATGGCAGAATTTTCTTGGCTGGAAAGGATGGCTGTTTATATGAAGTGGCATACCAGGTAAGTCTAGCATTTATAAACACTTTTCTTCTGCCCTTTTAATGGAGTAGGGATAGAGAAGCTTTTGTCTTTATTTACTAATAATTTAAGCATCTTAATAGAGTCTTAAGAAAAGTAGACAGACATACATTGAAAGTTGTGGTCCTTCATGACTACACCATACCTCTGAAACCCACTCCTCTCCCTAGAGGTAACAGCCATTATCAGTTATGTGTAAGTCCTTATAGAACATGACACATGCATTGATAAATACTTATAGATGTGTCTTTATCTATACATACGTATTTATGAGTGCATATATACATATACAAATGTATAGCATACTTTTGTGTATGTATGTTTTTACTTGGGTTATTGCTTGTGTTTTGTTTCATAATTGGCTCTTTTCATTTCACCATGTCTTTATTTTTTTTGTTTGTTTTTTTTTGTCTTTTTTTTTTGGTCTGTTGTTGTTGTTGTTGCTATTTCTTGGGCCGTTCCCGCGGCATATGGAGGTTCCCAGGCTAGGGGTTGAATCGGAGCTGTAGCCACCGGCCTATGCCAGAGCCACAGCAACGCAGGATCCGAGCCGCGTCTGCAACCTACACCACAGCTCACGGCAACGCGGATCATTAACCCACTGAGCAAGGGCAGAGACCGAACCTGCAACCTCATGGTTCCTAGTCAGATTCGTTAACCACTGCGCCACGGTGGGAACTCCTCATTTCACCATGTCTTTAAAGTCTTTTCTTGTCAGTATCTGGTAGATATGTGTTGTTCAGTTGCTGCATAGTTTCCATAAAATGGATGTACATGATTTATTTAACAATTCTTTTCTCCCTTCATTTCTTTTTCTTCTCTCTTTTTTTTTTTTTTTGCTTAGAAGTGTTTTCATTAAGGAGTTCCCACTGTGGCCTAGAGGGTTAATGACCGGCTTGTTTCTGGGGAGTTGCTGGTTCAATCCCAGCCTGGTGCAGTAGATTAAGGATCCATCATTGCACCTGCTATGGCATAGTTTCTGCATAGATGTGGCTTGGATTTGATCCCTGCCCTGGGAACTTCCATATGCCGCCTGTGCAACCAGGGGGAAAAAAGTTTTTATTAATAGCAATTCCTCTCAAGATGGACTTCTAGGTTTTCAGTTTTTCCCTTTCACAAATAATGGTATAAAAAGTATTCTTTTGCAGCTCTCCTTGTATACATGTGTGACTATTTTCTACTGTGGAAACTTAGAATTCTAGCAGTTGAGGAGTTCCCGTTGTGGCGCAGTGATTAACGAATCCGACTAGGAACCATGAGGTTGCGGGTTCGGTCCCTGCCCTTGCTCAGTGGGTTAACGATCCGGTGTTGCCGTGAGCTGTGGTGTAGGTTGCAGACGCGGCTCGGATCCTGCGTTGCTGTGGCTCTAGCGTGGGCCGGTGGCTACAGCTCCGATTCAACCCCTAGCCTGGGAACCTCCATATGCCGCGGGAGCGGCCGGAGAAATAGCAACAACAACAAAAAGACAAAAAAAAAAAAGAATTCTAGTAGTTGAGTTTCAGTATATGTGTGTTTATTTATTTTATGTATCTATGTATCTTTTGGGGGCTGAATGTGCAGTATATGGAAGTTCCATAGGGATCCAATCGGAGTTGCAGCTGTCAGCCTATACCACAGCCACACTGTATCTGAGCCATCTCTGCAACTTATGTCACAGCTCATGGCAACGCCGAATCCTTAACCCACTGAGTGCAGCTAGGCATCAAACCTGCATCCTCATGAATACTAGATGGGTTCTTAACCTGCTGAACCTCAAAGGGAACTCCCTTAAATTGTATTTTATATTTTCATTTTGTTGTCTTAAAAGTTTTAGACTCTTGGAGTTCCCGTTGTGGCGCAGCAGAAACAAATCCAACTAGAAACCATGAGGTTGTGGGTTCGATCCCTGGCCTCCCTCATTGGGTTAAGGATCCAGCGTTGCTGTGAGCTGTGGTTGTAGGTCACAGACTCGGCTTGGATCCTGTGTTGCTGTGGCTGCAGTGTAGGCCAGTGGCTACAGCTCTGATTCGACCCCTAGCCTGAGAACCTCCATGTGCCATGGGAACGGCCCTAGAAATGGCAAAAAGATAAAAAAAAAAAAATAGTTTTAGACTCTTAGCAGGTATCTATGATTGTATCCCTTTCCCCTTCCTCTTCATTCTAACACCAGTATTTTCATAGTTCGTAATTTTGACCAGATAGAGAAAAAATATTTTTATTACTAGTTAGGTTGAGCATTTTTTCATGTATTTATTGATCATTTGTATTTACTCTGAAATGTCTTTGTATCCTTTGCTCCATTTTTTTTCCCTACTGTATTGGTGCATTTTTTTCACTAGGTAAACATTAGGAAATTGTTAAAACAAATATCTTCGTAGTCACACTGCTAGTTAGTGTCAGAGATAGGATTAGAACTGAAGTTAGTGCCTTTTTTTTTTTTTTTTTTGGTCTTTTTAGGGCCATATCCATGGCATATGGAAGTTCCCAGGCTAGGGGTCGAATCGGAGATGTAGCTGCCAGCCTACACCACAGCCACAGCAACATAGAATCTGAGCTGTATCTGTGACCTACACCACAACTCAAAGCAACGCTGGATCCTAAACTCCCTGAGCAACCCAGGAATTGAACCTGAGTCCTCATGGATCCTGGTTGGGTTCACTACCACTGAGCCATGATGAGAAAAATGTTAAATTGTTTCACAAAGTTTTGTTTTAGATTTAAATATGGCAGAACTCAGTCACTGAGGGCTAGACTATAGATTGTGATGCTGATGGCTACTATTTTTTAAATTTCTTTTTAGCATTATTGGGAAGAGATAAAAATACCTCTATCCTATGTTCTTTTAGCACTTATAGACTATGTTTATTTTTTTCCTTATTGCTTTCAAATAGGAGTTTTTAAGATAATTAAAATGAGTTCACTAATGTAGCATTTTGCGGTTGCTGGAATAGACATAGTTGATTTCATTGAGAACATTCTGATATGATTTTAGTTAAATACGTTTTCTATTTTTAAGTACAGGACTAAGCTTAGTAATTCCTAGTACTTACTTTTGAGTAGTATGTCTCATTTTATTTATAATTATTGGTATTTCACTAAGATTTGAGAATTTTCATAAACTTGGGTATATAATCTATGACGGAGATACCTACATTTACAAGTCTTCTTTATATTTTTTTCTTAAAAGGCAGAAGCAGGTTGGTTTAGCCAGAGATGTAGGAAAATAAACCACTCAAAGAGCTCACTTTCTTTCCTTGTTCCTTCGTTACTACAGTTTACATTCTCTGAAGATGGTGAGTAGAAAACAAATTTGACAAAGAAAAAAATTTCAGCAATTATTGACCTAACGTTCTCTTCAGAAATTCTCATTTTAAATTGTTTCATATTAAATAGCATTTGTTATACATTCGTATGGTCTTTTAAAGGGATGGTAAAACAGAAACAGCCTAAGTTACATTTCCAATTTCTTATAAATGTAGCATCATAGAACATTTGTTTAAGATAGCTATATATACTTAAGCCAAACATGTGTGTATGAGTTAGATATTCAGACATTTAATATATGTTTTGCCTGGTCTAGAAAAAATTCTCAGTATAAAATACGTGTATCTGAGTTTTTAGTAAACTGAGAAATATAGGCATTGGAAGTAATTGGAAAGACTTAGTAAAATGATATAAATACACCTAAAAATGTTATTGTGACTGAATTTTTAAATTGTTTTCTTTCACACAATGAATTATGAAACTCAACTGGAAGTTTCTTGAAGGAATGAAGCAGATTTGATTATTTTATGTGTTTCTAGAATATAGCAAGCATTCATTAAATGTTTGTTGAATGAAGAAATAATTTGTAACTTGTTTCTGATTTGACTTAAAAATTTATTTAGAGGACACCTTATTCGTGATGCTCTTAACCCAGTCACAGTATTTGATGTCTGCTTTTTTTCTTGTGTTGTCTGAACAAAAGACTTCCTGGCTTTGTCCTTATGCAGCTGTACTAAGACTTATCTGCAAAGCAAAAGGAAAGTCCTGAATGCAAATCAGCAATTTTAATTTGTTGTTAAGTGGCTACTGTGTTTGATTTATTAACCTCTGGGTTTTTTTTTCTTTCTTTTTTTTTTTTTAGATCCTATTGTTCAAATTGCCGTTGATAATTCAAGAAATATTTTATATACACGATCTGAGAAAGGAGTAATTCAGGTAAGTATTGACATTATACCACCATTGCAGAGGGGAAGAACATTCCTGTTCTAAGAAAAAAGATTTAGTCATTCTTAGACTTTTCCCAAACCCCTTCTTAGCACCCCTTTTTTATGAAATTGTAACTCTGAATGTTTTCATACGTATATGAAATACCAAAATTAAAGGATCCCAGAGAGGAAAAATGTATTTAATAAATACTTATTGGAAAGATTATTGTATAAAATGTATACAGTTTATAATCTTGTTTAAGTAGGTATATTTTTTTTATTCGCAGGTGTATGACTTGGGCCATGATGGACAAGGAATGAATCGAGTTGCTTCAGTGTCCCAGAATTCTATTGTCTCTGCTGCTGGAAACATTGCTAGGTAATAATGTAATTTACTGTCACATGTTTCTTTTGACGCATTAATTATAATATTTGTATGTAGTATACTGAAATGATTCCCTCCTCAAATTATCTCTGGAAGATAAGGATGTTGACGATGACATTGTAGGTTATGTTTGAAACTGTTGCTAGAGATGCTTCCTTTTATTTCATTCTCTTCTTCTTTTTGTTTTGGCCGAGCCTGCAGCATGTGCAAGTTCCCAGGCCAGGGATCCAACCTGCACCACAGCAGCAACCCAAACCGCTGCAGCGACAATGCCAACTCCTTAACTTGCTGTGCCATAAGAGAACTCCTGTTTTTTTTTTATGTTGGAAGGTTTGAAACATAAGGCAGACTGGTTTTATAGAGTAAAATACAGCTTGATGTATGTTTTTCCTTGGAGACTTAAATTGTGCTTTAAGTGGTCTATACAAGCATTACAGGTATTGTGACTAGAAAACTGCAAATGTCTAAGTTTTCCTCTCTTATAACTACTCTATGCTTTTAACAGGTCTGCATGGTAGTTTCTTTGGTCTGATAATTTATACAAATACTGTTTGGGAGTGCAGAATTTCTCAAATGTATTATCCTCACTGTATTCTTGAGGAAACTGAAGCTAAAGGATGAGTCCTTTAGTTTCAGTTAATTTGCCTGAGTCTAACTCCTCAATAAATGCTGAGACCTAACCTAGAAGCCAAGTCTTCAGACACTAATCACTGCTGTTTGCATACATCACAACTGACTTAGCTGCATTCTGCATTCTCTCCACCTAACAACAAAGACCTCAGACTTCCAGCTTCTATTGTCTGTGTGCTTGGTTCACTGCTACAGTCAGATATCCTAGTGAAAAAAATCAGCATGTTTGCTTTGCTTTTCAAGTGACCAGAAACATTTTTGAGGCAGACAATTTAAAACAAAGAGTTAGTTGCCTTTTTTTTTTTTTTACCCCAACTATTTTTGGGAAATTTTTTCAAGGAAGTTGCAGACATTATGACTTTCACCCTTAACTCCCTCAGCTTCTGTCTCCTATGCTCTTATATACTACAATATCATTGCCACACCTAAAAAATTAATAAATTTGTAATGTTATTATAATCACTTGGTGTCTGTTAGAATCAGTGGTTTCCCAAATCATTTATAGCTTTACATTTTTCTCCAGATTCAGTCAGAGCTAATGAGCTGCATTGGTCATTAGTCTCTTTAATATAAAACAGACCTCTTATGGCCTTCCCCTTTTCAAATGTTAACATTTAGGAGAGTGGGGTAGGAAAGTTATTTATAGAATATCCCAATTTTTGAATTTGTCTTTATCCCTCATACATAGATTCAGGGTAACATTTTTAGCTAACATATAGGTGATGTGAACTTCTTACAGCACTGAATCAGGAGGCCCGTGATACCAGTTTTGCTGTTGTGAATACTTGGTTAAGATGGCATTCAGATCTCTCCATTATGAGATTTCATTGTTTTCCCTTTTTAATTGGTGGTAATTCTCTTTTTTTTATTTTTTATTTTTTATTTTTATGCAACCACAGCATGTGGAGGTTCCCAGGCTAGGGGTTGAATTGGAGCTGTAGCTGTCAGCCTACACCACAGCCACAGTGATGTGGGATCCAAACCACATCTGCAGCCTACACCCCAGCTTGTGGCAATGCCAGATCCTTAACCCACTGAGCTAGGCCAGGGATCAAACCTGCATCCTCATGGATGCTAGTCATATTTTTTCTGCTAAGCCACGATGGGAACTCCTGGTGGTAATCTTTATAGTGATAATATGATACTCAAAGAACACTTTGTTCCCTATTAAATATTTACCCAGGGGATTTATCCTTCTTTTATGATCTTTGAAAGAAGAGTTACCTTTTTTTTTTTTCCGGCCACACTCATGGCATATGGAAGTTCCTAGCCCAGGGACTGAATCCAAGACATAGCTGTGGCAACACCAGCTCCTTAACCCATTGCACCACAGTGGGAGCTCTGCATTATTCTTTTTTTTTTTTTTGTCTTTTCAGGGCCGCACCCGCAGCATATGGAGGTTCCCAGGCTAGGGGTCTAATCGGAGCTGTAGCCGCTGTCCTGTGCCATAGCCACAGCAACGCCAGATCTGAGCCGAGTCTTTAACCTGCACCACGGCTCATAGCAAGGCCAGGGATCGAGCCTGCATCCTCTTGGATGCTAGTCAGATTCATTGCTGCTTAGCCACGACAGGAATTTCTCTGAGTTATTAATATAAACAGTGCACATTCAGGAGTTTTGCCAGTTCTCGGTGCTTTTGTATTACTTTCTCAAAAAGTTAGTCCTAGACTATTTTAGCATACTTAAACACTTAAAAATGATAGCGGAATATGTTTCTTAATAATTTAGCAGACACATTTAAAAAATAAACGTTAGTTTTTCTTTTTCCTAGGACCATAGATCGTTCTGTTTTTAAACCAATTGTTCAAATAGCAGTAATTGAAAACTCTGAATCACTGGACTGTCAGTTATTGGCTGTCACACATGCAGGTATGTTGTTTTATTTATATGTGTGCTATTACTGTGATAACTTTTGATATGCTTCAGATTTGGAAATTTATGATTAAGTTCTTCTATATCAATTATTCAGCCATATTAACTATTCATAATATTAAGGATTTTGAAAATCAGAGGATTCCTCTGACTCTGTCTCCTCATTTTATAAATGTAAAACCAGGCCTGAAAGTGGCTAACTTTCAGTGACAGAACCTGAATTGGAACGCAGGCACTCTTGTCTTAGAGTTGTAGGTTTTTTTGTCCTGAAATATGTTGATTTACCTCTCAATTCCAAGTGATGATGTCTTAGAAAGCCCTTCAGCTAATATAGTAGTACACACATGGTGATTTAAGATCAGTGAGGAAAGTGGCTTTAACAGAGTTTTCTGTTTTTCTGTGGAGGTGTTTCAACAACACATGTGCCTCATGTCTTTTATTTCATGTTAATGATGGATAATTTTGCCCCATTATCAGGTGTAAGGCTATATTTCAGCACTTGTCCATTTAGACAACCATTGGCACGACCTAATTCATTGATATTGGTCCATGTCCGTCTACCTCCTGGATTCTCAGCGTCTTCAACTGTGGAAAAACCTTCAAAAGTGCATAAAGCTCTTTACAGTAAAGGTAAATTCTGAAATACTATCAGATGAAAATTATTAAAATGAAAATACCTTTTAAATTGTTTTATTTTATTACCTTTTTATATGAACTCACTAGTCAAAGACAACGTTATATCCATCATAACAGAGTCTGAACTTTGTTCCTTCAGGATAGTTAGGAAAACTCAAATTAGGGAGTTCTGCTATGGTACAGTGGATTGAGAATCCAATTGCAGGGGCTTGGGTTGCCGCAGAGGCAAGGGTTTGATCCCAGTGTCGTACAGTGAGTTAAAGGATCCAGCATTGTCACAGCTCTGGCTTAAATCACAGGTACAGATTGGATTTAGTCCCTGGCCCAGGAACTTCTGTATGCCTCACGTGTGGCCATAGAAACAAAAACAAAGTAAAAAAACCTCAAATGCCTTTTCTGATAAGCATGCCTGCTCTGTCAGAGTCTTTATGGATCTGGAGAGTTTTTGGTTTTGTTAATTTTTTTCTTTTTATGGCTGCTCCTGTGGCACATGGAAATTCCTGGTCTCGGAGTTGAATTACAGATGCAGCTTCAGGCCTACACCACAGCCATGGCAACCCTGAGTCCCAGCTGCATCTGCAACTTGTGCTGCAGCTTGTGGTAGCACCAGATCCTTAACCCACTGAGCTAGGCCAAGGATCAGACCTGAATCCTCATGGATACCATGTCAGGTTCTTAACTTGCTGAGCCGCTATGGGAACTCTACGAATTTTGCTTGCAAGAATATGATACTTTGATGCAAGCACTTTTGGATTCATAATTAAGTTTAAAACATGAAATTCTTGGGTTTTCAGGGGTTTTTTTGTTTTGTTTTTTCCATTGATTTCTTTTTCAGCTGCCCTGTGGCATATGGGGTTCCTGGGCCAGGAACTGGATCCAAGCTGAAGTTGCTATCTAAGCCACAGCTGTAGCAATGCCAGATCCTTAACCCACTGTGCTTGGGATTGAACCTGTGTCCTGGTGTTCCCAAGACACTGCAGATCCTCTTGCACCACAGCGGGAACTCCTCAATTTTTTTTTTTTTTAGTCTTATTTTAGGGCTGCACCCTCAGCATATGGAAGTTCCCAGGCTAGGGGTGGAATCGGAACTGTAGCTGTCAGCTTACGCCACAGCCACAGCAACGCAGGATCCAAGCTACTTCTTCGATCTATGCCACAGCTCATAGCAACACCAGATCCTTAACCCTGATAGAGGCCAGCGATTGATCCTGCATCCTCATGGATACTAGTCTGGTTCATAACCCACTGAGCCACAAGGAACTCCCTGAAATTCTAGTTAATCATAAAAACTTGAAAAATCTGTGTGCTTTCCCCCAATACATGAAAGCATTTGTAGAACATTTACTTTGATTTTCTAATCATTCTAAAGCCTTTTCTCTGCTTATTTTACTGTCTTCTAATATTTACTAATACTCAAATGAAACTTCCTTTACAAATATAATTTTTTCAAATACATGGTATCATGTGCCTTCACAGCATTTTAATAACAGTTTTAATTGATATATAAGCCTCATACCATAAAACATAGCCTTTTAAAGCGTGCAGTCCAGTAGTGTTTAGTTTATTCACAAAGTTGTACAACTGTCTCTGCTATCTAATTCTAGAACGTTTTCATCACTTCAGAAAGAAACCCTTTACCCATTAGCAGTCACTCCTATTCCTCCTTCTTCCAGCCTTGGGAAGTCACAAGCCCACTTTCTTCTGTCTTTATGGATTTGCCTGTTCTGGACATTTCATTTAGATGCAGTTGGACAATACAGGACTGGTTTCTTTCACTTAGCATATGCTTTCAAGGTTCATCTAGTGTAGCAGGTTCATTTATTATTACTGCTCAATAATACTTCACTGTGTGAGTGTACCCCATTATGTTTACCCATCCATCGTTTGGTGGGCATTTGGACTGTTTATATTTTTTGGCTATAATGAGTGATCCTGTTAGAATATTCCCATACAATTTCAGTTTTTTTGGTTTTGCCTTTGTATTGTTTTATTTGCTTGTTTGTTTGTTTGTTTGTTTAGCTGCACCTTCAGCATGTGAAAGTTCCTAGCCCAGGGATTGAACACACATCCTCATAAACATTATATCAGGTTCTTAACTCACTGAGTCACAACAGGAACTCTAAGTTTTAAAGCTAGAAATCTAGGGAGTTTATGTTGTGGCTCAGCAGGTTATGAACCCGCCTAGTTTCCTTGAGGATGTGGGTTCAATCCCTGGCCTTGCTCAGTGGGTTAAGGATCTGGTGTTGTCGTGAGCTGCGATTTAGGTCACAGACGTGGCTGGAATCCAGCATTGCTGTGGCCATGGTGTAGGCCAGCAGCTACACCTCCGATTTGGTCCCAAGCCTGGGAACTTAACATGTGCCACAGGTGTGGCCCTAAAAGAATAAAATTTTTTAAAATCTAGAAATTCATTGAATAAAAATACTGCAATATCAGTTATGTGTATGATGAAACCAAATTTCAGTTTTTCAAACTTTATACACTACATTTTAATAAAACATTTTTCTGCCACCTTGATATAAACTAAACTCAATTTTTTACAAGCTAGTTATATATTTTACTAATTAATTATGATCCAGTCACCAGTAGCCATTCAGTGGACTCAAGTTTGTATCATTGGAGTCAGTATAAAAGGAGCAGATTAGTGGGAGGCACTGCAGTTGAGCACAGGAGAATGTATTTCAAAATCAAACTGTAGTATAAGCTAATATTGCTTAGGCGATGCTTTCAGTACACTTATCTCTGCCATTCCACTAGTAATTTCATCACTTATATTCATTTGTGTTTGAATTAACTAGTACATGAACTCTGTTTCACTGAATATTGGATACCATTGATTGTAAGTCACAATTTTTTATGTACTGAATACTTTTAAAAAATGTACTAAATTGATAAACCCATTTATTACAAATATATCCTCACTTTAGAAATATTAAAATGTTAAAAAAATTGTGTTTACATGAAAGAAATACAGTGAAAGATCTAGGACACTTAATAGTACTACCCTGGCAATAATTATAAATCCTTTTAAGGGATTTATTTTTGTTTATCTTGCAATTTGTTTATTAAGATTAATGCTGCATATGTATCCATATTAATATCATTGGTATTATTGTGATTACTGAGGACATGTATCACTTGACATCATATAAAAAGATTTCGCATGTTAAACTTTTAGGTATTCTGTTGATGGCAGCCTCAGAAAATGAAGATAATGACATCTTGTGGTGTGTCAACCATGATACATTTCCTTTTCAAAAACCAATGATGGAAACCCAGGTTAGTTTTCTTGAGAGATTTTAAAGAATTTTTTACATAATCTTCAGTGAAGAATGAAATTGTAAGAAACTTTATCTTTTGATTTATTTCTGTTTGTATCTAATAATCTTATGTGATTAGAAGTCATACTAAAAAGGTATATTCTGTTAATTCTTTGCTTATCCTCTCTGAGGTTAGAGCTCATTATGGTAATCATTTAAAAAATCTTTAAAGAGGAGTTCCCGTCGTGGCGCAGTGGTTAACGAATCCGACTAGGAACCATGAGGTTTCGGTTCGGTCCCTGCCCTTGCTCAGTGGGTTAACGATGCGGCGTTGCCGTGAGCTGTGGTGTAGGTTGCAGACGCGGCTCAGATCCAGCGTTGCTGTGGCTCTGGCGTAGGCCGGTGGCTACAGCTCCGATTCAACCCCTAGCCTGGGAACCTCCATATGCCGCTGGAGCGGCCCAAGAAATAGCAACAACAACAAAAGACCCAAAAAAAAAAAAAAATCTTTAAAGAAAACACTGGAACCTTTTTTTTTTTCCTTCTTTTTAGGGCCACACATGAGGCATGTGGAGGTTCCCAGGCTAGGGGTCGAATCAGAGATGCAGCTGCTGGCTTACATCACAGCCATAGCAACGTGGGATCCAATCCGAATCTGCAACCTATACCATAGCTCACGGCAATGCCAGATCATTAACCCACTGAATGAAGTCAGGGATCGAACCTGCGTCCTCATGGATCCTAGTCAGATTCTTTAACCGCTGAGCCGTGAAGGGAACTCCATGGAACCTTTTTTTTTTAATTGCTGCACTCATAGTATATAAAAGTTCCTAGGTCAAGGATCAAACTCGAGCCACAGCAGTGATAGTGCTGGATCCTTAATCCTGAGTACCACAAGGAACACCCATAATTGTGTTTTAAAATTAAGCAGACATGTTGCTGCAATTACCATTATTTCATTTTTTTATGGCTGAGCAGCAACTGGAGATTATCATACTAAATGAAGCAAGTCAGAAAGAGGAAGACAAATATCATATGTTATCACTTATGTGGAATCTAAAATATGGCACAAATGAACCTATCTACAAAACAGAAACAGATTCACAGACATAGGGAACAGCGGGATGGACTGGGAGTTTGAAGTTAGTATGTGCAAACTGCTACATTTAGAATGGATAAACAATAAGGTCTTATATCCAGTCTTTTGGGATAGACCATGATGGAAATAATATTTTAAAAAAAGAATGTATAGGAGTTCCTGTTGTGCCTCAGTGGTAATGTACCTGTCTGTTATCCATGAGGACAAAGGTTCAATACCTGGCCCCGCTCATTGGGTTAAGGATCTGGCATTGCCACGAGCTGCTGTGTAGGTCACAAATGTGGCTTGGATCTGGTGTTGCTGTTGTATAGGCCAGCAGCTGCAGCTGCAATTCAACCCCTAGCCTGGGAACTTCCATATGACACTGGTGCAGCTAAAAAGAAGGAAAAAAAAGAATGTACATATGATTGAGTCATTTTGCTATACACATGGCATAACATTGTAAATCAACTGTACTTTAAAAAAAATATTAAGTAAATATTTAAATGAAGCAACAATATCACATATTCCATGAAGTCAGCATAGAGGTCCTGGGTGAGATGTGTGGCCCCCACCTTTCCTGGCTCAATCCCATACCTAGTCCACCCATCCCAGCCCCCAGCCAAGGAGATGCTGAGAGGAGGCCATCTCTGCACCCTCCCCCTGGTGTCCCCTACTTCACTCTTGTCTTTCCTCTTAGATGTCCTAGCATATCTCCTGCTGCCTGCTCCCAAACCAGATAAACCAACCCCCACAAGGATGGGAATGTCTGAGATTCCCTCTTTGGAGCCATCTTTCTCAAGCATTTTGGTGTTAGTTGTCACTGACTGCTTCTGATTATTCTCAAATTTGAAGCCTGCTGGTGTGAGAGAGTGGGGAAAAGTGTATGTAGATGGAAAGAGGAAGAACCCAACTCTGGGAATGTGGGCATGGTTTGAATCAGCTCTTCCAAGTTTCTGATGTGGCCTAAGCAGCTGAGGTAGAGGCAGAAGAGAGATGTGGAGGCAAGGAGCATCTTTCTCAAATTCTTTTCTTTATCCTTTGAACTTTACTGAACATATACTATGTCCCTCATTCTGTGATAAGAACTCAGGAAGACAGAAACCCTGTCTGGATGGGCGCACAGAGTTAGGGGGTGCAGGTTTGAATTCAAGCTCCGTTCCTCTGAGCAGTGACTCAAAGAAGTTAATGTATTATCTCTGGTCCTCAATTTCCTCATCTGTAGTAATTTTAACAATACCTATATCTATGGGGTGATTTTGGGATTAAGTGAGTTCATGTGTGTAAACTACTGAGAGCAGTACCCGGCTGATAGGAAGCACTTGCTAAAATGTTTGCTATTATTTGTTTTTATTTATTTATTTATTTATTTGTCTTTTGTCTTTTTAGGGCCGCAACCGTGGCATATGGAAGTTCCCAGGCTAGGGGTCTAATCAGAGCTGCAACTGCCAGCCTGAGTCACAGCCACAGCAACGTAGGATCTGATCCACATCTGTGACCTACACCGCAGCTCACAGCAATGCCAGACCCTTAACCCACTGAGCCACAACAGGAACTCCTGTTTTTATTTTTAAGGTATATAATATACAGCATATCATTTCATTTCTATAATGCTTGAGTTCTCAAATAAATGTGAACTTAAAAAAACCAAAACACCAAATATAGATATAACTCGTGAACTTTAATCAAATTCTAGTCTTCCCCAGACAGGTATATATTCAAGACGTTGGGACAATGGAAAAATTCTTTATTGACTGGGCATTAGATTGTACCAGAGAAATGTTAATACTCTCACGTATTATAATAGTATCATGGTTAAGAGAACATCCTTATTTCAGAAATGCAAGCAAAAGTATTTAGGTGATATGTGATATCCATAACTTTCAAATGATTCAGTAAATAAAAAAAAAACATAAAAGAAAGCAAATATGGCAGAATGCTATCAATTATTGCACTAGCTGTCAGGCATCTGAACATTTACTATCAACTTTTTTTTTAGATGCTTGACATTTTTTATAATAAAGTATTTTAGAAGATTAAGACTTTTTTTTCTTAAAGAATATCTTAGTTTGAAAAGCAAATATAACTTTAGAAGAGAACGAAAACTGTATGTCACCAAATTTAAGCACAGAACTTAACCAGTATAGATCCATCTACCCTGAAAATATGGTAGAAGGTATAATTTTTGGTCATTGAAAGAATTGTAATTTTAGTAACTACTATTTATACGTTATCTTAATAAAATATTGGTGCCCTCTAGTATGAAAGATTTACTATCATAGAAGATGGCTCATTAAAAGAATAGATGATAGAAAATTAAATAGACATTTGAGAAAATTCATGCTGATATATTATTAGTGAAATCCTACATTTATTTATTTAGATATTGTATTTTTCAGAAGGTTTTGCTTATGTAACTTGAGTAATATGTATAAAAAGTTTCCTCCTTCTCCGCAGATGACTACTCGTGTTGATGGTCATTCCTGGGCTCTTTCTGCAATAGATGACTTGAAAGTAGATAAGATAATTACACCCTTAAATAAGGATCATATTCCAATAACAGACTCACCTGTTGTTGTACAGCAGCACATGTTGCCGCCAAAGAAGTTTGTTCTCCTCTCAGCACAGGTATGTATATACTCTGTTAAGGTGGAAACAAAAAGAAGCCATATTTAATGTTTTTATCAAAGTATTCTGCAGTAGTCACTTAATAGAGTCATTTACTTAAGTACTTAGGGATGTTTACTCTTAAAATAGTCTTAAGGAATGGTTCATAAATACCAAAAATGCAACAGGAAGAACTTGCTCTTTATAAGAGTGTTAACACTTTTATTAAAGTAGCATTTCTATCACCATTTCAGTATAAAGTAAATAAAATAAGCTATGTTTATTTCTTATAGTTAAAAAACCTTTTTTAATATTTATTTTTTGAGTAGTAATGCTGTGACAAAATTAAAATGGTAAACAGACAGGTATACACAATAAAAATCTCCTCGTGGTTCAGGTCCCTTCCCTACAGACACCTATGTTGTCAGAATCTTATCTTTCCAGAGATATAGTATCAATAAGCAAACAATATGAATATATTTATAGACAAATAATAGCATGTTATATGCACTGTTTTATACTTTTGCTTATGTTTCAAAGATACATTTTAGACATCTTTCCATATTAATATATAGAGAACTTTCTTATTCTACTTTATATTTGAAAAACATTTCATCATATGTATATATGACATTTAACTAGGTCCCTATTAACAGATCGCCTTTTGCTATTATAAAATAATGCTACAAATTTGTATCATTTTGCGGGTTTGTGATAAAATCTATAGAATTGCCTTTAAGGGGGCAGAGTGTGTGTATATTATCAATTTGATAGATGTTGTCAGTTGTTCTGTATACTTAATTCACCATCAGTGACTGTTCAGTGCCTGTTTTCTTACATCCTATACAAGTCAAATTTCCTCATCATTTTAATAAAATATGCCATTTTATTAAAAGTGAGATTGACTTTCTTGGTGTTTTTTTCTTATGAATTATCTAATTATCTCTTCATATTCTGTATCTACTTTTCTATTGAGTTGATTGGTTTTTTTTTTGATTTATAGAAGCTCTTTGTATTGTAAAGGAAACTATCTGTGATTTAATCTCAAACTTATTTTTTCTGGTTTGTTATTTGACTTTGTTTTGAGATTTTTTTTCTCATGCGGCTAAGTGTCTAAATAGTTGAAATATTTCGTTATTTGGGGGGATTTTGTTTATAGAAAAAAAAACTTCTGCACTCTGCAGTTTATAAAATAATGCATATATATTTTGTCCTTTAAATATTTGATCTGTTTAGAACTTATCCTGACAGATATATAAGTGTGGATTCAGTTTCTTTTTTTTTTTTTTTGTCTTTTTGTCATTTCTTTGGGCCACTCCTGCGGCATATGGAGGTTCCCAGGCTAGGGGTCAAATTGGAGCTGTAGTCACTGGCCTACACCAGAGCCACAGCAACGCAGGATCTGAGCTGCGTCTGCAACCTACACCACAGCTCAGGGCAACACCGGATCGTTAACCCACTGAACAAGGGCAGGGACTGAACCCGAAACCTCATGTTTCCTAGTTGGATTCGTTAACCACTGCGCCACGACGGGAACTCCTCAGTTTCATTTTTTTCCAAAGTGGACATACTTGTGCCAACATGATTAGTGGATAGTTTAACTTTGATCCTTTGGTTTGAGGGGCAACTTTTATCTTATATTAAAAATTCTGGTATTTACTTGAGCCTGTATCAGAACTTTCTATTTTGTCCACTTATCTGACTCTATTCATATGCTAATACTGTGCACAAGATAAAAAGTTGATAATGTTTTGTGTCTGACAGAACCAGTAAGAACCCTTTTGCTTTACTTTTCTAGTTTTAGGAGGAGAAGGTAGCAGGGTCATTTGCTACTAGCCATGCTTGATAAATTTTATTATTCATCTTTTTTCTTCTTAAACTTCTTAGGGGAGTCTTATGTTTCATAAACTTAGACCTGTAGATCAACTGAGGCATCTTCTTGTGAGTAATGTGGGTGGAGATGGAGAAGATATTGAAAGATTCTTTAAATTACATCAGGTAATTATTTTTCCTTTTTTTTTTAAAAAAAGTGATATTTTAAACAATGGGAATGATAGCTACATTTTATATAAGTTAGGTTCAGAATACTCTTTGCCTTAATCACCGTATGTGTATATGTGTACTAATATTTGGGAACAGGATTTTTTTTTTTTTTTTTTTTTGCTTTTTATGGCCACAGCCATGAGGGATATGGAGGTTCCCAGGCTAGCGGTCGAATCAGAGCTGTAGCTGCTGGTCTGTACCACAGCCATAGCAACACCAGATCCAAGCCGTGTCTGCAACCCACACAGCTCACACCAACACTGGATCCTTAACCCACTGAAAGAGGTCAGGGACCTCATAGTGGCTAGTCAGATTCGTTTCCACTGCATCACAGTGTGAACTCTGGGAACAGGATTAATATGCCGTAAGTTTTATGGTAAATGTTCATATTTTTGCTTTGTTGATAAATTCTTTTTTTTTTTTTTTGTCTTCTTGACTTTCCTAGAGCTGTATCTGTGGCATATGGAGGTTCCCAGGCTAGGGGTTGAATTGGAGCTGTAGCTGCCGGCCCATACCACAGCTCACAGCAACTCTGGATCCTTAACCCACTGAGCGAGGCCAGGGATTGAACCCGAAACCTCATGGTTCCTAGTTGGATTTGTTTCCTCTGTGCCACGATGGAAAACCCATGATAAATTCTTATTAAAGTGTACTAGTAAGAGTGTTCAAGTGATGTAACAAATAAGTTTTTATTAAAAGGACAAGATGTTTATAGATAAATAACTTTTTTGGTAAATTTTTGTCTGTTTTATAACATGAAAAAATTTGAGGTAATAGTAATGGGGACTTTAAATATTTTAAAGCCATAACTTGAAATGATGACATAAAACTAGGAATGCTTCATTTATAAGCAGAAATATTCAATCAAAGCTAAATATACACACTCTGGATTCAAACCACCAGCTCCACCATCAGAGTAGATTACTTGAATTCTCTAAACTTCCATTTCCTCCTGGGTTGAAATATGTATTAAATTATGATATGAGGCATGAAGATTAATATACTCTAAACTCTGAAAATAATGCCTTGTACAAAACAGGTAGTTGATTAACAGGTACCTATTATTAATGTTACTTTCCAAAAGATTTTTTAAAAATGAGAAAAAAAGGAAGACTAAACCAGAAACTAAAATAGACAAATAGACCCTAGATAAAAAGAAGAAGATATCATCTTTTTTTTTTTTTGTCTTTTTGCCATTTCTTGGGCCGCTCTCTCGGCATATGGAGAGTCCCAGGCTAGGGGTTGAATCGGAGCGGTAGCCGCCACAGCAACCAGAGCCACAGCAACGCGGGATCTGAGCTGCATCTGCAACCTACACCACAGCTCACGGCAACTCTGGATCCTTAACCCACTGAGCAAGGCCAGGCAGGGATTGAACCCACAGCCTCATGGTTCTTAGTTGGATTGGTTAACTACTGAGCCACAATGGGAACTCCAAGATATCGTCTTTTAATGATAGCATCTATGATAAACTTTAAAATCAATAGTGTTTACTTCTTTTTAATATCAGCTAATTTCATTCATTCAGCAAGTATTTATCAAGTGCCTTCTTTGTTCTAGGCACAGATTTAAACACTAGATACAGCAGGAAACAAATCTTCTTTTGAAATGTTTATGTGTAACTTAAGGGAAGATACTCTTTTTTTTTTTCTTGTTTTTTTTTTTTTTTACAGGAAGACCAGGCTTGTGCAACTTGCCTTATTCTTGCTTGTTCCACTGCTGCCTGTGACAGAGAAGTATCTGCTTGGGCCACCCGGGCTTTCTTCAGGTATATGTCATTTTTTTTTTAATGGTTGCAGTGTGGTCATTTTAAGGGCTTGCATAACAACTGAATGACTATATAGGCAAGTTAGTAAAATTTATTTGCAAAAAGATGAAATCAGGAAAGATAATGTTCCTGGGAGTAACTAGATTAGCATAATTTATTCATTGTTACCCTTTCTCTGCATTCTCTTCTCCAGCTTCTTCTGTCTAGTCGTCTTTCTACCTGTTACTGCCTCATCTACTGCCTCAAACACTATACCGATTCTGCTTTATGTGTATCATCTGCATTGAGAGATTCTGAATCATTTTAAGGAAACTTGGTATCAAAGATATTTTTTATTTGGAAAATATTTAGCTAAGAATAAGAATTTAGAAGTTCTCTTGAGGCACAGCAGGTTAAGGATCCAGCATTATCATTGCAGCAGCTTAGCTGTGATGTCTGGCCCAGGAGCTTCCACATACAGTGGGTACACATATAAAATGCAATTTTATTTAAGAGTTTTTTAAGTAGTCTAATCATAATCTTGCATTCAAATTACAATGCCATGTACTCATTAAGGAAATTCTATGCACTGCAGACCCTTTTTTAGAAATTACCAGAGTGCCTTATAATTCTTTTTGGTAGCAGTGTTAAGTCAGCATATATTAAATAAGTGTTTTATTATGTTATCTATGCACATATTTCACTGTCAACACAATGCATTAAAGTCTGTAATGTTTAAAGCATTTATTTTGAAGTTAAGCAGGACTTGGAATATTTTCGGCTTGTAAGATGGATAGTTTCAGAGTTCCTATTGTGCCACAGTGGGTTATGTACCCAGCATCCATGAGGATTCAGGTTTGATTCCTGACCTCACTCAGTGGGTTAAGGATCAGTGTTGCCTCAAGCTGTGGTATAGGTTGCAGACACAGCTCGAATCCCGAGTGGCTGTGGCTGTGGCTGTGGCATAGGCCTTCAGCTATAGCTCCAATTCCCTTTGTGTGGGAACTTCCATATACTTTAGGTGTGGCCCTGAAAAGCAAATAAAAAAAGATGGATAATTTCACTGAATAAACAGCCCTATTGTCATAATAATAGGTATGGTGGTGAAGCACAGATGAGATTTCCAACTGCTCTCCCTACTCCAAGTAATGTTGGTCCCATCCTGGGGTCTCCTGTCTACTCAAGTGAGTATGAAACACTGGAGAGAAACTGTTTCTAATAGAGCTTGAATGTTTGGAAGCTTTTCATTATATTTTATTTACTGCTATTATATTATTGAATAATTTTATAGCTATCTCTTAGAGTGATGACATATTCATATTGAATCCTTAATGTATACTAGGAAACAAAATCAGATGTAACCAATGGTAGTTATAGAACTCATTTGTTATTTATTCAAAAGGAAGAAATTAAGTAATTTAATAAGAAACTCCTACCTCAATATTTCCCAAGGTGGGGATTGCTAGAAAGTTGCTGGAAAATGGGGTGAGTCCCTAACTCTGAGTGTATTATGGGTAGTACCTTTCCTCACTCCTGTTCTTAGAAACAGTGTCTGTGTCCAGTTTTGGTCAGATGCAAAAAGTTGGGAAGTAATTTTATAAATCTTTGTATCCTTCTTTCCTTTTTTAGGTTCTCCTGTTCCTAGTGGTAGTCCATATCCGAATCCCTCCTTTTTGGGAACACCATCTCAAGGTACCTCTTTTCTTTGTTTCAGGTTGTTACTCTTCTTTTTCAGAGCTAACGTCGTGCATTATTATGCTTAACGCTTAGAGTGAAAAAGATGAACTTGTCCTTTTCCCCTGCAAATAATGTAATAGAAGTGCTGTGCAAGTACTGGCATTTGGCCATGAATGCCTTGTCTTAGGAACTCTTTTAGTAGAATACCTGAAAAGCCCTCTTTTTGAGGTACCAGGATTTAATTACCAGCCTTGAACTGTATAGTTAGTCCTCTTTAACTCCTAACATCAAGGTGCACTGATAGTAAGCCTTCTTTCCTTTTCATCCTGCATTGTCAACACCCAGGAACTCCTGTCCCAGTCTAAGTCCCTCTTCTTATCAAGAAAAACCAAATTAAATAACTATTTCCAGTTTTTTGTGAATATTTTTACCTATGGCTCTAAATATAGCTGCCTTGGGTTATTGAGAATTCTTAAAGCTTAAAGTTAAGTTTTGTCATTTGTTTTCCTTATGTGCATCAAGGGGTTCATCCTCCTGCTATGTCAACTCCAGTGTGTACTGTGGGAAACCCAGCAGCTCCTCCAGCCCCAAGTATGAGTTGTATGACTGGACCAGAGATTGTGTACTCTGGAAAACACAATGGTATTTGTATTTACTTTTCTCGAATCATGGGGTAAGTTTTTCATGGAGTGATGGACTTTGGCTCACTTTGCTCTATTTTGTGTAGTTGAACATTTTTAACTTTAAATTTGGGACATCATTTATTCCTACTAAATTTTATTTATGGTTTAAGCTCACTTGTCCATTAATAAGATTGTTTTCTATCATCAGCTTTTTTATTGTCTAACCATCTGTATTTGTTACTGTCTTGTATGTACATCTTCAAAATATATCTACAAATATAGTGTTGTAAACCACCCCATAACTCAGTGACCTTTGTCTGCAAGTCAGATATGCAGTTCTGGTCTTGGCTTGGCTCAAAGTACATATGAAATCAGTATCGAGGTTGAAGAGTTCTGTCACTCTTGGCTGGACTCTCACATGTTTAAGGATATGTTTGTATGCTGGCCTATAATGGTAGGGGCAGGAGAACCTAAAAAAGGAAAGAAGAATATAAAGATTTATAAGATTACTTCCCAACTTTTTGCATCTGACCAAGATCAGACACAAACACTGATTCTAAGAACAGGAGTGAGGAATGGCACCACCCATAATACACTCAAGAGTTAAGGAGTCACCCCATTTCCCAGCAACTTTCTAGCAATCCCCACCTTGGGAATTATTGAGGTAGGAGTTTCTTATTAATTCACTTAATTTCTTCCTTTTGAATAAATAATGAATGAGTTCTCCACGTGATCTCTCATCCTCCAGCAGGCTAGCCAGGGATCATTCACTTGGTGGTAGCAAGGTTCCATGTGAGAGAGAGTGGAAACTTGCAAGGCCTACTGATGCCTGAGCTCAGAATTGGCCTACCATCATTCGCACCTGATTTACTTGGCAGGGGGACATCTCCAAGCCAGCCCAGATTCAAAAGGTGGGAAGTAGATTCCTCATTATGACAGAAGCATCAGTCACGTTGCAAAGAGGATAGGTGTAGGAAGCAATGAAGAATTACAGCCATTTTGCACTTAGGCTACTGTATCTACTTAATTATCATGTCCAGTATATTTTTTTCTTAGGTTTGAAATGTATGCTTTCCTTTGATTCATTTTGCTTAAAAATGTGCAACATTGCAGAACCCATTTTAAAAAACTTTATTTTTTACAAGTCATTACCCAGAGTCTTATGAGTTTTTCTGTAGCAGTTCATTATATGAAATAACTTAGATATTTATCAGCTTTGGAAATTTTCCTGTTTTTTTGTTCTTTCAGATAACTTTGTAAAAGCTTAAATGAAATCATTGCTACACTTTAAAAGCTGGATAAGCACATAGAAAGGAATTTGCTACTATTATAATTGTTTTTACTCATCTAGAGCAGTCATTAAAATGTCTTTTGTTCCAGAAACATCTGGGATGCTAGTTTAGTTGTGGAAAGAGTATTCAAGAGTGGCAACAGAGAGATCACTGCAGTAAGTGTGTTGTATAATATTCCATTATCTGTATGTAACTGGTTTATGTTATTAAAGGACAAGTAGATTAGTTCACATTTCATGATGTTATGGACAAGATGCAATGATTAGTCTTTTTTTTTTTTTCCTCCCTTTGGTCTGCATCCTCGGAGCATGGAAGTTCTGGGGCCGGGATCGATTCTGAGCCACAGCTGCTCCGTATATCACAGCTGTGGGAATGCTGGATCCTTAACCCACTGCACCAAGCCAGGGATCAAACCTGCTCCTCAGCAGTGACCCAAGACACTGCAGGACAATGCCAGGTCCTTAACCCACCACACCACAGTGGGAACTCCCATGATTTTCTTTTTAGGTACATATCTGTGTACTTGTCCAGTAAATTGTCCACCCCCTGAGTTACATCTCAGCTCTGTCACTTACTAACTGATCAGTAAATTTCTTAACATTTCAGAGCCTGATAACTCACAGTAAAATGAGAATACATCTCCCTCCTAAGATTGTTATGAGAGCTGAATAGAATCGGTCCTAATACTTAATATTGATCAAAATTCATATTTAATATTTTGCTTGTATGCTCCAAAACCCCATGTACCTAGCAGTAATTTCTGTTTGCATTGGCACACTTTCCAGGGTGCTTTAAGAAACAATAGAAGTTTGTATTATCATAAATTCAGGTAGTAAGAGTTCCCGTTGTGGTGCAGTGGAATCAAATCTGACTAGTATCTATTAGGATGCGGGTTTGATCCCTGGCCTTCGTGGGTCAGGAATCCAGCATTGCCATGAGCTGTGATGTATTCACAGACTCAACTCAGATCCCAGGTGGCTGTGGCTGTGGCATAAGCTGGCAGCTGTAGCTTCAATTCGACCCCTAGGCTGGGAATTTCCATATGGCGTGGGAGCGGCCCTAAAAAAATAAAAGTAAATAAATAACAGGCAGTAATATATTTTTTTTAATGTGAAGTATGCATGTGATTTATTTTAAAGTTTCTTTTTAAAATAGAAATATACTAAATATCTTTTTAAGTATGCTCTTTTAATCACATTTCTAAAAAAAAATAAAGTTCACATTTCTTATTTTTGTCTCTTTGCCTTTTCTAGGGCTGCTTCCCGCAGCATCTGGAGGTTCCCAGGCTAAGGGTCTAATCGGCTATAGCCGCTATTGTACAGCAACATGGGATCCAAGGCACGTCTACAACCTACACCACAGCTCACGGCAACGCTGGATCCTTAACTCATTGAGCAAGGCCAGGGATCGAACCCGAAACCTCATGGTTTCTAGTTGGATTCATTAACCACTGCACCATGACGGGAACTCCAAAGTTCACATTTCTAAGGAAAAAAATGTATTTACTTGACTGAGGTAGGCCATGAGGAAAAGGAATATTTAAAAAAAGAACATATGTATGTGTATAATTAGGTCACTTTGCTGTACAACAGGAATTGGCATAACATTGTAAATCAGCTACTTAATAAAGCATTTATGAGGCATAGTATATGGTTCAATTTATATGAATTTCAAAAACAGGCAAACCAATCTGTATAATATGATATAGAGGTAAGAAAAATTGTTGTTTACTTAGGAAATAGAATGACTAATGATTAGGGGCAATAGCAGACTTTCTTGGGTGTTGGAAATATTCTGTTTTGTGGTCTAGGTGGTGACTATATTACAGTGTAAAGAAGCTATCAAGGTATTCACGTATTTTACTGTCTTAAAATTATATTTCAGTAATACCAAACAGGAAGGGAGGGATGTAGTTATTTAGCCCTTTATTCTGCTCACCAAGTGTGTCAGTTTAGGTACAAGAAATAACTTTAGGGAGTTCCCTCATGGCTTAGTGGGTTAGGATTCAGAATCATCACTGCTGTGCCTTTGGTTACAGCTGCGGCATGGGTTTGATCCCTGGCCCAGGAACTTTTGCATGCCATGGACCTGGCCAAAAAATTAATAAATTATTGTTTGTGAAGATAGGGTGCCTCAAAATTAAAACTGTATTTAATTATAGGTATACAGAGTATGAGCTTTTTATAGATATTTTTCTTTCAGTGTTTTTAATTTTTTTCAAAATATTTTACTTTCAGATTGAAAGTAGTGTTCCTTCCCAACTACTGGAGTCAGTGCTACAAGAGCTGAAAGGTTTGCAGGAATTTCTAGACAGAAACTCACAATTTGCAGGAGGACCATTAGGAAATCCAAGGTAAGAATAAATAGAATTTATTTCCTCTTTTCTTTCTTTTCTGAAATCTAATTCAAATATAAAATTTGTCCTTTTAAAAAATTTCATTGGACTTCCCGTTGTGTCACAATGGGATCAGTGGTGTCTCTGCAGCACTGGCATGCAGGTTCAGTCATTGGCCCAGCATACCAGGTTAAAGGATCCAGCATTGCCGCAGCTGTAGCATAGGTCATAGTTGTGGCTTGAATATGACCCTGGCCTGAGAACTCCCTATGGTGAGGGGCTACCAAAAAGGAAAAAATAAATAAATTTTTTAAAAGTTTCATGGTGGACATTCTCTGGTGGCCTAGCAGTTAAGGATCTGTTATTGTCACTGCTGTAGATCAGGTCGCTGCTATGGCATAGGGTCCATCCCTGGCCTGGCAGCTTCTGCATTTCCCAAAATTTTTTTTTCCATGGTTTTAGTATGTTCATGGGTTAAGCTATCATGACTACTATCTAATTTCAAAACATTTGCATCACACCCTATCCCCATTAGCAATCACTCCCTATCTTTTTTTTTTTAGGACCACAGGTACAGCATATGAAAGTTCCCAGGCTAGGGGTCAAATCGGGCTGTAGCTGCCAGCCTCTGCCACAGCCACAGCAACACTGGATCCTTAACCCACTGAACAAGACCAGGGATCAAACCCACATCCTCATAGATACTAGTCAGATTTCTTTCTGCTGAGCCACAATGGGAACTCCCACTCCCTGTCTTAATTCAAGCTGCACCAACAAAAATACCATAGACTGACTGGTTTAGACAAAAACATTTATTCTTCATAGTTCTAGAGGCTAGAATTCTCAGAGTGCCAGCATGGTCAGGTTCTGATGAGGTTTACAGACAGCTGCTTTCTTTCTGTGTCCCATTTATGGCAGAGAGGAAAACCAGCAAGTTCTTTGATTTCTTTTTATAAGGGTAGTAATCTCATCGTGGTACTCCACCCTCATGATCTCACCTAAACCTAATTACCTCCCAAAGGCCTTACCTCCAAGCACTATCACTTTGGGGCTTATAGCTTCACTATATAAATTTGGTGGAACCCAAACGTTCAGTCCACACAACTGCCCAGTTTCCCTTCCCACAGTCCCTGACAAACACTAATCTCTATCTCTTATGGACCTGCCGTATTTGGATCTTTTACATAAATGGAAATACAGAATATGTGGCCTTTTGTATCTGGCTTCTTAGCATCATATTCTCAAGGTTCACAATTTGTAGTGTATATCAGTATTTGGTTTCATTTTTCAGTTCAGTGATGCACATTTGGGTTGTTTCAGATTTCTGGCTGTTAACGAGTGATGCTGATAAGAGCATTCCTGAAAAGTTTTCGTGTGAACATGTGTTTCGGATGAACATTTGTTGTTTTTATTATTGTTATAAAAGTAATATGGACATGTAAAAAAATTCACATCACTGAATATTTCTCTCTTTCTGAATTTTTTTTTATTATAGTTGATTTACTATGTTGTGCCAGTTTCTGCTGTATAGCAAAGTGACTCAGCCATACATATATCTACATTCTTTTTTAATATATATTATTTTCCATCATGGTCTATCCCAGGAGATTAGTTGAGATTCCCTGTGCTGTACAGTAGTATTATATATTTCTTTTAATATAATGTTGTAAATCAGGTTCAGTGAGTGTTTGTACATGTTTGTCTACCTTTTCAGTAATATGGAGATGAATATTAATACTTTTATTTGGTATAGGGCTTTTAAAAATGTTGGTATGGAGAGTTCCCGTTGTGGCTCAGTGGAAACAAACCCGACTAGTATCCATGAGGATGCAGGTTCAGTCCCTGGCCTCACTCAGTGAGTCAAGGATCTGGTGTTAGTGTGAGCTGTGGTGTAGGTCACAGACACAGCTTGGATCCCATGTTGCTGTGGGAACTAGCCTGGGAACTTCCATATGCTATGGGTGTGGCCTTAAGAAGAAGGATAAAAAAAGGTTGGTATGTAGTATTTGGTTGTCCCTGAGAAGGTTATACCAGTTTTCTTTCTTTTTAGCATTTAGAACATTTTAAGTTTATCTTATCTTATATGTTGATTTCTAACACACACACCCTGGAGTTCCCTTCTTGGTGCAGTGGTTAATGAATCCGACTAGGAATCATGAGGTTGCAGGTTCAATCCCTGGCTCTTGCTCAATGGGATAAGGATCTGGCGTTGACATGAGCTGTGGTGTAGGTCACAGACGCGGCTCAGATCCCACCTTGCTGTGGCTGTGGTGTAGGCCAGTGGCTACAGCTCCGATTAGACCCCTAGCCTGGGGACCTCCATAAGCTGCAGGAGCGGCTCTGGAAAAGGCAAAAAGACAAAAAAAAAAAAAAAAACTAACACACACACACCCTTTTTTTAACCCACTCTAAGAATCTGTCTTTTTAACACATTCTCATTTTGCTGGAATTAATTAAATGTTTGATCTAATTCTCACCATCCTGGATTTGTGGGCTTTGTTGTGTGTTTTGGGATTTTTTTTTTTTCTCTCCTTCTGTTTTTTACTGGATTGATTTAAAAGGTTTTTTTTTTTTTAAATTTACTCAACGAATTTATAACATTTATAATTATGCAGTGATACAGCATTTCCATCCCAAACCCCCAGCATCCCCCCACCCCTCAACCTCTCTCTTTGGAAACCATAAATTTTTCAAAATCTGTAAGTCAGTATCTGTTCTGTAAAGAAGTTCATTATGTCCTTTTTTCAGATTCCACATGTAAGTGATAGCATTTGATGTTGGTGTTTCATTGTATGGCTGACTTCACTTAGCTTGGTAATTTCTATGTCCATCCATGTTGCTAAAAATGCTGTTATTTCGTTCCTTTTAATGGCTGAGTAATATTCCATTGTGTGTATGTACCATGTACCACATCTTCTTGATCCACTTCTTTGTCGATGGACATTTAAGTTGTTTCCATGTCTTGGCTATTGCAAATAGTGCTGCAGTGAACATTGGAGTACATGTGTCTTTTCGATTTCAAGTCAAGGTTTTTTTCTGGATAGATGCCCAGGAGTGGGATTGCTGGATCAAATGGTAGTTTTATTTTTAGTTTTCTGAGGAATCTCCATACTGTTTTCCACAGTGATTGCACCAATTTACAATCCCACCAACAGTGTACTAGGGTTCCTTTTTCTCCTCACCCTCTCCAACACTTATTGTTTGCAGACTTTTTGATGATAGCCATCCTGGCTGATATAAGGTGGTACCTCCTAGTGGTTTTGATTTGCATTTGTCTAATAAGGAGTGATGTTGAACATCTTTTCATGTGTTTTTTGGCCATCCGTATGTCTTCTTTGGCAAATTGTCTGTTTAGATCTTCTGCCCATTTTTTGATGGGATTGATTGTTTTTTTTGGTAAGGAGCTGCAGAAGGTGTTTATAAATTTTGGAGATTAATCCCTTGTCCGTTGATTCATTTGGAAAGATTTTCTCCCATTCTGTGGGTTGTCTTTTCGTTTTGTTTAGGGTTTCCTTTGCTGTGCAGAAACTTTTATGTTTGATTAAGTCCCATTTGTTTTTTGTTTTTTGGGTTTTTTTTTTTTGTCTTTTTGCCTTTTCTAGGGCCGCTCCCTTGGCATATGGAGGTTCCCAGGCTAGGGGTCCAGTCGGAGCTGTAGCTGCCAGCCTACGACAGAGCCACAGCAACATGGGATCTGAGCCGCATCTGCAACTTAAACCACAGCTCAGGGCAACGCCAGATCCTCAACCCACTGAGCAAGGCCAGGGACTGAACCTGCAACCTCATGGTTCCTAGTTGGATTCGTTAACCATTAAGCCATGATGGGAACTCCCAAATCCCATTTGTTTATTTTTGTTTTTACTGTCATTACTCTAAGAGGTGGATCTGAGAAGATGTTGTTGTCATTTATGTCGGAGAGTGTTTGGCTTATGTTTTCCTCTAAGAGTTTTATAATATCTGGTCTTATATCTAGGTCTTTAATCCATTTTGAGTTTATTTTTGTATGTGGTGATAGGGAATGTTCTAATTTCATTCCTTTCCATGTGGCCATCGAGTTTTCCCAGCATCACTTATTGAACAAGCTGTCTTTTCTCCATTGTACATTCTTGCCTCCTTTGTCATAGGTGAGTTGACTGTAGGTGCGTGGGTTTAATTCTGGGCTTTCTATCCTGTTCCACTGATCTATATTTCTGTCTTTGCCAGTACCATATGGTTTCGATGACTGTTGCTTTGTAGTATAGTCTGAAGTCCGGGAGCCTGATTCCTCCATCCCCATTTTTCTTTTTCAGGATGTCTGTCTCTTTAGGTAGGTTTACTCCTAGGTATTTTATTCTTTGGGATGTGATGGTAAACGGGATTGCTTCCCTAATTTATCTTTCTGCTCTTTCATTGTTAGTATATAGAAATGCCGTCAATTTCTGTGTATTAATTTTGTATCCTGCAACTGCCAAATTCATGGATGAGCTCTAACAGTTTTCTGGTAGAGTCTTTAGGATTCTCTAGGTATAGTATCATGTCATCTGCAAAGAGTGGTAGTTTTACTTCTTCCTTTCCAATTTGGATTCCTTTTATTTCTTTTACTTCTCTGATTGCTATGGCTAGGACTTCCAAAACTATGTTGAAGAGGAATGGTGAGAGCAGACATCCTTGTCTTGTGAAAGTTTTATATATGATTTTTCTTCTTCTGGTGGTTAAAATTCTGAAAAATACACATCTCAATTATCATTAATAAAAGAGTCTTTATCTTCCTTCCTCTACCCTATACCCCTATTCTTCCTCCTTCATAGTTAGAAATTTAGTTGAAATGGGTTTTTTCTTTTTCTTTTCCATCATTTTGTTCTTGTGGTAATAGTTTCTAAGCAGTTTATTGAATTATACAATTAGAGCTTCAATTATAACCTCCAATTTTGTAACCTACTACTTTTGTAATATCTCTTTACTGTTTTAGTAGTTTTTTTTATTGAGTTTTTTGACTTCTTCAAATACGTCATTCTGTCATCTGCAAATAGAGATAGTTGTACCTTTTTCATTCTTTGTTTTGTTTTGTTTTGCTTTGCTTTTTAGGGCCGCACCTGTGGCATATGGAGGTTCCCAGGCTAGTGGTCTAATTAGATCCACAGCCGCCAGCCTACACCACAGCAGTATCCAAGCTGTGTCCGCAACCTATATACTACAGCTCACGGCAACAGGCAACACCGGATCCTTAACCCATTGATCAAGGCCAGGGGTCGAACCCACAACCTCGTGGTTCCTAGTTGGATTCCTTTCAGCTGCGCCACGACAGGAACCCCACCTTTTTCATTCTAACCTTACTTGCTTTCTCCTATCTGCATAGGCTATCTCCAATACAGTTTTAAATGGCGGCGATAATGGTGGGCATTCTGTTCTTATTCCTGAATTTAATGAGAAAGTGTGTAACATTTCCCCATTAAAAAAGATGCCCAGATATAGTTTATCATGCAAAGAAAGTATCCATCCATTTCTGTTTCATTCATTGTTTTTATGAAATGAGTATTGAAGTATGTCAGATGCCTTGTCTACATTTTATAGTAATGATTACGTAATTTTTCCTTACCTTTATTTATAGCATTATAGTAACATATTCCCTGATTTCAGCCATCCTGTGCAACATTAGTTTTACTGAGTATGGGATTTTTTTTTAGGGGGGGGCGTCGCACCCACAGCATATGGAGGTTCCCAGTCTAGGGGTTGAATGGGATCTGTAGCTGCCAGCCTACACCACCACCACAGCAATGCTAGATCCAAGCCACATCTGCAACCTACACCACAGCTCACGGCAACACCAGATCCTTAACCCACTGAGCGAGGCCAGGGATTGAACCTGCAACTTCATGGTTCCTAGTCAAGTTCATTTCCTCTGTGCCATGATGGGAACTCCTCTCGTCTTTAAAAAATGATGCAAAAGAACTTATTCACAAAACAGAAACAGACTCAAAAGATTTTGAAACCAAACTTATGGTTACCAGAGGGGAAATGTGGAGTGGGATGGATTGGGAGGTTGGGGTTGACATATACACATTACTATACACAAAGTTGATCAGTAATGGTATAGCTCAGGGAAATCTATTCAATACTCTGTGATAGACTATACAGGGAAAGAATCTGAAAAAGAATGGATGTATATGTATATGTGGGGCTGATTTACTTTGCTGTTCACCTGAAACTAACACAGCATTGTGAGTCACTTCTATTCCAGCAAAATTTATTTTTTTAAAAAAAGGCGTTCCTTCTATTCATGTGCAGTCACTCCCCATTTCCACTCCTTAGCTCCAATCATTAATATATTCTCTCTGTATAGGTTTATGTATTCTTGATATTTTATATAAATGAAATCATACAATGTTTGGTCTTCAATATCCTAGAGTCTTTGCTCTGCTTCCTTGAGTATGTTAGTCCATGCATGTACAGCTTGGGAGGGGAGCCCAGAAATTGCATTGATCATACTCCTCCAGCTTCTTCTTGCTCCGATTTCCCATACAGTCTCTAGCTCTCAGGGGGCTTCTTTTAGTGGGCCTCTGGTTACAAAGCCAGTGTTTTGTCCCAGTTTTCACTCCCTTGTTTGCAGAAATGGTGGTGCTTTTGGGGCAAAGCATCTCAAGAGAAATAACTGATTCCCTCCGAAGTTTTCAGACCACCCTTTTCTCAACCTTAGCACTGTAGATGTTGTAGACTGGATAATTCCTTGTTTTGGGAGCTGTCCTGTGCATTGTAGGATATGCAATATATCCTGTTTCTTACCTACTTTATACATAGTAGTTTGTATCTCTTAATCCCATACCCCTAATTTCCCCCTCCCTCCTACCCTGTCCTACTTGGTAACCATTGGTTTGTTTTCTGTATCTGTGAGCTGCTTCTGTTTTGCACATATAATTTTTGGTTAAGTTCATCATTCTTTGCATCCCTGAAATTGTATTAAGAGCTGAAATATCAGGGTTTTTTTAAACCAGATGAGGACCAAATGCTCTTGTTTGTTCATTTCTCCCAGTGATCAGGATTTCCTTACAGCGGGTTCTTTGCTTTTCATTTTTGTCCAGAAGTTTTCTCATTTATGAAATGGGATTCTTAATAATACTTACCATATAGAATTGTTTTATTACATTAAATCATTGATGAGAGCAGAAAGCAAGTGTTCATGAAAAGGAAACTATACCCTCAGTGAAAATTTTAGCTACTGAGAGATTAAAATGCTTCAGATTGAAATTGCTTTTGTTTTTTTGTTTGTTTTTTGTCTTTTCTAGGGCCGCACCTGCAGCACATGGAGGTTCCCAGGCTAGGGGTCCAATCGGAGCTGTAGCTGCCAGCCTACACTACAGCAACTTGGGATCTGAGCCACGTCTGCGACCTGCACCACAGCTCACGGCAACGCCGGATCCTTAACCCACTTAGTAAGGCCAGGCATCAAACCTGCAACCTCATGGTTCCTAGTGGGATTCGTTAACCACTGAGCCACGACGGGAACTCCCGAAATTGTTAATCATTGATTTTTCAGTGATTATTTCACTGATCTACATAGGAAAAGAATATTTACAACATACTATTCAAAATAGGCAAATTGATAGAGACAGACAGTGGATTAGCTGTCGCTTAGAGTAGGGTGGAAGAAATGGCAATTGGCTGCTAATGAAGAGTGGGTAAAATTATTCTAAAGTCAGGTTGTGGTGATAGTTGCAAAACCCTATGAATATGCTTTTAAAAATTAACTTGTACGGAGTTCCCGTCGTGGCTCAGTGGTTAACGAATCCGACTAGGAACCATGAGGTTGTGGGTTCGGTCCCTGCCCTTGCTCAATGGGTTAATGATCCGGCGTTGCTGTTAGCTGTGGTGTAGGTCGCAGACCCGGCTCGGATCCAGCATTGCTGTGGCTCTGGCGTTGGCCGGTGGCTACAGCTCCGATTCAACCCCTAGCCTGGGAACCTCCATATGCCGTGGGAGTGGCCCAAAGAAATAGCAAAAAAAAAAAAATTAACTTGCACATTTTAAATGGTTGGATTGTATGGTTTAGGAGTTGTCTCTCAGTGAGGTTGTTAAAGATACAAATATACATTCTGGAATTTCTGTTTCAGTACCACCGCCAAAATGCAGCAGAGGCTGATAGGATTCATGCGTCCTGAAAATGGAAATACCCAGCAAATGCAACAGGAGTTGCAAAGGAAATTTCATGGTAAATTATTGCTTCTGATCAGTTAATTTTTCAGTGATTATTTCACTTATCTACAGAGGCAAAAGATATTTACAACAATTCCAGGTAATCTATATGACTATAAATGTACATGACCCCAGTAAAGAGTTGTATTAGGTGAATAGAAATTATTGGACGTCTCTCGATAAGATCTGGTTTCTGGTAACAAATTTGTTTTGTCTTGGGGGCTCTTTTTTGCTGCATCCATGGCATATGGAAGTTCCCAGGCCAGGGGTCAAATAGGAGCTGCAGGTGTTAGCCTACACCACAGCTCACGGGAATACCAGACAGATCCTTAACCCACATCCTCACAGATACTAGTTGGGTTCATTAACCACTGAACCACAACGGGAATTCCACAGATATTTTATTAAAACAATATTAGTGTGCTTTACAAAAGAGAGATAATACAGACATGATGTATTTCTGAAACTTCTAGCTTATCAGTTTTTTTCATTCCTCCACCTGAAAACATGATGCACACCTTTTTTTAATGAATTTTTTTATTGTGTTAAAATATACATTACATAAAATTTACCATTTTAACTGTTTTTAAGTGTACGGTTCAGTAGCCTTCAGTAAGTTCACATGTGGTACTGCAGCATGGTGATTGCAAACATCACCACTGTCCATCTACAGAACTTACTCATCTTCTGAGACCAAAACTCTGTACCCATGAAACAGTAATTTCCCATTGTCCTGTGCTCACAAACTGCCAACAATAATTCTTTTTTCTGTCTTCAAATTTTACTACCCTATTTACCTCAAGTAAGAGGAGTCACATGGTATTCTGTTACCTGTTTATTTCACTTAGTCTTCACAGTTCATCTGTATCATTGCATGTGTCAGAATTTCCTTCCTTTTTAAGACCAAATAGTACTCCATTGTGTAAGTAGACCACATTTTGTTTATTCTCTTTGTCTATTGGTGGACATTTAGGTTGCTTCACCTTTGGAGTATTGAGAATAACCTTGCTGTGAACATGGTGTACAAATAGGTTTGAGTTCCTCCTTTTAGTTCTTTTATAACTGTGTGTGTATATGTGTGTGTCTCCAGAAGTGTACTTGCTGGATTATGTTAGCCATGACAACTTTATGTCTTTTGTTTTGTTTTTTTTTTTTTTTGCTTTTTATGGCTGCACCCAAGGCACATGGAAGTTCCCAGGTTAGGAGTCAAATCAGAGCCACAGCTTGCACCCTATGCCACAGCAATGCCAGATCCCATCCAAATCTACAGCCTACGCTGCAGCTCACAGCAAATGCAAGATCCTTAACCCACTGAGCAGGGCCAGGGATCAAACCCTCATCTTCATGGATACTGGCTACAGCATAGCAGTGCAGGATCCATGCCATGCAAACTACACCACAGTTCATGGCAATGCCGGATCCTTAACCCACTGAGCGAGGCCAGGGATCGAACCTGCATCCTCATGGATGCTAGTCAGATTCGTTTCCACTGAGCCACGACAGGAACTCCTCAGCTTTTGTCCTAAGGTACTTTCTTTCCGTCTTGCTGGACCCAGGTTTCTGTTCACTATTTTGTAAATTGTTTTTTTTAGGTGTTCTTTTCAGGTAAACTTGACAAAATACAAGCATTGGTAAGGATTTATACAAAAGGGAGCATTCAGATTGCTGATACACTGAAATGACTGCTTTGGAGAGCAGTTTGATCATATGTAGTAAAAGCTGAAAATTCATTTGTATTCAAAGTCAGCAGTTTCACGTTGAAGTATATTCTGGAGTAGTCTTTTATCAAACTTTTTTCCTGTTATAGTAAGAAGTAATTTTTACTTTATGACTCATGTTCAAAAGCATTCACACACAACTAAAACAAAATTGTAAGAAATAACTATTAAGAGGAGTTCCCATTGTGACTCACTGATAACGAACCAGACTAGTATCCATGAGGATTCTTTCCCTGGCCCCATTCAGTGGATTAAGGATCTGGCATTGCCATGAGCTGTGGTGTAGATTGTAGGCATGACTCGGATCCCAGGTTGCTATGGCTGTGATGTAGGCTGATAGCTGCGGCTCCAGTTTGACCCCTAGTCTTCCATATGCTGCAGATGCAGCCCTAAAAAGAAAAACGACGAAAAGAAAAAGAACTGTTACAAAATAACCTAGTTTATACTTTTTTTTCTTTTTCATTGTTTTTAAAGATGAAAAAAAAAAAACCTATCATGACTGACTGAGTTGATTTCATGATTCACCAATGCATCTTAATTTGACAAGCAGTCCAGAGTTCCCTTCATGGCTCATTGGTTAACGAACCCGACTAGGATCCATGAGAACATGGGTTCAATCCCTGACCTTGCTCAATGGGTTAAGGATTCAGCATTGCCTTGAGCTGTGGTGTAGGTTGCAGATGCGGCTCACATCCCACATTTCTGTGGCTGTGGTGTAGAATGGCGGCTGTAGCTCTAATTCGACTCCTAGCCTTGAACTTCCATGTGCCGCAGGCACAGGCCTAAAATAACAAGAGAAAAACAAAAAAAAAAGGAAAAAAAATGCAGTCCTAGCAAAACTGTATTGTGTTTTTGAGGAGAACTTTTTAAAAGATGATTATTGTGTTATTGTTTTAGTAGCAAAACATTGGAAATAATAGAAATGTCCTTCAGGTGGAAAATGGATCTAATGTGTGGTATACATGATGGAACACTCAGCAGTTAAAAACAAATATACTAGATTTATATTTATCAATATGGATAGCCTGTGCAGATGTAAGTGAGTAGAAAAAGCAATGATGCAAACTGTCTGAAAGCAGCAAAGTTTTTATTGTTTATGTGTGCACTCCCAGAGAAGCACTTGTATATAGTGAGAGAATAAAACCATGAATTCATCAATCAGGATCATGGTTGCCTATGATGGGAGGAAAGAGAATAATGAGGATTTCAACCTTAATTATAGTTGTCTTTATTTGAGGTAAAGTGTTGTTTTACTTGAAATAAAACAGTTTAACCTATCATTTTACAAAACTTCATTAGTTGTGTTCTGTAATTAGAGGCTCAATTGAGTGAAAAGGTTTCACTTCAGGCAATCCAGCAGTTGGTTCGAAAATCATACCAGGCTCTGGCTTTATGGAGACTTCTTTGTGAACATCAATTCACTGTCATTGTTGGAGAACTTCAAAAGGTAGGATTTTTTCCACCTGTAAGATCATACTGTTAATATTCTGCTTAGTTTGTTGTCTTTTGAGTGAGTTTTAATCTTGTACTTAGGTTCAGGAGGGTATTATTTTAGGAAGCATTTAGGTTATGACATGTTACTATAAGACAATTGCATTAAAGCATGATAACTTTGGGGATTCAGTATCAAAACCACAAGGTTTTACAGTATGTGGTCTGTGAATGAAATCTTATCTTACCAAAAATATTTTTTGAGAGAGTTCCCTTCATGGCTCAGCGGTTCATGAACCCGACTAGGATCCATGAGAATGTGGGTTTGATCCCTTGCCTCGCTCAGTGGGTTAAGGATCTGGCGTTGCTGTGAGCCGTGGTGTAGGTTGCAGATGTGGCTCGGATCCCTCATTGCTATGGCTGTGGTGTAGGCCAACAACTATAGCTCCGATTTGACCTCTAGCCTGGGAACTTCCATATGCTGTGTGTGTGGCCCTAAAAAGCACATATATATATATACATATATATATATAGACACTGTAGATTGCAACCTTTATTTAGGCTCTTCCCTTAGGGAATCTGATCAAAACTCTTTCTCCCCACCCATAAAGAATGCATAGAGACACATACTTGAAATTTAAGGTAGGAAATGAAAGGTTCATGTTTCTTTTTTTTTGGTCTTTTTATGGCTGCACCCGAGGCAGGTTAGGGGGTCAAATCAGAGCTGTTGCTGCCAGCCTGCACCACAGCCACAGCAATGCCAGATCCTTAACCCACTGAGCATGGCCAGGGATCAAACGCACATCCTCATGGATACTAGTCAGGTTCATTACCACTGAGCCACAATGGGAACTCCTGGTTCATGCGTTTTGCTGTCCTCATTTGATTTCTTCTTAAGGATAAAAGTAATTTACATTTATCTAAGTGTTAGGTCATTTGTGGGGAATACATTCCTACCTGTTAATTTAATTATGACCATTTGTAAACGTACACAAAAATAGAGGAAGCACCACAACTAATCCCTCTTTATACACCA
Source organism: Phacochoerus africanus (assembly GCF_016906955.1). Classification (NCBI taxonomy): domain Eukaryota; kingdom Metazoa; phylum Chordata; class Mammalia; order Artiodactyla; family Suidae; genus Phacochoerus; species Phacochoerus africanus. The sequence goes on from NC_062544.1 coordinate 57,474,283, forward strand.
TTTATTTATATTCAGTATTTTCACAATTTTGCCAATATTGCTTAGTCTGTCCTCTTTTTTTCTTTTTCTTTACTGAATTATTTTAAATCCCAGATACCATATCCTTTCATTCCTATATACTTCAGTATTTATTCCTTTTAAAAGATGTCCGTGTTCTTGAATAACAGTTATTATCACACTTAGCAAAATTACCACTAATTCTTTAGTAGCATCTAAAATAATGGCATTTCTCTCAAAAATATCTTTTTACTGACTGGTTTATTCTAATCAGAATCTAAATATTTGGTTCTCCCATTAAATTTGGTTGTTATCTCTCTTAACTCTTAGCCTAGAGCAATTTTCCCTTCTTTTTTTTCTTGCTATTGCCTTTTACGCATAGGGACATCAATCTTGCAGAATGTCCAACATTCTGAGGTTATCTTTTGTTCCTTGTAATGAACTTTTTCCTCTGTTTCCTGCATTTTCTGTAAAAATGTAAGTCAAGTCTACAGAGGCTTGATTGATTCAGGTCCATTTATTTGAGGAAGAACAGAGTACTTCATAGGTAATGGTTTACGTGTCCTTCTTTGTTAAGAGACACAAAAGGTCCGATTGTTCCCCTTTTAGTGGTAAGAAAGTTGATTGCTAGATTCTAGAGTTTTAAGTCAGTCCTGCCATTGTGAAATTCTCCATCAGAGTTTTATCCGGCTTTCATGACATCCATTGATAATTATTAGCTGAAACTGTTACTTCATTTAGGAATACAAAAATGGTCATTTTCTAAATCTGTGATTTCTTCCGTATTTACTAACCACAGTTTTATTAAAAAAAAAAAAAAATCACTCCCTTATCCTATAGGGCTATCTGGCTACCCTCAAATGTTAATTTCTTGGCTTTTAAGTATTTTTCAAAGTTAAAAGGCAGTCCCCTTGTTCTTTCCAACAGTGTCCAATTAATTGTTTTGTTTCTTTTAAGCATATACTTTTTTTTTTTTTTGGTTGTGCCCATTGCATGCAAAAGTTTGTGGGCCAGGGATCAAACCCACACTACAGCTGGAAACCAGAGCTCTAGCAGTGACAACACCACTTAATCCTCTGAGCCTCGAGGGAGTTCCACTTTTTCTTTTTTAAAAACTCAAATATGTTTAATTATGAAAGCTCTTTTCTTTTCCATGCCAGGTAGAATAAAGAATTTTAGTCTTATTGAGTGGTAAGCATAATATAAGTCAGTTTTTAGCCTAAGTATCTTTTTGTGATCCATCTTCAAAGCTTTCCTTCGCTATATGCTCGGGGAATGCAAAATTTTTTTTTTAGGGCTGTACCTGCAGCATATGGCAATTCCTAGGGGTCAAATCAGGGCTATAGCTGCTGGCCTACACACAGCAGCTAGAGATCCCAGCCACATCTGCAACCTATAGCACAGCTCCCAGCAACGTTGGATCCCCTTACCCACTGAGCGAGGCCAGGGATCCAACCCACATCCTCATGGATACAAGTCGGATTTCTGCTCCACCACAGTGGGAACTCCCAAGGAATGCAAATTGTTAGTCAAAAAAACTGAATATAGTTTTTATATTTGCTGAAATTTAGAAAAAAGAAATAGGGAGTTCCCATTGTGGCTCACTGGATTAAGAACCCAGTGTTGTCTCTTTGAGATGCGGGTTCAATCCCTGGCCTTGCTCAGTGGGCTAAGGATCCGAAGATGCGGTTCAAATCCAACACTGCCATAGCTGCAGCGTAGGCCTACAGCTGGCAGCTCTGATTCAGCCCCTTAGACTGGAACTTCCATATACTGCTGGTGCAGCTTTAAAATGAAGAAAGTAAAGAAACAGCAGGCAAATCACTGAATATTACGGTTAAATCACCTCAAAACTTTAGAACTCCATTTTAGCAAGACGTTTTCTTCAAAATGAGATCAAATTCCAGTGTTAGAAGTTCTTAAACAATAGAATTTGAGCATTATTTTTGTAAGGTAAATGTAAGCCCTTTTTTTTTTGTCTTTTTAGGGCCATACCTGCGGCATATGGAGGTTCCTAGCCTGGGGGTCAAATCCAAGATGCAGCTGCCAGCCACAGCCACAGCAACATCAGATTTGAGCCACATCTGTGACCTACACCACAGCTCACAGCAATGCCAGATCCTTAACCCACTGAGCAAGGCCAGGGATCGAAACCATATCCTCATGGATACTAGTGGGGTTCATTAACCACTGAGCCACAATGGGAACTCCAGCCCCCAATTTTTTTATATAGCTAATTGGTTGTTTTTTCCTGGTTATAACTAAAGTCAGGAGACCTGGCTTAAAGTTTGACTTTACCTGGGCTTTGCTTTCCTTGTTTGTAGAGTGAGCGATTTGGAATGGACATACCATGGGTTATTTTCCAACTGTTTGAGTCCATGAAAATTTGTAAAATAATAGTTTTCTATATTAAAGAAATACCATCTGTGTGCAAATAGGATATTACTTTATTTTTGATCCAAAAAAGGATTTTCTCTTATATTCCTAGGAATTTCAAGAGCAGTTGAAAATCACCACCTTTAAAGACCTGGTAATCAGGGACAAGGAACTGACAGGGGCATTAATTGCTTCTCTAATCAACTGCTACATCAGAGATAATGCTGCTGTTGATGGCATTAGTTTACACTTACAGGATATCTGCCCTCTTCTTTATAGCACCGATGATGCAGTTTGTTCTAAGGTATGATGCTTTGTTACCTGTTTCAGTTTTTCTTGCAGGTTGTTTTAGGGTATGATGAAAAGCACACTTGAATTGTAATCAGAAACTCCTTATGACCTTTAGTAGGTCTCTTAACATTTTCTGGCGTCAGAATCTTCATCTGGAGTTCCCTCATGGTGCAGTGGAAACGAATCCAACTGGGAACCATGAGGTTGTGGGTTCCATCCTTGGCCTCAGTGGGTTAAGGATCTGGCGTTGCTGTGAGCTGTGGTGTAGGCCAGTGGCTATAGCTCTGATTGAACCCCTAGCCTGGGAACCTCCATATGCTGAGGGCACGGCCCCAAAAAGACAGGAAAAAAAAAAAAAAACCTTCATCTGTGTAAGAAAGGGCTTAGAATATATTATTTCTTAAAATCTATATAAAAGTTTTTCATAAAGAGTCTTTGGTAGGAGTTCCCGTGGTGGCGCAGTGGTTAACAAATCCAACTAGGAACCATGAGGTTGCGGGTTCGGTCCCTGCCCTTGCTCAGTGGATTAACGATCCGGCGTTGCTGTGAGCTGTGGTGTAGGCTGGAGGCTACAGCTCCGACTGGACCCCTAGCCTGGGAACCTCCATATGCCGTGGGAGCGGCCCTAGAAATGGCAAAAAGACCAAAAACAAAAAGAATCTTTGATAATATTTATAGACCATATTTTTAGAAAATAGTAAAATATGCCATTCCTTAGAAAGTAAGGGGGAAAAAAAACACTGAAACTTTGTCTGTAATGAATTAGAGTTAATTGGGCAATTTTTATTGATCCCCTACAGGTGAAAGTAATTTAAAAAATCAGTGTTGCACGGACTGCCTGCTGACCAGTAATGTATTGACTAGGCAAGAAAGTTACCAGTCAAAAGCTGTCTTGCCTAACATATTTGTGAGAGGAATTAAGAATAGCTAGGATTTTTTTGGTCAAAAACTTTTCTGCCTAAAATTAAGAAGAAGTAAGTTTGTAGAGTTGTTTTTATTTTTGATGATAATAAAACCAGATGTAAATTTAGATGTAGCTAAAACTTGTATTGACAGCATCATCTGGGTGCTTGACTATATCTTTTTAAAGTTCTCGTCATCGCTACTTCTAGGCAAATGAGCTTCTCCAGCGTTCCCGACAAGTTCAAAATAAGGTTGAAAAGGAAAAGATGTTAAGGGAATCATTAAAAGAGTATCAAAAAATCAGCAATCAGGTGGACCTTTCCAATGTTTGTGCTCAATATAGACAAGGTGAGAAACAAAATGTTCTTCCTACCTTCTTCTCAACTCAGAGGCAAATCTTCCTTCAGCTTTCTGTGACCCAGGGGGTGTGAGCTGGGAAGTTCATTTCTTATGTTTTAGTATTTGATGACTGCGCTGGCTTCTGCAGAAGATCTCATGCTCCAAAAGAGTTTTATTGGGTGGTTGGTGTAATAAAATTAAAAATATCTTGAAATGTGTACCTTTTTAACTCGGAGTTTCAGTCCTCGTCCATTGAAACTATTATCTGTATTAGATTGCTTTCTGGGTTACATTTATTTTTCAGATGCTTTAGATTCTTTTGACTAATCTTAAAAATATTACCTATCTGCTCACTTTAAAATTACTTTAAATCAAATCTAACATAATGTAGTAACTGTTACATATATGTACTATTTTGAATAGTAAAAAATTTTTTTTTCTAGTGAAGAAAATGTAATAGCTGCCTTTTAGGCATGTTGGAACCTTGTTCTTTGGTAGACTCAAGAAATATTTTATTGGAGTTCCTGTTGTGGCTCAGTGGTTGACAAACCCAACTAGGATTCATGAGGAAGAGGGTTCGATCCCTTGCCTCGCTGAGTGGGTTAAGGATCCGGCTTTGCTGTGAGCTGTGGTGTAGGCCAGCAGCTGTAGCTCTGATTGGACCCTTAGCCTGGGAACCTCCATATACCTTGGGTGCAGCCCTAAAAAAGACAAAAGACAAAAAAAAATGAAAAAAATATTTTATATGCTATTGTTTCCTGGGTGACTAATACAGTAAAAACAATAATCTTGATCAGTATTTTTATAAACCAGTTAAGGAAAAATGTATCCACTTAATAATAAGCCTTAGCTCTTTGTCCTTTGTCTTTCTCCCATTAGTACGTTTTTATGAGGGTGTGGTAGAGCTCTCTCTCACTGCCGCAGAGAAAAAAGATCCTCAGGGTCTTGGACTTCATTTCTATAAACATGGAGAACCAGAAGAAGACATCGTGGGACTTCAGGCTTTCCAAGAAAGGTGAGTTTTATCTCCTTAGTCGATTGTCAACTTTATGGGTACAGGTTTTTCGTTGTTATGTTTGATGGATAGCCATAGGAAAGTAATGTTATGAAACTGAATTATACTTTCACCTAAAAATGTCTTGTTTTATCAGAAGTGTGAATCAGGATTATAATTCTTAGTCTAGGGATAAAATTATAGTCTAGTGCAAATCCTTAAATACCTATAAATGTTTTTGAACTTGCCTCTGTGGTTTTTCTGAGAATGTATCAATATCAATTTTAAACGTGATAACGTTTTTGGAAACAAAACTGCTGCCGCACCTGCCCCACCCCCAATGTCTGGTTCTAGATGAAGATTAGCATTTTTTTTTTCCCTCTCTTTATGGCCACAACTGTAGCATATGGACATTCCTGGGCCAGGGGTCAAATCAGATCAACACCAGATCCAAGCTGCATCTGCACCCTGCTGGCCATGCCGGATCCTTAACCCACTGAGTAAGGCCAGGGATTGAACTCACATCCTCACAGAGATAGTATCAGGTCCTTAACCCAATGAGCCACAACAGGAACCTGGATGAAGATTAATAGTATTTTAAATGATGATTTTTAAATGTTCACAGATTCTTAGAGACTGCTTTTAAAAAAAAAAAGTATATCCATTAAGGAAATATATAGCCTACCTAAGACACCTGTTTTGTTTTGTTTAATAGCCACACTCACAGTACATAGAAGTTCCCAGGCCAGGGACTGTATCTGAGCTGCAGTTGTGACCTGTGCTGCAGCTGCAGCAACACCAGATCCTTTAACCCACTGCACTGGGCCAGGGGTTGAACCCATGTCTCTGCAAGGACCCCAGCTGCTGCAGTCAGATTCTTTTTTCTTTTCCTTCTTTTTTTTTTTTTTTTTGGCTTTTTAGGGCCGCACTCACGGCACATGGAGGTTGCCAGACTAGGGATCCAGTCAGAACTACAGCTGCCAGCCTACGCCAGAGCCACAGCAACGCAGGATCGGAGCTGCATCTTCGACCTACACCACAGCTCACGGCAACACCAGATCCTTAATCTACTGAGCGAGGCCAGGGATCAAACCTGCAACCTCATGGTTTGTAGTCAGATTCATTTCCAAAGCACCACAACAGAAACTCCAAGCAGTCAAATTGTTAACCCACTACGTCACACATCAGGAACTCCTCGGATGTGTTTTGTTAATACATTCATTTTTATGATTTTACCCTTTTAACCAGATGCTTTTCGGACCTATTGGAAAAGTCTATGATTTGTAAAAAAAATTTTTTTTTTTTTGGCCATACCAAAAAAGTAGTATGTGAAATTTCCTGGGCTAGGGATCAAACCTGTGTTGCAGCAGTGGCCTGAGCTGCTGCTGTGACAATACCAGATCCTTAACCCACTGCGCCACAAGGGAATTCCTAATACGTAGTATTTTTAATACCAAATTGTGTGTGTGTGTGTGTTTTCTCCAAAATTATTTTTGGTTTGTATTTCAGTTAGATAAGATAAATCACTTGCTAACTAAATAACAACTATGTTTCCTTTTCATTCTTTTCAGATTAAACAGTTACAAGTGTATTACAGATACACTTCAAGAACTGGTAAATCAAAGTAAGGCTGCTCCTCAGTCTCCCAGTGTACCCAAAAAACCTGGGCCTCCAGTGTTGTCATCTGATCCCAACATGCTGAGTAATGAAGAAGCAGGACATCATGTAAGGGACATAGCAAATTTTTGTTCTGAAAATACACTGTATTTAGAAGTTCTGTGTGGTGGTGGTGCCTTATCATCTTGGGGAGGGTAGTAGTTCTTAGAACCTACCATTTAAGGATTCTTGATTTCTTACCAGGAGTTATAAGGCTAAGGGTCATGATGATGAGGCTTCATCTGTGCTGATTTACTGTTTTCTTCATTTTAGTTTGAACAAATGCTTAAATTGTCTCAACGATCCAAAGATGAGCTCTTTAGTATTGCCCTTTATAATTGGCTAATACAAGCTGACCTTGCAGATAAACTGCTACAGGTAAAAGACATTTTTTATACCAGTATTGTTCATTCATATTTTTACGTAACTCAATGGCTAATGCACATATATAGTTTCAGGAAATTCATTCATATTTTTATGTAACTCAATGGCTTATGCACATATGTACTTTTAGGAATTTCAGTTTCTTACTCTGGATCAACCATGAGGTGTTAATGAAAAGCCAAGTAATGCTGTATCTTTTCATAGTGGCAAGGTAGTCTATTGCTCTAATTTTCCTGTTATTCAGAAGCTGATTGGGATTGTTTATATTATGGGGTGGGAATCATTGGATTGTGAACTAGGAGACCCAAACTTTGTCTTAGCTCTGCCATTAGGTCACTTCACAAAGGCCCTTTCACTATCTCTGGTCTCAGTATTCCCCAGTCTGTAAAGTGAATATATGGCATTTGATTATTGCCAGGTGCCTTTGAGTTCCGAGTCTAGTAAGTGTTCTCAAATTTTATTGAAAGATTTTTAATTGGATTATACTAGATTGGTTTTTATCTACTGAATGCAACTATCATGGCAATTAATTGATTTCTGTGGTAAAATAATCATATATAATAAGAAAACTGCCCTCTCTTATCTGTTACTGGATTATAATACTGCCTACGTATTCATAAAACAAGGTACACTTGTAAAATGATATACTTAGTATGTAAAGAGCAAGTGTGTGGTCAGAAAATGTCGCTGACTAACTGTCCAATTTCCAGATTGCTTCTCCATTTCTAGAGCCACATTTAGTCCGAATGGCCAAAGTTGATCAAAACAAAGTTCGTTACATGGATTTGCTCTGGAGGTATTATGAGAAGAACAGAAGTTTTAGTAATGCTGCTCGTGTCCTATCCAAATTGGCTGACATGCACAGGTATGGCATTATCACTGTGAAGAATACGTAATAACGGCTGTATGTAGTTATACCCAGATTCAGATATAAAAGAAAACCTCATTCAAGTGCACGTATGTAGAATTCTTATGCTTTTACTTGGATTTACCTAAGGTTTATAGTTTTCTCTTTGTTTTGGTTTTAATAGTGTATACGGGGTACCAAATATGTTACAAAGTAGACTCTCTATTCAAAATATCTTCTAAATCCTTTAAAGTATGTCTTTAGATTCTTTCCAACAGTAATTAATTACTCTTCTTAATTAAAAGAAAACTTTTCAGGGGCTTTATAATTTTAAATGTTTAACTCCAGACTAACTTTCTCTACTTTCACATTGGTTTATTTATTTATTTATTTTAAATTACCAAAAAGGTCTTGGAGCATATATATTTAGGATTATTAAGAATCCTGTTAGGGAGTTCCCGTCGTGGCGCAGTGGTTAATGAATCCAACTAGGAACCATGAGGTTGTGGGTTTGATCCCTGGCCTTGCTCAGTGGATTAAGGATCCATGAAGATGCAGATTCAATCTCTGTCCTCGATCATTGGGTTAAGGATCCGGCGTTGCCGTGAGCTGTGGTGTAGGTTGCAGACGCGGCTCGGATCCCGCGTTGCTGAGGTTCTGGTGTAGGCCCGTGGCTACGGCTCCCATTTGACCCCTAGCCTGGGAACCTCCATATGCCGTGGGAAGCAGCCCTAGAAAAGGCAAAAAAGCCAAAAAAAAAAAAAAAAAGAATCCTGTTAGGAGTTCTCTTGTGGCACAGCAGGTTAAGGATCTGGCATTGTCACTGCAGCAGTTCAGGTCGCTGCTGTGACATGGTTCAGTCCCTGGCCTAGAAACTTACTTCCACATGCTTCAGGCATAGCCAAAAGAGAAGGAATTTTGTTTTAAAAAGGCATTAAAATTTCTCATTAGATTATCGTATTAGAAGACAACTTAATAAAATTTTGGACAGGCCATTAATTTGACCCTCTTCATTTAGAATTTCCTTTGCCGAAATAACATGCTATTTCTCAAAACTGGAGATTGGTTAAGTTAGGAAGAGGAGGTTATTGAGGCAAAGCTGTTATTAAACCAAGTGAATCGGAATGGTTACTTAGAGTCCAGATGTGGCTGATAGTAAGTGTAAGAGAGTGTGTGTCGGTCAGTGTGTACTCATGTGGTTTGAATTATTGTACGTGTGGATCCAAAGCATTTTTTGTCTTCTTGCCCTCCTTGGTCAGAATGGTCACTTGGTTTTTAAGTTTCCTTCACATACAGAAGATGTGACATACTTACGTCAAAGTGACTTTAATTTCTTTCTTTGGTTTAATAAAAGTTAAGGAATTTAAGTCAGTAGAGGCCTAAAAGCTAATTTCTCACAAAGGGCTTGGTCAGTTCATAGTTTTTGTGTAATTAGGAATTGACAACATGGAATTGCCCTTGTGGCTCAGTGGTTAACAAACCCAACTAGGATCCATGAGGATGTGGGTTTGATCCCTGGCCTAACTCAGTGGGTTAAGGATCCCGCGTTGCTGTGAGCTATGGTGTGGGTTGCAGACATGGCTCAGATCCTGCATTGCTGTGGCTGTGGTATAGACTGGCAGCTACAGCTCCGATTTGACCCCTAGCCTGGGAACTTCCATATGCCACAGGTGCAGCCCTAAAAAGCAAAAAAAAAAAAAAAGAAAGAAAAAATTGATAACAGGAAGTTCTCTTGTGGTGCAGCAGATTAAGGATCTGGCATTGCTGCAGCTGTGGTGCAGGTCACAACTGCAGCCCAAGTTCAATAGCTGCAGGAACTTGCACATGCTGTGGGTTTGGCCAAAAAAAAAAAAAAAGAATTGACAGCATTATTAAATATTTAATAAATTGTAGTTCTGTCTTAAGGTTATGTAATCCATTCCTTTATCAAGTGTTAGAGTACCTATTTTCTCTACTCAGAGATACATATGGACTGTGCATTTTCAGGCCTTCAGTATCTGGTTTCTGGATTACTCTTATCATTTTTCTTAGTGAATCCTAGATACCATTACTATACAAATCCTTGTAAGTCATTTCTATCATGCTGCCTATTGCCTGAAATGTTAGAATGGCTCTTAATTGCCCTTCCATTAATGTTTGTTGACTTTGTTCCTTGGTATAATAATTACTATATTCCTGTTATATTCTGAAGTCCTCTAACTTTTAAGACCACTGCTCAGTGTCTGTATGTCACACACACACACACCTAAATACCTCCTCATGCGAGGGACCCTGTACGTCCACTCTTTTAGGTCACAGCTTACCATCTCCACAATGAAATCTTTTTCCGATTAATATGTTACTGTCTTTCTCACTACACTCTTTTTGCATGTATAGGCTGCATCAAATAAATTGGCAGCTATAGAATGTTCTACTTTAAATGATTTGGAAATGTTACCCACCTTTAAAATGTTTGATTCAAATGGGTTTTTGTTTTTTTTAAAGAAATGAGAAGGGAGATAAAGCCTTTTAAAAACAAAGCTCCTGGAGTTCCCATCGTGGCACAGTGGTTAACGAATCTGACTAGGAACCATGAGGTTGCGGGTTCCATCCCTGCCCTTGCTCAGTGGGTTAACGATCCGACGTTGCCATGAGCTGTGGTGTAGGTCACAGACGTGGCTCAGATCCCGCGTTGCTGTGGCTCTGGCGTAGGCTGGCAGCTACAGCTCCGATTAGCCTGGGAACCTCCATATGCTGCAGGAGTGGCCCTAGAAAAGGCAAAAAAAAAAGAATAAAAACAAAAAACAAAGCTCTTGAAATTTCTGCTGAGGCACAAAGGTATTGGTGTCGCTGGAGCACTGGGACACAGGTTCGATTCCCAGCCCAGCGTTGCCACGGCTGCAGGGTAGGTAGCAAATTGTGGCTCAGGGCCGATCCCTGGTCTGGGAACTTGATATGCTGAGGGGTGACCCAAAAAGAAAGAAAGTGAAAAAAATAAAGCTGCTAAAGGTACTGCATCCTTTACATGTTATCTTAAGAGATGATAATTGCTAAGTACCTGGCATCCACACCTATACTTTACAAGACATGAGAACGGAGATAACTCTTTTTTTCTTTTTATTTCTTTTTGGAAGGAGAAAACTAAAGGAGCCATAGTTATACAGAAGGACAATTTCTTAAGTAAGACCTTTGAAGTAAAAGCCAGTTTTTTCCTGATTCAGATTGGAATTTGAGGATATCAAAGTTATGTTTAATACAGTTGGTCTCGGGGGCGGGGGGAGCTGCTTTAGTTAAGATTGGTTGGAGAAGACCTTAGACAAATTATCATTAAAATTCTCAAATGACAAAAATAGGCAGCTATTAAAGACATGGAGGAAGTGGTTCAAGCATAGGATCAATGGTCCCTGCAGAGGCATTGCCTCAGATGCAGGTTTATTATGATCAGGGTACGTAAAAGAAAGCCCAGGGGTTGGAAATGGTGAACAAAGAAGGGTGAAGTGAGGCTAGAGGAGGAGTAGGTGAGGCGATTGAGGGGTCCTAAGAATGCATGTGACATAATCTGATTTTTGGTGGGTGTTTTGTTGTTTGGTTTTTTGTTTGTTTGTTTGCTTTTTGCTTTTTAGGGCCGCACTTGTGGCATATGGAGGTTCCCAGGCTAGGGGTCCAATCCTAGCTACAGCTGCCGGCCTACGCCACAGCTACAGCAATGCCAGATCCGGGCCTCATCTGCAACCTACACAACAGCTCTCGGCAACACTGGATCCTTAATCCACCGAGCAAGGCCAGGGATCGAACCTGCATCCTTGTGGATTCTACTCAGGTTTGTTACCGATGAGCCAGCTAAGCTACGATGGGAACTCCTGATTTTTGTTTTTAAGAGGACACTCTAGTTGCTGTGTGGAAGATGAAATGTAGTATTGGCCACATTAAAGTAGAGGTGTGACTATCAGTAGTAGTAAAAAAAGTTTAATTTTAAAAGAATCCAAGTTTTAATAAATTAAAGTTTCAAAATAGGAAATGTGGCTGTAACCTAAGTTTTTATGTGTCAACTTATATTGTGGATCTGTTTTATTAAAAATCCTATAATTTTTTCAAGTTTCAAATGGCCTTTTATATTAATTTGGTATAAAAAAAAGTGCATCTCAGCTGGTATATATGTATATTGGAGCCTTAAGAATTCACATAAATAAAAATAAGGATTTTCCCCCTCAGCACAGAAATTTCACTTCAGCAGCGACTAGAGTACATTGCTCGAGCCATTCTTAGTGCCAAAAGTTCCACTGCCATTTCATCAATAGCTGCAGATGGTGAATTCCTTCATGAATTAGAAGAAAAAATGGAAGTAAGTGCTAATGGTACTTAAACCTTGTCCACATTGATTAGTAGCCACATGTTATTCTGCTTTCCCTCTTCCCCTAATAAATAATAGTTCTGTAGCACTCAGAATTAATTCTGATCTTTTCCACCTCCTTCCTTCCCTCCTTCCTCCTTTCTTTCTTTCTTTCTTTTTTTTTTTGCTTTTTTTAGAGCCACACCCACAACATATGGAGGTTCCCAGGCTAGGAGTCGAATCAGAGCTACAGCTACCGGCATACACCACAGCCACAGCAACACGGGAATCTGAGCCACGCCTGTGACCTACACCACAGCTCATGGCAACACTGGATCACCAACCCACTGAGCAAGGCCAGGGATTGAACCTGCATCCTTATGAATACGAGTCGGTTTCATCTCTGCTGCATCACAACAGGAACTCTCTCCTTTCTTTATATATAAATCTTTCGAAAGATTTTAGAGATACAGCACTTGGGTCTTAGGACATTGCTGTAATCTAAAAGTTTTTTCTGTGGCATTTCTTAAAGGTTTATTCCAACTATTCTAACACCAAGTAGATAATGTCACATTCACCATTTCTTCTGAGGGTAGTAAGTAGATGTATGAAGTTAGAGTGGGCTAAACTGCCTTTAGTGAGAGACTAAAAGAAAAACCATGTAATGATCCACATACAGAAGTTCATTTCTCATTTGCAAGATCCAGAGTGGGTATCCTTGATTGGCATGTGGATTTCTTCCACTTAGTTGATGTCTGTACCCAAGTTGTATTTTTTGACTCTGCCATTCCCAGTGGCCTTACCTTTTCCTTTGATCAGAGGGAGGAAAACAGAAAAGAGCATGTAAGAAGCACATTCACTCTTAAAAACCTGAGACCTACTTAACTCCCACTTACATTCCTTTGAAGAGAACATAATCTTACGGCCATACTCTTTGCAGGAGGCTGGGAATGATAGTCTTATCATTTTGTCTGACTTGTAGTCATGGGAGAAACAGGCGTTGATGGGAAGCAAATGCTCTCTGTCCCAGCAGTCCCTGAGAAATCTTCTGTGTTGATGTGAAGAGTTGCTAGTCTGTTAAGATAAAAGTCTTTATTTATACATTTTTTTAAATTGAGGTAGGAATTTCCTTCGTGGCACAGGGGAAACAAATCCAACTAGGAACCATGAGGTTGTGGGTTTGATCCCTGGCCTCACTTAGTGGGTTGGAGATCTGGTGTTGCCGTGAGCTGTGGTGTAGGTTGCAGGCGAGCCTCGGATCTGGCATTGCTGTGGCTCTGGTGTAGGCCAGCAGCAATAGCTCAGATTATACCCCTAGCCTGGGAACCTCCATGTGCCCCGACTGTGGCCCTAAAAAGACCAAAAAAAAAAAAAAAAAGAAATGAAATTGAGGTAGAATTGACATATAACGGCTATTTAGGTATACAACGTAATGATTAAATATTTCTATATGTTGCAAAATGATCGCCACAATGTCTAGTTAAAATCTGTCAAGTGATTACAAAACTTTTTTTTCCTGTGATGAGAACTTAATAAGAACTACTCTCTTAGCAATTTTCAAATATGCAAGACAGTGTGATTAACTATAGTCACTATACTGTTATTTATACATTATTTTTATTTTAACAAACTTATAAGTCATACTACGAGTCGTTCCTTCAAGTACCTTGATTAATCATAAAGAGCTTAAGATTTACTTTTTTCTATCGGAACTAGGTTGCGAGGATTCAACTTCAGATACAAGAGACGCTGCAGAGGCAATATTCCCATCATTCTTCTGTACAGGATGCAATTTCTCAACTAGATTCTGAGCTAATGGACATAACTAAGGTAATAAAAAAGCAAATGAGATTCCTCTAGCAGTCACCTGTCATCTACAAATTCCTTGTTTCTTTTGCATTTTACTTTGTGTTCCATGGGAAGGATTAGCCTATCTCCACAAAATAAGATAAGCCATCTTTGGAAGCATATCATTGTGCTGACAAATCACTGCTGTGGTATCTGACTCAAAAAGAGCTGGATTTCTCTTTCTAGGCCAGTTTCTATCAGTAACCTCACGTGGGCCTTTGTTAAAACTCCTGCCATCTATTTTATAGCCTTGTTGTTGTCTTAAAAAAGTAACTTCCAGTTGAAGAACTTTCCAAGTTTCACCTACTTTGTGCCCTCCCCAGCAGTTTCTTCTTCAATTATTCTTGGGCATTTTTCTTAGTATCCTTATATTTCTCAGTATTTCCATGATTTTTCAAACCTTAGTTTAGACAACACTAAAAAATACCATTGCAGCATCTTCCTCTCCCCTAAGGGAAAAAAAGGCACACATATTGAAATCTGTGCCATTCTCAATCTGGCATTAGGACCAGCTATACGTCATCACATCTTTATGTATTTTAGGAACTTTAGATAAAATCTTTGGTTACTTTTAACTTACAGGGTGTTCTTCACTGTTAATTTTTGAATACTAACCTCTGGTTGGATGTTGACATTTTCTCCCACAGCTTTATGGGGAATTTGCTGACCCATTTAAACTTGCAGAGTGTAAACTTGCAATAATTCATTGTGCTGGTTATTCAGACCCTATATTGGTGCAGACACTTTGGCAAGATATCATAGAGAAAGGTAAGCGTTCACTTATAGGTATATTAGCTATACATTATTTAGTAACTTGTTAGAAGAATGAATGTAAACTGCTAGTTGTGGAGTTCCCATCGTGGCACAGTGGTTAACGAATCCGACTAGGAACCATGAGGTTGCGGGTTCGGTCCCTGCCCTTGCTCAGTGGGTTGACGATCCGGTGTTGCCGTGAGCTGTGGTGTAGGTCGCAGACTCGGCTCGGATCCGGCGTTGCTGTGGCTCTGGCGTAGGCCGGTGGCTACAGCTCCGATTCAACCCCTAGCCTGGGAACCTCCACATGCCGAGAAAGCAGCCCAGGGAAATAGCAAAAAGACAAAAAAAATAAAAATGAAATAAATAAACTGCTAGTTGTCATATATCCAGGGCTCACGAGAATCGGCTATACCTAAACAGTGTAATCAGAGAGTGCCTGCATGTGGTGGAGGGTGATCCTATAGAAAATGACCCCAGTGAATATTTGAGAGGATTCTCAGAAAAGATGTGTCATTTTCGTGGTTTGTACTGCTTAATAAGAGATTCTGAGACACTTAACTCAGAATATCATAACCAGTGCCCTCAATAGATGAATGTATATCATTAACAGAAACATTGAATCTGCTCATTAGATTAATGAGTACAAGTTCTGCAGTATTTTCTACCTTGAAACAATAAAATAGTCAATTAAAATTTTTACATTAAAAACAATATGTATTTCTAATGGCCTGTCTCTTTCTTGCAGAACTAAACGAAAGTGTGACACTGAGCTCCCCAGACCGGATGCATGCTCTTAGTCTCAAGATTGTGCTCCTTGGCAAGATTTATGCCGGCACACCTCGCTTCTTTCCTTTAGGTAAGCCATAACCTTAGCTATTGTATAGGTTTTTGGTTGTGTTTTTGTTTTGATAGTTTTCTCCACTGACATGGAAGAAGAAGGTCAGTGAATTTTAGAGCAAAACTGTTCTGTTATTGTGATTTACTAGTTCTACAGTTTAATTCTGCCTCTCCAGAAAGAAAGACCTCCAATGAAGATGATAGAATTTATTGATAAATAGTTGGGTGTGAAAGTTTCTTTGCCTGACCTTCCCAAGTTTATAAATCTTGGGATAATGCTAACAGACAATTGTGATTATACTGTGGGTAACCCTATTCAAGTTTGAAGAGAAGGGAAAAATGGCTGGTGTTTTTGTGCATGAATAATCTGTGACTGAATCTGTGACGGAATCTGCGACTGATTCAGACTGATTTAAACTGACTGCTGTTTAAAATAGCAAGTAGGTGTGTTAAAAAGTGATTTTTGTGAATCCCTTTTTAAACCAAATATGTTAACTATTATGAGTAGTAGGAGACCTACTATTGTGACAAAATGTGGTCAAATATACAGTCAAGTTTTATTATGACATAATTATAATGTTATTGCAGAACTCTTATTTGCCAACCTAATAATGTTTTCTTCGGTTGTAAAAAAAACAGAATCAACATAAATATATTCATACAGTAGAATGTTAAGTATTTTGCGTTTTTGAATAATGCTGAGAAACATGGAAGTGCTTATAACATAACGTTGAATTGTTCTTAAAATATGAAGATACAGACTTGTGTACAGATCTTTTCTGATTTAGGATGTATTCCCTGGCCATGGTAAGAAATAAAACCGTTGTAATCATACACTTATTTCTTACAAATACAGTATTAAAAACTGCCGTGCCAGTTCATTGATGAGAAAAGTAGAAAGATGTAAATTGACCAAAGATTTTTAATTATTGAGCCCAATAAAATTTAGAGCAGAAAAGGCCTTCCTTTTTTCTCTCACTCCTTTCATAGCAAATAGGTGCCGGGGACTTCAAACTAGAACAAACTTAGAGTCTTTAGAAGTTTTATTACCTATCTGAAGTCTCTGTATGGTAACTGATGGACGTGCAGGTTCAGTAGCAGTTTTTTCAGTGATTCCTCTTGCCCATGGATATTCACATTGGTCAGTCTCAGACTTCGAATACCGTAAACATGAATTTGATTGTTACCATTACGATCTTATTTATGATGTAACAGGTAGTAAAAAATGTGAATGGGGCCACCAGTAGAATAATCAGATAACTTATGAATCTTATAAATTCTACATTTAATATTTCTTTTACAGTAAGCCCTTCTTTTCTGAAAAGCTGCTAAATTGCAGAAATAGTATTTCAGTATATTAAAGAAATGTTATTAATGGGTCTTCTCCAGTAGTGGAATTATGAATGATTTCTCTTTCTTCTTGTACCTTTCTCTTTTTTCCAAATGCACTGTAATAACTGTTCTTTTCCTAATAGCTTTAAAGTGTAATTGAATAGTTTTAGCATATTCACAGAGTTGTGCAGCCATCACCACAATTATATTCAGGCCATTTTCATCACCCCAAAAAGAAATTATCTCTACCCTTAGCTCTAGGCAACCACTAATCTACTTTCTGTCTCTATAGATTTGCCTATTTTGTATTTGCTTTATTTTTATTAAGAAAAAATTTTTTTGAAAATTGTTTTTTTTCTTAAGATTTCCCTCTAGAAACTGCCTAGTTATGAATAAGGCCTACTATTTACTATCAAAATGTAATAATTCGGAGTTCCCGTCGTGGCGCAGTGGTTAACGAATCTGACTAGGAACCCTGAGGTTGCGGGTTCGGTCCCTGCCCTTGCTCAGTGGGTTAACGATCCGGCGTTGCCATGAGTTGTGGTGTAGGTTGCAGACGTGGCTCGGATCCCGCGTTGCTGTGGCTTTGGCGTAGGCCGGTGGCTACAGCTCCGATTCAACCCCTAGCCTGGGAACCTCCATATGCCGTGGGAGCGGCCCAAGAAATAGCAACAACAACGACAACAAAAAAGGCAAAAAAAAAAGTAATAATTCTACAATAACAAAAAAAATAGTAGTTATATGAGGTCAAGGACATATTAACTAATCTTATTATGGAAAATGTTTTGTAAAATGTGTGTATATCAAATCATCACATGTATACCTTAAATTTATGCAGTGTTACATGTCAATTATATCTTTATGAAGCAGGGCCAAAGAAAGAGTTAACAATCCCAATTTATTATCTTTGTCTCTCCCCAGATTTTATTGTGCAGTTCTTAGAGCAGCAAGTTTGTACTTTGAACTGGGATGTGGGTTTTGTAATACAGACAATGAATGAAATTGGAGTGCCATTACCTAGACTACTGGAAGTATATGATCACTTGTTCAAGTCACGGGTAAGGAAAGTATTAAATAAAATTATTTAGTTAAATCAGTTAACTTTTTCTGGATTCAGGAGTGGAGTATTATGATTGCATGTTTATGAGTATCTAATACAGTTGCATCAGAAATTTGCTTTATTGGTTATCAGAAATTATCATATTTCTAGAGTTCCCTGGTGGCACAGTGGGAACTAGGGTGTTGTCACCCCCATGGCTTGGGACACTGTGGTGGCGCAGGTTTGATCCCTGGCCCTGAAACTTAGGTATGCTGTGGGCAGAGCCAAAAAAAAAAAAAAAATTTTCGTACTTCAGATTTTTAAAAGTAATAGAGTTGCTTTGCTGAATATCATGATAAAAATTATTTTTTAATATTAATAAACATTTGCTTTACTCTTAGTGGAATAGGCTAAGTATTCAGACTTCATTTACTTTTTTTTTTTTGTCTTTTTGCCATTTCTTGGGCCGCTCCTGTGGCATATGGAAGTTCCCAGGCTAGGAGTCCAATCGGAGCCACAGCAATGCGGGATCCGAGCCGCGGCTTCAACCTACACCACAGCTCACGGCAACGCCAGATCCTTAACCCACTGAGCAAGGGCAGGGATGGAACCCGCAACCTCATGGTTCCTAGTCGGATTCGTTAACCACTGAGCCACTACGGGAATTCCCAGACTTCATTTACTTTAAAGAACAAAATATCAGATCAGTGTATTCACTGTAACCTCATCTAATAAATCAGTGCTTAAAAGATCTTCCTTGGAGTTTTCTAGTAGTGCACTGGGTTAAGGATCCAGCATTGTCACTGCAGTGGCCCAGGTCACTGCTCTGGCACAGAGTCGATCTCTGGCTCAGAAACTTCAGAAGCCACAGGCACATCCAAAAAAAAAACCAACAATCTTTCTCACTGCAAGAAAAAAAGGAAAACTTAACTATGTATAATAACAAATGGTAACTAGACTTACTATGGTGATCATTTTGCAGTTAATACAAACAGTGAATCATTGTATTGTACACTTGAAACTAATATAATGTTATATGTCAATTAAACCTCAATTTTTTAAAAAAAAAAAAGTGCTCTTTCTCACCGTATTGAACCTTATCAGACTATATGTTTTGAAGTTTTTATCCTAAGATAAAAGAACCAAACGAAACCTTGTTGAACTAGGTTATTTTTAGTACTAGGCATGATTATAGCAGCAGCATCAAAACATTCATACAGTGCTTTTTAAGGCATTTGTATGTCTCATTAAACCTCACAGTGAGCCTGTGATACAAATGAGCAAGTAGTAGTATCCTCATTTTCTACTATATCTGACAAGGGCAGAGAGGTTAAATAACCTGTTCAAGGGAGTTCCCGGCTGTGGCTCGGTGGATTAAGAACTCAATATAGTGTGCATGAACCTGTAGGTTCGATCCCTGGCCTCACTCAGTGGGGTAAGTGTCCAGCATTGCCGCAAGCTGCAGCATAGGTGACAGATGCAGCTCCGATCCCGTGTTGCCATGGCTGTGTTGAAGGCCCCAGCTGCAGCTCACATTCGACCCTTGGCCCAGAAAACTTCCATATGTCTCAGGTGTGGCTATAAAATAAATAAATAAATAAATAAAATAGTAATACTACTAACCTGGTCAAGTCACATGGCTGGTAATGGTAAAGCCAGAGCTAGAATTAAGATTCTTTCTTACTTTCTTTTTCTGCCCTTTTTTTTTTTTTTTTTTTTCCGTCTGCATCCATGGCATATGGAAGTTCCTGGGCTAGAGATTGAATCCGAGCCACATCTGCAGCCTACACACACCACAGCTGCAGCAGTGCTGGATCCTTAACCTACTATGCCAGGTATCAAACCAGCAACTCCATGGAGACAAACCGGATTATTAACCCACTGTACCACAGCAGGAACTCTGAATAAGATTCTTTGACTGCTAGTTTAGGCTGTTATTTACATTGTCTGCATAGGTTCAAAGTAAAAATGGTGTCACAGCCAATAGGAATAGATGGCCTAAATAGGAAATTCACATGCTCTCCAAAGTGGATTGATATATCAAATATCCTTCCTAAATGACATCACAATGCAGTTTTCAATGCTGTTCAGTATTAACCATAATCAGATAAATAATTTAGCAACCACATAATATTAATTTTTTTTTTTGCCACACCCACGGTATGTGGAAGTTCCTGGGCCAGGGATTGAATTTGAGTAGCATCTGTGACCCATACCACAGCTGTGGCAGCACTGTATCTGTAACCCACTATACCAGGCTGGGGACCAAACCCACACCAAAGAGAATGCTGAATCCTTAACCTGCTATGCTACGGCAGGAACTCCAAATACTTATTTTAATATCAGTTAATTTTGCTTTGGACTCTGATGACTGTGTGTGTGTGTGTGTGTGTGTGTGTGTGTGTGTGTGTCTTTTTGTCTTTTCTAGGGCTGTACCCGCAGTATATGCAGGTTCCCAGGATAGGGGTCCAATTGGAGCTGTAGCTGCCAGCCTATGTACGCCACAGCCACAGCAACATGGGATCCAAGCTGCGTCTGCAACCCACACCACGGCTCATGGCAACGAGGGATCCTTAACTCACTGAGCGAGGCCAGGGATCAAACCCACAACCTCATGGTTCCTAGTGGGATTCGTTAACCACTGAGCCATGACAGGAACTCCTCTGATGGCTATTTTAACATAAATTATTGAAAAAATTAGTTGACAAAATTTGCCTTAAAACTCATGATGTATATTTTCTTTGTAGGATCCATTCTGGAATAGAATGAAGAAGCCACTGCACCTTTTGGATTGTATACATGTACTATTGACAAGATATGTTGGGAATCCTAGCCAGGTTTTAAATTGTGAGAGGTAATTATGAATTAGATACTGTATTATAACAAAGACTTTTAAATGCATCTAATAAATATCTGGGTAACAGACTTGGAGACAGGGGGGCACCGTATGGAGACTGAAAGAAATGTGGAAGATTAAAGCTCTTGTATGTGTTTGTAATAACTATCTGAACAATGTCAAGCAGCATGTATGAGAGGTTAGAGTTTTCTCCCTTTTTCAACCCTTGTCCTGAATTTTTTCTACAAGTGAAAGGATACAATTATGAATTACTCTTAAACTCCTTTCACTTTGAATTAGGTACCTAAAAAGTTCAGTGTGTTTTATGTCTTTATGATATTATTGGCCATTTCAAAGTATATTTGTTTGAAAAGACCAAAAAGATGTAGGTTTTTTTTGTTTTTTGTTTTTTGTTTTTGTTTTTGTTTTTGCTTTCTTTAAGGGCCACACCCGTGGCATATGGAGGTTCCCAGGCTAGGGGTCAAATAGGAGCTGTAGTTGACGGCCTTTTCCACAGCCACAGCAATGCAGGATCCGAGGCGCATCTGACCTACCCACAGCTTATGACAGCACCAGATCCTTAACCCACTGAGCAAGGCCAGGGATCAAACCTGCTTCCTCATGGATGCTAGTGAGATTCCTTAACTGCTGAGCCACGACGGGAATTCCTGTAAATAATTTAATATTAATCTAAGGAGTCTTTCCTTATTGCCCCCTTCTCGTTATAAAACCTTAAAAAGGATCTTGGTAGTGTCATGGTAATCTACTTACCCTCTGAGTTTCCTTCTCTATTTACATTTATTTGTCATTTACTTAATCACGTGATCCTTCCTCTTCTGTGGGACTGTAAATAAGGTTAGCAGAAGTTGAAGGGAAGTCCTGTAGGAGGAAATGTTTCTAAATGTGTAGATAATTGATCAGGTGTCTCTCTCTTTTTTTTTTAACAGGAGAAGATTCACAAATCTCTGCCTGGATGCTGTTTGTGGTTATCTAGTTGAGCTCCAGTCTATGAGCTCCTCAGCAGCAGTACAAGCCATCACTGGGAACTTTAAATCTCTTCAGGCTAAACTAGAACGGCTTCATTAATTATTGTAATGTATTTTCATTCATGCGTTTTGATCTGTAAAATAAAAGCTCAGCTGGATCCTGATATCAGATGCTCCTAAATTTAAGAATTTAAGGACAATTTTAGTAGAAGTATGTAGTTTTGTTTGGTTTTGGTTTGGTTTTGGTTTTGACTGTGGTCATGACATGTGGAAGTTCCCGGACCAGGGATCAAACCTGTGCCATAGTAGCAACCCAAGCCACTGCAGTGACAACGCTGGATCCTTAACCTGCTATGCCACAAGGGAACTCCCAAGAAGTATGTTTTTACTAAGTAGCTTGTACCAGTACATTTGCCAGATGAATTCTTTTTTATTACATAATATTTTGTTTTTTATTAATCAGGTTTAAAAAAAACTTAGATTATCTATGATTTTAACACAAGGATGAAAAAAATAAGAAACTCTTTATTTTGGGAGTTCCCGTTGTAGCTCAGCAGAATTGAATCTGACTAGTATCCATGAGGACGCAGGTTTGATCCCTGGCCTTGCTCAGTGGGTTAAGGATCTGGTATTGCTGTGAGCCGTGGTGTAGGTCGCAGACACGGCTGGGAGCTCGCATTGCTATAGCTGTGGTGTATGCCAGCAGCTACACCTCTGATTCATCCCCTAGCTTGGGAACCTCCATATGCTGCAAGCGTGACTCTAAAAAGCCAAAAAACCCCTCTTATTTTGAATTTATAGTATTCATTCTCAAGTTAGATCAACTATCAAAACTTAACTAGGCTAGCTGAGCACATCCAGTCTCATGATATTGGAGTCTACAACAGTTCTTAAATAGGCAAATAAAGTGTCTCTTTTAAAAAGTTCTTTAGGTTTTGGCCTCATCCTTGGAAAGGAATTTCCTCAAACTACTAATTTTACCAGTTACAGTCCTTGAAGATTAATACACACCACGGTTGTTTCTTGAGCAGATGATAAACTTATAACCAATGTTCTATGTACCAAAAAACCTAATCTAAAAGAGATTACTCTTTTCCCTTAGTGTCTGCCTGGCTCTTCTTTGGCCTGTGACTACTGATTATTTTAGAGCAGTGCTTCTCAAAGTGCGTGTACCAAACCAGCACATGAGCATCATCTGGGAGTATGTTAGAATTTCAGATTTTCCTGCCCAGTCCCAAATCTACTCAATCTAAAACTTTGGGGTGAGTCCTAGTACTCTGTGTTTTAACAGCCCCTTCAGGACATTCTGGTACATGTCACATTTGAGGACCACTGCATTAGAGGATACAACTAGTTTATGGACCAAGCTCCCTATCTGATTCCCCGTCCTCTTCCTGCCCTCATCAGTAACTACAAAACATGAATTTTACCCAAGACCTGATATATAAAGCAAAACTGTTGGTAATATGATTTTTAATCTTCAACAAAATTAGAACAATGAAACCACATGCCCCAAAGTCATGGCAGCAGTGATGGAGGAGAAAGGAGTGGGAATGACCAGGACCAACCAAAAAAGCAAGAACAAAGGAGTTCTCCCTGTGGCACAATGGGATTGGTGGTGTCTTGGGAGCACTAGGACACAGGTTCAATCCCTGGCCCAGCACAGTGGGTTAGAGACTCAGACCTGATCCGTGGCACGGGCCAAGAAGAAGAAGAAAAAGAAGAAGGAAAAAACCAAGAACAGGGTCTCCTTTTCCTTTCCCCCTTTTTTTTTGGGGGGGGGGAGATGGGCACACCTAGCACCCATCACATGCAAATTCCAGGACCAGGGATCAAACCCACACCCTAGTATCAACCCAAGCCACTGCAGTGACAACACCAAGTTCTGAACCCACTGCCCCACAAGAGAACTCTTCCTTCCTCTTAGCTTTTATACTACCAAGAGTAATTGCCTTCTGCCTATTGTCACTAATGCTTATCTAACATTGGTTTTAAAGTACATTTTCAGTTCTGCTG
Source organism: Phacochoerus africanus (assembly GCF_016906955.1). Classification (NCBI taxonomy): domain Eukaryota; kingdom Metazoa; phylum Chordata; class Mammalia; order Artiodactyla; family Suidae; genus Phacochoerus; species Phacochoerus africanus. Next base: position 57,498,029 of record NC_062544.1, read on the forward strand.
TGGCACAACAGGTTATGGATCCGGTGTTGCCACAGCTATGGTGAAGGTCACAGCTGTGGCTCGGATTCGATCCTGGGCCTGTGAACTTCCCTATGCTATGGATGCTGCTGAAACAGAAAAAAAAACAACAACAACAGAGGTTCCACCTCCAACACAATGGTGATACTGGTGGTCAGTGGATCAGACTTGGAGTAGCATTTTTCCAGCACATTTATTCACTTTACTTTTTTATTTTGTATTTGGTGTCCATTCAACACATTATTTCTTTATAGTGACTATTAAACATATAGATGATAATATGTAGAGTATATGAAACAGCATTCAGTATAGGCAGTGAGGAGTAGTGCATGTCTTGGTTTTTTGTCTTATATTTTAGGTAGATCATTTTAGTATGGCAAAATGGTTAAGAAAGAAGAAAAAAATCTATTTTGAGTAACTGTACAAGGTATGCATGTAATGTGTTTTTCAACATTCGTTCGGTATAACATACCTGAATTACTAGTAACTTGGTTGGTGAAAACCACTCTGCTATCCACATAAATTTCCTCCACTGTTATGGTTTATAGTTAATTTCACCTCAGAACTCACAGGTAACGCATTCTCTTCCTCAGGATACTTCCTGCTTCCATCTTTTTTCCTCTTAACTCATGAGGGGAAAGTTTATGATAGTGATACAGTTGTATCAAGGAAATAAAGAAATAGAACACTGAATCTAAGGGTCTTAAAAGGCACACGTTTTCCTTTTGTTTTCTATCAGTTTTTTCATTTGCGTTCTAGAAGTTTTCAGAATATTTTTGATTCTTCTGGTAAATCGCTTAAACTCTTTGAAGTTAACTTTCCTCATAAGGAGATTGAAGCTAAATGCTAAGACTTTTTTAAATTCAAAAATTTGTAGAAACTAATCTATTTTTATTCAGTTTTGTTGTTTTGCTTCACTATTAGTTATACTATTGTTTACTTTTTCAAAAAAATTGCTGCTGCATTATGGCATGTTTGAAATTAAACATTTGTTTTAAAACTCAGTTATGCTATTTGTATTTTGGCAGCTCCTATTAGGAAGAATAACTCTTTTGAGTGTGTATGTATGTATGTATGTATTTTTTGCTTTTTAGGGCTGCACTCACAGCATACAGAGGTTCCCAGGCTAGGGAGTCCAATCAGAGCCACAGCTGCCGACCTCCACCCAGCCACAGCAACTCGGAATCCAAGCCGTATCTGTGACCTACACCACAGCTCCCGGCAACACCAGATCTTTAACCCCCTGAGTGAGGCCAGGGGTCAAACACGCAACCTCATGGTTCCTAGTTGAATTCGTTTCCATTGCGCCATGATGGGAACTCCAAATAACTCTTTTTAAAATTAATTAGTTTATCACGTGGGAGCTAGGACAATCACCTCTCTAGCCCACACCTGAGTCTACCTGTGTAATGAACATTTCCACTTGAGTGACTGCCAAAGCTCCTCATTCTGAACATGATGGAATCTGCCCTCCTCTCTCTGCCTTCTGCCTACTTTTGTTCCTCTTCATGTTCTACATCAGTCTTTATTATCTATTCACATCAGAAATGTGTCATCTTTAAATTCTTTCCTCTCCTTCCAAATCCAACTAGTAACCAATTTCTAAGCAAGTCTCCTTTCTTAGTGAAGAAATATCTATCCAATTACCTCACTGTTTTAGGTCTTCAGGGTTTAATCAGGTTAGCTTATCTCACTTTGATGCTTACAGTAGTGTGTAAGTGGTCTTCCTGCCTCTTATTTGATATTCCCCCGCTTTTTAAAAATCTTTTTAGGGCCACACCCATGGCATATGGAAGTTCCCAGGCTAGGGGTCAAGTCGAAGCTGTAGTTGCAGGCCTATACCACAGCCATGGCAATGCCAGATCCTTAACCCACTGAGCAAGGGCAGGGATTGAACCCATGTTCTCACGGGTACTACTTGGGTTCATTACCGCTAAGCCATGATGTGAATTCCCCCTGACCCTGTCTAGTATCCATGAGGTTTGATCCCTGGCTCCGCTCAGTGGGTTAAGGATCCTGTGTTGCCATGAGCTGTTGTGTAGGCCAGCAGCTAGGCTACAATTCGACCCCCAGCCTGGGAACCTCCATATGCCACAGGCGTGGCCCTAAAAAGACAAAAGACCAAAAAAATAAAAATGTAAGCCTAAATATATCCATGTCCCCACCTTCTCCTTCATGAGAAATTTCAGATTCCTGATATGGCATATGAGTAAGGACTCCATCAAAGTAGACAAAAATTTTAAAAATCTCAGGTTTTTTTTTTTGTCTCTGCAGACAATTTGCACTCTAAATCCTAGGAGAAAGCAGGCAGTGTCGTTACTTCCTTTTTGCTCTAACCCAGAGGTAGAGTCAACAGATAAGCCCCAGGAAGGGCTCTGACTGATGCAGCTTGAGTTTTGAACCTAGTTCCAGATACAGGATCATTGCCCCAACAATATAGAACAGGATTGAAATGCTGTCCTAAAAAACTACTTGTTGGGTGCATGTCAGTCCACTATTACCTGCCCACCCACCTTGCTTACCACTAAATTCCTTGTGCTTTTAAGAAAACTATAAATCCATAGATCCAGGAACATGAACCCAGAGCAGGAAAGACACAGAATCACAGCAACGCACAACATAATCAGATTAAATTCTCAGCAAACTGGGAATAAAAGAATTTAGCCTGATAAAAGACATCTATGAAAATGTACAACTGAAATTATACATAATAGTGGAAGACTAAACACTTTTTCCTTAAAAGTTGAGAACAAAGTAAGGGTCTTTCTATTCGACATAATTTTGGAGATCCTGATCAGTGCAGTATGTACGGCAAAAAAAAGGATATGAGCACAAGCAAATTGGAAAAGCAGAATTAAATGTGCACCTATTCATAGATGACATAATTATGTAGGAAATCCTGTAGGATATACAAAAATACTAGAACTATTAAGAACTGCTAGAGCTAATAAGTTTAGTAAGATCGCAGGATATAAGATCAAGGTATAAAAACCAATGGCATTTCAATATACTGGCAGCAAGAAATCTTTTTTTTTTTTTTTTTTTGCACCACCCCTGTGGCATGCGGAAGTTCCCCAGCACCAAGGATTGAATCCATGTCACAGCAGTGACAATGTCAAATCCTTAACCTGCTGAGCCACTAGGGAACTCCCAAGAAACCAAATTTTAACTACTTATTTACAATAGCATTATAAAAAAAAGGTGAAATGAGATTACTTTTAACAAATTATGTGTAAGACCTGTACGCTGGAAACTACAAAACAGTACTGGAAGAAATTAAAGAAACCCTAAATGAGAAATATTTAATATTTGTGGATGGGAAGGCTAAACTTATTAACCATGACTTCTCACCAAAAGGATATATAGATTTTGATGCATTGCCAAATTTTCAGCACACTTTCTTGTAGAAATTGACAAAGTGATTCTAAAATTTATATGGCAATTAGAGGTAGGTCCTAGGTTAACCAATACAGTTTTGAAAAAGGATAAAATTGGAGAATAAATTATACTAATTTCAAGATTTTGTTTTAAAGCTACAGTAATTACGATCATGTGGCATTGGTGTCAAGGAAATGCACATCAATGGAACAAACTAAGAGTACAGAAATAGATGCATACATGTATGGACAATGGATTTTCAACAGAGATGCTAAGATAATTCAATGGGAAAAAGAACAGTGTTTTCAATAAATGGTACTGGAAACATCAAATATCTTCTTGGAAATAAACCCTCACCCCTTAGCTCCTAATATATACAAAAAATAAAAATACGCATCACAGACCTAAATAAAAGGTAAAATTATGAAACGTGAAAGAAAACTGAAGAAAAAAATATTTGTGATCTTATATTAAGCAGATTTCTTAGAACAACAACAAAAAACCCAAATAAGTTGACAAATTGAATGTAATTGAGATTTTAAGATGTCTGCTCTTTAAAAGAGCTAATAAGAAAATGAAAGCCCAGGCCATTGACTGGGATAAGGTATTTGCAAACAATAGATGTGATAAAAGACTTGACCTAAATGAGGTAGAAGATGGATGGGCCCCTGACAAGAGCTGGGATTTGTCAGGCTGTGTAAATGTGGCCTTGTTTCTTTTTGGCACTTCAAGGAAAAAGTTAATTGTAGGAGCTGAGCTCGGCTGGAGTAAAGATGAGATGATCAATCATTCACAAGGTTAAAAAGGAACCCTCGTACGCTGTTGGTGGGAATGTAAATTGGTACAACCACTATGGAAAAAAAGTATGGAGTTTTCTCAGAAAACTAAATATAGAACCACTGTATGATCTAGCAATTCCCCTCCTAGGTATACATCTGGACAAAACTACAATTCAAAAAGACACACATGCACCCCTATGTTCATAACAGCACTATTCACAATAGCCAAGCCATGGAAACAAACTAAATGTCCATCAACAGATGAATGGATTAAGATGTGATACATACATACAATGGAATATTAGCCATTAAAAAAGAATGAAATAATGCCATTTGCAGCAACATGGATGCAACAGAGATTATACTATTAAGTGAAGTCAGAGAAAGACATATGATATCACTTATATGTGGAATCTAAAATATGGCATGGATAGGTGTTCCTGTCGTGGCTCAGCAGTAACAAACTGGACTAGTATCCATGAGGCTGCGGGTTCCATCCCTGGCCTTATTGAGTGGGTTAAGGATCCAGCATTGCTGTGAGCTGTGGTGTAGTTCGAAGATGCAGCTTGGATCCCATGCTGCTGTGGCTGTGGCGTAGGCTGGCCGCTGCAGCTCCAATTTGACCCCTAGCTTGGGAACCTCCATGTGCCACAGGCATGGCCCTAAAAAAAGACCAAAAAAAAAAAGAATAAACAATAAGGTCCTACTGTACAGCATAGGGAACTATAACCAATCTCCTGGGGTAGACCATGATGGGAAATAATATTTAAAAAAAGAATGTATGTGTGTGAATGTATATATATATATGTAAAACTGAATCACTTTGCTGTACAGTAGAAATTGGCACAGCATTGTAAATCAACTGCTATAGAAAAAAAAGCCCTACCCTAAAAAAATCATTCATAAGTTTAAGACCTCCCTGACTACACACGTACAGAAAGACTCCTCTGGGTCAAAAAGGGAGGGGGCTCTACCCCATAGTACGTGTTGCCAGTCCTCCCACAGGTCCTTGCACTGGAATCCACCTTGGCTAAGAAATGTGCGTTCATGCACATCGGGGAGAGAAATGAAACAAGATAATTGGCCAAAAGAAAAAAAAGAACTTTCCCTATATAAGTGGCTTAATTCGCCCCTTTGGTGCTCCCCACTAGTGGGTGTGTCCACACTCCTCTCTGGGTGTGTTTTACTTCTAAACTTTTTCCCTGTCTATTCTCCCACAAGCGTTGTGCTTATCATAATAAACTTTGTGCCTGTTTTTGTTTGTTTGTTTGTTTTGGCCATGCCAGCAGCATGCAGAAGTTTCTAAGCCAGGGACTGAACCCAAGCCACCACAGCAACCCTAGCCACCACAGTGACAATGTTGGATTCTTAACCACTCATTTTTTGGGAAACTCTTACATTTTTTTGCTTCCTTGAAACATTCTTGCTTTCAGTGGAGGCAAGAATCAGGGCAACTCTGCTTTTAGCCTCTAGCCCCTGGTGGCATAGCAGCTAAAATTCCCAGTTTTCACCCAGGCTGCCCAGGTTCATTTCCTGAGCAGGGAATTAAGACATCTTTTCCAGCCATCACTCACTGCTGTCTCTCTGAGATCATAAATATGGGTCTTACTCTTACAGCTCAATAAAGAGACAACCCCATACATACCCCCAAAATAAAATAAGGGCAAAAAAGATTTGGATGATTTGTCCAAGAAGATATTTAAATGGCAAATAAGCCCATGAAAGGATGTTGAACATTGTTACTTACAAGGGAAATACGCAAATTAAAACTATAATCAAATGCTACTTCCCATCTACAAGAATGCCTAAATTTTTTTTTGGTCTTTTTTTTTTTTTTTTTTTTTTTTTTGCTATTCCTTGGGCCGCTCCCTCGGCATATGGAGGTTCCCAGGCTAGGGGTCGAATCGGAGCTGTAGCCACCGGCCTACGCCAGAGCCACAGCAACACTGGATCCAAGCCACGTCTGCGACCTACACCACAGCTCACGGCAACATGGCATCGTTAACCCACTGAGCAAGGGCAGGGACCGAACCCGCAACCTCATGGTTCCTAGTCGGATTCGTTAACCGCTGCGCCACCACGGGAACTCCCGAGAATGCCTTAATTTTAAAAGATTGGCCATTTGCAAGGAAGCAGGATAACTGGAACTTGTACATGATTCATAGAAATGCAAAATGGTATAGCTACTTTGGCAAACTAGCAGTGTCTAATAAAGTTAAGCATCTACTTATGTGACCCCGTAATCTTAGTTATTGCTCCAAATATTTACTGAGGAAAAATAAAAACCTATGTCCACAGAAAAACTTGTACAAGAATGTTCATAACAGGAGTTCCCATTGTGGCTCAGTGGGTTGAGAACACAACATAGTGTACATAAGGATTTGGGTTTGATCCCTGGCCTCACTTAGTGGCTTAAGGATTCCACGTTGCTGCAAGCTTCGGTCTAGGTTGCAGATGCAGCTCAGGTCCCACGTTGCTGTTGCTGTGGCTGTGTCATAGGCACCTAGCCAGGGAACTTCCATATGCCACAGCGTGGCCTTAAAAAGAAAAAGAAAGTAAAAAGAATATTCATAACAGCTTTACTTACAATAGCGCAAAACTGAAAACAACCAAAATCTCCATCAACAGTTGAATGAATGAATAATTGTGCTATAGTCATGCCACAATAAGCAACAAGATGATGTTAAGAGTTAAGTGAAAAAACATAGGAGTTCCTGTCGTGGCGCAGTGGTTAACGAATCCAATTAGGAACCATGAGATTTCGGGTTTGATCCCTGGCCTTGCTCAGCAGGTTAAGGATCTGGTGTTGCTGTGAGCTGTGGTGTAGGTCGCAGACGTGGCTCAGATCCCGAGTTGCTGTGGCTCTGGTGCAGGCTGGAGGCTACAGCTCCGATTAGACCCCTACCTGGGAACCTCCATATGCCGTGGGGGTGACCCAAGAAATGCCAAAAAGACCAAAAAAAAAAAAAAGTAACAAAACATATATGGAGTCTGATTCCATTTACACAAAGTTCAGGAACAGAAAACAGCATGCCCATCAAGAGAAGATTGGATAAAGAAGATGTGGTACATATATACAATGGAATATTACTGAGCCATAAAATGAATGAAATAATGTCATTTGCAGCAACATGGATGCACCTAGAAATTATCATACTAAGTTAAGTAGGTCAAACAGAGAAAGGCAAATATGATATGAGATCACTAATGGAATCTAATAAAAAGGATGCAAATGAACTTAACAAAACAGAAACAGACTCAAATCTTCCAAAACCAAACTTACCATTACCAAAGGGGAAACATGAGGGAAAGAATAAATTAGGAGTTTGGGATTAACATATACACACTAGACACAAAGGAGTTCCCTTTGTGGTTCAGCAGGTTAAGAACACAACTACTATCCATGAGGATGGCAGCAACCCAAGCCACTGCAGTCAGATTCTTTCTTTTCTTTTTCTTTCTTTTTTTGGGGGGGAGGGTCTTTTTAGGGCCACACCCATGGCATATGCAGCAACATGGATAGGGTTAGGGTTAGGGTTAGCTCACAGCTCTGATATTTTTATTTTTATTTATTTTTATTTTTTGTCCTTTGTCTTTTTAGGGCCGCACTCACGGCATGTGGAGTTTCCCAGGCTAGGGGTCTAAACAGAGCTGTTGCTACTGGACTATGCCGCAGCCATAGCAATGCCAGATCCGAGCTGTGTCTGTAACCTACACCACAGCTGAGGGCAACACCGGATCCTTAACTCACTGAGCAAGGCCAGGGATCGAACCCGAAACCTCATGGCTCCTAGTTGGATTCATTTCTGCCACACCACGACAGGAACTCCAGGATGATATTTTTAAAGACTATTTTGGGAAGTCATTTTTTTTTTTTTGTCTTTTTAGGGCTACACCCACAGCATATGGATGTTTCCAGGCAAGGGGTCGAATCGGAGCTGTAGCTGCTGGCCTACACCACAGCCACATCAACGCCAGATCCCAGCCTCGTCTATGACCTACCTCACAGTTCACGGCAATGCTGGACACTTTATCCACTGAACAAGGCCAAGGATTGAACCTGCGTCCTCATGGATACCAGTCAGATTTCTTTCCCCTGAGCCACGATGGGAACTCTGGGAAGTCATTTTATATTTGTCAAATCTTGTTGCCTTGAACACTATGTTTGATCAAAGACAAAGAAGCACTAGAAAGTGTTTGTGTGTGTGTGTTTCCAGGGATTTGACTTTCTGCAATCATGAGAGCTGGTTCAAGTTGCCGCTGTACAGCCGTCTGCATCGGATGCTGGAGCTTGAAGTTCACAGAGCAGCGGATCAGCAAGGAAAGAAGGCTACAAAGCAGAAGAGAATAAGGAAAGCCTGGGACTTACAAGCTTGAGGATGGACCCAAACTCACGGCAGTTGTTTCTCATATGAGTGAAGCAGGAGCTGGTGCTTTCTGGAGCTTAACACCTGTCACAGGAGTTGGAGCCTCTGAGAGAGGATCCAAGGGAAGTTAGAGCAGCTGCAAGTTCTGCCACTGCCTTATGACAACAAAGTGAGCCAGCAGATAAATGGCCATATATGTGAGCTACCAAATTGCTGCAGTAAACTTCTGCTCTCAGATCTCCCCTAATCATCTCTCTTGTGGTCTATTCTGGCTGGAAACATACAGGGAAGGGAATTCTAAAATGTGTAATTCAGCCTAGCAAAGTTGACACATTCTAAAGCCAACATATTACCCATTCATTGAATCAATGGTATTCACCCCTTTGTAGAGGAGAAGATAGAAACCAACTGGAACAAAGGTTTTGTTTTCAGCTTTGGGTCTCCAAGCAAAATTTTTTTTTTTTTTTTGGTTTTTGTTTGTTTGTCTTTTTAGGGCCACACTCATGGCATAAGGAAGTTCCCAGGCTAGGGATCAAATCAGAGCTGTAGCTACCATGCTATGCCACAGTCACAACAATGCCAGATCGGAGCTGCATCTGTGACTTGGCAATGCCAGATCCTTAACCCACTGAGCGAGGCCAGGGATCGAACCCATGTCTTCATGGATAATAGTCAGGTTCGTTACCACTGAGCCACAACAGGAATTCCTTTCCAAGCAAAATTATTCAATTCCTTAGTGAGACAACTGTCTAAACAGTTCACTTTTTTTTTTTTCTAGAAAATGCATGCTCGAGGAAGGTGCACAGGGGAAAGGAGCAATTCTACTCAAGGCTCTGCACTGTAACTTCCTCTACATTTCATTTGCCTCACCTCTGTCTGTATGTCGTCAACCAAGTATGTATGCATTCAGGCCTGGACGCCTTGAGAGCAGGCCACCATCAGGCCAAAGAGTGCCTCTGTGAATCAACTCCCTGGTCTCAGACCCTGCAGTTCTGCTTCTGAATGCTGTCCCCACCGACACAGCTTACAGATGTCCACCTGAATCCCTGAGAGACCTGCTGGGGACTGAGCCATCTCTGGCTCACAGCCGCTATCCTCCAGGGAAACATAGCAGCTCTTTGCACATATGAAACAGCTCACCTTTAATCATAGAGAAAGGGACCCTCTAAATTTCTTGTGATATCAAATCGAAGCATTAAAGTCTGAAAATGCAGTTTTGCCACAATGCAGGGACAATCCAGAGAGGACTCAGAATATGTGTAAGAACAGTACTATCCAGGAGGAAGAAGAAAGCCCTTCTGGGGCAGTGGAAATAAAAATCAGACACACCTGTATTCAAGGTAAAAATCTCATGCGGATGGTATTGAAGGGAACACGAGAGCAGAATACATTTTCCTGGATATTGCTAAAGATTGACCTTTAGGATGCTCCCCTTCTCCCAATATGGGGGTGATCCCAGCAGAATAAACCATGGTAACATGTAATCATTAGAGAAAAGAGCTGAGTCATTACTCCTGACCTGCTCTTAGCTCTTATGTCTCATTCAAGGCACAGAACATTCTCACATGTTCTTGGGAACGTGACAGCAAGGTCCCCCACTGTAAAGGAAAAAGAATGGAGAGATGAAGGATGCGGCTGAGGAGTTCCTGTTGTAGCTCAGCAGGTTAAGAACCTGCCTAATGGAGTTCTCGTCGTGGTGCAGCTAAAACAAATCTGACTAGGAACCATGAGGTTGCGGGTTTGATCCTTGGCCTTGCTCAGTGGGTTAAGGATCTGGCATTGCCGTGAGCTGTGGTGTAGGTTGCAGATGTGGCTGGAATCTGATGGTGCTGTGGGTGTAGCGTAGGCAGGCAGCTGTATCTCTGACTGGACCCCTGGCCTGGGAACCTCCATATGCCACAGGTGCAGCCCTAAAAAAACAGCAAGAAAGACCCCCCCAAAAACAACCAAACAAACAAAAAAACCGACTAGTATCCCTGAGGATGCAGGTTTGATCCCTGACCTCACTCAGTGGGTTAAGGATCTCAGGTGGATGCCAAGCTATGGCGTAGGTTGAAGATGTTCAGATCCAGCATTGCTGTGGCTGTGGCATAGGCCAGCAGCTACAGCTCCAATTGACTTCTAGCACGGGAACTTCCATGTGATGCAAGTGCGGCCATGGGGTGTGTGTGGAAAGGATGAGGCTGAGCCTTCATGGGCATGGCATCATTAATCAGAGACTCTCTAGCTATAGACACCACAGCAGACACCAATGCAAGAGACTTAGGAGCCAATATTAGACATCCCGAAGCAGTGATGGCTAAGAATATAGAAGACAATTTTTTAAATGATATTAATTTTTTTCCATTATAGTTGGTTTACAGTGTTCTAAGTTCTACTATACAGCAAAGTGACCCAGTCATACATATATATATATTCTTTTTCTTACATTATCCTCCATCATGTTCTATCACAAGTCACTATATATATAGTTTGCTGTGCTATACAGCAGGATCTCACTGCTAGAAAACAAAATTTGAATGCAAGCACCCTCTCCCCACTGCCTTTAGGGCCCATAACCCCTCCGACCACCAACACTATGGGTAGGTTGAGTAAATAGTGAAGAAGACAATCTACAAGACAGAGTATTTATTTGAAAGAGACTTTACTGAAGAAGAAATGGAAATATTATTAATTGTCAAGGTAGGAGTTCCTGCTGTGGCCCAATGAGTCAGCATCATCTCTGCATCGCCAGGATGCAGGCTCGATCCCCAGCCCTGCAAAGTGGGTTAAGAGGGATCCGGCATTGCCTCAGCTGAAACATAGGTCGCAACAGTGGCTCAGATCTGATTCCTGGCCTGGGAACTCCATATGCTGTGGGGCGGCCAGAAAAAGAAAGAAAAAAAATTGTCAGGGTAAAGACTTTCCCTGCTACACATTTGGGTGGAGGCTCAAGAAGAATGCTTACTTATAGAAAAAGAATTTAACTATATTTTACAAGGAAAATAAGTGCAAATGTGCCATCTTCTCACTTTACAGCAAAAAAAAGCCAGCCTAAAGACCAAGAGCATGGTGAAGAGATTTAGAGAAAAAGAGAACAAGAGCCCTGCCTGGTCAAAATTTGTAAGAAACCTGCTGAACCCCTGGGATAATGAGGCAATCAACTCTCACCGTTAAATCCAGTTTGTGTGGGGTTCTCTGTTACTTAAAATCTTCATTAGGCTTAAAGGTAGGCAAATTTGTTTTCGGCTATGCCTAAGGCATGTGGAGATTCTCTGGCCAGGGATCAAACATCAGCCACAGCAGTGACCCAAGCCACTGCAGTGACATGCCGGATCCTTAACTTGCTATACCACAAGGGAGCTCCTAAAGGTAAGCTATTCATTTACTTATTTTGCTTTTTAGGGCCACACCCAGGGCATATGGAATTTCCCAGGGTAAGTGTCAAATCAGAGCTACAGCTGCCAACCTACAACACAGCCCATGGCAACGCTGGATCCCTGACCCACTGAGTAAGGCCAGGGATCGAACACGCATCCTCATGGATACTAGTTGGATTCATTTCTGCTGTGCCAGAGTAGGAAACTCCCTAAACTGGACTCTTAATCACTGTACCATAATACAGAGCTCAAATGCCATTTCCTCCGTGGTGTTTGCTGCAACTGCAACCACATTCTACTCAAAGTCTGGTCCAAGGACCCGCAGCATCAGCATCACCTGGAAGCTTTTTAGGAGCACAATCTCAAGGCCCCACCGATCCCGAGCCTACTGAATCAGAATCTGCATTTTAACAAATTTCCAGGGGATTCAAATGTACATTAAATTTTGAGGAACACTGTTTTAAGTCATTCTTTGGGTTCTTACAGCAGTTTCTTATTCATTGCTAGTTACATATACTCTTCTATCTCCTTGCCATACCTGCCACACCCTTGAAGGCAGGAAACAGGTATTATTTTTTATATTCTAACTATTTGTGATGAAGACTGCAAATTGTCCACCACAAAAGCTTTCAGTCTTACTGGGTAGATGTAGATTATTGCTAATCTACATTTCCCAGCCTGGTTAGGTGTGACCGAGTGACTAAGTTCCCTCCAAAATGATGTATACAGAAATATTTGTGTATTACCTCTGGATGCCGGTATCAAGCCTGTGGGTTTGCTCTCTCTTTTCCCCCTTTCCTTTGGCTGGAATCCACTGACACCTCGGTCTTTTGTTTGTGTATTGGCCCCACTCTTGGCATATGGAAATTCCTGGGCCGGGGACTGAATGTGAGACACAGTGGCACCACATGGGAACGCCACAGTGACATGGTCTTGACTATGCAACAAGACACTGGAGAATTACTGAGTAAGAATCTCAAAGGAACCTGAATCTCTGAATAACTGGACGACGCACAGCTACTCTACCAAACAATCACTCACTTTGTAATAGTTACATAAGAGAGAAATAATGGTCTATGTTAATTTATGATAGAGGCTTTTTGACATGGCAGCTTAATTGTTCCCTAAATAATTTATCACTCCATCTTATAATAGACCTCAGCTTACAATGATTCCACCTGGTGGAGTGAGGGTGGGGTAGGGGTGGAGAATGGCTTTGGATACACACAGACAAGCCATTTCTGCACTATGTGATCTTAGCCTTAACCGACTGATCCAGGAGTAGGTCCTTTGCCTAAACTGTACCACTAGCATTTTCTCTCCAAGTGATTTGCAATTTTTTTTTTTTTTAATGACCACATCTGTGGCACATGGAAGTTCCCTGGCCAGGGATTGAATCTAAGCCACAGCTGCAGCAATGCTGGATCCTTTTATTTTAGTTTCAAAACTTATTTTATTTTTTGCTTTTTATTTATTATTATTATTATTTTTTTGTCTTTTTGCTATTTCTTTGGGCCGCTCCCGCGGCATATGGAGATTCCCAGGCTAGGGGTCCAATCGGAGCTGCAGCCATTGGCCTATGCCAGAGCCACAGCAACGCGGGATCCGAGCCGCGTCTGCAAACTACACCACAGCTCACGGCAACACCGGATCCTTAACCCAATGATCGAAGACAGAGATTGAATCTGCATCTTCATGAATACTAGTCGTATTCATTTCCACTAAGCCAGGATGACGGGAACTCCAGCAATGCTGGATCCTTTTAACCCACTGTGCTGGCTAGGGATGGAACCCATACCTCTGCAGTGACCCAAGTCGCTGCAGTGGGATTCTTAACCCACTACACCATGGCGAGAATCCTGAGATTTGCAATTCTGAAGTGAGACACAGGCTCAGAAAAATTAGAGCTGAATCAGGCTAATGGCGAGGCTTTAATAAAGCTGCACTGTACAACACAGGAGCCGCTAGCCACACGCAGTTATTTGAATTTAATTAAAATGAAAAATTCAGGGTCTCAGTTGCACTAGCTACATGTCCTGTGTTCAATATCATTTGTTGCTAATGGCTACCATGTTGGATAAAGCAGATATAGAACATTTTCATCATCACAGCAGTTTCTATTGGATAGCACTGCTTTAGAGAGAAAGTCTGATCTGTCATGGTTCCAGTACTTCCCAAGAATTGGTTGTTGAAACTATTCCTTCGATTCTGTGGGATACTCCACAATTTATACAATCAATTCCTTCTCTTGATAAAGTTAATTAGATTTGATTTTACTATCTGCTACCAAAAGGACTTCAGTTATTATAAATCTGGCACTATAACTATGAAACACTAAATCTGATGGGGGAAGTCTCAGGCTTTTTTTTTTTTTTTTTTAACTTTACTTGAACTTTCACATGGTTGATGATCCCTTCCTAGGCTCTTCCTTCCTAAGCTTTCATGCTTTCCTACACCACGTTCTTGGTTCCCTTCCATTCCTCTCACCTCGTAAGAATTGGTATTCTCCACTAAACCCTTGCTCATCAATATATATTAAAGAGAGGCGACCTTTAAAAAGTGCAGGGCAGGCTGATGGAGAGACATGGTTAGGTTATATAGTCTACATTGACAGCCCTCCCATTGGGCTTCTGAACCACAAGTCTAATTGTTCACTAGATGGTTCTACCTGGAAGTCCACAAGCACCACAAAATGGATAGGCTTTAAACTGAACTACTCCTTGATCAAAACCTAGACTAGATAGTTCTGACCTCCTCATCTCCCAGATAGAGAAAAGGGGCTCTGTGGACACTGGTATCCTGAAATTTATCATTGCACTGGGCTTTAAGAATCTATAAATCTCATTTGAATAGGGACAGAAGTGCTTCCTCTCTTTATATCTAGCAATGTGTTTGATATATGATAGGTACAATTTCTATTTTAGCAAACTGTAGGCATTCCCATACAATTTTAAAGAATAAAAGTTCAGAACAGTCAACTCCAGAATTACACCAATACCCTTAGGTCTGATGGCTATACAGCAAAGTCAGCCACAGCCCCCTAGAAAAGGAAGCACAGCAAATTGTGGGAATAAGCTAGGATTTCTTAGTTCTTGAATTTTTCTGCTCAAGACTTTGTGCTAATTCTAGCAAGATTTATGTAGGATGCTTGTGGCTTTGAGTGGACACGTACCACCTCAGTTCTGTAAGCTTTGACATAAACGACGCTGAGAGGTCAGTATTGCAGCTGCTGCTCCTCCCACACAGAGACACAGGGATAGTTGTGATTTATGATGGTGTGGAAAGTCCTCCTTCCCTGTACCCTTTGCTTGCCAGGATAAACCAATCTGATAATTCTCCATTTGAGAGGGCTGGACGTAGCCAGCAGAACATACCCAGTCAAAATGCCTTCAAACACAGGGCAAGTGACATCAGCGAGTGAAGAGTGGAGGGCGGCTAGGGAAACGGAGAGTATGCCTCCGCCTAAGGCATACAAATTGAAGCTACAGAAAAATGCTATTCCAGGCTAAAGAGTTGCCTGTCCCTGCCCTCTGTTTCCAGTCCGTAGGCAGAAACCCGGACAGAGGCGAAAACAGTGTAGTAAATAAACCGCTAGGATTGCAGCACGGACACGATTTCCTCCGTGCTTTAAGCTGCCCACCTGATCCGTGGAGGCTAGTTTATTCTCAGGTCTATAGAGGTCTCCACTACGGTTATGACATCCCGTGATTTACATATCAGTCGTTTATTAAACGGTTTCCTGAAAAACGCTGTGCATCGCCTGGGCTACTCAAAGGCGTGTGTCCGGGAATCCACAGGGAGGTGAACACGAAAGACCTGCCGAAGTGGAGGAGACAGTGAGAGGAAGAATCGTTGGCCGATCCGAGGAGGCGGAGGCGAGGAGATGGCGTGGCGGCTCCGGATCGCGGAAAAGAGGCGGGCGGGAACCCTGGGAGACCCAGTGGAGAGGAGGGTGGAGCATGTGGAGCCTCCCTCCCTGCGCGCCCGCGGGGTCGGAGCAGGCGCATTGGCGGTGCTCGCTCTCGTCCCCCTCCCCGCCGTCCGCCGTCGCCAGGGCGCAGGCTACTGTCCGAGCGGGTGGCTGGGTTCGCGGCCCTCGCCCTCCCTCCTCTCTGCCGCATTACCCTCTTCGCAGTCAGCCTCTCCGCGCTTTTCCAGCCCTGGCCTGGCCAGGCCCTGGCGGAGGTAAGTGCCCGCAGATTCCTAATCTTCGCGGCCCCAGCCTCCTCCTCACGCCTTCCGGCCCGCAGCGTTCTCGGACCTCTCTGTCCGTCCGGCTCACACCCTTGTGTCTTGCACGTCCGCGACCTTCCCAGCCCCCTCGTCCTTTCCCACTGCCGGGTCCCCCAGCTCCTCTGGCGTTGTCCCCCCTCCCCGCCGCAGCATCCTCAGCCTGACGGAGGCTCCGAGAGGCCCAGGTCGCCCTCCGGCTGGCTAAGGACGGTAAGGACGAAGCCCTGTTTGGGCCAGACCTCGGCCCCGGACCGCGGTCCTCCAGCTCCTGCCCTGTCTCCGGTGGGCACCTCGATGGCACCGCGCCGGGTAAAGGGCGGCGTGGCCCCCCTCAGGGCCGGGTGGGAAACTCCGAGAAGTCTCCTGGGGAGGATTTGTACGAAGTAGTCGTGGGGAAACTCTTCTGTTTGCCCTTAGTGCGGCATAAATTGACTCTGAAGAATGGACGCGGTTTCTTAGACTCGTCTGCGGTGGATACCACACAACGACTTGGATGATTCTCTTGAAATTGCTTTCTCCTGTGTGTGTGTGTGTTTAATTACTCAAGTGAATTTATCACGTCTGTAGTTGTGTAATGACCATCACAATCCAATTTCACAGGATTTCCATCCCACAATCCAAGCACATCCCCCTACCCCCATCTCCTGTGTGTTTTAAATAAATGTAATTGGGGGATAGACTTCATCTGTTTTCTCCTCACACGTTTTATGAGTGTGATCCAATTTATTTTTAGATCTCTTCCTTCCATTAACTAATTTGACTTGTTTCAAGTATTGATCCATACGTATCATTAGTGTTTGGAGTGTCAGTTAAGTACGTCGTAGAAATGACCTTTGCTATGTAACAGGAGATGATTTTTAGAGTTAAAGATAGAAGGCTATCCACCATCAAATTCTGTAGAGCTCTATCTTCGCATCTTGAAATGCGAGTAGCTGTCTTTTTATCCTTTACGTTTTTTCTTTTTGGCTCGCCTGCAGCACGTGGACGTTCCCAGGGCAGGGATCTAACCCGAGCCAGAGCTGCGAGCAACCTGAGCCCCTGCAATGACAAATGCTGGTTCCTTACCCCACTAAGACACCAGGGAGCTCCCATATGGAGTATTTTAAAGCAAATCCCTGGTATATTTAATTATATACTGAATGTCCCATATCTAGGAGGACTTTTTTTTTTTTTCTTCCGCTTTTTAGGGCCGCACCGGCGTCATATGTAGGTTCCCAGGTCGAATCAGAGCTGTAGCCACTGGCCTACACCACAGCAGCATCGGATTAGAGCCGCGACTGCAACCTGCACCACAGCTCATGGCAACTCTGGATCCTTAACCCGCTGAATGAAGCCAGGGATCAAACTCTCAACTTCATGGTTCCTAGTCATATTCGTTTCCACTGCACCACACGGGAACTCCTCCCATATCTAAAAGGGCTCTTTAAAAAAATAATTCTTTGGGGTTCCCTTCGTGGAGCAGTGGTTAACGAATCTGACTAGGAACCATGAGGTTTCAGGTTCGATCCCTGGCCTTGCTCAGTGGGTTGGGGATCCGGTGTTGCCTTGAGCTGTGGTGTAGGTTGCAGATGTGGCTCAGATCCCGCGTTGCAGTGGCTCTAGCAGTGGGCTGGTGGCTACAGCTCCGATTGGACCCCTAGCCTGGGAACCTTCATATGCCAAGGGAGTGGGGCCCTAGAAAAGGCAAAAAGACAAAAAAAAAGATAATAATAATCCCCTGACGTTATCTAATATCCAGTCATGATCAGTTTTTTAAAATTGCCTTTTTAAAATCTGAAATAATTTTAAGTTTACATTATGTCAGTTGTCACAATAACATTCTGTTTTCCCCAGGGCTGCACCTGAGGCATATGGAAATTCCCAGGCTAGGGGTCCAATTGGAGCTGTAGCTGCTAGCCTATGCCACAGTGACAGCAATGCCCAATCCTTAACCCACTGATTGAGGTCAGGTCAGGAAATCAAACCTGAGTCCTCATGGTTACTAGTCAGGTTTGTTACTGCTGAGCCACAACGGGAACTCTGTTACAATAATATTCTTTACATCAAGTTTTCTTTTCTGGTACAGATTAAAGTTAAGGATATAAAGTTAAGGATATTATGCTGCACTTATATTGTTAGTCTGCTTTAACTTGGAACAGCTCTTGAATTTTGTTTCCTTTCTTTTTTTCCCTTTTTTGGCCACCCCACAGCATACGGAGGTCCCAGACCACGAATCAGATCTGAGCCAGAATTTCGACCTACGCAGCAGTTGCATTGGCAATGCTGGATCCTTTAACCTGCTGTGCCAGGCCGGGGATCAAACCTGTGTCCTTCAGACTGCAGAGACGCTGTTGATCCTGTTGCGCCACAGTGAGAACTCCAAGCTTTGTTTCTGATGACATTGACACTTGTAAAAAGTAGTCGTCTCTTATTTTATATTATTTTCCTCTATGGATTAGTTTCTTTATGAATAGGCCTCGGTTTGCATTTTTTGATTGAAATTTTGTATAAGTAACGTTCTCTTCTTTTTTAAGTGTCACAACTAGAGGAGCATGTTTGCCCCTTGTAGGTTAAGATAGTATCTCTTGTCTCCACTATTGTTAGTATTTTTTTCTTTGCAAATTATTAAGTAATATGTGGGGAGGTATCTCTGGATTGTGTAGGTATATTGTTCCTCATCATCATCTTCTTTCTCCTTCTGCCTGATTTAACATCTGTTGATGTTTTTTTCCTGAATCAGTTTTTACTGTGATAATGGCAAAATGTTGATCATCCACATCTACTGCCATAGAAGTGTGGTCTCATTTTTTTCTACTTTATTTAATAGACTAACCTGTTGTTCATCTCATTTATTTTTTATTTTTTTTTAATCTTTTTGCCTTTTCTAGGGCTACTCCCACGGCATATGGAGGTTCCAAGGCTAGGGGTCTAATTCAGAGCTTTAGGGTTAGGGTTAGCTGTAGCCAACGGCCTGCGCCAGAGCCACAGCAACGCGGGATCCGAGCCACATCTGCAACCTACACCACAGCTCACGGCAACCCCGGATCCTTAACCCACTGAGCAAGGGCAGAGATCGAACCCGCAACCTCATGGTTCCTAGTCGGATTCGTTAACCACTGTGCCACGACGGGAACTCCATCATCTCATTTAATTTGATGCTCAGAGCATCCCAAATTTGGCTCTTCAGTTTCATTCCTCTTTTTTTTGGACATGCCCTCCATCATATGTTTATTTTCCTTACTTTGGAACAAAAAGGTGGTCCAGATCCGTCTGGTTCCTCTCCTACCCCATCCCTGAAATCAGCTGTTTTTTTCCTAGGAGCTCTGGTTCCTCTTATTGAAGAATGGTATTCTTTAATTTTTAAATTTATTTTGGCTGTGCCTGCAGCATGTGGAAGTTCCTGGGCCAGGGCTCAAATCTGAGCCACAGCTGCTACCTATGCCACAGCTGTGGCAATTCTGGATCCTTAACCCCCTGCACTGGTCCAAGGATCAAACTTGAGCTGCCACAGAGACAACACTGGACCCTTAACCTGCTGCACCACAGCAGGAACTCCTTGCTTTGTGTTTTACAGCACTTCATGACTTCTGACTTAATTTGTCATTAATATCTTAACAAGCATGGAGATAAGATTAGAAGTTTTGACTTCAACAAGTATCAAGCAGAAAAAACCCTGGCCACGAGTCTCCTGGTTGGGACAGGTGGGTTTTTCTTTAGTCATACAACATCAATTGTAATATGTGTTAAATGTGTACTTTGTGTCTAAGATTGATGAATGTTCTATGACATTAAAATAAAATGATCTGTAGAACAATCACCTTCCCACTGAACAGAGTTTTGTATATTTGGTGGTAAGAGGCTGGCAGAGATGGGGAGGGGGCATCAGTTTCTCTGTGGTCTAATCAAAGTTGTCATTACTTTCATTACTCTTTCATTATTTTCTCCATCACTTTATCTTCTGGGACATAATATCTTTACCCTGTAAATCCCAGTTTTTGAGATTGTCCAGCCAGAAAGCCTCTCTGCAGTTGAGGCTGAGCATGCCTTTCACTCTGAAAACTAACAGCTACAGGGTCTTTTATTTATTTATTTTTTTGTCTCTTGGGGGCTGTACTCATGGCATATGGCAGTTCCTGGGCTAGGGGTCGAATCAGAGTTACAGCTGCTGGCCTATGCCAAAGCCGCAGCAGCGCCAGATCTGAGCTACATTTGCAACCTACACCACAGCTCGTGGCAACGCCGGATCCTTAACCCACTGAGCAAGGCCACGGATTGAACCCACATCCTCATGGGTATAGTTGGGTTCGTTACTGCTGAGCCCCAATGGGAACTCCTACAGGGTCTTTTTAAAAAATTTATTCTTTATTCTTTTTAAATAATTTTAATTTTTTCCATTATAGCTGATTTACATTGTTCTGTCAATTTTCTGCTGCACAGCAAGGTGACCCAGTCACACATACATATATACATTCTTTTTTTTTCTCACATTATCATGCTCCATCACACATGACCAGATATAGTTCCTGATGCTGTACGGCAGGATCCCATTGCTAATCCATTTCAAAGGCTATAGTTTGCATCTATTAACCCCAAATTCCCGGTCCCTCCTACTCCTTCCCCCTCCCTCTTAGCAACCACAAGTCTGTTCCCCATGTCCTTGATTTTCATTTTTGTGGAAAGTTTCATTTGTGCCCTATATTAGATTCCAGATATAAGTGATAAATCATATGGTATTTGTCTTTCTCTTTCTGACTTCACTCAGTATGAGAGTCTGTAGTTTCATCTGTGTTATAGCAAATGGCATTATTTTGTTCTTTTTTATGGCTGAGTAGTAGTCCATTGTGTACATATACCACATCTTCTTAATCCAGTCGTCTGTCATTTGGACATTTAGGTTGTTTCCATGTCTTGGCTATTGTGAACAGTGCTGCCATGATCATGCGGGTGCCTGTGTCTTTTTCAAGGAAAATTTTGTCCGGGTATATGCCCAAGAGTGGGATTTCTGGGTCATGTGGTAGCTCTATGTATAGTTTTCTGGGATACCTCCACACTGTTGTCCATAGTGGTTGTACCAATTTACATTCCCACCAACAGTGCAGGAGGATTCCCTTTTCTCCACATCCTCTCCAGTATTCGTTTTTTGTGGACATATTAATGATGGCCATTCTAACTGGTGTGAGGTGGTACCTCATAGTAGTTTTGATTTGCATTTCTCTAATAATCAGTGATGTTGAGCATTTTTTCATGTGCTTTTTGGCCATCTGTATATCTTCTTTGGAGAAATGTCTATTCAGGTCTTTTGCGCATTTTCCAATTGGATTGTTGGTTTTTTTGTTGTTGAGTTGTATAAGTTGCTTGTATATTCTAGAAATTAAGCCCTTGTCAGTTGCATCATTTGAAGTTATTTTCTCCCATTCTGTAAGTTGTCTTTTTGTTTTCTTTTTGGTTTTCTTTTCTGTGCAAAAGCTTGTCAGTTTGATTAGGTCCCATTGGTTTATTTTTGCTCTCATTCTGTTGCCTTGGGAGGCTGACCTGAAAAAACGTTTGTAAGGTTGATGTCAGAGAGTGTTTTGCATATGTTCTCTTCTAGGAGTTTGATATGTCTTGTCTTATATTTAAGTCTTTAAGCCATTTTCAGGTTATTTTTGTGCATGGTGTGAAGGTGTGTGTTCCAGTTTCATTGATTTACATGCAGCTATCCCGTTTTCCCAGCACCACTTGTTGAAAAGACTGTTTTTTCCCATTTTATGTTCTTGGCTCCTTTGTTGAAGATTAATTGGCCATAGGTGTCTGGGTTTATTTCTGGGTTCTCTATTCTGTTCCATTGGTCTGTATGTCTGTTTTGGTACCAGTACCTCACTGTCTTGATTCCTGTGGCTTTCTAATATTGCCTGGAATCTGGGGGAGTTATGCCTCCTGCTTGGTTTTTGTTCTTAGGATTTCTTTGGCAATTCTAGGTCTTTTGTGGTTCCATATAAATTTTTGGATAGTTTTGTTTTAGTTCTGTGAAAAATGTTATGGGTAATTTGATAGGGATTGCATTGAATCTGTAGATTGCTTTGGGTAGTATGGCCATTCTTACAATATCAGTTATTCCAACCCAGAAGCATTGAATTTCTTCGTATCCTCTTTAATTTCCTTGATTAATGTTTTATAGTTCTCAGCACATAAATCTTTCACCTCCTTGGTCAGGTGTATTCCCAGGTATTTGATTTTTTGGAGTGCAATTTTAAAAGGTACTGTATTTTTGTATTCTTTTTCTAGTGTTTCATTGTTAGTATACAGAAATGCAACTGATTTCTGAATGTTAATCTTATATCCTGCTACTTTGCTGAATTCATTGATCAGTTTGAGTAGTTTTGGGGTTGAGTCTTTATGGTTTTCTATATATAGTATCATGTCATCTGCATACAGTGACAATTTTACCTCTTCTCTTCCAACTTGGATACCTTTTCCTTCTTTTGTTTGTCTGATTGCTGTGGCTAGGACTTCCAATACTATGTTGAATAACAGTGGTGAGAATGGGCATCCTTGTCTCGTTCCAGATTTTAGTGGGAAGGCTTTCAGCTTTTCTCCATTGAGTATAATATTTGCTGTGGGTTTGTCATAAGTGGCTTTTATTATGTTAAGGTATGTTCCCACTATACCCACCTTGGTTAGAGTTTTTATCATGAATGAATGTTGGACTTTGTCAAATGCTGTTTCTGCATCTGTTGAGATGATCTTGTGGTTTTTGAGTTTTCTTTTGTTAATGTGGCTTATGACGTTGATTGATTTGCATATGTTGAACCATCCTTGTGAACCTGGGATGAATCCCACTTGGTTTTGGTGTATGATCTTTTTTTATATGTTGTTGGATTCAGTTGGCTAAAATTTTTTCGAGAATTTTTGGGTCTATATTCATCAGAGATACTGGCCTATAGTTTTCTTTTTTCATGGTATCTTTGGTTTTGGTACTAGGGTGATGGTGGCTTCATAGAATGTCTTTGAGAGTGTTGCTTCTTCTTCAACCTTTTGGAAAAGATTAAGGAGGATGGGTATAAGTTCCTCTTTTTATGTTTGGCAGAATTCACCTGTGAAGCCATCTGGTCCTGGATTTTTATTTATAGGGAGTATTTTTATGACATTCATTTTCATTTCTAGTAATCGGCTGTTCGGTTGATCTGTTTCTTCTTCATTCAGTTTTGGCATGCTGTAAGTTTCTAGAAAGTTGTCCGTTCCTTCTAGGTTGTCAAATTTGTTGGCATACAATTGTTCATAGTATTCTGTTATGGTTTTTGTATTTCTGCAATATCTGTTGTGATTTCTCCTTTTTCACTATTTTGTTTATTTGGGTTTTTTCCTCTCCTCTTCTTGGTGAGTCTGGCCAAAGATTTGTCAATTTTGCTTACTTTTTCAAAGAACCAGCTCTCAGTCAGGGTCTTTTTGATGTATATGGTGAGTTTCACATCCTGGTAAATCTTGGAACTCTCACACAGGTGAGCAAGAAGTCTCATGTCCAGCAAGATGAGAGCATTATCCCAATGTTTTCTAAAATTAAAGTCGAAAACAGAAATGAGAAGTCATATCTTTTTTAATCTAAGTAAATAATTAAAAACCTGCCCATGCTACTGTTCAGATAGATGAGATTAAACACCAGTTTGGGCTAGCAGAGTTGGAAGATATTACAGTGATTTAAATTTCAACGAAGTCACAGTGCAACCATTAGGTCATCTACCCCAAGAATTCTAGTAAGAGGTACTTTAAGATAGAATGAAAAATCTTCAGGTTACATAACCTTACAATGTGTAGTTATTAATGTACAGTCTTTCTTAAATATCACTTCGGGAGTTCCCTAGTGGCTCAGTGGGTTAAGGATCCTACATGGTCCCTGCTGTGGCTGTAGTTATGCTGTGGCTTGGGTTTGATCCTTGACCCGGGAACTTCTGCATGCTGAGGGTGTGGCCAAAAAGAAATGTCTTTTTTTTTTTTTTTTTCCCCTTTCTGGGATACTTTATCTAGATGAGAGTTTGAATTACCTTCTGGCATTTCTTAAATCTCTCACTTGTTTCTTAGGAAAATGAAGCTGTTTTTCTCTTGGATGATAAATTCATAAATGAAATTAATTTGCTATCAGGAAGGACAAAGAAGAAAATTCCGAGTCTTCAGCCTTTGTTGAAGGATGTTATAGTCCTAACAACATCCAGTAATGGTTAAGTAGTATTGATATTTTTAAAAGGCTAGATTAACTTAAAAAATAATTTGGGGTTACTTTTAAGGGAAATGTTGGATTATAAGTATTGATTTCCTTTTTGGAAACAGATGCCTGGCTGGCTGGGATACTCACTACAGGAGAGCTTTTCCTTTGGAACAAAGATCAAGATTGTTTGAAAACTATACAAGCAACTGAGAAGCCCAAGGAAATGATTAAAGCTGCAGTAGGTGGGAGTTTTTTATTTGTTTAAATTGATTTAATTTGAAATATAGGAGGAAAAGAGGATGAAACATTTTCCTATTATTATCTTAAAAATATATCTGTGGTTTTTTGTGTATATATATATATATATATATATGCACATATATGTATTTCCTTATATATGTAAGTTTTTTTGGTGTTTTTGTTTTGTTTTGCTTTTTAGGGCCATACTCATGGCATATGGTGGTTCCCCAGGCAACGGGTCAAATCGGTACTACAGCTGCCCGCCTACACCACAGCCACAGTGACAAAGCATCCAAGCTGCATCTGTGACCTACACCACAGCTCATGGCAATACCAGATCCTTGATCCACTGAGTGAAGCCAAGGATTGAACCCGAAACCTCATGGTTCCTAGTTGGATTCCTTTCTGCTGAGCCACGACGGGAACTCCCTTAGTGTTTGTTTTAGGGCCACACTCGTGGCATTTGGAAGTTCCCAGGATAGGTGTCAAATCGGAGCTCGAGCTCCTGGCCTATACCACAGCCACAGTAACACCTGATCCAAGTTGCATCTGCAACCTATGCCTCAGCTCAGTGCAGTGCCTGATCCTTAACCCACTGAGCAAGGCCAGGGATACTAGTTGGGTTTGTTACCACTGAACCACAAAGGGGACTCCAGGTTCCTTATTGTCTGAATAGATAAAATTTGTACTTTTTGGGGGGAAGGCAGACATCAGAGGTTTAATACTTTCTTTTTCCTTTTTTTTTTTTTTAGCAAGCTCTTTGAGACTGTATTTGTATATATCGGACAATGGAAAAAGAGTTCTGCTTATAACTCCTTTCGGATGCATATATCTCTGGGAGCACTTAGATTTCAAGAATATCTTATCTTCTAAAAGTCCTTTATTGGTGGGCCAGTGGTCCCAGATTATACCTGAAGAAGCAGTTCATTTGCCTTCCACTGAAGACAAAGAAGCTGTAGTACATGGTGTTTTTATAAAAAATGAGGTAAGATCTAAGACAGGGTGTTACAGATGTTGAGATCTCAGACTCAGATAAGACACTATCTGGGAAGCTGTTGAACAGGGTGTGTAGTGGGATAGCTGTATATCTCCAGTCATCATTGATTGTTACCATAATTGTGAGGTTAACATGGAAAAGATATTTTTATATTTCTTGGTCACATTTTAAAGGTTGTTTATTAAAAATGGTTTGGGAGTTCCTTTGTGGTGCAGTAGGTTAAGAATTCAACGTCACTGCAGTGGCCTGGATTGCTGCTGTGGTATGGGTTTGATTCCTGACTTGGAATTTATGCATACAGTGGGTATGGCCAAAAAATGAAAAATAATTGGGGAGTTCCCTTCATGGCTCAGTGGTAGAGAACCTGCCTAGTATCCATGAGGATGCGGGTTTGATCCCTGGCCTCATTCACTGGGTTAAGGATACAGCATTACTGTGAGCTGTGATGTAGGCTGGCAGCTGTAGCTCTGATTCGACCTCTAGCCTGGGAACTTCCATATGCTGCAGGTGTGGCCTTAAAAAGACAAAAAAAAAATTGTTTGAACTTAGAGCTTCCTTTGTCTTTCTCTAGTTTTACTTTTCCCTAGTTTCAGAATATAACTAGTTTTGTAATTAAAAAAAAAGCTAGAGTTGGTAATATTAAGTAAGCCATTTAATTCCCAGGAAATAACACATTCATTAACTGAAAAATATTTTATTTATTTAAAAACATTTTCTTTTTGGCTGTGCCTATGGCATTTGGAAGTTCCTAGGCCAGGGATTGAACCCATGCCACAGCAGCAACCTGAGCCACTGCAGCGACAATGCTGGATCCTTAACCCAATGTACCACAAGGGAACGCTGACTAGAGAACATTTTAAATAGCTACATAGTACTATTTTTATGTACAGACCAACATTTTATTACACAATCTACTATTGTTAGAAATTACGTTTTGAAATTTTATTGTTTTCCTCCACCCCCATAAGTAATGCCCTAATTTAAATAAATATGTAACTAATAAGAGAGAGAAATATATAAGGATATTTCCAGTTATAGCCACAGTAAATGGCAGTGTTAAGAGAGTAAACTGCAGCTTGATTTCTCATTTGAGACATGCCTCTGGCTCAGAAGTAAATTACTTAGCGTTTTGGAGTTCCTGTTGTGGCTCAGCGGTAGTAAACCTAACTGGTATCCATGAAGATGTGGGTTTGATCCTTGCCCTTGCTCAGTGGGTCAATGATCTGGCGTTGCCATGAGCTGTGGTGTAGGTTGCATAGGTTTGGATCCTGCTTTGCTGTGGCTGTGGTGTAGGCTGGCAGCTGCAGCTCTGATTTGATCCCTACCCTGGGAACCTCAGTATGCTGCAGGTGAGGCCCTACCAAAAAAAAAAGAAATAGATTACTTAGCCTTTAGCTAAATGTTAAGCTATATGTTAAGAATAAAAATAGAAGCAGGCTTTTGATATGCTTCATCTATTTTATTTATGATGAAAAATAGGTTTTCTGTATCTTGATTTATTTTCAAGTTTAATTATATACTAAAGTGTATTAAATTTATCTACAGTTATTTGGAGACTGCTGCTTATGTTCATTTACTTTCTATTCTGAGGAGTGCCTGAAGATAACATTTCTAGCAATTCGGTGGCATGAAAATGTATTTACACCTATAAGGTGAGGTAAATATTTTCTTCTTCCTTGTTTTCTATTCCTTTAAAAACATTATTGTCCTTTGGATTTCCTGTCATGGTTCGGTGGTTAACGAACTCCACTAGTATCCATGAGTTTGCACGTTTGATCCTTGGCCTTGCTCATTGGGTTAAGGATCCCACGTTGCTGTGAGCTGTGTGTAGGTTGAATATGGGGCTCGGGTTCCTTGTTGCCATGGCTGTGGGGTAGGCTGGCAGCTATAGCTCTGATTCAACCCCTAGCCTAGAAAACTCATATGCCATGGGTGTGGCCCTAAAAAAAAACAAAAAAAAATTATTGTCCTTTGGCCCATAAAAACATAAGATTAGTAAAATGAAATGTGCATTTCAACTTTTTTTTTTGCTATTTCTTGGGCCGCTTCCACGGCATATGGAGGTTCCCAGGCTAGGGGTCGAATCGGAGCTGTAGCTGTAGCCTACGCCAGAGCCACAGCAACTCGGGATCGGAGCTGCATCTGCAACCTACACCACAGCTCACAGCAGCGCCAGATCGTTAACCCACTGAGCAGGGGCAGGGACCAAACCCGCAACCTCATGGTTCCTAGTCGGATTCGTTAACCACTGCGCCACGATGGGAACTCCCTTACTTGAATTTATTACGGTACCATTTAAATGCTCAAGTGTTTTTGCTTCCGTTTTCTTTTTGGCTGTGCCCACATCATGTGGGAGTTCCCAGGCCAGGGATTGAACCTGCACCACAGCAGTAACCAGAGCCATGGCAGTGGCAGTGCTGGATCCTTAACCTACTGTGCCACCAGGGAACTCCTCAAGGTTTTTTTTTTTAATTAAAAGTGTTTTATTTATTTATATTCTAAAAAGCCCTTTGAAATAGAAAGAATACATTAAATGTAAATAATGACTAAAATTTAGTAAAATAGGTTTTTTGTTTTGTTTTTTCCCATATACTTTATTTTTTTATGCTAGTAGTACTTTATTAAGGTGTAATTTGTATAAAGTAAAATGAACAAATCTTAAATCTAGTTAGACGGATAAATGGATTAATATACATATGCCTATAACCATCCTCATAGCAAATATAGAACATTGCCACTCCCTAAAAAGCCCCTCTTTTCTACCTGTTTAATCCCTGTAATGTTGTTCATAATAATGTAGAAATATGTGTATCTAAAACTTTGGTGCATGCAGATGTGTTTGGGATTGGCTAAGGAACACGCCATTGCTAACAAAACTCTGATATTGACCTTGTTTAACTAGCAATCGCTCTTTTGTGCCCTGCATGAAACTTGTGAACTGTTGCTAAGAGATCCCAAATATATGCACATGTAGAAATTTAGTCTGACCATTTAACTTTTTGTAATGAAGGATATATTAATTTAGAAGTTATTATATTTCCTGTTTTCAATTATTTCATTCCTTTTTTAGATCATTGATGTACCATGTTCAGTGGGCACAACAAGATTGCCTTCTGTGCAGTCTGATTCCTAAATGTGAATCAGTGAAGTCAAGAGGAGCTCTAATTTCTGCCTTTTCAAGAGATGGCCTTACCCTGGCAGTAGCTGTTAATCAGAAAGACCCAAAGGTCAGTAAATGTTATCTGTCTTGGAAGTAACCTGTAAATAAGAGAGTTTAGTTCAGTTTTGAGATTTTTTTCCTTTCCCTGAAGAGAGGTTTTTTTTCCCCCTTGATACTGCATTGTATCTTTTTTTTCTTTTTTTTGTCTGCATCTGATGCATGTGGAAGCTTCCAAACCAGGGATCAAACCCACACCACAGCAGTGACCTGAGCCACAGCAGTGACAACACTGGATTCTTAACTTGATGAGCCGCCAGACATTCCTGCTTTGTATTCTTTAAATCCGTGTTTCCTGATTCAACTTGACATTGTAAAATGGTAAAGCCACCATAATGACTTTGTTTTCTGCTGCTTATTTTGCGCGTGCTTTTTGGTTTCCTGTTATGGGTGTTAACTTTTGAGAAATCTTAAAAAAATGAAACAACGGAGTTCCTGTCATGGCTCAGTGGTTTATGAACCCAACTAGTATCCATGAGGAGGCAGGTTTGATCCCTGGCCTTGCTCAGTGGGTTAAGGATCCGGCATTGCCGTGAGCTGTGGTGTAGGTGGCAGATGCGGTTCAGAGACCGTGATGCTGTGGTGTAGGCCGGCAATTCCAGCTCCAATTCAGCCCCTAGCCTGGCAACCAAGGGTGTGGCCCTAAAAAGAAAACAAAATGAAATAAACGAAAAGAATTAGCTTCCATAATTCTCAAAATTTGTCCTTCTGAAGTGAAGAGGATAATGGAAAAGGAAGAAAGGACAAAGTGTAACTAATATTCTTAAAATGTAGTAAAAAAAAAAAAAGGAGTTGCTCTTGTGGCTCAGCGGGGTAAGAACCTGACACAGTGTCATCGAGGATGTGGGTTGAATCCCTGGTTCAGTGGGTTAAGGATCTGGTGTTCCTGAAAGCTGTGGTGTAGGTCGCAGGTGTGGCTGGGATCTCGTGTTGCAGTGGCTGGTGTAGGTCAGCAACTGCAGCTCCCATTTGATCCCTAGCCTAGGAACTTCCATATGCCACAGGTGTGGCCCTAAAAAGAAGAAAAAACAAAAACAAACAATCGTAGTAAAAAAAGAGAAGAGTCTTAGGAAAGACTTTGGAAAAGACTCACTAGAGAGTTCATTGATATAATAGATGTCTGGGTCTTCTAAATTATAAGTAAAATAATTTTAATAGCTTTGTTGTCTCTTTTTTTTTCTTTCTAGGCCACTCAGGTGTTATTTATAAACACCCTGACATTTGTTATTCTCTGTGGTAGCCTTAAAGGATGTAGTAATAAGAATCCTGTGGTTCCAGCTACGCTTATCAGGTAAGAATTCTTTAGTATTTGAAAAATAGTGATTTTATTTTCTTCTCCAATGCTTTAGTAAGTTTAAGACTCTGATAATTAAGTCATTGTTTAAATGAATATTTAGATAGGTACTTCAACTTTCAGCTTTTGTGCTAGATAAATTCTAAAAATTGCTTTACATAAGGAAAGCCTTAGATACTTTAGGGAAGGGTCTGATAGGGTGGAAGATACATGACTATCATTTCATTACTCATTCAGTTTTTTCTGTGTGGTCTCAGGAGGAGTGGAATTATGATTGGGTAGAGAAATACCAGGCTTAGAGAAGCTGAAATGAAAAAACCTAGGTTGGGAAGACCATGATGTACCCAGAGAGGCTGAGGGGTTTATAGCATTTTAAACAAAGTTAGGGAGTTCCCGTCATGGCGCAGTGGTTAACGAATCCGACCAGGAACCATGAGGTTGCGGGGTCGATCCCTGCCCTTGCTCAGTGGGTTAAGGATCCGGCGTTGCCGTGAGCTGTGGTGTAGGTCGCAGACGCGGCTCGGATCCTGCGTTGATGTGGCTCTGGCGTAGGCTGGAGGTTACAGCTCTGATTAGACCCCTAGCCTGGGAACCTCCATATGCCGAGGGAGAGGCCCAAGAAATAGCAAAAAGACCAAAAAAAAAAAAAACTAAACAAAGTTAGCATTCTCTGCATATGGGTTAAGAGCAACATAACTGGTGATTTTGCATGGCACATGGACATATGCAGGCTTATACAGTAGGAGGATTGCCTCCTGGACCCTCCTAATTTCCTTTTCTGAACATTTTTCTCTGCTGTTCTCGGAATTTCCAAAATCCGGTCCATCCAGCTTTGCCTCTCGATGTTCTTTCTCTCCCTAAAATTCCTTTCTAGAAGTGTACTGGTCTCAGAATAGTTCAGTAGTCTGTTTGGCTTGGGGTGTCCATCATTTACATGAGGAGGACTGACTTTTGTCCCCATGAAAGAGACATTGATATTATCAGATAGTTAAGGACTGGTAAAGATGGCTTTGCTCCTGAGTGGAGCTCTGGCAGGCTGCAGAGAAGACAGCTGTTGTTTTGACCTTCAGATCTACCCATAGACCTTAGTTGTGGACACCAGTGGGATTAAAATTCGTTTGTAAATTTGTTCTAATTTTAATGTAAGTGCTAAAAAGCTTTGCTTTATTAGGTACTTTTTTCATCTTATGATTTGCTTATGAATATGGAGTAGATGTTTATGAGCAAACTCCTTTTTTTTTCTGGGAAGTAAAATAGACAAAATATATATAACATTTGCCTTCTATTCATTCTTTTGGCCTTATTTTTGAAGTGTCTCACCTCTGGCCATTGTAAATTGTCAAAGACATTGTATAGAATCTTTCTAAACACATTGTCTTGTTTTTTTCTAGGTCCTACTGGGTAGGCGATGTCAGCTGGACTCATGATAGTCTTTTTCTGGCTTGTGTGTTGAAACGTGGCTCCCTGGTTTTATTGACCTGTCAAGGTGAATTGTTAACATTAATTACATTTGGTTGCTCTATAGAATTTGGGCCAGCAGAATTTATTCCCTTTCACCCATTAATAACATACAGGTGAGACACTGAATTGTTTTAATTTATTTACAGAAGTTTTTCTCTTTTGGTATTACTTCACTGTGTTTAGTTTTCATTTTTGATAATTTTATCCTTCAAATTGTCTTCTTTCTTTGAGTCTGTCATCTCAATATCTGTTTCTTATTTATAGTTTTCTTCTATTTCTTTTTGTGGCTTAATCCTGCTGAAAATTTGACATTGTCACTATGTAAGTATGTGTTATTTAAATATTCAATAGCACTAAAAATGTGTCTTCTTTGATGTAAGAATGAATAAAAGTGTAATATATCTTTTATTTTAAAAGAAGAGCACTTAGATAAATTAATAGCTCAAAGTTAACTTAGCAAATGGATTTATCTACTTTTTTCCCAGCAGGAAAAAGGGGAAAAGTTGTTGAAAATGAATAACAGACTTTAGAACTTAACCATATTTTAATTTTTAATTGTGAGATAGGGTAGCAGTTTGACTTTGGAGACAGACAGATCAAGGTTCAAATCTTGGTTCTTCTACGTATTAGTTGTGTGACTTTGGGCATGTTATTCTTTAAGCCTCTGTTTCTTTTACTGTGAAGATGACAGTAATTGTCTCTTACAGTTAAGGGAATGAAGTAAGATAATAAATATATAAACCACTTAAGCACAGTTCTGGCATAAAGTAGATGCTCAGTAAATATGTTGTTTGATGTTGATATTGCATATAGTTAGACATATATACAGCTGTTTACAAAACAAATTAGAAAAATTCTTTGAAACTAATCCATTCCCTTCACTTTACAGAAAGGAAGGGATGTGTCCTTGATTATATTTAGCAAAAAGTTATGCTTAACTTTTAGCAGTAGAAAATCTTTTTGCTTTTTAGGGCCGTACCCACGGCATTTGGAGGTTTCCAGGCTAGGAGTCTAGTCGGAGCTACAGCTGCCGGCCTACACCACAGCCACAGCAACGCCAGATCTGAGCCTCATCTGCGATTTAACACCACAGCTCACGGCAACGTCAGATCCTTGACCCACTGAATGAGGCCTGGGATCAATCCCACAACCTCGTGGTTCCTAGTTGGATTCATTTCTGCTGCGCCACGACGTCAACTCCAGCAATAGAAAATCTAATGGAAAAACTTGTCACTTGCAGTGGAAGTATTTTTTCTTATTTCTTATGGTCTGATTGATAATTGACTTGAATTCCCTCACATTTTCCTTTAAAATTAACATGTGGGGCCTTTCAGAAAGGGAGGCTTTTCTGACTATAAGAGTAATACCTATTAATTATTTTTTAAAAATAAAAGTGTTCCCGCTGTGGTGCAGTGGGTTAAGAATCCGGTGGCAGCGGGTTGGGTGGCTGTGGAGGCATAAATTCTATCCCTGGCTTGGCACAGTGGGTTAAAAGGACCTTGCTCTGCTGTGCAGCTGCAATGTAGGTCACAGCTACGACTCAGATTCAGTTCCTGGTCCCGGAAGTTTCATATGCTCTGGGTGCAGCCATTAAAACAAAACAAACCCATGAAAAATCAAATGTTAAAACAAAGTAATGTAGAAAGTAAAAGACCCGTAATCCCATTCCTCAGAGATAAAAATTATTAGCATTGTAGTGTGTTGTCCTCTGTTTCAAAATTTTTTATGTAACATTCATAATATTAGTTTCATTTTTAAGGCAAAATGAATTATATATGCTGACAACTGTTTTGCTTTTTTGATTTAACAGTATATCTTATACATCTTTCAGTGACTTTTTAATGGTTTTATAAATTTCATAGTGTATACATTCTAAAACAAGTCTTCTCTTATGGGCCATTTGAATAGTTTCCTAATCAGAAAAAATTGTATTTTGGTTGTTGTCTTTACAAAGCCCCAAAGTTAATAGTGATATTAAGTAATGACAATCAGGTATACCACCATAACAATAAATAACTACATTTATGTCAAAACTCAGTCAAATTTAACCCTAAACTGTAAGATTTATAAACCTATAAAATTTTACTTACCACCATTCTCTCCAAATGACCTCTCAGTTTTTCTTTCTCCTCCTCAATAACAAGTATACGTTAGCTCCTAAATTATATTCTTATAAATATATTTAAATATATAGTAAGAAGGAAAGTTAACTAACTCTTTAATAGTAAAAATGAATTGCCTCATTTCTTTTCTGAAAAAGGGTATATAAAACTAGATTAAAAACAAAATAGAGTAAGTGCCACAATTCTGGGAAATTTTTAAAATACCACATAGGAGTTACCGTCGTGGCTCAGTGGAAATGAATCTGAGTAGCATCCATGAGGACGCAGGTTTGATCCCTGGCCTCACAGTAGGTTAAGGATCCACTGTTGCTGTGAGCTGTAGTGTAGGTCGCAGACATGGCTTGGATCTGGTGTGGTTGTGGTGTAGGCCAGCAGCTACAGCTCCGATTCACCCTCTAGCCTGGGAATGTCCAAATGCTGAAGGTGCAGCCTTTTTTTTTCTTTTTAGAGAAAAATAAATTAATTCATTAAATAAATTAAAAACCACATAAACCCCTGTATTATTTAATCACTCACTTTGCCAAGGGGAAGGGAGTGGGATGAACTGGGAGTTTGAGGTTAGTAGATGCAGACTATTACATTTAGAATGGATAAGCCATGAGGTCCTGCTGTATATAGTACAGGGAACTCTATCCAGTCTTTTGGGATAGACTATGATGGAAGATAGTATGAGAAAAAAATGTGTATATATATATGTATGACTGAGTCATTTTGCTGTACAGCAGAAATTGGCGCAACATTGTGAGTCAACTATAATAATTTTTTTAAAAAGAAAAAGCGCTTAGGTTTTCCTCACAGATATATGTGCGTTTAATATTTTTTTAATTTGCTTGCTTTTTCATCATCCCGGGACTTTTGTTTTTCCTTTGGAATAATATGATTTGTTCCTTTTCTCCTACTAATTCTTGAATTTTGATGTTTGTTTGTTAGACCACAGCAGTTTACACTTCAAGGTTCAAATAATTCTGTAGATTCATCAGCGTCTGATGCTGACCCTATGAGGCAGAGATTTTCTATAAAAGCACACTCACGGTTACCCTACCTCATTATTTCTGATGGGTACATGGTCACAACCCTTCGATTTCTGGATAATCTGTCTCCGTCAGTGCTCATGAGATCCCTTCTACTTGACTCAACCCAGAGGCTTGAGGAGACATACCACAGTGTGCTCTTGTCTAAGGTATAGTGCTTTTTGGTACCATTGGTAAAAGTTGACTTCTTAGTCTTTTCAAATTTAAAACTATACTCACAGTGATGTCCTTGGCTTGTATGCAGTTGTCTGTAGAAATTTTAATTGTTTGTAATAGAATTGTGGATAAAATTTTGCTCTTGGATATCTTTTTTTCTTCTTCTGTAGCCAAAAGGCAAAGGGCTGAATTTGCGATCACTGGATTCCCTAAGGTCTAGCTTGTTAAAATACCAAGGAAATGAAAATTTAGCTGATTCTACTGTCCCCAGATTCTTGCAGGCAGAAGAAACAATTAAGTTAAATGAAAAAACAGCAGACTTGCAGGTACCTAGTAGCAGTGTTTTATTTATTTTGAACAGTGTTGTATTGACTTTATCCTAGGAAATACATTTTGTTTTTCTCTTATTAAAGGGAAGAGAAATTTGATTCTATTTGTAAGGTATTATATTAAGTATAATTTTTTTCACTCACGTTTTAGGATTTTGAAGCCGAAGAAACTAACGAAGGCAAACATTTTCCAAACAGTTTATTCTCTTTTTGGAACCAAAAAAATGGTCTATTGTTTAGTAGTGCCCAGGAGGGAAGATTGGAATTTGCTTCTATGTTTGATACAATACATGCAACGGATAATACTGAGGAGACAGATAAAACGATCACAGAACTGCATTCAGTCCAAAAAAATCTCCTTGCAGCATGGACTATAGGAATTTCCAAAAATGTTACAGACAAAAATTTAATGTTAAATTACACAGTAGTTTGTATCACTCATTTTTTATACATTCTTCAGTTTATAAAATGTCCTTTCCCCAAACTTGATCCTTTTTTAAACAAGAGCCCAAGACATAATGCATGGGTACTTCGTATCTTTCAACTTTTTCGTCAGTGTTTATCAATACAGTTCTGGGATATGAGATACAAACAAGATGTGGGACCTTTGGTAAAGCTGACCTCAAATACTATAAAGCTTTTGCTGACACAGCAACAACAGGATGAGTTATTTTCAGAGAAGCTTTTAGCTTGTTTTCATTTACTCCGAATGGTAGCTGATAATTTAAATGGCATATATAGTCTTCAACCTGAAGTTATTTCAGCATCGGCTGATGGAAGTAGAACGGCAGAGCAAGACTCATTGATAGTACCCATTTTTCAAATGCCTCAAGGTAGTGTTTCTCAGGAAAACCGGTCTTGGGACTCATTTTTCAGGATTTGTCCTCAAGTATTAACTCTTGTTCAACAACCGGGACACAGGTAAATGACGTTAATATTAGGATACCGTCCACTTTATAGATTTAAAAAAAATTAAGATATAGAGTTCCTGTCGTGGCACAGTGGCTTAAGAATTTGACTGCAGTGGCTTAGGTCACTGTGGAGGTGCAGGTTTGATCCCCGACCAGTGGGGTGAGTTAGAGGATCCAGTGTAGCTGCAGCTCGTATTCACTCCCTGGCCCAGGAACTTTCATATACCATAGATGTACATGGCCATAAAAAAAATACATACATACATACATAAAAATTGAGATCTAACTCCCATACTGTAAAATTACCATTTTAAAGTATACAGTTCAGTAATTTTTAGTATAATCACAAGGTTGTAGAGCTATTAGCACAAATCCCAGAATATTTTTTATCACCTCAGAAAGAAATCTTGTATCTGTTTAGCACTCAGCATTATAGGTTGTGTTATTTAAAAGTATTTTAGGATTTATGCCAAACATAAAATATATGTGTTGAGTAATTAAAGGTACTGTTGAAAGATTTTGGTTTAGATAAGCAGTGTAGAAAAGTGAGCACAGGTACATAAAGCATTTATGAAGGTTTTAAAAATATGCATTTTTTGATCAGTGGAGTTTGTGCTATATTTAAGTCTGATCAGTTTGTATATGTTATTACTTCAGTAAAGAATACTGGCAAAAAAAAAAAGGCTAAGGAGGAGGCTATACTCATTCTTATCCCTGGTCTTAAATTTGATTTTGATGATTACCTTATTTTGCATGCAGATTGATTGTTCTCTGGAGAGTTTTGTACAGAAAAACTTCATGGTATCACGCACAGTTAAGTCAAAGAGTTCCTGACGATGATACACAGTTAACCAAAAAGATGGCACAAGAGGCATCTACCGTCAAGTCCCTGTTATGTCACATACAGGCCAAATTACAGACTGCTGGAGTTCACTTGAATCAGACCTTAGAACTTAAATCTATCCATGGTGAGTATCTTGTAAGTAATTTCTAACTCCTGGCATAGGCAATATAGTTAATTGAGCTTTGACTTTATTAATTAGTTGCAACTATTTGTTTTTCAAAATAATTTCTGGCTGAGCTGTATCTATTAAATTTTAAAACAAGTAAAGTAACAAGTTTATAAAGTAATTTAAGTAACTGGGACTAATTGTTGGTTAAAAACTTTGTAGGTGAAGAGTGTTTCCTATTAGGAGCATATGAAAAGTCTGTTCAATTGTGGAAGAAAGAACTACAAGAAACACGAGAGAAAGGTAGGGGAGTGTTAAAAATTAAGATTTACCATAATATTGGTAGGAAAATATTTTAGCATGTGGTAGAACTTAAAAATAATTTCAAATTTGTAAGTGCTCACAATTTCTTAACACTCAAATAGAATCCATAGTGTAGATACCGTGACTGTCAGAAATAGTTATAGTTATTTAAAGTTAGTCTTAGAATTTGTAGCACCAAGAATTTTTCTGTTACCCAGAGATAAGGCTTCTATTTTTTATTTTTTATTTTTTTTTTTTTGGTTAGTGATGGAACCTGTACTTGATTGTCGATGTGGAAAAAAATGAGACTTAAATCTTAAATTAAAATTTTTTTTTTGTCATTTATAGGGACTGCAAGTAACCAAATGAAAAACCATGGGTCAAATATTTTGTCACCTTAGTATAGACTTACAGAAATACAGAGCTAAGACTGTCTGTCCTTAAGTTATTCAACTTTAAGTGTTTCCTGTGAGTTAGACTTGTTATGGGCTACATAGAGTTTCTTTTTTTTAAAATTTTAATTCTTTTTTTATTAATGAATTTTATTACATTTATAGGTGTACAACAATCATCACAACCAAATTGTACCGCATTTCCATCCCAAACCCTCAGGGCATCCCCCCACCCCCCAAACTGTCTCCTTTGGAGACCATAAGTTTTTCAAAGTCTGTGAGTTGGTATCTGTTCTGCAAAGAAGTTCATTGTGTCCTTTTTTCAGATTCCACATGTAAGTGATAGCATTTGATGTTGGTGTCTCATTGTCTGACTGACTTGACTTAGCATGGGCTACATGAAGTTTCCAATAAGACTATAGGGTTGTGGATTCTAGAGACTGGTGATAGCTTTAATGAAGTATGGATGAAAGAGTTAAGATGACAGAGGTTCTCAGCTAGTGATCTTCGAGCTGGCCTTGATTGCTACCATGGTCAGGTTTGGCCAGTTATTACATTTATTTTCTGACCGCTGTAGCTTTGTGTGTTTCACTCATTTATCTACTGAACCAGTATTTATTGATGGCCTGCCTTGTGCTTAGTGCTATATTAGGCACTAAGAATAATTGAATTAAACAAGTTTACCCGGCGTTCCCGTCGTGGCGCAGTGGTTAACGAATCCGACTAGGAACCATGAGGTTGCTGGTTCGGTCCCTGCCCTTGCTCAGTGGGTTAAGGATCTGGCGTTGCTGTGAGCTGTGGTGTAGGTTGCAGACGCGGCTCGGATCCCGAGTTGCTGTGGCTCTGGCGTAGACCGGTGGCTACAGCTCCGATTCGACCCCTAGCCTGGGAACCTCCATATGCCACGGGAGCGGCCCAAAGAAATAGCAAAAAGACAAAAACAAAAAAAACAAAAAACAAGTTTACCCTCAAGTTGCCCACAGTCTGAAGGAAAGATTACATAAGCAACTGGCATGTTTCTTACTATGTTTTATGGTAGTTGCTGGGGAAGCTCAGAGGAGCACTTCACACAGTCTGAGGCTGGAGCACAGACATCAGCCTGGGGAAAACCTGATGGAATTGACATTTAAATTTGAGTGATGGAGTTCCCATTGTGGCTTAGTGATAGTGAACCTGACTAATATCCACGAGGATGTGGATTCAATCCCTGGCTTTGCTCAGTGGCTTGAGGATCCAGCAATGCTGTGAGCTGTTGTGTAGGTTGAAGATGTGGCGTAGATCTGGCGTTACTGTCGCTGTGGCTTCGGCCAGCAGCTGCAGCTCTGATTTGACCTCTAGCCTAGGAACTTCCATATGCTGCATATGTGACCCTAAAAAGCAAAAAAAAAAACCCGAAAAAAAACAAAACCAAAACAAAAAAACAAACAACAACCAAACAGATTGAAAATTGTCCAATTGAAGTGTTGGGAATGATTAACAGAGGATATAGCACTCCGAAAGCAAGAAGGGGTGAGTCACAAACCATGGTAATTTGGTAAACTGCAAGTAGTTTAACAGGACTAGATTATTTGAAATATTGACGATAAGGAGGTGAGAGCTAAAGTGAGAGGTAGAAAACAGATGATAAAGGAACAGACTTTGCATGCCATGGGATTAAGATTTTATCATAAAGACGGGTGGGATCAATTACAACACTTTAGGTAGGAAAGAACTTTTCAAATAAATGTCGGCCGTTTGGAAAGATCACTCTGGTGCGTTATGGAGGGCCATTTGTAGGAGTGTGGTGTAGAAATGCGGGTTTTGTTTAGAAGCAAGAAAGTTAGTTGAGGAGGTCCTGAACCAATGTCTAGGGTACTGGAGAAGAGAAGTCACATTTGTTAGACATTCAGTAGGTGTGTCAATTGGACGTGACTGAGTAGAGAAAGAAGTCTAATGTGGTTCTCAGATTTGGAGATTGTCCTGCTGGGTGAAGACAAGTGGCATTCAAGGTGATGAGAAGGAGCTCCTTGGTGGCTTAGCAGTTAAGCATTTGGCATTGTCACTGCTGTGTCTCCGGTTCCATCCCTGGTCTAGGAAGTTTTGCATGCTATGGGCGTGGCCAAAAAAAATTTTCTAGTTCCTGAGGTGCTGAGAAATTCTCATGAAGAAAAGTTTTTGTAATGGGTTTCATTGTGGACCTTTTCACTTAATTGCATTTCTAATTGTATCCATTTGAAATGGCTTCTTGTAACGGAGACAAAGTAACAGTGGCTTCAACAAGAAAGGAGTTTATTTCTCTTTCTTTGTTTTTTGCCTTTTTTTTGCCTTTTCTAGGGCTGCTCCCGCAGCATATGGAGGTTCCCAGGCTAGGGATCTAATCGGAGCTATAGCCGCCGGCCTACACCACAGCCACAGCAACAGGGATCCGAGCTGTGTCTGCGACCTACACCACAGCTCACGGCAATGCCAGATCCTTTAGCGTTTTTCTTCTGTTCCATACCATGTGTCTTTCAGATAGATGTCATTAGTGGACCTTAGCACTGAGATGAGGAGAATTTACATCTCTCTTTGGATATATCTTAGTTATCCTAGGGTCTGATGAAAGAAAGTAAAATTGTTCAGAATTCAAAATGAAAAAGAACAAAGTATTGGTAACTTTTTTTTAAATTGAAGTATAAAACATATAGAAAAGTTCACATAACATGAGTGTTTCGCTTAAAGATTTTTTTTTTTTTTTTTGTCTTTTTAGGGCCACCGCCTGTGTCATATGGAGGTTCCCAGGCTAGGGGTCGAATCAGAGCTGTAGCTGCTGGCCTGTGCCACAGCCACAGCCATGCCAGATTCTAGCCATGTCTGCAACCTACACTGCAGTTTGCCTCAACGCCAGATCCTCAATCCACTGAGCAAGGCCATGGATCAAACCTGCGTCCTCATGGATGCTAGTCAGATTTGTTTTTGATGAGCAACGACGGGGACTCCTTCAAGAATTTTTATAAACTGAACACTCCTGTCTGCCCAGCACCCAGATCAAGAACATTACCTAGCTAACATGTTTTTAATGTGTGATTCTTCCCTGATGAAGGAGGAAGAAGGACATGTTTTCTTCAAGTACGCTATTATCTTTCCCTTTTATACTGTTACCTCTATAACTATAATTTAAATGATGCTCAAGGACTGTGTGATCAGCTAGTAAGAGAAATACTGAAATGGTCCCATCTACCTGTAAAAGAAAATGAAGATTGTTCAGGTAAGCTTTTCAAAAATCGGTATGTTTGATGTTAGTAGTTTGTGTTCATAGGTTTAGATATGAAATGGTTTATACATAAAAGGTGGTTGCTCTGCTCCATTGTGGTGAATTTTGGACTGTCAGCTTCTTGGCAAGGATCATGTTTTTAATCCTTGGATCCAGTAGGTTGCCTGCTGAGCTGATATCATTGTCTCACAGCCATATTTATTAGACATTATATCAGGTACCCAAGTACTTTTCCTTAAATATTTATATTTTTTAATGGTTGCTGAAGGTGGTTTAGTAAAGTGATGAAAATCACTTTCTGAGGTATTCTGAGTCTTTTTAAAATCTGTTTAAGAGGCTGCAGAATATCTAGATTGCCCTTTTAAAAAGAGGTGTATTTAAGCACTAACCAGAGTGAAAAATATATATGAACAAACACATAATGTATTTATAATGGTTATGGAGTGGTAGGTTGTTAGGTGTATATGAATATGTCAGAGAGGCAGTATATCAGAACTTTCTAAATGGAGTTCATGACAACTTAATTTTTTTTTTTTGGCTTTAGCCACCGTTTATAGATTTCTCACGTTTTATGATTTTTGTCCTTTTAAAATTTTACTTTCATTACAGAAGTAACACATGCTCATTTTAGACAATTCGAAATATGGAAAAATAAAATCACTTTAAGTTCGACCACTTTTTGTCCGTATACATTTATGTATGTATATTGCTACAGCTGTATATTTTGTTTTGTAATCTCTTAAATTTAATATTGTGATGAATATTTTCCAGTATAAATAATATTCTTTTTTAAAACCTATTAAACTTTTTCCTCATTATTACATATTTAAGGTTGTTGCTACCTATTTACTATTTTAAATAATGCTGCAGTGTATATACAGTTTTGTGAGCATTGCTAATAATATTTTTAGGTTAAATTTTTGGAAATGAGGTTACAGGATCAAAGAGAAGCCATGGTTTTAAGACTTTTAATGCCTGGAGTTCCTGTCATGGCTCAGCGGAAATGAATCCGATTAGGAACCATGAGGTTTTGGGTTCGATCCCTGGCCTTGCTCAGTGGGTTAAGGATCTGGCGTTGCCATGAGCTGTGGTGTAGGTCGAAGATGTGGCTCGGATCTGGAGTTGCTGTGATAGGCTGGCAGGTGCAGCTTGGATTAGACCTCTAGCCTGGGAACCTCCATATGCCACGGGTGCTGCCCTCAAAAGAGGAAAAAAAAAAAGACTTTTAAGGTCTGCTATCAAATTGCCCTCCAGAAAGGTCTGCTAGCTAGGTATGAGTGGAAAACTTTTCTTTGTGAATTTTTAACTCACTGGATAGTCTTCATTTTTTTTTAGTAATATTGTCATTACATGATGTAACTTTCAAGATAGTTGAAACTATATTAATGTATTTTACTTTTTTTTTATTTCTATTTTTTACTTTTTTTTGGCTGTACCCGTGGCATGCGAAAGTTCCCAGGCCAGGGATTGAACCTGAACCAATGCAATGACGGTGCCTGCGGAGCCACAAGAGAACTTCTGCATTTGTTTTATTTAATTTTACTTAATTTTGGGTTTTTTTGGTTACACTTGTGGCATATGGAATTTCCGGGGGCCAGGGATCAAATCCAAGCCACAGCTGTCATGCCAGGCCAGGGATCAAACCTGCGCCACCACAGAGACAATGCCAGATCCTTAACCCACTGTGCCATAGTATTTGTCCCTTTTTGTATTTAATTTTTAAAGACGATTATTTAGAATGCATTAAGCATATCCCTACTGGGTCAGGAGCCCCCAAGACTACCCCCAAGTTTAGTAATCCACAGGGAGGACTCCCAGGACTCAGTATATAGTTGTACTCATACCGGTGATTCATTACAGTGAAAAGATGCAAAGCGAAAAGGAACACAGGGCAAAGTCCAGAGGAAACTGGGCACAAGCTTCCAAGACTCCTTTCTCAGTAGAATCACAGAGGACATACCTAATTCTCCCAGCAAAAAGTTGTGATAAGACATGTGAAATGTCTTGTCTACTAGGGAAGCTCATTAGAGGCTCAGTGTCTAGGGTTTTAATTGGAGACTGGTCATGTAGGCCCTCTCTGCCGAGCATGTACCAAAATTCCTTTTCGGAAGTAAAGCAAGTATTCAGCTAAACGATATTTTTGGTACAGTTAGGGCCAGTGTGCCACTGTCATCAGTTAAGGTGATGGGAATCTTCCTAAAATTCAAGTTCCCATCTGCCAGCCAAGGGTCACCCTTGTAAGTTACTTTATAAGCCTTTCGAGTATTCAGGCTGCTGTTATCTCCTTCCTGCACACTTACCTTATTGAATTATGATTTAATTTTTATTGCACAAAGTTGCTATTATTAACATCATCACAGTGCCGTGTATAGAATTACCCTTTCAAAATTTTCTTCTAAATTTCTTTTTTCTTTTTTATAGCCATACTTGCCACATATGGAAGTTCCCAGGCTAGGGGTTGAATCAGAGCCACAGCTAAGGCCTGTGCCAAAGCCACAG
This sequence comes from Phacochoerus africanus, assembly GCF_016906955.1. Taxonomy (NCBI): domain Eukaryota; kingdom Metazoa; phylum Chordata; class Mammalia; order Artiodactyla; family Suidae; genus Phacochoerus; species Phacochoerus africanus. The sequence continues at coordinate 57,541,456 of NC_062544.1, forward strand.
CAACACTAGATCCGAGCCACATCTGCAACCTACGCCACAGCTTGCGGAAACACCAGGTACTTAACCCGCTGAGCGAGGCCACCAGAGGTTGAACCCGAATCTTCCCAGAGACTCTCTTGGGTACTTAAGCCCCTGAGCTACAGTGGGAACTCCCCCTTTCAAATTTTTGTACTTTTTTTTTTTTGGCTGCACCTGTGGCATATGCAAGTTCTTGGGCCAGGGATTGAACCTGTGCCACAGCAGCAGCCTCAGCCACAGCAGTGATGACACTGGATCCTTAACACATTGCACCACAAGAGAACTTCAGATTTTTTTTACTTCTGAATTGATTCAATTTTACTCTATGACCATGTCTTTTAGAATCACGTTGCTTCCAGTTTAAAGGGTTTATTCCTGAGTTTTGTGTAATGAGTTTTGCATGATCAAGGTTATTGGAAATCTTGTCTTTATATAATTCCTAAAATAAGTTTTGTGAAGGATAATGAAATTCTTTTTTTTTTTTTTTGCCTTTTTAGGCCCATACCCACGGCATGTGGAGGTTCCTTGGCTAGGGGTCCAATTGGAGCTACAGCTGCCGACCACAGCCACAGCCACAGCAACGCAGGAACCAAGCCACGTCTGTGACCTACACCACAGCTCATGGCAACACCAGATCCTTAACCCACTGATCGAGGCCAGGGATCGAACCCGCAACCTCATGATTCCTAGTCGGATTTGTTTCCACTGCGCCAGGACGGGAACTCAAAAATTCTTGCCCTTGTATTTTTAACTTCAGTGTGAAGAAAAGTATGCTTTCCCCAAAAGTAGAGTGACTAAATGAAGAATCCTGCTTGAAGGCTAATAAATTTTTTCTTGGAATTCCTTTTATATAAAATAAAGTGTATTAGCAATATTCTTGAGTGCCTACTACGTGAGAAGAGGAATGGTAGGTGCTGGGGTATACAGTGACAAGATAGAAATGGCCATACACATAGAACTTAATATTCTTGAGAGTATATACCATGGCTTCTAGGAAAGAAAGAGATTTTGCCATTGTTTAGATGATATATTTCGTAAAAATTAATGTTAACTTAGTATTTATCTATATAGTTAATAGTTTTTAACTACTTATTTTCAAATATCTGAAAGCCAGTTTATATGTTGTGTTTTGATTCTTAAATAGGGATGACATATGTTTGCTCCCGCTAGTTTATATCAGAATCACCCTAGAAATCATGATATAACTCCCTCCCTCCCCTGCTTTCTCCCTCCACTCCACACATTCCTTTTGTCCATAGCTCCCCAAAGAGTCTTAGAGCAATGAGTTACTCTTGCTAATGGGAGAATATCGTAGTTTCCAGACCTAATGGTAGAGAATAAAAGCATCAAGAATCATGTTCTGGTGCTTTTCAGATTTATCTTTGTGGTAATCCTTACCTCCTTCATTAGAAAAAGAAAATTAGAATGGAGAGGAAGAAGGGAAAATAAATAATGAAATACAGAGTTTGCAAGTCCATCATGGCTAGATTGTTTGTATAGATCCTTCAACATTTTCAGATAAAACTAGTAGCGTCGAGTTATAAAGCGTTCCTAAGTATATGTGCTCATAATTATGAGTTAGTTGTTTTTTATTACCTTCAAGAAGTCTAGATACCCATTATGAATTAGCTTGATGGGCTATGGGGTGCTCATGGCAGAAAAAAGTTTTAATTATAGTTTCCTTCTGGTATAATGTTGGGAACTTAAATACTACTACTTTTTGCTGGTTTGATCAGCATCTCCTTTGGTCTTTTGCTGTGTCCTGCAGTTCCCGAGAAGTCTCATTGTGAGTTTGGAGTGACTGGAAGTGTTCGTCCTGAGGTGGCCGGGAGGGTTATCCAGTCCATGGCTCGCTTCATGGCCGCCTATTTCACCAATCAGCCGCTTTGCATTTTGCCTCCTCACAATGTGAATGTCCTTCCTCCCCTTCATATTAAAACAGGTAAATGAATAAGCAATTGTCTCACCTTGCTTTTTGCACGTAATATTAAAAATCATATTATACAGCAATCATTACTATGGAAATAATACTGTTCTAGCTTAGTGCCAGACAAACAGGAGATGCTCAGGTGACTCTTTACAAATGAATGTAGTCTGAGAAAGGTAGTAGCTTTGGGTTTGCCCTACTACATACGGATTTTTAAAAGTTTTGGCCATACTGGTATTTATAAAGTTTCCCTTTTTTTTGTTGGCTGCACCCATGGCATGCACAATTCCTTGAGTCAGGATTGAACCAGCACCGCAGAAGCGACCCAAGCCACAGCAGTGACAATGTCAGACCCCCAACCTGCTAAGCCACTGAGGAACTCCTAAAGTTTCCATATTTTAAGTAAAAGTGTTAAGGGCTGACCCTTTCATTTATTTTAAAATGTGGAAATTAAAAAAATTTTGAGTATGCTAATTTAGAATTTAATTTTATTTGGATATTTAACTTTTATAATTTTATTTGGATCATTTTCTTTCCTCTATTTGATCATTTTATGAAGAGTCAAAATGTATCTAATCTGTACTAGAAAACTGCCCTGACCTGATGGAAGTAAGTATGTACACAGATTTCTCTGATACTCATTTGTTCTAATTTTTGGGGTGTGCTTTTTTTCTTTTTTTTTTTTTTTTTAAGGCCGCACCCATGGCAGATGGAAGTTCTCAGGCTAGGGGTCACATCAGAGCTGTAGCCACTGGCCTTTGCCACAGCAACGCTGGATACGAGCCTCATCTGTGACCTACATCACAGCTCATGGCAACGCCAGATCCTTAACCCACTGAGTGAGCCAGGGATCGAACCCACAACCTCGTGGTTCCTAGTCAGATTCGTTTCTGCTGTTCCATGATGGGAACTCTACTGATTTTTAAAAGTACCTGCTATGTGCCAAGTAGTGTTATAGGTGTGAAAATATACTAGCTTGTACCATAAGAAATTAATAATAAAGAAAGCATTTGTAGTTTTTTTGTTTTGTTTTGTTTTGATGTATGAAAGACTTCTCCTAACTGCCAAGAACAAAACACGTGAAGTATCTGTTCTTTTATGGAGTTTATGTCTAATAGGTTGAGATAGAAAAAAATAAATGAATATATAAACAAAGGTACATCAAATGGCGGTAATTACTGCACAGAGAATTGAAGTAGAGACATGCATTGTGACTGAGTGGCTAGTTCAAATGGTAGATTTAGGGAAGAGCCTAACCCACCGAGTGAGGCCGGGGATTGAACCTACAACCTTATGTTTCCTAGTCAGATTTGTTTCCGATGGGATGACATTTAAGCCAAACTCTTTTTTTTTGGGGGGGGGGGTGTCTTTTTGCCTTTTAGGGCTGTGCCTGCAGCATATGGAGGTTCCCAGGCTAGGGGTCCAGTTGGAGCTACGCTCCTGGCCACAGCCACGCCAGATCCAAGCCACATCTGCAACCTACACCACAGCTTATGGCAACGCCAGATCCTTAACCCGCTGAGCGAGGCCAGGGATGGAACCCGCAACCTCATGTTTCCTAGTCAGATTTGTTTCTACTGTGCCAGGACGGGAACTCTGGAAATCTTGTCTTTATATAATTCCTAAAATAAGTTTTGTGAAGAAGAATAAATTTTTTTTTTTTTTTTTTAGGTCCATACCCTCGGCACATGGAGGTTCCTTGGCTAGGGGTCCAGTTGGAGCTATAGCTACTGACCTAGGCCACAGCTCATGGCAACGCCAGATCTTTAACCCACTGAGCAAGGTCAAGGGATCGAACCTGCAACCTCGTGGTTCCTGGTCAGATTTGTTTCCGCTGAGCCATGATGGGAACTCCTAAGCTGAACTCTTAATGACAAGAAAAAGCCAATGGTGGACACACAGGACTTAGGGCATTCTTTTTTTTTTTCTTTCTTTCTTTTTTCTTTTTAGGGCTGTACCTGTGGCATATGGAGGTTCCCAGGCTAGGGGTCAAATTGGAGCTGTAGCTGCCGGGATACACCACAGCCACAGCAATGCTGGATCCAAGCTGTGTCTGTGACCTACACCACAGCTCACGGCAACGCCGGATCGTTAACCCACTGAGTGAGGCCAGGGATCGAACCTGTAACCTCATGGTTACTAGTCAGGTTCATTTCTGCTGTGCCACAAGAGGAACTCTGACCTAGAGCATTCAAAACCTCAGAGCAAGAATAAACTTGTTGTGTCTGAGAAACTGAAAGACTGGTGTGGCTGGATCACAGAGGAGGATGATAGGAGATAAACTCAGAGATAGACAGGGGCCAGATGATGTACGCTAAGTATAGAATCTGAATTTTAAATACAATGGAAAGTCATCAAGGGCTTTAAACAGGAAATAACATGAACCAATAAACCTGTATACAAACATTAGAGTAGTCCAAGATGTAATTAGTAGTTTAATGGAAGTAGAAACAAATGATCATCAAATTGAATCTCACAGCCATGGATTTTGAGCTGTGTGTTTAGACTCCCCTGTTCTGCGGTTGTCTCAGGATGTGGGCAGGAATGGAGGCCCGTGCTCACGCTCACCTACGCGGACACCATTGTTAGTGTCTAGTGTCACTGGGGCCCCTCAGGAGGTTCCGGTCCCTGAAGAGCCTTATGTGTGAGGTAGGATCAGATGGGAAATTGTCGAGAACTTCCTTTTCACAGGTGCCTCTTTCCCTGGGGAAGAAAACCTGATGATGACCTGACGATGGCTTCTCTTAGGGCTGTAAGCAGACAAACCCATGCTGTTTCCAGGCTCTGCCCCCTCTCCTTTCCTTCACTGTCACACCTTGACTCAGATTTAGTAGTGCCCCCTGCCTTTTCTCCCTGAGAACAGCCTGGGTTCCTTTCTCTCACCTTTATGCTTTCTTCCAAGCCTCTCAGATGGATTTGTACTTATTTCCTTGTGCATTTAACATTATTTATTTTTATTACAATAGTTTTATATTTAAGCTCTCTTTTTTTTGGTCACAACTGTGGTATTTATCACTTATGCTCCCTGTTTTGGATAGTAATGTTTCTGACAGTAAATTATATCCTCAATCCATATAATTTTACTGAAGAAGGAGAGGTAGAACCTCATGTGGCTTTTAGAAAAATCTTTAAAAAAGGGGTAAAATCCTGGTACTTAGAATATTTGTCTCAATTTCTTGTCTTACTGTCCTATAATATTTACAGGACTTCTGTTCTTTGATCATTATCTTTATCTTTTTTTTTTTTTTGTCTTTTTGCCTTTTAGGGCCGCACGCACAGCATATGGAGGTTCCCAGGCTAGGGGTCTGATCGGAGCTGTAGCCGTTGGCCTATGCCACAGCCACAGCAACGTGGGATCCAAGCCGTGTCTGCGACCTACACCATAGCTCATGGCAATGCTGGATCCTTAACCCACTGAGGGAGGCCAGGGCTTGAACCTGTGTCCTCATTGATGCTCATTGGGTTGCTAACTGCTGAGCCACAATGGGAACTCCTCATTATCTTTACAGATGACTTTATATACATAAAGGAGACTTATCTTACTCTAGGAAGAAAGGTGATAGAATTATTGAATTGTTTCTGGACAGATTGATAAACATTTGTAAAAACTCAGAGATGCCACTTTTTATTCTCTATGTAAATATCTTTCCAGTGAGAGAAGACAGTAGGAGAAGGCTTTGTGTTCTTTTCCTATGTCTGAGACTATTCCTGTTGAAAATTTAAATATCTGAAACTTTGTATTATATCCTTAAATTTCTTTAATCTCCCTCTGTCTTGAAAAATGACATGGGTAGGCTTGACTTAAAATACATTTCATGTTAATCTTTTAAAACATAACTAGTGGCAGAGTTACTGGGAATTTGACTTGATTATTAGATATGATGTTTCACTGTGTGAAAGCAGTGAAATTTTCAGAAAACTAAGTCATTTGAGTTCTTTTAATGGTACAGTGCCTTACTCATAGTGTATTAAAAAATGGAAAAATTTAGTCTCCTTCCTGTTTGCCTATGCAGAATCAAACAATAATTGATTGACTAAATTTTTTGTTTCTTTCCATATGTTTGTCAAAGAGCTAAAATGTTAGTGCTTGGTGTAGGCAGAGCCTATGTAGATCATGTAAGAAGCTAAGCATTTCATTTCAAGGAGTAGAAACCCATGTATACTATTTACCCATTTTATTTTGAAAGAATGAGTGAAAATCTTATTTTTAAAGAAATAATAGTTCTCTCATTGTATTTTTATGTGCTTATTCAAGTTATTAGGGGAAGGTACAAAAAGTCTAGAGAGAAGGGTATTTATTACCCTTTGTATTTAATCTCATGCCAAAGTGAAATCTTGTCATGTAATCAGGATTACTGAAAATCACACTTTTCTACTTTCTAATAAACACTGATATTTTGAACACTTTGTTACCTCAGATTAGTTTTTTATGGCATGACAGTGAGGAATACAAATTCAAGTAAAATGCAGCCTCTACTCTCTAAATTTCATAATGCAGTAGGAGAAATAGGTGTATATTAGCCCACAGTAGTGTGTGTGTGTTTATATTATCTGGTAATCTGGTGTGTGTTTATTTAACTATCTATTTGCCTTTATTTTGTGTAATGCATGCTGATATGTCTACTTTGTTTCATTTTTTTTTTTTTTTAAGAATGCTGGCATTTGCTTCATGACCCAAGAAAGAGGCACATTCTTCAGTATTAAAAAGACTGTTCTAGGATGTTAAGCATTATTTTTGCCCATTTCGCTTGTCTCTTCCTTGTGGTTTTGTGTAGAAAATCCTGATTGAAGAGATCTATGTTGAGAAGGCACAAGTTCTTATTTTATAACTATAATATCCATTTTCTTTAATTTACTCACAGAGCAGTCCTTTCGACTTATTCCTCTGCAACAGTCTAAGGTGGCCAGTGCTGTTAGAGAGCAGAACCTTTCTAATGTCTGGACAGTTGAATATGCCCTTGAGTTATTATTTATTGGTGGCCTGGTTCCAGAAGCTGCTTGGTTAGCGCATAAGCTTGGAGACTGGAAGACATCTGTTTCAATTGGTGTGGCCTTTCAACTGTTCTGTAAGCATCATAGCAATTTTACAAGGTATGTGTTTTTAGGCACACTTTAGATACAGGACGATGGTGTCATCTAAATATATTGTATTTCACTTGTTGCTGTGATTTACACATTTTATGGAATCCCTAGTTCAGTCTTATCCAATAGAACTTTGTTCAGTGATGGAAATATTCCATATGTGCTGTGCAGTCTGATCGCAACTAGCCATATGTATTTCTTGGGCAAGCACTTGAAATGTGGCTAGTGTGATGAAGTGGATTTTCAGTCTGATTTTAAGTAAATTAAGTTTAGAAAGCTACATGCAGCTTGTGGCTGCCAAGTTGGACAGATCAAAGGCTAACTTACTATGTTAAAACACCTCTAACACATTTATGTGTTAGTAGTGCCCTCAAAGGACCTATAGGAGAGGTCTTTTCCAAACAGGATTTAAGATTTGTGTGTGTGTGCGTGTGTGTATGTGCACTTTTTAGGGCCTCATGTGAGGCACATGGAAGTTCCCAGGCTAGGGTTTGAGTCAGAGCTGCAGCTGCCAGCCTATGCCACAGCCACAGCAACACAGGATCCAAGCTGCATCTGCAACCTACACCCACTGAGTGGATCCTTAACCCACTGAGCAAGGCCGGGGATCGAACCCACATCTTTGTGGATACTAGTCAGGCTTGTAACCCGCTGAGCCACAAGGGAACTCCCCGGACTTGAGTTTTAAGCTAATCATACTATCCCTGTATTTTAACTGTTCTGAATATTATGGTATTGCTGTGTTGTCTTTATTTTTCAAAGCAGTAATTCAACATGTATTTATTTAAGTAACCACTCTGTACCAAGTTCTGTGCCAGGTATTTTAGTGGATATAGACTTAAGTGGCGCATAGTCTCTATGCTTACGCATTTAGAGTTTAATAGAGAAAATAGGACAAGGCATTATTAAAATTTACATAGTATGGTTAGAAAAGTGCCATTGGTACAGTGGGAAGAGCAATAATATCAAGTGAAGAAAGGACAAGAAATATTTTACATAACGTGAGATGGGCATTGAAGGAAAATGGGATCTTGACAGATTGAGTAGCTGTAGAGAAAGAGAACATTCCAAACGTGAGCAAGGGCCTATGGCAACAACAGGTTGGGTTTGGTTTGGATCGAGTAGTATGCAGGGTGGTAGTGGGAGGTATATTAGTACCATAATTGTGGAAAGCCTTAATACAGTCTTTCCTTGATTATTTCTTTTCTAAATATGGAATGAATAAAGTGAATTTCTCTGTTCTTTAAAATTTCTTGTTCTTGATGTGTGAATGTTTCTGTTTTTCAAAGTTTGGATTAATTTCTCTTCATTTGATGTAATTTCAGGTCCAAGGAAAAGCGTCTGACTCTACCATTAAATGTGACTCCAGCACATATTTTCCAAGAAAAACTGCAGTGTTTTTTAGGTCAGCCAGCCTCTTTGGAAGCAAAAAATGAAATGGGCTCAAAATGCAAACAATTTACAGGTGTGTTACTTATGTATGGTTTGACACATGTATCAGCTTAATTAATATAAAGCCTATGATATTTTAGGTATTCCCTTGTGTCTCAGCAGGTTAAGGATCTGGCGTTGTCACTGCTGTCACGCAGGTTTGATTCTTGGCCGGGAAACTTGTGATGCTGTGGGCATGGCTAAAAAATAAAGCTTAGAGTATTTTATTTTATTTTATTTTGTCTTTTTGCTTTTTCTAGGGCCGCATCCTGCAGCATACGGAGGTTCCCAGGCTAGGGGTCGAATCGGAGCTGTAGCTGCCAGCCTATGCCACAGGCACAGCAATGTGGGATCCGTGCCACATCTGCGACCTACGCCACAGCTCACGGCAATGCCAGATCCTTAACCCACTGAGCAAGGCCAGGGACTGAACCTACAACTGCATGGTTCCTAGTCGGATTTGTTAACTACTGTGCCACGACGGGAACTCCAAGCTTAGAGTATTTTAAAAAGCTTGTAAATACCCACATACATATTAACACTTTGAAGTAAGCTTATCAAAAATAAAAGCATGCTATTTATTCTTAATCATAGGAACATCCAAAACTAAGTACAGCTCAAAGCAAAATAGTATCTGAATGATATTCTGATTTTCCATACATACCTTCATACTAGTGAGTGTATTTTGCTGCATTTGGAGTATTTCTTTTGCAGTCAGAATCATAGAATCTCAGGTGTGGGAGGGTACTGAAAACATTTTGCCTAATGCATAAATCATAGAGTTATTTTTTGTTTTCAATTTGAAAAATTCAGAATGATATTACAAAATTAAAAATAGTACAGTATTACATGTGTTAGATATACTCAGGAGCCCTATAAAATGTGTCTGTTTTATCGGTGGAGAATTTTAGACAAAAATTACAGAATTCAGTTATTTGAAGTCATTTATTTGATGATAAATCCAGGACAACTGTGGAACCTTTTGGTTTTATTAGTGCTTGCTTGTCTCCACGAAGGAGTAATACATATAAATCTAGATTCCTAGAACTTATTACTTACTTCTCTTTTTGAAAAGAATGTGTAGTATTTGGAAATCAAACTGAAAACTTTGATAATTTTTTGTCAAGTTTTTTTTCTTTTTAATAAGTGAAAAGATCACATATCTACTTGAAAGTTGATTTTGATAAAAAAGGACTAAAAAATTCCCAATCTGAAGTTATAGTTCTGCCGATATGTGGTTTTAGATATGAAAACTCTCCCACACCAAATACATAAATATAGTGTGTTTCTAGATAAAATATAAAAATATGCATTTAAAGGCTAAGATTCAAAGAAAGAAAAGGAAATTTCCAGGGTGAGAAACAAAGAGAAAATAGAGTTAATGGATTCTACCCTCAGGTATTTACCCAAGAAAAAGAAAAACATAGGTCCACTGAAAAACCTGTTCACAGCAGCCTTTTTGTAATAGCCAAAACTTAGAAACAACCCAAATGTTCATCAACCTGTGAATGGATAAACAATTTGCAATGTATCTGGAAGATGGAATAATAAATAGCAAAGAGGAGCACATTACTGATAAAGGCAACAACATGAGTGAATTGCAGAACCATTATGCTGTATGAGAGAACTCAGAAATAAAACTACACACTGTTTGATTTCATTTATGTGACATTTTATAAAAAGCAACACTTTAGAAACAGGAAGTAAATCAGTGGTTACCGGGAATAAGGGAGGAATTGACAACAAAGGAGTATGAGAGAACTTTTCTGGAGCGATAGAAATGTTCTTACAGACTGTATAAATTTGCCAAAACTCATTGAACTGTATATTTAAAAAGGGTGAATTTTAGCGTATGTAAATTACACTTCAATTAACTAATTTTTTATTTTTATTTTTTGTGTTTTTAGGGCCCCACCTAGCAAATGGAAGTTCCCAGGCTAGGGGTCAAATCAGAGCTACAGCTGTCCGCCTACACCATAGCCACAGCAACATGAGATCTGAGCCTCGTCTGCAACCTACATCACAGCTCACGGCAATGCCAGATCTTTAACCCACTGAGCAAGGCCAGGGATTGAACCTGCGTTCTCATGGATACTAGTTGGGTTCATTACCACTGAGCCGTGAGGGGAACTCCCTCAATATAGAAACAAAAAATGCAGCAGATGGTTAGTGAACTGGAAAATGAATTTGAACTTTCTCTCTGTATATATATACACACATACACAAAATATATAGAGATAAAAATAAATATGCAAAACAGATATAAATAAAAGAGTTGGAAAATATGAAAGAAAAATTAAACTCTGTAGAGTATAAAGTAGGAAGCTACAACATATGTCTAATAGGAGTTCCAATGGAGCCACACCAAATAAATTCCGGGTAGTGACTCCCTCTGGGGAGAGGAAGTGAGACATGGTTGGTACCTAAGGAATTTCAACTGTATCTGTGACATTTTATTTATTTTTAAATCTGAATTGGATATAAGAAAAATGTTAATATCAGACAAGAATGAAAAGTTAGTACATGAGTTTTTTCATATTCTGTACCTTAAAGTATGCTTAAAATATTTTCTAATACAAAAGTCCGTAAGTCTGTAATTGTGCATCTCTTTGCATTTTGCCTTCTGGGACAGGTCTACATTTATAGATATTTATATGATTGAAGCCACACTATATGATTGTCTTGTATATTTCTCTTTTTAGCTTCACAAGTCCTTTTCACTATAAAAGAATTATGAGGGACTATTACGAAAAAATACACTCTCACTGCCTTCATATAATGTTGTATATTATTTTGGTGTTTTTCTTGTTCTTTTGTTCCCATTAATATTTTCTTTTATTCTTATTTTTGAGTCAGGACTATATCCTAAGAATATTTTTATTATGTAGTTGTTACCACAACACCCTGTATAATTTTGGAAAAATTCTTTGTGCTCTGAGTGCCTATAATCTTACAGAATCTTTATTTAAGTTTCTCTCTAGAAGTTTGGGTGTTTTGCATGTCAACCCAAATGTTCATTTTTCGGCAACCAGCTTTTCCAGGTATGAACTTTTACCCTACAGAATAGAATGGAAAGTATAATGTAAATTTTAGCTACTTTACCTAATTTTGTGTTTGGTAGATCCCATTGAAGAGGAAGATGCAGATCTGCTGTTTGGTTCTGTGCAGGAAGTACTGAAAGCGGCAGTTATGGCTGATGCAGACATTCTCTCAGAGACCTTTCAGCTGCTGCTGAACTCCGCCAAGGACTTTAGTAAGAGACTGTGGGGCTTGGTGCCGGTCGGCTTGTATCTTCCAGCTCCTCCCTTATATTGTCCTCAGCCAGCTGTTCTTAGTGAGGTAAGCTGAGTGCTTAATCTTTAATTAAAGTTGATTTAAAATAATCAACTTGGTAATAATCATCAAGTTAAAAATGCAAACTCTGGAGTTCCCGTCGTGGTGCAGTGGTTAATGAATCTGACTGGGAACCATGAGGTTGCGGGTTCGATCCCTGGCCTTGCTCAGTGGGTTGAGGATCCAGTGGTGCCGTGAGCTGTGGTATAGGTTGCAGATGCAGCTTGGATCCCACATTGCTGTGGCTGTGGTGGAGGCTGGCAGCTACAGCTCCGATTCAACCCCTAGCCTGGGATCCTCCATATGCTGCAGGAGAGGCCCTAGAAATAGCAAAAAGGCAAAAAGAAAAAAAAATGCAAGCTCTGAAGACAAACTTTTGGATCTCAGCCTTGTGGTTTATTAATTGTGTATGATCTTGGGCAGTGTACTAAATTGATATTTAAGTTTCCTTGTCTATAAAATGCAGGAGATGATAATACCTCTGATAGCATTATTGTGAGTATTAAATGAGATATTCTGTAAAAGCATTTACCTTAGGGCCTAGGATACATATTATTCAATAAATATTGAATTTTTTTTCAACAGTAAAAAAATTAAGACATATTACTAGGTATCCAGATTATAAAAAACAAACGTTTCTTTAGGATAGTAAAATAGTGAATGTCAGAATTTAGAAGCCATTTATTATTGGAGTCATCCATCTCATTGGTTTGCCTCTTTTGAAAGACTTATTTTGATTTTTCTTTGACTTGAAAGGTCATTTTACAATTTATTTTTATTTTATTTTTTTTGTCTTTTTAGGGCCATACCTGCAGCATCTGGAGGTTGCCAGGCTAGGGGTTGAATTGGAGCTGGAGCCACTGGCCTACACCACAGCCACAGCAATGTCAGATCCGAGCCGCATCTGAGACCTACACCACAGATCATGGCAACGCCAGATACCTAACCCACTGAGTGTGGCTAGGGATCGAACACGCATCCTCATGGATGCTAGTCAGATTCGTTTACACTGAGCCAGGACAGGAACTCCTGAAAGGTCATTTTTTTTTCTCCTCTGTTTTTAATTGATAGTTCTGCCTTATAAATAGCAATATTGCATTCTTCTCAGGAATTTCTCTGTTCTTTTTGAAAATCATGACATTACAATTGGCTGGTATTAAAGATTTAAAGTATGACTATCAATATTTACCTTTAAAATGTTTTAATATTTGATTAACATTTTGAATTGATTCTGGAGTTCCCGCTGTGGCACAGTCCGTTAAAGATCCAACACTGTCTCTGTGGAGGCATGAGTTTGATCCCCTGACCAGTGTAGTGGGTTAAGGATTTGGCATTGCTACAGCTGTAGCATAGGTCACAGACATAGCCCAGATTCAATCCCTGGCCCGGGAACTTCCATATGTCATGGGCATGTCCAAAAAACAAAACAAAAAAATCCTCCCAAATTGATCCTGATATTGTTTCTTTACTACTTACTGTTTCAGAATTAGCAACTTATATCTGTATCTAGTTTTTTCTTCTTTTTCAAGTTACTTGCTGTATTCTCCTTTGTTATATTTAGAGTTACATTTCAATAGGTTAAATATTTCATGTCATTTGTTGGTATTTTAGATATAATATATTACAAATGGAAAGAATAAGTAGTCCCTTGTATTTCTCAGTAATTCCTCTTTCCTGTCATATCTGAGTCTTTAATATGTTGGCTTAGAAAGTAGAAATAGCATTTAAGGTATTTTTGGATGTGCTATGCTGACATGAGTTTGAGTGGTTACTACCCTTTGGAATACTTTATTATTATTATTTATTTTTTAACATATTTTGCATTCTGTTATCCTTTTTGGTTGTATCCATGGCACGTGGAAGTTCCAGAGCCAGGGATCAAATTTGCCCTACAGCAGCAACGTGAGACACAGCACTGACAATGCTGGATCCTTAACCTGCTCCGCCACATGAGAACTTTGTCATTTTATTATTTTTTATTAAACTATATAGCAGAAAAAATATATAGCAGGATCTCCTCAATGTGCTCTGTATCAATTAGAACCCCTTGGGTTATAAGTAACAGAAAACTTGGTCAGAACTGAAGATCAGAAGCCCAGTTATATTACTGAAGACTTGGGCTCTTTCTTTAATTTATTTTCTAAGGTGTCAGCTACAGTTTAAAGCTGGGTTCCCTTTGTGGGAGCAGGATGGCTGCCAGCAGCTTCTAAGGATACCAGAAGGGATTGGGAAGGGAAGAAAGAGAAGCAGTAAAAGTATTTCTCTCGCATCATTCCAAGCAGAAGTATTATGAGACCAACTGAAGTCAGACACCTTGGCTAGGGCTAGTCCACAGAACTGCTTGGTAATTGATCAGGGCCTTCCCTGGAAGCTCCTCATATGGGATCAGCCCTCCCTGCACATTCGGTTGTGTAGGGGAGGGGCAGAGCCCTAAATAAAAACTGAGCACTATTCAGAAGTGGCAGTGGTAGGAGGATGTTGGGGAAGCAAATGTTTACAGTAGTCACATTATCTCATTCTCTGGGAAATTAATCTGTAGCTACTGACTTGAATTGTGTTTATTCAACAAATGTTTATTGGATCCCACCACATACTGGACTTTATTCTATGCACTATGATAATACAAAGACTGGATGACAAGGCCTTTGCTCTTGAGTAGTTCTCAATGGTATGGGAAACATACATAAATCAGTAAGAATAAATTAGTAAAAGCTATGAGGGAAGTCTGAGCAAAGCACCCTAGTAGCGCAGAATGGGAGGGATTCACAGAGGAAGTGACACTGAAATACAATAGGATTTTTCCAAGCAGAGGAAGGGAAAAGGCCTTCTCTTTGAAAGGAGCTCTCTTTGTAACATTCCACCTATGGTCAGGAGCGGTGGATTTCACTGTTGTAGACAAAGATTTGGGATTAGGGTCAATTTAGCTCTTTACAAATTCTTTAAGGTGAGAGAAATGTTTCCTTGACCCTCGAATTAGCTATGGTTGAAATTTCTGAGGCCATGCCTTGAAACTTCCTGTATAAATCTCCCAGAATATTCTGGTTTGAGCAGCACCATCTTTATTTTCAGTTTACCATTTTAAGGTTCTGTTTTACCAGCTAAGTTTTTTTTTTTTTTTTTTTTTTTTTTTTTTTAGGAGGATGGTGATGATCTTCTTTTAAAAGCTGAAAAAGATAATCGCCAAAAGGTGTCTGGAATCCTTCAGCGTGTTCTCTTGCTTTTCCGGGCAGCTCACTGTTCCTTTCCTGTAGCACAGTGGTACATCTTGCAGTTGAGATGGGCCAGAAAAGTCATGCAAAAGGTAGAGAAATGTCTTGGTCGCTTATGTGCTATGTTAAACAATTTAAATCTACTAATGTTTATTAATATTTAAAATTGTGACATTTTCCCAAGGAGTTCTGCCCATACATTTCAGGCTTATTTACAATAAGAAACCCAGACAGGCCCAAGTTCTTTTTGCTGAAAAATAAACACTCTGAACTGGAGCTCTGTGATAGTCCCATCCTGTCTGGCAATAGAAAGTGTAATCCAAGCAGTTAATTTCAGGTAATTTCAGTTACTTTTTTTTTACCCACAGTCATTGAAGATTTAAATGCAGTTCAGGGTTTACCCTAAATCTTCTGCAGGTGTTAACTAAGTTCTGTGGGGTCAGAGCATGGAAAGTTAGAGTTAGTTCTTGGCGTTGTTTCCTTTCAGTAGTCTCTGCCAGTCAGAGCCTCCCACTTACTGTCTTCTGAGCTGCGCAGTTCAGTTTGATTCAGGGGTTGTCTTCTACACTGACTTCTGCTGAGATGTAGCTGCTTTCTTATCTGTGTCTCTCTGTCAAATGTGGAAGTAAATATTATTAGCCCCACATATCTTAAATTTGGCTCTTGATGAAGTTCCCTGATGGCTCAGCAGGTTAAGCAGTGGTATTGTCACTGCTATGGCTCAGGTTTGATCTCTGGCCGGGGAACTTCAGAGGGCCACAGATGTGCACCCCCACCCACCACCAAAAAGAGCTCTTGATTAAATTACTAAATGTACCAAGAGTCTACAACGTTCTTTAGTATGAGCCCTAAGAGAGATTAAGAAGTTGCTTATCAAACTATTTTTGAAAATTAGCCTATTTTGAGAGAGAAAGTTTTATGAAATTTGCATAGAGCTACCGTAAAAATATAAGTTAAAATTATACTCACTCTGTATCTTGTCATCCCAAAGTTGTTTTTAAGTATGTTTATGAAGAAGGGCAGAGGATTTTCTTGTATTATTGAACAATTATTTTTAATGGTTTTAAGATCTATTGAGCCTAAATGTTTGTTATAGGAAACTTTATTTTAAAAATTGTTTATTGTAGGGAGTTCCCACTGTGGTTCAGTGGGTTAATGATCCAGCTTGTCTCTGTGGTGGTGCCAGTTTGCTCCCTGGCCCAGCGCAGTGGGTTAAGGATCCAGCATTGCCGCAACTGTGGCTTGATTTGATCCCTGCCCTGGGAACTTGCGGGGAAAAAAAAAAAAAAGATAAAAATTGCTTATTGTAGAGAACTATTTACATAAGGTTGTAAATTGTATTTGCATTTAAATATTTGGTCTTACTTATCAATTCCTCACAGTAATCTCACTTAACCTAGTTTTTTTTTTTTTGTCTTTTGTCTTGTTGTTGTTGCTATTTCTTGGGCCGCTCCCACGGCATATGGAGGTTCCCAGGCTAGGGGTTGAATCGGAGCTGTAGCCACCGGCCTATGCCAGAGCCACAGCAACGCAGGACCCGAGCCGGGTCTGCAACCTACACCACAGCTCCCGGCAACGCCGGATCGTTAACCCACTGAGCAAGGGCAGGGACTGAACCCGCAACCTCATGGTTCCTAGTCGGATTCGTTAACCACTGCGCCACGACGGGAACTCCTCACTTAACCTAGTTTTAATGAGCTCAACCAGCATGTATGCCTCTGGGGAAAGTCAGGGCAAGTAGCATTAAAATCTTTGTATACAAAAATGACAAGTGAGGTTAATTTGGTTAGAATCTTTTTTCCCCCATAAATGTAAAACACTATAACTATGATTTATTTACATCTATCCATTTGGAAATAGATACATTAACATGTCATCAGTGGTTATCTCTGAAGTGTGGAAAATTTGGTGTTCTTGATTTTGTTTTGCTTTTAAATTAAGTTCCACAGTTTAAATTAGGGTTTATTCTTTGTGTTGTACAATTCTCTGGGTTTTAATAAATACATAATGTTGTGTATTCAACATTACAGGATGATACTAAGTAGTAGTACCACATTAAAAATTCCCATGCTTCATCTATTTATTACTCATCCATCTCATCACAGAAACCTTGACAAAAACTGATTTTTTTTTAATACCTGTATGATTTTACCTTTTCCAACGTGTCATATGATGGGAGTCAAAGCCTTTTCAGATTTTTCTTTTCTCCTTGAATTACTTTTGTTCACTTGTAATTTTGATTTGATCCTTGACTGTTTTTGCATGGGTCTATTTCTGGGCTCTCTGTTCTGTTCCAGTCATCTAGTGTCTATTCTTTCATTAGTACCACACTATCTCCATTACTATAGCTTTTAATAAATCAT
Source organism: Phacochoerus africanus (assembly GCF_016906955.1). Taxonomy (NCBI): domain Eukaryota; kingdom Metazoa; phylum Chordata; class Mammalia; order Artiodactyla; family Suidae; genus Phacochoerus; species Phacochoerus africanus. Next base: position 57,558,819 of record NC_062544.1, read on the forward strand.
TAAGGTGGGTGCTTAGAACTTTTTTTTCTTTTGGGATTTAGCCTAGTGAATTTGTTGAATTAAATTTGTGAGCTAAGTTTCTGAACGTACAAGTGATTTCAGAGATATTTTCTTACATAATATAGGAGCCATGCTGTGTTCTCCATTCTGTATGGTTTATCTTACTACCTGCCTTGTTTATTGCTTTATAGTTTCTTTAAAAATTGACTTATATGATTGATAATTATTATTCTTTCTTTACTTTCAGATTCGAATGAAAGGATCCCTTCCTTCATTGAGTCCTTTCTCTCAGTCACTACTTAATTACTGTAAAGGAGGAATATCATTTTTTCGACCTGGAGCAACTGGAGACCACAAGCTTGATGAAGTGTCCATTAAAGCAATAGGTTGGTCCAAAACAGACTGCTTGCTTTGAAATTAGGCCTAATATTAACAATGATATATTTTATATTTGATTTGGGAAAGTTTCCATGCAAAGGAATATTCTGTGGATAATGAAAAAACAGTGTATGTATGTTACCACCATGGAAATATATCGAAGATACATTAGGTCAAAAAAAAAAAGATAGTTGTAAAACTGTATACATAATACAATTTTATATGTCTTTGTGTACTTGTATTACTTTTAATAAAAATTGCTTTATATTGGAAATTATGTTTCTAGTATTGAAAAATTTTCAACTTAAATGCCTATCAATAAGTGATTTTCCAATGTATGGTATTAATATATGGTATTAAGTAGAGTTATAAGTATTGGCTTGGAAAAATATCTAATACTGTAGGTCTAAAGCAAACTATTAGTAAATAGAGTAATTTATTTACTCTATAAAATGTTTTAAAAATTTTTATGCAACTGATATGCATGAAGTATTCTAGAATAATAGGTATAAAAATTCTGTAAGGATCTTCACAATTTTGACTTAAAGTATTGACAGCATGTTTCTCTCTCTCTCTTTTTTTTTTTTCTTCTTTTTTTAGGGCTGCACCCGTGACATATGGAAGTTCCCAGGCTAGGGGTTGAATTGTAGCTGCCAGCTTACGCCATAGGAACGTAAGCAACACAGGATCTGAGCCATGTTTGCGACCCTACACCATAGCTCAGAGCAAGGCCAGATCCTTAACCCACTGAGCAAGGCCAGGGATCAAACCCGCATCCTCATGGATACTAGTCAGATGTGTCTCTGCTGTGCTACAACGGGAACTCCGCATGTTTCTCTTATAATCAACAATATAAAAACTTTTATTTTAAAAAGAAATATCCAGCAGAGGTGAGGTTGTTATAATATTAATGGACATACTCATACAGTCTTCTTTTGTATTTGTATTCCTGATTTAGGTTGCTTCAGAGAACTTTGTGCTTTGTGTTGGATGCTGCATATCCGTGATAAGTTATCCTATAGCTGCAGGCAGTATCAGAAAGCACGAGAAAATGCGGAAGGAAAAAAGGTATTAACTGCAGAAGAGTAAGAAAAATGAATAAATACTACTTGGAAAGTTATTGCTTGATAGAAGATTTTACTGTTTGTGGCAATGTTTTCTTTTGAACTGATTCTAGTCTGTCTGTCTAAAGTGAAAAGAAAATGATGTCTTTCACTATCCATTTAGGATCTTGAGGTGAAGTTCGATTCTTGCATGGTTGAGCACTGTCTTAGCGCAGTGGAATGGGCTTGTAGAATGCTGCCCTTCTCTCGGTTTTCTAATATTGAGGAACTTATTCAGGATCTAATTTTGAGCCTTATTGGAGAACTGCCACCAATCAAAAAGGTAATGTAAATGTAGGTTAAAATTAACTACATTAGAAACAGACTGTAAAGGATTTTAATTTTAATTAAGAATGGTGTTGCTCATAAAACTCATTTTTAAATTTTTCTGAAGGTAGCAGAAATTTTTGTGAGAGCATTTCCCAATCCTGAGGACATAAGGGTTCCTTTAAGAGAAAAATATCACTCTCTTCAACAGAAACTCAGACACTGTGTTGTGAAAGGTATTATTTTTCATTTCTGAGATACCCGATAGATAAATTGCATTTATTTGATAAAAGCATTTATTTTTCTAATGCTGGTGTTTTTATGCATTTCTTCTTTCCTTGGAGATAGGAATATGAGAAGGCAGAAGCACTTCCCCATTACAGAAGCACCAATTCTGTTGCTTTGGGACCAGGCAAAGCTGATGCCATGTCATGGCTCTGTCCGTTAGTGACTGTGTAATCAGAGTCAAGTTGCTTAGGATCTCTGAGTCTCTCTTCCCTGTTTGTAAAATGAGTACATTAATACCTGCCTTACAAATATGTACTGAAAGAGGATTAAACATGGTTACAGTATATAAAATGAGCATGCAGTGCCTTGCATAATGCAGATATTTTATTGAAAACTATAGTGTTCTTCCTCCCCTTGTATGGTTATTTATGCTTTTAATTTTATATTGTGCATTCAAGATGACCTTGTGGAAAATTTTTTTTATTGTAAAATATACAGACTGTGAAATTAAACTTTTTTTTTTTTTTGCCACACCTGTGGCATGTGGAAGTTCACCGGCCAGGGATCAATCCCATGCCACAGTAGTGACCCAAGCCATTGCAGTGACAACACCAGATCCTTAACTCACTGTGCCACAAGAGAACTCCTGAAATCAACCATTTTTAAGTGTACAGTTCAGTGGCATTAAGCACAGGCATACCAGAGTTCCTGTCGTGGCTCAGTGGTTAACGAATCTGACTAGGAACCATGAAGTTGCGGGTTCGATCCCTGGCCTTGCTCAGTGGGTTAAGGATCTGGTGTTGCCGTGAGCTGTGGTGTAGGTCACAGATGCGGCTCTGATCCGGTGTTGCTGTGGCTGTGGCGTAGGCAGGCGGCTATAGCTCCTATTGGACCCCTAGCCTGAGAACCTCCACATGCCGTGGGAACGGCCCTAGAAATGGCAGGTTTGGTTCCAGACCACTTGCAATAATGTGAATAGGGTAATAAAGCAACTCACAATGAATTCTTTGGTTTTGAGGTGCATATACAAGTTATGTTTGCTCTGCATCGGAGTCTATTAAGTGTGCAGTAGCTCTATAAAAAAGGCAGTGTATATACCTTAATTTAAAAGTACTTTATTGCTAAAAAATGCTAACCATCATTGAGTCATAATCATATGTGAGTCATAATTTTTTTTCCAGTAGTAACATCAAAGATCACTGATCACAGAACACCGTAACAAATATCATAATAATGAAAAAGTTTGAAATATGATGAGAATTAGCAAAATGTGACATAGAGACATGAAGTGAGCAAATGGTATTGGAAAAATGGCGCCAATAGACTTGCTTGATTCAGAGTTGCCCCAAACCTTCAATTTGTAAAAAATGGAATATCCGTGAAGTGCAATTAAATGAGGTATTCTTTTTTTTTTTTGCCTTTTCTAGGGCCACTTCCGTGGCATATGGAGGTTCCCAGGCTAGGGGTCTAATCAGAGCTGTAGCCATCGGCCTACACCACAGCCACAGCAACACTAGATCCTCAACTCACTGAGCAAGGCCAGGGATCGAACCCGCAACCTCATGGTTCCTAGTTGGATTCGTTAACCACTGAGCCACGATGGGAAATCCCTAAATGAGGTATTCTTATACATTCACAATGTTGTGGAAATTTTTAAAGAATTCAAATTATTCTCTTTTTTAGAATTATAATCTCATAATAGTCTAATAATGTCCTCTGCACGTTATTGCATTAATGTATTTATATTGTATTTGTGATTTATATTTTTAAGACTTTTTTGAAATCTCTCAAATGTCATATTTATTATCAATAATTAAATATTTTCATATAGACAGCCTTGAAAAACTTTCCTTCCTATTGTTCTCCATTACTTGAAGTCAGAAATGTGTTTTTGATTTTTTGGCCACTCTGTGGGAATGAAAAAAAATGCCAGTGATTCTTTTTATAATTATCTGATTTTTGAAATAGTTAAATTACTTCTAAATTCTTTTTTCCAGGTCATGCTTTTTTTTTAAGGGGTCCCTTTTATTATTTTTTTTTTATTTCTATTTTTTGTCTTTTTGTCTTTTCTAGGGCCGCGCCCATGACATATGGAAGTTCCCAGGCTAAGGGTCCAATCAGAGCTGTAGCTACCAGCCTAAGCCAGAGCCACAGCAACACGGGATCCAAGCTGCGTCTGCGACCTGCACCATAGCTCTTAGCAATACCAGGTCCTCAATCCGCTGAGCAAGGCCAGGGATCGAACCCACAACCCCATGGTTCCTAGTCGGATTCACTAACCATTGAGTCAAGATGAGAACGCCCTTTTTATTGTTCTTTAATGAATCTTTTTTAGCTTCTGTAGTTCTGCCTTAAAAATATGGACCATGGTTTTATAAAAATATTGGAGAAAGCAGGATCTGTAAGAGTGTGGAAATAAGCCTTAGCCGTCAGTTATATTTCATGTTCCCAGGAGGGACCAGAATTGGATCCTCTTATGTCTTGAGTTGAAACATTTTAATGAACTCTAAGGCCTTTTGTTCTTTTCTTTCTAGGTCCCCAAACTGAGGAAATGATGTCAGTTATTATGCATTCTTTCCATAAAGTGAGGGTGAAAGCCTTAAAACGTGTGCAGAGAAATATAGGTTCTTTTGAGATGAATATATGGGAACCAACTGAAGAAGAAAAACCGGCTGAGGTTCCAGGTTTTGACAGGTTTTCCTTGGGAACCAGTCTGAGCAGGAGCACACTCACAGACCTGGGGAATTCTCTGGTCCACAGTGATGCAGATACAGCTGAGTCCTTCTCAGAAGCTTTGTCGGCTAAAGAAAAAAGTAGAATACATTTCCATCAAAGGTACAGTTGCGTTCTCTTAATAGCAGGCATTGACTTCCTTTAGGAAAAAAATATTTTCAGTATTTTCATGCAGCTGATGACCTGACTTCTCATCACAGCAACCTCACTGATTAACATTAACAATATGAATGCTAAGTGCCACCCTCCATACCCACAAGGATGTTAGAAGTGTAAAATGAGGAGCTCCCCTTGTGGCGCAGCAGAAACAAATCTGACTAGGAACCATGAGGTTGCCGGTTCCATCCCCGGCCTTGCTCAGTGAGTTAAGGATCCGGCGTTGCCATGAGCTGTGGTGTAGGTCACAGATGTGGCTCAGATCTGATGTGGCCGTGGCTGTGGCGTAGGCCGGCAGCAACAGCTCTGATTTGACCCCTAGCCTGGGAACCTCCATATGCTGTGGGTGCGGCCCTAAAAAGACAAAAGACAAAAATAAGTAAATAAATTCACCCATTTTTAACATTAAAAAAAAGTGTAAAATGAGGCTTTACATTTTGAAAATCTATTTGAAATATTACTGAGATATGAATTAATTTTGCCACCTGAAAGTATAAAATGAGTAGGTGAAATTCTATAGTTCACTGACTTAAGTTCTTTAAGTGATCTTTAGACTTAAATAATTTAGAATTGTTTTGTTAGCTATATTATTATTTAAAGTTTCCAAGGAAAGAATTTGCACATTTGTCTTTGAAACTTCTCTACAAATTGTTGAGAAATTCTCATTTAGCATTTAAACCCCAGTTACTCTGATTTAAGCCTATTTTTTCTTTGTAATTTCAGTATCTACAAGGCAATTTATCCTTCTCATAACTGAAAGACTATGAAATCAACCATAATCTTGCTTAAGTGAAATATTATCATCTACTTCAAACATCTGCTTATAGCATATCCAGCAGTATCATAAATGATGTGCTTCTTCCCCCAGACCACCTCAGTGTTAGCACAGGAATATTCTGGAGGCTGCTTATTGCACATTCTTAATAAGAAGGGACATGGCAAATTCAGTGAAGGTGCTTAACTGGAACATTCTTCTTTTATTGAGGGAACCAAGGGTCTGTGTTCTGCCCCAGGAACCACGATGAAAGGAAACAGATTTATTATTATTATTTTTTTTGGTCTTTCTGCCATTTCTTGGGCTGCTCCCGCGGCATATGGAGATTCTCAGGCTAGGGGCCTAATTGGAGCTGTAGCCACTGGCCTACACCAGAGCCACAGCAACATGGGATCTGAGCCGCGTCTGTGACCCACACCACAGCTCATGGCAACGCCAGATCCCCAACCCACTGAGCAAGGGCAAGGATCGAACCCGCAATTTCATGGTTCCTAGTTGGATTCGTTAACCACTGAGCCACGACGGGAATTCCGAAAGGCAACAGATTTAAAAGTAATTATGGTTGGCAGTTTGGTGCCTGCCAAACAGGTTTAATAGCAGCAGAGAGTGTTTAGAAAAATACCCACCTTTTGTGGTAAAGAATCCTGAGGGCAGTCATGCTTGTTGCACATCGGACAGGGGAAGCAGAAAGTGGTAGATGCAAGAGAGAAACAAGAAACCACAAAACAAGTTGTATATCAGTGGCTTGTGATTTTGTATTTCTAAATTCTGACCTATAAGAGGACCTTTTTTCCTCAGAAAAACACTTGTGTTTAATTGTAAAATTTCTGTGAACACATTTTAAATCTTTTTTAACATAAAATTTCCCTTTTGATACTAATGTGTTATATTTTTTTGGACTCAGAATGTTCAGCTCTAGTGAACACTTAGAGATCATTTAGTCCAACCCCCTCATTTGAAAAATAGGTAATCGAAGCATTAAAAAACAATATGTATAAGGGCCTAGTGGTTAGGATTCACCACTTTCACCACTGTGGCCTGGGTTTAATCCCTGGCCTGGGAACTGAGGTCATACATCAAGCTGCTGCATGGTGTGGCCAAAAAAAAGAAAAAAGGAAAACACACACACACACAACTTAATCAGTGGAGAGAATTTTTATTGATAATGAATTTTTGTTGACAGTTTTAGTGATTAATCATCTTTAATTTTGTCTTTTTCAATTTTGTTTTGCTGTAGAAATGCCCCAAATCGTATGGAATTAACATTGACTGGCAGTCCCAATGAAAAAAAGAAAATAGATAATCAGAAAGAAAACCCTCAAAGAAAAGAAGATCATGAAAAGTTATCACAAAATGCACTTCCTGTAGTAGGTGTTTGGGAATTTGAACGTGATGATGATGAATATATTAAATTCCTTGAACTCTTCTTGAGTTACATTCTTGAACGAGACCTACGTGGTTCCAAGGATCCTGGCATTCCGTTTCTAACTAGTTTTTCTGGACGTCTTAGAGAACATGAGCTTAATTCGTTATTTTTTGATGTTCATACAACATTAAAACGGCGCCAGGGCAAAACCAAAAGCCAAAGTGTGTTTAGAGCTGGCTCCTGCTTTGTTGTTGCTCCAGTGTCATCTGAGTCTGAAACATCAGAAAATCAGGCCCTTTCAGCTTCAGTACTGGTTAATCAAGAGATCAGGCCTTTTTTAGAGAACCCTTTGAATAAAGTCAATAAAAACGAAGGGAAGAGTGGATTGTTCGGTTTAAAACAGAAGTCACTTTACAGAATACAAGATGACAATGCAGAGAAACCTTTAATCCAAAGATTGTCGAACCATAGTTTTTTCACTCCCAAGTCTGCTGAAGCTAGAAGATGTGTTTTCAAAGCAATTCAGTGCAATGATATTAACCCTCAAGAAGATCTTCCTTTATCACTAAATAACATATTTGGCCATATAAGAAGGCTGTTGGAATGGATGATAAGATGGTCTGATAGGAGATTGCTCTGTGATTCTGGTCTCACTGAGTCACGCTGTGAGTATAGCCCCGTCATTCGTGTAAAGACCTCTACAGCTGCTGTTCTTACATCATTGTGGCTTTTGGAACAAACCTATTTTGCTACATATGAGGCAAAAAATGCCATTACTAAGGTAAGAACTAGAATTGCTTATTACATACAAATGAGAATTCTCATTTCAGATTAAAACTATTTGTCCTTCCCCATCTAATAAAGAATTATTAAGTAACTTATTGACAGTACTGATGATAATTTATATCATCAGCATTTTTAAAGTGGTTTCTTTTTTTTCCACAGCATGTGGAAGTTCCTGGGCCAGGGATTGAACCTGTGCCATAGCAGTGACCTGAGTAGCCACAGTGACAATGCTGGATCCCCAACTCACTGTGCCACAAGGGAACTCTCTAAAGTCGTTACTTTAATTCTTTTTTGGGGGGGTCACACCGGGTTAAGATCCAGTGTTGTCACTGCTGTGGCTTGGGTCACTGCTGTGGTACAGTTTCAGTCCCTGGCCCTGGAACTTCTACATGCTGCAAGTATAGCCAAAAATAAAAATACTTTGTTCATGGACATCTAATTTGCTTTTTTATCTTTTGCTTTTTGTCTTTTTAGAGCCACACAGTGGCATGTGGAAGTTCCCAGGCTTGGGGTCAAATCAGAGCTACAGCTCCTGTCCTATACCATAGCCACAGCAAAGTCAGATCTGAGCCATGTCTGTGACCTACACTGCAGCTCACAGCAACAAGACTGGATTCGTAACCTGCTGCACCACAAGAGAACACCACAATTTACATCTTTTTATATTGTGTATTCATTAATAAATTATTATAGTTATCTTAAATACATTTGTCATTTTGTCTTCATACTAGAGTTATGAGTGTTTTACCTACCACCCTCGCAGCACTAGAATATTCTGAATTTAACTATATATTTACCTTTACCAATGATATATATATACATATAAGTCTTTTTAGGGCAGCACCCACGGCATATGGAGGTTCCCAGGCTAGGGGTCTAATAGGAGCTGTAGCTGCTGGCCTACTCCGGAGCCACAACAACGCCAGATCCGAGCAGCATCTGTGACCTACACCACAGCTCATGGCAACGCCAAATCCTTAACTCACTGAGCAAGGCCAGTCATTGAACCTGCAACCTCATGGTTCCTAGTTGGATTTGTTTCTGCTGCGCCAGGACAGGAACTCCCCTTTGTGTGTGACAGAAAGTTTATTTATGATTTTTTTTGTGTGTCTTATTTTCTTTTTGTGAGATCAGTTTCTGTTATCCTAAGGTGGTTTAGAAGATAACTGTGATATTTTTTGTCATTGAAAATTGTAGGAGTTCCTGTTGTGGCTCAGCAGTAACAAACCCGACTAGTATCCATGAGGATGCAGGTTCGATCCCTGCCCCCCTCAGTAGGTTAAGGATTCGCCGTCACTGTGAGCTTCGGTGTAGGTCACAGAAATGGCTTGGATCCTGTGTTGCTGTAGCTGTGATGTAGCCGGTGGCTACAGCTCAGATTTGACCCCTAGCCTGGGAACTTCCATATGCTGAGTGTGTGGCCCTAAAAAGCCAAAAAAAAAAAAAATTTTGTGTTTTTAGGTGATGCATACCTAAATTTCTAAGTAAGACAAAAGAGATACATCCTTTGTATTTTTAGCTGCGTATATTTTTGCCCACTGTCATTTTGAAATAATTACTAAATGTCTTTAAAATACTACGGAGTATTAAATAAAAGAAAATGTATACTTTTATTGCTATTGTTTTGTAGCCTGAAAACTTTGGTGATATACCTTAACAAGTCTCTAAGACTGATTTCTTTGAAATACTCTTTAGGTAGTCAGGCTCTTGTTTTTTCTAGGTAGAATAAAGACTTGGTCACTTCTTCAGTATCAGATATTGAGTTTTCAAAATTCAGTAAATACTTCACAAATGAATAAGGGACTTAATCAGGAGAATTTCTGTAAAAAGTATTAATTACCTAAAACTATAATGGAAAGTAAGGGGTTCAGTAATAGTATTTAAAACTATAAATGGCTTGTTTTAGGTGCTAGAGAAAAATTACCCTGAGCCTCAGAATGGACCCAGTCTAGAGAGTAATTGTAAAACAGATGCTGGCTGCTGTGTGGCAGTGTCCACTCAAGGTGGGACTGGGGAAAGAAATGGTCAAAATGAATCGTGTCAAAGTATCTTGGAGTAAGTTGCTGATTATACTTTCCTTTTCCGATACCTTGTTTGATAGTGTTTGGGCTTAAAGGAGAATGGAACCCTTGAATGTTAAAGGAATGAGCATCTCTTTGAACTAGAGAAGCAGGAAGCGAGTGCTTTCTGAAGTGCTTTAACAATTCATTACAAAGTTTTTTTCTTCCCCTTTGGTCTAGCTTCTGTCTTCTGAGAGAGAATCTAATTCATCCCAAGAGATCCCTTGATTATATTCATTGATTTCCTATGTCAGAGGAAGTTGAACTTCTCATTTCATCCATTTTTACATATTAAGCCCTACTATGAGTATCTTTGAACAATAAAGCTGGAGCTTTGGTAGCAGGAAGATTGCTTTGTGAGAATGGCAAATTTAGATAAATTGAAATTATTCTAATCTGTTGAGTCAATAAAAACGGGGAGTTCCTGTTATGGCTCAGTGGTTAATCAACCCGACTAGTAACCACAAGGATGTGGATTTGATCCCTGGCCTTGCTCAGTGGGTTAAGGATCTTGTGTTGCTGTGAGCTGTGGTGTAGATCACAGACATGGCTTGGATCCCGCGTTGCTGTGGCTGTGGCTGTGGCATAGGCTGGCAGCTACAGCTCCGATTGGACCCCTAGCCTTGGAACTCCATGTGCCTCAGGTGCGGGCCTAAGAAAAAGAAACACACACATACAAAACGACAACAGCAACAAACACCCAGGCAGTCAGTTATTCATTGAACAACTTTTTATTGAGCTTTTATGATGTACTATATATGGTTAAAAAACAAAGACTTTACAACATGAAACTTATTTTGTTCTTTTCCCATAAACTAAATCAACTGAAAGCAAGTTCTTTGTTCCCAAGGATGAGTTATAATTTCAGCTGCTTCATTTTTGTCAATAGAATGCCAGCTGAAGTAACAAATCCCAAAATAAAAGAAACCAGTGATGAGATTATTTCTGTCACTGATGATACTGAAAAAGAATTTGTAGATATTGATGAGGATCTTTTGGAAGTAGAAACATTTACACAGGAGGAAATGGATGCATACCCATCAGATTATGAAGGTTAGTTCATTTAGGTAATCTTTTTGTTTGACCTTATTAATTTGTTATTGGTGAATGATTATCTGAGATAACCTAATAGTATGTCTATATTGGTATGTTTATAATAACCTAAAACCAAATATTAAAAATAATGTTTATGAGATGTTGAGCACATTAACTCATACCCTGAACTCACGGTTCTGGGGCCTTTTGCATTGCTTGTGTAATTATTATGGGCCTCTTCCTTTCTATGAACCTGTCCTTGACAGTCTTCCTTAAAGCAGAAAGTCTTAGAGCTTTATACAGAGTTATGCGCACTAAGGTGAAGCCCATCAAGCCTTATCCAGGGTTCACTTGATGAAGAGGGGTTGTCTCTAGGTGTTTTTAAAAGATAATTTTCTAAGGAAGATGGAGAATATTTATATTTGTTTCCTGTAATATTCCTGAACCTTCTAAAGAGTAAATTGATTGTTTTTCAAAAATCAGTTTTCTGGAGTTCCTGTCATGGCTCAGTGGTTAACAAATCCGACTAGGAACCATGAGGTTGTGGGTTCGATCCCTGGCCTTGCTCAGTGGGTTAAGGATCCAATGTTGCCATGAGCTGTGGTGTAGGTTGCAGACGAGGCTCGGATCCCATGTTGCTGTGGCTCTGGCGTAGGACAGCAGCAACAGCTCCGATTAGACCCCTAGCCTGGAACTCCATATGCCCTGGGAGCGGACCTAGAAAAGGCAAAAAGACAAAAAAAAAAGTCAGTTTTCTTTTCCTTCTTGTTTCCCATAGATGATGCCAAAGAACCTGTTGAAAGTATTAAAAGTCCCAGTGTTGCCTTATTCATGCCGACTTTACCACAGCGTTTAGATGAAGTAAGTCTATAAATAGTAGGTACAGTTACTTAAATTTATGCTTAAATGTTTTTATTCAGTGTATCCAACCAAGGCTATCATCTCTTAAACATGTACTGTGGATTGTACAGTAAAGCCAAGACACCAAGCATTTTTCTGTCACTGAAATTCTATTATTAGTAAGGTGTCTAATAATTTCAGGTAATTAAAGGTTAATTTTATAAACTGCTGTAGTAAAATAATTAAGAGTTGCGTATTCAAAATGTAGAATTCAGCTGTCGTATGCAGTTTTTGCACATATATGCAGTTTTACATATTATTTGTTTTCTAAAAACTCTCTACAGTGGATTTCGAGGTGGAACACAGACATTTCTAATTATTGAAACAGTTCCTTTAAAAGGATTTTTTCCCCTGATTTTATAGTTGTTTTCACAATGACAGTTGGCTTTTGAATAATGCAGCAGTTAGGGGCTTCGACGTCCATGCAGTCGAAACTCCATGTCCAATCATCCCTTGGTATCCACAGAAGATTGGTTTCAGGAACTGATGCTGATTCAGCCAACCCCAGATCATGTAGTAATGTTTTTTCTTTTTTTTCTTTTTTTTTTTTTTGTCTTTTTGCCATTTCTTGGGCCGCTCTCATGGCATATGGAGGTTCCCAGGCTAGGGGTCGAATCGGAGCTGTAGCTGCCAGCCTATGCCAGAGCCACAGCAATGCGGGATCCAAGCCACGTCTGCAACCTACACCACAGCTCATGGCAATGCCGGATCCGTTAACCCACTGAGCAAGGGCAGGGATTGAACCCGCAACCTCATGGTTCCTAGTCAGATTCGTTAACCACTGTGCCACGACAGGAACTCCCCTTTTTGTTTTTTTTGGCTGCATTCACGGTATCTAGAATTTCCCAGGCCAGGGATCAAACCTGTACCACAGCAGTGACAGTGCTGGATCTTTAACCCACTGAGCAACCAGGGAATTCCTCTTTTTTTTTTTTTTTCCTTTGGTAATAATGTATTTATTGAAAAAAAAGTCCACATATAAATGCCGTCACTCAGTTCAAACTTTTGTTGTTCAAAGATCAGTTGTACTTATGTAGTGATTTGTGTGTGTCTGTAATTTACAGTATTTTTACATACATTTATGTACATTATAAGTGATTTCTAGTGGCATCATTTGTCTTTGTAGTTGATTTATTTATTTTTAGGGCTGCACCCAAAGCATATGGAGGTTCCCAGGCTAGGGGTCAAATTAGAGCTGCAGCTGCCTGCCTGCACCACAGCCACTGTAATGCCAGATTCTAGCTGTGTCTGCGACCTACAGCATAGCTCACAGCAATGCTGGTTTCTTAACCCACTGAGTGAGGCCAGGGATCTAGCCTGCATCCTCATGGATACTAGTCAGATTTGTTTCCGCTGAGCCGCGATGGGAACTCCTGTCTTTGTAGTTAAATATGCTCAGTGACTCAGGGTGATGGGCCAAAGGCATCACAGTCTAAAGTTCTAGTCAGAGCAGAACTGGGAGTACCTTTTAATATTTGGTTTCTCACTTGCTTTCAGACTGTTTTTAGTCCAAGCGAGTGGCTAATGTGAAACTCAAGATACCGAAAATAGTAATACCTTTTTGTTTTACCTCTTTTCTTTTTGGGTACTGTTAATTTTAACAGCATTCCACAGGAGAGATTCAGTGTGCAAGAGAAGAACCGTTGGAGTCATATATGGAGAAAAAATCAACTGAACCGAAAGGGTAAGAGGGGAAAGTATGGCATGAGGTAAACAGTCGTTTCTGTTGCCAAGCATTTAATAGTGTTCAAATTGTATGTTAAAGTCATCCAGATATATTCTTTGCTTTTGTTTGAATGTGTTACTATTGCTATGGATACAAATGTAAACAGATTGTAATTATGAGCTAAGCATTACAATACATTAGAGGATGTTTAGGCTCTTAGTTGGCTAAGCATTAGGTCACCTTACCTTAGATAATATGAAGACTTCTAATTGATTATTAATCTTTAATTTTAGTATGATTGAAGGCTTTTCAGACCCTGAACACATCATTCCTCCTTTGTTTTGTTTAGATACAAGTTCAGAAGCTTCTAGGTAAGAATTTTGCACCATTTTTATATAATTACAAATATACGAGAATGAAATGATGCCTACTGTACATTTTGAAATAATTACTGAACATCTTGACCCAAAACTAAGAGGCTAAAATGAAAGCAACACTAAGCATTGAAAGAGCAAGATAGATACACGTTTCTGACACCTTTATGTTTACTACTGAAGGATTTTCCTTTAACAATTGTGTTGTAAAGACATAGGAACTATTTTAGAATAAGGCTTTTCTGAAGAAAAGAAGTAGTGGGCGTGTTCTTTTTTCTCTTTGGTCTTTTTACGGCCACATATGCAGCATATGGAAGTTCCCAGGCTAGGGGTTGAATCGGAGCTGCAGCTGCAGGCCTACACCACAGCTATAGCAGCACCGGATCTGAGCCATAGCTGGTACCTACTCTGCAGCTTGCTGGCAATGGCAGGTCCATGACACTATGTCAGGATATCAACCCGCTGAGCCACAAAGGGAACTCTGTGGATATATTTTTGAAAGATATAGTTGTTGTTCATTTTCATTCTCTTTAACAGATTTCTAATGGTGTATGAAATCCTTTTAATTTTCTCATAGAACAAAATTATCCAGTCTTTTGAATTGCTTCTACAGAGGTTGAGTAGTGTGTTTAGTATTTACAGATCATGTTGAAATAGGAGAATGGTAGAGCAAAACTTTATTTTAGAAAAATTCTCCATAATTAGAATTTATCTTCCTGCTAGTTGTTGAAAGAAAAGGCCGGTAAAGTTGTCTTAAAATAGGCTAGTTGGTTGTAATGCCTATTTTTCATGGATTTCCCAAATAGTTTTGTTATTGAGCACGAGATGCTTGATAAAAGGTAAATATTATTGCTGCAAGGGCATAAGTGTAAATCTAAATAAATCTAAATAGTTGAAGTTCCCGTCGTGGCTCAGTGGTTAACAAATCCGACTAGGAACCATGAGGTTGTGGGTTCGATCCCTGGCCTTGCTCAGTGGGTTAAGGATCTGGCGTTGCCATGAGCTGTGTTGCAGACGAGGCTTGGATCCCACGTTGCTGTGGCTTTGGTGTAGGCTGGTGGCCACAGCTCTGATTCAACCCCTAGCCTGGGAACATCCATATGCCGAGGGAGTGGCCCTAGAAAAGGCAAAAAGACAGAAAATAAATAAATAAATATAATTTGGTTTGTTATTTTCTTTTTAGAGACAGGGACCAGTTTAGTTGGATATGATAGTACCTGCTCCCTAATTTAGGTTATGAAATGTATTTGCTTATGAAACATTGAGTACCTTTTGTGTTTTAAGGAATCATCTCCAATCATTTTATTGAAAGAAACAAAAACAAAAAACTTACTTTGACCTTTAACTTTTATTTCTAAATAAGCGTTTTTTGTTAGGGTTTAATTATTAATATAATCTCTGATTTGTTTGGAAATGTTCACGATACTGTCGTTTACATTTAATGAAGAATAGCAGGAGTTTGCTCTACCCATGTTAGAATTAAATATTTTTTTATCCCAAACCCCTTCCCTAGTTTTCTTAACTCCATTCTGGATCTTTACATTTAGTAAAAAAAAAAAAAAAATGTATTCCTTTTTTTTTTTTTTTTTTTTTTCTCCCCACACCTACAGCATGCGTAAGTTCCCAGGCCAAGGATCAAACCTGGGCCACAGCAGTGGCAATGCTGGACACTTAAGCTGCTGTGCCCCAAGGGAACTCCCCTGCAAATCTATTCCTAAGGCAAATTATGCAGTCTGTACAGCTGATCCTAATGATTGCTTAGGTCTCTAACACAGGTGTCTGCAGGGACCAGGCAGGTAACATAAAGGTGTGAACCATCCTGTGTGGTAACACCATAGGGAGGGGACCTTCATTAAGGCATTTGGATGAATAATTGTGCTGATGACAAATGTGTCTGGGGACTGAGGGGTACAGTGAGATAAGCTTCAGGGTATAAGTTTTCTGAAAACTTCCAGCAAGCCCTTTAAAGAAGAAGAAAATAGATCAAAATACTCAGTTCAGAGTTCCCTGATGGTGCATCAGGTTAAGGATCTGACATTGTCACTGCTGTGGTGCAGGTTCACTCCCTGGCTCTGGAACTTCCACAACCTGCAACTAGAGCCCAAGATAAAAATACTCAGTTCATAGATATCTAATTCGCTTTTTTTCTTGATTGATGTGTGTTTTTTTATTTATATGCTTCCACACAGTGCCCAAATCTCTGCATGTAAAGATAAATCTTCCTCAGCTCCACCCTTGGTATCAAATGGAGTCAATGTTGCCTCACAAACACCTGTGCCAACAACTCAGCCAACCCAGAGAGACGAACCTAGGGCACCGTTATCACATTCTTCTGATTCCATTAGGCTAATGCTCCAAGATGAAATGTTCAAATTAGTTCAGGTAGGCACATCTCCATATGTTATCAAATAAATGTACATATGATATATGTAAGGTTTTAACATATGAACAAACTTGCAGAGAAAGACAAAATTAAATTGCAGGGTTTCTCCGCTTTGGGCAGTCTTCCCTTGTTATTTAGAAGTTCCTAACTCTAGAGCCTGGAGTCTAGGCTAAATAAGTTCCCTGCTTCTCATGATGACTTCTTTTGACTGGGCTCTTGGAGACAGAGCTATTTACAAAAATGACGTGGGGGGTAATCAAAATATACCAGTAGACTCTTGCTCTCAGGCATCAAAAATTTATTTTCTGACACAGTCACATCACATCCTCAAACAAATATCGGCTTGCTTTGAAATTGTCAGCTGCATTTTAAAGCACTATTCACTTCGCTGTGCATCATCTTTTCCTCACTTGGTTATCCTTTTCTCTGTCCACCAACAATTTTTAAATCATTTCCCATTTCTGTTTTATTCCTTAAACATTCATTTCCCTCAAATCTAACCTTCTCTTCATGTGTTCCACATTTACTTCCGTATCCTTTTATGTGAAGCAGCATCCCACATTTATATTTTTGATTCTTGGCGCTAATTTTCTCTTTAAACTTAATGTGCCTTGATGGGAATACTTCTTCAGCTTGTCCCGCTGTCTCATGGAACTTGCTGAAACTTATTTTATTCTTATTCTTCTGAGTCTCTTCTCTCCCATTTCTATCTAGTAGCATGACCTCTTCTATCCAGTTAGAAGCATTTGTCAAGCTTATTTTTTGGATTTCCTAGGGACTTTGTGGGCCACTGCTCTGTATATTTAACGAATTCTCCAAATAATTCTGATACACACAAAAGATTAAGAATCACTGTCTTAGAGAGTCATCTTTGCCTTCTTTCACTACTCATAGCCAGTGTTTTACTATTTTATGCCTGCTTGATTCATTTGTCCGCATTGTATATCACTTGCTATTCTATAGCTGTAGCCAACCTTTGATTCTTAGAACTTCGTACTTCCATTGTCTGATACGTGCGTTTCTAAAACATTCTTCTTGTTTTAACATCTGCTATTTTTCTTTAAACATTTTTTAAGAATTAGAAATTTAATTTTATTGGAGTATAGGTGACTTAAAATATTTTTATTTTTCAGCTCTAAAATCTTCAGTAGATTTCAGGTACAAATTTGTATACTCTATGGTATCAATCATGTTTTAAAAATACAAAGAGTAAAAGGAAATATATTGTCAATACTAGTTATCTTTGGGAAAAGGATTATGAATCACTTTTATTTTCTTTTTTATGCTTCTTTGTGTTTTTCTCCAGTAAGCATGCATTTCTTTTATAATTGAAGGGAACGTACTTTTTTAAAAAAAATCTGCAGTGTTTCCCTATGGGCTTGTTTTTTGAACTGCAAATTCTTCTCTTGGGCTTGAAAAACCCCACAAGCAGCCTTTACGTCCCCTCTTTCCCTACCATACTCTCACACATCCAGTAGTTCTCAGAGTGTGGGTCCTGGACCATTAGCATCAGCATCACTTAGATATTAGAAACACAGATTCTCAGGCCCCCGCCCCAGACCTGTTGAAATCAGAAATTCTGGGGTTGGAGCTTGGCAGAGGGTGATTTACAAGTCCTCTGGGTGATTCTGATGTGTGCTAAAGTTTGAGAACTACTGCACTGACCTCTCTTCTCATTAGCTATAAATTTCCTTTTCCATCTAAGCCAGTCTATCTGCTAGCAGTTCCCAAGCTTTTCTGCACATTGAAATCACCTGGTCATCTTAAAAATACTAATCCTGACTTGCATCTCCCAGATATTCTAGTTTTATTGGTATGGGCTGTGACCTGGCCATCAGGATTTTTTTTTTTTTTTTTTTGGTCTTTTGTCCTTTTAGGGCCTCACCTGAGGCATATGGAGGTTCCCAGGCTAGGGGCCTAATCAGAGCTGTTGCTGCCGGCCTATGCCACAGCCACAGCCACAGCAATGCCAGATCTGAGCTGCATCTGTGACTTACACCACAACTCATGGAAACGCTGGATCCTTAACCCACTGAGTGAGGCCAGGGATCGAACCTGCAACCTCATGGTTCCTAGTCGGATTTTTTTCCGATGCACCACGATGGGAACTCCCATCAGGACTTTTTTAAATGCTTCTCGGGTGACTTGTTCAATGTTTGTCAGCCTTTGCCTTTCACTCAGCCCTTCCACAGGAATTCCTCACTCTTTACCTGTTTGCTAATTTCTGCTTTTTTCTTTCCTGAAAACCTGGTCATAACACATATTTTAGGAATTCTTCAGTTATCCTCACCCATCAAATCATATCCTCCATCAGATCATTCCTTTATGATCCCTGGGATATTTATGTAAACTTCTTTACAGATAGTCCCAAGTCTCATTATGACTTTGTATTCCTAACTGATAGCTCCTTGAGGACAGGAAACCATGCTTCATCTTTAAAAAAAAAAAAAAAATTCTCCCAGCTATGCTTCCTACTCAGCATTTATGGGTCTGACAGATAATAAGATGGAAGTATGACTGTTCTGGAATTCTCAGATAGTTGTTGTGTCTTCCTTAGATTCTTTTCATTATATTGTAAGGTGTTTCTTTAATTTTTATTTTATTCTAGCTACAACAGATCAACTTCATGAGCCTAATGCAAATAGTAGGATCATCCTTTGCTCACCTCCCAGATGTACATCAACTTCTACAGCAGTCTCAGTCTGTGCATTTGGTGGGAAGCCAAGTATCAAACCCTACAGGAGGGAGTAATGATGCTGAAGACACCAGTAAAAATCTGAAGGAGAGCTTTTTCGTTAAACCACAACCCACAGGAGAGCACGCCAGAGAACCCGGCAAGAAGATCACACATCGCCATAAAGAAACTGTTCAATCTGACGAAAATAGTAATGGAAACGTACAGGTGATGCATTTGAAAATACCATTCAAGTTGTTCCAGTAGTTCAGTTCTTGGTTATCTGAGTAAATAATGTTTTTAATAGTTATCCTATTCTACCCCCTTCCAAAACATATTGAACATCATTTACAAAATAAGGAGTGTCTAACATATTTTTAAATTTACCTAATAGCTTTTTTTCTCTTGCAGAATGTCCCAGATGGGAGTGTTCCTTTTTGTCAATTAGAAAGCCAACCCCAGAAAAGAGGGCTAACTCCAGCATCTCAGAGCATACCCACCACTTCATTGTCTCCAGCCCCTGCTGGAAATACCCACTTCCACCTTTTGTTCCCATCTTCTGCCCTTCCAAAGATACCTAAACTTATCCCAGTGGCAAAAACTCTCAGACCTGGTGATGGTTTTCCTTTGCTTCAGTTCCAGCCTGAGCATGAATTCAAGTCCCCTTCCTTCCATCCTGAAAGAGTGCCACAACTTCCCCCTGGTCCTCCACCACAGCCAAGAGAGGCTTGGGGGTCATCTGATTTATTCCAGCCTCCTTCGTCAAAGAGAACAATGGACACTACTTCAACATCCCATTTGAATTCGAGCCCATGTAATACCGAAGCCATGAAAGAAGCAGTTGAGCAGAAGAAAGCGGCAGAAACAGTACTTACAGAGATCCCTAAGCATGTGAACTTGGATCAGTCTGTTGGACAAGAAAACCTGACACCTCAACAAGATTCTGCAACCTTTATAAAACCAGGAAAACTATTTGATGTTAAGCCAGGGCCCTTTGAGACACCACCTCAGAATTCTTTTGGACTTCCGTTACTGCACCTGCAACTTAAATCTCCTTATGTATTTTCCTCTGCCTCAAGAGCATCAGTTACAGTTCCATCAATACCTACTAGAACTATAGCAGAAGAAAGAAAATGCCCAAGTCTGTCACTACTTCATTCATCTCTGTCCCTGGGAAATGCGGTAATGATTTTTGCAGTGATGCCAAAGCACAGTCCTGCGTTTTTCATATCATAACTAGACAGTCAATGAAAAGCTCTTATACATTTCTTTTTAAAAAGATAATGCTTCTGCTGCTGAAAATAACATAGAAAATTTCATTTAAAATAATAATTGGGTATCGAAAAGGTTTTAGGTCTTTCTTGTATTTCAGTGCAAAGTTTTCTAGACTCGCTCATAGATATTTCTGAGATTCTGCCCAGAGAACAAATAAAAAGTAAAATAAAATGACCAGTATTCTTGTTTGTGTGTGTAAGGGCATGTGTGTGCCTGTATGTCTGTCTCAAGAGAGAGAGAAAACATTGTTTGAGGTTCCTAGTAATTGTGATCTGATTGCCTTCAAATCTATTACAGGTTAAAATTATTAAATAGACCCGGGTATGTAGGCAGTTTGAACATATTAAAAAATTGTATCTTGGGACTTTTCCCCCTATGGTGCAATGGGTTAAGGATATGACTGCAGCAGCACTGCTTGCTGCAGAGGTGTGTTTCGATCCCCAATGCAGTGGATTAACAGATCCAGCATCACCGTGGCTGTGGTGTAGGTTGCTCCTTGGATTCAGTCCCTGGCCTGGAAACTTCCATATGCTGAGGGTGAGGCCATTAAAAAATATATATATTTTAAAAGTACTTAAAACACAAAGATTAAATCTTTATAAAGCCATCAAATCCTCTTTAAAGTTGTAACCTTTGATTTATGAGATTAAGATTGTTTAGGTTCTAGTTTTTTAAGTCAGCAGTTGAGTGACTGGGTCGTTCATTCTCTGGTGCACTTTTAAAATGGTCCTGGGAAAAGCAATGGTCATGCTTACCATGCCTTCTTTTCTTCTGAACATATTTTGAACAGAAAAGAAACGATTAAAGGAGTGGAAAAGTAGAAGACATTTGGGGGTGGTTTTAAGGACATTTTTTCAGATTAGAGAGAAGAGTATAATGAACCCCCAAGCTACCATCACCCAGCATCGGTGCTTATCCACATACTGCTAATCTGTTTCATCCCTGATCTCTACCTTTCTACTCCCTCCCTGTTCCCAAGAATTTTAATTAATTAATTAGTTAATTGTCTTTTTAGGGCCGCACCTGCGGCAAATGGAAGTTCCCGGCTAGGGCTCAAATTGGAGCTACAGCTGCCGGCCTACACCATAGCCACAGCAATGCCAGATCTGAGTCATGTCTGTGATCTACACCACAGCTTATGGCAGCTCCCGATCCTTAACCCACAGAATGGGCCCGGAGATTGAACACACCTCCTCCTGGGTATTAGTCGTGTTTATTTCCACTGAGCCACTGTGGAAACTCCAGAAGGAAGTTTTAATATGAAAGAGAAATTAAGATGATGAGCTGAAATTCTAGCTGAATTTCTGAAATAAAATGCCCCATTGAAATTTTCAGAAAATGATTTCTAAAATCATATATACTTTAAAATCGGGATACTTACCAGTCAAAATCAATTTGTTATCTTTGATATGTTTTATCTCTTGTACATCTTAGTTTAAACATGTTTTTCTCAATTTTTATTAATATATTGCATAATTGAGGTTTGTAATTTATTAATATATTGCATAATTGAGGTTTGTAATGTTTCTTACAGTATGAAAAACCACAGCTTATCCCACTTGAAAACCTCATTGCATTTAAACAGAGCCAACAGAAATTAACACATAATTTATGTGAACAAGGAGATCCTGGACACCTCCAGCTTCTACAGGACAAAATAAAATCATCTGAATTGAGACAAGGAAAGGACAGTAAAAAAAGGCAAGTTTTTGTTGTTGTTGTTGTTGTTGTTGCTATTTCTTGGGCTGCTCCCGCGGTACATGGAGGTTCCCAGGCTAGGGGTCTAATCGGAGCTGCAGCCAGCGGCCTACGCCAGAGCCACAGCAACTCGTGATCCGAGCCGCGTCTGCAACCTACACCACAGCTCACGGCAACGCCGGATCGTTAGTTAACCTCATGGTTCCTAGTCGGATTCGTTAACCACTGCGCCACGACGGGAAGTTTTAAGTGAAACTTTATTTGACCATGTACCTGCAGACATACCTGCAAGTTCATTTTTAGTGAAAATAATGTAGTTATAAAGATGGAAGTTATCTGGTTCAACGTCTCAACCTGTACACAGCGGCATGTTCAGTTTCCTTGCCAGGTGTCACGTGGAAAGCCACGTGGGATCTGAGCCATGTCTTTGACTTACACTGAAGCTCTTGGCAACACTGGATCTTAACCTACTGAGCAAGGCCAGGGATCAAACCTGCATCCTTGTGGATACTAATCAGATTTGTAACCCCCTGAGCCGCAACGGGAACTCCAGAATATTACTATTTTTTTATATTTTATTAAGGAATTCTTTCCTGGAATTCACAGGCTGGAATTTTTCTTTTTCTGCTGCTGCATTTTTTTTGGCTGCAGCATGCAGCAGCTTGATGTGGGATCTTAATTCCCAGACCAGGGATTGAACCCAGGCCACAGCAGTGACAGCATCCGAACCACTGACCACCAGGGAACTCTCTGGACATTTCTTTTAAATTTTTCTGTAACAGGAGGAGCCAGCATCTTTTGCAGCACAAGTATTTTAGCATCATGCAGTATTCCGTATATTATACAGTACACTGTTCATTGTCCCTCACCATATCCTCCAGACTCTTACATGGAAAACAGGACAGTAAGTGATGTGAATGGTTTCAGGGCACTAGAAGTGTGCACGTAAAAAGCAAGGCTGTGGCTTCTGATGAAGAGCATTTACAGTGTTTTACTCACAGTGGATGCTCAGTATGTGTATTGACTGGTGGATTATGACTGAGTCTAGAAAATACTTGAAAAATCTCATATTTATCAGGCCCTAAAATCTAGTAGTAGCGTTCTCTTTCCAGAAATGGTTCTTTCCTTCCCTCTTTTATAGATAAACCCTCTTCAAAGCAAATTTCCCCCTTGACATTTTGGACCCTCTTTCCTCCCTGCTGGGACTTCCTTCTTGCTGAGGGGACTAAGTGTTCCTAACTTCTTCAAATAAAATAGATTTTTGGAGTTCCCATTGTGGCTCAGTGGTAACAAACCCGACTAGGTTCCATGAGGAAGCAGGTTTGATCCCTGGCTTCACTTGGTGGGTTCAGGGATGAGCTCTTGTATAGGTCACAGACGCGGCTCAGATCTGGTGTGGTTGTGGTGCAGCTCTGATTCTACCGCTAGCCTGGGACCCTCCATATGCTGTGGGTGCAGTCATTAAAAAAAAAAAAAAAAAAAAGGATAGGGCCATCTTAGAATCTGCAGAAAAGAGAATTTGAAAATTACCTAAAAGGGAGTTCCCATTGTGGCTCAGTGGGTTATAAACCCTACTAGAACGCATGAGAATGCAGGTTCGATTCCTGGCCCCGCTCAGTGGGTTAAATAACTGGTGTTGCTGTGAGCTGCAGTGTAAACTGAAGATGTGGCTTGGATCCTGCGTTGCTGTGGCTGTGGTGTAGGCCACCAGCTATAGCTCTGATTCAACCTCTAGCCTGGGAACTTCCATATGCCAAGGCTGCAGCCCTAAAAAGCAAAAAATAAATTAAAAAAAAGAAAATTAACTAAAAGGTGTAACTCTAACCTGAGAGTCCAGTGACCAATATAGAAAAATCAGTTCAGTAGTAGAGGAAGTAGAAATAACTTTGATGTGTCCTTGACTTCTGCTTATGTTTTCCTGTATTCTAGCAGAATAACTTGCTAATTTAATGAAAATGTCATTGAAAATAATTTATTGACATAATTTTTTAATTATTTTTTTATTTTCCCACTGTACAGCAAGGGGATCAAGTTATCCTTACATGTATACATTACAATTACATTTTTTTCCCCCACCCTTTCTTCTGTTGCAACATGAGTATCTAGACAAAGTTCTCAATGCTACTCAGCAGGATCCCCTTGTAAATCTATTCTAAGTTGTGTCTGATGAGCCCAAGCTCCCGATCCCTCCCACTCCCTCCCCCTCCCATCAGGCAGCCACAAGTCTCTTCTCCAAGTCCATGATTTTCTTTTCTGAGGAGATGTTCATTTGTGCTGGATATTAGATTCCAGTTATAAGTGATATCATATGGTATTTGTCTTTGTCTTTCTGGCTCATTTCACTCAGTATGAGATTCTCTAGTTCCCTCCATGTTGCTGCAAATGGCATTATGTCATTCTTTTTTATGGCTGAGTAGTATTCCATTGTGTATATATACCACCTCTTCCGAATCCAATCATCTGTCGATGGACATTTGGGTTGTTTCCATGTCCTGGCTATTGTGAATAGTGCTGCAATGAACATGCGGGTGTATGTGTCTCTTTTAGGTAGCGTTTTGTCCGGATAGATGCCCAAGAGTGGGACTGCAGGGTCGTATGGAAGTTCTATGTATAGATTTCTAAGGTATCTCCAAACTGTTCTCCATAGTGGCTGTACCAGTTTACATTCCCACCAACAGTGTAGGAGGGTTCGCTTTTCTCCACACCCCCTCCAGCACTTGTTATTTGTGGATTTATTAATGATGGCCATTCTGACTGGTGTGAGGTTGTATCTCATGGTAGTTTATTGACATAATTTTGATAACTGTCTCCCTATATAGCATGATACAAATGAAAAACTGATGTTACTAAAAAATATAGTAAAAATATATTTTACACTATTGTTTTTAACAGACAAAGACGACGGGCTGAAAAAGAGCTGCAAGAAAAAAAGGCAGAGAAATTAAGGAGAAAACCAAGTGTGACTTTCCAACCAGAAGATTCCATCATTAATGATAATGATTCAGAAATATTGCTGAAACCCAAGGTATAGAAAAACTATAGTACATTCTTCCCTGGTCTGTATGTACACAGAGTTTGGAATGTCTTTGCAGTTTATCTAGTTGTGTTCTTCTTCTTTTTTTTGTTTTTTCTTTTTAGGGCTGCACCTGCAGCATATGGAGGTTCCCAGGCTAGGGGTTCAATTAGAGCTGCAGCTGTCTGCCTACACCACAGCCACAGCAACGCAGGATCCAAGCCATGTCTGCGACCTACGCTACAGCTCACAGCAGCGCTGGATCCTTAACCTTCTGAGCAAGGCCAAGGATCAAACCTGCATCCTCATGATACTAGTTGATTCGTTTCCGCTGCACCACGACGGGAACTCCCTATCTACTCTCCTGATTGCTGGAAGCTTTCGGTTGTCACTAGGCGGATCCTGACGTCGTTAAGTAAATAAATCCGTGCTGCATCCACTATGCAACAGTAGATAGACATAAGCTGTGTGTATGGAAAGCAACTTGGTAAATCAAAAACTAGTTTAGAGCATATACTTGTGTGATTTGTAATATTTGAAATCATTCTGCTTTTTTTCTGTGACAGGTTAATGCATATCATATGTTATTTGGGTTTTTCTTGATAGTTTCACCTACTTTTAAGTGCCTTTAGGATTTCTCAAACATAGGTTTGTTATGTAACCTATATTTTATATCAGATCCTTGTGAATATTCCTTCTAAATTTGGTGACTGTTTACCTATTTGTGCAACAAGAGATTAAGCAAACAGGAACAGTTTACATGAATTTTACTACCCTTTGCAGTAAGTCCTCAAGAGCATGTCTGGGGGCACTTAGTAAAATGTTGAGTCCATGACCAGTTCTGATACTATTTGAGAGTTAAAGCTACTCTGCAGGAGAGAATTACATATCATAATTTAGTAACTGGGAGTTTCCATTTTGGCTCAGCAGTAACAAACCTGACTAGTATCCATGAGGATGCAGGTTTGATCCTTGGCCTTGCTCAGAAGGTTAAGGATCCAGCGCTGCTGTGAGCTGTGGTGTAGGTCGCAGACATGGCTTGGATCCTGTGTTGCTGTGGCTGTGGTGTAGGCAGACAGCTGCAGCTCCAATTGAACCCCTAGCCTGGGAACTCCATATGCGTGGTTGCAGCCCTAAAAAGATTTCAAAAAAAGGAGAGAAAATTTGGTAAATGCATTAAATTGGTAATACTCTTTTTTTATTGTTGACTTGTGAATTTCAAGAATGCCTTTGTGAAGTTACTTTGATAGAGTAATTTGATAGAATAAATATTTTTAGAATTATAGAATCAGCACTCTACATAGCTATTGAATTTTTTTCAAAAGAATTAATGTCTTTGAGTTCATCATAAATTGATCATTTGGGGATTCATTTAGGAGCAACAAGAACATCATGGTTCCCAGCCTTTGGATGACTTTGACATTTCTTTTGGTATGTATATGCATGATTAATGTCATGTCTCTATTCAGAGTTAAAATCAGCTTTCTAAAAATATGTATAAAAAATGAGACTAAATTATTGTCCTGTCGTCTTTGACAAAATGGTTTGTATGTGTTTGTTCTATGTGTTATCCTATAGAACAGAGGTTAGCATACTGTGGCCCACAGGCCAGATCTGAATCACACCCATTTTTGTAAATTAAGTTTTATTGAATCAGAAGCTTGTCCATTGGTTTACACATTGTCTCTGACAGCTTTTGAACTGCAACAGAATTCATTTGTTGGAAAAGGGACCATATGGTTCAAAAAGCCTAAAATATTTATTATCTGGCCCTTTGCAGAGGAAGTTTACCAACCCCTATAGTAGAGCAAAGCAATTAATTAAGAATCTCAAATAAGATTTGTTTTTGTTTTAAAAGGCTGCACCCATGGCATATAGAAATTTCCAGGCTAGGAATCCAATCAGAGCTGCAGCTGCTGGCCTGCACCACAGCCACAGTCACACCAGATCTGAGCTGTGTCTGTGACCTACACCACAGCTCACGGCAACGCTGGATCCTTAACCCACTGGGTGAGGCCAGGGATCAAACCCACCATGGATCGAACTCATGGATATTAGTTGGGTGTGTTACCTCTGAGCCACAATGGGAACTCCTCGCATAGGATATATTGATATATAAGGCCTCAAAGTGAATTATGGAAGAACATGCCTAGGGTCAAATTAGTCATAGAAAATACACACACATTAAAGTAAAGGAATCAGTTCAGAAAAGAGAGCTTGTCTTTAGATACTAAGTTCTTTTCTTTCTTTAATTGGTCAGTTTATTTCTTGCCATAGTATTCCCCAAGCCTTTCTTCTCAGTGTTTTTCACACACATACGTACAGACACTCTTATTTCTCTGGGACCATTCCCTCTCGACTTCAGCTTTTAAATTTTTTAGGTGACGCACAAATACCTACCTATCTTCTCTCATCTTTCTTTTCTACTTTTGTGTTAAATTCAGCATGTGCAAATTTTACTCTGGCATTTTCCTATTAGTGATATCACCATTCTTTTGATTGGTCAAGATTCTTGCATTGCAAGTCATCCTTGATTCACCCCTCGCCTCTCTTAGCCCATTACTTCACTTAGTCCTTGACTCAATCCTGCCTCCCTT
This sequence comes from Phacochoerus africanus, assembly GCF_016906955.1. Lineage (NCBI taxonomy): Eukaryota > Metazoa > Chordata > Mammalia > Artiodactyla > Suidae > Phacochoerus > Phacochoerus africanus. Next base: position 57,586,286 of record NC_062544.1, read on the forward strand.
TCTCGGTGCCGTGGCCCAGCATCAGGCCTCTGCATGCCACTGCCCTGCTTGGCTTCCATCTCTCAGCTTCCTAATCCATCTGATGTTCTTTCCCACTCATTGCCTTAGACCATTTTATGTTTCATTCTTCATAACATTCGTTCTCTTCACAAAGGCAGTACACATTCACTGGAGAAAATTTAGAAAGTGCAAATATAGAATGTTAAATCTCCAATATTGAAATGTCCCGTAATCCTATCGAGAGAAAACCAGTGTTAAGATTCTTCAAGAGTTTATTTTCTCAATACCCCTACTCATGTATATCTACAAATATGTACATGTATTTGATAATATATATATTTTAAGCATATCTCATCTATTTGTTTATAACTTACTTGTTTTTACATACTAATATTAAGGTATGTATCTTCCCATACCTCTAGATATTTTTCTACAGTGCATTTCAAATGACCACATAGTACTCCAGGGAGGGAGTATTTTGTCATTCCAAGCAATTCTCTGACACCAACTGGGTGTCCTATAATCCAATTTCATTCTAACAGTAATAACCTAGAGTTAGCACAGTCCCAATAGGCAAAGGGCTCAGTCCCAAAAGATTTCCTATTTCCTTCAAACTCCAGCTGCAGGTGGGGTCTCTGACACCTGCATTTTTGTCCAGTCAAATATAAATTCAGGGATTCTCATAAGCCACCCCCCCCCCAGTTGACTGTAATTCTCTATAACAACTCCAGAACTCAGAAAAGTACTTGTGTCTATAGTCTCATAAAGGATACGACTCAGGAGCAGCCAAATAGGAGAGCTGCATAGGGCAAGGTATGCCACTCTGCATGTGCCACCCTCCCATCATGTCCACTTAATCATCAACCTAGAAGCCTCCTTAGCTTCGTGGTCTCAGGGTTTTTACTGAAATTTCATTATATAGGCATGATTGATTGCATTATTGGCCCTTGGTGATTGAAATCCATCTCCTGCCACTCTCCCTTCCCCAGAAGTGGGAGTGGGGCAGAGCTAATAATTGGTTCCTCTGGTGACCAGCACCCATCCTGAAACTATCTAGGGGCCTGCCAAGAGTCACCTCGTTAGCATCAACTCAGATATGATCCAAAGGGGCTCATCTCGAATAACAGAAGATAATCCTTTTAGTCGGGAAATTTCAGGGGTTTAAAGAATTCTGTGCTTGGAACCAAGGACCAAGACTATAGATATATATACTACTACTGTGTACCATCACTGATACTCTTACTCTAGGTAGACTCTCAGGGTGAACTCCTCCAGGCAAATCCATATCTAAACCCAAACTCCCCTAATAGACTTTGGACTTCGATTCTACTTCTTGCTAAACTTTCCCACCAGGTAGAAATTACCTCAAGTACAGCATGTGCTGTCTGAATCCATTATCCCTCCCCTACCAACTGGTTTGTTCTCCTGTGTTCTCCATCTCCCTTTGTATCACTACCAACTTACTCCCAGACATGCATTGTTCTGAAGTCTGCTTTCCCCTTCCCCCCCACATCCAGTCAGTAGCCAGTTCTTGTCTTATTTTACCTTCGTTGTAATTCTTAAATTTATCCTCTCTTCTTTATTCCTCATTGTTACTATATACTTCTTTGAACTGCTGCAGGGGCCTGATCTATCTGGTTGCCTTACTTTAATTTGTTTGTTTATTTTTTTAGGGCCGCACCTGCAGCATATGGAAGTTCCAGAATAGGGGTCGAATTGGAGCTGTAGCCACCGGCCTACACCCCAGCCACAGCAACACTGTATTCAAGCCATGTCTGTGACCTACGCGACCTACACCGCAGCTCACGGCAACGCTGGATCTTTAATCCACTGAGTGAGGCCAGGGATTGAGCCCGAATCCTCATGGACCCTAGTTGGTTCATTAACAGCTGAGCCACGAATGGAACTCCCAGCCTTACTTGAATTTTATCCACTCAAATTTATTTTCAACAAATTGGCTAGGATGGTTTTTCTAAACATCAATCTGACCATATGATATCCCTGCCTAACAGTTTCTAATGGATCTTCATCAGCTAGAAGAATAGGTTTCTAGCCTGGGCATGCAGAATCCTCCACAATTTGGTTTTGATTCCACTGAGCAGATGATCCATTTTAATAATATCTTGACACTCCATACCTCGTCTCCCTTGGGTTAGGTACTCTGCTTCTAGACTCCTGGCAATATGCTGGCTTCTCAATGACTGCTTCCAATGTTTTGTTGTTATATTTAAGAAAAGCTCCAAGATGATCTTACTACTCCAGCTGGCTTGCATTTCATGGCCTCTGTTAAAAAAAAAGCTATAGAACGTCAGGATGCAAGTACAAATACAGACTCAGGTAAAATGCTGTTTTACTTTAATTTTTAAAATTCATATAGTTTGAAATATTTACTATATCTCATCTTTTTCTTCAAAACAATGATTTAAAGGGAATTTTAAATTATGTGACCGCAGCGGAAATGAATCCGACTAGGAACCATGAGGTTGCTGATTCGATCCCTGGCCTCGCTCAGTGGGTTAAGGATCTGGCGATGCCGTGAGCTGTGGTATAGGTCGCAGACGTGGTTTGGATCTGGCATTGCTGTGGTGTAGGCCGGCAGCAACAGCTCTGATTAGACCCCTAGCCTGGGAACCTCCATATGCTGGGGGTGTGGCCCTATAAAGACAAAAAAGAAAAAAAAAGAAAAAATTATGTGATATTAGTTACTCATCCCAGGTTCTTGTCCCCAACCCTGGTATATATACTTTATTAATTTTAAACTAAAATTTTATTATTATTTTCTAAAATTTTATTGAAGTATAGTTGATTTACAGCATTATGTTAATTTCTGCTGTATAGCAAAGTGACTCAATTAAACTTAAATATATTCTTTTTCATATTCTTTTCCATTATGGGTTATCTCAGGATAAAATTAAATTTTAAATTGAATTTATAACTTTATTAAAACATAATAGATATTTGTTAAAAAAAAAATCCCATGGACACATCCTAAATCAGTAGAAATAATATTTTGAATTTGGGTTCCCTGCGTCATTAATTGCCTTTACTAGAATCTTATGCCTAAGTTTGAGAGGGCTGAAGCTATGGCTAGTGAATCTGAGTTAGAAAGAAGATTAAATTGGGTTTAGTATGAAAGAATATATGTAACTGTGCCCAAGAATAGAGGAAATAAATGATGGAGAAGCTGTTATTTTTATGATATTTAGGAAACGATTTTTCTTAACTGTGTATGGAACCTCGTAAAGGATTTTTTTTTTTTTTTTTTTTTGTTTTTAACTCCAAGGGTGCAGTGTATGGAAGTTCCCAGGTTAGGGGTGGAATCAGAGCTGCAGCTACAGGCCTACACCACAGCTCATGGCCACACCAGATACTTAACCCACTGAGCAGGGCCAGGGATTGAACCCGAATCTTCATGGATACCAGTCAGATTCGTTTATGTTGCACCACAATGGGAACTCCCCCAAAATAAGATGTTTTTGATGCACATGGCGAGTGTGCATTTTTTTGGCCACACCCACAGTATGCAGAAGTTCCCTGAGGATGGAACCTGCACTACAGCTATAACCAGAGCCACAGCAGTGACTTCACTGGATCCTTAACCCACTGAGCCACTGATGAGTATGCATTTGAGAAACATTCTTAAATGTATCTTTGGAGTTCCCTGATGGCCTAGAGGTTAAGGATTTGGCATTGTCACTGCTGTGGCTTGAGTTTGATCCCTGACCCAGGAACAGATGTGTCGAAAAAATTGTATCTTTGAGAATGCCTCGGAGGTACTTTACTGCTCTGAAGCTGGCAGCCTATTTACTTAGAGTCTGGTATTCATTCAGGTGATCAATCCCAGGATATAAATAGTAATAAAATCTAAAATTATCCTATTAATTTAAAATATTAAATTCTTAAGCTGCCGATCTACTTTTCTACCACTTTTTATACACAGTACCTAAAAATCTGCATTTGTATATTTAATTTTTTCTGTGGTTGTGAAATCCTTTCTTCTTTTTTTTGTCCCAAATCTCCTAATTGACTACAAGATAAACAAGCTTCTTCTGAAGAGGTTGTTTCTGAATGTCCTAAAAATCAACAAATCATTTCTTCTACATCAGGTATGATATGATTTCTTTCCTTTTTTCTGAGAACACCCTAATTAATGGTTATATCTGCATGACAGTTAAAACAGAAGTTACCACCTGCCATTAAAAAAAGCAGTTAAGCCAATCAGTTGATTTAATAGAGATAGAAAGATGATTTAAATATTTTCACTTTCCTTTTTTTCTAGTTTTTTTGGTTCCGGTTTAAATTCAAGCCTTGGTACCAAGTTTCAAGTTTGCGATGAGCTATATTTTTGCATATGAAATTTGAAAGTAATGTTCTACTTTTAAAGTGCTAGGAAATAAGATTAGAGTTCTAAGATAAAAGGCTCAGAGTTAGACTGCTGACCTATTTGACAGACTTCTTTATTAATAGTTTTGAATGAGAAGCTAATGACTTTTTTTTTTCCTTTTTTGGTCACCCTGTGGCATATGGAGTTCCCAGGCCAGGGATCAGATCCAAGCTGAAGTTGCCACCTAAGCCACAGCTGTGACAACATCTGATCCTTAATGCACTGTGCCGAGCTGGGATTGGAACCTGTGTCCCAGCACTCCCAAGATAGCTCCGCCCTCTTGTGCGACAGCAGGAACTCCAGCTAATGACTTTTGTAAAGTTAAGCTTTTAAACATTTTAAGTGGTAAAATTTAGCTATGGGCTCTGTATATACTGAGAACCACTGAATTGTACACTTTTAAAAGATGTGAATTATATCTCAGTAAAGCTGTTAAACAAATAAAAAGAAATAGTCTTGAAAGTAAAAAATATATTAGTTATGATTAATTTCCTAAAGTCTAGTTTTATTGAAATTCTAAACAAGTGTAATATATCTGAAGTGGGAAAAAAGCAATTATAATATTTTCTTGGTATGGCTTATATATTTTATTCTTATGAATCATCATATAAGAAAAGCAATACTCAGTCTGCATTCAATTATGAATTACTCTAGAGTCAATTGCCCTTAGAATAGGATAGTATTTGCTTTATTTATTCCTACTTAGATTTTCAGTGAATACATTTAATTTTTTTTGTCGCTAACTTGTTCTTATAAAGTTAATGACTTAGAGCTATTTACGATTTTTTTTATATTCCTGATTCTTCTTTTCTTAATTTTCAGAACATGAGTCTTTGAATGTTCCTCAACTTTTGTCTCCAGAGGTATATCTAAATCTCAGACTTTCCACCGAAATATCAGAGAAACCTCTGTCACCTTCATCATCTGAAAGGGTACTAAATTTGGAAGTTTATCATTATTCAGGTGTATAATTGAAATGAGGCTAAAAATCTCATCTACGTAGATTTGTTGGGAAGGCCAAAAAGCTAATTTAAGATTTAAATATTAGCCCCCAAATATTGTAAACTAAGACCGTAACACATCCTTCCTGCAGTCTTCCCTAAGTTAGGTTCATATAAGCTCTTCTTGCCTTGAGAATGAGACCTTTTTTTGGGTAGGAGTAGGCTAGAATGGCTTTATATAAAGTAAAAAGTATGTAACCCCCTTTAATTTTATGTGTTTTGGCTCAGCTTGGACACACTTACATAAATGTGATTGACATTGAAGCTGATGAACTACAGGAATTACCTGTCAGAGAAGAGTCTTCAGATGATAATATTATCAAACAACAAATTGATCATCTAGAAGTCCCATCTTCTGCAGAATTACATTATATGGCAGCTTCAGTTACTAATGCTGTTTCCCTGCACAACTTTAAGAGTCAAGGTAATAATTTTTTCCATTTCTAAAATAAATTTAAAACATTTTGAGAAATTCTTTAAAATAGCTCTACTCCTGTAAACCCACTGTACTTTTAGATGGTTATGGTCACATTTAGAAATGTTCTATTAATCTTCTGAATACCTTGTTTAAAAGTTTGGACTCACTCTCTTTTTTTTTTTTTAAGTGACATTTATTTATTTATTTATTTATTGTCTTTTTGCTATTTCTTTGGGCCGCTCCCGCGACATATGGTGGCTCCCAGGCTAGGGGTCCAATTGGAGCTGTAGCCGCTGGCCTACGCCAGAGCCACAGCAACACGGGATCCGAGCCGTGTCTGCAACCTTTACCACAGCTCACGGCAACGCCAGATCATTAACCCACTGAGCAAGGGCAGGGACCAAACCCGCAACCTCATGGTTCCTAGTTGGATTCGTTAACCACTGCACCACGACGGGAACTCCCACTCTTTCTATTCTTAATAGAATCTGCCAGTTCCACTATGGATTTATATTTTAAACCTGCAAAAGAGTCTCCATCCTGTCTGGATGGAAGAAGCTGGAGAGCAGGCATGACAGAAGTGAAGGAGCCTGGCATCACCTCACCTACACCATCAGACACACAGCAGGACAAAGGTGAGTGTCCCGGACTTAGAGCACGGCTCTCCCTTCCCCAGGTTACTGACTGTTATGTTGGAAATAAGCATGAAAACTTGGTAACTGCAAGAAAAAGGCTTTTTTTCCCTTTCTAAGGAGAGCAGACACAGGTAGGCAAATGAGATAGAGTCATTGGTTCAAAGATGGAACCCAGAGATATTTTGCAAGGAAACTACAAATCTATATGTGCATATGTCTGTCCTTAATTAATGAGGCTAAAAATAAATACCCTATGGGATGTTATGAGTGTTTTGGTGTTAAAAAGGAATTCTCAGGGAGTTCTCTGGTGGTCTGGTGGTTAGGACTCAGCACTTTCACCGCTATGGCCCGGGTTCAATCCCTGGTCTGGGAACTGAGATTCCACATCAAGCTGCTACATGCCATGGCCGAAAAGGAGGGAAAAAAAAGAATTCTCATATTTTAGAAGGTGGGAAGGAGTTCCTGCTATGGTACAGTGGTTTAAGACTCTGACTGTAGTGGCTTGAGTCACCATGTAGGTATAGGTTTGATTCCCGGCCTGGCACAACGGGTTAAAGGATCTGGCTATGCCACAGCTGCGGTGTAAGTCACAGCTGTGGCTTGGATTCGTCCCCTGGCCTGGGAACTTCCATATGCCATGGGTGTGGCCATAAAATTAAAAAAACAAAAAGGAAAAAAAAGGTGGAAAATTCTAGAATATCACATAGAAAAAACACAGGCATGGTAGCCAACAGTACTTTATTAGTACAATATTCAGGTATATGGTCATAAATCAGGTTGTATTATTAACCTGATATAAAAATATTTGCAAGATCTCTAAGAATGTTTCTCTAAAATCTAAAGTTATGCTGCAAATTATTGAATTAATCAAATGTGCGACCAGAATTCCTATAACAGAGACCCAGTGTCTCTTCTGGCTTCCATAACTGTTGGGAGAGGTGAACCCAGTCTCGTCATCATCAGACGTTTGGGTGTAGAGTTCGGCACTGCCTGTCCATTGTGTATCAACAACAGGCACTCAGGAGATAGGAGGAGCAAGAAAGGGACGGGAGGCAGGGAAACTTCATCTCAGGATGTGCTAGGGCATGCATCTTGTAACTGTGAGTAAGTGCCAGTCTTTCAGATTTTGAAGACTTTGTCCTCTCTCTCCTCTGTCATGAGGCTGCTAGGTGCATAGGTAGTGGAGCAAGGATGGATGAAGCTAGCAGTCTCTCAGGCTGGGAAGGTGTGTGGAGGAAGTGAAAAGATCTTGGCTATTTATTCATTCATTTATCCGCCCACCCATCCATCCATGGCATAGAAAAGTTCCCAGGCCGGGGCTCAAATCCATGCCACAGTAGTGACTCAAGCTGGTACAGTCACAAAGCCAGATCTTTAACCCTCCAAGCCACCAGGAAACTCCTAGAGTTTGGCTTTTTTTTTTTTTTTTTGGTCTTTTTGCCTTTTCGAGGGCCACTTCCCGTGGCATATGGAGGTTCCCAGGCTAGGGGTCGAATCGGAGCTGTAGCCAACGGCCTATGCCAGAGCCACAGCAACACGGGATCCGAGCCGCATCTGCAACCTACACCACAGCTCATGGCAACGTCGGATCATTAACCCACTGAGCAAGGGCAGAGATTGAACCCGCAATCTCATGGTTCCTAGTCGGATTCGTTAACCACTGTGCCATGACGGGAACTCCGAGTTTGACTTTTAGAGTCAAATAGAATAGGAGTTCCCACTGTGGTGCAGTGAGTTAAGAATATGACTCTAGGAGTTCCTGTCGTGGCTTAGTGGTTAATGAATCCGACTAAGAGCCATGAGGTTGCAGGTTTGATCCCTGGCCTTGCTCAGTGGGTTAAGGATCTGGTGTTGCTGTGGCTGTGGTGTAGGCCGACCCCTAGCCTGGGAACCTCCATATGTCTCAGGTGCGGCCCTAGATAAGACAAAAAGACAAAAAAAAAAAGAAGAAGAAGAAGAAGAAGAAGAATATGACTGCAATAGGTTGGGTCGCTGTGGAGGCCCAGTTTGGTCGCCAGCCTGGTACAGTGGGTTAAAGGATCTGGCTTTGCTGCAGCTTTGGCATAGTTTGGTGCTGCAGCTCAAGTTTAATCCCTGGCCCAGGAACTTCCATATGCCACTGGTGCAGCCATAAAAAACAAACACAAACAAATGCAATAGAGCTGGGTTTCATTCTCAGCCCTGGTACTTATTAGCTTGGAAACTTTTGCAAGTAAATTAACTTTATGAGATCCTCACTTAAATCACTGTAGGACACAACCTCCTAGGGTTGTCATGATGGTTGCATCTAGCCAGGTGTCTGTGGCTACTTAAATACCTTGTTAATTTCCCTTCATTTTCAACTAGTTGACCTATGAAATTCTGACAGACTGGAACCAGTCTTATCTCTCTGTGATCCCTGAATATCTTAAGGCAGCATTTCAAATGACTATAAGCTACAAGTTAATTTCCTCTATCAGTGAGATCAAGTCTATATTCAGCCTTTTGAAAGATCCTTCCCTGGGGAGATTGGTCTTGAAAATATGTCAGTGGACCTTTCTACTCTTGTTAAATAGAAGTACTTTAAAATGCCAGTTTAAAAGGAAGAGTTGAAGAGGGAGACAAGATGGCGGAGGAGTAGAGGGACACACTCGCCCTCTCCCACAAACACAACAAAAAAAAGCACATCTACAGAATAAATGACTCGCACAGAACAGCAACCAATCGCTGGCAGAAGAACCTAAACTCCAATAACGGCAAGAAGTTCGTGACATTATGGGGCAGAACGGGAGAAAAGAGGAGAGTGAGAGAAGGTGAATCCGAGCGGGACGGGCGCTCCCAAAAGGGAACTGCGGAGGAGAAAGGGATCCCGCACCCTGGAAAGTCACCTACACGGGGGAAAGATCAAACGAACCGGAGGAATCTCCAGATGCAGAGAAGAGTGTAGCAGTAAGTTGGAGTACGGAAAAGCTGATCAAGAACCGAACGGACCATCTGAACTACGGGCACAGTCACCAAAAATTGAGACGCCTGGGTGGGGGCTGGGCACCGAGTCCTGGCTCTAGAGGATAGTCCCTGGGCGGGGGGGCAGGGCAGAGCGGAAACTGCTTGGGAGGTCTAGAAACCATTTGACGGAGCAGAGACTGCCTGGGAGACTAGAAAACAAAGCTGTCGCAGAGGAAGGGAGCAATACTCTAGGGGCGGGGAAGTGGAAAGCCGCATCAGAGGGAACCTGGGAAAAGAGCCTGGTCTGTGCCCGTGCTGGGGAGGGGAGAGAAGAAGGGGTGGGTCCCCATAGAATACCCCCCACGCCACAGCAAGCTTACAGGCCCACTAGCTAGCTGAAAGCTGTGCTTCCCAGTGCATCCCACCCCCACCACCCCCTGCTCTCTCGCCGAACCTGGGGCTGCCTGCCATCCAGGAGGGCTGGCCTCAACAATTCCCTGAAGCCTACCACTGCGGGGGCTGTCCCTGCACAGGCCTGCTTGCCCTTTGGAGGGGCTACACTTCCGCAGAGTAGCACCAAACACCACCAGACCCCGAGAAAAGGCCTGCAGCCCAGAAAAGCTAGAACAAGCCTAGCCAGGCAGTGAATAGATCTGCCTAATTCCCGGACAGTTTTTCTGAGTCGGGCTGCCCCGGGGAGGAGCCTCTTCGGTTTTCAGTGGCCCTGCTACCCGCCCAAGCCCCCAGGGGGTGCTGAGACCTAGTGTATCAGCTGTATAGGACTGCCAGCTCCAGGCAGGGCCCCCTACAGCCCAGAAAAGCTGCAACAAGCCTGGCCAAGCCGGGAAAAGATCTCAGACAGTCTTTCTGAGTCAGGCTGCCCTGGGGAGGAGCCTCTAGGGTTTCCAGTGGCCCTGCTATCCGCCCAAGCCCCTAGGGGGTGCCCCATTGCCGCAGAATAGCTGCTCAGCACCACCAGCCCCCTAGAAGAGCCCCTGCAGCCCAGAAAAGCTGCAACAAGCTTGGCCAGACTGTGAAAAGATCTGCCTACATTCTCAGGCCATCCTTCTGAGTTGGGCTGCCCTAGGGAAGAGCCTCTTAGGTTCTCAGTGACCCAGATAGCTGCTCCAGCCCCCAGGGGGTGCTACACTCCTGAGGAACAGCTGCCCAACACCACCAACACCCTGCAAGAACCCCACAGCCTAAAAACACCAGAGCAAGCTCTGCATGACCGAGTGAAACCCGCTACCATTGTGGTGTGGACCTCCCAGTCCTGTCTGCCCTCAGGAAGCCCTCCTTTGCTTCAAAGAAACACTGTTAGCCCCATCAACACTCCAGAAAAGCCACACTGCCTCAAAAAAGATTGACCAACAACGCCAGCCCTCAGGAAATATTCCACGGCAGTGACAAGGCAAACACTGCCTGATAACGGAGAGTACAACTCCCTCAGGAGAAAGAAAACAACAAGCAAGATGAAGAAGCAGAGAAACCACCCCCAGTCAAAGCAACAGGAGAACTCACCTAAAACAGGCAACAATGAAACAGATCTCGGCAGTCTGACAGACCTGGAGTTCAAAAGAGAAATAGCTGAAAATACTGAAGGAATTAAGAGGAGATATGAACAGTAATGCAGATACCCTCAGAAAGGAACTAGAACATATAAGGAGGAGCCAAGAAAAATTAGAACATTCATTTGCAGAGATGCAAACTGAACTAAGGGCAGTAAAAACCAGAATGAATAATGCAGAAGAACGAATCAGTGATATGGAAGATAGAATAATGGAAATCACTCAATCCGGTCAACAGACAGAAAACCGAATCAAAAAACTGGAAAGCAATATAAGAGACCTATGGGATAATATAAAGCGGGCCAATCTACGCATAATAGGAATTCCAGAAGGAGTAGAAAAAGATAAGGGGATGGAAAAAATATTTGAAGAAATTATCGCTGGAAACTTCCCAAATCTAAAGGATGCTGGGTTCAAGATACAAGAAGCACAGAGGGCCCCAAACAAACTGAACCCAAATAGACCCACACCAAGACACATCATAATAAAAATGGCAAAAATTAGTGATAAAGAGAGGATCCTAAAGGCAGCAAGAGAAAAACAGAATGTTACCTACAAGGGAACCCCCATAAGAATATCAGCTGACTTCTCTACAGAAACACTACAGGCCAGGAGGGAATGGCAAGAGATATTTAAAGTGCTAAAAGGAAAAAATATGCAACCTAGAATACTCTATCCAGCAAGAATATCATTTAAAATAGAAGGGGAAATAAAAATTTTTTCCAACAAACAAACACTTAAAGAATACTGCAACACAAAACCCAGGTTAAAGGAAATATTGAAAGGGCTTCTCTAAACCAAAAAGAAAGGAAGGAAAGGGAAGAAAAAAGAAAAGAAAAAAAAAAAAGAAGAAGAGGAAGAACTAGGACTGAGGAAACCGCAATCAGAGAGCAGTCACTCAAATAAGCCAGCATACAGATTTAATCATGAACAGGCCTCAAACAAAATAAAATTAAAAAGAAAAAAATAAAAAAGTCATCAAAACCATAAAATGTGGGCAAGGATGTTAGGAAGTAAATAACCCTTTTTGTTTGTTTGTATGTTTCTCTTCTTAATTTTAATATAGTAATGAAGTGTTTGAACTTACAGGACCATCAAGCTAAAACACACAATTATGGGAAGGGGTTAGCATACTTAAAAAACAGGGCAACCACAAGCCAAAACCAAATATTGCATTCACAAAAAATGAAAAAAAAAATACACTCAAGCAGATAATAACAGGAGACCATCCAACCAAAAAAAAAGGAAGAATGGAGACCCATAGAATCAACTGGAACACGAGGTTCAAATGGCAATAAAGAATCATCTACCAATTATCACCTTAAATGTCAATGGACTGAATGCCCCAATCAAAAGACACAGAGTGGCTGAGTGGATAAACAGGCAAAAACCTTCAATATGCTGCCTACAAGAAACTCACCTTAGGACAAAAGATACATATAGATTGAAAGTGAAAGGGTGGGGAAAAATATTTCATGCCAATAGACATGACAGAAAAGCAGGAGTCGCAACGCTCATATCAGACAAAATAGACTTTAAAACAAAAGACATAAAGAAAGACAAAGAAGGACACTACTTAATGATTAAGGGATCCATCCAAGGAGAGGATGTTACTATTGTCAACATATATGCCCCAAATACAGGAGCACCCAGATACATACAACAAATATTAACAGACATAAAGGGAGATATTGATGAGAATACAATCATAGTAGGAGACCTTAATACCCCCCCCCCACATCAATGGACAGATCCTCTAGACAGAAAACCAATAAAGCAACAGAGATCCTAAAGGAAACAATAGAGAGTTAGACTTAATTGATATATTCAGGACACTACATCCAAAAAAATCAGAATACACATTCTTCTCAAATGCTCATGGAACATTCTCAAGAATCGACCACATATTGGGACACAAAGCTAATCTCAATAAATTTAGGAGCATAGAAATTATCTCAAGTATCTTCTCTGACCACAATGCCGTGAAATTAGAAATGAACCATGGGAAAAGGAAAGAGAAAAAACCTACTGCATGGAGACTAAACAACATGCTACTAAAAAACCAATGGGTCAATGAGGAAATCAAAAAGGAAATTAAAAACTACCTTGAAACAAATGATAATGAAGACACAACCGCTCAAAATCTATGGGATGCTGCGAAAGCAGTGCTCAGAGGGAAATTTATTGCAATACAGGCCTTTCTCAGAAGAAAGATCCCAAATTGACAACTTAACCCTCCACCTAAATGAATTAGAAAAAGAAGACAAAAAAGGCCTAAAGTCAGCAGAAAGAAGGAAATTATAAAGACCAAAGAAGAAATCAATAAAATAGAGACTCAAAAAACAATAGAGAAAATTAATAAAACCAAGAGCTGGTTCTTTGAAAAGGTGAACAAAATTGACAAACCCCAGGCCAGACTCACTAAAAAGAGGAGAGAAAGAACCCAAATAACCAAAATTAGAAATGAAAAAGGAGAAATCACAACGGATACAGCAGAAATACAAAAAACCATAAGAGAATACTATGAACAACTATACGGCAACAAGTTTGACAATCTGGAAGAAATGGACAATTTTCTAGAATCTTACAGCCTGCCAAAACTGAGTCAAGTAGAAACAGACCAACTGAACAGACCGATCACTAGAAATGAAATTGAAGAGGTCATAAAATCACTCCCTACAAATAAAAGTCCAGGACCAGATGGCTTCACAGGTGAATTTTATCACACATATAAAGAGGAACTGGTGCCCATCCTCCTTAAACTCTTTCAAAAGGTTGAAGAAGAAGGAATACTCCCAAAGACATTCTATGATGCCACCATCACCCTCATTCCAAAACCAGACAGAGATACCACCAAAAAGAAAACTATCGCCCAATATCATTGATGAATATAGATGCAAAAATTCTCAACAAAATCTTAGCCAACCGAATCCAACAACATACCAAAAAAATTATGCACCATGACCAGGTTGGGTTCATCCCAGGTTCACAAGGATGGTTCAACATACGCAAATCAATCAGCATCATACACCACATTAACAAAAGAAAAGTCAAAAATCATATGATCATCTCAATAGACGCAGAAAAGCATTTGACAAAGTCCAACATCCATCCATTCATGATCAAGACCCTCGCCAAAGTGGGTATAGAGGGAACATTCCTGAATATAATCAAAGCCATTTATGAGAAACCCACAGCAAATATAATACTCAATGGGGAAAAACTGAAAGCCTTCTCACTCAAATCTGGAACAAGACAGGGATGCCCACTCTCACCACTGCTCTTCAACATAGTTTTGGAAGTCCTAGCCATAGCAATTAGACAAACAAAAGAAATAAAAGGCATCCATATAGGAAGAGAAGAGATCAAACTGTCACTGTATGCAGACAACATGATACTATACATAGAACACCCTAAGGACTCAACCCAAAAACTCCTTGAACTGATTAATAAATTCAGCAAAGTAGCAGGATATAAGATTAACATGCAGAAGTCAGTTGCATTTCTGTATACCAGCAATGAAATATTAGAAAAGGAATACAAAAATATAATACCTTTTAAAATTGCACCTCACAAAATCAAATACCTCGGAATACACCTGACCAAGGAGGTAAAGGACCTATATGCCGAGAACTATAAAGCTTTAATCAAGAAATCAAAGAAGATGTAAAGAAATGGAAAGATATTCCATGTTCCTGGATTGGGAAAATCAATATTGTAAAAATGGCCATACTACCCAAAGCAATCTACAGATTCAATGCAATCCCTATCAAATGACCCATGACATTTTTCACAGAACTAGAACAAACAATCCAAACATTTATATGGAACCACAAAAGACCCAGAATCGCCAAAGCAATCCTGAGAAACAAAAACCAAGCAGGAGGCATCACTCTCCCAGACTTCAAGAAATACTACAAAGCCACAGTCATCAAAACAGTGTGGTACTGGTATCAAAACAGACAGACAGACCAATGGAACAGAATAGAGAACCCGGAAATAAACCCTGACACCTATGGTCAATTCATCTTTGACAAGGGAGGCAAGAACATCAAATGGGAAAAAGAAAGTCTATTCAGCAGCATTGCTGGGAAACCTGGACAGCTGCATGCAAAGCAATGAAACTAGAACACACCCTCACACCATGCACAAAAATACACTCAAAATGGCTGAAAGACTTAAATATACGACAGGACACCATCAAACTCCTAGAAGAAAACATAGGCAAAACACTCTCTGACATCAACATCACGAATATTTTCTCAGGTCAGTCTCCCAAAGCAATAGAAATTAGAGCAAAAATAAACCCATGGGACCTCATCAAACTGAAAAGCTTTTGCACAGCAAAGGAAACCCAAAAGAAAACAAAAAGACAACTTACAGAATGGGAGAAAACAGTTTCAAATGATGCAACCGACAAGGGCTTAATCTCTAGAATATATAAACAACTTATACAACCCAACAGCAAAAAAACCAATCAATCAATGGAAAAATGGGCAAAAGACCTGAATAGACGTTTCTCCAAAGAAGATATACAGATGGCCAACAAACACATGAAAAAATGCTCAACATCGCTGGTTATAAGAGAAATGCAAATCAAAACTACCATGAGATATCACCTCACACCAGTCAGAATGGCCATCATTAATAAATCCACAAATAACAAGTGCTGGAGGGGCTGTGGAGAAAAGGGAACCCTCCTACACTGTTGGTGGGAATGTAAACTGGTACAGCCATTATGGAGAACAGTTTGGAGATACCTTAGAAATCTATACATAGAACTTCCATACGACCCTGCAGTCCCACTCTTGGGCATCTATCCGGACAAAACTCTACTTAAAAGAGACACACGCACCCGCATGTTCATTGCAGCACTATTCACAATAGCCAGGACATGGAAACAACCCAAATGTCCATCGACAGATGCTTGGATTCGGAAGAGGTGGTATATATACACAATGGAATACTACTCAGCCATAAAAAGAAATGACATAATGCCATTTGCAGCAACATGGAGGGAACTAGAGAATCTCATACTGAGTGAAATGAGCCAGAAAGACAAAGACAAATACCATATGATATCACTTATAACTGGAATCTAATATCCAGCACAAATGAACATCTCCTCAGAAAAGAAAATCATGGACTTGGAGAAGAGACTTGTGGCTGCCTGATGGGAGGGGGAGGGAGTGGGAGGGATCGGGAGCTTGGGCTCATCAGACACAACTTAGAATAGATTTACAAGGGGATCCTGCTGAGTAGCATTGAGAACTTTGTCTAGATACTCATGTTGCAACAGAAGAAAGGGTGGGGGAAAAAATGTAATTGTAATGTATACATGTAAGGATAACCTGACCCCCTTGCTGTACAGTGGGGGGAAAAAAAAAAAATTAAAAAAAATAAAATAAAAGGAAGAGTTGGGAGTTCCCATCGTGGCTCAGTGGTTAATGAACCCGACTGGCATCCATGAGGACTCTGGTTTGATCCCTGGCCTCACTGAGTGGGTTAAGGATCCAGTATTGCCATGAGCTATGGTGTAGGTTGCAGACATGGCTTGTATCCTGCGTTGCTGTGGCTGTGGCGTAGGCTGGCAGCTGTAGCTTTGATTTGATCCCTAGCACGGGAACCTCTATATTCTGCAGATGTGGCCCTAAAAAGACAAACAAAAACAAAAAAAGAGTTTTATAATTTTGAAATTAAATTCCATCATGGTATATACATAATATACTTTAAAGACTCAGAATATAGTCACACAGTAGATTTCAGTGGCCTTGGTATTATAAGAAAAAACAGAAGTGAGGGACAGGGTTCTTAAGTTTTTAAAACCAAAACCAAAAGCAAGACAAATAAATAGATTTCTGTTTTAGTGAGACCTGCTCACCATTTTGGATGACCATAGCTTCCTTTGTTAGAAATTTTGTCCAGTAGATACACAATCAGTAATGGCCAGCAGAGCTTTACTAGGCAGAGGGAGAGCATTGCAGGGTCAGTGAAGCTCAGTTTTTAACCCTCCTCAGGGATTGTTTCTGTTAGATGATGGGAGTGGAACAGATTCTCTGTAGAAAGGGAAGCTAGTTTCGTTGTGTGTGTAGGCCGTTCCAGATTTTGAGCACATCCATCTCTTTTGCTGGATTTCCTATTTGACGTTTGCACACCAGATTCTTTCCTGAGTGATTAAGGGAGACACTTGAAGCTGCCAAGAAACACAGATAGGCAGTAAAGTATTGTAAGAGTAAAGCTACAAAGGGTAGGGCCAGAGGTAGGGGAGGAGAATATGACGGCCATTGGCAGCAATGAAACTGACCGTCACCTTCTCAGGGGAAGCTTCACTTTACACTGGGCTGCAGTGTCATCACTACTTACATTTGGTTGGTGATTCACATTTTTCAGAGTATGTTGTTGCATAATTTGATCTATACAAAACCTCTGTGAGTTAGGTATGACAGGCATCCTCCTCCTCAGTTGACCTGCTCTTCATTCACCAAACACTAAGTTAGGAATAATACATCAGGACTAAAGAAGGCTCTCTGTCTGTGGGCTCCCATTTGGGGGGAAAGGAGGGCAGAGGAGTATGATACCGCATGGGGCATACTGTTACAGTGATAAGAATGAGATCATTGAGGAATACAGCATCTAATCCATTTCTGGGGATTGGGGCCAGCTAGGCGGAGACACACCCAAGTGGAATCTTAAAAGTAGGATTTAGTGAGAGGTGCGCACAGATGGAAAGAATAGACTGTGCAGTGACTCAGGCTTGATGGAGCTTGCTGAATTTGAGAAAATTAAAGTACTGTGTGCTTGGACTTTTTGTTTTTTAAAGAAATAGCAAGAGATGAGCTGGATAGGTAGGCCAAGGAAAGACAGTACCATGGCCTCTCATACTAAGGCATTTGAACTTTTAAGGTGAAGGCATTAGAGAAACACTGAGGGATTTCAGGTGGAAAAGGAACGCTGTCAGATTTATGTTTTATAAGATCTCTCTAAGGCTTGAGTGGAAGTTGGGCTAGAGAGGAGTGAAATAAGTTAGAGATACAGATACTGTTTGGGGTTCATTGATTGTGAAAGCCTCAGCTAAGCAGTGTGGTAGGAATGAGGACATGATCAGCAGGTAGATCATCAGTTTTTGGTGTCACGTTGGATGTGAAGAAAGGCTCTCAGGCCCCTTGCTTGGGAAACTGGGTGAATGATAGTGCAATTCCCTGAGCTGGGGAATCAGGAGGAAGGTGCAAGGTAGAAGAGCGGGAGACATGAGTTTGGTCTGATCCACTTTGGGGACAACTTAAATGAGACATCCAGGACACAGGTGGATTTCGGGCTGGAGCTCAGAGAGAGTGCTGTTTGAATGTGAGAGTCAGCAGTGTACCCGGGACCTCACTCAGGGATGGTGGGTGGGTGGGTTGGAAGAGACCTGCACTGAGGCTGGCGCCCTGGCAGTTATTGAAGGGTAGAATGAGTGGGTGGCAGAAGAGCTGGCCAGGATGACAACTGGGAAAGGAGAGGAGAAGCCTGAAGTTTTCAAATTTGGGACAAGAATCAGTTGAATTTAAGAGTAGAGAATCATGGGCTGTGCTATTGGTCGTGGGAGGTTTCATGTTTGCCTGGGATCCCACCTAGAAGCAGTAATGGCCAACACTGGACCTTACTTTGACTGTGTGACATTGTTGGTTTTCAAGCAGAGTGAGTTATTCATGTATGTATGTATGTATGTATGTATTTTGGTTTTTAGGGCTGCACCCACGGCATTTGGAAGTTTCCAGGCCAGGGTCCAATCAGAGCTGCCACTGCAGGTCTACACCACAGCCACAGCAACACCAGATCCAAGCAGTGGCTGTGATCTTACAGCTCATGGCAATGCTGGATCCTTAACTCACTGAGCTAGGCCAGGGATCAAACCTGCCTCCTTTTCTTTCTTTTTGGCTATGCTGGTGGCATGCAGAAGTTCCCAGGCCAGGGATTGAACCCTTGTCACAGCAGTGGTGACACAGGGTACTTAACCTGCTGTACCATCAAGGAACTCCCACATCCTCATGGATACTAGTCAGGTTTGTTACCCCTGAGCCACGATGGGAACTCCCTCAAGTAGAGTTTTAAAAAATCATAAAAATACTAAAGTTGTTTTTTGTTTTTGTGTATTTTTATAGCAGAAGATGAGGTAACATTCAGATTCTCTTGTATGTGGAGTTTTTGCGGTAGTGTATTCTTGTCTCACAACAGAGAACAATCTCAGAAGTCAGAAAGCTGAAATGGTGTTTCTAAGTATATTAATTAAAACTGATTTGTTGACTTAAAATGAGGTCATCCAAAATTAGATCATCAGCATGTACTTATTTCTTAATAACAGTCAGTTCTGCTATTACCTTTCTTAATATTTAGATATGCTGAAGCCAGATTTTCAGTTCAAAGAACAGAGCTCAAAGTCAGATGCTACAGAAGTTTATCCACTGTGGGAACTACTGCAGGAAGTCTCTGAAACTGACCCTGCACCTCGTCCTGCAGCTCGTCTTGCAGCTCGTCCTGCACCCAGTTCTACAGCTCGCCGACTAGAGCATATCACCTCAAAGCTTCAGAAAATTGATGAACAGCTGTTGGCAATACAGAATATTGCTGAAAACATAGAGCAGGAGTACCCCAGACACATACTGCTAGACCAACATTGTGTTAAGGTAGACTGTCTTTATTTTAAAATAGTTTTTTTGTTCATTACCTACTTATTAGATTTGTACTGTGCTATAATTGTAGACTCTTGATTTTTCAAAAACGGAGTACTGGGTTTCTTTAAGCTAGGGTTTCTCAACCTACTTTGAAGGAAAGAGAATTGATTTAAATGAAAAGTTTGGCCTATTGGTTTAAAAGGTTCTCATCTTATTATCATGCACACATAAATGCAGAGATTTTGACTTGCCCATTTTAGTTTCAGAAAACAGCTTCTGGGCCTGGAAGAGGCAGGGGAATACTGTGGACAAGCACCAGTTGGGGGCCTTAAAGACATAGGTTCAAATCCTTGTTTTGGATTTGAAAGTCATTGAATTTCTCTGATCCTTATCTTGAAGATGAAAAGTTTTGTTTTCTTTGGATAAATAACTCAAAGTGGAATTGCTGAATTGTAGGGTAGATGTATTTTTAGTTTTTTTGAGGAACCTGCACCAGTTTTAATTTCCACCAACAGTGCACACGTTCTCTTTTCTCCACACGCTCTCCAGCATTTGTTACTTTTAGACCTTTTTTTTTTTTTTCCTCTTTTTGCCTTTTCTAGGGCTGCAGGCCTCTGGCATGTGGAGGTTCCCAGGCTAGGGGTCTACTGGCCTACACCAGGGCCTCAGCAACGCGCGATCCGAGCCACGTCTGCGACCTACACCACAGCTCACGGCAATGCCAGATCCTTAACTCACTGAGCAAGGGCAGGGATCGAACCCGCAACCTCATGGTTCCTAGTCGGATTCATTAACCAGTGCACCACGATGGGATCTCCAGTTACTTATAGACTTTTTAATGATGCCAGTTCTTTGTTGAAGAGACAGTGACGGTCTATAAAGCCTAAAACGAATGAACAAATAAAACAGAAATAGACTCATGGATACAGAGACTACCAGTGGTTATAGGAGGGAGGGAGGTGGGAGATGGTGTTAAATAGGTGAAGTGGATTAAGAGGCACAAACTACTAACTATAAATGTCATTAGTATTTAATGTACAGAACAGGGAAAATAATATTGTAATAACTTTGTATAGTGTGTGTGTTTGATATATAAATACAAAATTACTATGTTATACATCTAAAACTACTATAGCATTGTATGTCAACTCTACTTCAATGAAAAAAATAAATGAAATGATTGTGAACTATGTAAATAAGTTTTGTCTAGATGGTAGATAATATTCCTCCTCATTCTAAAATTATATGATGCCGCTTTCCTGAGCTAAGCTCCTAAAAGATTAAATCAGTTAAGATATAAGTAAAAATTTACTCCTCTTCATCAATTCTCACCATTTAGCTCATATTGGATTTAACTTGTTCTTTCATTTGTTTCATTAATGCAAATGTGTAAAACCTATGTAAAATTGTTGATGATATTTTGAAATTATCAAGCTAAGAAATGTACAGCAGTTATTTTGCTTGTATGTTTTTCTACAGATTGAACCTGTGAATCACACTGAACTATCTTCTGGTCCTGAATCTGAGAAAACATTGCCTTCAAAAACCATTAGCATCTCTGAAGAAGGTTTGTGAGGGGCCAGGGATGGGACTGAAGTGTTTCTTTGAAAGAATAAGTATTGCCTTTTGGGAGTGCCAGAAGTGGGAATCGTTTTCGTTCTTTTTTTTTTTTTTATAATTTTTTAAATTTTCCCACTGTTCAGCAGGGGGGTCAGGTTATCCTTACATGTATACATTACAATTACATTTTTTCCCCCACCCTTTCTTCTGTTGCAACATGAGTATCTAGACAAAGTTCTCAATGCTACTCAGCAGGATCCCCTTGTAAATCTATTCTAAGTTGTGTCTGATGAGCCCAAGCTCCCGATCCCTCCCACTCCCTCCCCCTCCCATCAGGCAGCCACAAGTCTCTTCTCCAAGTCCATGATTTTCTTTTCTGAGGAGATGTTCATTTGTGCTGGATATTAGATTCCAGTTATAAGTGATATCATATGGTATTTGTCTTTGTCTTTCTGGCTCATTTCACTCAGTATGAGATTCTCTAGTTCCCTCCATGTTGCTGCAAATGGCATTATGTCATTTCTTTTTATGGCTGAGTAGTATTCCATTGTGTATATATACCACCTCTTCCGAATCCAAGCATCTGTCGATGGACATTTGGGTTGTTTCCATGTCCTGGCTATTGTGAATAGTGCTGCAATGAACATGCGGGTGCGTGTGTCTCTTTTAAGTAGAGTTTTGTCCGGATAGATGCCCAAGAGTGGGACTGCAGGGTCGTATGGAAGTTCTATGTATAGATTTCTAAGGTATCTCCAAACTGTTCTCCATAATGGCTGTACCAGTTTACATTCCCACCAACAGTGTAGGAGGGTTCCCTTTTCTCCACAGCCCCTCCAGCACTTGTTATTTGTGGATTTATTAATGATGGCCATTCTGACTGGTGTGAGGTGATATCTCATGGTAGTTTTGATTTGCATTTCTCTTATAACCAGCGATGTTGAGCATTTTTTCATGTGTTTGTTGGCCATCTGTATATCTTCTTTGGAGAAACGTCTATTCAGGTCTTTTGCCCATTTTTCCATTGATTGATTGGTTTTTTTGCTGTTGGGTTGTATAAGTTGTTTATATATTCTAGAGATTAAGCCCTTGTCGGTTGCATCATTTGAAACTGTTTTCTCCCATTCTGTAAGTTGTCTTTTTGTTTTCTTTTGGGTTTCCTTTGCTGTGCAAAAGCTTTTCAGTTTGATGAGGTCCCATGGGTTTATTTTTGCTCTAATTTCTATTGCTTTGGGAGACTGACCTGAGAAAATATTCGTGATGTTGATGTCAGAGAGTGTTTTGCCTATGTTTTCTTCTAGGAGTTTGATGGTGTCCTGTCGTATATTTAAGTCTTTCAGCCATTTTGAGTGTATTTTTGTGCATGGTGTGAGGGTGTGTTCTAGTTTCATTGCTTTGCATGCAGCTGTCCAGGTTTCCCAGCAATGCTTGCTGAATAGACTTTCTTTTTCCCATTTGATGTTCTTGCCTCCCTTGTCAAAGATGAATTGACCATAGGTGTCAGGGTTTATTTCCGGGTTCTCTATTCTGTTCCATTGGTCTGTCTGTCTGTTTTGATACCAGTACCACACTGTTTTGATGACTGTGGCTTTGTAGTATTTCTTGAAGTCTGGGAGAGTGATGCCTCCTGCTTGGTTTTTGTTTCTCAGGATTGCTTTGGCGATTCTGGGTCTTTTGTGGTTCCATATAAATGTTTGGATTGTTTGTTCTAGTTCTGTGAAAAATGTCATGGGTCATTTGATAGGGATTGCATTGAATCTGTAGATTGCTTTGGGTAGTATGGCCATTTTTACAATATTGATTTTCCCAATCCAGGAACATGGAATATCTTTCCATTTCTTTACATCTTCTTTGATTTCTTTGATTAAAGCTTTATAGTTCTCGGCATATAGGTCCTTTACCTCCTTGGTCAGGTGTATTCCGAGGTATTTGATTTTGTGAGGTGCAATTTTAAAAGGTATTATATTTTTGTATTCCTTTTCTAATATTTCATTGCTGGTATACAGAAATGCAACTGACTTCTGCATGTTAATCTTATATCCTGCTACTTTGCTGAATTTATTAATCAGTTCAAGGAGTTTTTGGGTTGAGTCCTTAGGGTTTTCTATGTATAGTATCATGTCATCTGCATACAGTGACAGTTTGATCTCTTCTCTTCCTATATGGATGCCTTTTATTTCTTTTGTTTGTCTAATTGCTATGGCTAGGACTTCCAAAACTATGTTGAAGAGCAGTGGTGAGAGTGGGCATCCCTGTCTTGTTCCAGATTTGAGTGAGAAGGCTTTCAGTTTTTCCCCATTGAGTATTATATTTGCTGTGGGTTTCTCATAAATGGCTTTGATTATATTCAGGAATGTTCCCTCTATACCCACTTTGGCGAGGGTCTTGATCATGAATGGATGGATGTTGGACTTTGTCAAATGCTTTTTCTGCGTCTATTGAGATGATCATATGATTTTTGACTTTTCTTTTGTTAATGTGGTGTATGATGCTGATTGATTTGCGTATGTTGAACCATCCTTGTGAACCTGGGATGAACCCAACCTGGTCATGGTGCATAATTTTTTTGGTATGTTGTTGGATTCGGTTGGCTAAGATTTTGTTGAGAATTTTTGCATCTATATTCATCAATGATATTGGGCGATAGTTTTCTTTTTTGGTGGTATCTCTGTCTGGTTTTGGAATGAGGGTGATGGTGGCATCATAGAATGTCTTTGGGAGTATTCCTTCTTCTTCAACCTTTTGAAAGAGTTTAAGGAGGATGGGCACCAGTTCCTCTTTATATGTGTGATAAAATTCACCTGTGAAGCCATCTGGTCCTGGACTTTTATTTGTAGGGAGTGATTTTATGACCTCTTCAATTTCATTTCTAGTGATCGGTCTGTTCAGTTGGTCTGTTTCTACTTGACTCAGTTTTGGCAGGCTGTAAGATTCTAGAAAATTGTCCATTTCTTCCAGATTGTCAAACTTGTTGCCGTATAGTTGTTCATAGTATTCTCTTATGGTTTTTTGTATTTCTGCTGTATCCGTTGTGATTTCTCCTTTTTCATTTCTAATTTTGGTTATTTGGGTTCTTTCTCTCCTCTTTTTAGTGAGTCTGGCCTGGGGTTTGTCAATTTTGTTCACCTTTTCAAAGAACCAGCTCTTGGTTTTATTAATTTTCTCTATTGTTTTTTGAGTCTCTATTTTATTGATTTCTTCTTTGGTCTTTATAATTTCCTTCTTTCTGCTGACTTTAGGCCTTTTTTGTCTTCTTTTTCTAATTCATTTAGGTGGAGGGTTAAGTTATCAATTTGGGAGGAATCGTTTTCATATGTGGGGTGAAGCCATTAGTCTCCTGATTTTTGTTCATTTTTTTAAAATTTTATTTAAAAAAATTATTAGAGGGAGTTCCCGTCGTGGCGCAGTGGTTAACGAATCTGACTAGGAACCATGAGGTTGCGGGTTCGGTTCCTGGCCTTCCTCAGTGGGTTAACGATCCGGCGTTGCCGTGAGCTGTGGTGTAGGTTGCAGACACGGCTCGGATCCCGCGTTGCTGTGGCTCTGGCATAGGCCGGTGGCTACATTAGACCCCTAGCATGGGAACCTCCATATGCCGCGGGTGCGGCCCAAGAAATAGCAACAACAACAACAACAACAACAACAAGATAAAAAGACAAAAAGAAAAAAAATTTTATTAGAGCTGATTTACAATGTTATGGCAATTTCTGCTGTATAGCAAAGTTATACACACACTCACCCCCCCACACACATATTCTTTTTTATATTCTTTGCCAAGTCCCCTGATTTTTAGATTAGGTTTTTTTTTGGTTTTGGGTTTTTTTTTTGTCTTTTGTCCTTTTAAGGCTGGACCCTCGGCATATGGAGGTTCCCAGGCTAGGGGTCCAATTGGAGCTGTAGCCGCCAGCCTACACCACAGCCACAGCAATGCCAGATTCGAGCCACATCTGCGACCTACATACACTATAGCTCACAGCACGGCCGGATCCTTAACCCCCTGAGTGAGGCCAGGGATCGAACCCACAACTTCATGGTTCCTATTTGGATTCATTTCTGCTGCGCCTAAACTCCTAGATTAGGTTTATTTTGGTGGTAATGTGATTGGCTTCCACCTCCAGCTTCCACCCCCCCCCCCACCGCCCCCGAGAAGCTAATGCTATAAGCTCCTTTGGTTTTTGTACAGAGTAGGGCAGTGTGGGCTGCCCACACCACTGGCCACACTGCTAAGAATCACACCGAGCTTTGTGCTGAGGCTGCCGGTTGTCTGTGGTTGATATCTTTGTGCTTATTTATATTTTATTTTGTGCTTCCTGTTTACTCTGTATTTTTTCTTTACTTTTTGTCCTTCTTTCTTTCCTTCTATTGGATTGAGCTTTCTATATTCTCTTTTCCCCTTCTATTTGTTCAGAAATTATACATTCTATTTTTAACCTCTTAGTGATCATTCTTGAATTTTCAACATTCAGAGTCAAGTGTTGGTGCAAATATATTTACTTCCCAAACAATATAAGGACTTTAGAGCTTTTAACATTAATCTGCCCCTTCATATCTTTTTTTTGATATTACTTTCTAATATTTTAGTTGACCTTGTTTCTTACCTGCCCACTTAGTGTCCTTTGTCTTTTATTTTTTGAGTCAATATTAATTTGAATTTGTGATCCTTTGCCAGTTTCTTTGCTCTTAATTGCTTCCCCTTTTTAAAAAAGTTATACATTTAATAATATAAATATGTAAAAAACAAATATATGAAACCAAAACACAAACTTCATCAAATAATCCTTATCCCAGTTGTCTGAGGTGCTCTCTGGCATCTTCCGTCCTGGGCTCCTGTTGCCCACAGTTGCTGCTTTCATCCGCTTCTTTGAGGACTGTTCCCTTCTCCCTTCCTTTATGAGTTCTTTCAGCTAGAGTCTGTGAATAGCAACTCCTCTCAGTCTTTGAAAATAGTTTTAATTTTACTACAGTTTGCGAGTGATGGATTATAGCCAAGTACAGAGTTAATTCCAGGTAGAAGCTTATTTTCCCCTCAGCATTTTAAAGTTATCGTTCCACTTTCTACTGACATCTCTAATTGCTAAGTTTATAACACACAGATGCTGTCTGTCTAGTTGCTGTTCATTTATCTCTGACTGCCTCTAAACTTTTCTCTTTAGTTTTGGTTTATTTTGAGTTTTTGACACAGTGTGTCTAGGTGTATATTTCTTTTGATTTATTCTGTATGGGAGTAGAAATGATTCTTTAATTCACAGGTTTAGCAGTGGGAATTTTTCATGTTTTCTTTTGGAGTACTACTTGCTCCCCATTCTTTCTGTTCTGTTTTCTGAACACTTGTTAGAGGTATGTTGGACCGTCTCACACCATTCCCTGTC
The DNA here is from genome assembly GCF_016906955.1 of Phacochoerus africanus. Classification (NCBI taxonomy): domain Eukaryota; kingdom Metazoa; phylum Chordata; class Mammalia; order Artiodactyla; family Suidae; genus Phacochoerus; species Phacochoerus africanus. The sequence continues at coordinate 57,612,794 of NC_062544.1, forward strand.
TCTTAACCACATTTTTTTTTAATGGCCACACATGTGTATATGAAAGTTCCCAGAGTAGGGGTTGAAGCAGAGCTGCAGCTGCCGGCCTACACCACAGCCATGGCAACACTGGATCTGAGCCACATTTGTGACCTGTGCTGGAGCTTGTGGCAACACTGGATCCTCAAGGCACTGAGCAAGGCCGTGGATCAAACCCACATCCTCACAGACACGATGTTGGGTTCTTAACCTACTGAGTCACAATGGGAACTCCTAACCACTTCTTAATTTCCACCTTTTTTTCTCTCAGTGATGTGCTCAGAATATTTCCTCAGCTCTCTCTCTCTCAGTAAACTAGTTCTCTTTCCTGCTATCTCTTCTTTGCTATAGGATTTTATTATTTTATTTTACTTTATTTATTTATTTATTTTGCTTTTTAGGGCCACACCCACAGCATATGGAGGCTCCCATGCTAGGGGGTTGAATCGGAGCTACAGCTGCCAGCCTACGCCACAGCCACAGCAACGCTGGATACGAGCCGTGTCTGCGACCTACACCACAGCTCACGGCAACACCAGATCCTGAACCCACTGAACGAGGCCAGAGATGGAACCCACAACCTCATGGTTCCTGGTCGGATTCGTTTCCTCTGCGCCACGACAGGAACTCCTGCTATAGAATTTTAATTTTGATGACCACATTCTTAATGTTTAGAAGTTTTATTGATTTCTTTTTCAGATCTCTCTGTTGTTTGGATGTATTCTCTTGTTCTTTTATTGTGGTTTGTATTTTATCTGTTTAATTATTTTAGTAATATTTATGCTCTTTAAGATTATTTTACCTTGTGTGTGCACACTCTCAATTGTCAAATCTGCATACTGACTCTTTCATGGTTGCTTGTTTCTTTGTGTGAGTTGTAATTTTTTATCATGAACTTATCGTATAGAGAAGTTTCTGTTAGGTTGTATATGTTTTTCTCTGGAGTGATTTTTTTATTGACTTCTTACTGTTACTGAAGTAGAAAATATGTGGGGACAAGTTTTTATATATGTGTTTTGCCTTGGAGTTACTGTACTATACAGACAGTGTAAATTCAGATCCCACACCTGCCTGTGGTAAGACAGGGGTTTCTGTTTCTCATAGTTGACTTTTATTTTTCTCCCATCCACTATCCAGGCAGATAGAAAACTTCTTTGCTGCTTCTCCAGGGGAGAGTTTTTCTTATCCCCATTTTATGGACAGAACTATCCTCTAGGTTGTAGGAAGGTAGCTCGGTTCCCCTCCCTGCAGTCCACAGAAACATTTCCTGTTCCTCTATGGACTATGCCGGCACCATTGCCCATTTATTGTCCAGCTTTGAATTCCTTTTTCTTTTATGGCACCAAGAGATTTATTTACAGGTCTTGGTTGTGTATGAATCTGTTTTTTTTTTTTTTTTTTTCAATTTAGCATTTCTTCTGTGTTTTATAACAGAGCATGGGCCTGTCCACTGTAGCTTGATATATGCTTTCTGAAGTTGATAATAAATTTAGTATTTTTTTAACTATGGGAGAATTTAAATTTTAAATATTAAATTATACAGTAGTTTAATACTATTTAATAGTATTAAAGTGATAAATTTATTATACAGTAAGTAGAAAGCTATCTGAATAATATATAAATGTAAATCTGTTGCTACGTGATATAAGCTGCTCCATCTTATATAAGCTGCTGTATCTTTTCCATGTGATTATTTTTCTATTATTTTCCTTTAATTGTGACATATACTATGGATTAATGAATTTCCTGACTAATATGAATAAAGAAGATCAGAGGGACAAAGAAGAGATTTCAGAAATGGAAACTCATTCTAGTCAGAAAACCTGTGTGTTTCCTTCTGCTGATTCAGCTGTCATCCCTTCCAGTGACCAGAATATGACTTCTCCTGGTATTGTTCTTAAGTTTCTTCATTTACGCTTGTTCTCCAGTATTGTGTTACTGAAGAGTTCTTACTGGGAATAGAGTTGTGAAACATTTGTGAAGCCGTTTTGCATATTTATAAGTTTGAGGGGAAGGGAAGTTAAACATTGTGCTGTTCACCTGAAGAGCTACTTCATCTTGTCACCTTCTTAAGCTATACTGCAAGCATGTATCCTATCTCTGTGCAACTTATTAATGTTAAATATGTAGCACCTAGAATGTTATACTATTATACTGGTATATTATACTATTATAATATTTGATTTTTTTTACAAAAATTGAGAAATTAATACTTTGTCAATTATGAGAGTTTGGGTTTGAAAACAAAATAATAGACGTTGGCCTTTTGCATGCATTGACCCTGGTTGATTCTGACCTGTGAGGTGGATATCGTTATTATCCTCATTGTATAGTGGAGGATATTGAGACTTAGATAAGTTCAGAGCCACTGTTCATTAGGTTTTATTTGGAGCTGGCAATTCAAAATACTGTCCCTTAGTCCCTACAAATATACTGTGTCATGAGAATAGCAGGGCATACTAAATATCACAGCTGGACCCTAATAGTGGCTTTGAAATATTTTTTTGCCCTCAGATTATTGATGGTCAGTAATGATGATTTTACTGAATGTTTGCAGTATGTCTTATTACCATTATTGAAGTAATATAAGCAGTAAAAACACTATTTTTAAATGGCATTGCTGTTACTTAAAAAAAAGCTATTAAGCTAGTTTTAAAATTTGTAATTTTGTTTCTCTAAGCTCTCTAGATTCCATTTTCATTTCAGTTGGTATCATATGAGGATAATAATTTCTACTTCAGAGACTTGTTGTGAAGATTGAGTGTTGTATGTAAAGCACTTAGCTGGGAATCTGTTTGATTCCTATAGGTTCTTGGTCACCAGTACCCCTACTCTTCCCTCTCATGGGGGAGGACTAAGAAATGCGTTTAAAGAGGCTTTATTGGGTTTTGACTGTATCTGAGAAGTTTATTTTTTAATGATTTTTCTTTTTATCCATTGTAGTTAGTTTACAATGTTCTGTCAATTTTCTTCTGTAGAGCAAAGTGACCCAGTCAGTATCTGAGATGTTTAAACTCCATTTTGTGTTTGGAAATCTCGGGTGAATTCTGAGCAGAGGAGGTTTAGAGGAAGGCTGGATTGGAGGTCTGGGTCAGGAGTGAGCTTCTAAGTGAATCTGACCTGGGCAGCATTGTGAGGGAGGAGAAGAAATAAGAGTCATTCTGAACAGACTGCTGATGAGACTCACTGAAAAAGCAGATGGAAGAGGAGGAGAAGGAGAGAATGAATGTCTGTTTCATGTTGTCAGGACCAGGTTTCATTGTCAAACTCCAGAGCACCTTTGGACCAAATGTAACATTTAAGGTGATGCAGGGCCCTATCAGTGGCCATATTAAAGGGCTCAGTTTTTGACAGAGAAGTGGAGCTTGCTGAGAGCTTTAAGCTTGAAAAATAGATTTAAGAGCCTTTTACCTAAATGTATAGTTGAGACTTAGAGAGTGCATCTGTTTTCTGTAAGAAAAATTGTTTAAAGAGTTCCCTGTGGCATAGCGGGTTAAGGAGCCAGTGTTGGCCACTGCTATCACTCAGGTTGTTGCTGTGGTGCAGGTTCGCTCCCTGGCCCGGGAACTTCCTCATGTCATGGGTGTGGCCAAAAAAAAAAAAAAACAGAAAGAAAGGTGGTTTAATGGGAAAATGCTGCTGACCAGCCCATGAACTGTCACTCTTTAGAGAGCGAGGGGAATGAGCCTCCTAGTGAGGGAAATGGGTGAGCCAACTGCGGTGATGGATTTTCAAAAATAAGTTGAGTAGCTATCAGTTTCACAACCCACCAGCAAGTCAAGAATGAAGATTCAGTTTTTCTTAAGGACTCCGAGGACGTTCAGTGTAATATCAAGAGTAAAAGAAGTCAGGTTGCAGAGCAGACAAAAAGAGGCTCAAGAAGCTGTAAACAATTTAAGAATTCTCTCAGTAATGGGAAGTAGATAAAGGATATGAATCAAAGGTCGTCTTAAAATAGGGAGAAATACAAACTCCCAATGTTTAAAGGCAGAAGAAAAGAAAGTACTAGGAAAAATGGAAATTGAGAGTTCTGGGTTAATGAGATGATTCATTCAGGACTGTAAGAGCTCTTGAAATAGAATCTAAGAGGGGGGAAAAAAAGGAGAAATACCAATAAATGAGATAACACATGCAAAGTGGATAAATAGAAATATTTTTCTCTAGTATTCAATGTTTAGTTGTAAATTTAAAACGAAATCAAACTAGTATTTTTTTCTATGCATTTTTGGCCGCCCTGAAGCATATGGAGCTCCCAGGCCAGGGGATCAGATCTAAGCCATGGTTACAACCTAAGCCACAGCTGCAGCAATGCTCAATCCTTAACCCACTGTGCTGGGCTGGGGATCAAACCTGAGTCCTAGTCCTCCCAGGACACCACTGATCCGGTTGTGCCACAGTGGGAAACTCCCAAACTAAAATATTTTTTTACAGTGCAGAATTTAGGAGTTCCCTTGTGGTGCAATGGGTTAGGGATCTGGTATTGTCACCACAGAAGCTTGGGTTGCTGCTGTGGCACAAGTTTAGCCCCTGTCCCAGGAACTTCCATTCACCACAAATGCGGCAAAAAAAAAAAGTGCAGAATTTAGGTCCCCTGATGGGTATTTCTTTTCCAAGGTTAGTATCTTTGAAAGATGTATAGTCATTCCGTTATTTCTAATATTCAAAAATAGCTCAGATTTGCTCTTTTGAAATTGAATTTCATTTCTTCACACATTCTTCTGAGGGTTCTTATTAGTGGCAAGTAATTTATTCACTAAAGGATGGATTTAATTTTTGTTAACAGCCATAAGTTATTCAGAGATGTTTCTGATAAGTGAAGTAGATGATTAGGCTGTAATTAAAAAAAAGGAATTGTGATTATCAAGGAATGAAGTTGATCTATTGTATTTAGTAAACTGTAAAGGCAGTTGCAAAGAAAGAGTTCCAAAAATGGCTTGAAAATGAAATAAGGATACAATCTTCTTATGTTAACGACTTTTAAAGGTATTTATTTGAATATAACACTTTTCTGCCTTTTGATGAGAGGAATCAGTTTCATTTCTTAGTATTCAGTCTTTTACATCTAATTAGTCTATACTTACACCATTAGCAATGAGCTCATAAGTGACCAAATTCAGAGAACAAAGATAATAAACAGGATTAATAAACAAAATAGCATGTGCTTAGGAAAGCAAAATTAGTTAATATTAAAAACCTGTGGGAATTCCCATCGTGGCTCAGTGGTAAATGAATCTGACTAGGAACCATGAGGTTGCAGGTTCGATCCCTGGCCTTGCTCAGAGGGTTAAGGATCCGATGTTGCTGTGAGCTGTGGTGTAGGTCGCAGACATGGCCTGGAACCTCCATATGCTGTGGGAGCAGCCCTATAAAAGGCAAAAAGACCAAAAAAAAAAACACAAAAAAAAACAAAAAAAAACTGTGGATGCCTGAGTCTTAGGGACAGGGTGGATTTATTTTAGTATAAGAAAATTTTAACAAGGAAATGTTTTGAGAAAAGATGTCAGAACACCTTTCCCTGTATTAATGCAATTCTCTTTTGAGAGTTAAACCTATAGAGAATTGAGTAGACTATTTTGCTTGAAAGACATGTAGTTACTATTGGACAAGATTTCTTTCTTTTTTTTTAAATGACTATCTTTGTTTGTTTATTGTCTTTGTAGGGCTGCACCCATGGCATATGGAGGTTCCCAGGCTAGGGGTCTAATCGGAGCTGTAGCCACCAGCCTACGCCAGAGCCACAGCAACGAAGGATCCGAGCCGCATCTGCGACCTACACCACAGCTCATGGCAACGCCAGAGCCTTAACTCACCAAGCAAGACCAGGGATCGAACCTGTGTCCTCAGTAGATGCTAATCGGGTTCATTAACCACTGAGCCACGATGGGAACTCCTGGATAAGATTTCAAAATCATCGTTTGGTGGAGTTCGCATTGTGGCTCAGTGGAAACAAACCTGACTAGTATCTGTGAGGACTGGGGTTCGATTCCTAGCCTTGCTCAGTGGGTTAAGGATCTGGTGCTGCCATGAGCTGTGGCGTAGGTCTCAGATATGGCTCATATCCAGCATTGCTGTGACGTGTCGGCCATTGGCTACAGCTCTGATTTGACCCCTCGCCTGGGAACGTCCATATGCCACACGTGTGGCACCGAAAAGCAAAAAACAAACAAAAACCAAAATTATTCTTTGAGTTGTATTCTTCCAAGTAAAGGCTCTTGGAATTAAATTAGATATTTCCCCCAAAGTGTTACTTTTACACCACCAGAAGATTTTTTTTTTTTTTTTTAGTAAATTGCATTCCAGTGTTCTAAACTGTGTGTGAAGCAAAGAAAGATTGTACCGCCTAAAGTATGCTATTCAGAGCACTCTGGATAGTAGAAAAGTCATAATCTTAAAATGTGGACAATATTCACTACCAAACAGAGCATATTCAAGAGGAGGATAAATATGTTGTACATATTTATCTTTAAACCAATTTGGAGGTTTAAAAATATGTATTTCTGGGTATATAATTTCTAAATCAGGTTAATAATTGAAAACAGAAAAAATAACTGACCTGAAGTTTTTATTAATAGTATTGTTTCTTTTTTTAAGGTGCGAATAACAGTGATGAGTTATTTGACAGGTAAATATCTTAAGAATTAATTCATAATTTTCCTTACAGTTAAATATAAATTGTGCGTTTGGAAGTTTTGTTGTTCACGTGCATGTAAACTTCTACACTGCATATTTTTTTGTGGGAATTAAGGGAATGTAATTCCCCTTGAGAATGGGGTATTTTAAGAAACTGAAGATTGTTACATTGTATCCCTTACTCTTAGCATAGGTAATTAGACTACAGTAGCTTACATTTGCTGTATTTTCTTTTACTAAGTAGATGATATTTCAATAGGCAGGACAGGTTAGAGGTTGCCTCCCAGGCCTCCTGTTTGCTCCTTTAAGAGCACCTATGAGGAATTCCCTGGTGGCTCAGCAGGTTAGGGATCCAGCGTTGTCTCTACTGTGGCTCAGGTCACTGCTGTGGTGTGGGTTTGATCCCTGGCCTGGGAACCTTTGCATGGTGCCTGCACAGCCAAAAAAAGAGCACGTTTGAAGTTATTAATTATTGATGAATTGGCTTTTCCACTGAGGATTACTGGAATTAAAGCAATAGAAGGAGATTAGTTATAATGTTTATCATTTTTGTGTTCATTTATGCTCTTGGAGAGCAGAGTTTTACGTGTTCATTTTTGCTTAATGCAGTTAAGTTATAGATACTGATTTTTATTTTCCAAATTGCATTTGCAAATGAAGTATCTCAGTAGATCCACTTCAGATGAGTGAACTGACCGATATTGCAGACATTATCAATGACCTTATAACAAAAGATGGAGTTTCCAGTGAAGAGCTCGGCCTGACGGAACAGCAGGCTAGGAGCATCTCCAGGTAATCATGGAATAATTCATTTTTAACCCGGTTCGGGAATATTCAAAGTTGACCATATTTTAGTGTGATGTTTTGGAAACAAATTCGAAGCTTAGAATAGACTTCTTTGTAAATACATTTTATGATGTTTGTATGTCATTCCTCCCCTCCTCCAACAATACATGGACTGGTTCATTGAACTAATACAACACATCTGCATCCTTTGAATTTTCCCAAGGTCTCATCACTCTGAGTATAACATAAATTTTATCATATCTCTTCTTAGGGGTAAGTAATAACTGAGTTCATAGTACTTTACCCTAAATACGTTCACTTAGAATACATTTTAAATAGCTTTTCCTGGGAACAGTAGGCTATTTTTTTTCCTTGCAGCTTTCTCTGGGCCAAGAACTGGCTCCTGATAGAATAAAGGCTGGCTCTTCTACTCATGTTCTTTGGGAGACATACCCCTCTTGGTTTATTGATTTACTGGGGGCTGGATGGGTGGGGCACCCTCAGCCTGGCACGTACCAAGAGTCCAGACTCCCAGAAGAAAAGCAGGCATTCGGTATAAGCCACAGTGCCTGTGTGCACAACCCCTCTCCAGTTAGGATGGTGTTTTTTTCACACACTGGGTGATGAGTCTTCCCCAAGCCCCATCTCATACCACTTGTTTTCTCGGGCCACGCTCAGTACTCCTTGTGTAGAGGCCAAGATGGGATTAGATATACAAGATTTATTGGGAGAAATGCCTAGGAAGGGAAAAATCAGAAGTGGGCAAGGCATCAGGCCTCAAGGCAGGTCTGACCCCCCCCCCCCACCCGTGAAGGAGAGGGTTGAGTGAGTAATCTCAGAGTACAGTGCGGGTCTAAGAAAGTCACAGCTGGCTCCCTGGTGAGGCATCAAGCCAAAGTCACCCAGCAGGGCAGCCCTGTCTCTTACAGGTCGGGGCCAGCCACAACATCCCTGGCATGCTTGGTCATTGGCTCGGCTGGCTCCCTGGGCCAGATCCAGAAGAGCAGCAGCTTATCTGTATTATAAGTTTGGAAGTGATCGAGATAGTCCGGAAATAGATGAGACGTAGAGAAATCCACAGCAGAAACTTTACAGACATTAATTGCAGTGGTGAGCAGAGAAGCAAGGAACCAATGTCGGCGGCTGCATTGTGTCTGTGAATTAGAGAAAGACTCAGATAAGAGAGAGGGAGAAGCCAGTTGTACCAGATGTTATAGAGAAGTCCAGTAGGAAGAAGATTGAAATGGCCACCGGTGACCTGAGATCCTTGTCAGTGGATTTCAGGGGACAGATTGGAGCCAGTTGACTAGGGGTCATAAGTGTATGACTTTTCAAGATGGGGCATACTCTTTCCAAAGAAACAGTACTTAGTTGTGATACTTCATATCTCCCCAACACATTTAAAATCAAGTGATGCTCTGCTGGCTAAATTTCTCAGGATTCAGCCCTCCTCTAGTAGACGTCCACAGAGAACGGAGAAGGAGAGAAGAGAGATTCAAGTCTGGATGAAAAGAAAACGAAAAGAAAGAATGGCAGAGTACCTGAATCAGCTGGCAGAGAAGAGAGGACAGGAGCACGAACCTTTCTGCCCCAGGAGCAGACCAGTAAGTCTGCGGCACCAAGGGTAGTGGAATTGTCACAGAATATTGTGTAATTTTTTTTCCTGGCAAATATTCAGGAAAAGGATGAACATAATTTGGAGGCATTCTTTCTTTGATAGAAAAGGCAGCATTTTACTTAAGTCAGGAAAAGTTAAGAAATCACCTTAAAGTATAGCATGGTTCTACAAACAATGTTATATTGAACTATCTTAATATTTTTTCTTCCCCAAGCTAATCATGGCTCTAGCATTTTAACCAAATGGCAGGTTGAGGGATTGAGTGACCAAATGGAGTCATTCTCTTAATTTTCAGTGAAAGTCAGTGGCAGTTGAAAAAGTGTGTTGGAGTTCCGGTTGTGGTTCAGTGGTTAACGAATCCCACTAGGAACCATGAGGTTGTGGGTTCGATCCCTGCCCTTGCTCAGTGGGTTAAGGATCCAGCATTGCCGTGAGCTGTGCTGTAGGTCGCAGACGCGGATTGGATCCCGCGTTGCTGTGGCTCTGGCATGGGCCGGTGGCTACAGCTCTGATTCGACCCCTAGTCTGGGAATCTCCATATGCTGTAGGAGTGGCCCTAGAAAAGGCAAAAAGACAAAAAAAAAAAAAGAAAAGAAAGAAAGAAAAAGTGTGCTAAAGTGTGGTTCAATCTGGTACCAACAAAACAGTGGGACACGTGTGTGTGTGTGTGTGTGCGCGCGTTTCAACTGCCCTTTAAACTGTCAACATTTGTTTATCAAGCCCTGACTGTGGACATGACCATGGCTAGGCTAGAAGTGTTTTTCTTCAGAAAACAAAACAGCAATGACTTTGATGATTACATTACCGTGAAAATCACATTTAGATTACATGTGGATTATAGTTTTATCTTTTACTTTGTGTCTGAAACATAATAGTACTTCATTTTTTTCAGCATTGTTAGGGGAATACATTCTATAAGTGAAATTTCCAGATAAAGTTGTCATATTTAAGCACCAGATGGTGCAAAAGTAGGTGAACTGTTAGTTAAAGCGTGTAATTTACTTCCCTGTGTGTGGAGAAAGCATGCAGATGTTAGATAACATTTTGTTGCTAGCTCTGGGGACATGGTGATGACCTTCAGGGCTACTTTAAGACCAGAATCTTACCGGAGTTCCCTGGTGGTGCAGTGGGTAGAGGATCTGGTGTAGTCACTGCTGTGGCTCAGGCTGCTACTGTGGCATGAGTTCAATCCCTGGCCTGGAAACTTCTGCATGTCGTGGGCGCAGCCGAAAAATAATAATGAAGACCAGCATCTTAGTGTGCACGTGTATATGTGTGTGTTCTTTCACCTCATGGAAGCTGAGTTTCCGTGTTACCCTCCCTGTTAGCCAAGCTGATAGCTCAGATGGTTAGAAACATGTCCAAATTTAGAATGAATTAACTGAGGGCATCTGTTTGGTTCATAGACTCTTGTGACAGCTTCTTCAATATCGCAGACAATTGTTTATTTTTAGCTTCTGTTTGGGTAAAGGTATGGAACTAGGGAGGGGTTAATATAATTAAAATTTTTGTTTGTATTTCTATCAGAAATCAATAAAATCTTTATTTTATTATTGATGACTATATAACATCTTGAGAAAGTGAATCCACTTCTGCATGTACGTTTTTATGTACACAATTGTGTGTGAAAGGACTTAGCTTACCCTTGTTAGGAATTCAGTTGTAACACTTAATGTTCTGGAATAAGACATATATAGTTGATATTGGTCAGTTTACCACATGGTGCATAAGTCTGGAAGAGTTTTCAGGTCACGATGAACCCATTGCAGTGGATTTCTGGTAAACGTTTTTAACATTAAACCGTAAATGGTAAACATTAAAATGATGGTTTTAACCATCTGAGTCATTTCTACTTTATCAACCAAGGTCTTGGTGAGATTAATCACAAGACAGTACAAAGCATAGGCATCTCTATCCTAAACATTTTCCTATTTTCCATTTTAAATGTGGCTGATAAGGATCTCTCCTTTTGATAAAACATTAATTTTGCCACTAAAACAGATTTTGCTTTGCATTTATTAAACTGGACTTAACATTTTTATAAGTTTTGTGCTGGGCTAGGAAGCTTCATTATATATGACAGTGTTTTGTACTTTCCTTAACAAAATTATTTTAAACTGTCAAAAATTGTTATTAGTGGACAATAAAATTTTCCTCTTAAAATTGACTAGCAGAGGAATTCCCGTTGTGGTGTAGCGGAAATGAATCCGACTAGGAACCATGAGGTTGCGGGTTCAATCCCTGGCCTCGCTCAGTGGGTTAAGGATCTGGCATTGCTGTGAACTGTGGTGTAGATCCAAGATGTGGCTGGGATCCTGCGTTGCTGTGGCTCTGGCGTAGGCTGGTGGCTACAGCTCCGATTAGACCCCTAGCCTGGGAACCTCCATATGCCAAGGGAGTGGGGCCCTAGAAAAGACAAAAAAAAACAGAAAAAAAATTGATTAATAGAATATTCCTGTTTTCCCTGGATCATAATGGTTTAATTATTCGAGTTGAATAGTAATGAGCTAACTGGTTATTTCTCTTGCAGTTTTATATGACTTCCAGGGAAATCAGGCGGAGACAAAAGATGAAACATGAAAAAGACAGGTAAGTCTGATTATACTTTGATCATTCTCTCTCATTTGCTCACTCATAGCCATGGTTTATACCTTAGGGACCCTAATTTTCACAGTAGTCCCTTTTTTGTTGATAAACAGAAAATTATAGGCGATAACTACAAGGAAAGTAATAGGACTCCACTAGACTTTTAGGAACTTGCTTCCAATATTAATTATCCCATTCAATTTTTTATAACTTTTATTTCTGCTATTCCCTCCCTCTCCCAAGCCAGATATGTATGTGCATTTTGAACATACCCCAAAAGCCATAACACAGGTGCCATTAATAATACCTTCTACGGGGAGTTCCCTTTTGGTGCAGTGGAAATGAATCCAACTAGGAGCCATGAGGTTGCGGGTTCAATCCCTGGCCTTACTCAGTGTTTTAAGGATCCAGTGTTGCCATGAGCTGTGGTGTACTTCGCAGATGTGGCTTGGATCTGGCGTTGCTGTGGCTGTGGTGTAGGCCAGCAGTTTTAGCTCCAATGCGACTGCCTAGCAAGGGAGGCTCCATATGCTGTGGGTATGGCCTTAAAAAATAAATAATAGTAATAGTAATAATAATACTTTCTTCTGGTTTTCAGAAATCTGAAATTTGAATTTGCATCGAAATGCATTGAAGAAAATAAATGCTAGGTGGTCTTCAAACACAATGTTTCCTCTAGAAATAAGAACTGCAAGTGACTCTTTTATTAAATGCTTTTTAATTCTTTCTCTAAAGATTGCTGCTCTCTGACCACTATAGTCGTCGAATCTCACAAGCATACAGTCTGATGAACGAACTGTTAGCTGAATCAGTACAACTTCCAGCAACTGTACAGAAACCATTGCCTAACAAACCCAGAATTACTCAGATTCCCAGAAGGCAACGCTCCCTCTCTCCAAGAAGGTAAAGCAAGGTTTGGCATGTCATTGGCAAGATAACGGCAAGAATGACGAGTATGAAGTGCTCTAATCTCCTCTGAATTATGGTAACAGGGTGAATGAGGAGAATGGGATCATAATTATGAGGCCTTTATTAGTTTATAGAGTTACTAGGGAGAAAGACAAAAATGGCATTAAATTCCTAATTAAGATATAACAAAGCATGTCTGTATACCCAATACAATTTTTACATCCATTCAACCCTGTTTCCTTCTTTTCTGTAGTTTTGGTTAATAATTCCTTCTGTAATTGGCCTCCTAACTGCTCCCCCTGTTTCTCTTCTTGGCTCCACTCTTGCAGAAACACAATCCCCACCAGATACCACTTCTTCCTCTGCTCCCTCTTCCTATGTCTCCCAGTTCCTGCTGATTCAGTTGTGGATACTGTTAATATGTTTCTTCTTAATGACCTGCAGTAGGTTTGGATATGAGTTCATTAGGCAAGAATTAATCCAACATAGAATGATAAAGAAAAGTACCCAAGTGTAAACTTTCTTATATATGACAAACAAACACAGAATTACATTTGTTCTTTTGTGTGTGTGTGTGTGTGTGTGTGTCTTTTAGGGCTGCACCCACGGTATACGGAGGTTCCCAGGCCAGGGCTTGAATCAGAGCTACAGCTGTCCTATAGCCACAGCCACAGCAATGCAGGATCCGAGCTTCATCTGCAACTTACACCATAGCTCGCGTCATTTCCAGATCCTTAACCCACTGAGCAAGGCCAGGGGTCGAACTTGTGTCCTCATGGATACTAGTCGGGTTTGTTACCTCTGAGCCATGATGGAAACTCCTGTATTTGTTGATAATCCATAAGGTGGACATGAATTGGCAGGATAGTGTTAAAAATTTCCACCTTTGATTAAATTAATGATTAAGATTATAAACATAATCACATAACTTATGAGCCTAAAGGAAATGTTACCCAACATAAACCCAGATGTAATGGCTTGTGTGTGCAACTTGGGGTATGATCAGAATAGCAGAGACTCCTTGGATATATTCTAGAATAATGCAGGGTATTTAAGACATAAATTACTACCAGATGTATAGAGCATTTGAAATGGAGAGATAATCGGACACAACTTCTTTGGAAGAAAAATGAAGTTTGAGGTATGAGGAGAATTATTACACATAAAATGCATCACTGAGGTACAGAATGAGCTGAGTTCAAATGAATGTCTTAATCTGACTTGGAATTTGGATTTTTGAAATATTGTAGTTTATCACTGATAGGAGATTCTAGGCATATAATAACTATGTAATTTTTACTTTAGAGAGAATCAACATGGTCATAATTTTCCAATACATAGACCTGGAAAAACCAGATGTATATCCAGCAAACCGAGTTATACCCCAAAGGGGAGACCTTTTGGACACCCTCAGGGCTCACCCTGGCCGCATGGTAAGACTTAAAGCTTTTCTGATCTCATGTAATTTGGACCTATTCCTTCTTGTCTCCAAAGTTGTGTTTTCATTAATGAAAGTTGCAAATATTAATGAAAAGCAGTTCCCATTTCAACAGAATGCAAAGGATTGATAAAGACTTAGCTATACCTGCATTTTGTTCTATTGCTTTGAAATAAGACTCTAGGAATGTTTTTTAACTGGTGGCCTTTTTGTAATAGAATTTGAACACTCAGTTCTCTGTGATTTATTTGGGAATCTGTCTCTTGTGTGTGTCTAAGATGTAGGCATTTTTACAAAGCAAATTCTGATAGGTTTCAGGGTGAATTATATCACAGAAGGGGAATACTGAAGGACTCAGATTGAAATAATAGCATACTTTACCTTTTGCATATCCTTTTCCACATTCGAAGATATAATATCTTTTATTTATTGCTAGCCTTCCTTTAGTTAATTTTGCCATATTTGGGTTTTGATTACTAAAGTAAAACATACTTATTTGTAAAATGATTATACCTTAAAAATGTATGATCATAGCTAACATCAAGAATACATGTATACAGCTAAAAATGTATAATGATAGCTAACGTGGCAGATTCTGTTTACACTCTTGAATTACAACTCCGAGGAATACACTATTAGGTTCCTATTTTAAAGATGAGAAGGCCAAAGCAGAGAAAGTGAAAACAATTGCCTAAGATCAGACATCGAGGAAGTGGTAGAGTCCAGATTTAAACCCGGTCTAGGTCTAGCGCCTCCACACCTAGAACCTGAACTTTATCTAGTAAGCTGCCTCAATTTAGAAAAGTGAAGTTTCCATAAATTACAACCCTTTTAATAAAACTTTGTAGTTTGAGTAACACTTGCTTTTGATGGACAAACTATAATAAGAGAACACTGCTCTTTTTTAAAACTAGAATTTCAAAAGAATAATCATTTTTTAAAAAATTTAGTTTTACATTATGCTCAATACATTTAGCAAATTAAATAAAAGAAATATCCAAAAATGGAAAGGATTTTAAACTTAACTCACGGTCTCTTAATGTCAGCTGGAAAAGTCTTAAATTATATTACATGCAGATATGTCTTCCTCTTGGGCCTGATAATGTCAGGCCTTTATTTTGTCACCTTGCATGTGACTGGGCTAGGAAGCCCTGGCCCGCCTTTGGTCCCTGTACCTGCCATTGTTGGGCTCAGCTTGGGGAGCTGCCTGGGGCTCAGAAGCCCCCAGTGACCACCATCTCACTTGGATAAATCCCAAGTGAGGGGTCCCAAGTGAGGTGCCCCCCTTCAGGGTGTCCTCCCCTTCGGCCTCCTTAGCCTCCTTTCCCCAGACAATCTGAATAATCCGTGACATTTGCAGGCTTGTTTTCCAGTCACATGCTGTGTGCTCCCAGTCCTGCATTGAAATTCTCCCTTATACCTTAAATGCCTCACTTCTGTGTCTGGAAAGACATCCCTAATTTTAATTCTTTAGCTCTTCCATCCTGATATAATGAATTTTAACATCCATATTTGCATTTTTAAAATGGCTAGTACTTGCGTGGTGCTTATGAATATTAGTTAAGTAGTGGCTTCAGTAACTAAAATAGCTGCTTTTTTTTTTTTTTGTCTTCTGAAGCATCAGTCACATGCTTCTGGCCCTCTTGAGGCAGTGCTACAACAGGCCTTATGTTTTTTGTAAACTCGTTAGGTCCCAGGATAGACTAAATGTTTTGAGGGTAGTGATGCTCCCTTCGTCTTGTGTTACCCCTTCACACTGAACAAATGAAATAATTGAGTCCATGAGAAAAAAAGGCTATTTAGCTTTTTTGCCTTAAAATAGTTGTTTATAAAGTACTTATTCAAGAATATTAAAGGGCAGGTATTGCAGTGTTTATCCTGTGTCACAGACCACCACATGCCCAGCTTTTACCCATGCTGACCTGTCACTCAGCTTCCCTGGACGTCTAAGGCCAAAGTGGGAGGGGCAGCCTGAGGGACTTGTGAACACAAGGGCCTCCCTAACTGTCTCTGCACGTCCTGAGCCCAGCCACACACACACCCCCTGCCCCCCCACCCCCTCAGCAACATTCAAAGGCAGTGGCAGAAACCCGGGCTCTTCCCAGTCAGTTGTACAGAGAGCCTGAGCCCACTGGGGCAAATTCAGTCATTGCAGGGATGGAAAAACAGGATCCATCAGGATTTAAAAATTCACTGAGATTCTTCTATAAAGGGACAGTTTTCCTAAAAATGCTTGTGGTTTGATGATATGTTCCTACCTGTCTCTTATAAAAAGCAGGATGTTGTTTTTGGCTAATTTCTTCAGCCCTGCATGCAAGCCTTTATACTTAGGGGTCTAGTTTTTGCTTTTTTTTTTTTTTTTTGGCTTGTTTTGTGCTTACTTCTATCAAAACAATGTAAAGACTCTATGACAAGTATGTGAGAAGCATCATTGGCATAAATAATTGGTCCAGCCTTTGGAATTGTCCAGGCCTAGGTTCATATCCCACCACTGCTAGTTACTTTGTGCCCTCAGGTGTGTTTTTTAAAACCTATCTCATGAAGTTGTTGACAACTATGAATAAAATATTTTGCATAACATAAACAGTAAATGTTTGCTACTAATCCTGGAATTTAAGAAGCCTTAATCGATCATTCTCTTGGCATTTCGCATAGGTGTTTACTTCTAATAGGTTTATGTAGCTGGCTATTCTGGTTGCCAGAGATGTTGTCAAGGCATCTTTGCCATATAAGAAAGATCCATGGTTGTGCTGTAAGATACCAAGTCTCAAAGTTGGCTTTCCCTTCCTTCTTTCTACTTCTGTTTTGCTTTTTTGGTTCAAATCAACCACCATTTATCGGGCTCCTACTAATCAGAAGATTTCTGTCCTCAAAGTACTTACGACTTTTATAAAAGGTGAAAAATCATGCATGCATATGGAAGCTTAGAGAAGTTTGTCTGTCTTTATAGGAACTGCTACTTTTACTATACAGAAAAAAGCTGATGGAGCCAGAGTGGCGGTAAGAAAGGCTGTGCCGTCTCCAGTTACCATCCAAAAAGGTAAGGGATAAATAAAGAAAAGAACGTGCCTGGGCTTAATACTAAAATTTTAAAAATCACAAATCACGTCTAGAAATGTCAGACACAGGAGTTCCTGCTGTGGTGCAGTGGCTTAATGATCTGGCTTGTTTCTATGGAGGTGCTATTCAGTCCCTGGCCTGAGACCTTCCAGATTCCATATGCTGTAGGGGCAGCCGAAAGAGAAGGAAAAAAATGTCAGATACAGATTTTGGTATGAATGGCGGCTGGGTGGTGGTAAGGGGCTCATCTGAGCGCAGTGCCGGGCATGAGAACAAGTGCTCCTGAAGGTGCTGTGGTCGCTCAGGCGTGGAGCACGCGGGTCCCTACGTTTGGATACTTGCCCACATTAGCTTTGCTCTGACCAGCTAGAAGGAGGGAAATTACACCTCACATCTCAGTTCCCAGTGTCTCCCCCAGCCCAGCCCTCATCAACCCATGTTAGTTCTCACACTTTAAATTTAGCTGCACATCGATCGTCCTGTTAGCTCTCTCTAACAACCCTGGTATATCCCCAGGGCAGCTCTTACCCCCATCTCACAGCTGAGGAAACTGAGGCGCACAGAAGGTAAAGTGGTCTGTTCACTCCCCTCAGAACAGCAGAAATAACAGTTATGAAGAACTTAACTCCATGCCAAGCATTGTATTAACACCTTATGCGCATGATCTCATTTAATCCTATCCTTAATCCAGTAAACGTATCTGCAGCATTATTGAAATTTATGGAACAGAACTAAATTTGCTGGGAATGATGATGAAAGCACTCATTTGCATGTCCCATAGAAAGGGTGAGAAATGTGAGTTAGTCCATTCCTGTTACTGGGCCTCTCTCCCCTGCTGTCTCCTTACTTTGCAGGTTCATCTTTCAGTTTCCGCCACACCTCTCTTCAGCTGCGTCCAACCCACTCTTTCAATCATCTATCAAGTTTTAATGCCAGTGGCTATAATTTCTAGAAATTCTAGTTGATCCTCTTCATACTTTTCCCCATTGTATGCATCGAAACCCAAGCCTGTAGTTATGGGGATTAATTTGAGTCCTAAAAGCATCATTTCCTGTGCTTTTAATTTTCTAATCCCAGGCTAGTTTTTTTTTTTTTTTTAATTCAAAGTTTCTCATTTTAATCTTTCGTAAAATGGTTTCTATTTTAGAGGACCCCATAGGTTTTTATTGTTTTCTAAGCAAATATCAAATAGTATTTATTTTGATAAAATGCCCCAACATACAGTGTTGCCCCTAAAAATGGCTGATATTACATGTACCTTTGTATGGTATCATGAAAGCTCAAGGGACCCAGGGTTTTATGTCCTTGCAGTGAGTTATGATCTAGCTTGATCAAGGCCTTGCCCATAGGCAGGCAAATAGGAAGTACTTCTTTGATTGTCCAGTGGTAGCCCTGCCTCGGAGAGCTTGACTCCAAGTTTCCTGCTTGGATGTTTTAATAATTGAACTGTGGCTCAATAATTGACAAGAGGAGGAGCAGGGTATTTCTTTTGTGAGAGACGGAGCTAGTGATTCAGTTTTGCCATTCAGTGTCAGATTCCTCAGGTGAGACTCGGTAGAGTTGTTTGGCAACATGCTGTAAAGAACCGAGAGGCACAGAGTTCCCAAGGCTCAGCGGAATTGAATCCACCTGGGAACCATGAGGTTGCAGGTTCAACCCCTTGGCCTTGCTCAGTGGGTTAAGGATCTCGCATTGCCATGAGCTGTGGCGTAGGTCACAAATGCTACTCGGATCCAGAGTGGCTGTGGCGGGCAGCTACAGCTCCGATTCAACCCCAAGCCTGGAAACGTTCGTATGCTGCAACTGCAGCCTTAAAAAGCAAAAAAAAAAAAAAAAAACCAACAAAACCCCCAAAAAACCCCCAAAGAACCGAGAGGCAGTGTTCACTCTCCTCCAGAGGGAGATTTTTCAGGGGAAGCTGATGCCCTTGCCCACTAGTCTCCACTGTGGCATTTCTTCTTGATGCATCACTTACCTTTTACCTTAGAAAGCTTTCCCTGGCCACACTGGAGCAGGAACACCCTACCTTGCGAAGCTTTGTATATCCTCAGTTTCACAGATTTTTTTTCATGTTTTATTTTTATCTCAAAATCAGATATCCCAGATAAAGCTAGAGAAATTCAGTTTGATCTGAAGAGAAGGAAATTACAGATCCATACCTGGTAAAGCAAGGTGAGAGAAAGCCAGTGATGGCCTCTCAAGGTTTGTAGCTACCCCATAGGTAAAGGCTTACCTAAAACTATAGGCTTCTTAACCTTAATATCAGCAGCCTTGGTGATGATTGTTATTCTTACTAGATGGCAGTAGTTATGTTCATTAGACAAAACAAGAGTATCAGAGTCTAGGTAACATGTTAATTGCAGCAGAGATGGGGGTGGGATTAGTTGGTGGTTACAATCTCCATCATCTCTTACCATCCCAGAGCCCTTCTGCCATTTCTTCCATCTGATTTGGACAGACAGTCTACCATTGTAGTTATATACTGCCTAACTACCTGCCTGCTGGTTTCTCTTTTTTAATCCTCTCAAACTTTTTTGTTTTACCTGCGGCTCTTATGTTATTTAGCCACAGTGTGTGTTCACCTGTGCATTCTAATTGATTATTCATAGGTATAT
This sequence comes from Phacochoerus africanus, assembly GCF_016906955.1. Taxonomy (NCBI): domain Eukaryota; kingdom Metazoa; phylum Chordata; class Mammalia; order Artiodactyla; family Suidae; genus Phacochoerus; species Phacochoerus africanus. The sequence goes on from NC_062544.1 coordinate 57,632,454, forward strand.
TTTCTTTCACTGAGTTTTTCAAAAAACTGAAATTTTTTTTAACATGGAACTTCAGTCACATCCCAAAATAAATACTCAGGGATGGATTACATAGCAGAAAAAAAAGTCAAACTCTTTCAACTAGGATGCAGCTCTTACACATGATTCTAAAGTGGTGACCACAGGTTCTACAAACGATGTTAACCTTATTTCTGCTTCAGACCCTTGGGGCTAGTCAAAAGAAGAACCTCTAAGCCCTCTTGTATGCTTCCCTCCCAACTGTTATCCAGGAAGCAAGCTATTGGAAAGCTGCTGCCCTGGGGATCCAGATAAATAGACTCATTTCTTACCTAGAGATATGAAGATTATCCACAAAGGCCCTCAGAAGACTATTTTCCCCATACCCCAGACAACAGAAAGATAACATATTAGCTCAGCTTCTAGGTATAGATCATCTCTCTCATCTTGGGCAAATTACATAACTTCTCTAAGCCTCACTTTCCTCATTTGCAAAATGGGTATTAGTCCATTCCGTTCCAAGTGGAATAATACCACTTTCCCCACAGGACTGCCATGAAGAATACTCATTCTGCAACAACCCATTGAGCTCCTGCTGCTTACCAGGCACTGTTGATCAGGAACAACACTGACAGTAGCACAAAAATAAGATATGGGAGACCATGAAGATCTCTTTGAGAAGGTGTCATTGGAGTGAAGGCACTGAGTGATGGAAAGGGGGTACAGTTCCACCTCCACCTCCCCAAAGGTCACTGCCTATTCCCAGAGCCCTGCAAACAGGAGCAGCCTGCGCTCCCATCTCCCCATAAGTCCTGGCAGCTGCCAAGGGCCCAGCAACCAGGCACTGGCTAAAAGCCCTACTGATTGCCCCCATCTCTCTGGAATCATGTTTAGGCCTTACACTGGCACATGCCCTCTCAAGGGGAATAACAGCCTGCACACAGTGAGGAAAGAGACAGAAAGCACCCAAACCAGAAGCATCCCTCAAGAAAAACAAACAAACAAACAAACAAAAAACCTTACGAGCTATGCAGGGACATTCCTGAATATAAACATCCTTCCAAGACTATAGGGCATAATTTTTTCCCCAAACTCACAGAATAAGAAAAATAAAAGCAAAATGAAGAAGCACAGGAACCATTCCCAGTTAAAATAACAAGAGAATTCCCCTGAAGGAGCAAAAAATGAAACAAACCTCTGCAGTCTAACAGACACTGAGTTCAAAAAGGAGGTAATGAAAAAACTGAAGGAATTAAGAGTGAATATCAACAGTAATGCAGATTATTTTAGAAAGGATCTAGAAACAATGAGGAGCCAAGAAAAATTAGAAGATTCATTTGCAGAGATGCAAGCTGAGTTAAAGGCTTTAAAGAGCAGAATGAATAATGCAGAAGAACAAATAAGTGACTTGGAAGATAGAATAATGGAAATCACCCAATCAGGACAGCAGACAGAAAATCAGATTTAAAAACAACAAAAGCAATATAAGACATCTATGGGATAATATAAAGCATGACAATCTATGCATAATAGGGATTCCAGAAGGAGAGCGAAGAGAAAAGGGGATTGAAAATATATTTGAAGAAATTATGGCTGAAACCTTTCCAAATCTAAAGGAAACAGATATCAAGATATAGGAAGCACAGAGGGGCCCCAAACAAGTCGAACTCAAACAGCCCCACATCAAGACATATTATAATAAAAATGGCAAAAGTTAAAGGTAAGGATTCTAAAGGCAGCAAGAGAAAGAAAAAGGGTTAATTATAAGGGAACTCCAATTAGGCTATCAGTCAATTTCTTTACAGAAACAGTACAGGCCAGAAGAGAGTGGCAAGATATATCCAGAGTTCTAAAGGAGAATAATTTGCAGCCTAGAATACTCTACCCAGCAAGATTATCATTTAAAATAGAAGGAGAAATAAAGACTTTCTCTGACAAACTAAGAGAATACAGCAATACTAAACCCATTTTAAAGAAATACTGAAAGTTCTCTTTGAAATAGGAAAGAAGAGGATATAGGATGGAGGAAATCACAATTGGAAGGTAATCACTTAAATAAGCCAGTATATGAATCAAAAAGAAAAAAAAATCCTATTTGTACAAGTGACAATAAACACAAGGAACAGCAAAAGGATACATAATGAAGATGTTAAAAAGGACATCAAAGAAGGGAGTAAGAAAATCTAGACTTTTTTTTAGAATGGGTTTGAGCCTATAGGACTATCAGGCTAAAGCAAGCAGATTATGGGAAGGGGTTAACTTACTTAAAAAATAGAGCAACAATAAATCAAGCCAACCAATACGTCCACAAAAACTCAAAAGAGGACACAAGCATAAAATAAAAGGAAATCATCCAACCAAAACAAGAAAGGAACAAAGGTGAAACATAGAATCAACTGGAAAACAAGGTTTAAAATAATAATAAATACATATGTATCAATATTACCTTAAATGTCAATGGACTGAATGTTCCAATCAAAAGACACAGAGTGGCAGATTGGATTAAAAAACAAGAGCCTACAATATGCTGCCTACAAGAGACTCACCTTAGGGCAAAGGACACATAGAAATTGAAAGTGAGGGGATGGGAAAAGATATTTCATTGAAATGAGAGGTAAGTGGGAGTCACAATACTCAGACAAAATAGGCTTTAAAACAAAGGCCATAAGGAAAGATAAAGTAGGACGCTAATGATAAAAGAATCAGTTCAAGAAGAGGGTATTATACTCATCAATATATATGTGCCCAATATAGGAGCACCAAACGTATACAACAAATACTAACAGACATAAAAGGAGAAATTGCTGGGAATACAATAATAGTAGGAGATGTTACCACCACATTCATATCAATGGACAGATTCTCTAGACAGAATATCAACAATGTAAATGAGATACTAAATGACGCAGTAGAACAGTTAGACTTAATATTTTCAGGACAGCACATCCAAAAAACCAGAATATACATTCTTTTCAAATGCACATGGAACACTCTCTAGGACTGACCACCTACTGGGGCACAAAAATAATGACAACAAATTTAAGAATATAGATAATTATTTAAGCATATTCTCGACCAAAAAGGCATGAAATTAGAAATCAACCACAAGAAAAAAAAAAAGTGAAAAAACACTCCCAAGCTCATTCTTTGAAGCCATGATCACCCTGATACCAAAACCAAAGATACCACAAAAAAGGAAAATTATAGGCCAGTGTCACTAATGAACAGATGCAAAAATCCTCAAGAAAATATTAGCAAACTGAATCCAAATATGTATTAAAAGGAACATACACCATGATGAAGTAGAATTTATCCCAGGGATGCAAGGATTCTTCAATATCCACAATATGATGTTGTGTAATACACCACATGAACAAACTGAAAAATAAAAACCATATGATCATCTCAACACATGCATAAAAAGCTTTTGAAAAAATTCAATACCATTCCTGACAAGACCTCTCCAGAGAGTGGCCATAAAGAGGAACTACCTCAAGATAATAAAAGCCATTCATGACAAAACCACAGCTAACATCATTCTCAACGGTGAAAAATTGAAAACATTTCCGCTAAGATCAGAAATAAGACAAGGATGTCCACTTTCACCAATGTTATTCACTGTAGTTATGGAAGTCCTAGCCATGGCAATCAGAAGGAAAAAAAAAATCCAAATTGGAAAATAAGTAAAACTATCACTGTTTGCAGATGACATGATACTATACCTAGGAAATCTTAAAGACACTATCAGAAAACTGCTAGAGCTCATCAGCAGTTGAATTTGGTAAAGTTGCAGGATACAAAATTAATACACAGAAGTCGACTGAATTCCTATGTACTAACAATGAACAGAGAAATTAGAGAAACCATCCTATTTACCATTGAATCAAAAACAGTAAAGTAGGAGTTCCCATCATGGCGCAGCAGAAACGAATCCGACTAGGAACCATGAGGTTTTGGATTCGATCCCTGGCCTTGCTCAGTGGGTTAAAGACCCAGTGTTGCTGTGAGCTGTGGTGTAGGTTGCAGACTCGGCTTGGATCTGGCATTGCTATGGCTCTGGTGTAGGCCAGCAGCTACAGTTCTGATTAGACCCTTAGCCGGAGAACCTTCATATGCCGTGGGCGTGGCCCTAAAAAGGACAAAAAACAAACAAAAAAGAAACAATAAAATATCTAGGAATAAACCTACCTAGAGAGACAAAAGACCTGTATTCTGAAAACAATAAGATGCTGAAGAAAGAAATCAAAGTTGACACAAATAGATGGAAAGATATACCATGCTCTTGGATTGGAAGAATGAATATAGGCGTTCGTGTTTTGGTGCAGGGGAAACAAATCCAACTAGCATCTCTGACGCTGTGTTCTTAGATGTGAAGTGGGTCTCTTGTAAACAGCATATGTATGAGTCTTTGTATCCATTCAGCCAGTCTCTGTCTTTTAGTTGGAACATTTAATCCATTTACATTCAAAGTAATTAAGGATAAGAATGTACTTATTGTCCTTTTCTTAATTTTTTTTTTTGATTGTTATTTCGGGTCTTTTTTCCTTCCCTTTCTCTTTTGTTGTCTTGTGGTTTGCTGACCATCTTTAGTGTTATGTTTGGCTTGCTTTTTCCTTTTTATGTGTGTGTCCATTATAGTTATTTGATTTGTGGTTCCCCTTATATTTTCATATAACCATCTATATGTTTTCAGCATTGTTTCTGGTTGCCGGTCTCTTAATTTCAAATGCATTTTCAAAGTCCTGCATTTGTCCTCTCCTCTTGCTTGCTAGTTTCAATGTCATATTTGTCAGTGGGTGATTTCCTACTTTTACACTGTCTTTGCCTTTTTTATTTTGTAATATTCTTGTTTCTAGTTGTGGCTCTTCCTTTTCTGCTTGGAGAAGTTCCTAAACTAAACTAAAGTTGATGTATAGCTGGTTTGGGGTGCAGAATTCTCTTAGCTTTTGCTTGTCTGAAAAGCTTTTTATCTCTCTGACAAATCTGAATGAGAGCTTTACTGGGTAGATTATTCTTGGTTCCAGGTTCCTCCTCTTCATCACCTCAAATACATCTTGCTGCTCCCTTCTAGCTTGTAGAGTTTCTGCTGAAAAATCAGCTATTATCCTTATGGGGGGTTCCCATTCATGTGAGTTGTTGCTTTTCCCTTGCGGCTTTTAATATTTTTTCTTTGTATTTAATTTTGTCAGTTTGATTAGTACGTGTCTCACTGTGTTTCTCCGTGGGTTTGTCTTGTATGGGGCACTCTGTGCTTCCTCAACTTGAGGGTTTCCTTTCCCATATGAGGGACATTTTCAGCTATAATCTCTTCAAATATTTTCTCTGGTCCTTTTTCTCTTTTCTCCTTCTGGGAACCCCTATGATGTGGATATTGGTACGTTTAATATTGTCCCAGAGGTCTCTCTGACTCTCCTCAGTTCTTTTCATTCTTTTTTCTTTATTAGTTTCTGTGGCAGTGATTTCCACCACTCTGTCTTCTACCTCACTTATTCATTCTTCTGCCTCCATTATCCTGCTATTGATTCCTTCTAGTGTATTTTTCATTTCTGACATGGTGCTATTCATCTTTCTCTTTAAATCCACTAGCTCCTTGTTAAACACTTTAAGTTCCTGATCTGCGTCTCCATTCTTTTTCCAAGATCTTAGATCATCTTTGCCGTCACCACTCTGAATTCTTTTTCAGGTAGATTGCCTCTCTCCTCATCACTTAGTATTTGTGTGTGTGTGTGTGTGTGTGTGTTTGTCTTGTTCCTTTGTCTGAAAACTATTTCTTTGTTTTCTCATAATATCTACCTTTCTGTTTATGGTATATAGATACAGCAGCAGGTGCCCAGTCCTGGAATTCTCAGTGGTGGTAGTGGTTCACGTGTACTCAGAGTGTGATGGGAGCAGCAGTATCACACTACCTCACCTGGAGCTGGGTGGCTGCTAAGGATGGGGGTCTGTGAGGAAGGTGTCAGTGATTCACAGTTCACAGGATTGCTTTTGTAGCACGTGGGACAGCAGTGGTTCCTGCGACTCCTCCACATAGCTTTCAGGACTATTTCCTGTAACTGGCAGTGTCAGCAGCTGCTCCTGCAGTCCCTCCCTTTGCTGGGAAGGCTCTAGGGACTGCTCTCTCTGTAGTGTAGGGGAAGGTGCTGTTCTGCAGTCACTCGCCTTTTTTGGCCACACTAGGGATCTCTGTCTCTAGCCCCAGGGGCAAGAACTGCTCCCTAACTCTTGCTAAAAGGCTTTTTCTGTAGCTGCAGGACAAGCACTTCTGGTGGTCCGTCTCCCTGCTTAGCTGATGGCAGCAGTACTGTCTGTAGCTGCTGAGGATTGGAATGTGAACTGGTAGGCCTCCCATAGCTCCCTTGGTGTGGAACAAGTGCCACTGTCCTGGGCCCTCATAGGGCCTCTGGAAGGAGCCCTGTAACTTGTGCTTTTCTCCAGCTGGGCAGCCCACAGCTCTGGCAGGGAGCATGCATCTGCAGCCCTCTCTTGGCTCTTTCAGCACACATCTGGTGCTGCTAGCCCGAGCCCCTACAGGGCCACTAGGCAGAGCTGTGGAGCTTGTGCCTTGGTGGCCCTGTCTCGGCTCTTATGGTGTGAAACTGGCACCACTAGCACGAGCCCCTGCAGAGTCACTGGGCAGGGCCGCAGAGCTTGTGCTTTTCCCAGTTGGGCAGTTTGTGGCTCCCACAGGGAATGGGTGCCAGTGGCTCTTTTAGCACAGGATGGGCAGGCACTGGTAGCACAGGGACCACTGGCAGGAGCCAGGAGCTTGTGTTATTCCCCAGGTGGTTACTTGTCCTGCTCCAGTTCTCTGTAGCCCTGAGGGCAGGGCTCCTTCTCAGCTGTTGCTAGGTAACAGTGGTCCCCCCTCCCCTCCAGCTGGAGCAGATCCTGTCCTGCAGCCTGAGAGCGCACAGGAAACAAAGCTGAAGTGGTGGGTTGCGCCCCTTCCCTCCAGCAGTCCCCAACAATGGCGCCTAGCCTCCAGGCCCAACTGAGTTGCCTCCACCTACGCCCTCACATGCCATCACCCTGTACGCTAGTCCCTCCAGATTATTTCCATGATGCCAACCCTGTTTTCTTCCCGCATAGCCAGCCTCAGCTCTCTCTGTGAGTCTGATCTCTAAGGCCACAGTTTTCTAGTTCCCAACACCTGCCAGCACTGACCCTTTGTGGAGGATTGTTTCCATTTTAACTGCTTCACACCAACTGTCTAGAGTTCCTCCTCTGTCCTGGCCGATCTCGCTGGTGGGCGACGCCCCAGGGTGCAGGAGCTTTTCCTCTTCCAAGCTCTCTTCTCAGGGGGCCGGTCCCGTCTCACTTCTTTCCACTTCTCTCTTCTTCTTCTTCTTTCTTTTGTTCTGTCTGGTTTCATGAAGTTTTTCTTGCTCTGTCTTAATCCTGAGGTCTTTCGTCATCTTTAGCAAATTTTCTTTGGGAATAGTTCCTCATGTAGATGCTTTCTCAGTGTATCTGTGGGAGTAGCTGAGGCTCACATCCTACTTCTCTGCTGTCTTCCTGAGAGCCCTCGACAAAATTGTAGCCAACCGAATCCCACAACACACAAAAAAGATCATACCCCATGCTCAAGTGGGAGTCATACCCAGTTCACAAGGATCCACAAAAAAATAGTTCAACATAAGCAAATCAATCAACATCATACACCACATTAATAAAAGATACATCAAAAACCACATGGTCATCCCAATAGATGCATAAAAAGCATTTGACAAAATCCAGCATCCATTCACAATAAAAATTTACCAAAGTGGGTATAGAGGGAACATCTCTTAACATTGTAAAAGCCATTATGACACACTTACAGCCAATATAATACTCAATAGAGAAAAGCTAACATCCTTCTCGCTAAAATCTGGAGCAAGACAAGAATGTCCACTCTGACTGCTTTTATTCAACATAGTATTGGAAGTCCTAGCTACAGCAATCATACAAACAAAAGAAATAAAAGGTATCAAAATTGGAAGAAAAGAGGTAAAACTGTCACCCTATGTGGATGACATGATACTATACATAGAAAACCCTAAGGACTCCATACAAAAACTACTCGAACTGATCAATGAATTCAGCAAAGTAGCAGGATATAAGATTAACATCCAGAAATTGGTTGCATTTCTAAATACTAACAATGAAATATTAGAAAAAGAATATAAAAAATACCTTTTAAAATCACACCCAAAAAAATAAATACCTAGGAATAAACGTGACCAAGGAGATGAAATACATATGCTGCAAACTCTAAAACATTAATTGAGGAAGTTAAAGAGGACTCAAAGAAATGAAAAGATATCCCATGCTCTTGAATAGGAAGAATTAGTATCATTAAAATGGCCATACTGCCCAAAGCAGTCTACATATTTAGTGCAATCCCTATCAAATTACCCATGACATTTTTTACAGAACTAGAATGAACAATCCAAAAATTTATATGGAACCATAAAACGCCCAGAATTGCCAAACCAATCTTGAGAAAAAAAAAAAAAAAAACAATAATGCAGGAGGCATAACTCTCCCAGACTTCAAACAATATTACAAAGCTACAGTAATCAAAACAGTGTTGGTACTGGTATAAAAACAGACATACAGATCAATAGAAAATAGAAAGCCCAAAAATAAACCCAGACATCCACAGTCAGTTATTCTTTGATAAAGGAGGCATGAATATAAAATGGGAAAAAGACAGTCTTCTCAGCAATTGGTGCTGGCAGAACTGGACAGCTGCATGTAAATCAGTGAAACTAGAACACACCTTCACAAAATGGCTTAAAAATGTTAACATAAAATACCCTAAAACTCCTTGAAGAGAGCATAGGCAAAACATTCTCTGACATCAACTGTACAAATTTTTCTTAGGTCGGTCTCCCAAGGCAATAGAAATAAAAATAAACCAACGGTACCTAATCAAACTTACAAGCTTTTGCACAGCAGAGGAAACCATTAAAAAAATGAAAAGATAACTTAGGGGATGGGAGAAAACAGTTGCGAATGATACAAACAACAAGGGCTTAATCTGCAAAATACACAAACAACTCATGCAACTCAACAGTAAACAACCCAATCGAAAAATACAAGACCTAAATAGACATTTCTCTAAAGAAGACACACAGATGGCCAGGAAGTGCATGAAAAAATGCTCAGCATCACTAATGATTAGAGAAATGCAAATCAAAACTATAATGAGGTTCTAGCTCAGAGTCCCCGTTGTGGCTCAGAGGGTTATTAACCCGACTAGTATTTGTGAGCATGTGGGTTAAGGATCCAGTGCTGCCGTGAGCTGTGGTGTAGGTTGCAGATGTGGTTCATATCTGCTGTGGCTGTGGCTGTGGTGTAGGCCACCAGCTGTAGCTCCGACTGGACCCCTAGCCTGGGAGCCTCTACATGCCACAGATGTGGCTCTAAAAAACAGATCTAGTAAAAAATAGAAAACAACTTGTTGTTGGATAGGTTATAGGATGTGTAAGAAAGGAAGGTATAAAGGATAATTGCATTTTAACCTGAGCATTTCCTGGTATGAGGAAGACTATTGGAGAAATGGGTTTAGGGGTAGAGATTAACAATTTGGTTTGGGGCATGTTAAAACTGAAGTGTTGATGGAGTTCCCAGTGGCACAGTGGGTTAAGGACTCAACATGTTCACTGCTATGGTGCATGCTCTGGGCGCAAAAAAAAAAAAAAAAAGTGTTTATTGCACATACAAGTCAAGAAGGCAGTTTGCGTTGTTGACACCAGAGGTACAGGTTTGAGAGTTGTCAGCATGTAGGTGTTTCCAGCCATGAAACTAGAGGAGGTCAGCGAGGGAGGGTGTGGGTGTGAGAGGACCAAGGCCCAGGCCCTGGGGCACTCTGGTAATTCAGGGGCCTGAGTGGACATACGGTGCATAGCCCACAGGAAATGCCAAAAGGCGAACCGCTGTTACTGGGGTTTTTTTTGGCCGGGGGAGGGGGGCTTATTTCTTGTAGGCATCCTTAGCTTTAAGCACACAAAGTTACTAGAGCCCTAAAAGGGCAGGCGTCCCAAACTACCACTCTGCTTCCACTTACTTCTTCCCCCTTTCAGGGAGCACAGGGCTTCGTGTCAGGACTGGGTTTACTTACCATCCTACCCCTACACCCCTCTTGAGTGCTTCTTCAGATCTCCTGGTGGGGAGAAAGCTGTAATCCTGGCTTTGGAACTTGAACTGTGTTCAGAGGGTCCAGCTCCTCCAGGGCCTTCTGCAGAGAAGCACTGCTGGCTGACGGATCTGCCCAGCTGCCTCTGGGCATGAGCTGGGAGGAATGCTTCTTTTCAGCAAAGACTGATACTCAGAGGGAAGGAACTGCTTACTGCACTCCCCCTGGAGCCTGTGCCCAAAGGCACATTGCAGGCTTGAAGCCCAGTGTGATGCAGAGAATATTGCTTGTAGGAAGCTTCCACCAGACTTTCCATAAGAAGCAAGGAAGGCCCAGCTCCGAGTTGCCCCTGCTTTGCAATTGGAGCGTCTCCATAGTTGCATTTTTTTTCCTGTGGCTTTTCATCCTTGGATTCTCTTGTCCTAGAGATTACCATTACTTTGAAAATCAAAAGAGGCAGCCAGAGTTTAATTTCCTTCTCTCACACCAACAGAATAGGAATTGCTGAAGCCCTAAAACCAATCATATCCAGACCTCATGATCCAGGTATTGGGTAAGATGTGACTGCCTTGGATTTGATGATAAAAGTCAGTAAAAACAAACTTACGGAGTTCCCTGGCACCCTGTTGGTTGAGGACTCAGCATTGTGGCTTGGGTCACTGCTTTGGTGAGGGTTCAGTCCTTGGCCCAGGAACTTGCATATGCCATGGGTGTGGCCAAAAAAAAAAAAAAAGAGCAAAGTTGGAGTTCCCATTGTTGCTCACTGCTAACAAATTTGACTAGTATCCATGAGGATGCGGGTCTGATCCGTAGCCTTGCTCAGTGGGTGAAGGATCCAGCATTGCTGTGAGCTGTGGTGTAGATCGCAGACGTGGCTTGGATCTGGCATTGCTGTGGCTGTGGTGTAGGCCAGCAGTTGTAGCTCTAATTCCACCCCTAGCCTGGGAACCTACCTGTGCCACAGGTGTGGCCCTAAAAAGCAAAAAAAAGAGCAGAGTTATAAGTGAATCATTCCCAGTGTATGCTTTGTTCTTTTCCCTTAAAAGGCCCTCATGCTCCATGGCATGGTCTGCAGTGCACAAAGAATCACAGAGGTGCTGGGCTGGCACCGCACACCAAGCAGGTGTGTCTGGAGCCTGAGAGGGAGGAGATGGTGGTGAGCCCCTGGCTGGTGCCTCCAGACGTCCGTGCGTTGCTCCGTGGGAGCCAGAGTTCCCTTCTGCAGGTGAGTGTTGTTCCAGATTGCACTTTGCTAGTGATGCCTTGTGCTCTTCAAGTTGGTTGGTTGGTTGGTTTGTGGGATGTAGTCACCCTGAAAGATTGTTAGGGCAGGTTGAAGTAATGATTCAAAACATCTTGCAATTTTGGCTTGGTTCTCTTTAAAAAACAAAAACAAAAACAAAAAAAAACAGGAGTTCCCGTCGTGGCGCAGTGGTTAACGAATCTGACTAGGAACCATGAGATTTCGGGTTTTGTCCCTGGCCTTGCTTAGTGGGTTAAGGATCTGACGTTGCCGTGAGCTGTGGTGTAGGTTGCAGACGCAGCTCGGATCCCGCGTTGCTGTGGCTCTGGCGTAGGCTACAGCTCCGATTCAACCCCTAGCCTGGGAACCTCCATATGCCGCGGGAGCAGCCCAAGAAATAGCAAAAAGACAAAAAAAAAAAAACACAACAACCACCAAAAACAGCAGAAATGTTAGAGCCAGCGATTGTATTTGAGGTATACACATCTGTTCTGAACACTCTTCAGACCTGGCGCCAGCCGCCGCTTGTGTCAGGTCATGTGCATTCAGCCCACTGCCCATCCAGAGGTGCTGGGCGGCCACAGCCCTGCTTCCTTCACATCCCCTGCTCCATTTGGCGGAGGAGCAGCTCTAGAATCTTTGGACTACGTGGGTCATGTTCCATTTATTTTTCTCAGGCTAAGACCAGGATTTGCTGTCTTTCTCACTTTGATGCAGGACTCTGTGGGCGGCCCAGACAGCCTGTCTGCCAGCACCGGCAGCATCCTCAGCAAGCTTGACTGGGACGCCATTGAGGACATGGTGGCCGACGTGGAGGATAAGAGCCATCTGTCCACCGGCCCTGGACCGTGAGACCCGAGTGTCACTCTGCTTCCACACAAAGGCCAGCAGCTCCGTGATGTAGCTGAGAGAGTTTGAGTTTCAGGGAGAGAAGCAATGAAGTGAGGTGAAACTTACCATCAGCAGGCCTATCACCTGCATTAGACATTTCAAGAGGGAGAATAAACATTTCTCAGTAACTTTGCCTTCAGGGGGAAAGGGTTAACTGTAGATGTATTTTATGTTTTTGCATTTGACTTATCTTTAGGTATAATTTTTAAATAATGAAATAAATGGTACCTTTCAAGCCAAGTTTGTATAATATTTAAACTACTTTCAAATAAAGAAAAAAAACCCTTCTATTTTGCCTCCTTTATCCACTGAGTTTTGAGAAACAACCTTATATGAGTAAATCTGGAAAAAAAAATTCTTGGAGTTCCCATCGTGGCACAGCAGAAATGAATCCGACTAGTATCCATGAGGATGGAGGTTTGATCCCTGGCCTCGCTCTGTGGGTTAAGGATCTGGCATTGCTGGAGCTGTGGTGTAGGTCACAGATGCAGCTCGGATCTGGCATTGCTGTGGTGTGGGCCAGCTGCTACAGCTCTGATTCTACCCCTAGCCTGGAAACTTCCATATGCTGCAGGTAGGGCCCTAAAAAACGAAAAACAAAACAAATCCTCCTTTCATTGAGGTAGAAAAATTGCACTCTTATCTGAGCTGCTCGATAATGAAATCCCTTTAAAATCATATCCTAAAGAGTTCCCATTGTGGCTCAGTGGTAACAAACCTGACCAGTATCAGTGAGGATGCCGGTTTGATCCCTGGCCTCCATTAGTGGGTGAAGGATCTGGGGTTGCGGTGAGCTGTGGTGCAGGTCACAGACGTGGCTCAGATCTTGAGTTGCTGTGGCTGTGGTGTAGGCCGGTAGATGCAGCTCCAATTTGACCCCTAGCCTGGGAACCTCCATATGCTGCAGGTCAGGCCCTTAAAAAAATAACCCTCCAAAATCCCCATATCCTAAAATTGTGTAGTGCTTGGAGTAAAAGGGAACCAGCCACCTCCTGTCAATCCGGAGCTTCTAAATGAGCCAAATTTCATGTGGGCCAGCTCTTTTCCCCTATTCCCTGTAGCCTGTAAAGCTTTGAAGGAAGAAAAAGGGATGGGAGCTTTGGCTGAGAACGAAAGGGACTATGACCTTGACTCTAGACAGCTCATGTTAACTTTGTAAAACCGTGGTGCAGAGAGCTGGGTAGTCCTGAAACGCACCCAAACAATGTCGTAATCGTGGAGATAATTTTTATGAGAGGAAACTAAAAACCTTCACTCGTCAACTTTTTGTGTAGTATCCAAAAACAGTATTATCTGAAAGGGCCAGTAAATATTCCTCCTTTTCCAACCACATACCTGTGTGAGGCCAGATGTTGTTCATACACTTCAACCAAAAACAACATAGAGCAATGGATCAAAAGGAGAAACTGTAATGAGAATTCAGCTGTCATCTGTTAAACCAAAAAAAGAGACTTGTAAAACTATAAAACAGTGCCACTCATCTCACTAAATTTTGTTTGGAAAAATAGTGGGTTTTTAAAAATGTATTATATGTTATTGAATGGGTCATTGTAATTTAAAATAAATGTTTTGGAGTTCCCGTTGTGGCGCAGTGGTTAACGAATCTGACTAGAAACCATGAGATTGTGGGTTTGATCTCTGGCCTTTCTCAGTGGGTTGAGGATCCGACATTGCCGTGAGCTGTGGTGTAGGTTGCAGACGTGGCTCGGATCCCGCGTTGTTGTGGCTCTGGTGTAGGCCGGTGGCTGCAGCTCTGATTCAACCCCTAGCCTGGGAACCTCCATATGCCATGGGTGTGGCCCTAGAAAGACAAAAAAAAAGTTTAGTTTTTCTGTTTTAATTTCTGACATAAATATTGACAGAGATAGCCATAGAAACAAGCTCTTTGGGCTTAATAATTTTAATGAGTATAACGAGACTGAAAAGTTTGAGACCTGCTGCTTTAGGGCTACCGATGTGAGCTCTTAACTCACAGACTGTATCGAGTCAGTGGTGTACAACTTTATCCTTGACGTTTCACTCCCACTACTTCACAAACAAACTGGTTTTATAAAAGTACAACTCCTTTTACCTGCTCACTCCTGGCTTAAACACTCAGGTGTCTTTTACAGATATTATCTCCAATGTTTTAAATTTCTTCCTGTAGATTCAGATTTCTCTCTAGTATTTCCCTTCAGCCTGAAGCGCTTTAGCGTTTCTTCTGGAGCAGATCATCTGGCAGTGAATTCTCTTGGGTTTCATTGAACTGTAGCTTTCATGCTCATTTTTGAAAGGGATTTTTTTGCAGCATGTATTCTAGGACAAGGTCTTTCTTTCTATGAAACGGCCTTTCCTGTGTCTACCTGGATGCCTGGAGAGCTAATAAGCTCTTGGCAAGATCTCTCCCCTCCAGCTGAGCTGGGCCTCCAACATCTCCCAGTGCTGCTCACCCCGTGGACTCTGCTGGTCTCTCAGCCTCTTAGTAACTGCCTTCTCGTGAAGCGTCATGTACTCTGCACTGAACTGAGTACGAGCAGCTCAGCTCCAGTCCACGCACAAACTTTCAGGGATCCTCTCTGTGCAGCCTCCTTTTCTCCGATGCCCTGCCTTGCAGAGCCTGGCCACTGCTCCTGCCCTGAACCTCACTGTGCCTCCTCAGCTCAGTGGGACCACTGTGGTCTGCTTGGACACGGGTCGTCAGGCTCAAGTCGGGATAACATCCTTAAGCAGAGAGCTAAGCATTCATGAGACTTACCTCATGAGTGTCCCTTCCCGAGGGGATCACCGTCTCGCTGCCTGCTGTCCAGCAACTCAAAGCAGGTGTCTCCCATGTATTTCGTCCAAGTTCATGGTTGAGGCAGGCAGGCTAGTCACATGCCTGTTACTCTGGCCGGGCTGGAAATTAAAGTCTTCTCTTGCTCTCAGTGAACTTTCCATCCATGTAGCAAACCTGAAATTGAGGACTGGAGGAGCGTGGAACACATTGGCCCAGGACTGAGAGCTTCGGCAGGCTCCAACCTCTAGCTTGACCATGTTCTTACAGTTTTCAAAAAGCTGCAGTATGACAATTTTGGGACGTGCCTGACACAGAGGAAACATCTGAGTGTTTCTGACCTTTCTACTTAAAAACAAGGGTCTAGACGCCATGCCTTCCAAACATGGGTTAAAAGAAGCAGTTGCCATATCTAGATTTTGAGCATTTATCACGCTCAGGAACAACTTCAGTTATCAACAGGGTTCCCCTATTTCTCAAAACTTTTTATTTTTATTAGAAAATATGTTATAGAGCATTTAGTATTGTGTATCACTAAACAAAAGCCACGTCTGAGTTTCGTACCCTTTATTCTGGCTGAGTTTGGAATTTCTTGGCAAAAAAAGCTCAAAGCTTCAGCTAAGAAATTATATCCATGGAATTCCCATCATGGCGCAGCGGAAACAAATCCGACTAGGAACCATGAGGTTGCGGGTTCGATCCCTGGCCTCACTCAGTGGGTTAAGGATCCAGGGTTGCCGTGAGCTGTGGTGTAGGTTGCAGACGTGGCTTGGATCCCGAATTGCTGTGGCTGTGGTCTAGGCCGGCGGCTGCAGCTCCGATTAGACCCCTAGCCTGGGAACCTCCATATGCTGTGGGTGCGGCCCTGAAAACCAAAAAAAAAAGAAGAAAAAAAAGAAAAAATTATATCCCTGGACCTACCTTAAAAACACCAACTTCAGCATTTCTTACTTCAGCTCCCACTGTTTCTTGCCCATGGTACTCAAATGTTTAATTCCCGACAAGCCATGACATAACTTATACCATTTTCCCTTTCTCAATAATTCAAGTAATTATTATGTATCATGCTTTAAGTCCTGCTTAGATTTCTGTAAGAAATCAAACCTCGGACCTTCCTGAGGAAATATGAGAAAAAGGAATACGCAAGTGGTAATTGTGCAGAGGTCCTACCGGTAGCCCTGCAGAGCTCCACTTTCCTTTAAGCATTGCTTATACCTTGACCGGTCAGGAGTGTTCAGCATCTGGACTCCGGTCTCACGTCATCAAGGAGACCCTAAGGGAAACTAATGCTTTCATTTTTGTAAAACTACTGAGTCTGGGGAACATCTGGGAGGAAGAGAATTGTTAGGCAAGGTTGGGGTGTAGGTTAGGAATGGATCTCTATATATGTGGGCCTATATGGCAGGATTTGCTTAGCTGAAGGGAAAACCTTATGGAGGATTTTTAAAAATTGTTATTTATTTATTTTTCTTTTTAGGGCCGCACCCACAGCATATGGAAGTTCCCAAGCTAGGGGTCCAACTGGAGCTACAGCTGCCAGCCTACGCCACAGCCACACCAACACAGGATCCGAGCCGCATCTGCGACCTACTCCACAGCTCACGACAACACCAGATCTTTAACCTACTGAGCGAGGCCAGGGACTAAACCTTTATCCTTGTGGATACAAGTCAGTTTTGTTTCTCCTGTACCATGATGGGAACTCCTCATACTAATTTAAAAAGTATTTAAAATATATTCAAAGCCAGTAAATGTAAAAACAAACTAATTAAAATAATTTCAGTATTGGAGTTCCCGTCATGGCTCAGCGGAAACAAATCTGACTAGTATCCATGAGGACGTGGGTTCGATCCCTGGCCTCGTTCAGTGGGTTAAGGATCTGGCATTGCCATGAACTGTGGTGTAGGTCGAAGTCGCAGCTCAGGTCCCTCCCACGTTGCTGTGGCTGTGGCATAGGCCGGCAGCTACAGCTCCAATATGACCCCTAGCCTGGGAACCTCCATATGCTGTGGGTGCAGCCCTAAAATAATAATAGTAATAAAAAATTTGGTATTAATTTAAAAATCATTTCTAGGTAGTATATTGATAAATTAGTTTTTATTTTTTAATTTTTATTTTTTGCCTTTTTGTCTTTTTAGGGCTGCACCTGCAGCATATGGAGGTTCCCAGGCCAGGGGTTAAACGGAGCTACAGCTCCTGGCCTACACCACAGCCACAGCAATGCCAGATCCGGGCTGCATCTGTGACCTACACCACAGCTCATGGCAACACTGGATCCTTAACCCACTGACAAGGCCAGGGATCGAACCCACAACCTCATGGTTCCCAGTTGGATTCATTAGCCACTGAGCCACAATGGGAACTCCATGATAAATTAGTTTTACTTCTTCTAAGACCTAAGTGAAAAGATAATAAAGGAATTTTAAACTGTATATATCAATACAAATGAAGAGAACTGGAGAGGAGATTTTACCAGATGAGACGTTACAGGAGGTGGAAAAGGGAGCAGGAAGCCATAATATAATCTGTGCAAGAGAGGATAGTGATGAAAAGAGAACGTAAGACTCAGCACTCACAAGCACAAACAGAGGCAGGGTGAGACAGCCCTGCTGTAAGTCTTTCCTAGAACAGATGCACCTCCTCCTCTCTGTAACCCTTGTGCAAAGACCTCCCAGCAGTTATGCCCCAGGCAGGAGTCCAGCTTCCCATCTGATTGCCTTAGAGCAGAGAGCAGCAAATCTGGCCTGCTTTCCGTTCTTATAAATAAAGTTTTACTGAAACACAACCTGCCTATCTGTTCCTGTGTTATTTGTACTGCTTTTGCACGTCAGTGGCAGAGCAGCATGGTTGCTACATAGACCACATGACTCGCAAAGCCTAAAATACTTTTTTTCTGACCATTTACAGAAAGTCTGCCAACCATTGTCCTCGAATGGAGCCCGCCAGATGAAATCCACCTCTACATCCAGAGCTTCAGTGAACTATTAGTACCTTATTCTAAACCCTGAATGGACAGATAAGCATCACTTGACACACAGGGAAAGCCCTCTTTATGAAAGGAAGAGTACAAATTAAATGAGCAAAATAACAAACAGGTCATGCAGGAAACAGATGATTTTTTTTTTTAACTAACAAACTGGAAGTTTTGGCTAATGACAGAGGCAGCCCTGTGCCCACATTTCCATGACGTTATTTCTATTAATAAAGAGGATTTATATTTTTGATTGGTAAGTAATAAACGTCCAATCAACATCAACTCATACCCATTTAAAATATGAGTATACATAGGAGTTCCTGTTGTGGCGCAGCGGAAAGGAATCCAATTAGGAACCATGAGGTTGCGGGTTCGATCCCTGGCCTTGTCAGTGGGTTAAGGATCCAGTGTTGCCATGAGCTGTGGTGTAGGTCACAGATGCAGCTTGGATCTGGCGTTGCTGTGGCTCTGGCGTAGGCTGGCAGCAACAGCTCTGGTTAGACCCCTGGCCTGGGAACCTCCACATGCCGGAGGTGTGGCCTTAAAAGGACAAAAGACAAAAGACAAAAAAAAAAAGAGTATACATGTATTAACCAAGTATACGTGTGTCTTCATTCCTCCATTCCTGCTTGTGGCTCTTGATGAGTGTGGGGCAGCAGTTTCTCTTTCAGGAGTCTAAGTGGATATAGAATTCGCCTTGCAGGACACTCCACCGGCACACGGATGTCAAGGTCTAGATCTGGGGCAATGGCAGCACGCTTTATTGCAGTTGCTGGTTCAGGGTATAATACGTTTCCTGCGCCGGCTCTACTGGCAATAAAGCTGTTAATTTTATCTCTGTCTGACTCCGGTGTAAAATTCTAATTAGAACTCCAAGGAGTGAGGAATGTGAATTATCAGCCTCCTTAAATCTTTACACATGATGTAAACATTTACAACTGTAGCTTGAGCTCAGGTCTTCAAATGGGAAGTAAGAATTCTACCTTTTTTTTTCTTTTTTTTGGGGGGGGGGACTGCACCCTGGAAGTTCCCAGGCCAGGGAGCCAACCCTCCCATAGCAGTGATCCTTGCCACAGCAGGATCCTTAACCACTGAGCCGCAAGAGAACTCCTGAGAATTCTACTTTTTAGTCTGACAGATAGATATGAGATGTTGCATTCATAAAATAAGAACAAGTTACCATATGAAAGGAGTAATCAGAGAATAAGAAACAATGCTTTGAAATTTAAAATACAGCTGAGGAGTTCCCGTCATGGCGCAGTGGTTAACGAATCTGACTAGGAACCATGAGGTTGCGGGTTCGGTCCCTGCCCTTGCTCAGTGGGTTAACGATCCGGCGTTGCCGTGAGCTGTGGTGTAGTTTGCAGACGCGGCTCAGATCCCGCGTTGCTGTGGCTCTGGCGTAGACCGGTGGCTACAGCTCTGATTAGACCCCTAGCCTGGGAACCTCCATATGCCGAGGGTTTGGCCCAAGAAATAGCAACAACAACAACAAAAAAAGACAAAAAAATAAAATAAATAAAATAAAATAAAATAAAATAAAGCTGAAATAAAAATTTTTTTGGGTCTTTTTAGGGCCACACCCTCGGCATATGGAGATTCCCAGGCTAGGGGTCTAATCAGAGCTGTTGCTGTCGGCCTACGCCACATCTACAGTAGTGCCAGATCCGAGTCGCGTCTGTGACCTACACCATAGCTCACGGTAACACCAGATCCTTAACCAACTGATGGAGGCCAGGGATCGAACCCGCAACCTCATGGCTCCTTAGCTGGATTCGTTTCCACTGTGTCAGGACGGGAACTCCTGAAATAAAAAATTTAAGGTTAAGGTTAAGTTGAAAAACACTCAAAGATAGAATCAAAGATACTCCTCCCCACAAACACATGAGTGAAAACATAACTGAGTAGATCAGTCCAAGAAGAGTATTATCTGACTAATAGGAATTAGAATAAAGAAACTAAAGGGGAGGAAATTATCAAAGAAAATTCTCCATAGCTGAGAACACGTTAAAAGTTTCTAACATGCCCTGCAAACAGAATTTTACAAAGAGAGGAGTTCCCATCGTGGCGCAGTGGTTAACGAATCCGACTAGGAACCATGAGGTTGCGGGTTCGGTCCCTGCCCTTGCTCAGTGGGTTAACGATGCCGCGTTGCCATGAGCTGTGGCGTAGGTCGCAGATGTGGCTCGGATCCAGTGTTGCTGTGGCTCTGGCATAGGCCTGTGGCTACAGCTCTGACTGGACCCCTAGCCTGGGAACCTCCATATGCCGCGGGAGCAGCCCAAGAAATGGCAAAAAGACAAAAAAAAAATTTACAAAGAGATCCACTAAGAAACATCATAGTGAAATTTGACAATATGAGAAATACAGAAAACATCCTAAGTTTCTAGAGAGGGAAAAACACAGGTCGAACACAAAGAAACAATAATCAGTATGACAGAAACTTCTCAATAGCAACAGCAAAGCCTAGATAATGATGAAAAATGCTTTCAAAGGGAAAAATTTCACCGTAGAATTCTAGATCCCGCTATCAGTCATGAGATGAGAATAAAGACATTTTCAGACATCAAATGATCAAAAAATTTTCCCTATGTATCCATAGGAAACCACTGCAGGATATGTTCAAGCAAACTGAACATTTTTAAGCAGAAGGAGGCTCAGGTTCCAGACATGGGTTCTGGATCCAACCAGAAGAAGGGTATAAAAAGTCTGGTATAACACCTTTGAGGCGGTCCAGAAAAATCAGTCCAGATTTGTGTAAAAGTAAGATCAGCTGCAGGAAGGAGTTTCTAGATGGAGGAATAGAGTCCTCCCCCCATCTCCCCCACCATTCGGGGGAAGACTCAAACGAACAAATGCTGTGAAAGAGCTCCAAAAGAATTTCAAATTTCTATGTGGAAATTATGGGAGTGAAAAAGCATTTTCAGGAGTTCCCACTGTGGTGCCACAGGATCGGCAGCATCTCTGCAGCCCCAGGACACAGGTTTGGTCCCTGGTCGGGGGGGCGAAGTGGGTTAAAGGATCAGGCGTTGCTGCAGCTGCCACGTAGGTCCCAGCTGTGGCTCAGATGTGATCTCTGGCCTCAGAACTCCATATGCCATGGGGCGGCCAAAAAGCAAGAGCAAAAGCAATTTCATTAAAGGAAAAACAAGAATATACAAGAAAGGAAATGTACTCAAAGTGCATAAACATTAACTCTGATTGAAAAATATTTAGGCATAGTTTTATGTTACATAAATGCTCATTAAATATGGGGATGTCCATATTGGGAGGAGAGGGAAAGAGTATTACAGCCAAGTCCTCATGTCATTAAAAAGTCAATAGATAACGTAATTCAATATCTAAGGTCTAGAATTAATAAATTGTAGTAGTATATCCCTTAGAAATATGGATGTAACTACCTAGAGTTCAGAGTGGTTGCCTGTATGAAAGGAATTATTTCTTTAAATTAGAAAAATTAAACTGTTAAATGACAGAAACTTGATTTTTTTTGGCCTTGTCTGTAGCATGCGGAAGTGCCTGGGCCGGGGATGGAACCTGTGCCACAGCAGTGATCTGAGCCACAGTAGTGGCAGTGCCAGATCCTTAACTCACTCTGAACCCATCCACCAAGGTGGTTAACCCACCACAAAGGAACTCTGAAACTTGATTGCTGCATTAAAAGTGTGTCCCATTAAAATTTTTATCTTGGGATTACAAGGCTTTAAATATTTAGTTGACGGTTTTTTTTTTTTTTTTTTGGTCTTTTTGCTATTTCTTTGGGCCGCTTCTGCGGCATATGGAGGTTCCCAGGCTAGGGGTCTAATCGGAGCTATAGCCACCGGCCTACGCCAGAGCCACAGCAACGTGGGATCCGAGCCGCGTCTGCAACCTACACCACAGCTCACGGCAACGCCGGATCGTTAACCCACTGAGCAAGGGCAGGGACCGAACCCACAACCTCATGGTTCCTAGTCGGATTCATTAACCACTGCGCCACGACGGGAACTCCTAGTTGACGGTTTTAAGTGATGCAGAAATCCACCAAGGCTACTTTTCTTATTTTTGGATTCTGTCACATCTTTTGATTTCTTTATTCACTTCAAATCACGGTCACTCCTCATGGGCTGTCCTCCAGATGAACCAGGAGTAAGTCATGTTATCCTTTATGGAGATATCTACTCAGGGAGACTTGTCTCACTCATCAAATCTTTTTTTTTTTTTTTTTTTTTTTTTTTTTTTTGGCTGTCCTGAGCCATATGGGGTTCTGGAGCCAGGAATCAGAAAGGAGCCACAGTTGGGACCTAAACCACAGGTGTAGCAATGCCGGATCCTTAATCCACTGTCCCAGGCCTGGGATTGAAACTGCATCCCAGTGCTCCCAAGATGCTGCTGATCCCGTTGCACCACAGTAGAACTCCTACAATTTAATTTTTAATTGCTGGCCATTATTTTAGGTGACTAAAGCTATGTGACCAATTTCAATGTCCTAGACACTACAAATGAGGCCATTTCTCTCCTTGCATTTACCTCCACCCTAGCCCAAGCTGTCATCATCTTCCACAGGGCGTCATGGCCCCCCTCATATCATTGTCAGTGCTTTTTTTTTTTAAAAAAAAAAAAAGCAAATCTGGAGTTCCCTTGTAGCATAGTAGGTTAAGGATCTGGTGTCACTGCAGTAGCTTGGGTCACCACCATGGCATGGGCTCTATCCCTGGCCCGGGAACTTCTGCATGCTGTGGGTATGGACAAAAAAAATGCAAATCTGACTTCACGAACGCAAATCCTTGTTCCACTTCCCACTTAATTTCCTAATGTCTCCTCACTGCTCATGGGACATCCTTAATGTCACCTACAAATGCATGATTTGGCCTATCTATTCTATCAGCTTCATCATTCTACTCTCACTTATCCTCTGCCATTCACAGGAATTGCAAAGATTCTAAAAGTGATATGCTTTTTTCTTCAGGCCCTTTGCTTATGCTGTCATCACTTTGGATTCTCCTTACATCCCCTTCCTCCATCTATTTTTTCCTTCAGATTCATGTCCCTAAGGAGTGAATTTCTGGGGGCAATTAAAAAAAAAAACCCACTTTCCTTTTTGCAGTGGTTCGGCCAATACTATCTGGTGGTTTTATCTATTACGTGTCAGGCTTTGGTTTCACTTGGAGAAGAAAGACTTTCTGGTCCCCCTGAGCCCTCCAGTACTTCAGGGCTACGTACTCTCATGGCTTCTGTTACTTTTCCTTTTAAGCACTCATTTCAACTATAAGGTAATAACTGTATAATTGTGCACTTTGCGGTTCATTTCCTACCTCTCCTGCTAAAACACAAGCCTGTTGTCAATGGGTCCAGCACAGTTCATTGCTCATAGGAGGCACTCAGCAAATACATGGCAAATGATTGCATCTACAAAAACTAAAAAGGAACCAGTGTCAGTACCAAGTGATCTCCAAGACAAACACTGCGCCATGAAAGAGTTAGGATCCAATGTTTTAAGCTCCGGAAAGGAGGGCAGAATGTCACCTCTGATTCCTTCATCTCTCTAATAACTTCACCACTTCACTTTTCTCGCCCATTCCTGGGAGTAAACCACGCATACCTGTGCCTGGTTTCCACAACTCCACTTCAGAAATTGCACACACTTCTCTGGCTTTATTATCCCACCATTCCACTTCTGCCACTCTCATTCTGCTTGCTCTTCCACCTCGTGGAGACCTCTGAACGTTGATCCTTCCATTTTCTCTCAATCTGGCTCTTCTACTACCACCTAATAAACTCTCACTCCTGGCTCAGCCCCTACTGAGCGGCTGAGCTCAGATGGAGAAAAATAATGCGGGTTGGCAACAGCGCAGTCTTCCACCTTGCGGCCAGTGAGCCATCTTTCTGAACCACAACCCTGAGAACATTTACTGTTGAAAGCTCTTCCAAACTCTTAAATATGGCTTTTTAGGTCCTTTGTTATCTGCTTTTCTCTCCAGCTTCACCACTCAGGATTTCAGTATTCTGCTGCCTCACTTCTTACACTCCACTCTCCCCGATTCTCATTTATTTCTCACCCAACTACAATCTAGCTTTGCTTTTAACCTCTCTGAAACCACTCTCCCCTAAAGCTTACCATTTATATCCCAAAGGGTGGGATCATTTTTGTCTTCATCTTATATATGCTGCTCTCTACCTTCTTGAAACTCTCTAAATCCCTTAATTTCTGGATTCTTCCCAGACTCCTCTAGTCATTTCTCCTGTCTCCTCCACAAATGCCTTTTTCTCTCATTGCACCTTAAGTATTTGGAGTCTCCAATGTCCTTCTTTGGCTCTGTGCTGCTTACTAAAGCATACATGCTTAAAGAGTCCCAAATGTAGCCCCTGTCCAAACTTGCCCCCTGAGAGTGTCATGCTTGTGTATGTCCCCATTTTGTGGGCATCGTCTGAATATCCCTCAAGCATTCTTTCAACGTAGTTAAAATTGAACCTAGGAGTTCCTGCTGTGGAGCAGTGGGTTAAGAGCCCATCTGCAGGAGTTCCCGTTGTGGCTCAGCAGTTAACGAACCCGACTAGCATCCAGAGGATGAGGGTTCAATCCCTGGCCTTGCTCAGTGGATCAAAGACCCAGCGCTGCCTGAGCTGTGGTATCACAAATGTGACTCGGATCCTGAGTTGCTGTGGCTGTGGCTGTGGCAGGCAGCTGCAGCTCTGATTTGACCCCTAGACTGGGAACTTCAATATGCTGTGGGTGCAGCCCTAAAAAAAAAAAAAAAAGAAAGAAAAAAAAAGGGAATCCATTTGTAGTGACTCAGGTCACTGTGGAGGCATGAGTTCGCTCCCCAGCCTGGTGCAGTGGGTTACAAAGTACCTGGTGTCGCCACAGCTTCAGTGTAGATCACAGCTGTGGTTTGGATTCAGTCCCTGGCCTAGGAAGTTCCATATGCTGTGGGTTGGCCATTAAAAAAAAAAAAAGAACCCAGTCATTTAGAAAAACCAGATAGCTATCCTCGACTTGCCGTCCTTTTACTTCATCAGTCAACTGTTGAGTTTTGCTACTTTTATTTCCTAAATACATCTTCAATCTCTCCAGTCTATCTCTATCACCATCATTACCCTAGTTCAGGATTTCACCATCCCCGAGACTACTGCATTGGTGTCCTTTCTTGACACCCTCAGATCCATCCTCTCCTAGCAGCCAGAGTGCTTTCAGGAAGTAATCCTTTGCTTAAGGTCCTCCCACTGGCCACACATTTAAGTTCTCAAAATTGTATACTTACCTCCCTTTATTTCCATAGCTTCATCTTTTGACACTTTACTACCCTCCACACGTTGTGCTGCTCATGCTTTAAGTTCTACATAACATGCTAAGTGATTCTGTTCACTAAACTTCATATAACACTTATTTTAGAAACACATGCCTTTAGCCTGTCTTCTGACTTCTCATCAATCCTCCTCTTCTATATCAAGTCAGGTAATGTAAAAGAAAACCAAGAATAGAACACCAAAAATATTACGTTTTACCATGTCCTCTTATCTAACAGGATGGTATCCATCTCAAAATCTACATTTAGTCATCAAGTGGGCTACATTCAGATCCTGACAGGTGACTGAAAAAGGATCTTGAAATCTTCCTTCTAAGAAAAACTGATCTGGGAGCTAAGAGCCCTGAGGGATGCTCTCGGCTCTGACACCAAGTAGATAGGTAACAGATGGGTTACCTCTCTGAGCCTCAATTTCATCTTTTTAAAAAGAAGAGTCTGGATCAGAAAGTTCTTCTTAACCTGTAATCTGCAGATTTTCAAGTCAGGTCATTCCTACATAGACCTAAGAAGGGTGACCATGAATCCCTTGAAATTGCATGCATAACTTTGGGTATAAATTTGCTCAGTTTTCATTAGATTCACAGAGGTTCATGCATTCCAAAGTAGTTAAGAACATCTGGATTAAAGGATATGACATTGCTCATACTGTATAATTCTATAAATAGCTTTAAAACTATGGAATGTGTAGATCCACTGTTGGTTTACCTTTTATGACAAACTTAGATTCTAATTACTTTTTCCTGTTCTTTGTTCCAGGATCAATATCTAATAAAGGTAAAGCCTAAATTATAATTCTAGGCAAGTTATGTTCAAGTCAAACTTACAGACACATTTTAGCAGAAGAAAGACTAGTAATGTCAAAGATGAAGTTGACAAAGTAACACAACATAATTTTCATTTCTAAGGTTCCAAGTGGTAGAGATTAAACAGTGACTGAAAAAAGTCATGACTACAGAGACAGAAGCAAACTTCCAATCAGCAAAAACCATAATGTCTATGAATTATGTAGTAAAAATAACCACAGCCTGCAGTCCGATCATTTCAAGCAATAGTTAACACAGTTTAACTAAAGAACTATAGTCACAGGGTATCCTCTGTTAATCTCCTTAAACTTCTGTTCTCTTACTGCAGTTCTTAATCTCCAATTGCCTGCTTGGCATTTGCCAACTAAAATACAAAGCATGTTTACCAATCATCATCTTCAAAATCTCTGTAATGGTACCTCTGTTCTAATTATGCAGTTCAAGAATCAATACATGTAAGTTTGGATAAGAGACAATGCCTCTCAAACCTGTAATAAATTCAGGTAAGGAAAAGGATTATGGACTAGAAAATAACTTATTCCTCTATTTAGAATTAACTCTCTTCATAAGAACCCAAAGACAAACCAGTTTCTTCATAAAAAATTTGCAAAGTATAAAAGACAGATGAAGAAATATATAAAGACCAAAAAAAAAAAAAAAAAGGAGGGGAATGTATAGGGTATAGCTCAAACAAGCTGATCAGGAATTCAGAACTGATTGAAACTGAGTGATGAGCACATGGTGGGTTCATTAACAGTAAGTTGAAAATAGTTTAAAAAATTCTGATGAGAAAAAAAATGTGTGCATACAGCATCACTCTGAGCAATGAAGCCACACACAACTGAAGTCTTAAAAACGAAGGGTAGGTTGGTGGTTTTTGCTTGGTTGTCATGCAAAACACACGAGGCTTTTATGTCTTGGTCAATAAACTATACAACTGGAATTTGATCAGGGACCTTTATATCACACCAAATTGACAGTTAAGTGTTCCTCAGATGAGTCCAATAGGACAAGGAGTGCATTTAAAACAATTTTCAGACATTTCTCTTGTAGCACAGGGGGTTAAGGATCCAGTGTTGTCATTGCTGTGGCGTGGGTTCGATCCCTGGCACAGGAACTTCCACATGCAACAAGTGTGGGGGAAAAAAGTTTGACTTACCTGTCTCCATGAGATAAACTATAGTTGTTAGAAACTGCCTGTGTACTTCAGTTACCTGCTAACAATTCAAACACTCAACATATTAACAGAATTGCTATATACTACTTTTCCCTAAAAGCTCAGAATTTCTTCAACTAGAGATTACTGAATTCTATGTGCCGTATTTGTATTTTGGTATATATATTTTTTTTCTTAAACTATCCATTCTTGGTGTTCCCTGGTGGCCTTTGGTTAAAGATCCATCATTATCACTGCTGGGGCGTGGGTTTGCTCCCTGGTCCGGGAACTTCCGCATGCCTCAGGAGTGGCCAAAACAAATGCAAAAACAAAAAAAAACCAAAGAAAATTCTTACCCATTCTTGCCAAAAGTTTAAAGAGAAAATACTAAATTTCATATTAATATATTAAAGTGAAGACATACTTGAAAACTTTCATTTCAAATATAACATCTTTTCAATACAAATCAATAAAACATGATATGGCTTACACAGAATCAACAAACTATAGATTAAGATTGAAATCGGGGAATTTCCAATATACTTTGACTTTGTCTAATTGACTGCCAAGGCTTTATTTTAGTGTTAAGACCTAAAATCTTATTTGAGAAACCTACTTTTTGAAAACCTTGGTTTGTATATTTAAGGGTTTCATCAGTTATATCAATATTTGGTTTATAGTAACAGCTAAAACATTAGAGCTTAGACCAAATGGAAAACTGCTGAACACAGCAATTCATCTATGACTAACTGAGGTAGCAGAGGTCTTACTCTAAACAGGATCCCCAAGTACGTGTATACTTACTCTAAGGATCCTTTAAGAACTTGTTTACTTTCAAAAAGGATCATCTCCTTTAATGCTTGATGTTCAGTTAGCTTAGCGAGATGCAATTACTCCAACTCCAAATTTAAATCCTTATTATGACACTTACAAGCAAATTACTGAATCCTTCTGAACCTCAGTTTTCCTTATCTACAAAATGGGGATAAAATATTTAACTAGCAGAGTTTTTGTAAAACTTTAGAGACAGCACGCATCATTAAATGTCAGGATCACAACAGCATTCGAAATTGGCTTTTCTTCCCATATCTTTTATCTTTAGAACTCTAGAGGCTGGACTTTATGTTCTATTTTTCCTAATTGGTATTTTACTCTTACTGATATATCACTATTGTTTTTGAAAGCCACCTCAAATCTTTTGCTGATAAAATAAACTCCAAAGGGGAAAAACCAAATCTGATCTTGTCCAACATAGTTCACGATAAAAAGGAAGAGGAAACATGCAGTTGGTGGAAGAAAAAGGAAGACTGAGAAAACATTTCCTTCAAGAAAATGTTCTGAAATAATTCCACATAGGAAATAGATCCTGTAAAGTTATTTCATAGTGGTTTAATAGGAGTTCACAAAAAGGTATTTTATGGCAATGTCACTCTTCCTCACAAATTAAATAATCTTCATTTATTGGCCAATGTCATAAAACTTAACATTCTGGAGGTCAGTTTTAAAAAGCTGACTTAAAAAATAGTACATATTTTTAAAAAGATTTAAATTTGAAACAGACCTCATCCCCTGTAAATTTTAAGCATTCCTGTTTCTGAGCATCAACTATGCAAATCAACTGATTAAATACCCACACCTCCCCATCTGTAATAACAAACAAATAAACGACAACTGCTCCCAAAAGATGTATAAAACATTTAGAATAGAAAATAATAAACATCTCAACTAGTAAAATTACTCCTTTTTTCAGCATTAAAAAATAACTTGTGAAAAATGTAATGTTATTACGAAGTGTCATATTCATCTCAATTCTATTTCTAAAATAACACATGACATAATTTTAACTAAGAGAAATGCTAGTTCCCGAAAATAGCATGATTGTTACCTTTTCCCAAGACTGTTACCTTTTCCCGAGGTTTAAAAAATAAATATTACCATCATCATGACATCACTAGAAAGAAATTGAAGCATACAAGGAATAAACTATAGTTTCTTTTTATATCAAAATGTACTCTTGAAAATGTGTTTGGCACAGTGCTAAATCATATATAGTTAATACTAAATATTGCAGGATACAATAAAACCTTGGAGTTAATTGTTTACACCCTCTTATGGGAATGAAAATAATAGATACCAATTATTCAGAAGTCAGCCTATACAAACTGTATAAACAATATTTTATGTTTTGTTTGAAAACCAGTGATATAATAAATTTTACATAAAAGACTGCAAAATAATATAAATGGATTTAAACAGATCTTTACAATAAGAAATTCAAATGGAAACAGACAAGTAACAAAGAGAAGTAAAAAAATTTATTGCAGTATTCGCTCCACCAGATTGCCTGGGGATCCCTTTTCTTGTATTGTTTTCAGGGTGACCTAATACATCAAAATCTACATTTACAAAAAATCCTTCTGCAGATAGGTCATAGATACTGCATGCTTTTTTTTTTTTTTCCAACAGAATAAATTATATATCCAGGAGATTCTGCCATTTTACAGCCTGGAAAAAACAATGCTTCCCTGGAAACTGGGCTAAGCTAAAGAAAGCCATCCGCTGCTAGGTTAAACTCCAAGAACACTTTATTAAGAACATTAACAGACTAATTTCCAACATTCACTTGTTTATTTTTTAAACAGAAAGTTTTTTTTCCAAGATATAAACAATTTTTGTTAAACTATAATACAGTGGGAGTAAAAATGAACTGAGAATCTGTTTCTGCTGCACAACAGCGAAGGGAGCTCCCACAAAAATGTTTGCCCAACATTTCCTTCTTTTGTTCCTGCATCCCAGGTTCCATTCTTACTCTTCATAAAACTGATTTTTTTTTTTTTTTGCCAGAATGTTGATATTTCAAGTTTTTCTGCCTTTAAAAAAACTCCTGTAAATTTGGCTGCATGTACAAATTCATTAGCTGGAAGTCCCATCCTTGGCGGCATACAGGGATCGTAAAGTCTGAACAACTTTATTAGTCAGCTTATTAGCACTCGTTAGAGCAATTTTTTTGTAAATAATGTCTGACTCTTTAATAGTGTCTACCCAAGGCACCAGTTTGCGGCCATCACGGCGCTTAGCCTCAGTCCAGGAGCCACTGTAGGAGCCTGCCATCCACTGAACACTGAAGCCATTGCTGGTTTTCTGTACTACTCTTGCAATTTGTGGTCGATCTTTGTACTTTGGACAGCAAATAGCGATGACATCCATGACGTCAACACTTTCATTCATCTGTGCTGCCAACTCCGTAGAGTCTGAATTTCGTTTTGACCTTCTCAATGACTAAAACATTGGGAGGGGGGAAAAAAGACCAAGTGTTACACAAAATAATTTTAGTGAAATTATTGTTTTTATTGCTTTTAATCCCTTGACGCCGGGAGTTGGGATTTCCCAGCACACTTCCATTGCCGGCAATGAGACGCACCGTGACCGCCAGCGCCAAGGGGTTAACATATACTTGTAAAACCACGTAACTCTTAATTTGTACCCGTGTCTTTACTCTTATTGATATATAAAATTATATATACATATGAACCATAAAGCTACATAAAACTTAGCAACAATAAAAAAGGATAACACACATTAATACAGTCCAAAGAAAAATTAATAACCCTTTATGCTGGATAAATCTCATTTCTGTTTTTTTCTTTTTTATTGTCTTTTATGTTAAACTTTCTACAAAAGGTTGTATAAATGGATAAGTAGAGAATCTCTATCTACAAAATGTTTTTTCTCATAAGTATTACATTACTTGGTGTACATTTAATAGACTGACATATATAAGCACATAAAAATCATTTTACGTAATACGCTGCGAAATACGTTGACTCCTCCTCCGCCTCACCCCTGAAGTGCCTCCTCCTCTATCCTCCCCATCACTTTCATCATCTTCTGTCTCTGCTGCTGCATTATTTTTAGGGCTGCCTCCTCCAAGCAGCGAGGTAATTGCTTTGTTTCGAGCATTTGTGCTAGCCGACACCTCCCCTTCTTCTTCCTCTTCATCAGGGTCCAGATGTTCCATGAGAAGTTTGAACTACAAAAATTAGATAGTAATTTAGAATTTTAAGTAAGTATTTCAAACAAGATGCCAGATTCCTAAATGTTTTCCATGGCAGTAATTTTTGGTGTGCGTGAAATAGACTTTAGCTATTGTCCAAGTTGGGGGTTGGCAAACATTTTCTGTAAAGAGCCAGACATTGAGTGTTTTTTGGTTTTGCTGGCCAAAATGCAATACATAAATGAATGAGCCTGGCTATTTCAATAAAACTTGATTTTACATAAACAGGCAGTTGGCCAGATTTGGCCTACAAAGCCAGATCTTGCTGATTTTGGTCCAAGTTATCAAGTAGCCAGGTGATTACTAATTACTGACAGACATTTAAACATTTTCTGCTCCTTTGCTTTCTGCCAATGAGAGGATACAAGAAGAAGGAAAAGATGAAGAATTTTAAAGAAGAACTAAAATAAATTTCAAATTTAGAGTATAAAGGTTTGCATAGGAATAATATGAAAACCACTGTGTAGGTCACATTCTTAGTCCAGAAAATCACTGTTAGTTATGTTCAGTCATAAGTAGATTAAAATTAAAAAATCTTTATTTTTACATTTTAGGACAATCTTGAAAAGCATTTTTTAAAACACTGAATTTTTTTTTTATTGTGGTAAAATATACATAACATAAAATTTACCATTTTTAAAGTGTTTATTTAATTCATTAAGTATATTCACAATATTGTGCAACCACCACAACTGTCATTTCCAAAACTTTTTCATCATCCCAAAAAGAAACTCATTCTGTACCCACTCAATACTCCCCATTCTTCTCTCCTTCCCGGGCCCTAATACAGTAACCTCTATTCTATTCTCTTACTCTCTAAATTTGCCTATTCTAGAAGACATTTTATTTTTTTTAATTTTTAATTAAAAAAAAAATCTTTTTAGGGCCATGCCTGCAGCATATGGAAGGCTAGGAGTGGAACTGGAGCTGTAGCTGCTGGCCTTCGCCACAGCCACAGCAACGTGGGATTCTAGCTGTGTCTGCAGCCCTACACCACAGTTCACAGCAACACCGGATCCTTAACCCACTGAGTGAGGCCAGAGATCAAACCAGTGTCCTCATGGCTGAAGAGGGTAGAAGGATGACTTATCATGGTTTTTTCTTTTATGAAGTACAAACCATGTAATCCACTATGTTAAAACAAACAAACAAACACATATATGGGCATAGCTTTTCCCTAAAACTTGCCTAAAAACTTTTAGCTAAAATATGGAGTTCCCAATGCAGCTTACTGGAGTTCTCATCTCTGGAGCTCTGGGATGTAGGTTCAATCCCTAGCCCAGCACAGTGGGTTAAGGATTCAGTGTTGCTGTAGCTGTGGCACAGGTTGCAAATGTGACTCAGATCTGATCCCTGGCCCAGGAATTCCATATGTTGTGGAGTGGCCAAAAAAAAAAAAAAGAACCCAATGTGGTGTCTGTGACGATGAGGGGTCTTATTCAGTGGGTGAAGTTTCTGTCTTTGCCATAAGCTACAAAAACAAAAAACTTTTCACTAAAATAGTTAGTGGTAGGCTGGCATTTCCTAAGAAAAAACAATGATGGGGCAGTGGGTGAAATGGGAAAGGCAAGCTTAAAGTAACTCATTAGAACTATAGAGATAAAATTAATGGTTCATAAAGCTTACCTTCAATGTAAAGGAGGTAGCTATTTCTCTCAAAAGAATTTACTTTACACATGCTATTATCAGAAGGAAATATTTTTCAGTTTTACTACTTACATCTAGATACTGTTTTACTATACTCCTCTTCACATCTTCAGTGATTTTGGAATTAGCCATATCACTCCGCAGGAAGTCCAGTGTTTGTTTGGGATGAAAATGAACTCCTGTTTTTCGGTTTATCGCCTTATCATACACTTTTGCAGATTCAGATGGAGAGTATTTCTGAATTTTACTGTTTTGGGAAAATAAAATCATTAATTTAACATTTTTTCCCAGGTACTTACATTAAAATTGATTCCAGTTAAATTTACTTATAATTAAACTTTCTATCATTTAGATTTCAACCAGTGAAACTGTATATATAACATTAAGTGTAATTAAAAAAAGGAAAGTAAATACATAAAAACAAAGGTTAAAAAAAAAAAAAACGCATCAGATCCAAGCCACACTTGCAACCAACACTACAGCTGTGGCTGTATCCTTAACCCACTGTGACAGGCCAGGGATCGAATCTGCGTCTCAGTGCTCCAGAGACACCGCCAATCCCATTATGCCGGAGCGGTAATTCCATGTGGGACAGTTTTAATATACTTTCTCAGTACTACCTAACTGATTTACCTTGTTTCACTTTTTTGTGCCCCAACTATTCATTCTCTATACAGCAACCAGAGTGATGGTTTACAAACCTGTTTCACAGTCTTAACAACTGTTTCAAAATCTTTCCAACTCCTTAGTACTTCCCCAAGACTTAACAATGTTTTAAATCATTCTGAATAACAGGCATACCTTGGAGACATTGTGCATTTGGTTCCAGATCATTGCAGTAAAGCAAATACCACAATAAAACAAATCACACAAATTTTTTGGTTTCCCAGTGTGTATAAAAATTATTTACATTTACACTATACTAGTCTATTAAGTGTGCAATAGCATTATGTCTGGAAACAACATACAGGTTAACTAAAAAAAAAGTTACTGCTAAAAAAATGCTATCATCTGGGAGTTCCCGTCGTGGCGCAGTGGTTAACGAATCCAACTAGGAACCATGACGGTGCAGATTCGATCCCTGCCCTTGCTCAGTGGGTTAAGGATCCGGTGTTGCCGTGAGCTGTGGTGTAGGTCGCAGACACGACTCAGACCCTGCGTTGCTGTGGCTCTGGCATAGGCTGGCAGCTACAGCTCCGATTAGACCCCTAGCCTGGGAACCTCCATATGCCGCAGGAGCGGCCCAAGAAATGGCAAAAAGACAAAAAAAAAAAAAAAAAAGCTATCATCTGAGCCTTCAGTGAATTGTAATCTTTTTGCAATAGCAACAAAGATCAGGATCACAGACCAGCATAAAAAATTTAATAGTAGTGAAAAACATTTAAATATTTTAAGAATTACCAAAATGTGACACAGCGGCACAAAGTGAACAAATGCTGTTGGAAAAATGGTGACGTTAGACTTGCCCAACACTTTGCTCAAAATTTCAATTTTTAAAAAATACACAATATCTGCAAAATGCAATTAAACAAGGTATGCCTGTAGTTGCCAACATTTAACATCAAGTCACGTCTCATGAAAATCTAGATTATCCAGCTTCTCTTGAAAAGATGGAAACTCTGGCCACACTGTACCCACTCTTTCATGGGAACAAACTGATGAACATCTGAGTAACATCTGAACCCTTTGGATGCAATATGTTCTTTCCATTTTGCCACTGATCTTCTATCAGGTCTGCTTTACTCATTGCACTATCATCCCTATGAACACTTGACTTCAGAAGGTTTCAATGAATGTGAAAAATGTCCAAAATTCCATGGGTACAGGGAGAAAAGAGATACCTATAGTGACTACTGGTGGGTAAAATTTATAAGGCATTCTCAATTTATTAGTACTTTTTTATCTCCTAGAGCATATTAAAGATTACTGGGTTCTGTTAGAACTCAGTCTAGCTGGTCTTCATTCATTGCTCTTTAAAAACTTAAATTTGCAATCTATTTTAAGATTAGCCTAACTCTCTAATAGGAAAGGATTTAAAAGGATTTCTTTTAAAGGAAATCAACACAATAAGGCTTTTAATTTATAATGTATATCTTCAGTTAGAGAATACGGTTTTTCTCCAATAACAGATTGGATAGTAGTATGTCATATTATACAACAAAATGCTATATAGCAATAAAAAGGAACAAACTCCTTTTTTAAATAGCAGGATTTTTAATATTCAGCATGCAATCAAAAATGGGTTTCAGGAGTTCCCATTGTGGCTCAGTGGTTAATGAAACCGACTAGGAACAATGAGGTTGCGGGTTCAGTCCCTGCCCTTGCTCAGTGGGTTAAGGATCTGGTGTTGCCATGAGCTGTGGTATAGGTCGCAGATGTGGCTCAAATCTGGCATTGCTCTGGCTGTGGTGTATGTCAGCAGCTACAGCTCTGATTTGACCCCTAGCCTGGGAACCCTCATGTGCTGCGGGTATGCCCTAAAAAGACAAAAGACAAAAAAAAAAGGGTTTTATATTTGTTCATTATTTGAAAAGAATAAAGTGTTTTCTTTCAATGCTTATATAATCTTACCTATCAGAAAAGCCACAGAGATTCTTCAAATGTTGTTTTAACATCAGAAGCAATAAAATACCCTGTGAGACATTTGCAAACTCAATTAAAGGAGCTGAATTTTCTGGCAAACATTTCATCACTGAATTTATGTCATCTTCTGAATCGGAATCGGAATCGGAATCTACTCGTTTCCGTGACTTCCGAGGCCTGGAGACTTCTTCTTCACTCTCGCTTGACTCATTTTCCTTACTAGGAGATGATTTTCTCTCTTTCCTTTTGTCTTTTACCATAGACTGAAAAAAAAAAAAAAAAAAAGGAGGAAATTATTCTGTCTGAAAATAATAAATCCAAAATACCACCACCAACTATACATATACTCCATTCAACAGTTTCCAAAGTATCCTTAAATTTTAATATTTTATATATTGTTGTTCTGGTTGTGATACAGCAGAAACGAATCTGACTAGTAACCACGAGGTTGTGGGTTTGATCCCTGGCTTCGTTCAGTGGGTTAAGGATCTGGCATTGCTGTGAGCTGTGGTGTAGGTCACAGACACGGATTGGATCCTGCACTGCTGTGGCTGTGGCTGCGGCTGGCAGCTGTAGCTCCAATTTGACCCCTAGCCTGGGAACTTCCATATGCCACAGGTGTGGCCATAAAAAAAAAAAAAAATTATATATCAAAACCCCGACTTTCCATAAAAAAACTGAGGATGTAACCCTTGGGGGAAAAATTTCATTCCAACACTAAATAAAATCCAATCCTCCAACTACTACACTGCACTTCTAAAACCCTTCTGAAATAAACATTCAAAGGGAAACAATTTTTTTTTGGGCTGCGTTTGTGGCATGCAGAAGTTCCTGGACCAGGGATTGCACCCATGCCACAGCTGTAACCAGAGCTACAGTAGTGACAATGTTTGATCCTTACCGACCAAGCCATGAGGAAATTCCACGATTTTCTTATAGGATAGTAATAAAAGATAAATTAGCTATAGAGGTAACAATTTGGTATATGGGTAAGCCATTATAGAAGAAAATTATAATTTAACTGAGGAGAATATAATAGGCTTGAATTCCCCCAGCTTCAAACTGTCCCTTTAAAGAATGTTTCAGTAAGATAATGTACAACTTAAATACTTAAATTCTGTTTCTTTTTTTTTTTGTCTTTTTGTCTTTTTCCAGGGCCACAGCCGCAGCATATGGAGGTTTCCAGGGTAGGGGTCTAATCGGAGCTGTAGCTGTTGGCCTATGCCAGAGCCACAGCAACTTGGGATCCGAGCCCCGTCTCTGACCTACTCCAGAGCTCATGGCAATGCCAGATCCTTAACCCACTGAGCGAGGTCAGGGATCGAACCTGCAACCTCATGGTTCCTAGTCAGATTCGTTAACCACTGAGCCACGACGGGAACTCCAAATTCTGTTTCTTTGTGCTTTATGAGGCTGTTAGCTCTTAAAAAAAAACCAAGTCAGCTGGCTTCAAGAGGTGGAAAACACCAGACTACAAAGCAATATTCAAAATGTAACTGTTAAAAAATAAAACAGGAGAAACATGTACGAGTATATTTACATAAGTAAGCAGAGTAAGAAAATATGATGGATCTAGTTCCTGGGAAATTATTAACTTCTCAAACCTTAATGTGCATGTTAAAACACCTAGAAATTTTATTAAAAATTCAGACTCTGTTACAGCAGATCTAGGGTGGGACCTGAGGTTCTGCAGGTTTAGTAAGTCCTCAGGTGAGGCCAGTGCTAGTAGCCTGGGTGTATAAATCAAGTAACAAGTGTTAAGATACTTCTGTAATTACAACCTTTAGGTTTTAAATAATCTCTTCAATTTATGAGTTTCACTAGGCTGAATTATGAGTACTAAGATATAAAATGAGAGATTTACTTATATTGTCAGGTACATGAAAATATTCCAATTAAATTACAAAGAATGTAAATTACCAACTGTACCTACTATGTGCCCAAGTGATACACCATGTATTTTTACAATTTAAGTATATTTCCTCCTAAAACCATTAAAGAAAAGATATAAAGTTTATAATGAGGGAGTTCCCGTCGTGGTGCAGTGGTTAACGAATCCGACTAGGAACCCATGAGGTTGCGGGTTCGGTCCCTGCCCTTGCTCAGTGGGTTAACGATCCGGCGTTGCCGTGAGCTGTGGTGTAGGTTGCAGACGTGGCTCGGATCCCGTGTTGCTGTGGCTCTGGCGTAGGCCGGTGGCTACAGCTCCGATTCAACCCCTAGCCTGGGAACCTCCATATGCCGAGGGAGCGGCCCAAGAAATAGCAATAGCAACAACAACAACAACAACAACAACAACAACAAAGACAAAAGCCAAAAAAAAAAAAAAGAAGTTTATAATGAGAAATTTAATAAAGATTTTGGGCATAATATATGGTAACTCCATTAGGATGCTGGTGTTCAGGGGTAAGGACATCATTAGTATTGCAGATTTTCTGTGATTCCTTGCTAAATAAGCTACTTACAGATATATCTGTATCTCTTCAAATGTAATAGTATTATCTACAGCATTACCAGATTTATAAAATAGCAAGATGTTTTAAAATGGGGTTTAAATGAATATATGAATGGACACCAAACACTTAAGGTCAGTGCTTAAAATGAGAGAAATAAAGGAGTGGGATGGCTTATTAACAGAACAATTCCTATATGTGTGTGTATATTTTTTTTTCTACCTAAATGATCTGGAATGAAATGGTTTAAAGGTCTTTCTTAGTGGAAACGAAATGGCAACCCACTTCCTTCCCCCCAATTCAAGCACGACCCAGATTTCATGAAGTTTATTTAGAAAGCTTTTATATTCCTGTGAAAAGAAAAAAAAACAATGAGAAACAAAACAATGAAAAAGCATGCCTGCACTCTGAAAGATGCATTAAGAATAGTAATGTGTGTAACTTACCTCCTTGAATGACTGCAGTAGGTTACTACCAGAAACTGAGAGTGTAATGTCTATATGATGCATTATAAACAACGGCTCTTCCTGTGTCTGGTATGGAAAACAGGCTAGATTGTCTGCTATGTACAAGAGCATATTCACTTCTGTTTTCTGTAAATTTTAAAAAAAGGTACACATGTTTAGTGGATAATCTAGAAATCCATCCCAAAAAGTCTTTTTAGAAGAAATACTACAGGGCACTTTCACCTCAGTTAATGTTTCACAAGGCAAGGCAGTGGGGGTGGGGGGCGAAGGAGGGAAGAAGGGAGAAGGGGGAAAAGAAATGGATTTTAGAGACTAATCTTAAACCCATTTTGAGAGATTTCATAATAACTTAAACCACGGTACCTTAAGAAAGGAAGAGGTGAAATTTTTTAGTGCACCCAAGTGGGAGTGCCTGGTTTTCTTATAGGAGTATATAAAATCTTTATGATAAATCCATACCACATCAGAAAGTACACATATGAATTCATAATTTGTCAGTGTGGTTCTAAAAGTTTAACCCATATGGAGATCAGTTACACACAGTTACTATTCTACTTTCAAAAGTAAGTGGTAATTATAGCAATAATATGTGGGTTAAAAAAAAT
The DNA here is from genome assembly GCF_016906955.1 of Phacochoerus africanus. Taxonomy (NCBI): domain Eukaryota; kingdom Metazoa; phylum Chordata; class Mammalia; order Artiodactyla; family Suidae; genus Phacochoerus; species Phacochoerus africanus. The sequence continues at coordinate 57,671,488 of NC_062544.1, forward strand.
AAAGTTCATGAACTTACAAAACAGTGGTCAGTTTCCTGTGTATAAGTAATTTAGAATATCAGATTCATTTTGACAGTGCTACCACTTTCACACCATAAAAACTCTGATGGTGGCAAATCATAGCTACTACTAATTGTCTGCTTTAAAAGAAAGTAACAGAGACTTTCAGCATTTCGTGATCATACAGAATATAAACAGAAAGACATGTTATTAAATTCCTTTAAAACATTTACAGCTTAAAAAAAAAAAAGAGGAAAAATGGGCAATGAAAAACACTCCTTTTTGGAGTTCTCTTGTACACAGTGGGTTAAGGATCCAGTGTTGTCACTGTAGTAGTTTGGGTCACTGCTGTGGCATGGGTTGGATTTCTGGCCTAGGAACTTCCACACGCCACAGGCATGGCCCGAACCAACCAACCAACCAAAAAACCCCACTCCTTCCTACCATCTCCCTTATCCTGCTGTTCAAACAATGTAAAAATTCAGTATCAGCCATAGCACAACAAAAATCCCATAAAACAGATGGAATAAACTTGCTATTTGTATTCATGAGATCCTCACTCTATTTTTCATTTTTAAATATATAACAATCCCACATGTTAAAGTTGGGTAAATACAGACAACCACCCTCTCCTTACTGAAACCTTCCTCCTTAGGTTTTCCTTCCTAGCTTTTTGACTATTCCTCTACCATCTCCTTTTCAAACCAACTCCTTTTCAAACTGCTTTTAGCAATATTCTATTATTCTTTTAGGTGCTTGGGGCAAAAATATTCCAGTTATCCTTTGGCTATTCTTCTCACAAAGTCTCATTTAAATTTGTGTTCCTAAAAATGCTCTTTGTTACCTGTTCTCATCATTGTATTTAACACTTTCTTTCTTTTTTCTTTTTGTCTTTTTAGGGCCAAACCCACGGCATATGGAATTTCCTGAACCAGGGGTCAAAACAGAGCTGTAGCTGCCAGCCTCGGCCACAGCCACAACAACTGCATCTGAGACGCATGTGTGACCTACACCACAGCTTGTGGCAACGCTGGATCCTTAACCCACTGAGTAAGGCCAGGGATCGAACCCACATCCTCATGAATACAAGGAGGTTTCTTAACCTGTAGAGCCACAATGGGAACTCCTATTTAACACTTTCAACAGTCTTCTGCTGTCTACAAGATCCTCCATAAACATGCCTCACTGTAACCTTACTGTTCCAGTTAAATAATAATCTGCTCATGACTTCCCATAAATTAACATTGTACATTTATTCATGTTTTAACCCCTGCCTTAAACAGTAAATCCATTTTATCTAATGCCCCTAAGCCTATACTAATGTGTTCCTCCTCTGACAGCCTCTGCTGGAGGTAGTCAGAAGAAAGCACCGCATTCTGAGAGCTGGATTTCTATTTAACATTTCACACGCTAAGATGACAGAACTTCCAGCTAATGACATACAACAGGCAATGAAACCATGTAGGAGTAAAGCTCAGGAAGGAGATACAGATTAGAGTAGTATCATCAATACAAACCACTGGGACTCAGACTATGCTAACTTTAACTGCTACTTCCTTATTTTGTATCTTAGCTCCCCAGCTGAAGGTAAGATTCAATGAGGGCAAGAGCACCATATACTACCATTTTGAATTCCTATCAACATGTCCTACATACAATAAAAGTTTAATACTCATGACAGCCCTGGTGATGATTAAATTGCATTCCAAGTATTTCTAAAATAGAAGTTTGTAGTACTTATTTACTAGGTAATAGACCCCTAAATTTCATGCAAAGAAGAGATCTAGTAAGGCATCTATATCCTGGTAATTTAAATTTTGCTTTACTGAAAAAAAGCTGGTATTGGAATAGCAACTAAGTCAAGCCACAAAGTGATTAAAATAAGAAAAAAAAAATTTTTTTTTAAAGCTTTACACACATACACTAATTGGTAAGCTCTATGTGGAAAGATACCACATCTGTCCTATTTGCTGTTTTACCTTCATCTCTAGCACAGTGGCTATGATGAGTATATGCTGAATAAATGCTGATGTAAAATGAATAAAAAATTAAGCAGACTCTTCATTAAGGAGGTCAAGTTGAGCAAGCAGGGATCTCAGCAGCCAAAAACCCAGAACTGCTGCTCTAACAATATTCAAGTCTGACAGAAATAAGTGAAATTTCACTCTATCTATCTATCTATCTATCTATCTGATTTATTCTTGAAGTGATAGTTTAGTAACATGGTTTATTTAAAGGTATGCTGAAAAGAACTGTTATCAAAGTTTATAAGATATTCAGTATGGAGACACGATTTTATTTTACCTCTCATTGTGTTTATTTTCATGGAAAATTTCCCCTTAAATTTTGACTGTATCCCATGTAATTAACATAGGCTTAAAGAGACACACTTAATATAGTCACTATTATTTATTAAAATGGCAACGTTTTTAAAAAAATGTACACTACTTTAGGCATAAAATTTATAGGACTTATTTTCTTAAAATAATAAATTTTTTATGCTTACTGCTGTGTCATCAAAGAGGTTGAGTAAAGAAATTAGAAAGGCTCGTCTGTGTTGGCGGTTTCCACGGATCATGGAGTAAAGGTGTGAACACAAAGCACTGGAGGACTCATCTTGTCGGAAACCCCTCACAGGATCTTTTAGGCATGTGTTGATTGCCTGTTGTACCTGGTAAGACATCTTCATACCAGCCACTGCTTTCATCTGAAATCAATAAAAGCCTTATTTTTATCATGGAAATTAAAAGAGTTAAATTAAAAATGTAATTCTGAGCACTATGGAACAAGGCTAATTTTATTATTTGGTCTTATTTCAAATAATACAAAATCATAGACTGCAAGTGTTGGAAGAAACACTGGAGATTGGAAGAAAACAATCTGTTCACTTTACAGAAGAAAAAAAATGGAAACACAGAAAAGCCATCATTGCCAAGATGACATAATAAGGACTAGAACTCATGCATCCTCATTTTTATCCAGCAGGTGTGCTGGACTATATCGCCTCTAGCTCAATCTTTTGAGTAAATTTTAAACAAGAATAAACACCTGGGGGACAAAGTTAGTTGCATGTTTAGAAGTAATTACTAAGCAAAATATTTATTCTAAAATGAATCTAAGCAGGACATTTGCCAACGAAATGGTTTACCAAAGTACGATGTTTAAATTTAGGTTATACAATTTAAAAATACATACATGTATGAATCCAGCATATTTTTTGTCTATTTCCACAAGTTGCTGATCAGCTTTGTTCCGCATAGCTGGTTCTGGGTCTGTGCCCATAGCAATTAAATATGGCACACACTGGAGATAAAAATAAGAAGTCATAAGACATCACAGTAGTAAAAGCTCTGTATGTCTTGACATACTTAAAAACTCACTGTATATCTGGGACATACAAATTTAGCTGTATGGGCCTTCCTATAAATGCCACGTTCATTTAAAAATTATCAATCTTCCCTTAGATTTAGCTTAAAGCAAAAGAGCATTGGAGCATTAGCAAAAATACTGATGTGCTGAAATTTAAACAATTTCGACGTGAAATTTAAGGTTCTTTAAAACTAAAGGACTTTCGAAATAAGAATATCCATTTAGGATTATAATATATACTACAAATAACTTTTCTAACCTGACTGAATTTTCTATGTAAAAGATAATACCGGGGAAAAAGCAATTTGTCTTCCACACACAAAACTAGAAAAATATAAATTCTTCCCCTCAAGGTTGATTTTAGATATGGCTTCACTGATACGATATGGCTTCAAACTGTCAGACAGATATTAATTTGGTGACAGCCACACTCATGTACTCATGACTTAAAAAAAAAAAAGTCAGGAAACACCACTATTATTGTTAAATGAATCTGAAACAGAGGAGGCTGGAGAAACAATAACAAGCAACAAACAACTTTAAAAAAGTAAACACAACACTGATATGGGTCATCATGCATTAAATCCTAAATCCAGGGGAAAAACTCCACAAAGAATATTAGTAGCCTAACTTGCAAAATATGAAAATGAGCTATATGTTAGATAATACTAATTCAATGTTAAATTTCCTGAATTTGATGACTGCATTATGGTTTTCTAAAAGAATGTTCTAGTTCTTAAAAATATATATGCTGAAGTGTTTAGAGGTAAAGAATCATGTTATCTAAAATTTATTATCAAATGATTTGGAAAAAAGTGTACGTATGAAAGCAAAAGTTATTAACAAATGGTTAATAATAGGTGAAGGGTATAAAGGAATTTATTGTACTACTCTTGCAATTCTTTTTAGAAGTGAAAAATTTAAAGTTTTAAAATTCAAGAGTACTAGAGTTCCCTGGTGGCCTCCTGGTTAAGGACTCAGCATTGTCACTGTTATGGCTTGGATTACTGGTGTGGCTTGGGTTTGATCTCTGGCCTGGGAACTTTTTGCATGCCACTGGTGCTGCCAAAAAAGAAAAAAAATTGAAGAGAATCAACATGCTATTGTACATTTTATCAAGTAATCTTGCCCTGAGTCATGAAGAAGAGACTAAATATTCATTAGTGTGCATATAGGGAATATTCATTCAGCATATAGGGAAGAACAAAGTATAAAAACACAGAGCATGCTTTAGAAAGTTTCACAAAATATACCCAAAAATAAAAATCTTGAAGGGTATAGGCTTTGGTTATTTAACAAATTCACTTCTGCAACCTATGCACGCTCCTGAACATATCAGATGGTGAATACTAACTACATCAACATTAGCTGCCTCGTAGTATTAGGATGTCTTGAGTACATCATCTAGCCTACACATGAATGTTTTAAGGTGTTGGGTTTTTGATATTACTTCCCATCAAAGATGAAGGAGCTGAGTTCAGTCTATATAGCTGATTTTTCTGTGGATTAAAATCCACCTTGTTTAACAATTACATTATACTCTTAAGCCCAGTTAATTCTCTTGACATTGTGTGCTGTTGGTTAAGAATAAGAGTCATTGTGGACTGAAACAAATCTATCATATCTAATTAGAAGAAATAAATCTGAGTACATATTCAACAAATGTAAGCTGGAAATTTGTTTAATAGAGACAATGTTACGAATATTTTGTGTAGTAAAGAAAACTTAGAAGATGGACTAAAACTTGAATTCCTGAGAATTTGGAACAAAAAAAAATCTATAATGAAGAGGAATAAAGACCTACTTATTCTCTAATCACAATGTCTTCAAAAGACAACAAACTTATCTCTTTTGCTAAGTCTTGCTGCTGTAAAACATACTTACCTGAACTGGATGAATAAGACCTTGGTTCAGAGTCAATGCAATGACATTTAGGGCAAAGTGGCGTACACTTGATTGGGTGTGAAAAAACGCTTCAAGCACCTGTTTGAGGTAAAGCTGCATGATAGAACTACTCATCCCTGAGGAAACATCACCCATTTCTTTTAAATCTTCCTGTTTTGCAACCTTCTTCCCTACAAAAGGAAGTAAACATACTTAGAACATATATAATTAACCTCACTAAAAACACTAAATCAGGCCATAAACAGAAACACAGTTTATTAGAGCTGGCCCAATGTTCTTAATTTCTTTTCTTTTTTTGTCTGTTAGAGGCCCCTTAGAGAATCTGATAAGAACTATAATCCCCTCCCCTCCATCAAAAATGTTAATGTCTAAAATACGTTAAATTTTATAAACTACTTTACAGAGTTTATGAAGGATTCTTCTTAAACTGAACTCCTTTATCCAATAGCTAAGGAAATTTAGACGTCTGGATTAAAAAAGAGTCATAGAGTATGCTAACTGCAGCCACACTGTGAATTCTAAAAACATATTTTCACTTACAGTCTCTATCTGCCTGCTGCATACGTGTATCTTCTTCTTGTAGGTAGGTCTGGAGGTTTTTTAACACTTGTATTTTTAAATTTACTGAGGATTTTTTATCAGATAAAATGTTATTATATAGATTTTTCACCTCTTGCTCAAACATTAGACTTGGATGCTGAATAAAGGCAAATCCTAAAGAAGACAGAAAAAACATTCTCTTGATATATTCATATTAAAATTAAACAAAATTTAATTAAAATGTTGATAAAATTATAGAAACTCCTTATTTCAAAAATTAAAACTTAAAATGACTGGAAGACTATACTAGTGACCTTAGCTAAAGAAGTATTAGTGTAGGTACTTCTTCCCCATGAACTAAAAACAAGCAATTGAATTTCAAAGGAGCATTCCACAAAGAGGAAACCCTGAGGAGGGGGCAGGGCCTAGTGGCTAGGAGAGTGGATTAGGAGTCAGGAATCTTGGGTTCTATTCTTGGCTCCAGCACTGACTTGTAGTATAACCCTGGGTGAGTCACATAATCTCTCTATGCCTCAATTCTCCATCTGTAAAATGGGGACAATAATATTTACCATCCACCTATCGCAATGGAATTTTTCAGGATCTAAGAAGTAATATCTGCAAACATTTTTAGATCCCTAGCAGAAGGTACTACTTTGGGGCTATTAAAAAAACATATATCCATTTGATGAAATATTTCTAAAGTCTTCTATTTATTTCTCATGTGGCATTATAATGAAGCCGCAATGCTGAATTCTATAACCCCAAGTTAATAAGCAGCAAAATAATACCATCCATATTTATTTGCACAAAATATTATGTATAAGATAAAAAATGAAGATCCTTGATGATAGCAAGTATTATGAATGCCAAATAATAAACTAAATTCAAAGCACAAAATGATAATTAGCCCATGATGACACAGAATAACTATGGCCGAGGCAAGATGTCTCTTTAAAAATGTCTTTAGTGGGTTAAGAATCTAGGGTTGTCAAGCAGTGGTGTAGGTCGCAGATGTGGCTTGGATCTGGAGTTGCTGTGGCTATGGAGTAGGCTGGTGGTTATGGCTCTGATTTGACCCCTAGCTTAGGAGCCTCCATATGCCATGGGTGCAGCTCTAAAAAGACACAAAAGAATGTCTTCATTTATTAATTTATTGTTTTCTTTTGGCCATGCCTAGGGCATGTGGAAGTTCCTGGGCCAGGGACTGAAATCACACCCCAACAGTGACCCCGCCACTGCAGTGACAACACTGGATCCTCGGCTTGCTGCACCATAAGAGAACACCAAGCTGTCTTTTATTAACTATTTTCTGGATAGTGATGCTTCAAGTTAAAAGTTACATTATTTGTTCTCTGAATATCTAGTAAATAACACTTGGCCACTTTATACAATGTATGTCCAGACTGAGTACTCAAAGGTACACATTTGATTTAAAAAGTAATACTTCTACCAACATAACTCCCTTAGTAATTGATATCTGAATTTTTACTATATTTGGTATATGTAATTTTCTAAAAGAGATAAAGGAGGAGTAAGATATTGATTTAATTTTTTTTTCTTTTTGGCTATCCTGGGGCATATAGATTTCCTAGGCCAGGGATTAGATTCGAGCTGAAGTTGTGACCTAGGCCACAGGTGTGGCAACACCAGATCCTTAACCCACTGTGCCAAGGTGGGGATCAAACCTGCATCCCAGTGCTCCCAAGATGCCATTGATCCTGTTGGGCCACAGCGGGAACTCCAGACATTGATTTAAATTTATTTAAAGAAATCAGTAAACATTTAAAGAGGTTTGGGTAACCTTTTTGTTGAAAAGACTAATAACGTCAGTGATTGTCCACGAATATTAAATTATAAACCTTGTTAATCCTACCAAAATAAAATTTATAAATAAGTTATTATCCTTATTGAGTAAACTTTACATGTATTTCCACAAAACAAAAACAAACAACACAAAAACCTGGAGAGAGTGCTCTTCTAGTTTTTAAAAGTGCATTCAATTCAGGTACTATAATGCTATCCTTTTCATATTTCTTCACTATTCCAATGTCTTTCTAGATAAGTCACAAAGACCTAATCTTCTGCAAAGACATATATTTATTACATTAATGCTCCTAGAAAAATACAGAAAAAGTATACATCCGAATTATTCCTATTGAGATGGTTACCATGTGCTTCTACATAAATAAAAATCTGTGTAGACTGCCCACTGTTTTGACTAGAAGAGGCAGACAGATATAATGAAAAAGCTTTGCGAGGAAAAAGAACAATTTAAAAAATATGTGATAGGAATTCCAGTCGTGGCACAGCAGAAACAAATCCGACCAGGAACCATGAGGATATGGGTTTGATCCCCGGCCTCACTCAGTGGGTTAAGAATCTGGCGTTGATGTGAGCTGTGATGTAGGTCACAGACATGGCTCTGATCTGATGTTGCCGTGGCTGTGGTATGGGCCAGAAGCTGTAGGTCTGATTGGACTCCTAGCCTGGGAACCTCCATATGCTGTGAGTGCAGCCCTAAAAAGCAAAAAAACAAAAGAATAAATAAAAAATATGCAACAGCACAAAATCCTTCTATATCTTCTTTCTTTATTAAAGTACTTTAATGAATTTTTAAAACCCCATGATGTAGGGGTCGAAGAAAGTATTGTATTCTCTATTTTACTAGTGAGGAAACTGATGATTAGAAGTTATATGACCTTCTCAAAGTCACCCAGGAAGTCACTGGCTGAGCCAAGAATGGAACCCAGGTGTTTAACCCCTGACCTATATTCTAGATATGAGATCCTACTTTGAACAGAAACACACTTAAATAAATCAACATTTGAGACTCACAAAAATTTAAAATTTGCTTAACCTCTCAAACCAAAAACTCTAAAGAAATTTAAGACTTAACTCACCTAGACCAATGATGGCTTTTGTTTGTACTTCTTCATCTGAATGCTTTGTAAAATACATCAATAGTTCAAGTACTTTATCCTTTATGTTAACCTAAGGGGGGGGGGGAAACACATTAACGTGTATAAGGTAGAGTAACTCAGATCAGTTTTCAACTATAAAGGAAAAAATACCTAAAAGCAAACAGTAAGGATCTTCACATGTGAGCTTTACTAAAGAACAAATCACCAATACATTTATAAATCCATAAATTTCAGTACAGTGGCATCTATTAAGTTAAAAATAACAGTCAGCTCCTGTCATAGTGTGCCTACTAATTCAAAACTGATATAACCTGTGTAAACTTATCTTTTTACAGACCAATAACAATTCATGGATCAGAAGCCAGTCTGAGGACCATGTTTTGAGTAGTGCTGTTTCAGAATTAAATCAGACTACCTTTTTTTTTTTTGGTCTTTATAGGGCTGTACCTGCGGTAAATGGAAGTTCCCAGACTAGGAGTTGAATCAGAGCTGCAGCTGCTGGCTTACATCAGAGCCACAGCAATGCCGGGATCTGTGACGTGTCTGCAACCTCCACCACAGCTTGTGGCAATGCTGGATCCTTAACCCACTCAGCGAGGCCAGAGATTGAACCTGCCTCCTCAATGCTGCCTTCCATCCCGGGTCATTACAGTCATTTTCAATTTGCAGGGCCACAGTTTTATTTTTTCAGCATGCTAAATCATGAATATTAGGATCTTTACCTTACTGTTGCCTTTAAAATCTTCCAGATCAAAATCAAAATGCCGACATAGTGCTCCAACAGTGAAAAGGGATCTAAGAAGTGCTGGTTTGTTTGTTAGAAGTGAAGTGTTATTTGGGTCCTCCTGGTGCTGGCTCTTTAATTTTGAAATGGCACCTAATAAAATAAACAGTATTTGTTTATAATAAACTCTCTATCCTTAAGTTATTATGTTCAAATAATTACTGCTAATAAATTAAAATTAAATTTTACTAATGGTTCTAAAGTGTTAAATATGTCTAGAATTATGAGGGCATTCTATAGAGCCTAAAAGAATATATGACAAAAACGATAATGAAATTTTATTTTACATAGTAAGCAAAAAACTTACCAACATTTACTTATGAGGAGATGAATTTCTGAAGTAATGATATTGGGTTATGAAGATAATACAAAAGATACTAGAAAATACTGCTTCTGAGAGTGGACCACAGAGAACAACCATACCTCTTATAAATTCCTTCATTCTACCCTTTACCAGATGTGTTAAAAAAGAACTGGACACACTGCAGAATCGAGCAAAATAATTTTTGCTTTTTCTGTTGCCACGCCCACAGCATGTAGAAGTTCTCAAGCCAAGGACTGAATTGGAACCACAGCAGTGATAATGTTGGAGCCCTAACTGCCAGTCCACCAGGGAATTCCAAGCAGAAAAATCTTTAAAGGCCAGGTACTGAACTTACCATAGTATCTATTGAAACAGGCCCATACAAATTTAAAATTTTGTGTCACTTTATTTACAACTGCTCCAAGACAGCTTACACAATGTTGTACTACCTAAAAGAAAGAATATATTACTGTTTAGATAATAGTTATAGAAAAAAGTAAAAAACACACGATTAAATTATCATTTGTGAATTATACGCTGATCAATGCAAATGGTAAACTGAATGCTTACAGTCATGCCATATTTGATGATAAGCTTCATTAGATCTTCTTCAATAGTGGCAAGGAAAGTTTCACTTGGATGCTCCATCAGTGGTACAACTAGCTCTAGGATTTTTGCAACATTGCAGATAACCATGAAATCATTTTGTGTCTGTAAGGATAAAATTAGTGCTTTATGAATGTCAAAACCTGAAAAGAAACTATATACAGCTTACATATTTGGGAGTTTTGGTATTATATATGTAAAGAAAAAAAAAAAAACCTAAAACATTATTAGAAAAGAGCTTTTTTAAAGTATGACTAGGCGAGCAGCAGACAACAAATGCCAAGAACCTGGATTTTAGTTCTACCACTGACTTACCATGTGATCTTTGGGTAAATTAATCACAATGCTACCATTATTTTTTTTCTCCCTAAAATACACTAATAGTCAATTCTAAACAATGGTATCTAAATATTAACAGTATTTTTAAAAGACTGGTATAGTTTTTAAGATTAGTATTTTTCAAACTAGGGTACGTTAACCCAGTAGTTCTCTATTGGGAGTGACTTTGGCCCCCAAGGAGTATTTGGCAATATACTGAGACACTTTTGGTTGTCACAACAGGGCTGTGGAGGGTCCTACTGGCATCTAGTGGATAGAGGCCAAGGATACTGCCAAATATCCCACAATGTTCAGAACAGTTCTTGACAACAAAATTCATCAGGCCCTAAATGTCAAGAGTGTTGAGGCTGAGAAGCCCTATGTTATCCTTTTTACAACAGATGAAAATGTAGATCCCAGAACTAGGTATAAAGCTTATTTAAAAAAAATTTTAAATGTCATATTACAAACTTTTTAAACTTTAAAAGTTTTAAACTGAAAAACTAAGCAGTTTAAAAAAAAACAAGAGTATTAAAAAAATTACAAGGTATTAAATAATTTCCAATAAAAAGTCTTTCCTACCCCTGCCACAGGCAACCAAAACTGTAATTTTTCTGTGGAGGGGGAGAACACGTTAAAGTTTTTAACATGTTTTTTATCTAGCCAAGCTATCATTCACGCCTTATTCTTAGCAACAGGTTACTGACACTCATTTTGAACTCTTTGAACTTATTGCCACACTGGTTAAAAACTTTCTGACCTTATATATATCCTTCCTTTAGCATGCCCACTGTATTAAATAAATAAAAAAATAGGTAAGATCAATACTTCTTTCCAAGTAACATGGAAATCCTGTTGTTCTCTGTCATCTTCCACTCCCACCTCCTTTAATGGGTTGAGTTAAAGGGGGTCTAGGGATAAATTAGCTTTTGTCAGGTAAGATAAATTCATTTGATAATCATTGCGAAAATTTTACTTTAAAAAAATGTAAAAAGTTTTTGAAACTACTCTTAACATCACTGGCTTGAAAAATCAAGTAAGTGAAGTATCTTAAAATCTATAAGAAAAATTTTAATGAATATGGAAATCATGAAGGAAAAGAGCCACATAAATATTTGAAATGAATATACATAAGACAGTTCGATATCTAAAACATTCAGATTAAAGAGTTCTTTTTTTAAGGGAAAAAATGCCCACAATTCAAAGGTAAAATGGGCAAATGATAAGAATAGTCAAATCACAGAAAATCAAGTCCAACTGTTTAATATCATAAAAGATGCTCAACCTGCCTGGAAATCAGGAGAGGGAAGTTGAAGAAACAATGAACTATTCTTTTACACTTGTTAGACTAGCAAAGAGTACAAAAATGACATAGCTTGTCGTGTACTGGTTTCCAAAGAGGCTATGAAACATGTCCACCAGCAATATAGCAAGACCTATTCAAAACCAAAATCAGGACTAAAAAAACCATTCTCTCAGTCTGATAAGGCAATTCCTCAGAATCTATCCCAAAGGAAAAAAAGCAGCAGTGTTTAAAAGTATATTAATAGGGATGATTATTAAGGAATTATTTGTAGTGGCTAACAATAGAAAACAATGTAAATACCTGCAGAAATGGGATATGGTTAAATAAATCACAGGACAGCCATAAGATTAATAATATGTAGCCATTCAAGAGGATAAATTAAATATATAACAGGTAATTGGAGATTAGTAAAAGTGCCTAACAGATATGTATGGACCATGACCTGATTTTTAAAAAACCTGGTTAACCATTTGTATATGTACATACGTTTGTCTGCAATTACAGAAACATGGATAAAGTATGCAAGAATATTGCAGACTGCTTATCCTGAGACGAGGAGGAATAAAGATGGGGGTTAGGATATAGAAAACAAAACATTTAAAAAGATGTCTATCATATATGAGATGGGCCTTATTTATATTAAACTTTGTATTAATTGTATATATAAAATATATATGCATAACAAATTGTACAAAGTATTTCAAAGTAAACTTGCTTTCAAAAACAGTGACTGAAACAAGGACAATATTCCTTTATATCCAGATTCTAGAGGCAAAGAGACATGGGGTGGAATTCTAGTTTTGGGACTCATTAGCTGTGTGACACTGGGCAAATCATTTTTTTTTTGTCTTTTCGCCATTTCTTGGGCTGCTCTCGTGGCATATGGAGGTTCCCAGGCTAGGGGTCGAATCGGAGCTGTAGCTGCCAGCCTATGCCAGAGCCACAGCAACGCGGGATCCGAGCCGCGTCTGCGACCTACACCACAGCTCACGGCAACGCCGGATTGTTAACCCACTGAGCAAGGGCAGGGATCGAACCCGCAACCTCATGGTTCCTAGTCGGATTCATTAACCACTGCGCCACGACGGGAACTCCCTGGGCAAATTATTTTTATTCTATATGGCTTTCATTTCCTTATCTGTAAAACTAATGCAAATGAGAAAATGCATGTAAAATTCTTCACAGTGCTTGGCACTGTGCTCAATAAATATTAGCTATTATCATTAACCATAGATTACATATGAATCAGTTTATTTCTGGATATAATAGAAGCTCTAAAGACAGAATTATTTTTTTTATGTTGTTTCATAAGTATTATACATATTGGTTTTAACGTATTTATCTTCTGGTATTTTCTTCAGTTCTTAAAATTTCTCAGGATATCCTGAGGTTTTCACATAGAATTTATTAATTTAGATCACCAAAAAGCCTGACCATAACAGCAAAACAAATTCAGTAAACAGTTTAAATTAGCTCCTTAGGAACACTGGAAACAAAGTAAGTAAAAAAAAAAAATTTTATTTTTAGGTTTTTAGAGTATTTTAAAATTTAGTGTTTTAATAAGCAACTTAACTCACCATGATTGATGTCTTATAATTTTTATATTTTTGTATTAAGCCACTTAACTTACCATACTATCATATAAGTTGGTTTATCTTAAACAATATTTAATCTTTTACATTTGATCTTAGGAAAACAGAGTATGTGTAATATTAACTTAAAATAATAGCCTAACATCTCTGATGGTCCTAGATTTTCCATATTCAATATATTGATATGTTATAAAAATAAATAAAATATATCAAAAATGGCAAATGAAAAGCAAAATCAGAACCCAAAAGATAGTAAATTTCTCAGTGATAGAACTCTGCCTCAATCACCTTTTAAGTCCTAACAATAGTTACAATGTTTACTAAGCATTACTAAGGGGTTAGTCTGAGGAGCTTAGCAAGAAATGGAGCCTGAATGTTGTTTGTAATACATCAGAAAAATGATGTTTATAGATAACTTGCCGCAATTATTAGAACATACATTTGACTACACGACCCAGGTGATATGTCAGTGAAAATGACTATCATTTGTAAGGGAAAATGTGGATGACACAATGTGAATTTTAAAATATTTACTATATGGCTTATGTAAGAGAGAAAAATAGGACAGCTCTATACTTACACTACATTTAGTGGTAAGATATGGCTGCATAGTCATGGCATGTTTAACCATGAGCTGGGGTCTTATTTTGCTGAATAAGAACAAAGTGGTTATGCAAGCTACCAATCTTCCAGAATTCACACCTTTATTGTCAGAGTCTGGAAAAACAAACAGAGAAATAAGACACTAAAATATGATAAGGCACTGGAAATTATATAGAATATTTAAATTACTCAATACTATCCCCTGAATAGATTCAGTACATGCTTCAATGTAACAGATTAGCACTTCTTATGATACTAGACTTCCTACATTTCATTTTTTCTTTGTTATATAATATTACATATATTAAGGATACAGGACAAGAAGCTACACTATGGAAGGCAAGTTTTACAATGAGGGGCATAGGATTGAAGTTAAAAAGCAGAATGGAAGTTGGAAAGTTCAGAGATGGGATTTTGGGAAAAAAACATGGTTTTGGTTATATCTAAAACTAGATGGAAATGAGTATAGGAAAGAAAATAAGCAAAGGGGGACAAAAGTAACTTAGCTGAGGTGATACTGTGTTTAAAGAACTGGGGGAAAACAAAAGAGATGCTGCTGTAGAAGAATGTTAGAAGATGGGAGTGAAAAGAAGCTGGACCACTGCTACATATTAGAAAGATATATATCACGTTGTTTGAGTGAGAGGGAAATATTGATAGTTAGGAGATACAATGGTTCTTAGGAGTTTTTAGAGGAGATTAGCAACTTTTAAACATTGAGTGACAATAGTATCACCCTTAAAATCTAGGATAGGGAAAAAATAGAGGAAACAGAAGAGGAGATTAAAAAGAAAAAGAGGTAAACATGAAAAAAAAATACATTAAAGGAAAAAACTGCATAAAAATATGAAGGACAGCAACAATTATGTCACCATAAATGGCACCTCTGTTAAGAGGCAACTGGCCCCCAATTTTGACAACTGACTGAGGCTGACTATTGTTCCTCATTAATGTACACTGGGGGATGGAAAACAATATTAGACTTGTGTGCTTTTAAGCAATAGATATCAATTATGACTTTATGGTTTTAAATAATTATTTATATTTTCATTAATAACTTCAATTTTGTGACTGACAGTGTGACAGATAATCTAAAACAGTAAATATTTAAGGAATTTGTCAATTTAAAAAATATTAACAGCTTTCTAGATCAAGATTAAGCACACTTTATATAATAATTATAAATGATATTAGAAATGTACTATAAATTTTTAAAAACATTTTTATAATAACTAAAAATTTCATCTTGGTATAAAATTTTATATGATTTAAAGGATATCAAATAATTTTTGGATGAGTGCATTTGGCTAATGTATGTTAGCCCCCAAACTTACTTTAATTCTTTTTCATTATGACATCTAAAACTATGTGCTATTGAAAGATATGTGGAAGAGATGAGGCCTATGCTTTTATTGAACTGTTCTAGATAGTATTAATCAATCATAACAATATAACTCAGAATTCAACACCAAACAAAAAACAGATTTCATCTAAAAGTGAAGTAGTTGATTGTTAGCCTAAATAGAGCTAGAGGCAAAAATGAGAAATTAGCCCAAAGTATTTTAAAATATTTTATAAATCAACTTAATGACCAATATATAAAATGTCTTACCAGCTAGAGATTCCTCATATTTAAGAATGTGCTCAACTAGGTTATCAACAAGTTGAGTACAAGCTTTCTTCACAGGTTTATATGAGGAATCCTCTTCAGACTTCAACAACTATATATGTATATATGTAAAAAAAAAAAAAATCCCAGTATAATTAATTCATTAGACAATAACAACATAAATGCATTAAATGTGTCAAGTAATAAACTTTTCAACTTTTCATCAACAATACTGAAAATGCAAATTAACAAACAAAAATGTATAACAAATATTTTAAAATAGCCTTACAAACCAGTAATTTATAAGTACTTTCAATCAATTTTAGTATGAAGTTTAAATTGCTATGTGTAGGGCCTAAGGTAGAATTATGAAAGAAATGAGAACAATACATTCCTTTAAGAGGAATGCTAGTTAAATGATTTTAAAGAATTACAATTCCATTCCTCATTACTTCAAGTCCTTTGCTGTCTCAAATACATTTTAAAAACTGTAACTACATCTGAATTGCATCTTAAAATTCTCAATTAAAACATAAGGCTGGATTTCCTCCCTATATTATCCTTTACTAAAGTATTAATAAACAATGTTAGAAGAGTGTCATGAATAATGATATGAGGAAAAGAGACCAATCTAACTATAGCCAAAAAATAAAACCAATCCAGTGTTTCATAATCAGAGGTCAATGGTAAAATCCTCCAACGTATATCCCGTTTGTTAATAAAGATCAGCTAATACCATTCTTTAGGGATATTAAAAGAAGTTGAAACGTGTAATTTATGAGAATAGTTCTAGTGCTGTCCAATACTGCTGCCACAAACCACATGCAGCTACTAAACACTTGAAATGTGGCTGGTATGACTCAGGAATTAAAATTAAATAAAAATTCAAATTAATTTAAATGAAAAAAGTCGTGGCTATTATGGGACAGTACAAGTTTAAATTTTCACTACAAGATGCATGGATGATTAAAAGTGACAGCATTCAGAATAACATATCACACACACTTCCCCTGCTCTCTCCAATTTAAAGAAATAAACCAAAGCAAGAAAACTTCAATTGGAGTTCTTGTTGTGGCTCAGTGGGTTAAGGATCTGGTATTGCCGTCAGCTGTGGTATAGGTCGCAGATGTGGCTTGGATCTGGAGTGGCTATGGCTGTTGTGTAGGCTTGCAGCTGCAGCTCCAATTCAACCCCTAGCCTGGGAACTTCCATATGCCATGGGTGCGGCCCTAAAATGACAGGGGAAAAAAAAAATAACTTCAATTTATCCGGTTTCAACTCTGAACAGCAAATTCTCCTTGTCCTGCTCCTTAACTCAACCCTAAACAACTAGCTCATAAAATTATATGCTACCTGGTCTTTTTCAGGCAGAAGGAGAAAACAACCCCCTCACTTCTGTTTTTTCTCTTTGCTCTCCAAGACATCAAATATACGCAAAAGTATGAGTCATAAACACTGCCTTTTATTTACTTATAAATATAATGATGCACTATAAACTCAAGAAAAGAATATTTCCAGTAACTTATATGTCTCAATGTGCTCCTTCCTATTTCACTTTCAAGGTACCACTTACCAGGAATTTTACCATTTCTCTGCTTAAAAAACCTGCCTAAGCTATATACTGTTGATAGTTTTGCTGGATTTCAATTCTAAAAGGTGATCATACTGGATGTAGTCTTCAAGGATTTTCCCTTTTCACTCAACATGTCACTAACTGTAATCTAGGTTGGTTCATGGAACTGTATTCTATTCATTCTTACTGTTATACAACCACTGTTGTGTGTCTATACTGCAATTCCTTTATCCACTTTTCTGGAGGTAAGTTAATTACAATTTTAGTGGCATAATGAGCATTCTTTTAGTCATCTCCTTGGTGCATATATGTAAGATGCTCCTGATTATATACCTTGGACTGGAATGACTGGGTCATAGGATATATGAATGTTCAACTTAATGAAATTATCTAAATTAGAAAGCTTTTGTTGTGGTATTTTCTCAGCACCAGTGTTTAAGAGTTACTGTTTAATACATCTTTTCTCCCTTATTCGTTTATCACCGGACTTCTCAACTTATGCCCCCAAATGGATGTAAAATGTGATTTGTACTTCCCATATTACTAATGAGGTTAATAGCTTATCAGCCAATATGTGCTATTTCCTCTAGGAAATACTTATTCATGACTTTCTCCTGTTTTTCTACCAGGACTGTTGCCTTATATTGGTTTATAGGTGACTTCTTTATATACTTTTAATAATGACCCTTTTTCAATTATATCTATGTCAAATATTTTTCCAAGTTTGTGACTTGCGTTTTCTTGATTCATATATATTCTTTATTTTAAGGCAGCGAAATTCATCAATCTCTTTAGATTAATGGCCTTTGTGATAAATTTTTCCCTAAGAAAGGTAAAAAATAGGGAGTCCCTACTGTGGCGCAGTGGGTCAAGAACCTGAATAGCATCCATGAGGACGCAGGTTTGGCCCCTATGTCAGGAACTTCCACATGCCACAGGTGTGGCCATGAAAAGGAAAAAAAAATTAGAAAGGTAAAAAGTATATTTACATATATATTTTTTCATCTAAAAAACTATAAAGAATTCCTTTAATCTACATGGAGTTGATTGCTAAATTGAAATTAGCATTAAAAAAAAAAAAATCCATGGAGTTCCCATGGTGGCGCAGTGGTTAACGAATCCGACTAGGAACCATGAGGTTGCGGGTTCGATACCTGACCTTGCTCAGTGGGTTAAGGATCTGGCGTTGCCGTGAGCTGTGGTGTAGGTTGCAGACCTGGCTCGGATCCTGAGTTGCTGTGGCTCTGGCATAGGCCAGCGTCTACAGTTCCGATTAGATCCCTAGATTGGGAACCTCCATATGCCACAGGAAGCGGCCCCAGAAAAAGGCAAAAAGACAAAAAAAAATCCTTATGGATGGCTAGTTGTCTCAGCCACATTTACTGAAAAGACTATGCTATCTTAATTACTGTATTTTTAAAGATAAGTCCTGATATTTGCTAAGGCAGATCAATGCTCCTGTATTTTCACAAAGTGACAATTACTTTTTTAGCTCTTTACTCTTCCATTTACATTTTATAATCACCTTGACATGTTGGATGAATATTTTTTATTCTTGATTTTGAGGAAATCTCTTTTAACATCTTCCTACTTTGAATGATTTTCATTTTAGGTTTTATAGTTTGTTTTCTGTCAGACTTTATTCCTAGTTTACTAGAAGTTATCATTCAAAGGCATTAAATTTTATCAAAGATTTTTCCTGTGTCCTCTGAGATGATTATTTTTTCTTTAATGTTAAATCACACACTCTCTCTCACACACAATTAAATCAGCCTAGTGATATGCATGCACTGGTATATGTATATATGAACACATGTATATGTGAACATATATACACCTCCATCCATTCTTATTTTTGATGTATTTCAAAGTAAATTGTATGCAACAGTATACTCCTTTTTTCTTTTTGGGATAAAATTTACATGAGGTGATATGTACAAATCTTTAGTGTATACTTGCCCAGTTTTAAGTGCATTCACTTATATAATTCAAATTCCCTACCAAGATAAAGTACAGTGTTTCTTCATCTTTAATTTATATCAGAATCATCCACAGACTCTATTAAACCCAGAATGGTGGGCCCCAACTTCAGAGCTACTGATTAATTAGGTGTGGGGTAAAGCCTTAGAATTTTACTTCTAACAAATCGCAGGTAATCTTGATAACTTTTATTACTTTTTAAATGATTTTTTTCCCATTATAGTTGGTTTACACTATTCTGTCAATTTTCTACTGTACAGCAAAGTGACCCAGTCACACATACATATATACATTCTTTTTCTCACATTATCCTCCATCATGCTCCATCATAAATGACTAGATACAGTTCCCAGTGCTATAGAGCAGGATCTCACTGCTTACCTATTCCAAAGCAATAGTTTGCATCTATTAACTCCAGATTCCCAGTCCGCCCCGTGCCCTCCCCCTCCCCCTTGGCAACCACAAGTCTGTTCTCCAAGTCCATGAGTTCCTTTTCTGTGGAAAGGTTTGTGTGTATTATTAGATTCCAGGTATAAGTGATATCATACGGTATTTGTCTTTCTCTTTCTGACTTACTTCGCTTAGAATGAGAATCTTGATACTTTCAGAACCACGGATATAGATCAATACCAACACCCTTGAAAGTTTTCTCATGTTCCTTCCCATTCAATCTTCGGCCCCTGCAAACACTCTTCTGATTTTTTCCAATATAGATTTGTTTAGCCTCTCCTAGAGCTTCATATAAATGGAATCATAACATCTACTCTTCTGTGGAGGGCTTCTTCCTTTCTTTTTTGGGGGTCTTTTTTAGGGCTGCACCATGGCACATGGAAGTCCCCAGGCTAGGCGTAAAATTGGAGCTGTAGCTCCCGGTGTACACCAGAGCCACAGCAACGTGGGATCTGAGCCACATCTGCAACCTACACCACAGCTCACAGCTACACCAGATCTGTAACCCACTGAGCAAGGCCAGGGATCAAACCTGCATTCTCATGGATGCTGGCTGCTAGCTGGGTTTATTACTGCTGAGCCATGACGGGAACTCCTACAGGGTACTTTTCACTCTGCATAATATTTTTATTATTTACCTACGTTGCTATATGTATCAATAGTTTGCTCCTTTATGATATGACATACTATTAAATTATATGGATACATCAGGTTTTTTACTGGTTCATTAACTGATGGAGACAGAGTATTTGATTGTAAACTTATGCTGACTGCATGTAGTTAGCAAAAAGTAGCAACAATACTAGACTTAATGGTGAGATACGTGTGAAATAAATCAAACAAAAATTTAGGGGCTAATTCAAAGAAATTCCTGGGGGCCTAGTGGTGTGGGATATGCTGAGATACCCATTTTAAAGTAAAGAATAAGATGCTGCATCTGGCCCCTGCTATAATCAAAGAAGAGGTTCAACACCTAGTCGGTTTCTTTGAATTTTGGAGGCAACACACTTCTCAATTTGGTGTATTATTCTGGCTCATTTACTGAGTGACCTAAGAATTTGTTGGTGTTCAGTGGGGCCCAGAACAGAATAGGTCCAGGCTGCTGTGCAAGGTGCTGTGCCACTTGGGCCATGTAATCCAGCAGATCCAGTGATGCTTGAAGTGTCAAAGGCAGTAAGGATGCTGTTTGGAGCCTACGGCAGCCCCTATATATGAACTGCAACAAAAGTCCTTAGGATTTTGGAGCAAACCCTATAATCAATCTTCTACAGATAACACTCTTGGAGAACTAGCTCCCAGTGCATACTGGGCCTTAGTAGATACTAAGTGTCTAGTCATGGGCCACCAAAATATCATGCCTTCTAAGCTGTCTATCATGAACTGGGTGATATCTGCCTTACCAAGCCATAAACGTGGGTGTGCACAGCAGCAACTATATCATCAAATGGAAGTGGAAGATACATGACTGGATCAGAGGAGGCCAAAGGGCACAAGTTAATTACATGAAAAAGTGGCTCAAATGCCTATGGTTCCCACTTCTGCTACACTACTTTCATCCTCCCAGCCTCTATCTATGGCCTTATAGGGAATTCTCTACAATCAGCTGACAGGGGAAGAGAAGACTTGGGCCTGGTTTACAGATGGGACTGTGCAATGTGCAGGTACCACCCAAAAGTGGACAGTTGTTACAATATGGCCCCTTTCCGGGACATCCCTGAAGGACAATGGTGAAGAGAAATTCTCCCAATGGGCAGAAGAACCTTAAGCTGTGCATCTGCTTGTTTACTCTACTTGGAAGGAGAAATGACCAGACGTGTGATTATATATTGATTCATGGGTTACGACCAATGGTTTGGCTGGATGGTCAGGGACTTGGAAGGAACATGATTGGAATGTTTGTGACAAGGAAATTTGGAGAAGAGGCATATGACCTCAACAGAACAAGATTTTAAAAGGCAAGTAAGCAGGATGACCTGTTTTGCAAACACTTTTCTGAGGATATCAGCCTCTTTCCCCAGTCACTCCTGTCATCATACAACAGGCTCATGAACATGGTGTCCATGGTGGCAGGGACAGAGATCATGGATTGGCTCAGCAACTTGGACTTCCACTCACCAAGGCTGACCTGGCTAGGGCCACTGCTGAGTGCCTGATCTGCCAGCAATAGAGAGCAATACTGAGTCCCTGATATGGAATGATTCCCTGGGTTACCAGCTACCTGGTGGCAAGTCAATCACACTGGACTACTTCCATCGTGGAAGGGGGTAGCATTATGTTCTTACTGGAATACATACTTACCCTATTTGCCTTTCCTGCATGTAATGCTTCTACCAAAACTACCGCTTGTGGACTTATAGAGTAGCTTATGTGCCATAATGGTATTCCATATAGCAGTGCTTTTGATTAAGAAACTTACTACATAGCAAAAGAAGTACAGCAGTGGGCCCATGCTCATGTCCATGCTTCCCACCATTCTGAAACAGCTGTCTCGAAAGAATATGGAATGGCCTTTAAAAGACTCAGTTACAAAACCAGATAGGTGGTAATATTTTGGAATGGATGGGTAAGATTCTCTAGCAGGTTCTGATGCTCTGAATTAGCATCCAATATATGGTGCTGTTTAGTCAATTGCTAGGATTCATGGTCCAGGATTCAAGGTGTGGAAATTTGAGGGGCATCACTCACTACCACCTCTAGTGACCCATTAGTAAATTTTTGCTTCTGTTCCAGCAACTTTATGCTCTGCTGGCCTAGAAAGAGGTTCCAGAGAGAGTAATGCTCCTACTAGGAGAAACAACAATTTCACTGAACTGAAAATTAAAACTGTCACCTATGTCTCTGAATCAACAAGTAAAGACGACAAAGAAGAGAGTTAGGGTGCTGGATGGAGTGACTGATCCTGACTACCAAGTTGACACTGGAGTACTATTGAAAAATGAAGGTATGGAAGAAAAGGTATGGAATACAGACGGTACCTCAGGCCATCTCTTAGTATTACCATGTCCTCTGATTAAGGTCGATGGAAAACTAGGACAACCTAATTCAGGCGGGACTACTAATGGCATAGACCCTTTAGGAATAAAGGTATGGGTCACCTCACCAAACAAGGAACCATCTGTAATGCTTGCTGAAGACAAATGAAATACAGATTCAGCAGTGGTGAAGGTAGTTATAAATACCAGCCATGATCACATTACCAATTATATAAACAAGGACTTTAATTGTCACGAGTAGGAGTTCCCGTTGTGGCTCAGTGGTTAATGAATCCGACTAGGAATCATGAGGTTTTGGGTTTCATCCCTGGCCTTGCTCAGTGGGTTAAGGATCTGGTGTTGCCATGAGTTGTGGGGTAGGTTGCAGATGCGGCTCGGATCCTGCATTGCTGTGGCTCTGGCGTAGGCTGGTGGCTACAGCTCGGATTAAACCCCTAGCCTGGGAACCTCCATATGCTGCGGGAGTGGCCCAAGAAAATGGCAAAAAGACAAAAAAAAAATTGTCAGGAGTATGTCCCACTTATTTTGTTATGAATGTGTGTGTGTGTCTCTCTCTACTGTGTGTACAGGAGGGGAAGAGGAACAGGGAAAGAGATTGAGATGGAAAGTGAGAAAATATCCCCCTATTCCCTTACCATGTAAAATAAAAATGTATTGACTTCATATTATAGTATTTAAGTGTTGTTAATTTGACCTCATAGTACTTGAATTATGGCATATGAAGGAGAAAAGAAAACACCACTCTAGGACTTCTGCTGGGGAAGGGGTTAGCACATTTCTTTTTTTTTTTTATTTTAATTATTTATTTTTTATTTTTTTGTCTTTTTGCCATTTCTTGGGCCACTCTCGCGGCATATGGAAGTTCCCAGGCTAGGGTCTAATCGGAGCTGAAGCCGCTGGCCTACACCAGGGCCACAGCAATGCTGGATCCGAGCAGCGTCTGCAACCTATACCACAGCTCATGGCAATGCCGGATTGTTAACCCACTGAGCAAGGGCAGGGATCGAACCCGCAACATCATGGTTCCTAGTCGGATTCGTTAACCATTGCGCCACGACGGGAACTCCCTTTTTTTATTATTATTATTTATTTTTTAGTCTTTTTTTTTTTTTTAAATCTTTTTTCTAGGGCTGCGCTCTCGGCATATGGAGGTTCCCAGGCTAGGGGTTGAATCAGAGCTGTAGCCACCGGCCTATACTACAGCCACAGCAATGCCAGATCCAAGCCGTGTCTGCAACCTACACCACAGCTCACAGCAACACTGGATCCTTCACCCACTGGGCGAGGCCAGGGATGGAACCTGCAACCTCATGGTTCCTAGTCAGATTTGTTTCCACTGTGCCACAGCAGGAACTCCTCACATTTCTGATTGTATGCAGGATAGTTGTATTGTGGTAGGTAGAATCATGACCTTGTTACTGTCTTTATTTGGAGATTAGGTATGATTTAAGGAGATGTATATGGTGCCCAGTTAACAAAGGATGGAATTGTGATGGTTCATTTTAAATGTTAACATGACCAAGAAACGTCCAGTTAATGAGTTAAACATTATTCCTGGGTGTGTTGGTGAATTAGGTGGTTCTACATGAGATTAGCATTTGGATTGGCAGCAAAGTAGACTACTCTCTCCAATGTGAGTGAGCATCACACAATCCACAGAGGGCCTGAAAAGAACAAAAGAAATCGACCATTCTCTATTTGAGCTGGGACAACAGTCTCCTCCCACATTCAAACTGGGATTTACACTATCGAAGCTTCCTGGCTTCAGGCTTTAGGACACAGCAGCTTTTCTGGGGTCTCCAGTCTGCAGACAGCAGATTGTGGGACTGAAGGACCTTCATAATCACATGCGCCAATTCCTTATAATAAATCTTTTCTCTCTCTCCCTTTCTCACCATCTTGTTCATTCTGCTTCTCTGGAGAAACATGACTAATTCATGTCCCCCCCCCCCCCTTTTTTTTTGTCTTTTTGCCATTTCTTGGGCCGCTCCCACGGCATATGGAGGTTCCCAGTCTAGGGGTTGAATTGGAGCTGTAGCCACCAGCCTACGCCAGAGCCACAGCAACACGGGATCCAAGCTGCGTCTGCAACCTACACCACAGCTCACGGCAACGCTGGATCGTCAACCCACTGAGCAAGGGCAGGGATCGAACCCGCAACCTCATGGTTCCTAATCAGATTCATTAACCACTGGGCCATGACGGGAACTCCTTTTTATTTATTTATTTTTTTCATGTCCCTTTTGAGACAATCCCTGGCCCCCTGCAATCACTCTCCTGATTTTTTTTCCAACACAGAAAAAAATCTGTATTGCCTCTCCTAGAAGTTCATATAAATGCAATCAGAATATGTACTCTTCTGTGTAGGGCTTCTTTCACTCTGAATAGTTTTTATTAATCATCTATGTTGCTGTACATTTAAGTAGTCTGTTCCTTTATAATGCGGAGCACTGGGAGTTCCCACTGTGGCTCAGTGGGTTACGAATCTAACTAGTTATATCCCTGAGGATGTGGGTTCGATCCCTGTCCTCACTCAGTGGGTTAAGTATATGGCCTGGCCATGAGCTGTGCTTTAGGTCACAGATGTGGCTTAGATCCTGCGTTGCTATGGCTGTGGCATAGGCCAGCGGTTACAGCTCCTATTGGACCCCTAGCCTGGGAACTTCCATATGCCACAGGTGCGGCCCTAAAAAGAATAAATAAATAAGTAAAATGCGAAGCACTATCAAACTGTATGGATATAACAGTTTTTCTATTCATTCACTGATTGATGGAGACTGATGGAGTAGTATTTGAATGTAACGAGATCTTGTTTTGGATTACAAAGGCCAGGGATAGAAGAAACAGGTTATTCAAGATTTTTCATTGCCTGTTTTTTTTTTGCAAACAAAAAAAAGGGGCTGTTATCTTAAATCATAAGTGATGAAAATGAGTGGTACTGTAAAACTGATTTAATTTTGTGTACCCATCTTAGGTTATGATAGTGGTTTAAATGAACTGAACCACTTTTTAGAAACAAACCAAAAAAAAGTAGGGACTTTCATGACAATTATTTTACACATTACTGAAAAATCATAAAAAGTTATAAATTCATTAAAAGTTATAAAAGACAGAAATCTCTACACATTTAAAAAACGTGTACATGTGAATGTGTGCTCCTATATTTGACATACTAACAAAATTATGTAGTCAGTGGACAGAGTACATGTGTAAATTAGAAGCTATTTCATGTACTACTTCAAGTTTCCCTAAAAAAACCACATTCTATGAATTGGGAATCAGTGATCTATCCAAAGTCAACTCAGTACAAAAATGAAGTATCTGAAATTGGATGGAATGGAGTGCATATACATGAGTTCATGTAGGAACAGTAAGAGTGCTAATTATTCTCGATTCAAGAATTTCCAAAAAAAAAAAAAAGAATTTCTGATATTTCTAGTAGTCTATTCTTTGTATCTTTCCCTGCTTCTCTTAAAATTTATGCACAATGTTGTTACAACTGCTAAGAGTGGTTATATCTCTCTCACATGTATTTATATATTTTTTAGTTTTCTTAACTTCATTAAATTCAACTCTGCTAGTCTAATTAATGACTGCATCATAAAGTTACAATGTCATTGTGGTAAACTAAATTGCTGGCAGAAAATAAAGTAGGAAAGCATTACATGAAGAGGGAGAAAGGCTTGAATTGATAACTAACTAAAAGAGGTCTAAGAGTAAAGATATAAAAGATATAAAGCCACTGCCAAGAATTATAAATCTAGTGTTCTCTGTTCCTTTTTAAAAGAAACTCCTTATTTTATTATTATTTTATTATTATTATTACCATCAGTTTTGGCACAGCAGGCAGTAGCTTAATATGGGACCTTAGTTCCCAGACCAGGGACTGAACTCAGCGGTGAAAGTGCTGAGTCCTACCAAGGAACTCTCCAGTGCTCTCTTTTCTACTTCTAACTTGCCAATAGCACAAAGTGATACTGTCTTAGATTCTTTTTATTAATACTAACTAATGTCACTTCTGATAGCCGTACTTAATTCTTAAACATACATTTATTTATTTATTTATTTTTACTTTTTAGGGCCGCACCTACAGCACATGGAAGTTCCCAGGCTAGGGGTCTAATTGGAGTTGCAGCTGCTGGCCTACGCCACAGCCACAGCAACATGAGATCCGAGCTGTGTCTGCGACTCATAGCGCAGTTTACAGCAAAGCCGGATGCCCGACCCACTGAGCAAGGCCAGGGATTGAACCCTCGTCTTCATGGATACCAATCAGATTCATTTCCACTGCGTCACAAGGGGAACTCCCAAACATTTATTATAATAATACTTGGTTGTAGAGCTCTCCAGAAATTATTATGTCCCTTTTAGAATGGCTAATGTAAATATAAGATGGCCATAAAGCTCTATGATACGGAGCTATCTATTAGATTTAGGAGGGAAAGGATGTCAAATATATCATGTCAAACTATAAAATGTAACATGGCTGATTAAGAGACTCTAAGCTATTATAGACTGGATCACATAAGCAAACACAATGAGGACATTTAAAAAAGGCATCTAAAAATTTTTTAAAAGCCAACATATTACCACACACCACCAGAATGGCTAAAGTTAAGAAGACTGACAATATCAAGTACTGGTGAGGATGTGGAGCAACTGGAATATTGCTGGTGGAAATGCAAAATGGTTCTGCCATTTTGGAAAAACAGCTTGGCAGTTTCTCACCCACCATATGACCCAGCAATCACAATCATAGGAATTTACCCAAGAAAAATGAAAACAACACATCCCCAACAAAAACCTGCACAGAAATATTCACAGCAGCACTATTCATAATACCCAAACTGGAGACAACCGGAAAGTCTACAAATTTGTGAATTAATAAGGAAATTATGACACATCCATACTACTGATAATATCCAGCAACAAAAAGGAATAAAGTATTAATATACCAGCAACATTCTGCTATTTAAAGGATGTCAAACATAAATGATTACACACTGTATGATTCTACTGATATGAAATGCTACAAACAGGACAGCCATAGTGACAAAAAGGGAATGAATCTTAGTGGTTTCCAAGGGCCAGGGAGAGCGAATCAACCTCAAAGAGGAAAAAGGAAGCTTTTAAGAGTGATAGTCTCACACCACTGTAAATAATTATTAAAAATAATCAAACTGTTCACCTAAAATTGGTGAATATTTTTGCATGTAAATTATGTCTTAATAAAATAATTTTGCTTGATTGTTAAAGTATTGCTACATACAGTTTAATCACTAAAAGTATTATTTAAAATAAAAAAGTAAATAGACAAAAGATAGTATACTATTGACATAATCAAAAAATTATTTCAAGATAGAACTTTAAGCTTTTTTTCAAAGTAGACTTTTAATGGTATATCTTAAGTGAGCTATAAATAAAAAGAAATGCAAAAAAAAAAATTAAACTATCCAGTAACCTTACTGTTAATATAACAGAGCAAAGCAAATAGGAAATTATGTTTGTTTCCTTTGGAAGTAAGATTTTTAGCCTAAAGGAAATAAGAAAATCAATGAAGCAGAATCTCATAATCTTAAATTTGAATTAAATACATCAATATATATTCTGATTTATTTTTCTTTTTTCTAAAAAATATGTTTTAGCTCTATCCTCTGAAAAGACCCAAAGCTAAAGATAACCCATCAGCAGGGAATATCCACAGCACCCAGATTATTTCCACTAAAGGGTATTAGGGCTTTCGGAGAAAATGGCTGATATCAGGTTTGGTACAGAAAACATACAAGTTGAATCTGGGGCATCTTGCAGAGACAAAAGTAATCAGGCTACAAAAGAGTAATGAGGTTAGATCAAAAAGATACAAGATTGACTTGAAGGGACTATTACTGGGCAAAGATAGAACAATTTGGGTTTCAAAAAGAATTATGACTGGAATAAATTAACAAAGATAAAAAAATCTTTTAGTTGAGACTGATTTTAAAAAACGAACAAACTCATTATTATGAAAACTCATTCTGAAAACTAAGTAATGAAAAAAAATAAAACATTTCTCCTGTATTTTCTGCACAAACCATAACCAATCTTAACCAAATAATCAGGACAAAATTTCTCTTTAAAGAATTCTAATTGGTATGGAAGAAATAAAATGATTAGAAAAAAATTAGTGTTTTGCAACTTCTAGTGAAAATAATGAATCTAGGCAGTGATCATGTAAAACCAACCCTGAAAAACATTATAACAGAAGTACCAGGCACTCAAAATCATTGAAAATGGGGCAATCAAACATATGTCTCCTGATGTGATGCAACAATATTCAGGATCACCTATAGAATATTCTTGTTTATACTCCTAAAACTGAACTTCAATATTAGTAAACCTCTAGATCTAACTAAGAGTTTACAGAAAAAAATGGTACACAGAGGGAGCAACTTAAAGGACACCAGAAAGAAGAGAGCTATGAAATCTAGGATGTAGAACACTCTATAGGAAAACACTTAAGTGGCATGAACAAAGAAGAGAAGGGTCAACTATTAAAGACCAAGACTTGAAAGCCAAACAACTGCAAATCAACTGTAAAAATACATTTTTGAGACAATCAGGGAAAAGCAAACAATGACTAGGTATTAGATATTAGGAAATAATTTATTACTATTTATTTTGATATAGATGATAATCGTATTCTGGTTATATTTTTTAAAGTCTTCTGTTAGAGACAGATACTAAGGTATTTATGGGTGAAATGATATAAAGTATGGGATTTACTTTAAAAGTACTACATCCAAAAAAAATTTTTTTTAAATGGGGGAGAGATAGAGATAAATATTACAAAAAATGCTAATAATTAAAGAAGCTGGGTGATTGGTCCTCACATCTATTTGAAAATTCTTTTTTTTTTGTCTTTTTGTCTTTTTAGGGCTGCACCTGTGGCATATGGAGGTACCCAGGCCAGGGGTCTAATCAGAGCTGCATCTGCCGGCCTATACCACAGCCATAGCAACACCAGATCCAAGCTGCATCTGTGACCTACACCACAGCTCACGGCAACAATGGACCCTTAACCCACTGAGCAAGACCAGGGATCGAACCTGCAACCTCATGGTTCCTGGTCAGATTCGTTTCCGCTGCGCCATGATGGGAATTCCTATTTGAAAACTCTTAAATAAAAAATTTAGAGGGAGATAAGTATTTTCATTTAAAAAAAATTTTTTTTCTTTGTCTTTTTTAGGGCCACACCCGTGGCATATGGAGGGTCCCAAGCTAGGGGTCTAGTCGGAGGTGTAGCCGTCGGCCTATGCCAGAGCCACAGCAATGCCAGATCCAAGCCGCGTCTGTGACCTACACCACAGCTCATGGCAATGCTGGATCCTTAATCCACTAAGCAAGGCCAGGTATTGAACCTGCAACCTCATGGTTTCTAGTTGGATTTGTTAACCACTGAGCCACCATGGGAACTCCCTATAAATTTTTAAAGAACACTAATTGTGGTTTAATCCTACATTACTATAGGAAATATTATATATATATTCTATATATTTTATAAATGTATTCTACATATTTTATAATATGTCAACAATGTGTATATATTTATAGATCCCATGTCTATCATCTATATTAAAGGGATAAAAAATTATCTTGAAAGATGGAAAGACAGGATATCAGTCAATGACTTAGAAAACTTACTGGTAACAAGCAACTGAACAATTGATTAAATAGGGATATTAATTGAAATACTCAGCCTAATAAATACCTTTTCCCTGTCACAAAGCCAATACTTAACTGACAAAGTTCTTTTAAGTCATAAAATCTAAAAACACTCACGTTTTGAAGGAGTTGCTCAAACCAATCATACCCAGTATCTCTGCATGCTGCAACCTAAGGGGAAATACATACCATGTTAAAGAATTTTATTCTAAAAATATCTTAAAGACATTCAAGAAACTAGTTTAATGTATTTAAATTAAATATGGTATTACATTTTTGAATAATATCTTGAACCAACACACAGAAAAATCTGTGTAAGGTCTAAAACAACAACAATGGAAACGTTTGCTCCATATTTCCTTCTAGATAGAAGATTTAAAGATTAAAGACATCAGTGAAACAGGTCATCTTATAATCCATAATATGAAATTTCTTATGTTCAAAACATGGAAAGTATTCTGGGTCAAAAGAAAATTATAGCTTCTGTGTATAATTAAACATAATGAAACTGATCTGAATTCATGTTTTCTGAAAAAGGTAGAAATTACTATCTCATTTAGGGTTGCCATCCCTGGATTATTGTATCTTTTTTTTCTTTGCTGTTTAGGGCTGCACCCATTGTATATGGAAGTTCCCAGGCTAGCGGATGAATCAGACCTGCAGCTGCCAGCCACAGCCACAGCAAAGTCAGATCTGAGCCACATATGTGACCTATACTACAGCTCATGGCAGTGCCGGATCCTTAACCCACTGAGTGAGGCCAGGGATCGAACGCGCATCAAGACTAGTCAGGTTCATTACTGCTGAGCCACAATGGGAACTCTTATTGTATCTTTTTATTCACGTCTCCTTTCCCTTTTAGTTTTCAATCCTTGGAAGAATCTGGAGAATTTCATTATCAGTGCTTCATTCAGTGGATGCCAATAAGTGGGTCTAGGTAGAGACACCACTCTCATCTACTAGCATCCCTTGACTATCTCCAGAAATATAAAGTAAGGGAAGTAGTACTAAATGTAGAGAATAACCAAACATCTCATCACTGTCTCTCCCTTTGTAAGACGAGGTAGGCCTCAACGAGTTTGCACCCACAGACTACCCTTGTTTCAGTCCCTCTTACCACATCAGTGATATTTAAAATTTTCCTTGTCATTGCTTCTTTGTCATTGTGTGGAGTTGGAGTAAACCAGAGTTTTTGGAATGTTTCATTTACTAATTTCTAGAAGAAAGAAAAATTTCAACCTAATTAACTACAACAAACATGGCAAAATTCTTAATCACAAATTCTCACTAAAGCTCAAGAGAAAACAATAAATAAACAAAACACAAGTTACTGGAATTTTCTGGCACAACTTCTCAGTTTAAGAAAAAAATCACCAATTAATTGATAAAAATTATCTTCTTCAATTTACTGAAGATTTAAAGGGGCAATACTCTGCCTAGAATAGTACTTCTGGATAGTACACACTCAAGTCCTCTTGATCAAACTAAAAAACATCTTTTCTATTTTGGGGGAGAAGTTGTTAAAAAAACCAAAGAGAAACACAGATACAATTGTACATATGCAAATTCACTAACGAATTCTGGATTAAACTTTCAACAAAGTGTTTACTAATTTAGCAAACCAAGCACATGCCATTTGAAAATGAAAATAAATTTAATTCAGTAATAACCTTCCTAATACAATGAAATGTCTACAATGACATTATAACTGCTACACTGGTTGGGTAAGATGAGATTTTATTAATTAACGCAAGACCTATGAATAAAAATATCTATGTCTTTCTCTTGAATTTATAATCTAAAATGTTGATTCATCTATAAAAGTTTTTTTTTTTAAATGGCCACACCCATGGCATATGGAAGTTCTGGGCCAGGGATCAAATCTGAACTGCAACAACAACCTATGCTGCAGCTGCAGCACACCAGGTCCTTAACCCACTGTGCCGGGGACTGAACCCACGCTGTCACAGAGACAATGCCGGAGCCTTAACTTGCTGTGCGCCAGCAGGAACTCCTGATAGTTTTTATATATGTAAATTAACAAAATTTGTATAAAATAATCAATTACTTAAAACATCAATGAAAAATGAATTTTAAAGGAATTAACTTTTTAATCTTACCTTAATGCCCTCTTCATCATTCACTCTGCGAATCATTTTTACACACATTTCTGTAATTTTTGGAAATGTTGGTTGTTCAATACAGATGTCTCTTAGAATCTTTATTACCCTTTTTCTGACACTGATACCAGTATCCTAAGAACAGAAAGGTATTTTATTTTATTTTATTTTTTATTTTTTTGTCTTTTTGCCATTTCTTGGGCCGCTCCCACGGCATATGGAGGTTCCCAGGCTAGGGGGCGAATCGGAGCTGTAGCTGCCAGCCTACACCAGAGCCACAGCAATGCGGGATCCAAGCCGCGTCTGCAACCTACACTACAGCTCATGGCAATGCCGGATCGTTAACCCACTGAGCAAGGCCAGGGACTGAACCCGCAACCTCACGGTTCCTAGTTGGATTCGTTAACCACTGAGCCGCGACAGGAACTGCACAGAAAGGTATTTTAAATGTCAGAAAAATTGAGATGCCTAGATGTATGAAATTTGATAAAATGAAATTAGGAAAACACAAACAGTATATAGTCTATTTATTAACATGACAAACCTGGTCTATATGTTTTTTTATATGCTCTTTTATTAATGTTACGATAAATGTGTTGTTTTATTATGCTGTCTTTGCTTTTAAAATATAATATCCAATACTTGAAAAAAGAATAAATAC
This sequence comes from Phacochoerus africanus, assembly GCF_016906955.1. NCBI lineage: Eukaryota > Metazoa > Chordata > Mammalia > Artiodactyla > Suidae > Phacochoerus > Phacochoerus africanus. The sequence continues at coordinate 57,704,826 of NC_062544.1, forward strand.
AACTGAATACAAGACTGGAGTATAAATTTGTCAAAATTAAGTGAGATAACAAACATGAAACTGTTAGGACACTTAAAATAGCATATTAAGTATTTTTAACAAAATACTTTAAATTTTAACAAAAATTTTTAACAAAAATGTTTAACCTAAATCTTTCAAACCACTTTCACTATCTTATGATTTATAATAAATATAAGAAGCAAAGGAATAAATTAAATGCAACAAATCTATGAGGAAACAAAACTGGCCTGTTCTTTTTAAATTAGTCAATGTCATGGGGGAAGTGTATAAAAGAGAGTTAGAGAATACTCTAAGTAAGAGATGACATACTGTGGCAGACACATGGGTGTTCACTGTTCTGTTTTTCTTTAACTTCACAAATTTTCATAATTAAAGCATTTTAAAAATAAATAAAAAAGCATGGACAATTGTGAAAATTATTTCCACTATTCAGTCTGGCAATCCTGAACATATTTTTATGATATATTGCTAAGGCAGATGCTGTCAAGAGTTCATTATATCTGAAAATCCTATTGATTTTGCCCTTAACTCTTGAAAAGACTGAAGCACCGAAAGGGAAAAAATTCTTTCATTTCTTCCTTAAATTTGTTTCCAACAAGATTTTATACTAGCTGAAGATGAAATTATCTATACTCAGCCCCACAGTATTCTGATACTGTGCTAAAGGTGATAAACTCATTCGTGAATACTCAATCTTGTACCTAACGCAGCTCTGCTCAATTACAGAAGTCGGTATGCCTGAAGTTGCAGTGAGTGGTATGGTGAGTCTACAGATACTGTGAAATGCCCATGTTTCCTTTCACTTTCCAGGGAAATACTTAAGGGCCAGAGAATTCAATGATATAGGAAAAAAAAAAATCTTAGAATAGTTTTTTTTGGTCTTTTTAGGGCCGTACCCATGGCACATGGAGGTTCCAGGCTAGGGGTTGAATTGGAGCCACAGCTGCCAGCCTACACCACAGCCACAGCAATGCAGGATCCAAGCCATGTCTGCGACCTACACCACAGCTCACAACAATGCTGGATCCTGAACCCACTGAGCGAGGACAGGGATCGAACCCATAACCTCATGGATGCTAGTCGGGTTTGCTAACCGCTGAACCACGATGGGAACTCCAGAATAGTATTTCTTAAGTTTGCTCTTAAGACTCAAATGACTTTCCTGTTTAACTTGCAGGTATCTGAGCTTGTGATGAGTCAGCATTTTTGGGGGGCCATGCCAACAACATATAAAAATTCCTGGGCCAGGGATCAAACCCATGTTATAGCAGTGACCCAAGCTGCTGCAGTGACAACGCTGAATCCTTAATCCACTGCACTCCCATAATTCAGCTTTAAGGAAATATGCAGATACACATAATGACCACAGATATTGCCAGACAACAAAGTTCTAACCTAAGTCTCATTGAAATAACTCTTCCTGTTTATATACATACATATATATTATAATTACTCTAGATTTCTGTCCAAAATTTTTAACTACACCATGTAGCTCCTATCATTTATTCACTGTAAACTGGCATAATCAAAAAGCAATAGTAACCTGGAAAAATAACCTAATTTTTGCCAAATTTTTTTTTGTGATACTGAGCAGCCCTCCTCTTGAAAGATGTCCTTCATTAGAAGGTTGCTATAGTTCATAGATTATGCAATAGAAACATAATAAGATATTTACTTTTCTAGCTTAAAATAAAAAAAGAACTAATACTATGAAGGCACAATTCACAAATTACAAAAAAAAGACAAATGACAAAACAAGCATACCAATATTCTTTCAATCAGCATATCATAATACTGCTCAGCAAGCTGAGGTCGACAAAGGACAAATCGTCCTAGTAATTCGACTGCTGCTTCCCGGACACTGGTGGAATTATCCATCAATCGACCATGAACTCCTCGCTGCATATCCAGCTAAAGAAAAATAAATATATGTATATATTTTTTTGCTTTTTAGGGCTACACCCGGGGTATATGGAGGTTCCCAGGCCAGGGGTCCAATTGGAGCCACAACTGTTGGCCTACGCCACAGCCACAGCCACTTGGGATCTGAGCCACGTCTGCAACCTATACCACAGCTCATGGCAATGCCGGATCCTTAATCCACTGAGCAGGACCAGGGATCGAGCCTGTATCCTCATGGATACTAGCTGGAATTGTTTCTGCTGAGCCACAGAGGGAACTTCCAAGAAAATATAATTTATACTAAGTAGAGCTAGTGTTTTAATTTGAATAGAAAACTCAAATAAAAAAGATTCATTTTTCTCTTTACCCTTGCTAGAATACTGGGGTCTACAGCAACAACCTCAGATAAACACTTCATGGCTTTTGTTCGAACGGCAATTGCATTTTCACCAAGAACTCGAAGAATCTGCCAAGCAAACATTGATATTTTCATAATTTTTAGAGCATATAAAATTTAACAAAATACAGAAAGAAAACATGAAAAAAACTTAAACATGGTATTTACTTTCCTTTAATTTTTATTTAAGTGTGTAAAAGATCTGTTATCTCACTGATCCAGAGTTTTACATTAAAGGTCAATACACATTAGGTATATGTTCTTCATTTGAGGGCCTTTCCTTTATCCTAGTATTCTCAATTAACCTGTTTTCTTATTGCTATGCTTCATTTGCAAGAACCTGTAGCCCCAATGAAACATTCCTATGTGTAACTTTAATCAAGGATGTTTAGTATCACTTAAATAACTTGGTAATTGAATAACATTTTTATAACATCAATCACTCTATCTATACCATCACTCTACCTGTATCATACAGATACATATCCTTTTATCTGTAAAACAAGAATCAACAGGTAAAGGCATGCAGAAAGAAGATAATTTAAAAAGTATGGAACACAGAAACAAATGCTACTTTCGTGGATTTTAAAAATATCTGTTCTCAACAAATGAACAGACATCATACAGAAACACAAGGAATCAGAATTAGAAAAATCAGTATCATTATATAAGGAATGTTGGTCCACTTTACCTGTGTCAAATAAATATCAAAGCTCTGGGCAAACGGCCTCATAGAGGCCAAGTATCGCACAATCAAACAAGCATCATCATAATCCACAGTATCAGAGTTCATCCTGCAACAACAAGTTGTTACAACTTACTTTATTTAGTTTTTTTGTAAAGTAGTTAAATACATATCAAAGAGATAACTGAAAAAGTGGAGATGTTTTCTCTTTGGCTCTTACTTTAATGTGCTGAACTGAGAAGGTGTAGTTTTAACAATGCTTCTAAGAAACTTTTTCCGGCTTTCAGCTCGATGCATAATTTGACCAGTTGTCTCAACTTCCTTTGCATGGTGTGTTCCTTCAGATGATTCTTCATCTTTTTGTGATTTCATTGCTTTTTCTGTTTCCAGTGTTGTATCACGGAACCACTGGGCTATATAGAATTTACGAGAAAACTGAAAAGAAATTAGTTAAGACTTGAGTTTTATGAAATTAAAATTTTCAACCCAATGATAAAGTGCTTACAATTAGGAATACAAATATCCAAGTTTATTTTTTAAAAACCTTCATCAAATGAAAACGGATCTTTTAAGGAGTTCTCGTCCTGACACAGAGGATTAAGAATCTGACTGCAGGAGGTCCTGCTGTGGTGCAGGAGAAACAAATACGACCATAATCCAGGGGGGGTGCCGGTTCAATCCCTGGCCTCACTCAGTGGGTTGGGGATCTGGTGTTGCCATGAGCTGCATGTAGGTCGCAGACATGGCTTGGATTCTGCATTTCTGTGGCTGTGGTGTAGGCCAGCAGCTATAGCTCAGATTCAACCTCTAGACTGGAAATTTCCATATGCTGCAGGTGCAACCCTAAAAATAAGAAGCAAAAGAAAAAAAAAAAAGAATCCAACTGAAGCAGCTTGGGCTGCTGCAGGGGCATGGGTTCGATCCCCAGCCTGGCACAGTGGGTTAAAAGGTTTTGGAATTACTGCGGCTGTGGCAGAGGTTTTAGCTGTGGCTTGGATTCAATCCCTGGCCTGGGAACTTCCATATGCTGCAGGTGAGGCTGTAAAAAACAAAACATAAAATGGATTTTAAGAAAGCTGGAACATTTAAAATATCTAAATCATTGAAAACTTTTCACTCTGTCCTAACAGTTATTTTAAAATGTCAAAAGGTAATTTGAAGGAGTTCCCGTCGTGGCGCAGTGGTTAACGAATCTGACTAGGAACCATGAGATTGCAGGTTCGGTCCCTGCCCTTGCTCAGTGGGTTAACGATCCGGCATTGCCGTGAGCTGTGGTGTAGGTTGCAGACGCAGCTCGGATCCCACGTTGCTATGGCTTTGGCGTAGGCCGGTGGCTACAGCTCCGATTCGACCCCTAGCCTGGGAACCTCCATATGCTGCGGGAGCGGCCCAAGAAATAGCAAAAAGCCAAAAAGCCAAAAAAAAAAAAGTAATTTGATTAAGGAGTTCCCATGGTGGCTCAGTAGCGAAGAACCCAACTAGTATCCATGAGGACATGGGTTCAATCCTTGGCCTTGCTCAGTGGGTTAAGGATCTGGCATTGCTGTGAGCTGCGGCGTAGACCGACAGCTATAGCTCTGATTCAACCCCTAGCCTAGAAACTTCTATATGCCCTGGGTGGGGCCCTAAAAAGACCAAAAAAAAGAGATAATTTTATAAACACAATTGTATTAAGTCTATATTATTACTATCAACTACTAAACTAATTAGGACATTATCTTATGAGTCATTAAATTTAGAGAGCTAATGGGTCAACTAGAAAAGTTACAGTAAAGGGATAAAATGCTGAAGCTAAAAGACTCCAGTTAATTCCAAAATTTCATCTTACCTCTTCAAGAAATACATAGCCAATTTACTGAAATATATATGAACACTGAGGCACCCCTATAATCTTTCTTTTAATTTGCTGCTTTTTTTCATTTTTATTGTGAAATGACATACATCACTGTATAATTTGTACCTTTCCATAAAGAAAGAAAACCTACAGTAGTGGGCTTAACAACTTACTTATCTCCAACTTCTTTAGACTGCATATCCCATCAGTTAAAAAAAAATGAAAAAGTATCCCAATATATGCACATTGTTCCATAAAATAGTGTATAAATTTTACATATAAACTTAGTATACTAAAATTTTGGATACCCAACACAGTACACATAAAAATAGAATTAAGGATTTGAAAATAAATATACATAAAAATTCTAGTAGTTTCTTTCTTTTCTTTTAGGGCTGCACCTGTGGCATATGGAGGTTCCCAGGCCAGGTGTCCAATTGGAGCTGTAGCCACTGGCCTACACCACAGTCACGGCAACACCAGATTCAAGCTGCATCTGCAACCTATACCACATATTATGGCAATGCACTGGATCCTTAACCCACTGAGCAAGGCCAAGGATTGAACCGCATCCTCATGGATACTAGTCAGATTCGTTTCCACTAAGCCACAACAGGAAATTCCTAATAGTTTCTTTATTTATAGGCAAATAGATCATCTTATGTTCTACCTGGGCCAATGATCTAGCCTAGTCTCAACGATAACCTAGGGAAAGATTCCCAAATAATTCCTGTGTCACACAATTTTAATAGACTACAATGTCCATATCAGAATTTAATTTAAGACAAATCAATCCATAATCATTCTTTTCTGTTTAGACTATCAAGTATCCTTGTTTCAAAAATAAACATTCCTACACAACTTTTCTCTACATAGTACTTCCCAATTTTCTTTCAGACCCAATTTTAAAAAACATGTGGACTCTCCAAAAATAAAAAAGGAGAAATAGAATCCTACCACTAGGGAAGGATCAGTCTCAGTGTTTTCATCCAAGTAATCAAGCAATGCTTTTTGCAATTGCTGGATTTCATCTTCTCCTCCTGAAACCTACAAAAGAAACCAAGTAAGAACAAAATAAGATATTACTAATGTAGTTTAATAAATCATCCAGTTGTAAAAAAAAAACCTGATAAATGATAAAAATGAAATATAAATACAGCAATTAAAAGGAAGAAAGAAAAGAATACTATTTTTCAAAAACATATTACACATTGACAGATGAGGTGTGCCTTTATTTTTGCGAACTACATATTATCTTTCCTTGAAGAAGCTCATAGGTAGCTGACATAATAATTATTAGAACAATGCATAAAGCTTCAGAGAGAGAAATGTCCTAGCATTGGTTTTCTGTTTGGTAAAAGAGACAACTCCAAACTTTTAATCTAATAAATGGAAACTTTTATTATCTGTATTATTATATTTTATTGGTGTCTCTGGGAAATGCAAGGGAATTTTTTTGTAGTTAATATAAATTTTTTTTGTAGTACTTTAGGCATCAGTGGCAGGGTCTGGAGAAGGGGCAGCAGGCACCCATGTCAGCCCGTGAAGGTGGCAAGAAGAAGCCCCTGAAGCAGTCCAAGGAAATGGACAAGGAAGATAAGGCATTCAAGAAGAAACAGAAGGAAGAGCAGAAGAAAATCAAGGAGCTAAAAATGAAGACCTCAGGGATATAAATACCCTCTGGCCACAGGTGGAATTAAGAAATCTGGCAAAAAGTAAGCTGTTCCTTGTGCCTGAGGCAACGATGATCCTTAATTCCAGTCCTGTTTAAACATCTGGATGCTTGCATAACATCTATTGCTGTCTTTTTTTTTTTTTTTTTAAGGGCCACACTTGTGGCATTTGGTAGTTCCCCAGCTGGGGTCAAATCAGAGCTGAAGCTGCCAGCCTACTCCACAGCCACAGCAATGCCTGATCTAAGCTGTGTCTGTGACCTACAATGCAGCTCATGGCAACACCAGATCCTTAACCTACTGAGTGCAGTCAGGGATCAAGCCTGCATCCTCATGGATACTAGTTGGGTTTGTTACCACTAAGCCACAAAAGGAACTCCTGAAGTGTTGTCTTGGAACCTACTGTACATTTAAGAACAAACTTTTGTTTAAAAAAAAATACTTTATTTCATGTAGGACATTAAATAAACAGTAGGTATATTTGAGCTGTTTTGAGCTATTCTCTTGCTCTGGAATCAGAAAGGGACTGAATCTTTAGGTCCTGTCAATAACAATTCGGAGCCAGAAATTAACTCTGAGTTGACATTCATGTCTACAGCTTATATTCTGGTTTTAACACCTGAAATGCCAAATATGTAGTTTAGAATATATTTAAATAGAAAACAAAGATTAGAATAACCTTATATTCTTGGGGTACGGTGAAATGGATACATTTATAAATTAGTTATAGCACCGTAAACTAGTACACTATTAAGTTCCAAAAGCAACTTGGAAGTGTGTCATGAGTCATAAAAACATTTACCAATGACTGCTCCTCTTGAGTTTTACAGTAGACAATCTACATGCCACATGTGGCAAATAAGAGGTCCTAGACCTACTCACAGAAATGCTGAAAATCATCTAGCACTTAAATCACCATTCTTCAATGAAAAGAATCAGTAGTACCTGGAGAAATGGCTGATTCCAGGAAAAGAAAGTAAAAGATGAGCCTGAACCATCTTACTGTGCCACAAAGTAAGACACTCCTCAAGGAAAGATGGGAAGATACCAAAAAGATACAAAAGGGAGCTTAAAGGGGTTCTCACTGGTTAAGTATAGGTCTGTCTGAGCACTACAATAATGACAGCAACAAGTGATAACCTCTACAAACAACAGGAATGGTAGTATTCCATTAGGAGACAGTATTAATGGTAATCTCTCCCTTTTAATAGCTATACTGTGGATATTAAAGTGAGCATTCTTGTTTGTAGAAAATACAGAGAAAGCAGTAGTTCTCAAACTTCAAGATTCAATAGAATCATCTGGAGGGTTTGTTAAACCAGACTGCTGGTCCCTACTCCCAGAGTTTTTCATTCAGTAATTACAGAGTCCTGAGAATTTGCATTTCTACCAAGTTCCTACACGAATGTTAATGTTGGTATTGCTTATCCAGGGAATCACACTTTGAAATTTAGGGGTAATGGGGCATCCTGTCTGCTCCAGCGGTTCAGAAGAAAATAAACATGCATATAAAGATACACATGCATATATATTTAGACAAAGAATGATAAAGCAAATGTCAACCATTAAGGAATCTGGGTTAAAGATTTATGGGAGCTTTCTGCACTATTATAATTTTTCTGTAAGTTTAAAATTATTTCAAAATACAAAGTATAGTTTAAAAAAATCAAGGTGTTTGTAATGGCCAGCATGGATATAGTTAGGAACAAAAATAAAAATGCAGACAGAAAATGAAAAAGTTGTATATGGTAGGATTAGTGATCATTTACCTTTCAGTTTTCTTAAGTAACTTTTAGTATAACCTCACCTATAGTTAAACTTATTACTTTAAACCAAATAGAAAATAGTATCATTCATAACAGTAGTTTACAAAAAGAAGGATTTATATATATCATTTAAAAGTTCCTGTTAGACACTATTCACCCTAAGGTATAAATTTTCTCTGTGAGGTTTTTGAAAACACATACTTTTAGAAGATCTTATTTTGAATCTACAAAGTGAAACGCAACACTAACATAAGAACATCTAAAGCAAGTACTTAACTATTATTTATACCCAGAATTAAAATTCGTGATCTCAATACCTGTTTCAAAATTCGTTCTATAGACCCTTGATCCATTTTGCTTGTAACAGCATCTTTCCTCAGTCGTGCAGCAACAGTTCCAAGGTAATCCAGAGATGCCACTCTTAAAGCCATCTCTGTTGACTTGTTACTGAATTGATGAACCTACACATGAAAAATATTTTGTTTTAACTTAATCAGTTTATAATATATTTTAAATAGCAATTTATCATATAAACTCCAAATCTGTGTTGTAGTATTTGAAATTTAAACATTTTTTGTCCCTTGTGATATTGTACCACAAAATAACTGTCTTTTAAGTTTCTGGGAGTACCCGTCATGGCTCAGCAGTTAACGAACCTGACTAGCATCCATAAGGACGAGGGTTTGATCCCTGGCCTTGCTCAGTGGGTTAAGGATCAGTCATTGCCATGAGCTGTGGTGTAGGTCACAGATAAAGCTTGGATCCCACATTGCTGTAGTTATGGTATAGGCCAGCAGCTACAGCTCTGACTGGACTCCTAGCCTGGGAACCTCCACATGCTGCGAGTGTGGCCCTAAAAGACAAACAAAACAAAACCCAAAAAAACCCACAAGTTTCTGGAATTTTAACATTTTCATAAAAAAAAATTAAAAAAAAATTTTTTTTCTTTTTACAGCCACACCTATAGCACAAGGAAGTTCCCAGGCCAAGGGTCAAATTGGAGCTGCAACTGCAGCCTATGCCACAGCCACAGCAACACTGGATCCAAGCTGCATAAGCAACCTATGCCAGATCCTTAACCCCTTGAGCGAGGCCAAGGATTGAACTTGCACTTCTCATGGAGACAATGTTGAATCCTTAACCTGATGAGCCACAATCAGAACACCCTTTTTTAATTTTATGACTGCACCCAGAGCACATGGAATTCCTAGACCAGGGATCAAATCTAAGCCATAGCTGTGGCAATGCTAGATCCTTTAACCCACTGCACCAGGCTATGGATCATACCCACACCTCTCAAGCGACCTGAGCCACTGCAGTCAGATTCTTAACCCACTGCATGATGGTGGGAACTCCCACAGTCACTTTTGTTAAATGTAGGCTCAACTATATAAAATGGGATTATTACTGAGTAGGAATTTCTTAGGCTGGAATTCTGATGCCTATGAAAAGTTATTTTGGTTTCAGAACAGTATTAGAACATTTTCCAGCTGACAGAAAAGTCCCTAAAATTTCGTAACAATTGCTCAAGTCCAAATGTAGTTTAAAAAGAAAATTACAATAGTATTTCTTTGCATTTCCCTAATACATGTAAAATATTACATGAGGTCTAAAATGTGTCATTATTCTTAGAAATACTCTTAAAGATGACAGAGTTCACATTAATCAGTTTCATGCCTTGAAATGAATTAACTACAGTAACTTACATCTGTGTTGAGATGTTCTTAACTAACAATAACACCTCCAAACAAAAAAAAATTTTTTTAAAGCACTATTATCTTATGAAAACACTAAAAGTCACAACATTTCAAGGTTTTTTACAAGGTACTAACAGTATTGTGTATAGTTATGCACATGCAAAAATAGAGATGCAATGGTCATGTTTCCTTACACATTTTTAAAGAATTCATCATCTGTGAATCAGAGTACATCCTCATTATGTTGTCTTCTAGTAATCTAATAATCTTTAAATGCTATACTCTTACCAACAGTCTCCCTAACAAACTAAGGAGTAGTTCAGCAGCTGGCCATTCAGGCTTATTGACTGTTGAAAGAAGGTCTTGAACAAAATTTTCAAATAGGGGTCTGTAATCTTCTTCACCTTGCTTACTACCACATCTGTTCAAAGATAAACAATGAAAAGGCTGTGAATTTAGGTGACATGTCCACCAAAATGACTGAAATTTTGTTAAATGAGTTTTCTTTTCTCTAAACATGGTATAAGAAAGTACAGTAAATAAAATATGGTTCAAAATGAACCTATTTCTCAAACAATTTTTTTTCTCCAACTACAGGGATTCAATTATTAACTATTAGTAACATCAGTTTATAGCAAGTATAAGACATTTTAAATAATGACCATTTTTTCTATGAGATTATTATAAATTCTTATGAAAGCTAAGTAAACCTCTCTCCACAAACTTTCCTATTAAATTAGTATGTCACAAAATTCACTGAAGAAATTACAGAATTTTAATCCTGTACTTTAACTTCTGGAGTCCAACATACAATCAAGTTCATAAAATTTAAAAATTTTAGTATTCCAAGTACCTAATTTTAAAGGTAAGGAATCAAGGGTGAGTGAAATACAGTCTAAATTCAGATTATGGCAGGAAGTTGGATTAATCTTTTACATAAAATAAATGAGCTATTCTTTATATAGGGGAAAATAAAAATCAGGTTATATTAATTTTACTCACTTTTTAAGGAAAATGGAAAGGAAGTTTTGGGCTGTTCGCATAGCTGTTTCATAAGAATTGGTAATGACAACATCTTGGTCAACCTAGATTGGGAAAAATGAATTTATACAGATATCAAGGATAACCAATAAATGGATTACTTCAGGTGCTAATGTCATGTTGTTACTGAATGGGGGCGATACATTTAAGTACTAAAATTCTTAACTATTCTTTTACATAGAAAAAGATAAGCTATAAATAGTATACTAAACACATTTCAATACTTCATAAAACTAAATACAAATATTGATAGAGTTCATTTTTACTTATTAAATTTAAGGATAACAAATGTGTTTAACGAATGAAACATCGATCATTGTTTAACATGATCTTGGTCAGACAATTTTGACTGAAAATACAAAAAAAGAATTTAGAAAAAAATTCCAAGCTCAAAAAGTTTATGAAACACTGGAATACCAAAGAAAATTCAATTCCCTCATTAGAAATTCAAGGATCAGGATATGAATAGACAAATCAAAGTTGTAAAAATCCAAAATGTGAATAAATCTATGAAAAAGTTCACTAATAACCAAGAAAATGCAAAATAAAACATGGTATTATTTCATACTAACCAGATTAGGCAAAATCAAAAAGTAAGAGTATAAATCAGAACACCATTTTATTGAACAAACTGACAAATTCTAATAAAGTTATAAGTGCAGTATAGGGAGTTCCCGCTGGGACACAATGGATTGGTGGCATCTCTGGAGCACTGGGACATAGGTTTGATCCCCGGCCCAGCACAATGGGTCTGGCATTGCCACAGCTGTGGCATAGGTCACAACTGTGGCTTGGATCTGATCCCTGGCTCAGGAACTCCATATGCCACAGGGCAGCCAAAAAGAAAAAAAGTGCATGTACACTACGATTTAATATTATACTTCTAAGTTTATCTAGGGAAACCTCTGCTTTAAGTTATAATGTATGCTCCATTTGACCCAAGTTAAAAAGAATCTATTAGGTTACATGTATTAAAAATAGTGGTGAGTGAAAAAATTAGCTGTAACTATGTTACATCATTTATATAAATTATAAAATTCTATATAAAATTTGTGCAGAAAATAAATAAATGGAAGAAGAAAAACATTTACCAATGGCATGGAAAGGCTGAAAAGAGTACAATGAGATGAGATAGGGGAGAAACAACAGGGCCTTGACTTTTTGATATTCATTTTATATTTATTAACTAGTTACTTTACTTATATTTATTTATTTTTACTTTTTAGGGCTGCACCTGTGCACATGGAAGTTACCAGGCTAGGGGTCGAATAGAAGCTACAGCTGCTGGCCTACGACACAGTCACAGCCAATGCAGCTCTCTATGTCTGCGACCTACACTACAGCTCTATGGCAATGTTGGATCCTTAACCCATTAAGCAAGGCCAGAGAGGGAACCTGCATCCTTACGGATCCTAGTTAGGTTCATTATCACTGAACCATGCTGGGAACTCTGCCAGTTATTTTATTACTTATTACCCCCCCCCCACACACACACACATCTGGCTATAAAGAAATAAAATAAAATTATTCCTCATTCTTTTGAAATTTTTTGAGGTAAAACTATACATCTTGGAAATTCTTAAAGTGCTGATAGGTAAAAGCTACAAAACCAAATGCAAATTTTAGCTATGAGTTAATAGTAGGGCATAAACTTATTCTCTACATAATTTAATATTAATTGTATTACAATTATGTTATGCATGATTATAGACTACATATTATAATAATTCATTTTTCACATTCAATACCTCAGTGGAGTCTTATAACTTGGTATAGTAGGCCTGTTAGATATTATCATCCTCATTTTATAGCTGAAGAAACAAACGCAGATTAAAAAAACTTGTATGTTTTATGAATGGTAGATATAATAGTCAGGACCAGAACTCAAGTCTCCTAAAAGAGTCTAGTGCTCTACAAGGATATGAAAGCCCAGCCATGAAGCCCTAATTTAAGAATTTCAGTTTTACAAGAATGGCGAAGAATATAGGTGCTTCCTCCTACAAAAGCACAGTTATAAAACTTAGAAAAGATTCCTTACTTTTTTATTTGAGTCTTCTTCTGAATTAGAGTCCTTCTCTGATGATGGTAAGTGTACTACACACTGAATCAGTTGTAAAACCAGTGCTGTAACCATCTGAATATACATAGGCTCTCCATCCATATCACTACTATTTAACCTTTAATGCAGAAGAAAACATTTTAATCATACAGAGTATGAAGAGAATGTCATTTTACATGTCATCTATCATCTGAAAGTTTCAAGATGCTTTCTTTACCGATATTTCTAGGCATTATAGTTAGTGCTTATAATAGTGTCCTTAGGTCTATTTTTGATGTTAGAAAAATACCAACTAAATGCCTATACACAGGAAATTAAAATAGTCAAAGGAAAAATGCAATATTTAATACAAAATTCTATCCTTTATATGTACTGCAGATTAAAAAATTATAATGAAAAATATCAAATTTTTACAATGAGAGGTCTTCAAGATTTTCCAATGCTCATTCATTCTGGTATTCATTTTCTTATTAAAATTTACATGGTTGGCTCTTGATCATCTATGTTAGAGGATGAGGTCAGTGACATAGAATATGAAAAGCCAAATGTTTTAAGGGTAATTAAAAAAATGAAAAGAATTTCTTTATATGCTAATAGATTTTCTTCAGGTTTAATAAACAATAAATGTGCATCAATACACAGTCCAAAAAATTAAGACAAAAATTATTTTACAGAAGGCAGCCTCCAAAACACTCTAAATAAAACTCTATATGCTAGGTCAACACATTTGATTATCCAGGAATACATACTATAATGATAGTCACGATAACGATGAAGATTCCCTATGCCAACAAAGGCAGTAATGCTGACCACAGCAGTGGATAACATTCACTAGTTACTCTGTGCTTAGTGATTTAAAAGCATTTAATCTTCATGTCTATTTTCTATACTGCTTTAGAGTAATCTTTCAGTTCTCTTTTAAAAATATTACATAAGGACATCCTGCTGTGTAAAAGATTAACTTCAAGTTCCTTAGCAAGGTTTATACTATTCTTGGACTGCCTCTGACTCTTTGGAGCTATATTTCCTGTTGCTCTTCTCAGAGACCAGTGGTTCTTTTTTATTTTTTAAATGTTTTATTTTTGGCAGCACCTGCAGTATGCGGAAGTTCTGGGGCCACAGATCAAACCCATGCCACAACAGTGACAATGCTGGACTCTTATCTCCCCGCAGCACTAGGGAACTCCACAAGTGGTTCTTAAGTGGGGATGTATCTGCCCTTCAGGGGACATTTGCCAGTGTCTACTGAAAATTTTGGTGATAATAATTGGAAAAGGGTACATTTCTTCTGGTATCTATTAACTTAAGGTCAGGGATGCGGTTAAACATCTTACAATGGATAGCACTGCAAACAAAATGTTATCTGGCTCAAAATGTCAATAGTGCCGAGACTGAAAATTCTGGCTATAGATCTTTATACTTGAGAATTACCAAACTTCTAAGTTTCTCAAATGTGCACTGTTATTTCACATGTCTAAGCTACTCTTCATGCTGTTCTGACTGAACTGCCTCTCTTTTATTTGATTATTAAAATAAAAATCAGATAGAAATGAAAACAAAATGTATGATGTCTACAATATAACAGAATTCTTTATTATACTTAGCCTTTGCTATAGCTGGTTACCTGAAGTTCCTCAAGCTCCTTTTGCTGGTAGGTAGTCTTGCAAGTGAAGTAAAAATTTCTTCCAAAATTAACTGCCTATGTTTTTCATATCTTGAGAATACCTGTTTAGTAATTATAAGATTCCAAATTAAGTTTGTTATAATTATTTGAAAACAACAAGAATGATACATCATGATAAAAATATTATCAAGAATGAAAATGTTTTCAACATCTTTAATGGCAATTGCTTCATCTGCTCAACTTTTCTAACCTTAGTTATAACATTCTTGTGTAAGTCATAGTATACTAGTTTCATTTGAAGAATATGCTATCTGGGGGATGGAAAGTAGGACAATATTTAAACATGTTAAATAATTCTTATTTTAATGTAAATATTAAGGAATTATTAACTGAAACATTTAAAATATTTAGAAGTGTTTGAAATCTAAGGCACTCTAAAATAGTTCTTAGGTTGAAATGAATCAATGAAAAGCTCAAATCTGCATTAGTTTTTGCAAATTCATATTGAATGATATTAACTAAAAATGAAAACTGATTATACTTACTGCAGTGACTAACTTAATGGCACATAATTGTAGTTCACTGACATTTTCTACAAAAAATGGTGTTATTCCCATTGATGATACCTGCACACATGGAGAGTAATTAGAACACATCTCTAATAGATTTCAGTAACATTCTATCTTATTAAATCCCAAAGATATTCACAAACTTATAGGAAAACACTGGGAGAGCATTTTCTTTACCCTCATCAATCAGCACCTAGTTTTTCTTTGCACCCTTTCATCCTCAAGCAAATTAGTGCCTTATTGCCAATCCTCTAATCTCCACCTTTTGGATTGATAAATGTCATAGGAATGTAAAAAATAAAAAAAGTTTGCTATTCTGGAAGAAATATCCTGACATTTTTAAAGAAATAATCATTTATCTTCCAAATAGTCTAGAGTTTAGAATTTATACTACATTCACTTATCTTCTACCCCAAACATTTCTTTTTTTTTTGGCTGCATCCATGGCATGTGCAAGTTCTTGACTGAATCCATGTCACAGCAGTGACCCAAGCTGCTGCAATGACACACCAGATCCTGAACCCAATGTGCCATAAAGGACCTCCTAAAACTTCCCTGGGCTTTCATTTCTTCCATTTAGATATAATATACTCTGAATGAAAAAAATTAACATAGTGTTGGTATTACTATTGAGTGATCAAGATTATATTGAACTCAACTAGGTTTTTCATTCTTAAACTGTTTGGTCTAAAAATATAGAAAATGCTCCAAAAAACTTACCTGAAGAATTGTTGTGTCTGTAAGAAGTTGTATTTCTAATAATTCTGATAAGCTGCTAACAATGTCACAAACTTTATTATAAAGCATTACTATTACTCTCTGCTTATGGGTAGAACATTTAGCCCGTTTTGCCTTTGAACTTAATAAGCCTCCTAAAATGAAAAAAGAAAAATCAAAATAAGGAATATATAATAATTTTAAATAAATAGTAATAAAGTTGCTTTCTGAATTAAAAGAACACATTCCTTCCCCATATAAAAATACAACCTAATTTTTTATGAAAAGAGAAAATTATTCTCTAGTGAATGTTTAGTTAAAAAGTCAATATTCTTAGATAATCTATAGCACATTTCACTGTCTATTAAACTCATATCTAAATTATTAGTTTATTTCTATTTTCCTCTCTCTCTTTTTTAACCATGGAGCAGAGTAGTAAGGCTATATTTCTCTTTAAATCATCTTGCTGTTATTAAACAACAGGTAATTAAATGTAGATTATTCATGAAACAAGTTTCTCTTCTTCAAATGTATACACATTAACATACATGGCTCATTTATAAAGGTTCTAAGAGAAAGAAGAATATACATCTTTACTCACTCCATTTTGCAGATAATATTTTGGGTAAAATTAGGGGAAAGTGATAAATGTAACCAGAAGCTAATATTATCTGGGATGCTCCCAGATCAGTAGAAATTACTTATTGTATGTAAATAGTTGCTAAAGAAATGATAATTGAACAAGTACCAGATCAAAAAAAATTCTATATTCTAGACAAATCAAAGCCAGTATTTATTACAATTTATATAATCTAATAATTTTGGTGCCATTTTAAGTCATTGCATTCTGACCTAACCAACACAATGAAATTACATAACATGTAATTTTGATAGTATATTCTAAAACTATCAGTGTAAAAAACAAACCTCCATGAGGATCTAATCTGTAGACAGGATCATACTGAGGATAAAGTGTATTCTGCAAATGAAATTTAGTGTATTGTATAACTCTTTCAATTACATCTTCAATATACACAGCTTTTGGCATGTTAGGGGATGTCATAATGTTGATAGTTGTAAGACAGGCATCTGCTGATTTTGTCACTCTCTCCATAATAAGGTCTCTCCATAACCTTTCTTCTTCTTCAGTATCATTATTCTATAAAACAGCATATTGTTGACACAATAAACACATTTAGAGGTTAAATTTTTAAAAATTATATTTGATTTTTTACTGATGGGAAACGTGGTAAAAGTTCTGCTGTGTGTATATTTAAAGAATTATATTTAAAGAATATTGGGAATGAAGTACAAATACTTATACTACTTTAAGTGCAATTTTTGTTTCAGTATTTTCAATCATCATATAATCTTATCTCATTTCACCAGTAAATGATATTCCAAGACAAAGTTATAGTTATGTTTAAGTTCTGTGTTCTTTATCCAAATCTATGATTTTAGCTAAAGATTATAATTATATATAAATCATTTTGTGTTTGGGGTATAAACAGCTCATGGCCATGCCGGATCCTTAACCCACTGAGCGAGGCTAGGGATCAAACCTGAGTCCTCATGGATACTAGTCAGATTCGTTTCTGGTGAGCCATGACAGGAACTCCAACATCATAGGATAGAATCTTATTTAAAAGTAGTAAAATGGGGGAGTTCCTGCTGTGGCTCAGTGGAAACGAATCCAACTAGGAACCATGAGGTTGCGGGTTTGATTCGTGGCCTCCTCAGTGGGTTAAGGATCTGGCGTTGCTGTAAGCTATGGTGTAGGTTGCAGACATGGCTCAGATCTGGTGTTGCTGTGGCTCTGGCGTAGGCTGGTGGCTACAGATCTGATTAGACCCCTAGCCTGGGAACCTTCATGTGCTGAGTGTGCAGCCCTAAAAAGACAAAAAACAAACAAACAAAAAAAATAAAAAGTAGTAAGATGTTACTGACTGAATCATTCCTAACACCCGTTTTTCAACAATACTATATTTCTAAAACTGAGATTAAAAAGTGATGATTATGCAAACTACTGAAAACATAATTTATCTTCTAAAACAGCTAATTCAACAACTGACAGACTATATTTTAATTTACACATCAGCAACATGCATTACAACTGGGGAAAAATGTTTTTAAAGTTAAAATCCTTCTATACATGTAAGGATAACTTGATCCCCTTGCTGTACAGTGGGAAAATAAAAAAAAAAAAGAAAAAAGAAAAGAACTATCAATTACAAAAAAAAAAATCCTTCTATCACATCCTTAGCTATGAAATATCAACTTTATATTATAGGAATGCTTTTGACTGCATGCTATTCAAAGCACATATAACACTAGGAAAAGGAATAAATAAAAATATAATACATGTAAAGCAGAGAAGAGTTTTCTATATCACTAATGCCTAAAAATTCAATCTCTAGCTTTTACTGTTTACATATCTACTTTAAAAAATAAGGTA
Source organism: Phacochoerus africanus (assembly GCF_016906955.1). Lineage (NCBI taxonomy): Eukaryota > Metazoa > Chordata > Mammalia > Artiodactyla > Suidae > Phacochoerus > Phacochoerus africanus. Next base: position 57,723,266 of record NC_062544.1, read on the forward strand.
AAGTGACTTTCTATGGTATTAAAATTGCTGTTTAGAATAGTCAGTTAAGAAGGGTTATCACTCATACCAAACATTAAGGCTAAGTGCAACACACTAAATAGTGCTAAGGTTCTAAGGAATAAAAATAATTAAGACTGAGTCAGCCATGGAGTTCCCACTGGGGCTCAGCAGGTTAAGAACATGACATAGTCTGTAAAAGTATGGGTTCAATTCCCGGCCTCGCTCAGTGGGTTAAGGATCCTGTGTTGCCACAAGCTGCTGTGTAGGTCGCAGATGCAGCTCAGATCCGGTGTTGTTGTGGCTATGGCTGTGGTGTAGGCCTCAGCTGCAGCTCCAATTTGACCCCTAGCCTGGAAACTTCCATCTGCCACAGGTGCAGCTGGGAAAAAGAAAGAAAAGACTGAGCCAGTTCTCTGGAATTCTCGATTCGTGATGATATTTACCACAAAGTCTTGCCAAAGTGTTTTAAATAAAACTTGTAGACTAAGGATGTAGTATATGGCCACTATGGGTTCTCTAATCCCTTATATGTATATGTGAGAATGGAAGTATTATCTATCAAAACTGTTAATAGTGGTTATTGCTGAGTGCTTTGAAAATTTATTGTAATACATTACTTTTGTAATCATTTAAAAATAACTCAAATGTTCCCAAATCCTTCTCTTATACTAAATTCCTATAAGCATTACTGTTTGAATTCACTAATGATAGAGACACCAAGATCAATTCAAATGCACATATGATTTTGAAAGTCGCTATAATACAGTAGGAAGGGAGAGCCTAGGTAACCTACTTTAATCAGTTCATAAATCATTACACCATGTTGCTACTGTTCTTGAAAAAAACATACTAAAATCTAATGACAATTGCAGTTAAGATTTATTAAGAACTTATCTGTGGGTGGGGGGATGCACTGGGGATTTGGGATGGAAATGCTATTAAACTGGGTTGTGATGACTGCTGTACAACTATAAATGTAATAAAATTCATTGAGTAAAAAAAAAAGAACTTATCATGCGCAAGGCACTGTTAAGAATTCTATGTGAATTAATTTATTTAATATCTTTTCAATGACAATTTGAATTAGGTATAAAAATAATACATAAGGATTAACATTATAGTATATATTAGAAATCACCATAAGGTTGCTAACTATTTCTCCAAGGAAGGTCAAGAAAAAGAGTTACTACCTACTAACATTTTATAAATGAAAGGACTTTTTTTTTTTTTGGTCCTTTTGTCTTTTTAGGGCCGCACCTATGGCATATGTAGGTTCCCAGGCTAGGGGTCCAATCTGCCAGCATATGCAGCCATAGCAATATGGGATCCGAGCCACATCTGTGACCTACACCACAGCTCCACAGCAATGCTGGATCCTTAACCCACTGAGTGAGGCCAGGGATCAACCCTGCGTCCTCGTTGATACTAGTCAGTTTCGCTAACTGCTGGGCCATGACGGGAACTCCTGAAAGGACATTTTATTTATTTATTTATTTTTTGTCTATTTGCTATTTCTTGGGCCGCTCCCGCGGCATATGGAGGTTCCCAGGCTAGGGGTCGAATCGGAGCTGTAGCCACTGGCCTACGCCAGAGCCACAGCAACGCGGGATCCGAGCTGCGTCTGCAACCTACACCACAGCTCACGGCAATGCCGGATCGTCAACCCACTGAGCAAGGGCAGGGACCGAACCCTCAACCTCATGGTTCCTAGTCGGATTCGTTAACCACTGCGCCACGACGGGAACTCCTGAAAGGACATTTTAAATACTCATACACTTACAGAAAGAGCAGTATAATGTAAGATTAAAAAATGGTCCTTTGTGGAGTTCCCATAGTGGTGCAGAGGGAACGAATCTGACTAGGAACCATGAGGTTTTGGGTTCAATTCCTAGCCTCGCTCAGTGGGTTAAGGATCTGGTGTTGCCCTGAGCTGTGGGGTAGGTCACAGATGCAACTCGGATCCCGTGTTGCTGTGGCATAGGCCGGTAGCTGTAGCTCCAATTTGACCCCTCACCTGAGAAGCTCCATATACTATGGGAGCAGCCCTTAAAAAAAAAAAAAGTCCTTTGAATTGAATGAATTTATATCTGTCATTATTTTTATTTATATCAAAGGTGTAAACTGACAATCTGTAACATTAATTTAAACCACTAAAAATGCAATTCTAACTGCAAGGCTAAATAAATATGAACTAGTAAATGTGCTAAAAAGCTCAAATTAATGAAATTTGCAATTTTCCCTATAAATCAAAGTTTGAATTTGAACTTGTTAAAAAATGTGCATATTAACAATAATAAGGCTGAAATTAACAATGTGGATCTTAAACTTACATGATTTAACAAAGTGGAGAGCTTTGACCCATCTTGAATATTCTTCTCCAAGATATTTAGGACTTTCACAGTTTTGTCAGTGGAAAGCTAAAAGAGAAGCATAAATTCTTTTATCATTTTGGTAAAAGTGTATAATTATCGCCTTTGGCCTATGGCATATATAGCATTAACACCCCGTTAAAGAATGGGAAAATAAAATTTTCCCACTTATATCCTCTACTCAAATCTGAACTATGTAGAGAACTCATTACTTGTTTCTAAAAGACAGAAGAGAAAAACACATTATGGGCACACATGTATCTTATTAACTCAAATCTTGCCATGTAACTAATTAAGACTGCATTTGTTCTGATGTCTGGCACCCTGCTCTTGTGAAAGTGACACTGAATATACCTATGAACACACACATACAAACACACACTCTCTCTATATCTCATCTGTTGATTTAATTATAACATGGCCTCCATACCAGAATGTTATTCCACAGGTGTCTAAAAATTCGAGGTAGTATTCTGAGTAACAGAAGCCCAAAACTAGAAATGATAAGTTATAAATGCAATAAAATACTGTTTTATTTAGTAGAAATTTTTCTTATTTTTAATATATCTATTTCATTTCTTACAAATAATGTTTTCTATATTTAAAAAATTACTAGTCAATTTAGAGGTTTTGCCAGGAGGCAATTTTTACTACTCATTCCCTTGACTGAATAGGTTTCCTTTAAGATTCCTATCATGCAGCTAGGAATCTCAATGGAATCAGCCAGAGGTGTCGAATGGGAGGAAAAAGAGAGTAACTGACATTAAGTACATTTTGATTACACATGTTGGAGTACAGAAAAAATTTCCCCCAAATATTGCTTTAGATAAGTTCAAAAGAGATTAAACTACGGAGACTTTAGGTAAACTGTCCATGCTTTGAAAATACTTGCAAATTTATCTAGTCAAACAGAAACACTGGCTATATGTAACTATGGAACTTGTAAAAACTAAGACTGGCACTTCAGAATACTGATACCATATTCCTCTACACAAAATAAATCAATATACCACTTACACACAATAAATGTGAACTAACAAGACATTAATTTTTGGTTAATTATGTGATATGTACATCTGGCTTTAAAAACCAAACTCATGGAACCCTTGTGTACTGTTGGTGAGAATGTAAATTGGTGCTCCCACTATGGAAAATCAGTATGGAGGTTCCTCAAAAAATTAAAAACAGACTATCATTTAATCAATTTCACTTCTGGGTATGTATACAAAGGAAACAAAAACACTAACTTTATGAGACTTATGCATCCCCATGTACACTGTAATATCATTTACAATTGCCAAGACATGGAAGCAACCAAAGTGTCTACTGACAGATGGATGGATAAGGAAATCTTGCTGTTTGTGACAACATGGATGAGGGACCTTGAGGGTATTATGCTAAGAGAAATGAGTCATACAGAGAAAGACAAATGCCATATGATCTCATATATATGTGGAAACTAAAGAGAGAATTCATATATACAAAGATCAGATTGGCAATTGCCAGAGATGGAGTCTGGAGATGGGTGAAATAGGTGAAGGTCCTCCAAAGGTACAAATTTCCAGTTATAAGTAAGTCCTAGGAAAGTAATGTATAGCATGGTGATTATAGATAATAATACTACAGTTTACATTTGAAAGTTGCTAAGAGAACAGAACTTAAAGTTCTCATAAGAAAAAAGTTATGTGTGCTGATGGATATTAAGTAGATTTACTGTTACAATCATTTTGCAATACAAATATAGAATTGTTGTGTTGTGCACTTGAAACTAATATAAATGAATACAAAAAAGGAGTAATTAGTATTTTATTTTTGTAAAAAAACATGAAAAATTTTCCCAGTCTACTTTTAAGATGAAATAAATTGAGTTTACTTTGTTGAGAATAAATTTTTCAGGTAAATACGATCTTTTCTTTTTTGTGTGTGTTAATTTCAAAATTGAACTGATTCACATAATTCTGCTAGCTTAAAAATATTTTATGAGTTCATGATATTAATCCTTCTATTATTTTAAATCTAAGCTAACCACAAAGGATCTAAGATAAAACTCTTTTATAAACAGTGTTAAGTGTTAAGGTATCCTTTTTTTTTTTTTTTTGGTCTTTTTAGGGCTACACTGTGGCATATGGAAGTTTCTGGTCTAGGGGTTGAATTGGAGTTGTAGCTGTTGGCCTACACCACAGCCACAGCAATGCCAGATCCCACCTGCCTCTGTGACCTCCGCCACAGCTCACGGCAATGCTGGATCCATAACCCAAAGAGCAAGGCCAGGGATTGAACCTGTGTCCTCATGGACACTGGTTGGGTTCCTTACCACTGAATCACGACAGGAACTCATAAGGAATCCTTTTAAAAAATGTTTTAATTTTATTGGAGTATAGTTGTTTTACCATGTTGTATTATTTTCAGGTGTACAGCAAAATGAATCAGCCATATATATAAACATATCCATTCTTTTTTCTCCATATAGGTTAATTATAAGCTATTGGGTAGATTTTCCTTTGCTATTCAGCAGGTTCTCATTACTCATCTATTTTATACAGTAGTGTGTATATGTTAGTCCCACCCTTCCAATTCTTCCCTGGGTTTCACCTATGGTAACCATAACATTGGTTTTGAAATCTGGGAGTTTGTTTCTGTTTTTTAAATAAGTTTTGTATCTTTTAAAATTAGATTCTACATATAAGTGATATCATATGCCATTTGCCTTTCTCTGTCTAGCTTACTTCACTCAGTATGATAATCTCTGGGTCCATCCATAAACATGATCTTTTATTAAGTTTTTGTCTGCTATCCTTGGAAAACAAATCATTATTTCTATATTGCAGACTAAGAAATTTAAGACAGATAATTCTGCATAAGAGGACCCTGGTTAGAAGAGGAGAGGACTGTTTTTGAAATTTATTTGCATAGCAATCATTCAGTAATTTAGGGAATGATTAGGGGCCCATAAAGATTACAGGAAGCTAGGCCTTGATGCCATTGCTACTGCTTGAAGCTATTATTAATGGAAAAATATTCTGCTACTACATTAGTGTAACAGGATTACTTAACAACAGAGAACTTATGGGAAAGACAGCTTACAAAAGGTATTATAAAGCCCAAAGTAATGAAGTTATATACTTATTAATAATTAATGTATTGAAAATGTAGCTTTACTCTTTCACTAAGGTCAATGACTAAAGGATCTATCAAAGAAAAATTTAGTGTATTCCTACATTTATTTTTATTTTTGGCCACGCCCACAGCGTGTGGAAGTTCTGGGCCCAGGATTGAACCTGCATCACAGCAATAACAACACCGGATGCTTAAATCTCTGAGCCACCAAGAAACTCTCCTATACCTGCATTTAAATAATCTGAATGTCTGAGACAATGAAAAATTTGATTTTTGTTAGAATGATTTATAGATTATTTCTTTGATCCAAGTTTTGTTTTGTTTTGTTTTGTTTTTGCTTTTTAGGGCTGCACCTGTGGCATATGGAAGTTCCCAGGCTAGGGGTCAAATCGGAGCTACAGCTGCCAGCCTATGCCAGAGCCGCAGCAATGCCAGATCTGAGCCACGTTTGTGACCTACACCACAGCTCACGGCAATGCCGGATCCTAGACCTACAGAGTGAGGCCAGAGATTGAACCCGCATCCTCGTGGATCCTACTTGGGTTCATTAACTGCTGAGCCACAACAGGAACTCCAAGTTTTGTTTTTTTTAAAAGAAATAAATCTATTAGACTTTCTAAAGGCAACCATGCCTTTTCATTATTATTACTTTATGTAAACTTTGCCATCTACCCTTAAAATTTTAACTTCAAACATTAGATAGTATGTAAATTTATAATTTTTTAGTGAGATACCTTATCCATTATACCCATTGCTTTAATTTTAGCAGATTCACTGCCGAGTTCATTAAGCTGATGTTTTCCTAAGAGCAGTTCCTGAGGGATTTCATCATCATCACCTGAAAAACCAATTCAAACACACACAGTGTAAGCAAGAGAAATAGCTCAAAACAGTTAAGTGTTACTTCTTAGTAACATTTCTGGATACACAAACAAATATAAACAAACTAAACAACATTCTAAGAAGCCTCTGTAAACCTCAAACAAACCCTGAATGAAAGGACATTTAAAATTAGAGTTCTAAGATGAGAAGAAGAGATAGTTATCTTTATTACTATATGATCCTTCTCAACCAGGCTCTCTGCCCAGAAGGTTAACCTACAGAGACTACCTCAACAGTCTTTCATGCCCTCTGGTTTCTGTTTGGGTTCAGCCACTAGGGTGTCCTGTCACAAAGAGAGTGACGTCAGGGTTCTTCCATCCCTAACTTCTTCCTTGCAAGATCTCCTCAAGCTGCCTATGTCCTCTGACCAAAAGATTACTTCTTTTTTCAAGGCAACCCATTGCACAATATTTTTTTCCCTAACTGACTGAGTCTGCTGACTTCTCTGTGCACCTTGTTCCTCTGGGAACCCCAAAGGTTTCAGTAATATTCTGAACCCCAGAATTTAAATTAATCCCAATTTTCAGTAATATTCTGCTCCTAACTTTATAATCAGGCTCTTTGTAAATAACTCTATCAAATTATCCTAATTTGAGAGTGTCATACGACTGCTGGTTGGGATCTTAAATGACACGGAAGACAGTTTCTCAGCATAGAAGTGGAAAAGTTTTAGAAATGAGGAAACAGATATTCCAAATAATGGGAAAACGCATTAATGATACTTAGGCAAGTAATTGTCATAAAACAAATGCTTTTAAAATACAAAGTGGTATACCTTTTCGAACATTTTCAAATAGATATACTCACATCAGAATTATTGTATGCCATCTAGCTTTTGTATATATTAACTACTAGTGTTTGTATCAGCTGAAAGTGGCATAAAATTGTTGAAAGTAGCTCTAAATACTGTAAGCAGTGTTTTTTAATAAACCTAACATTTTTAGATCTATATATATGAACTTTACATATTAATGTAAATGTAATATTAAATTATTCCTACTGTATTCTAAATGCTTTACTGTTTTGTTTTCCATATTAGATTCTATATTTAAAACCAAGATATTAATATTTGCATCTCTAGCACTTAATATACCACTGACATACAGTAAGCATTTGGTAAATATTGGCTTTCAGAATAAATTGATAGATAGGTTTTTTGCTCATATTAGGACCCTCCTCATCTAGGGCCTACTCAAGTTTCATTGCATAAAGCCTTCCCTAATTAATCTGCTGTGATAGCTGCAATCTCAGGATTCTTAAAACACTATTAGTACTTAGCTAATTATTATTTTTTCTATTCTTCTCTTTCTTTTTTTGGCCGTGCCCATAGCATGCAGAAGTTCTTGGGCCAGGGACCGAACCTGTGCCATAGCAGTAACCCAAGCCACAGAAGTGACAATACTGGATCCCGAACTACCAGGCCACCAGGGAACTCCTTTAAGCTAATTTAATACTTGGTTTTCACACCAAAGTTTTCAGTTGCTTCATAACACAGACTAGACTTGACCCCACAGCTACATTTCAAATCATGCCTCTGTAACCAGAAAAGTAACTGGCAGAAAGCTAAACACATAGGTAAATACATACATACATACATACACATATGCATATATATATATATATATATGCATTTTTTTTTGGTCTTTTTGTCTCTTTTTAGGGCCGCACCCATGGCATATGAAGATTCTGAAGCTAGGGGTCGAATCGGAGCTGTAGCTGCCGGCCTATGCCACAGCCACAGCAACATCAGATCCAAGCCATGTCTGCGACCTACACCACAACTCATGGCAATGCCGGATCCTTAACCCACTGAGAGAGGCCAGGGATCAAACCTGCGTCCTCATGGATGCTAGTAGGGTTCATTAACTGTTGAGCCACAATGGGAACTCCAATATATTTTAAATTGACTTTATATTTAGAGGTAAATAAATATATTTTTAAATGACTTTACCAAATGCAGTAAAATCCATATCTTCTAAATTATCCAAAATATTTTCTATTGAGGCTGTGAATCTCTTAAAAGTTGAAGAATCCATCATTTCTACAAGAGAAGGAAAAAAACTCAAAACTTATTATCCACATTCCAAGTAGAATACTGAAGCTGAAGACTATGAATAAAGACAAACTAAAATGTTACCTTCAGGTGTTAGTTTTGGTTCATAAGCTTTCCGCTTCTTCTGTTTTTCTTTTTTCTTCATTTTTCTAGCAACTAAAATGAACAAAAAGAAATAGTGAATGCAAGAACAACAACTTGAAATATTTCTATTTCTGGTTCTACTTTCTTCCTGAATATTAAATACTTTAACAATAACCACTGCCAATCCAAACTTTTGTCTTGATTAAAAATTAGTTGTTAATTAACTCATAAAAAGGTATGAAAATTCTTCAAAGTTAAAGCCCTAAATTTAAATCAGCTTATGTAAGAAATCTGTTGACACTGATGAATTACCCTCACTAAGGCTGGGAGGAGGAGAATAATCTTCCATGTCAGAATCTGATGGACTTCGGTTTCGATAACGACCACCACCCGAACTCCTTCTTCCTTCATGAGAGTGGCCACTTCTCCTATGATCCCCAGAGCTTCTTCTGTCACGCTCTTCATATTCCCAAGCTTTATCATCATCTTTTTTATGTCGTTTCCTAGAGGCTAAAAGCAAATCCCCATGACAAATAATTTACCTCATTTAAAAGACTATTAAAACTTGTACTTTAAAAATGAATCACTTTTTTATGTGGGTCTAGGAAATTCTGAGTCATTCTGTTTAACCAGAAAAATAAATTATGGTACAGAAATGGTATCATTTATTTTAGCATTCACGTAGATTTAAAATGTTTTACATAAACCGGGTTTGCTAATAAATATAGATAGGAATGTTCTGAGAATTAAACCACAGTGCTCAAAGAAGTATTCAATGAGTCAGTATAGATAATATCTAAACTTCAGGATTAATTAAGACATGTAAAATAAACTGTATCTAGAATTTGGATGAAAAGCAGATACAACTTTAAGCATTTAAATTGTGGATGGGGAGCGGGGTTTCAAGGAAGAGTAAACTTCTGAGTGTTACAGCACATGGGTAACCATATACACTATCAATTAACAGCCAAGTTAAGTCCACATCTTAGCTATAAATTCAACAGACTCTGATAACCTAACATAACAGGCTACAAAGACAAAATAAACCTGTATAGTTGTAAATACTCACATACTGAATTCAGTTCTCCAACAATACACTTGTTTAAACTCAAGGAGACAGCATTTAAGCTTATGCATGCTAGATAAACATTTTTATGTGTTACCTTCAATCCTTTCCCCATCCTTCCAGAAGTCTAAGCATTCTGCTAAAATCACCAGTACTGACAGGAGGCTCTAGGCAGAACTGGTAAACAGATTTCATCTGACACATCAACTCTGATCAACTGGTAGTAGCTGCCTAGAGCATAATGTTGAGAATAATTCTGAGCCCTGAGACAAAGCACTGTATTTCAGCAAGAAAGACTGATTAGAAATGTCTGTCCAGTGAGTGTTAGAGGGAATACAAGTGAAAAATATTTACCATAACTGCTCTTGGGTATATCACTAGCAAATTAAAACCAGGATAAAGAACTAGTATGTCCTACCTCTTGGGATCACACACTGGTTGTTGGAATGACCACTTGTTGTCGAGAGTGAATTACTTTTTAGTTTGTTGATCTGAAGCGGACTCAATTGGACTTGATTTCTTGTGACTTGTTTCTATTCTGAATTCCTAACTATGATCAATACCCAAGAACTTAAGACAAAACTCTTGCTTGAGTCCCTAGACCCCTACGTGGCTTAGATTTAAGGATGCCAATATTTGTCCCATGCACTCTATCCGTGCTTGTGCCAGTGTCCTTTTGTTGATAATTAATGTTTATACCTTGGCTAATTTCACCTTTATATGCTGTCCTAGCTATTCCTATTCAAGAATCTACTGATAGCTTGGCAGAAAAAGATAATTTTGTTTCCTCTTCTTTGTGCTTGTAGGCTTGGCATATAGCAAGATGTTTCATAAAAAGACAAATGTAAATGGATTTACTTAAATCTTCAATGATTATAATTAGGTAAAAATTTGACTACAATATGAGGCAGGATTCCCCTCCTTTTGTGATTAGTGTGCCCCAGAACATTCTCTTAGTGAGGAAATGCCTCATAAAATAAGAAGGTGTGAATGTATGTGTCAGAGAAACGGGTTATTTATATATAGCATTCACTAAATGTTTTTTAACATGTACTGAAAATACCTAACTTGAAGAATGACAACAAACTTGTTCAGAAAGTAGTATTCTAGGACCTCAAATATGACCTATTTAGTCTTTTTGAATTGTAATTAATTTCATAAGAAATTTCGTCTTAACTTCTATGAGTAGAAAATGCTAAAAAAAAATCTTAGTAAGTACATACGATATGCTGTATTGGTGGTAGTTTTTATAGTTCTTGAAGATTTTTGTTTCACATTTATTAAACTAAGCAATTATTAAAAATGGAACGGTAAATCAGGGGAAACCCCCCCACCAACTTTTATATATTCATAGTATATTGCAACAAGGTTCTATTAGGATCCCAATTCATTATGACTAGCTTGTTCATGGTCTATTTCTCTTGATACCCTGGCAGAAGTAGGGGAAGAGCTCAAAAGAGAGGTACGTAAAATATGACTTGGGTGTTTTCCACCCCCCTTTCCAAATTTTACCTATATGTCTCTTTAGCTTCTTATATCCCCCATTCTCCTCTACAAGCAACTCAGAGACTTTATAATTGTGCTATGACTATCCAAATCTGTGTGGCCCCACTTTCAAAGTTACCCCTCAATATTTCCCTTGTCCTCCAACAAAACTATTTCCTTAGATTTTTAGGAAACCACTTTGATTAAAGTGCAGTAAAACTGTTTTAAAAAGGTCTTTCTTCCTCAAAGCAGCATAATGCTTGCTACTTATGTTCTCATAATATTTTTACATTTTGTTTTGTCCAATATTTTTATTACATTGTTCTGGTTACGGTAAAACAATACTTGGTTGTTTAAATCAACTACCAATTGGAATTCTTCCATCACTCAAATCAGTGGCCACAGAGTCAACTTTCCTATAGTTACTTGTACAGAAATAAACTAAAAAACTAAAAAAACCACCAAAAAACCAGGAAGCTATTCTAAGGTCTCTTGAAAAACCCAGAGAAACTCCCCATTTTTCCAGCATGGGTTGCAGCTCTAACTAATATTATCTTTCAATGTATTGGGCATAGATATAATGAGATCCATGGGTTTTAACATGAAACTATGTACTCCCATAAGACGAGGCAACAGCTCTCATAACAATGTAAGGAAAAGAATCATGGCTGCAATGATGACAAATACGGGGCATGTGTGGCTCTCTCCTCTATTTTATATTCGGTGGGCTTTTCTGACTATGCTGTCCTTTTAACTTAACTGGGTGGTAGCTTCAGAATTCTCATCAGCTTAGCAACGCAGTCAGCCACTCTCAATTAACTGGAGTTGACGTGTGATTTGAAATCAGTCTGCAATTAAGGAACTCCTTCTTAGCTGTTCCTTTTAGAAATGGTGATATATTAGGGGAGGGGAAGGAGCGTGAAGGAGAGGCATATACACAAAGGGGAGTGAGTCTCTGGGCCACCAGGTCTCCTTTCTCCTCTCCCTTTCCGGATCATATGTTCCCACATGAACAAAATGTCTTATTATGATAAAAAAAGTATTAGCTTTAGCCATTGAAATTACTGCATGTAAATACATCTTACGATAATACAAAGTATAACAATTATACATATAAATATGTCAGATTAACTTTGCTATATATTTTATTTCACTTTTAAAACTTTGTTCAGATTTGTTCAGTATTCATAGTCTACTGTTCATAGCTCGAGAGCTCACAATTTTAAGAAAATCAGAGTAAATGAACATTGATTAAAAACTCTGGAGGAGGTGAAGGGCTTCCATCAACGATATACATTTAAAAATGGCAGCATGCATCTGTCCTTCCTGCCCTTGCTTGTCACACCTCAATCTATGGACACTAGGAGAAATAGGTAGAACACACTGATGGTCTTCCCACTTCTTTTGGTCATAATGACTAAGTCAGTTGGCACACAAGTGAAGATCTCCCATAGTCTGTTTCCACTGAATGCCGTTTAAGTCAAACAAGGCTGCTGACCCCTCTTGGCTAGGCTCAATTCTCTTGCTCCAGTAGAAGGAAGATAGGGATAAAAGAGAAGAACTTTTTCAGTGGACCAGTAGGAAGACAGGCGAGGTATAGCAAGTCTAGTGCAAAGACAGGTGATCACAGTGTTGTAGAGAGGTAGCTGTGTAGTGAAGAAGCCAGCTCTGGAAAACAGTGAAACAAGGGAGGAATTCCAGGACACAGCTGGGCAAAAAGGAGAAGCCAGGTCCAAACCACACAGATCATTGGCAATGTGGGCTAATCCATTCATAATTTAGTGATAGTATGGTTTTAAATACTTCTTCATCTGGCTATCTCCTACGTGTCCTTCAAGACTCAAGTGTCACCTCTTCCAGTAAGCGTTCTTTGAATCCCCAGTATAATTCTGATGCCAATCCAATGTGCTCCCACAGCACCCTGGATTTACTATTATCATTGCACTCTTCTTACTGTACTACAATTGTTTACATATTTCCCCCATTAGACTCAAGGTTCTTCAAAGATAGGGGCCACATTCTATTGGTTATATTTTTATTCTCACTGCCTAGCATATAGTGGGAGCTCAATATATATTTGCTAAGTGCATATAGAAACATACCCATGTTATTTGACACTAATTATAACTCATTAAAAATTTTTTTCTTGGTGCCAACTGATCTCATCTTTCACATGTTTTTAAGTATAAAGAAAAAACTTGCTATACTAAATTATTAAGAATTAAGATTATACTCTTGCTAACCCCAAAACTTACGAGACAAACACATCAATCTGCTTTTTAATTCCAAAGTAATAATAAAATTATGTGATACTTACATTCAAAAGCTTCATCACTATCATTATCTTCATCTGAACTGATTTCAGCATATTTTGGCTTTTCATTAACTGTGCTACGCTTGCGTTTATTCATTTTCACACGTTCACAAAGTGGCATGGTAGATTCAATTTCTGCCAGGAGTTCAGGGGGTAATTCTTTTAACACTGATTGATCTATACTACCTATTAATAAAAGGTAAGAAAAAATATAAATCTGAAGATAAAAGGGAAATTGTAACTAAATTTGCACAATGAAAATGAAAAATTAATATTTATGTATGTTTTCTAAGTCATTTTTGTATTTTAATAAAACACATCCACATTCATATTTACAACTTTAAGTCTTAACTCTAAGCTGACATCATTATACAATAACTTTAAAAATATGGTACTTATCATAGCAATGGAAGGTAGTTATATCATCAATTTTTGATGTAATTAATGCCTTCATTTGTCTGCACTGACTAAAAACTTTTTGAAACTAGAGTTCCACTTGCATTATTAGGTTTATTTGTAGTAGGAGATACATCTCACATTCTCAGTAGCACCTAAATTTGCTTTATAGAAGCCTGGAGTAGTTAGTTGAAAAGTAATTCTATTCCTCAGTAAAAATGAGAAGTGTTGGAGGATACTAATCACTTCCTTCTTTTCCTCTATGATCTTGGTGGTTGAGTTTGGTGGCTAGGACAAGAGTTTCAGATGATTTTACCTATCACTGTCTATTTGAGAGGCAGGGTAATGCCTTTACCATTACAGAAAATTTCCTCAAACAGATAAACCAATATGTGCATTTAACAGAAGATAATAGAGACATGAAAGACAAGATAAATAGAAAAAATACTTTAAAATATAAATATCTATAACTGAAAATTATAAATTCAAGTCTATTATAAAATAAATTCATATTTTCCCATGAAAGAGTAAAGACAGGATAAGTGTATCAATATGATACAATTAAAATTATTAACATAATATTTACTATCTATTCCTATACCCATATACACAAACACATAAGCAGCTGTTATGAAAAAATAAATTCTTAACATCCTGTTGAGAACTTAAAAATAAAGAAGTAACAAAAGTTATTTACTCAGGTTAATTTGTCCATGACTACTAAAGATTACAACTTACTTTACTTACCCATGCAAATCTATGAGTAGCAGTATAAAAATGATGTCTTACCTGCTAAATTTTACCTGCTAATTTTTACCTGCTAAAGAACTGGGAGCAGAGAGTACCTTAGTGGTTTACAGCAGGAAACAGTAATAACTATAATCAACATTAAGACTGATAAACAAATGATAATACTGCTTATATAAAAAATAAAAATAAATCATTCCAAAAATAAATGGGTACTGTTTAAAACAAAGGCCTCAAGAATATACAATATTAATAACTTAAGAATAAGAAACAAATTAATCTCAATAATTTGAAGAATAATCCTTTTTTTTTTTTTTTTGGTCTTTTTGCCTTTTCTAGGGCCGCTCCCGCGGCATATGGAGGTTCCAGGCTAGGGGTCCAACTGGAGCTGTAGCCGCTGGCCGACACCAGAACAATAGCAACACGCAATCCAAGCCACGTCTGCAACCTACACCATAGCTCACGGCAACACCAGGTCCTTAACCCACTAAGCAAGGCCAGGGAGCGAACCCGCAACCTCATGGTTCCTAGTCGGATTCGTTAACCACTGAGCCACAATGGGAACTCCAATAATCCTTTTTTATTTATCATGAAACTTTTCAACATCGTTAAGCAGTTATTTCAGTAACTTTTAGTCTTCTATTCTTCTAAGGATGCTTATAGAAATTATTTCTCCCAACAAAGATGTAATATTTGTAACTAGTAACAGTCCAAAGACTTCACTGCTTAGAATGACATCCTAATGTTGAGTTTAACTTATCTGTGTCATTTTCAAATCATGTAACATTTCCTTGCTCTGGCTTTCTTAATTCAATTGTGTTTTAACAGTGAGGTCCACTTTTTAGAATATTAATAGAGGTGAAAATAAAGATCAACATTAGCTTTGGATTATCAGTATCTTTGGCCCCAAGGTAAACATGCTCTGCATCTCATTTACAAGTCCTTATGCTCTGAATACTTCTAACTAAAGAGGTGGTTTTTTGATGGAAGGATCATAGTACATAGCTTCCCCTTTCCATAAGACCTATAATATTAAGTTTGTATAAACAGATAGTTGGTAAATGATTTCTGACTCTGTAGTTCACAATTTATGTTCACTTACAGATGACCTTCTTGTATACTTTAAGAATTGCAATATTTTTTTTGTCTTTTTTTTTTGGTGTTGTCATTGTTGTTGCTATTTCTTGGGCCGCTCCCTCGGCATATGGAGGTTCCCAGGCTAGGGGTCGAATCGGAGTTGTAGCCACCGGCCTACGCCAGAGCCACAGCAACGCGGGATCCGAGCCGCGTCTGCAACCTACACCACAGCTCACGGCAACGCCGGATCGTCAACCCACTGAGCAAGGGCAGGGACCGAACCTGCAACCTCATGGTTCCTAGTCGGATTCGTTAACCACTGCGCCACGACGGGAACTCCCAGAATTGCAATATTTTATACACCTAAGCTATTTCCAAATATTTTAAAAATGGAAAGTCTTTCTTTTTCTGTACTACATAAAATGTTATAACCTTTTGGGGTCTATAAATATTGATAATCCAAAGTATTTGGCTTTTAGTTCATTACGGGTTTTTTTTGGCTGCACCCGTGGGATATGGGAAGTTCCCTGG
Source organism: Phacochoerus africanus (assembly GCF_016906955.1). Lineage (NCBI taxonomy): Eukaryota > Metazoa > Chordata > Mammalia > Artiodactyla > Suidae > Phacochoerus > Phacochoerus africanus. The sequence goes on from NC_062544.1 coordinate 57,739,387, forward strand.
CCATGGATCAAATCCGAGTGACAGCAGTGACAACATCAGATCCTTAACTGAGAAGCCACCAGGGAACTCTATCATGAAAATTTTTAAGAAGCAGATTGACCTGATTATGTTCTGCTTAGATTAGATTCCCATTCACAAAGTTATACTGACTTGATATAATGTTACAGAATCACCCTGCAGATAAATATACAATAAATAATCAAGAGGTAAGATATATTGGTACTTGCACTCTCTTTACAATGGTTTATTATATTCTGAGAATAAGGGCTCTGCTCTTTTCATTCTCTCTTAACGAAAAAAAATCTTGGAGTTCCCATCATGGCTCAGTGGAAATGAATCTGATTAGTATCCTGAGGACACAGGTTCGATCCCTGGCCTTGATCAGTGGGTTAAGGATCCAACATTGCCGTGAGCTGTGCTGTAGGTCACAGACGTGGCTTGGATCTGGCATTGCTGTGGCTCTGATTCAACCCCTAGCCTGGGAACTTCCATATGCCATCGGTGTGACTCTAAAAACCAATATATATATATATATATATACACTAACTTGAGATGAATTTTCCTAGGAAATGCAAGTTATATTTTATGGAAATAAGAAAAAGGTGAATGACTATTTCTGAGGGAATAGGAGATATTTCATGAACACAGTGGGTTTTCAACAGAGATGAGGTGGAGTGAGGTGGAGGGCCAAGAACAGGAACAGAGAACTAGGAGTCAGTAGCCATTTTAGAGCATTCCAAGAAGATTAAGTTTGAGGGACCTTGTGTAACACAGAGCAAGATGTTCAGTGGGGAGAAAAAGAAGGTAAGCTCGTAAAAGTAAAGAGGCTTTAGAAATATTACTCTAAAACTAATTTGTGGGATGGACTGGTAGGGGAAAGACATTAGAAGGGAAATTTTCTAAGAGTTATTCAATGTCTCTCCTAAAGAGATGGGAGAATAGTTAAGCAGATGCCATGAATTTAACCATTTTTGAAAAGTGGTAATGTTACTATTATGTACTCTTCATAACCAAACTTTACAAAGGAATATTTGGCCCAAGATATTGTTAAATATTTAACATGTCTAAGATCATGAAGAAACCAGAAACTATGAAATCACAAACAAAATTCACACGTGGATATTTGTTAAGTATTTTAATTAATCTGATCAAGTATTAAATTATGTTATTAGCCATTTGATTAACTACTATTACATTAGGCTGATTTGAGAATTTTAGCAACATTATTTTTTTCTTTTTAGGGCCACACCTGCAGCATATGGAAGTTTCCAGGCTAGGGGTCAAATCAGATCTGCAGCTGCCAGCCTACGCCACAGCCACAGACAGCCACTTGGGATCCGAGCTGTATGTGCAATCTGTGCTGCAGCTTGTGGCAAGGCTAGATCCTTCGCTAACGTTAAGGATCACTGAGCATGGCCAGGGATAGAACCCGCATCCTAACAGACACTATGTCACGTTCTTAATGGGCTGAGCCAATGGGAACTCCTAGTAAGATTTATAATATTTCAGAAAAACATTTTCTAACAAAGCTAGGAATTGCATATTTTCTGATTATGTTCTTACTAACAAGGGCTATAAGAAACAATGTTTAAACGTTTAACTTCTTTAAACTTGTGTTGCTTTTTTCTTCTGCCTTTGTGCTAAAAACACATGTGATTCCCCCCCCCCCCCATTCCTCTGGATTCACATAGCACTTTCCTCTTAAGACTACTACACTGACACTGTATCTTTAGTTATCCATATTCTTCATGAGGTCATAAACTTGATAAAGTCATAGACTTGGCTGTATTTGCAGCATCTAAAAGAGTGCATTGGGTGTTGAAGATGGCCAGAAATATTTATTGAATGATTAGTGTAATTATTAGAATAAATTTATGGTCTTCCAAGAAATTTTTCTAGCTGAAAAATTCTAAATTCTGAAAATAATTCTTAGTTGTTCTATATTGACAACTATAGAGAAGTTATCCAAAAAGTGAAAAGACTGGGAGATGAGATTCCATAATTGACATGCAACAAGTATAAAATATTTTAAAAGTAACTTGTCTGAACATATTTGGTAAATATCTATATTTAATATATCAACTATATATTAATAATTTATATATAATTTTGCTATATAAAAATAAGTACTCACAAATATTAAATATCCTGGCAAAAATATTATATTTGGCCAATTTCATACTAAGAAATACTAGATAAAAGTGGAAAATTCAAAACTCTGTTATTAGTCTTTTTATATACACATAAAAATACTCAAATGGCAGTGGGATATACAAATTTTAGATCTTATTTGCTACAGAATAAGGAATCTAGTTATCAGATCTATTTATACAAAATTTCAATTTTATATTTATATTATGCTCACCAAGCTATAGTCTGTGGGGTCAAATTTACCCCACCACCTGTTTTTGTATATTAAGTTTCATTAGAATACAGTGACACACAATCATTTATATACTGCCTATGGTTGCTTTCCCACTATAATTTCAGAAACAAGTGGCCCGCAAAACCTAATATATTTACTATCTGGGCCTTTAAGAAAAAGTTTGCTGACACCTGATCTACATTATGTTATACTTTATCCAATATCAAACAAGGTGCCCCCCCCACCTTGCAAGTGCAATCACTATAGAGTTATATTCTGCAAGGTTCAGCTCATTGCAAACTGACTTAATGAAGACAAAATACCAAGGAGTTAGTTTATAGCAACTAAAAGAACACTATTATAAATGAAGCATGCAGAAGAAAAATTTTTTTTTTGTCTTTTTTGTTGTTATTGTTGTTATTGTTGTTGTTGCTATTTCTTGGGCCGCTCCCTCGGCATATGGAGGTTCCCAGGCTAGGGGTTGAATCGGAGCTGTAGCCACCGGCCTATGCCAGAGCCACAGCAACGCGGGATCCGAGCTGCGTCTGCAACCTACACCACAGCTCACGGCAACGCTGGATCGTTAACCCACTGAGCAAGGGCAGGGACCGAACCCGCAACCTCATGGTTCCTAGTCGGATTCGTTAACCACTGTGCCACGACGGGAACTCCAGGAGAAAATATTTTTAAGAAAAATCTTGTTTTAAGCATCATGGTTGTGATATTGACACTAGCAGAATGTGAAGCAGTCAAATTACTATGAGGAAGAACTATGAAAAGAAACATGTTTTCTAGGAAGTTTATTATGTAAATGACAATTTACAACTACCCAACATAGAAAGTAGGAGCAGGGATTAAATGATCCTTTTCTTGATAGAAATACACAGTGAGAAAATTAGATGGTAGAAGTACAACCTAACTTGCCTCAAAGAACCAGAAAAAGAACAAAGTAAGCCCAAAGCTAGTAGATGGATAGAAATAACAGGAGTTCCTGTGTGGTGCAGTGGGTTAAGAATCTGACTGCAGTGGCTTGGGCTGCTGTGGAGGGGAGTGCTTGATCTCCAGCCCAGTGAAGTGGGTTAAAGGATCTGGCATTGCTGCAGCTGTGGCTCTGATTCAACCCCTGGCCTGGGAACTGCCATATGCTGTGGATGTGCCAGTAAAAAAAAAGAATAACAAAGACCAGAAGTGTAATAATGAAATAGAGACTAAAAAGAGAATAGAAAAGACTGATGGAAAAAAAAAAGAAGACCCAAATAAATAGAATGAATAAATTTCTGGAAACATATAATCAACAAAAATTATCAAACCATGAAGAAAAGACCAATTACTAGGTGACTGGTCCTAAAAGCCTCCCAACAATGAAAAGCCCAGGATATATGGCTTCACTGGTGAATTCTACCTAACATTTGAAGAAGACTTAATACCAGTTCTTCTCAAACTCTTATACAAATAGAACAGAAAACATTTCCAAACTCATTTTACAAAGCCAGCATTACCTAGATATCAAAATCAGACAAGGGCACTGCAAGGCAATATCCTTGATGAACAGAGATCCAAAAACTGTCAAGAAAATATTGGGAAACTAAATTTAACAATACATGAAAGATTTTGTACATCATGATCAAATGTGATTTACTGCAGGGATACAAGGATGGTTCAACGTCCACAATCAATGATACACCTCATTAACAAAATGAAGGATTTAAAATAATGATTATCTCAACAGATGCAAAAAAGCATTTGACAAAATTAAACTTCCATTCATGATAAAAACTCTCAACAAACTGGGTAGAGGGAATGTACATACACAATAAATGCCATATGTGACAAACCCCGTTAGCATTATACTTAGCAGTGAAAAGCTGAAATCTTTCACTCTAAGATCAGAACAAGATAAGGATGGGCACTCCTGCCACTTTTATTTAATGTAACACTGAAAGTCTTCACCAGAGCAATTAGCAATAAAAAGAGATAAAAGGCATCCAAATCAGAAAAGAAGAACTAAAAGTGTCTCTATTTGTAGAATATGTTATATACAGAAAACCCTAAAGACTCCACCAAAAACTTTAGAACTAATAAATTCAGTAAAGTTGCAATACAGAAAATCAATATACAAAAATCAGTTGTGTTTTTCTTTTCAGCTTTCACCATTTTTTTTTTTTGGCTGTACCCAAGGCATGTGAAAGTTTCAGGGCCAGCAATCAAATCTAAGCCACAGCAGTGACAATGCTAGATTCTTAACCAGCTTGGCCACAGGGAACTCCCAGGTATGTTTTCATACACTAACAGTAAACTATCGAAAGAGAGGTTAAGACAATCTCATTTACAACTACATCAAAACCAATAAGATATCTAGGAATAAATTTAACCAAGGAAGGTAAAAGATCTGTATACTAAAAACTATCAGACATAGGTGATGAAAGAAAGAAAGAAGTTGGAAGACACAAATAAATGGAAAAATACTGCACACTTATGGATTGGAAGAATTAATATTGTTAAAAAGTCCATACCACCCAAAGCAATTTACAGATTCAGTGTAATCCAATCCCTATCAAGATTCCAACGGCATGTTTCAGAGAAATAGAGCAAACAATCCTAAATTTGTTTGAACCACAAAACAGCCAAATTGCCAAAGCAATCTTGAGAAAGAAGAACATAGCTGGGGACACCATGCTTCCTGATTCCAAACTATATTATAAAGCTATAATAATTAAAATAGTATGGTACTGGCAATGAAAACACATAGATTGATGGAACACAGTCAATTTACAAAAAATGAGCCAAGAATATTCAATGGTAAAATAATAGTAACTTCATTAAATGGTGTTGGGAAAATCTGGACAGTTACATGCAAAAGATTAAAACTGGATCACTATTAAACACCATACATAAAAATCAACTCAAAATGAATTAAAGACTTGAATGCAAAGCCAGAAACCATTATACGCCTAGAAGAAAACGTGGGTAGTAATAAGTTCCCCGATATTAGTTCTGGCAGTGATTTTTTGGAATTGATACCAAAAGCAAATGCAACAAAAGCAAAAATAAACAAATGGGACTATATGAAACTAAAAAGCTTTTACCCAGCAAAGGAAACCATCAATGAAACAAAAAAGCAACCTCGTGAATGGGAGAAAATATTTGCAAAGCCAGTATCTGATAAGGGGCTAATATCTAGAACATGTAAAGAACTCATACAACTCAATACTAAAAGTAATCAAACAATCTGATTAAAAAAAGGGCAGAGAATCTTAATAGACATTTTTTCAAAGAAGACATACAGATGGCCAAGAAGTATATGAAAAGGTGCTTAATATCACGAATCATGAGGGATGTGCAAATCAAAACCATGAGATATCATCTCATACCAGTTAAAATGGCTATTATCAAAAAGACAATACAAAAGAAGTATTGGTGAGAATGTGGAGAAAAGGGAACCCTTGTGCACTGTTAGTGGGAATGTCGATGCAGCCACTACAGAAAACAGTACGGCAGTTCCTAAAGAAATTAAAAATAGAACAACCATATGACTGGGCAATTTTTTTAGTTATATATCCAAGCAAAACATCTATCTCGAAGAGATATCTGCACCTCCATTTTCATTGTACTATTATTTATAATAGCCAAGACATAGAAACAATCTTAAGTTGTTTAGTCCATTGATGGGTGGTGAATGGTTAAAGAAAATGTGGTGTGTGTGTGTGCACTGTGGATATTATTCAACCAAAAAAAGAAAGAAATCCTGCCATTTGCAACAACATGGCAGGACTCTGAGGGTATTATGCTAAGATAAATAAGTCAGTCAGAGAAAGACAAATACTGTATGATCTCACTTATATGTAGAATTAAAAAAATCCAGAATTCATAGAAACAATGAACAGACTAATAGTTGCCACAGGTGGGAGGTAGGTGAAATGGGTAATGGTAGTCAAAATGTACAAACTTTCTGTTATATGAGAAATAAGCTCTGGGAATGCAAAGTACAACACGAGGTGATGGATGTTAACTAAACTTCTTGTGGCAATCGTTTTGCAATAGATACATACAGTCAGTCCTTCATATCTGTGGGTGGGGAACCTGTGGATACAAAGAACTGACTGTACTATTATACCACTTTATATAAGGGAAATGAAAGCATACTTGGATTCTGATATCTGTGAGGGGCCCTAGAACCAACCTCCTGTGGATACCAAGGAATAACTGCATATCAATTCATTATTTTATAACCTTAAACTAATACAATGTTCTATGTTAATTACAGCCCAGTAAAACTGGAATGTAATAAATGGTGGCAGCAATGTCTTCAGACATACACTGAATATAAAGTATGTACAAAAAAGTGAGACTTATCTCCAAAAATTATTTTCTTCATTAGAAAAATTCAATTAAAAATGAGATGAGTGAATTTTTTTATATGGATTTGGTCAAGGCTCAGATACTAATGCTCTTGGAATTACAATAATAAAATGGGCTTAATGGAAGATTTTCAAAAGTTAGTACATTAATAGTCAGAAAATGCCAATTTTCTGTGGTGGAGAAGGGGATCCATGTTAAAAAAAAATTCATGTTACATTGTATCATATGTCATAGCATATGCTATTTTTAAAGACTGTATTTTATTTTATTGCAGTATAGTTATTTACAATGTTCTGTTAATTTCTGAAGTGTATACTGTTACTCTAATTTACATTACCCTAAAATATTGAATTATCTTATTTTTAAATAAGCTTTTGAAAAACCTCCCTGTTTAAGAACATGATACAGTTATTAAGATAATGAATACCTACTTGATATTATACTACAGTATAATACATCATATCATGTATTTTTACATACTATGATACATTATACCACATATTATATTATTAACTATTTAATATACTACTATGATATACTACACTATGTTACATTATCAAGTAGGTATTAATTATCGTAATATTTGTATCAGGCTCCTGCAGCAGAAAGTTTCAATAACATTTTTTAGATAAGAAAAAATTCAGTATGTTAGAGTAATGTGTATTTCATACACAGAAGGATGTTCTCTCAGGATTAATTATTTGTTATATTTTCACCTCTCAATCACATATCTATTTCTACAGAGAGGAAAACTTTAACTTTTATGAAAAAACTGTACTTAATGAATCTCTTTAAGTGAATAGTAATATTAATTATCTACTAAGCAAAATTTGGGCCAAAGGAATTCTATGAACAGAAAGCATGGACATAGTATTGTTCAAATGAGCCAAAATAAATTTCTGCTGCAGTATTACTAAGGGGTCTGAATAATAAAATCACATCTGCTTTACTGAGAAATTCTCAACTTAGGAATTCATAAACTTTACCAAAAATTCACTCTCAGAAAAAGTTCTTTCTCTCAGATTTAGAGAATCCTAGAGTCCTAAATACAATGCTACATAAAAGGCAATCAGTATTTTAGTGATCAACTTTTTACTACAATAATAATTAAGGTGAAATGACTGTCTCTAATAATGACTGTAATCATTACCTAATCAAATGAGCACTACACCTTAACACTGTTGACTATCAGAGCTGTTAGATAATTCTTTAGTTTAAAGGACATGATCTCAAATAATGAATAGTATGGGATATTTCAAGCGATTTCCGTGGATATAATTCTAAGGTATTTTGAAATATTCTGGAATTGTGAAAACCCAAAATCGAATTGTTAAAGTGTGTAATTACTAATAATAAACTGTTAATGACATATAAGACATGTTAGTTGATGATCATTCCTAGGCTTGAAGATGGCATGTTTATTTTTTAAATTTAGAGACAAACTGTGCATCAGGCTATATTAGGGTAATATTATGACTAAAAATATTTTAACCATAAAGATATTATTTTCACATTTAATACACTGCCTGAACTATAGATGGAAGATATTTTTAAAAACTTAAAGGTTTTATAAATATTATGTTGACTCCCCACTCCCATTCCCCCTTGGCAAGGAAGAAACATGGTGATGGTAAAAAGACTGAGAAGACGACAGAGTAGGATATGAGAACAGAACTGATTCCGAGCCAATCCTGTAAAAGCTATACAGCAAAATACAGACAAAGAATAAACAGACATGAATAGGTCTTTGGATCATAACAAGAACTACATAGTTGTCAGGGTAGAAAGAATTATTAGAAACTTCAGGGAACAGTTGAAAATTATGTAACTCTTGTGCTATATACTGGTAGGAACATAAAAGATGAATACACAATTTTAATCTGCACACAAAAACCTTTTCTAACATGGTGGTAATAGAGTCTATTCACTCAACAGGAATTTAATGTGCTTTTTATGTACTAGGTATTATGCTAGGTTCTAGGGATATACACATATCCCCTGAGAAATAAAATTAAATACAACAATGTCACTTTACATTTAAAATGTTCATACAAAAGACAAAAATAAATACTAGGAGTCATAAACCTATAGCCCTACCACTCAAAATTTATCGGCTTAAGGCATATTCAAAGAATTTAAAATTACCCTAGATGGAACTACAGACTCTCACATTAAGTGAAGTCAGAAAGAGAAAGACAAATACCATAGGATATCACATATCTGGAATCTAATTCATGGCACAAATGAACCTATCTACAGAAAAGAAACAAACTCATGGACATGGAGAACAGGCTTGTGGTTGCCAAGGGGGAGGGAGAAGAATTGGAATGGACTGGAAGTTCGGGGTTAGTAGATGCACACTACTGCATTTGGAGTGAATAAAAAATGAGATCCTACTCTATAGCACAGGAAACTATACCTAATCATTTGTGATGGAACATGATGGAGGATAATGTGAGAAAAAGAATGCATATATATGTATAACTGGGTCACTTTGCTGTACAACAGAAATTGACAGAACACTATAAATCAACTATAATACAAAATTTTAAATAAAGTCACAAACTATAACTTGTCATAAAAATTTACCTGAGAGAATATTTTAAATATGGATATCAGGTAAAATATTTAAACAATGAAACACTGAAGCTCTTCCAAGGAAGGAAACGTACCATGAATTTTGGCCCTAGGAATCAATGACAAAGTATCCCGGCAATATTCAGTTTTTGCTTAGGAAAACACCAATGTATCTGAATACGTCATTTTCTGTAACTATCCAAAGACAATCCCAAGTAATGTGCACTATGAAGTAGTAATCCACAACTGGCCCTTTCTATGTATGTAATTTTAAAAATCCACAATTATGTACCTCTGCTATTGCTGAGTAGCAGAGATCTAAAATAAAGCTAAAATTGGTACATTACTGAAAAACAGTTATTAAAGCTATGGCATAAATAAAGCCAAAAGATATCTATGTGGGATCATGAAATGAATCTAAGCACTGATGAAAAGGTTCACTTTTTATATTTGTATACATATTAATATGTGTATTTACATACATGCACATGCTTACACACAAACATCATATTCTAACAGGCAGACACACCCAGATTAGTTACTAACACCAACATATCAAGTATATACATTTGTGTTAAAGGTATATTTAGGAGAAAGAGTGGATTAGTATCAAAAAGTTTATATTCACAAGCAATGAAATCATATGTGAAAAAAAAAACAGGGGCAATAACACAGCAGTTACTAATTAAGAGCTATATTCATTTCTTGATGTTCAGCTGTAAGGATTCTTTGTTAGAACAGAGCTCAGAAAGCGAGGCTGGCATAAGCTGACAGAGGGCAGGGGAGAAAAAGATGGTCCAGATGAAGGGGACAAGAGGGTACCACTTTCCATCTTTCCAACTGACTTCTCTAAAGTTGTATAATTATAGTCTTAAGTTTATATATATATATAAGCCACTCCCAAATTTTCATGAAAATTATTAAAGACAATCTTTATCTAAAAGAAAACAATTATAGTGCTAACCACTACATTCTAACAAAATTCTTTTACATAAACAATTCTGAAAAGAGGCGTTCAACTTAAAATACTAAAGACTATTAACCAATTAAAGCTAGAGTTTTAATTAATTTCCACAGGCCTGACTGGCATAATTCAAAATCTGAAAGCTTCAATAAAATAATACAAATATTAATGACTCAGAGGCAATCTTTTCATTTTTGAAAGACAAAACTAAGTAAATAGTGAAAAAAGCAAACATTTGAGAAGACCATCTAAGAATAAAGACAGATTAGTCATGAAAAGTTATTTCTTTGAATAAAGAGTTCTAAGTAGTAATACTCTGTTTTCAATGAGCTATTTTTAACAGAGAAGGTATAATAGCATTCTACAAAAATTCCAATATACCTTCTATATCTCCTAATACACTGCAATAGATCACAGCTTTCTGTGATGATGCATATGTTCTCTATCTGCAATAAGGGAAGCAACATGTCATATATAGCTATTGAGGATATAAATTTTAAATTTTACATAGTTTAAACTATATACCAATCTATTTATATTGCACAGGCTAAATAAATCTTACCATACAGCATCATCAAATTATGTGTGTGTGTGTGTAAAAGACAATATATAAAGGAACACAAAATTATATTTTTTGTACAAACTGCCACTGTACAGAAAATATTCAAGCATTTAAGACACCCCCAGAAACAATATCACTCAAGTAACCAGAGAACTTAGAAATCATGCCAAACCCTTCCCCCCCCCCAAAAAAAGACAAAAACCACCCAAACAAAAGTACCAAAAAGCCTTACAAATTGATGACTGAAGTCAATTTAAGAAGGTTAAATTCCATTTCCTATGACTTTTCCATAGGAAAGGGCAAAACTATGTATTTCAAAAAATACATTATTCATAACTACCTTCTCCACAAAAAGATGAAATAACCTTTTATATGACTTCCTAAACTGTATACTTCAAACTCTTAGTGATAGGTCTCCAAGAAAACAGTATTGAGACACTGGATATTCTTAAAATAATTTATTTTAATCATTCATTCTAGTCATTCACTTGATTAGAAAGCAACTTTCAAAACTAATGAAACAATTAAACAGGAAAAAAACCTTTTCTCTGTGTACCAATAGTAAAATCACAACTATGGTGAGAAAGAAGTTCAAGTAGACTGGGAAAAAAGAATTTCCACGGAAAACTTTTTATCTACATTACTGTAAATAATTCACTGTTGTTTTATATAAAAGTTTTATTTTCATATAGTAGTATTTGATTTTTGTAAATTTCCCTTTCAGAAAAATCCATAGAAACCCTAAAAATCAAAAGAAAACTGATTAGAATACAGATGACAGAATAAGTATTCTTACCTTTATTTGATTTTGATGGTTTATTCTTGATAGGTTTAAGGGAACTTCTTGATTTATCCTCTCTATCTTTAATAAGTTTCTGAACATCATCCAAAGACAGTTTTTGCAGAACAACTACGGGCTTAGCTCCTTTATTTAGATCTTCAACTAATCCCATTTTTTCTACTTTGTCTTTCTGCTCTCCTTTCATTTCCATTTTCTTTGTCTCCTGAGTAACATTGCCATCTTTATCCCTCTTGATTTTTGGAATGACAAAATTTTTCAATGCACCAGACCTGCCCCCCAACAAATAACTTGGAAATTCTGCCTTATTGTCAGGGTGCGTTTTATTACTGTCTATTTTACTCTTGTTACCTTCTGTCCTTTTGTCATCTTTACTATTTGGTGATTTAAAACCAGGCTTATCAGGTCTTGATTTATTAGAATCTCCTTGTTTAACACGAGGACTGTCAGGTCTTGATTTCTGCTCCCCAGAAGACAGTCTTTCCCTTGAGTCCCCTGATTCATGTCTGTGTTTTCTTTCTAGTTTATCAGGTTTTGAACCATCAGATTTAATGCCATGTTCATTTCTACTAGAGGATCTCAATGTTTCTGGTCTTCGAACCCTAGATTGATCACCTCGATGTCGCTCAGATTCACTCCTGTCATCTGACTTTTGTTTACTATCATGGTCACGTCTTAGTGACTCAGAAACAGATCGCCCATCAGGTCTCTGCTTTAAGGCTTCAGCTCTTTCTGATTTTAACCGAGGTGAATCGGATTTAATATCCTGTTTATGTTTAGACATTTCAGGTTTTTTCTCTGTTGATGGTTTTCCAGGATCCCTCCTATTTTCATGTCTATGTTTTGGTGTTTCAGGACGACCTTCATTTTTTTGCTTTGGAGTTTCAGGTCGGCCCTCACCTTTCTGCTTTGGAGTTTCAGGCCGTCCATCGCCCTTTTGCTTTGGGGTTTCAGGACGCCCCTCACTCTTTTGTTTTGGAGTTTCAGGTCGGCTTTCACCCTTTTGCTTTGGGGTTTCAGGTCTTGACTTTGCTGTTTCTGATCTACCATTATTTTGTTTGTTGTCATTTGGTTTTGTGTCAGACAGTCTATTTTCATTCTGTTTAGGCTCGGCTGTGGTGCTCTCATTTTGCTTGGATTCAATCGTTCTGCTCTCATTCTGTTTAGGTTCTTCTGTTTGTATCTCAATTTTAGTATCTAACTTACTTTCACTAGATTTTGTCTCTACCAATCTGTTTTCATTTGGTTTAGATTCTGCCAATCTACTTTCATTTTGTTTCATTTCATTTTTTGAAAGCTCAGGATCAGACTTTTTTTTAGGAGTCTCAGGATGGTTTTCTGGTGTAGATTTAAGATTTCCAATAATATCTTCCTGAAGAACAGAAATAGGTGCATCATTACATTGTTTGATTTCTTCAGGCTTTTTTATGGAGTCTGAATCCTGAGTTACAGAAGCCTGAGAGTCCACTCTTCCTGCCTGATGAAGATCAATGCTAACCATTAATGCTGGCCTTGACCCATTTCCCGTAGAACCCGTCTCCTGAGAAGCTGGTCTATTACCTCCTGTAGCACCCCCAGCCTCCTGTGGGTAAGAATCTTGTTTTCTTTTTTTCAAAGGCTTATCTGAAATTCAAAGATAAATATTCAGTATCAGTAATAGACAAATATTCTTATCTTATTAAAAACCTTATGGACTTTGACTAGTTTTTAAAGTCACAATGTTTTTCAAATGTGGTGAATGCAAATGTCAACAGGCATACATAAAATAGTAAGCACGAATGGCATAATACTTTTCAAACAAGGTTTGAGGAAGTATTCATGCTTGCTGTACCTCAGTAGGTATTAGTGACTATAGTAAAAAGATCATTTAAACTGCTAAGCTAGTAAAAACTACAAAGAGCTCCAAATCTGCCCACATACTAAACAGGAAATTAAACTTTTGCCACAAGTAAGAGAAGTATGGAAAAGAATAAAACCTAAAATAAAATAGAAATCATGCCACTGAAAAAAAGGTGAATGAGGAGAGTAATAAAGAAAAAGAAAAATTTAATAGTTTATTATTAATCCAGGATTCAAATTCTTCAAGGTGTCAACAGCACAAATGGAATTTAAAAGCTAACACACAGAAGCATATTTAGATAAGGAAAACACAAGTATAGAAATGAGAAGCATATAATAAGAACTTTTTAGATAAATCCTATCTCAAGCAACTTCAACTGAAGAAAAATGCTTCAGCTCTTCAACATAAGGTCTAGGGGGTCTATATATTGGCTCGGTAAGAAATAATTTACAGTATTCCACAATATAAAGACAAAATACACACAAACATAAATCTATCACTTTAATTAAATGTCATGGTATTTTTAACAGCTAGGTATTTCTGTGCATGATTCCACTTGACCCAAGAGGCTCCTAAGGTCATTTTCTATAAACTGAATCTTCAGTTAGGTCTTAGGAATTATAATGTGATTTACAACTATAACATTACAGCACCTTGAGATTTTTGTCTGCTTTAATAACACTTGCTGAATTGCCTGGCGGTTTTAAAAGTCATTTTTAAACATTTTTTTCAGGATAACCGTTAGATTCTCTTACGGTATTCATTAATGTGATAAAGTATCTATCATTTAAGCAAACAGGATCACAAAGTGAAAAGTCAAACTGACCACCAAAAAAACAGCCCCTTAATACTATGGAACAAAGTCCTGGAAAAAAAGATTTTAATAGTAATGATTCTTTTACACACCAAAGTTCCATCATTTTGTTTTCAAGGTGAGAAGGAGGAGTCCCTTGCAGCTTAAAATCTAATTAAGTATTACTAAAACTTACTTCAGATATTTGCCAGTAATTTTTTTTGTAGAACTAAGTAATTCTGCTTTTTCAGTGATTCAGAAATCAAATCATAACATATGCTCCATTTGCAAAATAACTACATGATGATAATAAAGCATATTATCATTAAACTGTTTCCCATAGTTAAAAGTAATTCAAGAACTTATACGAAGCTTTCTGCATCAACACCTAAGAAAAAAGCACTCAGAATGATACCTTACAGAATTTTACTTTGGAAACTTAGGCCATACAAAATAATCTTTATATCTTCTCATAAGGCACAACAAATAACTATTATCTAAAAAAGAAGATGCTGGAGTTCCTATTGTGGCACAGTGGTTAATGAATCTGACTAGGAACCATGAGTTTGCGGGTTCGATCCCTGGCCTCGCTCAGTGGGTTAAGGATCTGGTGTTGCCATGAGCTGTGGTGTGGCTCGCAGATGCGGCTCCGATCCTGCATTGCTGTGGCTCTGGCGTAGGCTGGTGGCTACAGCTCCGATTAGACCCCTAGCCCTGGAACCTCCATATGCCGCGGGAGTGGCTCAAGAAAAAGGCAAAAAGACAAAAAATAAATAAATAAATAAAAATAAAAAAATAAAAATAAATAAAAAAGATGCTGTATCACCTTATACTTATCGCTTAAATTTTTATAAGCATTTAGAAAAAAATTTTAAGCATCTATAAATTTAAATAGTGTAATCTAATCTGATTTTTGTATTTTTCAATTAAATATGCTTTATAAAGTCATTAAAATGGAAACCTAAGCATAATTAGGAACTATAATAACACAGATCTCCTGCATCTGAAGAGTTCTCTTCAGAGATCTGTGGCTCATTCTTTTACTGATATGAACAATCTGTTAAAAAAACATTCAAAACGTCTTGAAGGCTAAATTTTAAAGGATTATAAAATACTTAATAGATCATTAACTTAATTCCAATTTATTTTTCATTATTAAAACGGAAAATTTAGCGAAGAGTTAATTTCAAAGAAATTATTGTGTTTGACTTAGTTATTTTAAACTAAAGATGCTATGATTATAATAAAACAAAAAGGATTTGCACGTGAGTGATGTATTAAGATCGGAAAAGATCTTACAATTTCTCTACTAGCATAAAATATTGCTAAATACAAAGTTTTAATTTTTCAACTATTGAAAAGTACTTCACCTCTTCTGTAAAAACCGGAAAAATTCCATTACTGCTGCAAGGATTCTTGGATACGTTAAGAGCACGCAGGTTCTGATTCACTTGATCTGATTCAGTTCCACATGAACTTATTCCTGTAAAGTGGCTCTGAATCTGCACAGGTCACTTTTGTCTATCCACTTTTGTTATCAGTCTTCATTACATCATAACCTTCACCTAATGATGGAAAGCCATCTCTATGAAGAATAATTTTAATATTTGGGACACTATTACCTATAAGCCCTCTTAAGCACTGAGGAACATAAGATTGTCTATCAGAATGCATATATTCCTGAAGAAAATGCATACAAAAAAAGATATCACAATTTTAAGACAACAACACGTCATCTTGATTCTGATATTTTGAAAATAAGATCTGAGCTTTAAATAAATTGTGCACTCAATTATGCTTGTAGGAAACAACCTATATCACTTGCTTAACTTGTCATATCACAAGTGATAACTGAAAACACTTAAAGCAAAAAACCCAACAATTGTACACACAATAATCTATTATAAAAAATGAAAACGTCTCATCCCTAAACCACAGTACAGATTAAGTGGCTAATTGTCCTATTTCTGTCCAAAATCCCAATCTCCTATTCCAAATGCAAATAGGTAATAATTTATTTCTTATAAAGGTTATAGTACAAGAATATCTTATCATAAAAAAATTAGTGAAGCTAGGCCATTCCTTATACTTGCTAACATGGAAAGTGGACCTTGGGAAAAGATGAAATAGGCAAAGATGAACAAAGAAACCCCCTCTTTAATAAGAGAAAGCAGGAATTTTCAGCACATGGAGATATTAATGTCTTTGGTAGCTCATCCCAGAAGCAAAGATAAATTGCCTTTTAAAATTAATTTATGTAATTACAGATGTTAAAAGTTTGAGCAAAAGATTGAGAAGAAGATCCTTTAGAACATTATAAAACATTAGGTTGCACAGAGTTAACCTATCAGTGTATGTAAAACTATCCAAAGAAGAAAGAACAGGCCAAAGGGACATAAATAACTAGCAGCCAGAAAGGTGTCTTCTATGTGTGGAAAAGAGGTGTATTAGGTTATACCAAACCCTACATAAATTGTGTTCCTTTTATTGAATTCTCCAATTATCAAAAAATCATGTTTGATGAACTTTCTGATCTTATTTACAAGGTATAGGTTTTGATCTAGTCTTGAGGGGAATGCTTCATTCATTCAAAACAAATGAACAAGCTCAGAACCTGGAGCATCCTTACTACCATCACTAAAATAGTGATTAAAAAGTTCTCAATGCCAAACCTTAGAATACAGTAAATATCTAAAATTTAGTCCTAAAATGTGGTAGTGACTAATAATAAATTCATATCAAAGAAGCATTTCATTTTTTCAAGGGCCGACTATCAGAATACCACTTCAGAAAACTTTACTTTTATGTTATGATCTCGCCTACAAACTTAGAGCAACATACCAAACCTTTAATCTTTACAAAATGTCAGGAGAACTGCTTATATATATAAAACACTATCTCATCGCACAACACAGAAACTGAATACAAAACAACAAGATTCAGATCAAAGGTGTTAAGCGGTACCTAAATTCCAAATAAAGCCGTGAGAACATGGCTTTCAAGAGACAGGTTAATATGACAGCACTAAAATGAGGTCAGCCAAATCAGCATAACCAATTTGGGAAAAATCATCTAAATCACACTGAAAATCAAATAGTTCCAATGAGCATCTTTTCCCTTAAATCCTCATAGCACCAGATACCTCTGTAAGTCAACTTTACAGTTTCAACTTTGTTCACTCAACTTTTCAGTGATCTTTGTAATAGTCATACCATCACAGATTACAGAGAAAACTGATTAGATAATTAAAAGTTTTATAATATATATAAATACACACACACGTATATACATATATATACGTGTGTGTGTACGTGTGTGTTTTATAATATATATAAATACACACACACACGTATATATATGTACACACACATACATATTTATAAAAAACTAATTTCAGGACAAACAGTATGCTATTGGTTGATTTTGTTTTATTCTCCCAAAGTTAGTAGACTAAAATAAGTTTGCTAACATGCAATTAGTCCTATTTATAATCCTTATTTCCATTCAGTTTTTAAAAGTAAAAATTTTGGTTTCAACAAATATGATGGCGTAAAAGTTCAGAAAAGGAGGCAAAAAAAGTTCACCATTTCCTGTTTTTGTTTAACAATTAAAAAATTATACTTTTTTTGAAGAACATAACTTTTCAAAACGTAGATTAAAATGTTATGCAAAAAGTTCAGCTCTCAAGGCAACTAGTATTTTTTGGCCAAGAAATTACAATTTTATATGCTTTCTGCAAAACAGTAACAGAATTCAGGAATTTGGGGTAGGTTAATATTATCAAAAACAGCTGAATAATATTGCTATCTTTTTTGACATGCATATACTTTTGTAAGAGGTTAGAGGAAGAGATACACTTTGGAACCCAAAGAGTTATTTCCTGAATCCCACACTACTAAGCAAAGAGAAATAGAACAAGCAACACTTTATTTCATCTTTTAACATCAATGATTTGCTAATTAGGAAAAAAAAAACAAAAACAAAAAACAGGTCCCTAGCCAATAAAATGAAGACTTGCAGCAATCTCTTTACAAACCTGTGATTTATGCACTTGGCAAACACTGTAGCACAACAATTACTGAATATAATCTGTTCTTCCAGTATCATTAAAAAGAACCATCATGATAGACAGGGAATCTTCAGCATGTTTCTTAGTATAGAACACAATTATTTAGAAATGATCTTGCCACATAATGAACAAGATCATGTATAAAAATGAGCTCTATGCAATATCAAGAAGTTTCATTTTTTAAATAACCAAAAAGAAACTGTAAGAACTATAAATCAATCCAGAATATTTAACTCTAAGATGAAATCATAAAATATGCTTTGGT
The DNA here is from genome assembly GCF_016906955.1 of Phacochoerus africanus. Classification (NCBI taxonomy): domain Eukaryota; kingdom Metazoa; phylum Chordata; class Mammalia; order Artiodactyla; family Suidae; genus Phacochoerus; species Phacochoerus africanus. The sequence goes on from NC_062544.1 coordinate 57,757,980, forward strand.
TTGGAAAGCCAAATATGTATATGGCATCTGCAGTAGAGACATCAAATTCATAAATAAATTACTAAATTCAATCACTGATTCATTAGTCTCTGTCAAAATTTTCAGGAGATTTTGTAGATAATGTTCACCAAATAATCAAGAACTTAAATTACTTTGATTATAATTTTCAATAAAGCACACAAAAAGCCCATAAACTCACAGAACAAGTGTTTTGAAAATCCATCCTAATACACTAGACAGACAAAAGGGAATACCTAACTGAAATCACTAACAAAAGATCCTTGATTCTTAAGATATGCTATGTAAAATTAACAAAATTCTTCCCTATTTTTTATTAAAAAAAATCACATTAAGAAATGATTTCTAAGTATCAGATACCAAGTGAAAAAATCTAATTGCATGAAAAACATACACACAGACATTTCTTAAATGTACTGATTCAAAATAATTCCAAAACAAGCAGATAACCTTGTTTTTGCAGAAAAAAAGGTGAGGATGCAAAACTATATATTAACTTGTGGAAAATACATGTAATATAGAAATGCTAATGTTCATTTTAGTAGACAAACAGAGATAAAAATCACTTGGTATGTAAAGGCGACAGATCTGTTATATAGAATTATCAATCTTAGTTGCTTTAGATAAAAAATTTAAGAATTTAACTTCTGAGGAATGAGCCATTAGTAATAAAAACATAAGGAGTAATAAAAACATTTATGAGGAGAAGCATAAAAAATTAAGAAATATAAAAAGAAAAAAAGAGTAATTTTAAAAAACATTTTTGAAATTATAGTTACATATTTGCCCAGAGTATGAAGTAGTAGTAATAAGACTATTTTACCTTTATCTTGAACTTCTTTTGAAAAACGCTCCCTTTCAATAGCTGATTCTCTCTCTATTCGCTCAATTTCAGCCAATGCATCCAATTCCACTTCATCATATATAGGTCCCTGTTGTGATACCTGTTGCTGGTTCTGTACCACAGAAGTCTGGGGCTGTTTCGTAGCAACTGAAGTGTTCTGTTGTAAAACAGGCACTTGATTTGCTGGAAGGAATGCTGTTTGTTCTTGCTGCGATAAACACTGTGCAGCATTTAGTGGGCGGTTTACATCCTGTGGAGTAATGGGTGTTTTTGAAGTCTGTCCTGGGTACTGCACATTAAAAGGAATATCATTTTCTGAAACATTGCTATTTTCCATACCAGAAAGCATATCCTCTTGCTGGTCCATATCTGAAGACCTTACACGAGAAAGTCTTAACGTAAGTTTAGTTGAGTCCTTGGATGGAGAGCTAATGATATCATACATTGCAGCTTTCTCACTCTGGTCTTTTTCATCCTTGCCTAATTTCATTTTCTTTTGCTTCTTTTGTTTTCTTTCTGGAGAATCTAACAAGATGTCTGGTGGAACATCTCGAGGTGATGAACAAGGTAGAGACTGAGACTGTAGAATTAAAGGTGGTCTTGATCCTAGGAAAACAATTCAATAGGAATGAACAGTTGTGCTAGTTTCACATTTTTATACACTGTGATAGACATATTAAATAAGTGGCAATATAGTACTGCTAGGGAAAACATTAAATTATATTATCCCAGCTACTTCTTTACAAAATACGAAAAGAAAGCCTGAAGACGTGTCCCCCATGATCTTTTAAAAAGCTTGCTGGTAGATCATCCAGGCTTGAATTGAAGTATGAATACTCCATCTTTCAGACCAGTATTGTTTCTATTTTTGTGCCTAAAAAATATTAATATTTAGCTTGAAAAGAGCATGAGTTCATTCATCGTTTCTAAAGATGTAACACAAATATTTGGGGTATGATGATCTCTATTCTTTTACTTATTATCTATGAAAACTGGAGTGTTTAAAGTAAGAGCAAGTCTGCCAAATTACAAAAAAAATTAATCATAGACACTACACTCAGAAGAATACTTACTAGTATAAGAAAAAGAAAGTGGGAAAAATTATAATGATCAGAGTCTTCACTTACTTCAGAAACTGGTAAAGTATCGTTCTACACCTTTACGGGGTCTTCACTTTCTCCCTCTACTTAATAACATTCGCATACTCTCTTCAGCTTGCTAATGCTTCTATTAGAAAATATCAAGTCTAGCAAATTTTCAGGCTCAATAAAATATTTTAACCTAAATCCCATTAAGCTAACAAACACTATAAGGAAGTGCTAAAAATAAGCTAATCAAACGGGAAACTTCTTCATTGATATACTTCAGAAATAAAAGTATATATATACAGCATTGATATACTTCAGAAATAAAAGTATAATTGTATCTGAATAATATATACATATATACATTTCTTGTCAATTAGACTATAAAGTTTAAAAACCCATAGGAAATTATAAAAAAATCAGTTAAGCTAAAAATGCTTTATAGAAAGAATTTAAACCTAGACTTGTCTTGAAGTGTTTAAATACATCAATACATAAGTGGTTTTTCCATGATATATAAATCTGTACTTTTAATTAGCAGCGTTAATAAATTTAAAGTGTGATATATAAAAATAAAAGTTTTTAGAGAATACATCTATTGGATTAAGTATGATAAAGATGCTATTGCAGCAATTTACTATAAATTTTAGTTTGAATTTCTATCATAGATAGTATTTTTAGATGGCACTTATATGGGACATTAAAAAGAAATGAAACTACTCAAAAAAAAAAAAACCCAAAACAAACAAAGCAAAGCAAAATAAAAAAGAAATCAAACTAGCATTTTGGGTTCATTTACTTTGTGTCAGAACTTCTACAAAGTGCTACATACATCAATTCATTTAACTTATTTGACAAATATTACCACCACTACAGTTAAGAAAATTTCCCAATATTATATAGCTAGCAAACCAAAAATTTAAACCCAGATTTATCTAATGTTTGAATTGTAATACATCATATTGCTGCCGTATTTAAAATTTATGTGACAAACTGTATATATTTTAGAACAAATTATAAATTCCAACAATTTATCTAAAAATTAAATCAGATTAACTGAAGATGCATTCAACCTTCAAAATCAGTTGGAAAACAACCTCACGAACAGAAGAAGCAGCTGATGATGAGTAATGTGTTCATGAGGTTACTTGTTGTAAAGTTTCTTCTCTTTATATCTAAAGTTATCCAGCCAGCCAGCCAGCCATCCTCAAAAGTAAGATCGAAAATGGGCTGGTTATTTAGATCAAACAGCTATCCACTGTTACTCTTCTCTGCCAGTCTGAATATTTCCCACATGGATAATACTTGTGAGATATGTACCTAACTTTGACACCTAAACTACAGAGTTACTATGGAAGTTGTTCTCTCTTTCAGAAGCCCCGTATTTTTAATCTCTGAAAATTCATAGAATTATAGAATTAGAATGGCTCATAATTCTAATTATTGAATTAGAATGGCTCATAAAAGGTCAACTTCCATTTCATGAAGAATATCTCTGACCAAACAACTGGAACAAAATCTATGAAAAAAAATCTTTACAACAAGAGGCAGACCAGCCCATTGTTCAGATGGGCATAATTAGAAATTCTCATGGATAGATAAAATTTATTATCAGCTATGTTGCAATTAATTAAAAGCTAACTCTTCAAAGTGGATACAACATTCTCTTTGAACAAGCTCTGGTGATTCAAATTATCAGACTTTAATTTTTAACTATTTTAAAAAATAGCTCCAATCGAGACATAAATTCACCATTTTGTGACTCTATTATACACAGAAGACCACATCAGGGAAGGTTCTTTGGGAATTCGAAGGAAAACAACATACTGTAAGACAGTCCAAGTTATTAAAATATATATATAAACTAATGGCTTGGGGAGATAAGGGGAGAATCCATAGAAGATCATCCATTTAACTTTGAACTTGAAGAATTGATAGGATTTTAATAAGAAGGAATGAAAGTAGATTTAAGAGACTTAGGAGTTCTTTTGTGGCATAGTGAGTTAAGGGTCTGGCATTGTCATTGCAGTGGCTTGGGTTTGATACCTGGCCAGGGATACCTGTATGCTGCAGGTATAGCCAAAAAGGGGGCGGGGAAGGAGAGAGATTTAGTGAAATAATTAACACAGAACAGGACAGATCTTGATAAATGACCAAGAAGTAAGAGAAGACTTTAGGACAATTCAGGATTGGAATAGCATTAAGAGAAACAGTAATGGCAAGATGAACAATGAAAACAATTCGGAACATGAATTTGAAATACCAGCTAGATATGAGGAAGTTTTATCTGGAAATAAAACATTATAACTTTAGAGACAGGACTGGAGACTTTGATAAAAGACATTAATTTGGAAGTCCTATTCACAAAAGTGAACAGTAATAATTAATGCCACTACCAAAACTGAGTAAAATAGTCAAGAAAAAAGTGCAATGGAAGATTTTAGGAGATTTAATATGAAATAAGTTTAGGAGGGATGAAGTTTAGGGAAAGCTGATCAATAATTTCAAATATTTAAGAAAGATTAAAAAGGAGGCAATTTGAAGAGACCATTGGATTATCAGTAAGAATGATACTGTATATATCTGAAAACATTGAATAAGTACAGGTTATTTTTTTCTACGACAAGTGAAAAACAATAGAGAGTAACTTTTGGTAACTGCATTACTAAGTTTGGGTTCTTTCATTTCTATTTTTTTTTTTTTAGGGCTGCACCTGCTGCATATAGAAGTTCCCAGGCTAGGTGTCTAATCATAGCTACAGGTGCTGGCCTCCACCACAGCCACAGCAACACGGGATCTGAGCCGCATCTGTGACCTGCACCACAGCTCATGGCCAATGCCAGACCCGTAACCCACTGAGCAAGGCCAGGGATTGAACCGGCATCCTCATGGATACTAGCAGGATTCGTTACTGCTGAGCCATGACGGGAACTCCAAGTTTGGGTTCTTTACTCAACATGAAATATGAAACACTGAAGGAAACTAAAATTACTTCAATACCTTTTGGAGTTCCATCACTTCCAGCAGGGGAACACACTGGCTGTGGAGACCTCAAGGGAAAAGATGCAGCATTCCTCATTGTTGAAGAATCTCCATCCTAGAAACAGAATATAACACAGCTTGAATGACAGAAGAGGCTTTATAGAAATCTTTAAGAGAACCAATAAAAGACATAAATTACTGACAGGTAAAGTGTTGGTATTTCAAAAGCATAATTCTTCTGCACTTTCCTGTTTTCTTCATGGTATATCTTAGAAGAATTGAAATTGTATCCAAAAGAATCAACAGCCTAAGCATGGCAATGAATAAAAAAACTGGTTATTACTAGTATGCTCCATTTTTGTATGCTATTTTGTACAAAAGGAGCTCTGAACATCCTACTGGGCTGTAAACATAAATGTCTTGAAGGCAGAGTCCAATGTCATCTTCGTTAAACTTAGGTAAATGTAACTTAAATGATAATACCACCAAGCCAATAATAAGACAAACTTCCAGTATGTGGAATATTTCAATAGTATTAAAGCACCATTAAATTTCAGGGAAAAAAAGTTTCATACAAGTCTTAGAAAAAAATAAGTACTAAGAAATAAAGGCTCATTATTTAAGAGAACATTTTTATGTGAGCAAATATTTTAAAATATTTTAAATATTTTAAAATGAAGTATATTTCACTAAGGACCTTTAGACCAGAGGTTGGTAAACTTTTTCTGTAAAGGGACAGATAATACACATTTTAGGCTTTATGGGTCATATACAGTTTCTGTTACATAATGTTCTTTACTGTTGATGTTCTCTTAAACTCTTTACCAATATGAAAGTCAGTCTTAGTTTGTGTATGTTTACTGGCCAGTTTACCAACCTTGCTCTAGATTAAGCTCTGTGGGTATAGAAACCATACTATTCATAGCTAGATTCTCAGACCTAGTATAATCCTCGATAAATGGTAGGCATCCTTTAAATTGTTAGAATATAGATACTAGGTTATGAGACAACTATTTTATTACCTTAATGATAACTAATACATTACATACGTCACTACTTAGCCTGTGCACCATGTGTAGGTAGTCGTCACTTGAGCCATGTCTAGGATTATCAGCATGATGATTAGCAGAATTGCCAGACAACGAACCAGAAACTTTATTATCATGTAGGTTTCTCAAACCACCTGCAACAATGGGACTTGATACCGATGCTGAAATTAATAAGAATTTTTTTAAAAAGCTTTATAAAAATAAACTGTTAAAATTCTTAGAAGACAATAATAATTCACAAATAATATTTTAACATACAGAAATTATAGAGAGTAACATAATGTGCTGATTATCCAGAGCTTGAACAAACCTTAACATTGTGCCACATATCATTCAGATTGATTTTTGAAAACAAGACATTAGATAAGGTTGAAGCTCTCCACCTATCTGCATACTCCTCTATTTCCTTTCCCTTATTCTCTAAAAGTAATCACTATATTGGATTTAGAGTCCACTCTACCTATGAATATCTTTATACATTTGGTATCAACAAATATATCCCTAAATAACACATAGCACAGTTTTGCATATTATAACTTCGTATAAATGGTACATATATATAATTTCCTTCTATAACTTGCCCCTTTTTTTTTTGGTCTTTTTAGGGCTACACCCACGGCATATGGAACCTCCCAGGTTAGGGGTCGAATTGGAGCTGTAGTTGCCATACTACACCATAGCCAGAGCAACAGGGGATCAGAGCTGCATCTCTGACCTATAGCACTGCTCACGGCAATACCAGATCCTTAACCCACTGAAGGAGGCCAGGGATCGAACCCTAGTCCTCATGGATACTAGTCAGGTTCATTACAGGAACTCCTATAACATGCTTTTAATTCAATACCATGTTGAAATGTATCCATTTTTACATATGTCATTTTAAATTAATTTATTTTAAATAATTACATATATATATTCTGCTGTAAAATGTACATAATTTCTCCATCCTTACGTTAGTGGCATAGACTACTTCAAAATTTTTGCTATAAAAAACAATGCTGTCTGGGTTGTGATGATTGCTATACACCTATAAATGTAATAAAATTCACTGAGTTAAAAAAATGCTGTAATTTGTATTCTTGTACATGACTTTTTAAAATGAATGTGTCTAGGAGTGAAACTGCTGGACAGTCCTGTTTTTAAACCTTACTAAATATTAAAAAACAGCTTTCCAAATTATTTAGGTCCATTTGTACTCTACTGTATCTATAAGTGTCCTTACTGATTTATATCCTTGTGAATGACTTTTTTTCAATCTGAAGATGGGAAATGTCTCTGATTGCCACTTTAATTTGAATTTCCTAAATTAATAGTGAAGCCAAGCATGTGTCTTGGACATTCAGGTTCCCTCCTTAATACAAAATAAAAAAATACTCTCCAATATTTTCCTTCAAAAGTTTTATAGTTTCATTTTTTTCAAATGTCTTTAATCCGTATAAAATTAGAATATCTTTTCCATGAATGCTTGGTAGAACTTAAGATAAAACTATCTAAGTGTGTCCCTCTTCTACTTATCAGGGAGAAAGATTTTGAACAACTGAGGGAGGTATTTGCATTTTAAATTGAAATAGATACTGTCAAACTGCTCTTTAAAATTTATATTTCTATGAAGACTGTATGAAGTTCAAATTTCCTTGTACACTATAAAATGTTCACTAATCTGACAGACATAAAATTTTATTTCAGTTTGATCTGCACTCTTTAATTGTGAGCCAGGTTAACCATATTTTCACATATATATATTAAACCTTTCTGTATCCAATCTGCTTTTCTCTCAGTAAACTGTCTGTTTACTTCATATTTTTATTTATTTATTTTTTTGGCCATGCCCACAGCAAGTCGAAGTTCTCAGGCCAGGGGCTGAAGCCACACCACAGTAGCAACTGGAGCCAATGTGTAACAACACCAAATCTTTAACCCACAAGGATACTCCAATCTTGATATATTTAAAATTAATACTTTGTAATAAATTCTGAAAATGTTTCTTTCTCTAAATTTATTTGTCCTTATTTGTTCTCTCCTCTTACACATAAATTTATAATTAACGTTTTTTCCCCACTTCTAGAATCCAGGCCTGCTTAGAAATAAGGTCTTTCTCGACCCTAAGATTACTGACAATTCACCCTATGTCGTCTTCTTTTAATTTTATGACTTAAAATACACATAAACATATAGTCCAGCCATTGAGAACATTTTTGCGCTAGATGATGTAGGAATCCAACTAAAAATTTCAAAATGCCTCGCCAACCAATCCAACGTGATTTAATAAACAATTCATTGCATAGTGATTCAAAATACTGTCTTCAGAATGACAGAACTGGAAAATCACCATTTTCCAGTGACCAGTGTAAAAACTGATAAAATAAAAATCATTATTGCATGCTAAACACTTCAGGGTAAAGATTAATATGAAACAGACCTCAAAGCATCACCTGACAGATTCCTTCTAATTCCAAAGGAAAAACTATGTATTTTTACAATGAATACATGAAGTGTTTACATCACCACCTAGATATCACTAATAATGAATTCACTTGCCATTATATGCCTTCTGATGTGATCAATTTGAAGTGTACATTACTTATTTAGTACTCTTGAAAAAAATAAAGCCTTTAAAGATTACATCCAGTTGGTAGGAAACACAGAAAATGTACAAGCACATTAAACAACACAATAAGGAAACAGGGAAGTCTAGATAATAGAATATTCTACAACTGAAGTAGCATAGACTCCTCTAAAAAACCAAAAATTACTGTCATGGTGAAAGGCTAAGGGACTGCTTTTAGGTTAAAAGAGCCAGAACAGATGTTAAAAAACAAATGCAACATGTGAGAAACTAGATTAAATCATAAATGGGGGAAAAAAGATTATGAAAGGCATCTTTGGGGAAACTGTGAAAACTGAATTAAACTGGACATCAGATGATAACACCTAAATGTTCTTAATTTTGGTATGGGTAAATTATTATACTTGGTGTTTAGAAAGGAGAACTGGAAATGACTTCTTAGCAGATGTATTTAAGGGCATAGAGACAGGACAATTCTTGGGGAAGTGGTTTACTGCGCTATTCTTACAACTTTTTGACAGTTAAAAAGTATTTTTAAATGCTACCTTTTGCAAACTCTAAATTCCCACAAACATTTGTCTTATATCTGGAACACATTCTGTCCCATTTACTTATCCATTTCTTCCTTACCACATTAAATTTTCTTATTCATAATAACTTAATATCTGTGTGGGGCTAATTACTACCTGAGTATTATTTTTGATCACTCAAGTATCTGAGAATTTCCAAGAAATGACTCATTACTAAAGAGGCCCTCAACTACATTTTTCTTTTGATTCTGTGACTTCCACTTATTCTTTTGAAAAAGCAGGGTTTATCTTGTTATAAAATAATAGTATTTAGAGTAAAAACGTATGTTTTTTCCTACACATATTTATGTGTATGTGGACTTTTCCCTACGATACAAATACATCCTTTCAACATTTTTCCTCTTATTAATTACATTTAAAATGTTCCTCATAACTTTTTTTTTTGTCTTTTTGCTATTGGGCTGCTCCCGTGGCATATGGAGGTTCCCAGGCTAGGGGTCCAATCGGAGCCGAAGCCTCCGGCCTACGCCAGAGCCACAGCAACCCGGGATCTGAGCCACAGCTCATGGCAACGCCAGATCGTTAACCCACTGAGCAAGGGCAGGGACCGAACCCGCAACCTCATGGTTCCTAGTTGGATTCGTTAACCACTGCGCCACGATGGGAACTCCAACTCTTGAATACTAATATTTCACAAGTATCAAGAGCCTATACACATGCATACTTCTGTTCAGTTCTCACACTAAAATTCTATAATTTTGGAGGTGTTTATTCCAAATGTGTGATTTGCCTCCATGTTTTCCCTTGAATTACAACATGAAACAGACTCAATCTAGTATCTCATTATCTAGCTTTGGGAGACCAGAAGTTGGCTGTTTAAACAGAGGATACTAGGTTAAAAGTTTATAAGATAAAAAGTTTATAAGTAAAGGATGTTTAGACTCCATACATAATATAAAACCAAGAATACAAATAGGAACTAATGACTGACTGTGTTAAAAAATTTGCTGTTAATTATGGGGGACAGAAACATAGATGTTTGTTATATTATCTTTTGTACTTTTCAAAATTTCTCCAAAAAAGTACAAGTAAATTTATACTAGTAAATAAATTACTCAGTAGCCATAATATATACCCCAAGGCAATATGATCTTTAAAAGACATATTATTAACAATTGACTTCAAGTGAAAACTAATAATCTAATTCCAGAAAAAAATTATATCTAAGATTAATTTTCCTCTAACTTGTACAATATCTACTTCATATTAAAATTTTTACACTATGTATAATTTACTAATTAAAATGTAATTCATCTTTGACTTAGTGCTACTGTAAGAAGCCCAATTAAATAAAGTGGTTTCTAATTTCATAACTAGAGACACTCAGTTGTACAATAAACTAATCCAAACAGCCAAGTTACACTGATCTTTTTACTTCCCAAATAATGAATTTCCAAATAATAAATGTGTTTTTAATATGTCATATCTTAAAAGAAATGTTTACTGACAAAAAAGTATACAGTATAGTATGTATATTTTAAAATTTATAAAAGAAAAAAATTAATTTTCTTGGAACCACAGGCATTTCTTATAAATAAACAACCAACTTTCTTACCTTGCTGCATCTGTGGATGTGTTGTATAACTTGAAGGATGGGAATATGGCATGTATCCTGCAGGGCTTTGTGGGGCATATGGGCTAGGCACTGGGCTATTTTGTTGTGGCATAAATCTGTTCCCAGAGCTTGTCTGTGGTGGCACAAACCGGCTAAAATCCAAAATCCAAAGAATATCAGGAAATGGGATAAATATGATATTCCCTGACATTTTACTGTCATAAAATTCCCCAAACTTTAATTTATGTTAAATAAAATTTATGAAAACAGAAAAATTCTGAAAAAGATAACATACAAAAGTCATTCATACTTTGTAATCTAAGTGTTACACTAAAGCAGTTTGTAAAAACTGGACTAATTCATTTATTTTACATGCTCCCTAAATTCTACTCCTGAAGTTTCTTATTGATCTCAAACACACTTGTTTTTAACACATCCTTTCTTTCTTCTTCTTTTTTTTAGGGCCCCACCTAAGGCATATGGAAGTTCCCAGGCTAGGGATCAAATTGGAGCTACAGCTGCCAGCCTATGCCACAGCCATAGCAACACAGGATCAGAGTTCCATCTGCGACTTACACCACAGCTCGTGGCAATGCCAGATCCTTAACCTACTGAGCAAGGCCAAGGATTGAACCCCCATCCTCATGGAGGCTAGTAGGGTTCGTTTCTACTGCATACAATGGAAACTCTCAACACATCCTTCTTTTTACATGAAATTAAGTTACTAAGATATATATTTCAATTAGTATATAAGAACATTTCTACATATAACATTTTAAGGCAAATATTCATGCGGGTTACTATTTAAGGCTAAACACTTCAACTTTTTAACCATATGTATTTCACCATTATGTAAATTTATGTATACACTATTTCCAAGCATGTTCACCAGAGAAAACAATACTTAATATATTACCTGGAGGGACTATGTGAGATAGTGGTTTGCTGATAATTGGAAGATGCAGGACTACTGTGCATGGAATTCTGAGAAAGTTTATACTGAGACATCATCATTCCTACACAACACACAAAAATGGTAAACATGTTATTTTCCTCTAATAGTAAAGCATTCTTTAAATGATTTAAATCAATCATTTCCCATGAACCCTCAGAAATTCTTCGTTCTTTTCTTTTTGACCAACACCCTCATTTTGAAGAGCAAAATATGGAAAATACAAAGTTCAAGTATAATCAATTTGCCAAATGATTCTTTTAGCATATAACTAATCCAGGACCAGAAGAAGAGATTTAATTACTTTTAAAAATTTTTACTTGTTTAGTTACTGTCCTATCATTTAGTCTTAGAATTGAAGAGAACTTTCTGAAGGAAATTTATCTAACCCCTTACCAAATACCACACACTTCTGTCTACAATAGGCCTTTGGATTTTTTTTCTATTACATGGAATACTTTATTACACACATTTGCTACCCTTAATTTCACAAGACTATTTATTTCATTGTGATTCAGATCTATAGTTTAAAAAGTACTTTATTCAGGGGTCCAAAGTCTGAGGTATTAAAATTATCATTTGAAAGTCTTTTAACACAAAACAAAATGTTCCTATTCTTTCTTCCACAATAAATCTTTGTCATAGAGATTAAATGAATATTTTATTAATGAATGAATGTGTGAGGATAGCTTTCAGATTCTCACATTTCTTTTCAAATTAGACACTGTTCCTTCAACTGTACATAAATGGCATTTTGTTTTACAGGATACGCAGACAAATTCAGTTATTTAGCCCATCTAAAATCAAAGACAATTATGATTATCTCTGATTAACTCTGACCTTTTTCTTATGATATGTATAGTCAATGTTTTGCGGAGCTTCAAGCATCACATTACTTTCCCAAATTTCATTTCCTGCTGCTGGTATGAAAAGTGCCTTTCATCAGAAATATTCAAACAGAAGCTACCTGTTCACTTTCCAGGAACTACAGAAAGGATTCTAGCTCTGAGACAATGGTTGAATGAGATAAGAGCTCAAAAATCATCTCAAAGTCAACCACTAATTTAACAGTGTATGTTCTTTTATACGTAGTCAAAATTTCAATTTATAATTTTTCTCTCCCAACTCAAATTCAGCTCTAAATCGTATATTCTATGGCTTAATAATTTAATTACTATAGCTACTATTGCTAATTTTTTTAGAGGAGAGAGAAAGGGGCAAGACTCCATAAGATGGGAGTTAAAAAATATTTTTCCCCTAAATTAACAATTATCACTATGACAAGCTGGAATTACTAGTTTGGAAGCAATGGCTTTACAAGTAAAGGGGACAAATGAAGTTCTAACAGTCCTTTCTGATTCTCTCAAAGTCCCCAAAAAACTATGGATCAAGTGATTTGCATATTATTAAATTTTCTCCATATGTGTGACTCACATTTACATTTAGCAATCAAAAATCACCTTTAAAAAATTTAAAGCCAAATATCATCAGGAAAATGCTTAGAAAAAATATCATGCAATAAATCAATTCCTATACTAGTTTATGTTTTTATAAATGAGACTAAAAATAAGCATAAATAGTATAAAACAAATTATGTGACAGAAGTGAATATTCAAAAGTTTCTTATTAGGGATATGTCACAAAAATACAGTATAAATAGCCTTGGAAGACTTCCTTTATTCAATCTTATATCTCACATTATCATATACTTAATGCTCTTATCTGATTACAGGCACACCTTGGAGATATTGCACATTCAGTTCCAGACCACCACAATAAACCAAATACTGCAATAAAGGAAGTTAAGCGAATTTTTTTTGTGGTTTCCCAGTGCACATAAAGAGTTATGTTTATAATATACTGTAGTCTATTAAGTGCCGCAATAGCATTATGTCTGAAAACCCAATGTATATACCTTAATTTAAAAATACTTAAATGCTAAAAAATGCTAACCATCACTTGAGCCTTCAGTGAGGTTGTAATCTCTTTGCTAGTCAAGGGTCTTGCCTCAATGTTGGTGGCTGCTAACTGATCAGAATGATGGTTGCTGAAGGTTGGGGTGGTTATGGCAATTTCTTAAAGTAACAATGAAGTTGGTTGCATTGGCAATGATATCTGGTGTGCTGATTGACTTTTTCATGAACGATACCTCTGTAGCAGGCTATGCTGTTTGATAGCATTTGATTCACAGTAGAACTTCTTTCAAAACTGACTGAATTCTCTCAAACCTTGCTGCTACTTTATCAAGTAATTTACATAATATTCTGAATCCTTTGCTGTCATTTTAGCACTCTTCACAGCATTTTAACCACGAGTAGATCCTACCTCAAGAAACAACTTTCTTTATTCATCCACAAGAAGCAACTCCTTATCTATTCAAATTTTATCATGAGATTGCAGTAATTCAGTCATATCTTCAGGCTCCTCCACTTCTAATTCCAGTTCTCTTGCTAATTCTAACTTCTTTCATTGATGTCTTGAACCCCTCCCAAATCATCTATGAGAATTGGAATCAACTTCTGCCAAACTCTTGTTAATGCTGATATTTTGACATCTTCCCATGAATCATGAATGTTCATAATGGCATCTAGAATGGCGAATCATTTCCAGAAGGTTTTTTCAACATACTTTGTCCAGATCCATCAGAAAAATCACTATCAGGAGTTCCCGTCATGGTTCAGTGATAACAAACCCAACTAATATCCATGAGGATATGGGTTTGATCCCTGGCCATGCTCAATGAGTTGGAGATTTGGCATTGCTGCGAGCTATGGTGTAGGTTGCAGATGTGGCTTGCATCCTGCTGTAGCTGTGGTATAGACTGGCAGCTACAGCTCCAATTCAATCCCTAGCCTGGGAACCTCCATATGCAGCAAATACAGCCCTAAAAAGACCAAAAACAACAACAGAAAAAAACAAAAACAAAAAACAAAACCAAACCCCAACAAAACCAAACCAAACCCAAAAAGAACCCCAACACTATCTATGGCAGCTACAGGCTTAAGAAAGTGTATTTCCTAAATAGACTCAAAAGTCGAAATGATTCCTTGATCCATGGGCTGCAGAATGGATGCTGAGTTAGCAAGCATGAAAACAACATTAATTTAGGAGTTCTCAAAGTAGTGCAGTGGAAATGAATCTGACTAGTATCCATAAGGATATGGGTTCAATCCCTGTCTTTGCTCAGTGGGTTGGGGATTCGGTGTTGCTGTGAGCCGTGGTGCAAGCTGCAAATGCGGCTCGGATATTGCACTGCTGTGGCTGTGACATAGGCTGGCAGCTGTAGTTCCGATTCGATCTCTAGCCTGGTAACCTCCATATGCTGCAGGTACTGCCCTAAAAAAGTTAATAATAATAATAATAATTTTATTGTACATCACTTATCAGGGCTCTTCAGTGACCAGATGCATTATCAATGAGCAGCAATATACTGAAAGGAGTATTTTTTTCTGAGCAGTGGGCTTAAAATATTCCGTAAAACATGTTGTAAACCAATGTGCTAATCATTCAGATTTGTTGTTCCATTTATAGAACACAGGCAGTGTTGATTTAGCATAACTCTTTAGGGCCCGAGGATTTTCAGAATGATCAATGAGCACTGGCTGCCACTTAAATGCATCATCTGCATTAGCTCCAAGCAAGACAGCCAACCTGTTTTTTGAAACTTTGAAGCCAGGTATTGACTTCTCTGTACCTAGGAAAGTTCTAGATGGCATCTTCTTCCAATAGAAGTCTGTTTTGTCTACTGAAAGTTTTTGTTTAGCATAGCCACTGTCATTAATTATTTTAGTCAGATCTTCTAGACAACTTGCTGCAGCTTCTACATTAGCACTTGCTGCTTCATCTTGCATTATGGAGACAACTAAGCCTCATGAACCAGCCTCTGCTAGCTTCAATCTTTTCTTCTGCAGCTTCCCCACCTCTCTCAGCCTTCACAGTACTGAAGAGAGTTAGGGCCTTGCTCTGGATTAGGCTTTGGCTTAAGAGGTTGTTCTGGCTCGTTTGATCTTCTATCTGGACCACTAAAACTTTCTCCATATCAGCAAATAAGGCTGTTTTGCTTTCTTATCATTCAAGTATTTACTGGGGTAGCACTTTTCATTTCCTTCAAGAATTTTTCCTTTCCTAACTTGGCTGTTTGAGACAAGACAACTAGCTTTTAGGTTATCTTGGCTTTTGACATGTCTTACTCACTAAGCTTAAGCATTTCTAGCTTTTGATTAAAATGAAAGACATGTGACTCTTCCTTTCACGAGAACACTGAAGAGGTCATTGTAGAGGTATTAACTGGCTTCATTTCAATATGGTTGTATCTCAGGAAATAGGGAGGCTGAAGACAGGGGAACTGCCAGAACATAATTTATCAATTAGTTCACTGTCTTACATGGGTTTGTTTAGTGGTGCCCTCAAACAATTATAATAGCAGCTTCAAAAATCACTGATTAGAGATCATTATAACAAGAATAATAATGAAAAGTTTGTAATACTGCAATTAATAATAAAATGTGACATAGAGACATGAAGTATGCAACTGCTATTGGAAAAATGGTAATGACGGACTTGCCGACGTACAGCATTAAATGTATACAAAATTTAATGTGCCACATTAAATGTGTACAAAAGCTGATATCTGAGAAGCAGTGTAAAAGCAAAGTGCAATAAAAAGAGGTATGCCTATAGTCTTTCTTCCAATCAATGACGTCTCCATATTTTCTTTCATTCCAACACTCTTCCAGAGTATGTATAATTCTAGTTTTCCTTTTACCATTCCTATTTGTCTCCTACTACTGCAACCTAGCTTATTCTGATTAAGATAAAGTCTTGCCCTGCATACCTGCCTCTCATTAGCTAAAAGGTGAGTTGAGCAAAGGAATTTCCCTGGATTCACTTTGGGGAATGAATAGTAACCACGCAATTGCTTCAAAAACACAATTCACACATGAATATATAAAAACAAAACTAAGACATGGAATGGTGAGTTTCATAGAGGTACTATCAATAAGTGTGGCAATATTCTTGGATACAAGTAATCAATAATAGTAAGTAATTAATTAAATAAGTTGGACCTTCCTGACTTGTCTAAACTACTCCTTTCTATTTTAATCTTGAGAATGAAGCAAGTACTAGGGCTTGCTAAATTCAGTAAGCTTCAGTCAGACCAGAACAATGCTCCTAACTTATAAGTTCTACTTGACTACATAAAAATCATATCTGTGTTGGATATCATAATTTTATTTTTCTTATGCTTATTATAAACAGAACTTCCCTTAATGCCTATTTTTTCTATTGCTAAGACACCAGCAGTGTTCTATACAACCATGAATATAATCACTATCAGTACTAAAACTAATACCTGGCAAAATTATTTATACATTTACTTTGTGTTGAAAAGCTCTGCAGATACTTTCATTATTTAATTAATGAAAAGACTTCTTTCATATCAATTCTAAGATTAAAAAAAAAAATTCCTAAAGCCCTTTCACTGACTAAACTAATACATTCTGAAATCTCTAGCAAACTACATATTAGGCTTTGCCTAATTGCCAAGGAATTTAGTTATTAAACTGCAAAAATGTTAACATCCACTTAGTTTCATTTTTGTTCTTGGCTTTATTCAAGGTATCAACACAGATTCATAGATGACAGGCTAGGTTTTAAAGGAGACACCTGAATTTAATTACATGTGAAACGAGTTCTGATGTGGGACCCACTGAAAAAAATATACTATAAATTCAATTATTAAAACCTCACCACTTTGTACATATCTGTTCTGCATACTTTTCTCCCTGAAAACGTTAGGACTCCTTGCCAGGACGGCCTGCAACAAGACTGGTATGTCGCCTTCTGGATCATCACTGCCAAGGTTATCTTTCAATTCTCTGGCATTGAAAAAATAAATTAAAAAAATTAAAACAGTGATTAAGAATTCTATATTCTATATTAGATAGCAATTTACCAGTTAAATTCAGAAAAGGCTGAGGCAGAAAATCAACAATACTTACAGTATAAAAATAAATTACACACATGTCTAACAATTTCACGGGTTTGTGAAAATGCTAATACTAGAAGAAATAGAACTATTAAAAATATCAAAACCTTTTTTCCCATTTTATTTTAAACAGAAAAAAAAGAACCCAAAACATTATTTTATGGAATTATGAGTTTATTTAGAAATGTTCATATTAAAGTAGAAAATAGTGTCTACTCTAAACTATTCAAAGTAATGGAAGGATGGAGGTGATAATTACACCCAGAAGTTGCTAATTTGGACTTGGAATATATGTTTTCCCTTACATCTGAATATGAGTGAGGCTACCTTTTTGAGAATGTCCTCTGAATAAAATTATATTGCTGCATCGGTTAAGACAAGGCTCAAAGGTTATGTAATTCCCCCCCCCTTTATTCTTTTCTCAAATAAAGCCATCAGAGGCAAAGACATCCAAGCAAGTAGTTAAGAACAGTTGTAATTAGTAAGGAGCAAATTACGTTCACAACTATGGAAGGTAAATGATAAAACTAAATACAGGTAGT
The DNA here is from genome assembly GCF_016906955.1 of Phacochoerus africanus. Taxonomy (NCBI): domain Eukaryota; kingdom Metazoa; phylum Chordata; class Mammalia; order Artiodactyla; family Suidae; genus Phacochoerus; species Phacochoerus africanus. The sequence continues at coordinate 57,776,152 of NC_062544.1, forward strand.
ATTTAAGATTCTACATTCTAGGGAGTTCCTGTTGTGGCACAGCGGAAATGAATCCAACTAGGAACCATGAGGTTGCCTCACTCAGTGGGTTAAGGATCTGGCATTGCCGTGGCTGTGGTGTAGGCTGGCAGCTGTAGCTCTGATTAGACCCCTAACCTGGGAACCTCCATATGTTGCAGGTGTGGTCCCAAAAAGCAAAGCAAAGCAAAGCAAAATAAAATAAAATAAAATTTTATATTCTACATCACTGTTCCCCTCATTAAATCTAATAAGAAAGATTTATAAAGATGGTATCCAATGATAAGATTAAATAAATTTCTGAGGGCAATCTTAAAGCAGCTTTCCATAATATAAATTATACCTGTATATGTGCTATTTCCCTTATCTCTTTAAAGATGTGGTGAAAACTTTTTTTTTTTTTTTTGGTCTTCTTAAGGCCACACCTACAGCATATGGAAGCTCCCAGGCTAGTGGCTGAATCAGAGCTACAGCTGCCGGCCTACACCACAGCCACAGCAATGCAGGATCTGAGCCAAGTTTAAGACCTACACTACAGCTCACGGCAACCAGATCCCCAACCCACTAAACGAGGCCAGGGATCCAACCCAAACTAGTAGAGTTTGTTTCCGCTGAGCCACAATGGAAACTCCCTGGTGAAAACTTTTGATTAAGAATATACAGGTATAAGAATTGACATAATATTAAGACATTGTTGAATTTTCTAGAATGATACATTATACTTCCTTCTGATTTTAACCAATCATTTTCTCAATTTTTTCATCAGAACATTCACATTTAGAATTTCATATAAAGTCATCAACTTTAAAAATGGTCCTAAAGTATGTGTTGCATCTAAATGTAGAGATCTCTCTATTATATGGTTCTTTATTCTCATTTCCTTAAATAATGACTCTTTAAGTTAGAAAAAAAATAGAAGGACAATGAGTACCAATGTGTAGTGGGCTGTGAACTTTTTATATATTTTTGTGTTGTGGCATTATAAGTATATACTGCTTTTGTAGTAAAAGTAAATTTTAAAAAGTATAGTCATGTAAAAATTCTGTAATAAGCTATGTAATTTAAGTTTACATTATTTTTATATTATTTTTAAAGTCTATTGTAAGAAAATACACACATATGTTCAGATAGTACAATAAAAAATTTTGAAGCTGCCTCCTTTGGAGTTAATCTTTGAGTTCTTGTTATACTTCAGACGAAAAGCATATAAGCCTACTTCAAAATAAGCCAGCAGTAAAGGCCCTAGTGCCTAAGAATCTAATTACTCTAGCAACTCCAGGAAAAAGGGAGATGACTTCATTATCAACTTTAGACCTCTGCACAGATCCATCTTGATGAATCTCAAGATTATTACAAGAATTTAACAGATCTTCACAGAACTACATGGGTCAGAACTACTGTCTCAAAATAACTATGGCTGGAGTTCCTGTCATAGCTCAGTGGTTAATGAATCTGACTAGGAACCATGAGGTTGCGGGTTCTATCTCTGGCCTTGCTCAGTGGGTGAAGGATCTGGCATAGCCGTGAGCTGTGGTGTAGGTCGCAGATGTAGCTCAGATCTTGCGCTGCTGTGGCTCTGGCATAGGCTGGCAGCTACAGTTCTGATTAGACCCCTAGGCTGGGAACCTCCATATGTCGCAGGTGTAGCCCTAGAAAAGGCAAACAAACAAACAAACCAAAACCAAAACCAAAAAAAAAAAAAAAAAAAAAGCCCCCTCCCCCCAAAAAAAACTATGGCTTATATGTATCTCATTGATACCTCATCACAGTAAGGCAATATTCTCATTTGGATATTGATTAACTTAAACTATATATTTAAATTTCTCTGAATAAGCCAGGAATACTGATTCTTTTAGTAAGACCAAAACTTTTCATTTCATTTTAGGTTGTACTTACATGTGATCTGTTGATACTTGGTTGAGGCTATGGACAAGCTGTGAAACCAAATTATCATCCCTACAGGCCAAAAGGCAGTTCACCTCTTCTGCTATTCGTGCATTAAAGAGAAGGCTCTTTGTAGTTGTAGCAGGTAAAGGGGATGGAAGAGGCAGCTGGTTCAGGACTATGTGGAATAAAATCAGATTATTAGAAATTGAGTGACAGCAAGAAATCTCTTTAGTACTGAAATATATTTAGGATTAAAAATAAGTTGATATTTATATCAATGTGACGAATTATTAAAAGACATTCTGCCTCTACCCCAACAAACCTCAAACAACTCTGAAAAACTCCCAAAATGTCATTTAGATCAAAATAGCCTATACTATTCTCCAAGAATAAATTTCAGTTCCTTTTTATTTGTGCTGACTCCTCGTGTCTTAAATATTTATTAATTTAGTAAATGAATAGCCAAAAGGTAGAGCTAAAAGCTAATAAGAATTGAGAATATATTAATTACTTGTGTTTATAACCTTAACAGAATCAATATATTCTGACATAAATTAACCAAGTAATGGTATCTGACTCTTTACCAGATAGATAAGTAATGTGCTTTATAAAAACTTAAGTAAATACAAAAATAAACAGCTAACTTTAGCAGGAGAATAACATCTATAGGATTCTAAAGGCAGAAAAACATCTTAGGGAATTTTGCTTTAAGTTATAAATAGTCTCTCTCCATTCTATTCTAACAGCAAACAAATGTAAATGTTTTACAGTAGTTTAAAATTCAGCTATTTGATGTCTCTTCACATAAATGAAATCTGTCCATTTGTCTAAACTAAAAGTTAAGAAAGTTAACTAAAATGTCTTTGTTTTTGGATTAATTATTATGTATACAGAATAACCATCATGTTGCTCAGCCACAATGGATAATAATGGGTTTCTACTAATAAAACACAGGAAACAAATTATTACTTTAATAAGTAGGGTTTGGGCAGACAAAATTTTTAAATGAGGTACAGCTGAGACAATGGGAAGGCCAAAAAAAAGGAATTCCTGGTGGTATATCTGACTCTGCACTCCTACATACTATACGAATTTATGCCTTACCTGTAACAAAGTGATAAGCAAAAGCAATGTCTGTTTTAAAAGCTTTCTTACAAGCTCACCAGCTACTTTTTTTTGTTATTTCAGATTTTATAAACTAACCCTGCTAGTTTCCTAACCACAAAGCTGTATGCTATTATCTATTTTCTCCCCACTTAAACCAGCTGGAAAATAACAACAGAAAAAAGTATTTGGGGGAACATAAATAAAAACATTTCTTGAGGTTATTTTCTCATAGTTTCTTTAATAAAGCCCCATATCTTATATAATGCTTGCTATACTTAGAAGAGTCCTCACCGTCTTCCTTTCCTTTCTACATCTCTTTTTTCTCTTTATATATTCAGGTAGCACAGGGACTAACACTGTGAGTAGCTTTCTGCACCGTTACCCAGGGACTAAGAATTAGAGTTGCTTACCAAAGGAATGAGTCCCTCAAATATTGTGCTACACTAAGTAAATCTCAAGAGAATAACAATGTTCTTTAAACTTAACTGTGAGAGTAAAATAGGCCTGCCATCTATGACAAACTCCAAAAGATTACTAAACATGACATCCAAAATAAACATCACTAAGAAATCAGATTAAGTTGGGCTATAGAATTATTCTTTGAAGGGCAGTTTCAGTTACTGTTTTCATAAACGCTTTTTAAAAGATTGTGACAGTTCCTATATGCAAACCCATGGTTCTCCAGTTTAATTTTTCTTAATGCTCTGTTTCATCTTCTTTGATCCTTAGTTTTGCATTTATCCATTTATCATGTAAGATCTTTAAACAAACATACAGTACTACTTCTTAATGGGTCCTTTGGATGAAGCAGAAATTATGGTCTTATCTATTACTAGTTGACTAAACTTAATTTTGTTACTTTCACATTTATGCCAATAAATCAAAGAAGATAATGTTTGTCATTCAAAATCTAAAATCTTTAAACATTTTGTTATTTATGAAACAACTACTCTTTCACTTTAAAAATCAATGTCACAGAGTAGAATGTAAATTAGATAAATTAACTAAACTTACGGTCTGTGAGACTAGCAATCCCCGCAAGAGTAGTGATGGGGACATGGGGCATATCCCCATTCATCCTGAAATTCTGGAATGGTGTTGTCTATGAAAGTACTTAGTTCAGGTGCCAGCTGTCATTACTTCCCATTTCCCAAACACTGCAACAAAAACCAGAAAATTATTTATAGAAATATATCAAAAAGTATTGGTGAAATGCTTAAAATTTTTCTACTTTTGTTCGTTCAACCTACATAGCAATAGTCATTATGCATAAACTATTTACCTTATGTTACACATTGCAAAGTTCTTTGCATACAATAACTCATTTAGTCCTCACAACAACCAAGCAAGGTAGGTACTATTATTTTCCACATTTTATTGATGAGGAAATTAATTTACAGGAAGTTTAAAGTAAGCTGTGGACCAAAATTTAGAACCCAAGCAAGCTGGCTCAAGAGTCTGTGTACCTAGTAGGCTATATTACTACATAGGGATACTCAGTTTTGACAAGCACTATGTTCTTTTCCACATCATAAAAGCATCAGAATTTAGCTTCAACTTGCCTTTTTAGTAAGTAATGTGCACATTAACAGAAGTGTCTTTATTAAATAGCTTTATAAACTAAACAGCAAAGAGAAGTCTGCTCTGTATCAATTATCTAAGACATAGGGCTGAAACAGAAAACTGAATTGTAATTTCTAAAGAGTTTTAAATGTTTCTCTTTTTTTTTTGAGTTATATATGCTAGTCAGGAATTTTTAAGAGAACCTCCAGGTTTTCTAAATTATAAACTTCAAAGCAGTGTAATGACCTGACACTACTAACTTCCCTTACTCATACATCTTAATGCAACTTTGCAAAGTTTTTTCTTTAAACAAGTAGACGTATATAGATAGTTAAGAATTTTCTTTTTCCACAATGAAATACCAGCATTTTTTGCAACATGGATGGACCTAGAAACTACCATGCTAAGTGAAGTCAGCCATACAATGAGACACCAACATCAAATGCTTTCACCAACATGTGGAATCTGAAAAAAGGACAAACTGAACTTCTTTGCAGAACAGATGCTCACTCACAGACATTGAAAAACTTATGGTCTCTGGAGGAGGCAATTTGGAGGGTGGGGGGATGTGCTTGGGCTGTGGGATGGAAATCCTGTGAAATTAGATTGTTATGATCATTACACAACTACAGATGTGATAAATTCATTTGAGTAATTAAAAAAAAGAATTTTCTTTTTCTTCACTTTTATTATAAATATGAGACATACTGACAAAACATATATGTATGGTTTAATAGTTATAAAGCAAGCATCCATGGAACCACAATCAGGAAGGCTAGCAGTCTATCTAAGCACCTGCTAGAGATAACTATCATGTGTTTTTTTGTTTTTGTTTTTGTTTTTTGTTTTTTGGCTGCACCTGCTGTATATGGAAATTCCCAGCCAGGGATGTTATCTGAGCCACATCTGCAACCTATGCCACAGCTATGGCAATGCTGGATCCTTAACCCACAGCGCCGGGCCATGGATCGAACTGGAGAGCCACAGAGATGAGCCAGATCATTAACCCACTGTGCTAGAGCTTGAACTCCCAACTACCCTCTTTTTTTTTTAATGGCCTCACCTGCAGCATATGGAAGTTCCCAGACTAGGGGTGAAACTGGAGCTGCAGCTACAGGCCTATGCCACAGCTTGTGGCAATGCAGGATCCTCAACCCACTGAGCAAGGCCAGTGATCATACCTTAGAGAGAGAGCATCAGGTTCTTAATCCACTAAGCCACAACAGGAACTTCCTATCCTGTCTTTTCAGTAATCATTTCTTTTTCCCTTTTTCCTTTAATGACCTTCATATGTAAATTCTTTTCTAATAGCTGGCCAAGGAAAAAAATAGTGTTCCTTTGACGAATGACTGACATAATACTTATTAGTAGAAGCCCACTGTAGGGAAATGGCACAGGAAATAGTACTGGAAAGATATGATTACTACTGGCTATCCTGTATTTTTCCTTTTGCTATTGACTTTACACTTGAAGTAATTAATTTGATTATTTAATAATCAATCACTAAAGAAGTTTAAAGATTCACTGTATATTCAGCAGTTGCATCAAGCACTTAAAAAATTGGTTAGAATTTAAAAATTGATAGAGGTCACCAAAAGGGAATGAAATTTTTCTAAAATGGGCAAAAGACCTCAATAGACATTTCTCCAAAGAAGATATACAGATTGTCAACAATCACATGAAAAATGCTCAACATCACTGATTATTAGAGAAATGCAAATCAAAACTACTATGAGGGAGTTTCCGTCATGGCGCAGTGGTTAATGAATCTGACTAGGAACCATAAGGCTGAGGGTTTGATCCCTGGCCTTGCTCAGTGGGTTAAGGATCCAGCGTTGCTGTGAGCTGTGGTGTAGGTCAAAGAGGCGGTTTGGATCCTGAGTTACCATGGCTCTGGCATAGGCCGGCGTCTATATCTCTGATTCGACCCCTAGCCTGGGAACCTCTATATGCCGCAGGGAGAGGCCCTAGAAAAGGAAAAAAGACAAACAAAACAAACCCCCCCCCAAAAAAAACTACTATGAGGTTATCACCTCACACCAGTCAGAATGGCCATCATTAATAAGTCCACAAATAACAAATGCTGGAGAAGGTGTGGAGAAAAGGGGACCTTTCCTGCACTGTTGGTGGGAAGGTGAATTGGTACAACCACTATAGAGGTACCTTAGAAAACTACCATATGAGTCAGCAATCCCACTCTTGGGCACATACCCGGACAAAACTTTCCCTGAAAAAGACACATGCACCCGCATGTTCACAGCAGCACTATTCACAATAGCCAAGACATGGAAACAACCTAAATGTCCCGTCGACAGGTGATTGGATTAAGAAGATGTGGTATACATACACAATGGAATACTACTCAGCCATAAAAAAGAACAAAATAATGCCATTTGCAGTAACACGGACAGAACTAGAGACTCTCATACTAAGTGAAGTTAAGTCAAAGAGAAAGACAAATACCATATGATATCACCTATATCTGGAATCTAACATATGGCACAAATGAACTTTTCCACAGAAAAGAAAATCATGGACATGGAGAACAGACTTGTGGTTGCCAAGGGGGAGGGTGAGGAGGAGGAAGTGGGAGGGACTGGGAATTTGGGTTTAACAGATGCAAACTATTGCCTTTGGAATGGATAAGCAATGAGATACTGCTGTATAGCACTGGAAACTATATCTAGTCACTTACGATGGAGCACGATAATGTGAGAAAAAAGAATGCATATACATGTATGTGTGACTGGGTCACCTCGCTGTACAGTAGACAATTGCTAGAACACTGTAAACCAGCTATAATAGACAAAATAAAAATCATTATAAAATAAAATAAAAGGTGAATGAAGTTTTCTAAATTTAGTTCCAATTTATGCTTAGTAATCAATGAGGAAAAAAATCCTTGAATGCAAATTGTGTATAGGACAGCACAAAATCTCCTGTTATTCATATATGATTCACTGTTGTACATATAAAATGACTTATTCAAGCAGATTAAGTAACAAGTGACTGTGTTTAGTTATTTAATTCAGAGGCTAGGAACCCATAAAGAACAACATGCTAGGGGATTCTACTGTGGCTGTTTGACTTTATTCTATTTTCTTAAATCTCAGATGAGTAACACATAAAATAAACTCAAATCTAGCCTAAAAACGATTTACATAATTAGTTACCACATATGAATTCAAAGATTAATAAATCAAACCATAATATTTTTCTTAGTTGACATAAAAAGGTATTATGTCACTCTGATTTTGACTCAAAACTGGGAGTAAGAAGGGAGGAAGGGGAAGCAACAATTCTTGTTTGGTGCTTTAACTATGGATTAAGCAGATGATTACTGACAAATACATTTACTGCTTAACTATGACAATTTTATGGAAGACTCTGAAGAACAGAATACTTGTAGAAATGGTCTTATTTTAGCTAAGGTCATAGATTTTGATGAATATGAGTAATCTATAGAAATGCTGCTGCCTTATGCTACAAGGTGACCAGAGTCAATCAAGAAACAACATTCATAGAACTCTAAAGGTGAATATACCCACTCTTAATTAATTAATTATATACAGCATTTCTAACTCTGGGTTGGGTAATGTTTGGTTCCCCTGGCTCTGTGAAAGTACACTGTCTTTGCTGAAAGTGCTGCAACTGAAAGGGAAAGTCATTAACTCTGGGGAAGAATGTGTCCAGAATGAAATGATAACCAGACGGGAAAGGTTATAACAAGTGCTTTAGAACTGTCACTTAAGGCAGTGCTTTATTTATAATCTGTGAATGGTGACTGATTAGTGGATTGTAAACTAAATTTAGAGGGTTAAGATCAATATTGAGAGGGATGGAGGGAAAAGAAATATAAGGCTACACTGCACATTATTTTATGAGTCTAGATAACATGTCTAATTGTGGGTCACCAAATGAAAGCAGTTTGAAAGCTGCTGATTTAAAGGAATGGAAGAGTAAAAAAAGGAGCCCAAAGTAAAGTAAGGAATAAAAAAAAAGTAAAGAGTAAAGAAAGTAGTGGTGCTGAGAATGAAATAAGATAAGGCCCGCAAATTACCTGACATACTACTTCACACACAGTAAATGATTCAGAAAGTGAAGTGTGATTGCTGACTGGAAAAACACTTCAGAGGAAAAGAGGAGAAAAGGCGCCTTTTGAATACAAGTAATCCCTACTTCTGAAATGCCTATTATAAATTATTATTTCAAATTCCAGTATATATTTTAACCCAGAATTACAAATATGTATAATAGCCCTAGGCATGCTCATCTACAATTACTTTAAATGATAAGGTCGTTGAAATAAATAATGGCAATAAAAAGTAGAACAAATCTAACTGTTGTAATACTAAGAACTAAATTGAACACTAAAAATTAAATCATGAGTAACATAATTACAGAATGGCTTGAGGGTTAATTAAAATAATGGTTAATCAGCAAAAGATATTATGTTAAATCCCCATTTCAGCCCATTATAATGAGTCTAAAGGAAACTTCTGAACACTTGCTAAGGTTTTTTAAAGACCCTAGTTCTTCACTCATTTAATTTCATTTCAAAATTTATGATTTCTTCATGTAAATGACTGAAATGCAAATAAAAAGGTATTGGGTAAAAGTTAAAAATAAAAGGTAATCTCATAATCTGGTGGTAGATAAACTTTCCTGGAAAGCCACTTTGTAGCCTACAGACAAAAAAAAAAAAAAAAAGTATAATCTTGTCTCAACAATTTCACCCCTCTGTAGTGAAAAACTGGTAGAAATAACTAACAATTACTGAGCACCTACTACACAATAAAAAATGGTAACAAACACTTTAAATGTATTCTCATTCAATTCTTACGTAAAATTGAGGAACTAATATTCCAGTTTAATGAGGAAACTTTTGTCACATTACCTCAGGAATCTTTCATAAATGCAGATGTCTCATTCTTTTTCCAATATTATTTTATAGCTTGAGTAAAATATCAAATTTAAATGAAAACTACTCAGTAAACTATACCATTTTAAATAAAAAACAAAGCAACCAGCTTTATAAATCAGAACTTACAATTTATAACCACATCTACTTTGTACTTGTTTCACATTTCTATAGTACTTCGAGCACTCTTACTTTATTCCTGGTCTGGAGTATAGGGCTATAAGCAAAACTCATTTAGAAGAAAATCAGCTTTTAATAAAGGAGTATAATGAATAAGTTAACAGCCTCAGACTTTTTATGTTAAGCTCATAACTTCTCAAACCTGGTAATATAGTAATAACATTTTAATAAATAAATCTTGTCAAGCACAAACCTCTTAGTTTCTCCATTTCTGAGCTTATCAATGAGATAAATGTAGGCTAAGTGCAGGATATAAATTTGGTAATTTTTCTGTAACAACCATTCAGCCTGCCTTAAATAATAACTGAAATTCCTTTAAATTCTACTTTGTATTGTTCTCCACACATCTTATTTTTGGACATAACTAAAGCATTTTCCTTTTACCTGATAGTTAAAATAGTTTTAATATGTCGTACTAGGTTAGATGAATAGTTCATCCAACCTCATATAGGTACTCTTGAGTTATAAATGGTACCCAAAAAAACATACTATGTTTCTAATTTAGCCCCTCATGATGGATGCATCCAAAATATTTGTGTTACTGTGTCAGACACTACACTCGCTAGGCGCAATGGTTAACAAGATGGAAATAGTCTCTACCCTTCAATATTTGAGTTTGGCCATGGGAATGTTGTAAAGGAAGTATATCTTCTAGGAGAAGGAAAGGGGGAAAAAAAAAAATCACTGAGTTAAAACCTCAAGCATTTGCCAACAACATAGATGGATCTTGAAGGCATTGTGCTAAACGAAATAAATCAGACAGAAAAGACAAATACTGTCTGATCTCACTTATATGTGGAATCTAAATACATACACACACACAAACACAAAACAAAATTCATAGAAAAAGACATCAAAGTTGTGGTTACCGGATGTGGGGGGGTGGTTGTGGGGGAGTGGTAGGACTGGAGGAAGGTGGTCGAAAGGTTCAAACTTCCAGTTGTAAGTAAGATGTAATGTACAACATAATGACTATAGCTAACACTGCAGTGCAATATATAGAAAAGTTGTTAAGAGAGCAAATCTTGTAGTTCCGGTTGTGACTCAGCAGGTTAGGAACTAGACTACTATCTGTGAGGATGCCGGTTTGATCCCTGGCCTCACTCAGTGGGTTAAGGATCCGGCATTGCTGCAAGCTGTGGCATAGGTTGCACATGTACCTAGGATCCAGCGTTGCCATGGCTGTGGCACAGGCCAGCAGCTGCAGCTCTGATTCGACCCCTACCTCAGCAATTTCCACATGCTATGGGTCATGCCATAAGAAGAAAAAAAAAAAATCCTGAGAGTTCTCAACACAAAGAGGAAAAAAAAATTTTTTTTTATTGTTTTCTTTTTTTCTTTTTATTGTATCTATACGAGAAGACAGATGTGAGCTGAACCTACTATGGAGGTCATTTCACAATATATCTAAATCAAACCATCATGCTGTTTGCTTTAAACTTACAGTAATTAATCTCAACAAAACACACATAATGATATATCTCAATAAAACTGGAAGAAAAAAGAAACTGGAACCAATTTTACTGTGACTGTATTTTAATCCCTTCATGATGTGCAGCAAAAATTATTTAAAAAACAATTGGGTGCAGTGGGTTAAGGATCCTGCATTGTCACTGCAGTGGCTCAGGTCACTGATGTGGCTTAGGTTCAATTCCTGGTCCAGGAACTTGCACCTGCAACACCAAAAAACAAACAAAAAGCAAAACAAAAACCCCCACAATGGCAACGATTATTAAAATTAATGAAGAGATATACATGATATACCGCTAACTGAAAATAATGTCAATGTATACAGTTCAAGCCCATTTTTGCTTAAAACACATTTTTATACAAATGATAATAGTTTAGGCATGAAAAAATTTCTTATAAAAATATATTCTTAAACCATTAACAATGGTTAGAGAGTGGGACGTATTCTAGAATTTGGGGGAATTCTTATTTTTGTAGTATTTATATCTATATTGCTTGGATTTAAAAAACCATGAGACTACTATTTACAAATCAAAAAAGAATGATATAAAGTATATATTAAAATGAAAAACATCAAATGAGTCTTCTAATAGGAGCTACTATATGTACATAGATTTCTCAAGGATATTTAAACAATTACCTGTGAAACTTATATTAAGAATTTTTTGGAGTTCCTGTCGTGGCTCAGCAGAAATGAATCTGACTGGCATCCAAGAGGACGCAGGTTCAGTCCCTGGCCTCCATCAGTGGGTTAGGGGTTCAGCGTTGCCATGAGCTGTGTTGTAGGTCGCAGACACAGCTTGGATCCAGAGTTGCTGTGGCTCGGGCGTAGCCTGGCAGCTATAGCTCCGATTCGACCGATAGCCTGGGAACCTCCACGTGCTGCGGGAGCAAAAGACAAAAAAAAAAAAAAAAAAGACAAGAATTTTTTACAAATGCAAAAATAAAAACAAAGGCCTAAATATTTTGCCTATGGCTACACGGACAGCACACAGCAGAGCTGGGTTTTTGAACTTAAGATGTTTCTAACCAAATCTTACATTCTCATGCATATCTCTACATTACTATGACATAGAGACAAGCCAATAAAAGGTAAAGGAAATGTTCCTCAGAGAAGATAAATGTTCAGAATCTCACAACTTGTAATTGACCTAGTCGAGATTACAAATGTTTGGATTTCTAGTTCAGTATTCTTTACACTATGTTGTCTTACATGATTATAGTATTATTTTGAATAAACCAACATTTTGTATGTGTAGAATATCTATTAGGTAAATAGCATTTTTCTTCTTTGGTAATGTTAATTCCTCCCTCCCTCCTTTCCTTCTTCTCTTTTTTTGGGTGAGGAGGGAGATTAAAACAAATATATTTTTATGGTCTCAGATTATACAATATTTACCAGAATAAGCTGTCTCAAATTCTTTCGGGAAATAGGTGGAATATACATCCTAAGTAGCTAGGTAAGTAAACAAATGAATCTATGTTGTACTATTTACTATTTTAAATAGCTAACAGTAACTCCCTAGAGTGGCACCTCTCTAGCAGAGTCCTTTTACTTTATCAAGCTATCTCCAGATTCCTTTTTGCTGCCTCCTTTTCACATTAAAGATACCTCTAAAAGATCTTCAAATCCTAGCTCAAAAACAAACAGTTCCCAATCAGCTGAACTGTGAAAATTTTCACTTCTTTAAAACATTTCTGCTTCTCTCTAGTTCTAAATTATTTCCATTAAATAAGAAAAACGCAAAATAAAAGAAAGTTCTCTAAAGCTCTCTTTGAATGCATTTTGCTTTTGAAATCTTGAACTCTCTTCATCAACCATGCTGGATACCAATAATGTGCACTCCAATAATATCTTAACATCTCTAATATGTAATAGGAGAACACAGCTACATTATTGAGTACTATTATAAAGAGAAAAAGAAGTCACTAAGAAATAAATCTGGTTGAAATTTATGATGTCTCAAAAGCAGTTTATAGAATATGTATAAGTTCACTGAGACATAAAACAATTAGTAAAATTTTATCTCTCCAAACAGTCTTATTCCTTGTTCTTACCAATTTATTTCACTTTTTTTTGGACCCAGGTGCTGCATATGGAAACCTTATGCGGGATCCTTAATTCACTGAGCGAGGCCAGGGTTAGCACCCACATCCTCATGGATACTAGTCAGGTTTGTTACCTCTGAGCAACAATGGGAACTCCCATTTTTCACATATATTTTTATTGGAAAGTCTGTATTATTTTCAAAGGTCCCACATGATTACGACAGCTAAATTGACTTACAGATGTTGCAGAGTGGTTACATGATGTATAATTAGCTCTTTGGGTTCCTAGTACACCTCCCCACACACAAAAAACTTACTGCTCACCTTCTTTTCCACTGCAAAAGAAAGCCTACCTCAAATTCCTAATAAACTTTAGGACTGGTTTTTATATCACAAGACTATTTTCTATGCAATGATATGAGAAATACAAAATCAAACAATGGCCACTTTATGTCTTTCTAAATAAGGCTGAGGTCCTAAAGAACTGTAACATTTAGATGTAGGCCTCAAACACACAATGATACACAATTAATTTAACGTAAAATACGAGAGAAAATGCTTTTATGTGAAATTACTGAACAAACCACAAGAGGGCATACTTTCAATTACTGTAAAACATTTCAATTTCTGTTTGTTTGTTTTTTTAACTAGGCCATCGAAGATTGGCCAGATATTTCTGAATTCATTATTCAACACCATTAGAAAGCAACAGATTCTGAAGTTTTTAATTCTTTTTGTTTAAAAATATACAAGAAAAATTTTGGGATGCAAATAAAAGTCTGAATACATTAAGACTTCTACATTAATATTAAATGAGAAGAGTATGTAATAGGCCCCCCCCCCTTTTTTTTTTTGTCTTTTTGCCTTTTCTAGGGCCGCTTCTGTGGCATATAGAGGTTCCCAGGCTAGGGGTCGAATCAGAGCTGTAGCCACCGGCCTAAGCCGGAGCCACAGCAACATGGGATCCGAGCCATGTCTGCGACCTACACCACAGCTCACTGCAATGCCAGATCCTTAACCCACTGAGGAAGGCCAGGGATCGAACCCGCAACCTCATGGTTCCTAGTCAGATTCGTTAACCACTGCACCATGACGGGAACTCCAAGAGTATGCAATAGTTTCATCAGCCATCTTGGTCCTGTAAGCTCTTTGGAATTTCACTGCCCTAAGAATCTTCAAAAAACTCTGGCTACTTTGTTTTGTTGTTGTTGTTGTTGCATTGCCACAGTAAGTTTTAGTGATCATCCCATCATTCTCATATTGATACAAAAGAAAAAAAAATTTCCTTGTAATGAAAACTCTTCAGATCCACTCTCTTAACTTTCACATATAACATACAACATGTTAATTATACTTATCATGTTGCACATTATATCCTTAGTACTTACTTACTTAGCTTGTAACTGGAAGTTTGTACCTTTTGACACTAGTCATCCAACTCCCCACCCCCTATCCCCAGCCTCTGATAACCAAAAATCTCATCTCTTTTTCTAGGAGTTTGTTTAACCAAAGCACTATGTTAGGTCCTGGTGCACAACATAATAATTTGATATTTCTATATGTTTCACAATGATCATCCTAAGTCTAGTTACCATCTGTCATGCAAAGATATTACATAATTATTGACCCTGTTCCCCATACTGTACATTTCACACCTGTGATTCACCTATTTGGTAACGGTAAGTTTGTACTTCTTTAATCTTCCTCACTTATTTCACCCATCCCTCTACCTCTCTCCCCTCTGCCAACTACTTGTTTGTTTTCTGCATGCTTGGCTCTGTTTCCTTTTTTTTTTTTGTCTTTTTTGTTGTTGTTGCTATTTCTTGGGCCGCTCCCGCGGCATATGGAGGTTCCCAGGCTAGGGGTTGAATCGGAGCTGTAGCCACCTGCCTACGCCAGAGCCGCAGCAACGCGGGATCTGAGCCGCGTCTGCAACCTACACCACAGCTCACGGCAACGCTGGATCGTTAACCCACTGAGCAAGGGCAGGGACCGAACCGGCAACCTCATGGTTCCTAGTCGGATTCGTTAACCACTGAGCCACGACGGGAACTCCTCTGTTTCCTTTTTTTTCGGTTTGTTTGTTCGTGTGTGTGTGTGTGTGTGTGTGTGTGTTTCAGATTCTACACACAAGCGAAATCATACAGTATTTATCTTTCTCTGACTTATTTCACTAAGCATAATACCCTCTAGGTCCATCCATATCACAAATGACAATTCATTCTTTTATTTTTTTAGCGGCCACACCTGCTGCATATGGAGTTTTCCAGACTAGGGGTCAAATTGTGTGTGCCAGCCTACACAACAGCCGCAGCAACATCAGACTTGAGCCACATCCTTGACCTATGGCAAAGTCTGCAGCAATGCTGGATCCTTAACCCAATAAGCATGGCCAGGGATCGAACTGGTATCCTTATAGATACTAATTGGGTTCTCAACCTGCTGTGCCACAACGGGAAAGAATTCATTCTTTTTTATGGCTGATATCTTATGTATACACATACATATATATTACATATATATGTGTTACACAGACATATAGTATAATATCTAGTATAACATCCTATATAACTTATAGGGGAAAAAAAATCTGAAAAAGAATACATACATACATGCATAAATGAATCACTTTACTGTATACCTCAAACTAATACAACATTGTGAAAATCAACTATACTTCAATTTTAAAAAAAGAAACAAAAGAAAAAAAATAAAGCCAAGGGGGGGGGGGGGGGGGAAAGGACAAGGAGCTCCCATTGTGGCTCAGTAGGTTAAGGACCCAATTTTGTCTCTGTGAGGATGTGGATTCAATCCTGGCCCTGCTCAGTGAGTTAAGGATCCGGCATTGCTGTAGCTGTGGCGTGGGCCTGCTACTGCAGCTCCAATTTGACCCCTGGCCTAGGAACTTTCATATGCCACAAGCACAGATGTAAAAAGGAAGAAAAAAATATATATGTCACTGGGAGATCCTATCAGCCAAGAAAGTGGTTAGGCAATGACATCACCAATACCACCTTCACTTCCACTGTCATCATTATCACACCAATACCATCAAATATTTAAGACTGTTTACTTGGCTGGAATATGCAACATATCCCAGAGGATGTAATCAATTTTGAATGGTTCCCATAAATTCAAAGTTGTTCGTATGACATCTCTCATTTTGGAACATACGAAATCAGTAATTTCTAAATATGACTTATTTAAACAGAACAAAAATTAAAAAGAAATACCATGTTTAATTTTAAGCACAGAAACATCAAATCTGTGGAACTTGAAAAGCAGCTTCTCTGCACTATTTTATTGAACAACTCTTTCTAATTATAGAAATAAGAGGAAAAATCCTAAAGTAATACAGAAAAGCAAAGTGTTTTGGGTATTTATAAAGCCTGATTAAACTTGCCTATCTGTTAAAGTTGTTTCAGAATGTACTATATCTGACCCAGTCTACATTGTGTGCTCAAAAGAAATTTACAATATTTTAAAAATTTTCTTAAATTGATACTCAATACAGCTAAAGTAGTGACAATATGCTTCTGCCTGGAATATACCTTTTCAAATATTGTATTGTATAATTTATATGTGGAATTTGAAAACTAAAACAAACTAATGAATATAATAAAAAAGAAAGAGACTCATGGATATAGAAAACAAACTAGTGGTTAGCAGTGGGGAGAGGGAGGAGAGAGGGGCAAGATAGGGGCAGTAGATTAAGAGGTGCAAACTATTATGTATAAATTAAATTAGCTATGAGGATATAAACACAGGGAGTATAGTCAATATTTTATAATAACTATAAATGGAGCACAACCTTTAAAAATTATGAATCACTATGCTGTATACCTCTAACATACAATATGTACACCAACCTACTTCAATTAAAAATAATCAATAAAATGGGCTATCAAAAAATAAAAAGAAATATATAGGAGTTTTCTTGTGGTGCAGTGGGTTAAGGATCCAGCATTCTTAATGCAGTGGCTTAATTAGGTTGCTGCTATGGTGCAGGTGTGATCCCTGGTCAAGGAATTTCCACATGCTGCAGGCACAGCTGAAAATAATAAATAAATAAATAAACAAAATGTATAAGAGCTGCAGGCTTGTCCAAAAAAAAAAAGAGAGAGAGAGAGAGAACATATATAATACATCTTCTTTATCTACTCATCTATTGATGGGCACTTAGGTTGCTTCCATACCTTGGCTATTGAAGTGGAATTACTACATTGTATGGTACTTCTATTTTTAATTTTTTGAGGAACCTCCATACTGTTTTCCATAGTGACTATACCAATTTACATTCCCAACAACAGTGCATGAGAATTCCCTCATTTGTTGACTTTTTGATAATAGCCATTTTGACAGGTGTAAAGCGGTATCTCAATGTGGTTTTGATCTGTATTTTCCTGATGATCAGTGATGTTAAACATCTTTTCACATGCCTTTTGGCCAATTATATGTCTTCTTTGAGGAAATGCCTATCCAGGTCCTCTGTCTGGCTATTCTGATCTTCATTATGTGATACAGTTCCTAGGAACAATGTGTTATTTAAGACAACTCAGTAGGACAAATGAAATATGTTTTAGGTACTTTAGAGAATTCTTCCAATTCGACAGCTTAAGATCATTAAAGTACTTACAAGAGCAATTAAGAAAGTGTATACATAGAAGTATGTTAAAAAAAAATCATATTGCTCATGTATAATGTGCATTAATGACTGCTCTTCCGCCCTAACCCATTCAAAGATGTCATTTCCAGCAACTTCCTCCTCTCTTTTGCATCATTAATTTTTCCTCTCATTGGATCATTCCAATCAGCATATAAACATCTAAATATTGATAACTCCTACTCCCACAAAGAGAAAAAAAAAAAACAAAACACCTTGACTCCTATATCCCCTCAAATAATTGCTTAATTTTCTGCTTCCTTTCAAGGCAAAATGCCCTCAGTTATCTATATTCGTCTCCAGTTCTTCTCTTACTTTTTCTTGAAACCACACTATATGTATTTTTATTGTCATCATTCCACCAGAATTTTTGCCATGGTTAGTAATGGCATGCGACTACATTGTTAGGTGCAATGGAAAAACCTCAGATCACATCTGAATCGACCTAGCATTCAACAGAGTTGATCATTCTCTTATGTTCAAACAGAATTATCTGGGTTTTTTTGGCTATGCCCACAGCAGGAGGAAGTTCCAGTGCCAGGAATCAAACCTACACCAGAGCAGTGACCAGAGTAATAACAGTGACAATGCTGGATCCTTAACTCATGAGGCCACCAGGAAACGCCCAACAATTCTTTGTTTTCCATAACGTAGTCTTCTGGTTTTTCCTCAACATGGCGCAGGCCACTGAATCCTATTCTGATTCCTTCCCATCCTCTTGTCCTATACCTCTGCTATTGATTTTATGATTTTAAAATAGCACCTGTATTCTGATGACTCTAAAGTTTATATCTCCTACTTTGATTTCTCCCCTGTACATTACACGCACATATCCAACTACATACTCAACATCTTTGATGTGCAGTAAGTACATGTCTAGAGTAGAGACTGGCAATCTTACTACTGACCTCTGAGAACATGATTTATATATTTATTTTAAAAGTTCTTTGTTAGATACTATTTGCAAATATTTTACCTTTTTTTTAAGGGCTGTACCTGCTGCATATGTAAGTTCCCAGGCTAGGGGTTGAATTGGGGCTGTAGCTGCTAGCCTACACCACAGCCAAAGCCACGCAGGATCCTTAACCCACTGAGTGAGGCCAGGGGTCGAACCAGTGTCCTCTTGGATATTAGGTTTGTTACTGCTGAGCCACTATAGGAACTCCTATCCTTGTCTTTGGCTTGCCTCTTCATTCTCTTAATATCTTCGAAATTTTGATGAGGTCTAATTTATTCATGTTCTTTTATGGTGGTAGTGGTGGGATTTAACTACAAAGCAGCAAGTAGAAACTTTCTAATCTCATGAAAATTTTCTATATCATGAAGGGATATTAGTTATGTGAGTATATCCAAGATTTTTCTTTTTCAATATGTAAAAATATTACCAAACTCCAAAATACTGCAAAAGTAATAGCAACCTAGCAGTAGAGAATGAGTGTAAATATAGATAAAATTAAAATGACAACATGTTTATTATTGAAGGTGGGTGATGGATACTGGGCATTCATTATATTCTTCTCTTTACCTTGAATGTATTTAAATTTTTCCATAATAAACAGTATTTTTTTAAATTAAGGGAAATTTTAAATTGGGTACAAAACATCACTGTCTCAGGTGAAGATTAATTAAGGCCTTCTCTTTATCAGACCTATTACTGCTAAACAATGTGCTACAAAGTGAAATGTGCCCCCCCCCCAATCCCACCATTCATATGCTGAACCTAATCCCTAATGAGATGGGATTTGGAGGAGGGGCCCTTTGAAGGTGATTATGTTGTGAGGGTGGAATTCCCACGAATGGAATTGATGTCCTCATAAAAGACACTTTAGAGAACTCCTTTGTCCCTTCCATGATGTGAGGACCCAGCAGTAAGTTGGTCTAGGAAACATGAGGTGGGTTCTTACAACACTGTATCTGCTGGGACCTTGACCTTGGACTTCCCAGACTCCAGAACTGTAAGAATAAATCTCTCTTGTTTATAAGCCACCCCGTCTATGTTATTCTGTTATAACGGTCTGAATGGATGAAGACACCATTTTCCCCTCAAGCTCTATTTCTGTAACTGGTATTAAAAAAAAAAAAAAACAACAAAAAAAGCAAAACAATTCAAGAGAACCAAGTACAATATTAAATAATATAACTATGAATGTGAAAAAAAAGACATTAGGATAACTTTTCAGGGAAGATAACCTCTTAAAAAGTCTATTAAAATTTGGGAGTAACATATACACACTACTACATATAAAACAGGTAAACAACAAGAACCTACCATATAACACGGGGAACTATACTCAATATTTTGTAATAACAAATGGGACATGAGGGAGTTCCCGTTGTAGCTCAGTGGTTAACGAATCCAACTAGGAACCATAAAGTTGTGGGTTTGATCCCTGGCCTTGCTCAGTGGGTTAACGATCCGGCGTTGCCGTGAGCTGGGGTGTAGGTTGCAGACTCGGCTTGGATCCCACGTTGCTGTGGTTCTGGCGTAGGCCGGTGGCTACAGCTCGGATTAGACCCCTAGTCTGGGAACCCCCATATGGCGCAGAAGCGGCCCAAGAAACGGCATAAAGACAAAAAAAAAAAAAAAGATAAGAATCTGAAAAAGAATGTATGTCCATATAACTGAATCACTGCTATACACCTGAAACTAACATAACAATATAAATCAACCATACTTCAATTTTTTTAAAAAAAAAGTCAATTAAAGCCAATAACAAACAACTCCTTACTAAGGAACTAAACTTCAAAATTATTTTAAATAGTTCGATTTATAGGAAAAGAAGTAATAAATAGAGAAAAGCGATTTCTGATTCACATTATCTACAGTAACCTTTTATATAATTTTTACTAGGTCCCTCCCACTATGCCATTTTATAGGACATAAGTATATAAATTCAGAATGTGTGCTTTCCTAAATTAATAAGCTCATGTTCAATGAACTACTCACAAAATGCAGCTTTTCATAACATCAAATGCCGTATCTTTCTGTATAGTAAATGAAAAAGATTTTTTAGTCATTTAAATTTAGTCATTATCAATCTTTCACTAGAAAAAGTAAGTTTTTAAATTTTAAGTGCAGTTTCTGATTTATATAATGATGAGTTACACAAAAGTAAACTTTCCATGAAAGATTATTAAGAAGAAAGTAAAACAGCAAATGTATCCTGAGGTAGAAGGTTAATGGAAATATAGAACCAAGTGACTGAGTGTTACAGAGCATTTTTACTGTTCTTTAAGAAATCTAGGTAAAATGGGGGGGGATAATGCAGAAAGAAGGGACGTAAAATGATAGGTTTCTCAAATAATGTTTTAACACAAGTCACTATTTCACATAAACACAAAAGCAAACTAGACCTAAAAAAGGAAATAAAACACCTTTAATCTCAATCAGAATATTAAATCACCTAAACTCGAAGTAGTTTATCTTCTTTTTACCAGTACCCAATAACATTAAGTATGCTTAATACCTCCCAAGCCCACAGTTAATATCCTCAAAGAGCTAGAGACTCCAGTAGGAGTGATACAAACAATCACCATGTAATATATAATTACATATTGTGATAAATTCTGTAACAGTAATAATGGATGACACTTAGCATCTTATATATGCTTGGAATCATTCTAAGGAATTTATATATTTAATTCCATATTAACTTATATTTAGTTCATTCATTTACATCTTCTAATTCAGATAATCCTTACTCTCTTAAATAGGCACTATTAATATCTTCATTTAAGATAATAAAGCCTGAGACATAAAAAGGTAAGTAATTTGCCCAGATCTGATTCCAGAGTCCCTGCTCTTAACACTCTAGAGTACTTGCTCTTTTTTAAATGAAAAGAATTGGGCATTTTGAAAGAAAAGACTGTGACCAACTTTATATTGGGGGTGGACAATAACAATGCCTCATTAAGAAAGTTTCATGAATAAGAGTTAGATAGGCAAAAGGCGAAGAAAGGAGGACAGAGTGGGGGTGGGGTGGGGGGGGTGAATATCATGTTCAAATCCCTACAGAAGGACAGAGCCTAGCACAAAAGGAAAAGATTATGTGGCTGGTACATAATGATGGACTCATGCAAGATTAGGGAGAAAAGGTATATACATTAGATCATCCCCTAGCCTGATAGGCCAGGTCAAGGGGCTTTCGATTTTGATTCCTGCCACTAAAAAAAAAAGAAAAAAGTGATCTATTGGCCATTTACACACATATCTTAGTTACTGAACATGGCAACTGTAATTGCTTCATCTTTGAATTCACTTCTCCCTTTTCACACAGTTTCCACATACTCCTTAAAGAAACTACACCGTTTTCATGCAAAAACCTGCTCATCAATGTTCATATCAACTTTATCTGTAATAGCCAAAAAATTCTGGAAATAACCCAAATGTTCCTTCAATGCACAAATGGTTAAACAAACTGTGGTAAATCTATACCATGGAATACCACTCAGTAGTAAAAATGAACCAACTATTCACACATACAACAACTTGGCTGGATTGCAAGGAAATTATACTGAGTGAAAAATGCCAATCTCCAGACTATATACTGTATGATCCATTTATGGGACATTCTTGATATACCAACATTATAGAGATGAAGGGCAGATCAGTGGTTGCCAGAGAAGCTGCAGTTGGGGAGTACAGGTGTGTGGCTATGAAATGATAGTACAAGAAGTGGTACTTGTGATGAAATAGTTCTGTATATTGAGTACGGTAGAGGGTACATATAATGATAAATAAAACGTTACAGTAACTCACACAGAGAGTGCATGCACAGCTGGCTAAATCTGAATAAACTCCTGAATTATACAAATGCCAATGGTTTTGAAACTGTAGTAGAGTTATGTACAATGTTACTATCGGGGGAGGCCAGATTAATAAGGGTACACATGCTACCCCCATACTTTTTTAACAACTTCCTATGAATCTACAATTATTTCAAAATAAAATATGGTTATCAAAGGGGAAATGTTGCGTGGAGGGATAAATCAGGAGGTTGAGATTAACATATACACACTCCTACATATAAAAGATAAGTAACAAGGCCCTACTGTATAGCATAGGAAATCTACTCAATACTGTGTAATAACCTATAAAGGAAAAGAATCTGAAAAGGAACACATAAATGTTATGTATAACTGATTCACTTTGTTGTACACATGAAACTAACACAACATTTTAAGTCAACTACATTCTAATAATTAAAAAAAAATTTAAAAAGCAATTATTGTCTGTGTGTTCCATACATTACCTAGTTCATTCACTTTACAGGCTTTTATTATTGCACAATGTTCATACTAGCTGATTTAGAAACTTTACAAAGCATTTATAGGCAGAAAGGTTTTTTTTTCTTTCTTTTTTTTTTTTTGTCTTTTTGCTATTTCTTTGGGCCACTTCCACGGCATATGGAGGTTCCCAGGCTAGGGGTGGAATTGGAGCTGTAGCCGCTGGCCTACGCCAGAGCCACAGCAACCCGGGATCTGAGCCACGTCTGCAACCTACACCACAGCTAACAGCAACGCCGGATCGTTAACCCACTGAGCAAGGCCAGGGACCGAACCCGCAACCTCATGGTTCCTAGTCAGATTCGTTAACCACTGCGCCACGACGGGAACTCCAGAAAGTTTGTTTCTTAAATTTTTATTTTAAAAAAAAATTTTAAAGTTTTTCTGAAAGTTTTTAATTTTCTAAGTTGTTTTAGGTTGAAGAGATAATTTTTATATAATTTCAAACTTAGAAAAAAGTTTCAAAGTTAACACAAAATTGCTATATAAGTACAAGAAACTGCCACAATTTTTACCCAGATTCAGCAACTGCTTACATTTTGCCCCATTTGCTTTAATATTCATTCACAATCCATCCCTCCTCCCGGCCCTACTGTGTGTACGTGTGTGTGTGTGTGTGTGTGTGTGTGTGTGAGTGTGTGTGTGTACACAGCCCCTGAACTATTTGAAAGCAAGGTGGAGTATCATACAGCACATTCTTCTAAATACTTATTTCCTAAGAACATTTTCTTAGATTAACAGGACAGTGAACAAAATCAGGAAATTTAACATCTATAAAATGGTATCTAATTCAAGATGATGATATCATCTATCTAAATCGTCTCCAAAACAGTCTTTTTAAAAAAAAACTGTTTTCCCCCCTCATTTCAGGAACCAACCCAGATCACATATCGAATTTATTTATTTAGCCACACCCATGACAAGGATTGAAATCCTAGGCAAAGCTGGCTGTGACCTATCCCACCGCTAAATCTTTTAATGCACTGCGCCAGGCTGGGGATCAAACCCATGCCTCCACAGCGACCAGAGCTACTGCAATAGGATTCTTAACCCACTGCATCACAGCAGGAATACCACATAGAGCATTTAGTGTCATGAGGTTTTGGTTCTTCTTGAACCCTGACTATGTCCTTGGACTTCCTTTGAATTTATTGACCTGTTTTGTAGAATCCTCTGATTTGGGTTTATCTGATGTTATGATTAGATTCAGGTGATGTGTTTTTGTTAAGTATATCAAAGAGGTCCTGAGTGCATTATATCAGGAAACATCTGATACCAATTTTTTGCTAATTTGGTGATATTAACTTTGATCACTTAAGGTGGTGTGGGCCATGTTCTCCACTATAAAGTTATATTTGTAAGCTAGTTAATAAGTAATTTGTGGAGAGAGACTTTGAGAGAGACTATGTGAATGTCTGACTCCCACCGAATATTTTTACTTCTAATTTTTTGAATGACTTTTATTTTTTCCATTATAGTGGTTTACTACTTCTAATTTAACAATAATTTTTTTTTCTGGCCACACCTGTGGCAAATGGAAGTTTGAATCCAAGCCAGAGCTGCAACCTATGCCACAGCTGCAGCAATACCAGATCCTTAACCCACTCTACCACAGCAGGAACTCCCATTAATGATTTTCTATCAATCTGTTATATTTATTTGTTGGCATGCTACCACAATGGAACAGTCCCTTCTTTTCTATTCATCCATTCGTTCATTCCTATCAGAATGGACTGGGGAACTTTTTTAAAATTTAATGGGTTATAATCAATTTTTATTCATTTATTTTAAAAAGTATTTTTTTAAATGGATGCACATGTGGCATATGAAGTTCCCATGCTAGGGGTCGAATCAGAGCTGCAGGCCTAAGCCACAGACACAGCCATACCATATCCAAGCTGCATTTTCAACCTACGCTGCAGCTTATAGCAACGCTGGATCCTTAAACCCACTTGAACAAGGCCTGATCAAACCAGCATTTTTAGTGAGACAATGTTGGGTCCTTAACCCACTGAGCCATGACAGCAACTCCTATTCATTTATTTTGATGCTCAAATTGTCCCAGATTTGGCCAGTGGCAGTCCTACCATTCTTTTATTAGAGATTCCCTGCTTTTTCAGTGCAATAAGATGTTTCATCTTGATCTCATACTTTCTCTGTCTTAGCAGTGGAAATCAGCCTTTTCTAGAGAGGTGCTCTGATTTTATTCAGTGGAGAATAATATTTAGATACAGAACTAGTTGTGATCTCTGCTACTGGTATATCATTGTAAGTCAAGCTGTAGCAAGTATATTAGTGAAAACTAGAGACTAAAGAGAAAATAAGTATGTGAAAGCATGGGTTCCAAAGTAATATAAACATAAAAAGTTATTTATAAATTCCAGAATCACATAATTTCACAGGTGAAAAATATCTCAGGGATAATAAGTTACCTTAATAAGTTACCTTATTTAGACAAGAAAACCAAGAACTAGCTATATTAGGTACCTTGAATAAGGTCACAGAATGAATTATCAGCCAAAGTCACCAAATTCTCAATTCAATGTTCATCCAGTTCTGTTCTTATATTATTTATTCAACAAATATTTATTTAATGCCTACAATGTGCAATGCACTGCTGTGGCCAGGGATACAGCAGTGAACAAAACAGACAAGAGTCCCTGTATGCCCTCACAGAGCTTAGATCATAATAATAAAAGGTAATTTACTTCCCTAGTCTTTAGGAAAACGCAAATTACAACTGTAATGAGATACATTTAAAATTAAAAAGACTATTCAACTGTTGGAATAAGAGCACGGTAAATAGAAGCTCTCACATAACGCTGGTAGAAGTATATAAAATTGGTACAACTGCTTTGGACAACTGACACTGCCTGCTAGGTGACTGCTGTAGGCCCTGCAATTTCACTCCTGGGTACATACCCAACAGAAAACTCAGTGGCTTACAACAATAAGGTCTCTCAACCTCCTCCTAGAACCAGTGGGCCAGGATGTTCATGTTGGTCTTTAGAGATGGCAGGGGCACAAAAAGTGCAAACCCAATCCTATGTATGTTTTTCAAGCTTTTTTTGGTCATGTCACACATACTAATTCTAATGGTCAGAACATGTCCTATGACCAAATACAAAGTTAAGGGGATTCTCTGCCTCTTTAAGAGCGGAAGCAACTACACAGTCACTTGGGAAAGGGCTTGGGTGTAGGGAAGGGTGAAGAACTGGGGCTATTAATGCAATCTATCACACCTACCCAATCCAAGATTCTTCAGTAATGGAAGCTGATAGTTTAACAAGCTCCCCAGGTGATTCTGATGCATGCTAAAGTCTGAGAACCACTGACCTCCACAGATTGCTGGGCTTCACCCCCAGAAGTTCTATTTTAGTTAGATCTTGAGTAGTACCCAAGGATTTGGCATTTCTAACAAATTTCCAAGATGGTGCTAATGCTAGTGATTGAGGGACATATTGGTAACTACTGGGCTAGGAGACAGAGAAAACCTTCTGAGAAAGATGTCACCTGTAATAAATTTTGAAAACTTGGTACACTGGTTTAAAGGAAATAAAAACAGCACAGAGTAAAGCACAGTATATTTCTCTCCAAAACTCTAAGAGTTGGTCCTCAAATGTGGCTTAAGTTTCCTAGTTAGCAAGGCAAAAAAGGAAATACGCAATAGCTGTAAGATAAAAGTGAATCAGTTTCTCAGAAGAAGTACAGCTTTTCTAAGATAGTGTAATCTGAGAGAAATTTCACTGATGAGTCCTCATAAAGATTCTGGATGATTTAATAGGGAAAGTCCCCGAATGTATTCCTAAAAAACCCCCAAATCTAAGTTAATTTTTCTCTTTTAGAAAAATCACATCCTAAATGCACAATTTAGTAAAAGCAAATCTAAAGGGACCAAAATAAAGCAATCCAGGTAAATAGATCTCTACTGGAATGATTTAATCTAAGAGTAAAAATTTAAATATTTAGAGGAATGGGCAAAATGCTGACATTAATTAGGCAGTCCCCATTACTACATTTTCTCAAAACTGGATTTTTGAAAAATTGAGATGGTCCAGAGTACATGGTGGAAGGCAAACATGCAGTTTCATTAAGGGCAGTGATAAATATTTTATCAGTCAAACAATCAAGGCAAGGAAAATGAAGAGAAGATAATTTTATGAAGTTAAAGATGCTTACACAAGGATGTTCTTCTACATAGAAACCTCAGTCAGGTAAGAATGTTCATCAAAGAAAAAAAAAAGTCTGATGCTGCTCTAACTTATGGCTGAATGAGTGGATCATGGTTACAAATTTCTACTAAATACAAATTCAATTTTCAGAATCTGAAAACCAAAAAATTAATAAAGCATCTTTCTCCAGGCAATACTGCTTATACTACTTATCACAGATTCTGCCTTATAGAGAAGACTGTGTGTGTGTGTGTGTGTGTGTATGCAATTATTTACTAGGCTGCCTAATGGTAGGCAGTATGTAGCCTATATTCTGAGGTATATATATAGAAAAAAATGTGTATCTACGACTTGCTAGCCATGTGCTGGGCACTGTGCCTTGTTGCCTTACATTTTTCTTCTTTTATTTTTCATTTAATCTTCATAATAACCCAACAAGTCTCATTATCTTCATTTTTACATATGGGAAGAGAACAAACGTAAATGAACTGCTCCAAGTATATAATAACTAGGTAAGATGCAGAATCAGTATTCAAAATCAATTTGTCATCATTCATATTTGAAAGTTATAAAATGGCTCCTGAACACAAAAAAAGATCTTCAATCTTACTCCCTCTATATATGAGAAGTGTGAATTAAGACTAGAAAGATAGCAAGTTTTTGAACCATGGCCAACCAGATAAATGAGAAATGTTAAAACACTCTGTTGTTGAGGCTGTGGAGAAACTGGCACTCTTCATACACTGCTGATTAGAATGCAAAATGGAGTTGAATTTTGCAATATCTAAAAAAATTACATATGCATTTACATAAACTTTTGACTCAGTAATCCCACTTCTAGAAATTTACACTCCACAAATATGTAAAACACATGCAAAATGTTATTCATAAAAGCATTGATTAAATGTAAAAATTTAGAAACAATCTAAAGTATAAGCATGGAAAACTGGGAAACTGAATGAACCACAGTAAATCCACATCAAGGAATATTATATAGCAGTTAAAAATGAGAGATAACTATGAACAGATATGGAGTAATTTCCTGGGATAAACTAAGTGAAAAAAGCAAGGTGCAAAATAAGTTTGCAAAGAATACAACCTTCCTCTAATAAAAAAGGAGAAATGAGAATATATATATTAATCATAAAAAGAAATTAAGAAAGATAAACTTAGAAGTAATGAAATCCTTATCCATTGGGAAGGTGGGGATGGAATGGTATCAAGACTTCTGACTATGCTTTCTTAATACAGTTTTGACTTTTGAACCATGTAAATGTCATGTTAAAAAATCAATATTAAAAGATACCATATATTGATAAAAAAGATCAACACATGAAGAGAATATTATATTCCTCAACATATATGCACAATATAGGAAAATACACAAAACAGTACTAAAAGACATAAAGCGAGAAAATGACATGAATACAATAATAGTGGGAGAATTTAACACCTCACTCATAGTAATGGACAAATTTTTCTAGACAGAAAACCAATAAGGCAACATAAATCCTAGACAGTTAAGACTTAATTGATAATTTCAGGACATTACATCCAAAAAAACAAGAATACACATTTTTTTTTCAAGTACACATGGAATGTATTCTAGGATTGACCACATGCTAGGGCACAAAAAACAAGACAACAAGTTTAAGTGTATAGAAATTATTTCAAGCATCTTTTCTGACTCCAAGTCATGAAACCAGAAATCAACCAGAGAAAGAAATGAGGGGGAAAAAAAAAAAAAACCCAAACACAAAAAACAATTACACAGAGAATAAACAGCATGCTACTAAAAAATTAATGGGTCAGCAATGAAATCAAAGAGGAAATTTAAAAACACCTCAAGACAATGAAAACACAACCATTTAATCTATGGGATGCAGCAAAAACAGTTCTTAGAGGAAAGTTCATAGTAAAGTAGGCCTTCCTCCAAAAACAAGAAAAATCTCAAACAACCTAACTTAACCATCTAAAAGAATTAGGAAAAAAACCCAAAAAAACCAAAACCTAAAGTCAGCAGAAGGAAGGAAATAATAAAGATCAGAGCAGAAATGAATAAAACAGAGATTTAAAAAAAAAAATCAATAAAACCAAGAACTAGTTCTTTGAAAGTCTAAACAAAATTGACACACCTCTGGTCAGGCTCACTAAGAAAATAAGAGAGGACTCAAACAAAATAAGAAATGAAAAGGAGAAATAACAGTCAAGACCACAGAAATACAAAAAAAATTATATGATGAACAATTAATTATATGCCAACAAATTCAACAACCTAGAAGATATGGAGATGTTTCTAAAAATATATAGCCCAGGAAAAATGAATCAAGAAACACAATTTGGGAGTTCCCGTCGTGGCACAGTGGTTAACAAATCCGACTAGGAACCATGAGGTTGCGGGTTCGATCCCTGCCCTTGCTCAGTGGGTTAACGATCCGGCGTTGCCGTGAGCTGTGGTGTAGGTTGCAGACGCGGCTCGGATCCTGCATTGCTGTGGCTCTGGCGTAGGCTGGCAGCTACAGCTCCGATTAGACCCCTAGCCTGGGAACCTCCATATGCGGTGGGAGCGGCCCAAGAAATGGCAAAAAGACAAAAAAAAAAAAAAGAAACACAATTTGAACAGACCGATCACTAGAACTGAAATACAATCTGCGGGGTTCTCTTTGTGGTGCAGCAAAAACAAATTTGACTAGTATCCATGAGGATGCAGGTTCAATCCCTGGCCTCACTCCAGTGGGTTAGGGATCCAGCATTGCTGTGAGCTGTGGTGTAGGTCACAGACGTGGCTCAGATCCCTGCATTGCTGTTACTGTGGTGTGGGCCAGCAGCTGTAGCTCCGATATGACCCTTAGCCTGGGAACTTCATAAGCCACGGGTAGGCCCTAAAAAGCAAAGGAAAAAAAAAGAGAGAGAGAATCTGTAATTTAAAAAACAAACAAATAAAAAACCTCACTACAAATAAAAGTCCAGGGCATGATGGCTTCAAAGCATAATCTGCCAAACATATACCAATCCTTCTCAAACTCTTCCAAAAGAATGAAGAGAACACCCCCAAAAAACATTCTAAGAAGCCACCATCACCTTGATACCAAAACCAGACAGAAATTACCACCAAAAAAGAAAATTATAGGAGTTCTCTTGTGATGTAGCAGGTTAAGGACCTGGCATTTGTCACTGCAATGGACTGGGTTGCTGCTGTGGTGTGGGTTTGATCCCTAACCCAGGAATTTCTACATGCCATGGGCACAGACAAAAAAGGAAGGAAGGAAGGAAGAAAATTACAAGCCCAATATCTTTGATTAACAGAGATGCAGAAATTCTCAAGAAAATATCAGCAAACCAAATCCAACAACACATAAAAGATCATACACTGTGACCAAGATAGATCATCCCAAGTTCACAAGGATGTACAACATACGCAAATCATATAACCACATCAACAAAAAACAAAAAACCACATGATCATCTCAATAAATGCAGAAAAAGCATTCGATAAAATTTAACACTGGTTCATGATTTAAAAAAACAACTCTTATCAAAGTCAGTATAAAGGGAACATACCTCAACAAAATAAAAGTAATTTATGACAAACCTACAGCCAACATAATACTCAACAATGAAAAGCTGAAAGCATTCCCAACAAAATCTGGAACAAGAATGCTTGTATTTAACACAGAATTGGAAGTCCTACCCACAGCAACAGACAAGATAAAGAAATAGAAGGTATTCAAATTGGAAGGGAAGAGATAAACGTGTCATTTATGCAGATGACATGACACTATATTTAGAAAACCCTGAAGACTTCACACAAAAACTACTAGAACAGATAAATGAATTCATCAAGGTAGCAGAATACATGATCAACACACAGAACTTGGTTGCATTTCTTTACACTAATAATGAAATATCAGAAAGGGAATGTTAAAAAAAAAACTTCTAAAATTACATCAAAAATAAATAAAGTACCCAGTAATAAACCTGACCAAGGAGCTGAAAGACTTAAATGCTGAGAACTATGAGACGTTAGTTAAGGAACTTGAAGATGATTCAAAGAAATAGAAAAAGATATCCCATGCCCTTGGATTGGAAGAATTAATATTGCTTAAATGGCCATACTACTCAAAGCAATCTACAGATTTAATGAAATCTCTATCAAAGCACCCATGACATTTTTCAGAGAACTAGAATTGTCCTAAAATGTATATGGAACTATAAAAGATCCAGAATTGCCAAAGCAATCCTGAGGAGAAAGAACAAAGCAAGAAGGGAGTTCCTGTCATGGCTCAGTGGAAACAAATTGGACTGATAACCATGAGGATGCAGGTTTAATCCCTGGCCTTGCACAATGGGTTAAGGATCCAGTTTGCCGTGAGCTGTGGTATAGATTGAAGACTCAGTTTGGATCCCATGTTGTTGTGGCTGTGTTGTGGCTACAGCTCCAATTTGACCCCTAGCCTGTGAACTTCCATATGCTGCAGGTGTGACCCTAAAAAAGACACACACACACACAAACACACACACACACCCCAAGGAAAAAAAAACCACCAAAAAACAAATAAACAAAGCAGGAAGCGTAACCCTTCCAGACTTCAGACAGAACTACAAAGTGACAGTAATCAAAACAGCATGGTATTGGCACAAAAACAGACATGAATCATTGGAACAAGAAAGCCCAGAAATAAACCACACACTTGTGGTCAATTAGTCTTTGATAAAAGAGGCAAGAATATACAATGGGAAAAAGACAGTCTCCTCAGCAAGGGGTGCTGGGAAAGTCAGCTTCATGTAAATCAATGAAGTTAGAATATACCCTCACACCATACACAAAATAAATTCAAAATGGCTCAAGGACTAATACATAAGACATGGAGCTATAAAACTTCTAGAAGAGAACATAGTCAAAACAAAACAATGTTTTATTAGGTCAGTTTCCCAAAGCAATAAGATAAAAACAAAAATAAACAAATGGGACAAACTTACAAACTTTAGCACAACAAAGGAAAATTTAAAAAAAAAGGAAAGAAAAAATGTATGGAATAGGAGAAAAACATCTGCAAATGATGCAACCAACAAGGGCTTAATCTCCAAACATATACAAACAACTCATACAACTCAAGAACAAAAAGCCAAAATACCAATCCAAAAAATGGGCAGAAGACCTAAATGGATGTTTCTTCAAAGAAGACATAGAGATGGCACATGAAAAGATGCTCAACATCACTAATTATTAGAGAAATGCAAACCAGAACTATAATGAGCTACTATCTCACACTGGTCAGAATGGCCATCATTAAAAAGTCTATAAATAACAAATGCTTGAGAAGGTGTGCAGAAAAGGGAATCCTCAATACAATACCCTACAACTGTTGACGGGAATGTAAGTTGATGTAGTACTATGAAAAACAGTATGGAGGTTCCTCAGAAAACGAAAAATAGAATTAACATATGATCCAGCAATCTCACTCCTGGGAATACATATAGACAAAGCTATAATACAAAAAGATACATGCGCCTCTATGTTCATAGCAGCACTATTCACAATAACCAAGACATGAAAACAACCTAAATGTCCACAGACAGATGAATGAATGAAGATGTGGTGCACAGATACAGTGGAACACCACTCAGCCATAAAAAGAACGAAATAATGCCATTTGCAACAACATGAACGCAATTAGAGATTATCATACTAAATGAAGTCAGAAAGAGAAAGACAAATACCACAGGATATCACTTACATATGAAATCTAAAATATGGCACAAATGAATCTATTTACAAAACAGAAACAGACCCAGAGACATAGAACTTGTGGTTGCTACTGGGGAGGGGAAGCAGGAGAGGGATAAAGTGGGTGTTTGGGGTTAGCAGATGCAAACTATTACCTACGGAATGCAATCCTAGGAATTCCTGTTGTGACTCAGGGGTAGTGAACCCAACTAGTATCCATGAGGATGTGGGTTCAATCCCTGGCCTTGCTTAGTGGGTTAAAGATCCAGTGTTGCTGTGAGGTGTGGTGTAGGTTGCAGACACAGCTGGGATCTGGCATTGCTGTGGCATAGGCCAGCAGCTGTAGCTCCGATTCGACCCCTAGCCTGGGAACTTCCATATGCCATGCGTGCGGCTCTAAAAAGAAAAAAAAAAAAAAAGCAAATCCTAAAGCAAAACCAACAGCATAACTATACTATCAAATAATAACATAATCACACACAAAAATTAAAGCCAAGTAATTCTGACATAGTACTGTGACTATGTACCATCACTGGGTGTGGTGGGTTGAATTGCGGCCTCCTCTAAAATAAGTCCACACACCAATGAATGTGACCTTATTTGGAAAAAGTGTCATTCAAATTTAAGGACCTCAAGATAAGATCACGCTGTA
The DNA here is from genome assembly GCF_016906955.1 of Phacochoerus africanus. NCBI lineage: Eukaryota > Metazoa > Chordata > Mammalia > Artiodactyla > Suidae > Phacochoerus > Phacochoerus africanus. Next base: position 57,809,848 of record NC_062544.1, read on the forward strand.
TTAAGGGTAGGCCCTAAATCCAATGAACATGTCCTAAATTTGGACGACAGACACACTGACACACAGAAAAGAAAGCTACATGAAGATGAAGGCAGAGATTGGAGTCATGCAGTCACAAAGCAAGGAGTGGCTGGAGCCATTGGAAGCTGGAACAGAGGCAAAAAAGAATTCCTTAGAGCCTCTGGAAGGGAGAATGAGACTGCTAATACCTTGATTTTAGACTTCTGGCTTCTAGAACTGAGAGAGAATAAATTCCTGTTGTTTCAAGTCACTGAATTTGTGGTAACTTACTACGGCAGCCCTGGTAAATTAATACATTGGGGTATATTCTCAGGACAGAAAGGACTGAAATCTTGAAACTTGCCTAGAGTGTTTTATTTTGGCAGTGGTGTTGATACAGCAATTGAATAAAATATGGTCTTGGAAGCGAAGTGAACATCTTTCAGGACAAGTTAGTCATCCACCGTGTCACTTGCTATTGCAATTTGAGAACTGCCCAGTGGATTTGGCAACATGGAAGTTACCTATAACCCTGAGATGACCGATTCTGAAAGTGATGGAATGTAACAGCAAAACCTGTTTAGGATAGGCTTAAGAGAGAACAGGAGGAGAGGAATAAGAGTCGATTACAGACAAATTTCTATAAAAGGGAGCTGAGATTTTGGGCACTAGCAGACAGGTCAAGAGAAGAGGTTTTGTTTAAAATGGAAGAAATAATGTTTGTATGCTCATGAAAATAAATGATCAAGTGAAGAGAAGAAAAAATAATATAGGTGGTGAGAATTACAAGAATATGATATCTTAGAGTATGCAAGAGAGTGAGACCCTATTGGAAGGGCTGGCTTTAGGCACTTGGACAGTTCATCTATAGTTACAGAAGGGAAAGAAGAATACATACAAGTATAGGGAGTAGTAAGTAGATAAATAAATGCAATGTCAGGTATTTGTGAAAACTCTCTTCTGTTTGCTTCAATATTCTCACTTACAGGAAGTAAGTTCATCAGCTAAAATTTTTCTCCAGTCCCATTCAGCTGTAAGAGTTGTAGTTTTGCCAAGACAGAGAAGGGCAAAAGAACTCAAGATGTATGCAAAAGAGTGATTATGACTGACCTTTGAATTTAAGGTATAAGGAGAGAAATGTGGGTATCAGGGGGAAGAAAACCAGTACTGCAACATTCAATACAGGCGACCCTTAAACAACACAGGATTGAACTGTGGGGGGGGGTGTCCACTTACATAGTGGACTTTTTTCAATAGTAGTAAATACAGTACTACATGATCCATAGTTGGTTGAATCCAGAGGTGTGAAACTGTGTACTTGGAAGGCTGACTATGGTATCTGTGGTGGGTCCTGGAACTAATCTCCTATGAATACTGGACTTTACCTGTTATGGATAAGTCTTTCCATCCCACCACAATTTAATTCTTTGGCTTCTGTAACTCTATCACTGGTACCTTACTGATTAGCTCTTCAATTATCCACTTTCTCCAAAGGTTAACTACCTTTCATCACTTTTCAAGTTGAGCTACCTGACCCAATATATAATTCTTCTAAAATTCATTTATTTTCATGGCCTCTGAAAGATATGTATGGCTTCATTACTGGAGAATTCATGATTCTTCATTGGCACTTCAAACTCTTACAGTACAAATGTGTCAATACATCTGACATTCAATAATCATTCCCCTCAAAGTGTCAACACATGAAATAACATTTCTAAAATGAAAACCACTTCCTGTAATCTTACAATGTCTATCACTAGTCCCATTCATTAGTAATCCAAACTCCTGGGTTATAAATATTTGTAAATAAACTGTTATCTCTCTAGATTAATCAGTACTCCCTTTCTTGTTCCACTGCTCTAACCCCTATTTAAAAAAAAAAAATCTTACTCTTAGGCACCTGCATTATTCTAATTACCAATTAGCTAGCCCTTTAAAAAAAAAAAACAAAACTTTAATCCTTCTCTACTTTGAGCTAGTCCTTCATTAAGTATGCAATGAATTGTCTTTAAACAACTGTTTTTATTTACTACCATAATTGACTCCAATAAAACATCTATAAACTTAATTCCAAAGCCTTTATCCTCACAATCAATCTTTTCCATGATTTAGTTTTTCCCCAATTATATTCCCTCTCTTCCAACATAAACTGCCCATTCTTGTCAGATTGGTCTTTTCACTGCTACCCAAACACGCCATTGTTGAATCTTGCACCAATACATTTCCTTATACTGTTCTTTTTCCTTTTCTCTATAGCTAACCAATTCTATCCATTCTTCAAGCTCCACCTCTTCCTTGAAAACTTCCCCTATCACTGAACTTTATAATCCTTTCCTTTAATGAGTTCCTGTATTACATGCACATAAGTCGGGATATGGGCATTCAGTTATACTCTCTCCAGTCATTTCATTGGCACCTAAAGGGTGAAATCTTATCTCATTTTTTTTTCTGTCTTTCCATTAAGATCTAACATGGTGATGGTCATTTGGTTTGCAGGTTAAAAGTGAAAGAATAACAATAGGAAACTGCTAAAAGATGAAATTAGACAAACAACTCAAGGCCTTACACAATCAAACACTACATAAAAAGAATTTGAAATACGGATGCTGAGAAAGTTCAGGTAATATAAGGGAATCATAACTGAAAATAATCATGTGATCTTAAAACTATGATCTTCACATGTTAAGCTTATATTATCTGCTTCATGGTTGTTATTACGGGAAAGGGAACAACATTTTAGGAGAAATCTATCATTTAAACTCTAGAATTCATTTCCCCCTTTTCAATAATCTTATTAAGGAGAATAGAAAAATTAGAGTTGAACTTTTACACAGATTGGTAATTTAAAATCCTTGGAAAAATCTAGATTGAAATGCTGAACAACTACATAAAAAGCTAATATTATTAACTTCTTGTTACTCATCAAACAGAAATGCTGTAGAGCTGACAAGGGAAAAAAAAGGTTAAAAAATCAAATTTAGGAGTTCTCTTGTGGTGAAGCAGCAGTGGGTTAAGAATCTGGGGTTGTCATTGCAGCAGCCTGGGTCTCTACTAAGGCATGGGTTCAACCCCTGGCCCAGGAACTTCCACGTGCTGTGGTGTGGACATAAAAAAAAAAAAAAAAAAATTCAGTTGGTATCTTACCTGTGCTGAGTTAAATGTAATCTGGTAATTTTCAACTTTTTTTCTTTCTTTTTATGATTGCACCCAAGGCAAATGGAAGTTCCCAGGCTAGGGGTCAAATCAGAGCTGCAGATGCCAGCCCATACCACAACCTCAGCAATGCCAGATCGCAGCCCTATTTGCTGACTTACATCACAGCTTATGGCAATGGCAGATGCTTAATGCACCAAGTGAGGCCAGGAATCGAACCTGCATCCTCAGGGACACTATATTGGGTTCTTAACCTGTTGAGCCTCAAAGGGAACTCTGAAATCTGAAAATTTTCAGTATTGACTTCTGAAACCACAACTAAATCTGCTCAGTCTTAGATTTAATTATTACATTAAAATTTTAAATTTTTATCAAAAATTACCATTAAGTTGACATTAAAAATAAACATCTACTTTTGGCAGCATCCTTTTTCTTTTTGAAATTAAAGAGATTAAGTTCTCTAAGACCAAAGCCCAGAAATGAATTGTGTCTCCATTGCTGGCTGATTAGATATCGGCCAACAATGGATGAATATATTTTAAATAACCACTATGCAAATATTCTAAATACTATAATTTCCATAGATACTTCTGACTAAATAGAATTAGTAAATTTTAAAAACAGAAGAAAATTTAAGAGTTACTAGTCCAATTTGCCTATTTTATATAAGAAACAGGTATGGTGAGCATTTAAAAAACTTTTGGGAAGCAGTACTGTGGAGAAATGTTATTACTATAGCTGTTGCAATGGGGAAACTGGGAATTTATTCTAAATTTCTGACACCACATTAAGCTAGATATAAATTCTATTAAATACTGACATGTATCATTAACTACCATGGAAAACACACTAGAACTAACAATATCATAGCTTAGAAATACAAAATAAAACAGGCAGAAGACTTGAATAGACATTTTCCTAAAGAAGTCACACGATTAGCCAACAAGCATGTGAAAAGAAGCTCAACATTACTAAATCAGAGAAATGCAAATCAAAACCACAAGATATTACCTCTTGCCTGGCAGAACAGCTATCATCAAAAAGACCATAAATAACAAATTGTTGACGAGGATGTAGAGAAAAGGGAACCCTTGTTAACAGTTGGTGGATATGCAAGTAAGTGGAGCCACAGTGAAAAACAGTATGGAAGGTCCTCAAAAAACTAAAACTAGATCATATGATCCTACAATTTCATTCCTGGTATATATCCAAAGAAAATAAAAACATTAATTTGAAAGATACAGGCACCCTCAATGTTTATAGCAGCAGTATTTACAATAGCCAAGATATGGAAGCAACCTAAGTATCCATCAAAAGATGAATGGATATTTTGCCATTTGTAACAACATGGATGGACTTGGAATATGTTTAGTGAAATAAGTCAGAGAAAGAAAAATACTGTATGATATCACTTATACATGGAGTCTAAAAAATAAAACAAACTTGTGAATACGACAAAAAAGCAGATTCTGGAGCTCCCACTGTCTGTCACTCAGCGGAAATGAATCTGACTAGCATTCATGAGGATGCAGGTTTGATCCTGGCCTTGCTCAATGAGTTAAGGATCTCATGTTGACATTAGCTGTGGTGCTGGTCGCAGACCTGACTCAGATTCCTTGTTGCTGTGGCTATGGTGTAGGCCAGCAGCTATAGCTCCAATTCAACCCCTAGCCTGGAACCTTCATGTGCCACAAATGTGGCCCTAAAAATACCAAAAAAAAAAAAAAAAGCAGATTCACGGATTTAAAGAAAAAAACCAGTAGTTACCAGTGGGGAGAGGTAAGGAGGCAAGCAAGACAGGCAGAGAGATTAAGAGATACAAAGTACTCTGAATAAAATATGCTACAAGGAGATACTGTACAGGACAGGAAATATAATCAATATTATGTAATAACTACACATGGAGTATAACGTTTAAAAATTGTAAATCACTGTTACACATCTGACACATAATACTATAAATTATAACACAAAATAAAAAACAAAACAAAAAAGAAATAAAAATAAGCAGAATTATCAATGTATAAAAATCTAGGATTATTTAGAAAATAATTTAGTAGTACCATTCTAGACAAACCTAGCTTAACTTTCATTTTTCACTATTATATTGGGATAAAAATTCAACTATAAAGGTAGACTGTGATAAATTGAGATGCATATTGTAATCCATACAGCAACCTCTAAGAAAATAAGTCATAAAAGTGGTAAAAATAAACAAACCAACCAACCAAAAGAGGAATTAAAATGGTACACTAATATTTAACACAAAAGGAGAAATCAAAGAATGGCAGGCATAAATCCAACATATCAATAATTACATTAAATGAGACTAGATTAAACACGCCACTCAAAAGGCAAGAGATTATAGTGATGGATAAGCTATCCAGACTCAACTAACATTACTTCCACAAAAGATATATTTTAGACTCTAAGATACAAACAGGTTGGAAGAAAAAGAATGAAAAAAATATTCCATATAAACACTAATAGTAAAAATGCTGAAGTGGCTAATAGTAATAGCAGATGAAACAAAGTCTGAGATAAACAGTAATAAAGACAAAGAGGGATTACTTCATAATGATAATAGAGTCAATAAATATATCAGATGCTACAACAGTTATAAATGTATTCACCCATACCTAGCAATAGAATTAATACATGAAGCCAAACCTGAATTTAATGAACAGAGCTAGAGAGAAAATCTGCAAAGATGCAAAAGACTTAATAACACTAACCAAATTGACCTAACTTTTTACATTTATAGAACACTACACTGAAAAGACTGTTTACACATTCTTTTTAAGCATACACAGAACATTTTCCAAAAATGACCACATGCTGGGCCACAAACAAATCTAAAAATCGTAAAAAGAATGTTCCCTGACAATAACAGAACAAAATTAAAAATCCATTAACAGAAAGAAACCTGTGAAAAAATTCCTGGGTCAAAGATAACAGAAAGGAAATTAAATATTATGAACGAAATAAAAATGAGAACACAACAAACTTTATGGGATGCAGCTAAAGCAGTGTTTATTGGAATATTTATAGATTCAAATGCCTATATCAGAAAAGAACAGCCTCAAATCAACAACTTAAGTTTCCACACCCTAAGAAACCAGAAAAATTAAATCCAAAGCAATAGGAAAGCAAGCAAACAAGCAAGAAAGAGTAGAAATGAAACAAACCCAGAAAAACAAAAAGGAAATATAAGTGAATTCAAAAGTTGGTTTTTTGAAAAAATAAATTTAACAAAATTGACAAATGCTTATAATGATCAAAAAAATGTGAAGAGGAGGCAAAAATTACCAAAATCAGAAATGGAAAAGAAGAAACCACTACTGACCCTATGGAAATTTAAATGATCATAAGGGACTATAATAAAAAAATCAGAGAAATTATATTAAAAAGAAAAAATCCTAGAAAGACACAACTATCAGAACTGACTACAAGAAATGGAGAATAGATCTGTAACAATTAAGGACACCGAGCTACATATTAAAAATCTTCAGGAGCTCCCATCGTGGCACAGTGGTTAAGGAATCCGACTAGGAACCATGAGGTTGCGGGTTCGGTCCCTGCCCTTGCTCAGTGGGTTAACGATCCAGCGTTGCCGTGAGCTGTGGTGTAGGTTGCAGACGTGGCTCAGATCCCGTGTTGCTGTGGCTCTGGCGTAGACCGGTGGCTACAGCTCCAATTCGACCCCTAGCCTGGGAACCTCCATATGCTGCGGGAGCGGCCCAAGAAATAGCAAAAAGACCAAAAAAAAAACACTTCACACTAAGAAAAGCCTATGAAATACATAACCTAATCGGTGAAGCTTATGAAGTATGTAACTCATTCCATGAGGTCAGCATTACTTTATACCAAAACCAGACATACAAAACAGAAGAAAACTAGATCAATATCCCTTATTGACATAGATATAAAAATCCTTAAAAAATTAGCAAAATGCGGAGTTCCCATCCTGGCTCAGGGGTAACAAACCCGACCACTATTCGTGAAGATGTGGGTTCAATCCTTAGCCTCACTCAGTGGGTTAAGGATCTGGCCTTGTGGTGAGTGGTGGTACAGGTCTCAGGTGAGGCTTAGATCTGCATTGTTGTGACTGTGGCATAGGCCAGCAGTTGCAGCTCTGATTTGACCCCTAGCCTGGGAACTTCCATATGCCTTGGGTGCGGCCCTAAAAGAAAAGCAAAAAAAAAAAAAAAAAAGCAAATTAAATCAAACATATTAAAAATGGATTCTACATTATCACCAAGTGAGACTTATCCTGAGAATACAAGATAGGTTAAGTATCTGAAAATCAATTCATGTAAAACATTATATACAGAGAATAAAAAACAAACACCACATGATCATTTCAACAAGATGCAGAAAAAGCACATGACAAAATCTAATAACCCATTCATTATAAAAATGCTCAAAAAATTAGAAATAGAAGAGAACTTCAACTTATTAAAGGACATCTATGTAAAGACTATAGCTAACATCATACTTAATGATGAAGGCTTTCTCCTAAATAACATAACAACAAAGATGTCTGCTCTTACTATTTCTACTGAATGTTGTATTGTGGGTTCTAGCTAGTGTTGTAATGCCAAAAAACAAACTTCAAAAATTAAATTTAAAAAATTTTAAAAATATTACATGAATTCAGATGATAAAATATAACTGTGCAAAAAATCAATTGCATTTCCATATTCTAGCAAATTTTTTAAATAGCACCATGAAGAATTTTTAGGGAAAAATTTTAAAGTACAAGGTTTTTGAGGGAGAGGCGAGAGTTAGTTATGGCTATTACAGGGCAATAAAAGGGATCCTTGTGCTGATAGAAATGTTCTGTACAATGAGTGTGCTAATATCAATGTACTTGTTTGCGATACTTAATGTACTATAGTTTTATAAGATGTTACTATTGGGAAAAACTGTAAAGGGTATAAGAGGTCTCCCTGTGATATTTCACAATTATCACAAAATTAAAAGTTCAATTTTTTTTTTTTGTCTTTTTGCCTTTTCTACGGCCGCTTCCGCGGCACATGGAGATTCCCAGGCTAGCGGTCGAATCGGAGCTGTAGCTGCTGGCCTACGCCAGAGCCACAGCAACGCGGGATCCAAGCCGCGTCTGCAGCCTACACCACAGCTCACAACAATGTCGGAGTCTTAACCCACCGAGCAAGGCTATGGATCGAACCCGCAACCTCATGGTTCCTAGTCGGATTTGTTAAGCACTGTGCCACAACAGGAACTCCAAAAGTTCAAATTTTTTTAATGTAAAAAAAAAGTACAAGATTTATACAATATTTACAAAATACTGCCGGAGAAAAAGATCTAAATAAACAGAGAAACAGTCCATGATACGGACCAACAGATTCAAAATTGTTGATATGGTAATTTTTCACAAATTGATCTACAGATTCAACAAAACTCTGCTAGCTTTTTTAAAAAAATGGAAATAAGTTGATCATAATTTTACAGGGAAATCAAAGGATCTAGAAGAGCCAAAACAATTTTAAAAAGAAGGAAGTTAGAGGACTTACACTACCCAATTTCAAAACATAGTATGAAGCTAAGTAATCAAGACAGTGTAGCATTAATAGAAGGATAGGTGTAAGGGCAGTTCAGCCAAGAAAACTGAGAATCCAGAAAAACATCCTTATGTTTGATTTTTCACAAAATTGTCAAGACAGAAAAGACAGTCCTTGAACAAATGGTTTTGGGACAATTGGATATCACACTCAAAAAAGCAACACCTGCCCCCCAAAACCCTTATCTCACACCATACACAAAAATTAATTCAAATGGATCAAAGATCTAAATGTATGAGCTAAAACAATAAGCCATTTAAGGAAAACATAGGAGAAAATCTTCATGGTCTTGGCCTAGGCAAAGAATTCTTAGACAACAAAAGTATGAGGCATAAAGGATAAAACTGATAAAACTGTACTTCCTTAAAATTAAAAAGGTTTGCACTTTAAAGGACACCAAAAAGAAAAGAAAAAGACAGGACTGGGAGAAACAATAAGCAAGTCATATAAGGGACAATACCCTTATATTCAGAATACAGATACCAACTCTCACAACTGATTAAGACAACCACCCAGGAGTGCCTATCATGGAGCAGCGGAATCGAATCCAATTAGAAATCATGAGGTTGCGGGTTCCATCCCTGGCCTTGCTCAGTGGGTTAAGGATCTGGTGTTGCCGTAAGCTGAGGTCTATGGAGATGTGGCTCGGATCTGGCGTTGCTATGGTGTAGGCTGGCAGCTGTAGCGCCAATTCAGCCCCTAGCCTGGGAACTTCCACATGCCATGGGTGTGGACCTAAAAAGCAAAAGTAAATAAATAATAAAATAAAAAGGGAAAAGACCTGCTTGAATGGATATTTCACCAAAGAAGACACATGAATGACTTAGAAGCACAAAAAAGTGTTCAACACCATTCATTAGTCACTAGGAATATGCTAATTATAACCACAATGTGTACTATAACACACATGCTAATTTGGTTATAATCAAAAAGACAGATAATACCAAGTGTTGGTGAGAATGTGGAGAAATCAGAACCCTTATACATTGGTGGTAAGAAGGTAAAATGGTACAACCACTTTGGAACAAGGTTTGGCAGTTTCTTAAAGAGTTAGTTTATTATATGATCTGGCAATTCCATTCTTAGGAATCTAAGAGAAGTGAAAACATACGTCCACACAAAGACTTGTCCATGAATGTTTTAAGAGACGTTTACTTGTAACAGGCAAAAACTGGAAATGATCCGCATGCCTATCAACCAATGAAAGAATAAACAAAACAGTGTATCAATACAATGAATATTATTCAGCGATAAAAAGGAACGAAATACTGATACACACTATGGCATGGATGAACTTCAAAAACATTATAAGTGAAAGAAGCCAAGTGTAAAAGACTATGTATATGGTATGATTCCTTTTAGATTAAATGTCCAGAAAAATTTACAGAAACAGAAAATAGATGTTACCTGAGGCTGGGGAAGTGGGTGTAGGAGTGAGACCTGACCACAAACAGCTTTGTGGGATGTTTTGGTGATGATGGACAAGTCCTAAAACTGGACTGTGCTGATCACTGCGCAACTCTATATATTTGCTAAAACTCATTAGATTGTATATTCACAAGTGGATTTTTTATTATGTAAACTGTATCTCAATAAAGTTGTAAAAATGCAATTGGAGAAATTACTCTCCTTTAGCTAGCTATAAAAATTTTCCCACAGTTCAATATTTTTTCTTTAAAAAGCTAATCATACATAATTTTTAAAAAACTTATTGTATATATTAGTCATATACTATTTCTGAGAATTCAAACACACTGATTTGGTGACATTAATTGGCACTGACTTGCATTTGACTAAACCTTCTTGTGAGGAATTAGGAGAGAATCATGTTATTTAAACAAGCTCATACACAGTCACCTGCAGGTAAAGACTATTTCAACTTATCCTGTGATGGCAGTAACATTCAATGTAACTACATTGGGTTTTTTTGTTTTTGTTTTTGTTTTTTTGGTCTTTTTAGGGCCACACTCATAGCATATAGTGGTTCCCAGACTAGGGGTTGAATCAGAGCTGTAGACGCCGGCCTATACCGCAGCCACAGCAATGGGGGATCTGAGCCGTGTCTATGACCTACACCACAGCTCACGGCAATGCCGGATCCTTAACCCACTGAGTGAGGCCAGGGATCAAACCCTCGTCCTCAAGGATACTAGTCGGATTCATTAAACATTGAGCCACGACAGAAACTCCATAATCACATTGTGTTCAACAGAATCAATTACACGTAAGGGAAGGAAGGCATCTTTATTAATAACCCAGTCCAATCCCTATTTTTTTACATATGAGCAAAGAAATGAAATGACATATTCAATAGAACACTTTCAAAGTTAAGTGCAAAGCTTCCCAATCTTTCCCTAGTTTCCTGACTTTCCTACTTATTCTGTGCACCGACTATAGTTTTACTGAAAGAAAAACATGGTAGAAGATTATGAAAAATAACCACAGAGAAGATATCTAGACAAAAGCTAAGGAGCAAATGATTAATTTTTTACCCTATGAACAAATCTGTTGTAGCCCCAAATATTGATTCCTTTTATATTCTAAAAAAAAAAAAGGAAGGAAGGATTCCTGCTATGGAACAACAGAATAGGAGTGTCTCTGCAGCACTGGGATGCAGGTTCGTTGCCTGGCCTGGCACATCGGGTTAAGGCTTCAGCATTGTGGCTGGGATCTGATCCCTGGCCCGGGGAACTCTGTATGCTAAAGGGCAGCCAAAAAAGAAAAGAAGGAAACTTTATAGAGAATCTTTTACAGATTTACTATGTCATTTAGTACTCAAAATAACCTCATGAAGAGAACTGAGATTCAAAACAATTAACTTGCCATAGTTATTACAAAGTTTATAAATAGTAAAGCCAGAATTTTTTTTTTTTTGGCTATGCCCATGGCATACAGAAATTCCTGGGCTAGGGATCAAACTCATGCTATAGCAGTAACCAGAGTCACAGCAGTGACAGCACCAGATCCTTAACCTGTTGAGCCACCAGGGCACTCTTGAAAGCCAGAATTTTAAAAACTAAATTTACTTTATTTCAAAGCCTGTGCCCATTTTTCCATACTTCAGACATTTTATAGTAGTAATCCAAACAATTCCTTTCAATAAATATTATTTGTACTTACATTTCCAATATATAAAAACTGTATTAGAAAAGAAAAATTGATATTTTAAAAGGATAAGATTTAAAAAAGATGTCCATAGGTTCTAATTTCCTTCATACAACAAGCTTAACTTATTTTGCACATCCCCAGTCCCACTTTACTTTATCTTTCCCAGTACACATTCACCACTTTGGAAACCACTATACTAGATACTACTGTGTTAGTCCAGAACTGAATATCATTATCCTTTTCTTCTATTCTTTTAAATCTTTTTTTTTGGGGGGGGGGGTCTTTTTAGGGCTGCACCCATAGCATATGGAGGTTTCCAGGCTAGCGGTCAAATCAGAGCTGTAGCTGCTGGCCTAAACCACAGCCACAGCAATGCAGGATCTGAGCCACATCTGCAACCTACACCACAGCTCACTGCAATGCTGGATCCTTAACCCACTGAGCAAGGCCAGGGATCGAATCTTTGTCTTCCTGGATGCTAGTAAGATTCACTTCCACTGAGCCACAGCAGGAAATCCTATTCTTTTAAATTTTTAATTAAAATTTTACTTTTTTTTTTTGCCATTCCTGAAGCATACAGAAGTTCCAGGGCCAGGGATCAAGCCCATGACATAGCAGCAGTGACAGCCCCAGATCCTTTAATCTGCTGAGCCAGCAGAGAACTCCTAAAATTTTAAAAGCTTTAATTCCTGTATTTCTAATTCAACTAATTCCTCTATTAACCTTGTGTTTTCTATTCTTACTCTATTCCTAGAGTAGATACAGGTTTGACCCATGGTCTAGGCTCTTGAATTGGAATTATATCCACTTAAAAATCTCAAATAGCTCTATTAATAACATTGGACATACTAAAAATCAAGTTTTTAAATGACTGTGAAGAAACTGTACAAAGAATTTAAAACTATAATGTTTCTGACAGACTGAAAATTTTTTCAAAAGGTTTATAGTGTTTAGATAGGGGAAAAAACAGGTAAGAATAAAAGATCTACTTCCATAACATTAACATTGGTTTTTAAATAAAAGCAGCAGGAAATCTCTTAAGGTTAAGTTAGTACTGTTTGTTTTGTTTTTTTTTTTTTGAGCTAAATAAAAAACCCTTGAGACGATTGTCAATCAGTGTTATATGAAACCAGGAAGGTGGTAATCAGGTTACAGTATATGCTCCATTAGAATTCAATGACTCCACAATATACTTTATTAGAAGTGTGCTGCTAAAAGAAAAAGAAAAGGAGTTCCCTATGTGTGGTGGGTTAAGGATACAACGTTGTAACTGCAGCGGCTTGGGTGGCTATGTGATACAGGTTTGACCCCTGGTCTGGGAACTTCTGCATGCCACAGGCACAGCCAAAAAAAGAAGTGTGCTGTAAAACATTTCTATCTAGCTTAAGATGCTTAAATAAATCTGGCTTTGGATCTCCTTCTACCAAGATGAAGTGCAATTCAGTGTAAAGTAAAACATTGCTTCTCGAATTCAGCTTTTGCTGTCCAAATCCTTCCAAATGTTAGACTCTTTCTCCTACCTAATCAAAGTTGTTCTCTTATAAATTTGATACACAGCCACTGGTTATAAACCAGTGTTTCTCAACTATCTAAAAGGCTTCCTTCCCAACCCCTCTGGTGTGGTAGCATCCCTGTTGAGAACACATTCTCTAAGATATCTTCCACAAAACTTATACTATAAAATCACAGAGATTTTAAAAAATACCTCAAGAAACTAAAGATAAAGCATGTTTCTATTGCCCAAGATGGTCTATCTTCCTGAATAAATTCCCATAGTATTTTCAAAACATGAAAGAGACAAAAGCAAAGCTGGAAAAAACTGCTGTTGGTCAGGATGGGCATCCAAAGACAAGACCGAAAACTGTAACAGACTTAGTAATTGTAGTAATTTTGGTGCTAGTACAAACTACTGTAGACAGTAGGACTCAAGACAATTACAGTTAAAGAAAAAAAAAAAGGAAGGAAGGAAAGAAGGGGGGAAAAGGAAGAAAAGAATGGAGAGAAATGAAGAAGGCAGGAAGGGAGGGAGGGAGGAGAACGGAGGAAAGCATGAAAGACATTACTAAGGAAGTTTTTAAAGCCCAAACCACTGATTTTCAGAATGCCTCTCCCTAAATGGCCTAACCACTTGATACAACAACGTTATATAATTATCTTTATAGAAAATAGGAAGTAGCACTGTCAGTAATGTAGTTTTAATCTATCCCTGATAATTTATTTAGGGTATTACTATATATGCAATTACTCACCAGGCATCCTCACACAGATCTTCACGAGCAATTCCAGTAACAACATTGCCAAAGTAACTATCCTGCTCCATCTACTCTTTAAAATCACTGCTTGAGTTATTCTTCTAAAACTGATTTGCTTATGTAATTTCATGCTAACGCATGTACCTAATGTATACTTCTATCCTTACATTTACACCATGTTGTAATTTATGAAATTCTGAGTTTCATGTTAAATTTTGAACTACCTGATGGCACGACTATTACCATTTACTTTTATATTCCCAGTGCCTATCACACTAACTGGCAGTTGTACATGCCACATAATTTTTTTTTTTTTTGGTCTTTTTAGGGCTGTACTCTCGGCATATGGAGGTTCCCAGGCTAGTGGTTGAATCAGAGCTACAGCTGCCAGCCTATGCCACAGCCACAGCAACGCCAGATCCGAGCCACATCTGCAACTTACACTACAGCTCGTGGCAACGCTGTATCCTTAACCCACTGAGCAAGGCTAGGGATCGAACCCTCGTCCTCATGGGTACTAGTCAGGTTTGTTAACCACTGAGCCACAATGGAAACTCCCATAATGTTGTGCTTAATTGCTGGTGTGCTAAATAAATACTTACACATATGATATACAACTAAACTGAATTCTGAAAAAGACATTGTCTAATGTTCTATCAAAATAGGATTATCTGATCAAAAAAGACTCTTTCCTTGTGTTATCTCTGTTTAGAGCTCCTAATGCTTGAGGCATATACATGTACTAATATTTAAAGTAGGGGCTACAAACTCAAATACCTATAGTGTCCATGAAGTTACTCTAAATGAATGAAAGTAGGAGTTCCTGTTGTGGCTTAGCGGTAACAAACCCAACTAGTATCCATGAGGATTCGGGTTTGATCCCTGGCCCCACTTAGTGGGTTAAGGATGCCACATTGCCATGAGCTGCAGTGTAGGTTGCAGATGTGGGTTGGATCTGGTGGTACTGTGGCTGTGGTGTAGGCCGACAGATGCAGCTTCAATTCGACCCCTAGTCTGGGAATCTCTCCACTGGCCAAGGGTGCAGCCCTAAAAAGAAAAAAGAAAAATAAATAAATGAAAAGATGAATATATGAGGAGAAGGAAGTGGCAAGCTGAAGAATGGATGCCCAAAACAGCATCTCCAGTTGACTGTAGACAGATTATTTGGTTTGGTTCTAGGATTCCAAATACTGCTTTTATTTTAAAACCTCACTTCTTGCCTCCTTCCTCAGGATCATATCCACACAACCCTTTCTACTTTCAATACGATGCAATCACACTGGTTTTGAGTTCCGGAAAGTTTTCTTCCTCCTGCTTCACCGCCTTTATAAGTCTTCAGCCTGGAAAACTATAAACCACCTCTTCCCCAATCCTTCATACTGTCTAATTCCTACTCTGGTCACTGACTCAAGGAAGCATTCCAGGATCTTCCCTAGAGTAGATGATGTTCTTTGTTAAAACATATTCTCAAGTACTCTGTGCTCTTTCCAAAAGCACCTATCAAAACAATAATAAGGAGTTCCCATCATGGTGCATTGGAGACAAATCCGACTAGGAACCATGAGGTTGCAGGTTTGATCCCTGGCCTCGTTCAGTGGGTTAAGTTGCCAGAACTGTAGCATAGGTCACAGACGAGGCTCGGATCCATCATTGCTGTGGCTCTGGTATAGGCTAGAAGCTACAGCTCCAATTGGACCCCTAGCCTGGGAACATCCATATGCCACAGGTGCGGCCCTAAAAAGACAAAAAACAAAAAACAAAACAAAACAAATAAATAAAATAGCCATTTCTATAACAAGTTATTTAAAAACAAATTCCTTCTTGGATATCAAATTCTAAGAGGCCAGAAAATGGGTACATAGTATTCATTACTCTATTGTGATCAAGTGTATCATGTGACTGGCATTAATAATGTCCATGTGACAAAGGAAGGAATAAAGGGCCATTTCTTACTATAAGATAAAAAATAGAATTAGGTAAAAGATAGCAAAATTCAAACTTTTCCTCTGAGACTAACAGGGAGATTTTCACTTAAAATTTTTAAACTTCTGAATATATCTTTATTGAGCTTTTTAACTACTCTATTTAATACCTCTAACCTCCGTATTGTGTCTACTAGGTCTGTCTAGTACTAAAAATGTATTAAAAATAAATAAATAAATAATTTTAAAAAGGCAAAAAAAAAAGGGGGGGGGATTCCGTCGTGGCATAGCATTAACATGTATATGCTAATGATTCTAGCCTGGACCTGTATTGTTAACTCTAGATTGGTATATCCAATCATCTGACATCCACATTTGGATGTCTAGTATTCATTTTCAGCTTAAATATTTCCAAAACAAGTTCCTTATATTATTCTTCATACCAGTCCTGCAAATCCATTCTCAACAACACATGCTTCTAGCTGCTTTTGCCAAAGATCTTAGTGTTATTTTGACTTCTATCTTTCTCACTTCACTTTTGTCCCCCCCCCACCCCTTTTTTTTTGGCCAAACATGGAGCATGCTTCATGAACCAGGGATGTGCCATAGCCATACCTGTGACACTGCAGGATCCTTTACTCGCTGGGCCATGAGGAACTCCTTTTTTTTTTTTTTTCTCACTCCACTTTTGGATCCTGAGCCTCTACCTTCAAAATATATCTGGAATTCAACCATTTCCAAGGTTCTTCCTTTATTATAGTCTTCTAATTCATCTTTTCTACCCTTGCTACTCCTTGTCAATTTGACCCAGTAGCCAGATATTCTATTAAAATATAAGTCAGATCATGTCACTCCTCTCTGATCAAAATCCTTCAGTAAATTCTTTTCTCATTCAGAATAAAAACCAAAATCTTTAAAATGATCTAAAAGTTTTGAATACTGGAGTTCCTGTCATGGCACAGTGGAAACAAGTCCAACTAAGGAACCATGAGGTTGAAGGTTCAATCCCTGGCCTTTCTCAGTGGGTTAAGGATCTGGCGTTGCCATGAGCTGTTATGTAGATCGCAGATGTGGCTGGGATCCCACATTGCTGTGGCTGTGGCACAGGCCAACAGCTGGAGCTCTGATTAGACCCTTAGCCTGGGAACCTCCATATGCCATGGGTGCAGCCCTTAAAAAAAAATAATAAAATAAAATAAAAATTTTGAATATTAACTACAGTGTTCCTTAAACAGAAATGTGCTTTGATATTCTTTTCTTTTCTCAGTAAAATACTACCTTGAATCTTATTTTAGGAAACATTATTTATAATATTTAAGTGTTGTATAAATTGGGGAGAAAAGATATAATGTTGGCTCAGATGCTAAGAAATGAGTAGATTCTTTGTCTTTCTTCAGAGCCCATACCTCTTGAACTCAACACGTGAGATAAAAGTACTTACTGTTACAGTTGTAATGTTAATTATAAAACAAATATTAGAGGGAGAATATACACATTTATAGGGGAAAGGATTTATAGTTCTAATATTAAAAAACCACCTCCTTTCAAATCAAACCAATAAACATTTTTTTTTTACTTCCAGTAAAAAAATCAACTTCAGATACAGTTGCTCTGATTCTAACAATTGCTTAAATCTGTTCATAGTAGAAAATACATGAAACCATTTGCTCTCTCTACCACCAATTCATTTTTCACTTCAGTTTACACAATCTCAGATAATCACTGCAGCAGATTAAAATGGCCACAGATTCTTTGCTAATAACCCTCATATTGAAGTGAAGTCTAATTTCCCTCCTTTTAAACCTGGGCTGACCTCAGTAACTTTCATGACAAAATATGGCAGAAATGACCTGGGATTCCCAAGGCTAAGTTTTAGGAAGACGTGCAGCTTTCACACAAGCATTTTATTATACCCCTTAGGAACTCTAATCCACTATGTCAAATGTTATAGACTACCATGAAACAGCCATGCTGGTATTCTATGTTCTGTGAGTCTGTACTCTGGCTGATGTCCTAGCTAAACTTAACCTAGCCAACTCCACCAAAGTGGCATTCATTGGATAAACTCATCTTGGACCATATAGACCATTCAGTTGAACATCTCCCAAGTAATCTCCATCAACACTACATTAACGATGCTGAGCCCTACCTGAATTCTTAACCCACAAAATTCTGAGACATAAGAAAATGCTTTTTAATTTAAGCCACACTAAATTCTAGGGTATTTTGTTACACAGTAACAGATAACTGAATAGTCAGTAATATTTTAATTAAACTAGCAACAAAGAAATTTAGTAATAACCTAGTACTTTCTTTTCCTTTACTCTGGAAACCAAATCTATGTACTATTTTAACCTTATTTCTCACTTTACTCCTTAAAACTTAAATGACAAATATAACTACTTTAACCCTTAACTTTTTGCAATTACATAACAAATTTCAAAATGTAACAAAATATTTTAAACAGCAAAAAAATCCTAATCTCATTTTGTATTTAAAGAGAATCCTATACACTGAGCAGTTTATAAATTACAAAGAAACAAGCAACTTCTCACCACTTAAAAATATTTAATTGACTAAAGCATAAAGATGTAACTTCCTTCCATTTAGAAAACAAACTGACACGATCAAGAAGAAGTAGCAAAATGAATACAACAAAAAAGGGCTTAATTTCCAAAATATACAACCAGCTCAAACAACTCAATGACAACCTTCAACCCAAGCAAAAAATAGGCAGAAGACCTAAACAGACATTTCTCCAAAGAAGACATACAGAAGGCCAACAGGTAAATGAAAATATTTTCACCATTGCTAATTATTAGAGAAATGCATATCAAAACTACAATGAGATACCACCTCACACAGGTCAGAATGGTCATCATTAAAAAGTCTACAAATAACAAAAAAAGACAGAAATAATACCATCATAGCAACATGGATGCATCTAGAGATTATCATACTCTGTGAAGTCAGACAGAGAAAGACAAATACATGAGATCACTCATATGTAAATCTAAAAAAAATGATACAAAAGAACTTATTTACGAAACGAAACAAAATCACATATTTCAAAATCAAACTTATGGATTCCACAGGGGAAACGGTGCTGGTGGGAGCGTGAATTAAGAGGACGGGAATAGCATATACACACTACTGTATAAAATACATAATTAACAAGGACCTACCATACTGCATAGAGATATCTGCTCTACAGTTTGCAATAATGTATATGGGAAAAAATAACGGATATATGTATAACTGATTCACTTTGCTATAAACCTTAAGCTAATACAACACAGTTAAGTCAACTATATTCTAACAAGATTTTAAAAAATTATTATTTAAAAAAAGTCTACAAATAAATGCTGGAGAGAGTTTGGAGAAAAGGGAACCCTTCTATACTGTTGGTGGGAACATAAGTTGATGCACCCAGTATGGAAAATTATATGGAGGTTCCTCAAAAAACAAAAACTGAAAGTAGAGTTGCAGTATGATTCAGCAATCCCACTCTTGGGAATACATCCAGACAAAACTATAATGCAAAAAGATATTTGCACCCCTATGTTCATAGCAGTCATAATAGTCAAGACATGGAAACAACCCAAATGTCCATCGACATATGATTGGATAAAGATGTGGGATAAAAATGGTTAAAGATGTCATAAAAAAGGAATAAAATAATACTATTTGCAACAACATGGGTGGATCTAGAGATTATCATACTAAGTGAAGTGAATCAGAAAGAGAAAGGTAAATACCATAAGATGTATATGATATCACATGTGGAATCTAAGATATGGCACAATTGAACCTATCTACAAAACAGAAACAGACTCACACAAAAAGAGAACAGACTTGTGGTTGCCAAGTGGGGGAAGGGGGATGAAATGGGAGTCTGGGATTGGCAAATGCAAACTAGTATCTACAGGAAGGAAAAACAACAAGGTCCTACTGTACAGTACAGGAAACTAGAGTCAATATCCTGTGATAAACCATAATGGAAAAGAATATAAAAAGGAGTTCCCACTGTGGCTAAGTGGTAACGAACCTGACATGTATCCATGAGGATGGGGGTTCTATCCCTGGCCTTGCTCAATAGGTTAAGGATCTGGTATTGCTGTGAGCTGTGGTCTAGGTTACAGATGCAGCTCAGATCTGGTGTTGCTGTGGCTGAGGCTTAGGCCAGCAGCTGCAGCTACAATTAGACCCCCAGCCTGAACTTACAGATTAGATGCCTAGCCTGAACTTACAACTGCCGTGGGTGTGGCCCTAAAGAGATTTAAAAAAAAAGTATAACCTAAAAGTCTGGAAGACAGAATATGGAATACTGTTCTTGGTACATGTGGAAATAAGAAAAAGAAAGGAGGAAATGTGAGTGGAACATGGGAAAATGAACAGATAACAGGAACCAAAAGCTATGTAGTATGGTACGTTCTCTTAGCTCAGCCTCAAGAAGAAACAGCCTTCAAACAACATGGAATATAATTATATTATATTTAATTATAATTCTACCATTTATTAGTGAATGACTTTGGCTTATTTACTTAGTCTATTTAAAGGTTTTCTCAAATACGAAGTGAGGCTAACAGTACCCAATTCACAGTTATAAATATTGTTAATAATTTTGAGATGATACAGTAGAAAAAGTGTGTCTTAACTTTTCCACATTACATTTATGAAATACCTGAATTAAGTGGACAAAATAACTACTAATAAGATTGTAATATATTTTTCCTTAAAAAACGTAGTTATTGTTTTTTAACCTGATTATATTAAGGATATGTGATATATAAAATTACATTAACCAAGATACTGGTGTGTTGAAAGTAGGAAAGAAAAGGACCTTTTGGCAGAGGCCCTTGGGAAATATCACAGGAAACAGAAACAAAATGAAAATATCTAGGATGGTGATGAGGAAAGCAAATCTTGAAAGAGAATATTAGCGATGAGAATCCTAAAAAAATCTATTTCATGTATCAGCTAGCCTGGGGTTTTTCTATTATTTTGATAACAATAGCAGCTAACAACTGTTAGGTGAGTTACTATGTACTTTATATTCATATTACCATTTAATTTTTATGGCAATCTTACAATGTCAGTATTATTTATTCATCAAAAATTTATTGAGTATCTACTGGGTGTCAGACACTATGAATACAATGATACACAGTGTCCCTGCCCTAACCAGATTGCAGCCTACTGTATAAACTGAACCTATTTCAAAGAGGTTAACCAATCTGACTAAAATCACACAGCCAATAAGGGACAGGGAGAGGATATGGACTCAAATCTGAAACCCATGTAATTAACCACTACACCTAACACAATAAAAAATTCTATAATGCTTACAAACTATGAAACTAAATGAACTTATATAAAATTCCTCAAGAAACATAAAAAATCACACTATTCAAATGTTTTATTAATAACTACTATGAAATAGTTTTAGTTTATTTTAATTCAATAATATTCTGTGCTAATTTTAACACTTACGAGATTAAAAATTCAGATAACTATTTAGGAAAAAATAGTTGTTAACTAAAATTAACAGCTATGTTCATAGAATTCTACATGATCTGATTTAGTTTGATTAATCACTTAAGCAAAGCCTTAACAAATCAAAAAATCCTAGAGATGAAACAGTAATGGATCTTTGTGGAAAGCAAAGACATGAACAGACAAATATTAACAATGCCATCTATAGGACATATAGTAGAACGCAGATAATTAACTTGGAACTTGCAAAAATTCTTAACCACCTTCATTAGGAATTACTAGAATGGAAAATAATCAATAAAACACTCAAGACTGGATCTCCCTTACACATTATAACACAAAAAACTGACAGGACTCTATTTATAATTCTCATATACTAATATATTTCAAGTTTCTACAAAAAGCAGTGAGCTGCCAGTGTTAGTTGGGTTTTATCACTTATTAATAAATATCCCCTTATAGACCAAAGAGTTGGTATATAATACAAACTTTACACAGAAAGTCAAAATAGGTCTAAAGACTAAACTAAGTTATAAGTAACTTCTGTGCCTACAGAAGCAGCTTTTTCCTGGATAAGAGTTTTCATAAGGAAGAGTATTTATAAGAATACTCCTAAATTGTAAAGTAATATAACCAAATACCATATGTTTCAGGTCACAGAAAAAAAAAATGAATGTGCAAGAGAGATAGTGGTCAATTTCTGCAGATGATCTGGATAAGCAGTTTTTAATAAAAACCTTTTCAAAAAAATTCAAAGATTATCCTGGTTACCAAATTAAGGTATCACTAAAGATAACAGCATCGACTTAGAGAATAGCATCACTGGCCTACAGAAGCCAACTTATAATTAGTTTAGTTACAACAAATCTTTTCTTTAAAATGTATTTTCCTTTAACTCTGTCTACAGAGATTTTACTGGAAAGTACCTAAAAGTACTGAAAGGTGGTAGAAAAGAAAACAGTAGTTCAAATCTACAAACACACTGCCTACCCTATCACCACTCACTCTTTAGAATTCCCTTTATCGAAGAAAGGTAAACCAATTTACAAAGGTTTGCTTTTTGACATTTCATTCTACCTTTCAACAAAACTGCCATGATATATAAAATTGTCAGGTCCAGGCATAAGAACCCTTCCAGGAAAGTTAAATGATATATGAGAAAAGCAAACCACTCCTCAAAAAAATCAATCTGAGAGAGGCTGTTACTTGCCCAACTTCATAAAATGAGTAACCAGGAAAGTCAAATCCAGAACTTTCTAGAATAAAACCTAAATGTTATATTACTGGGCAGTAATCCCAAATACCACAGGCAAAAAGTCAGCGTGAACCCAGAGAAATTATACAGAAGTGTACTTGATACTTCCCACAGCTCATCCTAGTTTAAAAGATAAGACTCACTAATGGCCAAAAGAAAACTGAACTTCAGTTTTGTTTCACATGTACTTCCCACAGCCTCAAAAATTTCAAAGAATATACTCTCAAATTGAGTAACCTCAAAATGAGATTTAATCTATACTATGAATAGCAAGTTTTTCCTTTTTCAAAAATCAAACTAACAGAAGATATGTTCAGGGTAAGATACAAGAGTAAAGAAATTATAATAAAGATCCAATTTTTAAGAAATGGGTCGAAATCCGTGGTCTACTATATAAAAAACAAGAGGGTAGGAAATAGGCAGCAATAGAAATTTTACCTGATCTAAAATGTAATCTATAGGCCCAGAATGCCAGAATGACAAAATCAAAATAGTGAGAACAAAAGATAATTCTGAGGCAGTCAAAATAAAGAACTGGAGTAGAGAACAAAGCGGCTATAGTGACATGTAGAGAAGACACTGGGGAATACATATCTCTACTTCCAAGTCTAGGTATGACTTAAACATTTTCAAAGTTTGATTTAAGCATTATGGTCAAAACTTATGACTAAATATTATGATTTAAACTTTTCCAAAAGTTGCTAAAGCTAGTCAACAAAGTACTTTAAGAGAATAAACTCAGGTAGTCTGCAAAAAAATATATATAAGAAACTAACAAAAAGATATGTAAGGAGTTCCTGTCGTGGCGCAGTGGTTAACGAATCCGACTAGGAACCATGAGGTTGCGGGTTTGGTCCCTGCCCTTGCTCAGTGGGTTAACGATCCAGCGTTGCCGTGAGCTGTGGTGTAGGTTGCAGGCGCGGCTCGGATCCCGCGTTGCTGTGGCTCTGGCGTAGGCCAGTGGCTACAGCTCCGATTGGACCCTTAGCCTGGGAACCTCCATACGCCGTGGGAGTGGCCCAAGAAATAGCAAAAAGACAAAAAAAAGAAAAAGATATGTAAGGTCTCAGACACAGGTTAAAGATGTCATTGAAAATATGTAAGACAGCCAACCAGCTGATGAGGAGCACAATGGTTGTGACAGCCATGGCAATGAGCAACATTAATCTCTGATGAAAAACAATTATAAAAACGAGTCCATTTAAACAGCCACTGGTAGCAAAAAATATAATATGCTGTGTCCATTTTTCAAAATAGGTATGAAACAGTCTTGTAATTACCATTTAAGAACATTGTTCCTTATTCTACATTAATGCGTTCTTTACTATCAAAAAGAATATCAATCAATAGATTCCCAAATTCAGCCTACTAAAAAAAATTAAAGCATCAACTCTAAATTTACGCAGTCAAGTATCAAAAGTTATGAGTCACATATGTCCTAAAATAATCTGTTCACTTTTCATTCAAGGTCTATTTGTATGATTTCACCATATCTGAGTATCATCTGTGTACCATTATTTACTTAATGTTTTTCTTTAAAATGGCTAGTTGTTGAAATACTCGCACAAATCGTTAAGATGCTGTAAAAAGTTCTTCTCAAGTGGCACAAACCTAAATCCCTTTCAAGTTCTGCCATCATCTATTCCTTCCTAGACTTCAAAAATGTTTGCATCTGTGTCACTTGTAAAGCTGCTTTTCTTAACTTCTCCTTTTTACCCATGAAATCAGGGGTGTAATGTGCAATATTTATATTTTTCATATTTGCATCCCCATCCCTTCCAAAAAAAGCTGCCTAATGTAACAGCTTAAAAATGATGAGAGCCTATCTCCTGAAAATGGCAAAAGAATATTAACATCAAATAACAAAAGAAATTTTAGTGAGTTTCAAATATAACAATCCATTTTAACGAAAGTTTCACAATTAATAAGTGGTAGAGCTGGGATTCAAACCCAGGAAATCTGGCTTCAGGGTCCAAGTCATTAAACACTACACTAATATGGACTCCCTGTCACAACCCATTTTAGAATTCATAAGATAAACTAGAATACGTGACAACAAGTTTTAAAAGATAATTTAGAAGATAACCATCATGGTTCTGTTAAAGTCTATCTATATTCAGCTTAATGAGTATTAAGCCTCATATTGATGGCCACGAAACACCTGGTTTGCATGGTACTTAAAAAATCCTATTTCTTATGAACACTGCAATTAACAAGAATCTGTATGTCAGTGTCATTAGAGGCTTTTTCATCATGCATATGGATCATTGTTGTGTTAGAAAAAAAGCTGAGATTTCTCTGCTTATGTTAACAAATGTACTTCACATCAAATTACCTTGTTTCCTAGTCATGTACTTGCCATATAAATCCTTTCCCTACAAAATCAAAAGCTCCCTTTCTATTGCAATAAGAACTGTAAACTCTCATTACAGTGTCTAAACTCATGCTTTTCAAATAAGGGTGAAAATAAAGTTTACAGAAGGACATGGTGAAACAAGAGAAATAAAGATAATACAAGACAAATATATCAATGTGATACTGCCAACTGACATATGGAAGGACTGTCTTTGATTGTGAAGTTATATCCTACTCTACCCTTTTCACATTAAATATATCTCCCCTGAGGAGAGGAGAGAGGTAACAATTCTGTCCCACAATTCCATCTAGTGAAACACTGGTGTTAAACTCGCTGGCAGTTCCAATACAGAAAATGAAGAGATGGCTTTACTTTGTCCAGGTGCTTACTTGTATTTTTCAAAGTTTCAAAGAAAGTTGTCCGTTTCTTCTCAATTAAAGCAATAATATAGTAAGTAACTTTGAAAATAGGGGTTATCTAACTTATCAGAAAAACAAATTCAAACATCCAAATGAACACGTACCTTCCATGGGGTAATTATCTACTTTTATTAGGAAACTTCAAATTTGGATAAAGTATACTGAAAGAAGAAATTTCACTAATTTTCCTTTTGGTCAGGAAATAGATGGTTTGGGGAGAAAAAAGGAAAATCACCAGAAATAAAATGACAATGACAATTCATCTGCAACTGAGTGCAGTCATTTCACATATATTTTTCCACTGCAGATAGTGATATGGTAAAGAAATGGATACCAGATGAATTTCCTTTTACTCTGTTTTTACCAATGATAATAAATGATGGAATATGATTCCACTGACTTATAAGTAACAGCTGGATCCTCAGGGAGTTTGATATAAATGCAAAGAATTTCTGGTGTGTTTAGTTAGCATCACTTCCACAAAAGATGAAGGCATGCCATGGAGATCCTTAGGCATGTTTTGTCGCATACAAACCAGTCATAAGATTTATATTATCTTTCTATGTCAAAAGAAAGGTCGTAAACCACTTAAATGAGAATGAAGAATAGGAGTGGTATTTTTAAAAATCCTCTTTTGACTATGAATAAACAAATAGTAAAGAAAGTTACTGAGCTAATAAACGGTTTCAAGCATGTAAAACTTAATACAGGAGTTCCCGTCGTGGCTCAGAGGTTAACGAATCCAACTAGAAACCATGAGGTTGCGGGTTCAATCCCTGGCCTTGCTCAGTGGGTTGAGGATCTGGCGTTGCTCTGAGCTGTGGTGTAGGTGCCAGACGCGGAGGATCCCATGTTGCTATGGCTGTGGTATAGGCCAGCGGCTACAGCTCCGATTAGATCCCTAGCCTGGGAAACTCCATAAGCTCCGGGAGCGGCCCTAGAAAAGGAAACAAACAAACAAATAAATAAACTTAATACATTCTAAATATTAAAATAACTCTCTCCTTTTGATTCTACAATTATGATACAGCTTCAGTGTGTTTTCATAAGGGTACTGTTTTGAAAATAACACTCCCATCAAGAATTACTAGGCAAAAGACTACACTGAACCTGTACTGACCTTAGAACTTCATCTAACAAGTGCTTTTGGCCCATAATTTACCTTATTTGATAAAAAGATGTATGCAGGAAGAGTCAATTTAGGGATCAAGTCAACTGACGAGTCTGGTAATAGATAACTGACTTTGTAATAGATTTAGAACAAACATTCTAAGATTAAATATTCGAAATGAAGTTTTCTATTGTTTACAGTTCTATCCAAAATTTCAATAATGAAAATTAATTTTGAACCATACCTCAGAAATACAAATGTTACTAAAGTTTATTTATATGGGTTTAAATAATGTAGACATTTCAAATGTGTTTAATATAAACACTTGGCTATCTGTTCAGAAATACATTAGAATGCATACCTCTGAGAAATGTCCAATTAAATGCCCAGGAATATAAGGAATGATTATTTATGGGTTATATACAAATGGTCAATAGACCATACTCTGAAAAACACACATAATGTTATTTTAAGTGTAAATAATACAAAGTTTTAAATGAAAAATAAAATCTTTCTAAGGAAACCCTCTAAAAAAAATCTCAAAAAAGTTTGAGGTTAAAATAGTATTTAAAAGCAGTTATCATTAAAATTAAAATGGCAAAGCAGTATTTCAAAACTCCACAAGTTCTCCAAATGATATACTCTATATAACCAGGCAAATTACTAAGCTTCCCTCAAATTCAGTTTGTATTTACTATACAGTTTTGAAGGTAATAAATAAATGGATTATGTGAAGGTAATAAATTATGTGGATTATGTGAAAAATGGTCAGTATAAAAGTAGTAAGCTACCTCCTAGCATTAAAAGTAATAAAAAATTTTTCCTGGAGTTTAATAAGCAGAGTTATGGAAACAATGGCCCTTATCCATAGGTTTAAAGACTATCGACACTCACTATATCTTAAGGTGAACAACAAAATGTGAGACATTTATTGCTCACCAAGTATCCATGTGCTATGCACATGTCCCAAATCCTTACCAATAGG
The DNA here is from genome assembly GCF_016906955.1 of Phacochoerus africanus. Lineage (NCBI taxonomy): Eukaryota > Metazoa > Chordata > Mammalia > Artiodactyla > Suidae > Phacochoerus > Phacochoerus africanus. The sequence continues at coordinate 57,837,496 of NC_062544.1, forward strand.
GTAGAGCCATGCAATTGGTTCCGGTTAACGGGCTATGAGTAGAAATGACCTCTTTGTCATTTCATGGCTGAAATATTTATGAGCCAATAGAAGAACCTTCAGCTCTTTCTTTCCCAGTGGTGGTCACTTTGGCAGCAGAGACCAGAAGTGCAATTACACACCATCAGAAATTCCATCAGTCCGGCTTCATGAGCTATTGAGTAGATAGATCTCTTCCCTGACAAACTGTGTTGGTGGGCAAGAATAAGGTAACCAAGGCAAACAACCAATAAACCAATAAAGCAACCAAAGTAAGGTGAGCAAGAATAAACCTTGGTTGTGCTAAGACTATAGTGTTAATCTACTCTATTTTGACTAATACAAGATTTATTGATAATAGATTATAACAATTCCAGTCCATTTACTTAGTACCTTAGCTTCAAAGAGAAGAACCCTATGATAAGTCAATTACTTACTGTCTTAAACTATTATTTCCCATTATCAACAGAGAAAAGCACAAACACGTAGTAAACACAATCTTATTCAACTTCTAATATGCAACCACACTGAAAAACATATTAGGAAAACTAGGCGCTTTAATAAAGTACATTTTCACATAAGTAAAAACTCATAATACAAACTTAATTTGTTCTACACATTCCTCTTTACATATATACACTTACATGCTCAACCATCTGATTTAGTTGCACTATGATACCTCATCCCAAGAAAATTCTTACACAATAATAAATTATTACTCAAAGTTAACTTTGTAAAATTATCTTATAGCCTACATTCAAATTTCCCCAGTCACCCCAGAAATATCCTTTAAAGAGGCAATCCAAGGTCAATCAATTAATCAAGGATCACTCTGTGTTTTGTCACTGTGTCTCTTTTAGTCTCTTTTAACCCCAAATAGTTTCCCAACCTATGTTTTTAATCTTTCAAGACACTGATATTTTTGAAGACTTAATGTCAATTGTTTTATAGAGTCTTTCTTAATTTTAATTGCTTTGTTGTTTTTTTCCCCTCATGATTAGAATCAGGTTAAAAGAGACTGTTTTTTTACAATAAAAATATATACAGTAAACCAAAACAAATCTTGGCTAGTGGGGTCATCACTAAAAGCACTGAAGAAGAAATGGGTTAAACCCTACAGTACATACTCTCCAGGCAAACATTAACCACTCTTATTTTAAACCTGCATGTTGTTGACTCTCACTCTTAAACTCTCCCTAAAACTGAGGCTTATACAACTGACTGACTGCTGGACATCTTCAAGTGGATGTCCTACAGACAATTCAAATTTAACATGTTCAAAACTCATCTCAGGCACAAAACTTCATGCTATTCTCCCTCCTCTCATATTTCTTCTCTAACTTAAAATCAGCACTTCCTCCAATCTCTAAAGCCTAGCCAAGAGACTTCCCTCTGCCTTAACCCACATCAACTAAGACACCAAGATGACCTATCAATTTAATCTTTATTTCTTAAATTGATTTTCTTCTATCCAACTACGCTGCCTTTGTTTTAGAATTTTTTCTTTCCTAGACTCTTGCAATAGCTTAACTGGATCTCATCTTTCATCCTACCATCTTTAGACATACCTCCTTCATTGTATCAAACAAATGTATACAAAACACAAATCTGATCAAATGACTGACCTCTTAACACCTTTCTATGGTTCCTCTTTAAGGAACATAACAGAATTCAAACTCAGCATCACTTATCAGTATTTACAAAGTTGACTGTCTATCTACATCTCTAGACACTTCTTGACTTAGACTTGGTGTTTTTCTCAATTACATTGCTTTTCTTTACTTTAGCCATTGGCTATCAGCTTTATAACTTTTGCCATAATATTTTCCTCTGGGGCAAAAGACAGTTCATGGAGACAGAAGAACATGACATATGAAGTTCATTAACTTTATTCTACATAAATTTCACAACAAATAGTTTGAACAGGAAATATTTGCTTAGCCTCTGCACTATGTGCAAGGCATTGTATTAAGTACTGTGAATGATACAAGAAAAGGCAAACATATACTCTGCTCTAGGAAAAGTTTCCAGTACAGAATGTAGATTTTTTTAAAGGTACAATTCCAAATAGGCAGAAAAGTACAAGGGTCAGAAATAAGATCCAAGTAAGTTCAGAGGAGGGAGAAGTTATTTCTGAGTGGGAAAGGCTGGAAGGAAATCAAGGAAGATTTCCTAGAAAAAGTGGCAGTTGGCAGCCTTGAAGAGTATGAGAGGTTTGGGCATGCGTGTGAAGGAAACAATCATAGTTATTGCCAACTCACTTTCTCTAAGGCAACTATTCTAAATCAGCTTTCTGCCCGTATACACAAGAGGAATATGACATATTATTTTAGTAATAATGGCTCATTAAAACTGATTCTCAAGGCGGAATGGTAATAAGTAGGATGTCATCTCAGAATCTGATAAGTATCATTTGGGAACAAGCCCATGAAGTGCCTTTGCCCTCTAAATGGGAATCTGCTTTCAAGAGGACCCTAACCAATTTCCAAGCAAGTTTTCCAGATTCCTACAGTCTTTATACGATGCTAGTCAAGACACAGATTACAATAATAAAATCCTTTTTTCCCCTTAGTTTATTTATTTATTTTGGTCTTTTTAGGGCCACACCCACGGCATATCGAGGTTCCCAGGTTAGGGGTCGAAATGGAGCTGTAGCTGCCAGCCTATGCACAGTCACAGCAACATGGGATCCCAGCTGCGTCTGCGACCTACACCACAGCTCACAGCAATACCAGATCCTTAACCCACTAAGACAGGCCAGGAAATGAACCTGCATCCTGATGGATGCTAGTCAGGTTTGTCTAGCACAACGGAAACTCCCTTTTTTGCTCTTAGTTTAGCTGAGAATTTCTCAGAGGGAAGACGAGTTACATCAAAAGAATAAAATAAACCAAGAATTTATAGATATTAAAAGAGCAGAGGAGTTTCCTGGTGGCTCAGTGGAGCCACCATTGTCACTGCTGTGGCCCAATTCACTGCTGTGATGCATTGTTTGATCTCTAGCCTGGGAACTTCGGCATGCTGTGGGTGTGGCCAAAAAAACCCACAAAAAACAAAACAAAACAAAACAAAACCAGACATGGCTTGTTCACTATAGAATTTCTATCCTAAAACACAGCTCACCTTGTAAGCTCTCCTCATAAATATTAACTATTTTAAATCTTGGCTATAATATCTCCTCTTGGAAGAGTGTGGTTAGTGTGTAAGCTTATATAATAATTATTTAGGGAAAAACCACTGGTACTGAAACCCAGTAGTAACAGCTTCTAAACCTCCCTTTTCTTTTACCTTCTCTCCCACTACTAAAAAAGGAGAAAGATAAAAGTTTATTTATTTACAGAGCAAAGAAGTACAAATTGCAAAAGCAACATTTCAGGAGGAGTATACGCGTAACATCTGGAAATACACACTACAAAACTGTTTTTATAAGCACATTTAAAATAAGAGCACCAGTCCTAACTATCATATGCTCTGAAGTCACTGCTTACACCAGGGAAATGGAATGGGCTAAAGCTGAAGGGAAACCAGTGTCATAGGCAACAATAATAATCCAAACATAAAGTAATAAGAATATGAACTAAGGTAAAAGCAATAAGAATAAGGTACAAATGAGAGTTTGCCGGGTGGACCCAGCAACTTAAGTGAAGAGATATATAGTCAAAATGGAGAGAAACAGTCAAAATAATTTTGAGCCTAGGGTGTCCATGAAGAAAGTACTGCTTACTGATCCATTAGTTACTAGATATTTTTCAAGTCTTTTGGCATAGGGGTTCAAGAGTCAGGATTTACTCTTTTAAGTATAACTGGGTTGTCTAAAAGAGGAAAAGGATGAAATGAAGGTAAACGATGGGGGAAACCAACTGTGTGCTAGAACAACGAAAAGTATTATTGTCTCTTAATCTTTAAAATCTTAGTTCTTTCTACATTTTAGTTTACTCATTTAAACAATATTTTAAAAAATCACCTTCCAGGTCTCTCTCATACACACTTACATGCAAGCACACATATTTTTACTGCAGAACTGGGATTGCATTAATCATACTGTTCCAATTTGCTTTTTTTTCCTTTAACGATGTATTATTATTTGTTAGTTTATCCAGTATAGAGTCCTACTTCCTTTTTTGAAAAATAGGTGGACAGTATGTACCATGAACTTTTTAGCCACCATGTATACCCACTTAGTGGGGTGCAGTTTTCTGTTGTTTTTTTTCTTAACTTCAATGTATTTACATTTTACTATTAGCAAGACTGCAAATACATGTCCTAAAACATGAATTTTTATGCCCTCCAAGATTTCTATAGGCCAGCTTCCTTGAAGTGAGGTTACCGAATGATGGGCATTTTAAATTTTGACTGACACTGAAGTGCAAAATAACCCTCCTCTCCTGCATTTCTAAACCATCAATTGCTGGAATGAAAAAAAAAGACTCAAATCCCTTCCATTTGTTTCCCTAATATACTGAACCCTAATCCTTTTCACTCATATCCAGTGTGAAGTTTCAAACTAAACCATACAACATTAGGTTGATCTATTTTTAAAAGAGCTAATTGACATTCTTCTAGAGACTAGATTGATAAATTCTCAATAGAATTCAACATTCATTAACCGACAGAAAACACTGAGGGCATTTTTAGTATTCCTAATACCTGAGGGTTGTATCTGGCAGCAATGAGTGGGACACTGAACCACACAGTAGGCCAGTACAATGAATGTCTTGCCCAAAATGCCAACAGAACTCACCCAACCTCCAGTTAGGAAAGAGACAACTGGGGTACGCTGCTCAATGTCAGTTGTAAGAAGTCTGGAAAGACAGTCAAAGAGGTTCAAGTGGGGACACAGTGACAAGCTGGAGGTGGGTATGATACATATAAAATAACAGCTCTGTGAAGTATCTATTTTGTTTCTTTTCCTTTACCTAGTTCCTTAGATAAGGCGTCAAGATTCTAGAAACCACATGTGACTACTTCTGCAATTCTCTGCTTAAAGTTTTTTACTATTGGGAGCTCCCATCGTGGCTCAGTGGTTAATGAATCCAACTAGGAACCATGAGGTTTCGGGTTCAATTCCTGGCCTCGTTCGGTGGGTTTAAAAAAAAAAAAAAAAGTTTTTTACTATTGTAGCATACTGGTATAGATTATTTCTCTTTATGCTCTTTATGATATGCATAGGTTTGTCAGTGGCTGCACTATTTTGGATGCAACTTTGGACACTGAAAAGAAGAAATTGAAACCAGAACTTACAGATTATTTTTTTAAATATGCCCAAAGTTCTTCAGTCATTTCTGAAGTAATATACTTAATACCTCTTTATTTCCTAAAATTATAATTTCTTTGTGGTCCTAACTTTGTATTCCCTACACAGTATCCGGACAATAACTGTACCACATAACAAGGTCAGTTGTATGCTGGCTCTTTAATAGTAGGAAATTTACAAACATCTCAATAAAGATTGGTTTCTTATTTAGGAAATTTCAATAGGATATAGACTAAAGACGGCCAAAAACATAAAAAACCCCACAAACTTAAGCACCCATAATATACAAAATGTGATCTTTTTCCACCTCATAGTCAGAGCTATCATATGCAAAATTAGTTTTTTCTTATCACTTATCTAAATTTTTCATAATGCACCTGTATTTCACTTCTGCAGATGTGTTACGAGGTTTAAAAGAGAAAAAGTATATGGGACTCAATTAACAAAATACCTTGCCATTATGAGACCAAGAGGAGACTAAAGTTCTTTTTGAATAAAGACATCATGACTACTAAAGTCCATCTAGGCAATTTAGTACTCCAGAAACTTGCTACTCTAAGTATGGAACACAGACCAGGGGTATCATACCACTTGGTAGTTCGTTAAAAACAAAGAATCTTAAACCCTACTCCAGATTTACTGGAGATCTGCTTTTAAAAAGATGCTTAGTGCTGGAGTTCCTGTCGGGGCTCAGTGGTTAGCGAATCCGACTAGGAACCATGAGGTTATGGGTTCGATCCCTGGCCTTGCTCAGTGGGTTGAGGATCTGGCGTTGCCGCTGAGCTGTGGTGTAGGTTGTAGACGTGGCTCAGATCCCGTGTTGCTGTGGCCCTGGTGTAGGCCGGCAGCTACAGGTCTGATTAGATTCCTAGCCTGGGAACCTCCATATGCCATGGGAGCGGCCCTAGAAATGGCAAAAAGACAAAAAAAAAAAAAAGGATGCTCGGTGAGCATCTCACAACAGTGCTTCTTAGGCTTGACTATGTACTTGAATGACTTGGAAAACTTTAAACAGGTATTCAGTATATCTCTGGATATACTAATTTCACTGTCTGTGTCATAAAGGCTGGGAAACAAGATTTAAGTCACCCTTCTGGTGATTTTAATGTGCAGTGAAGTTTGAAACCACTGCCTTCAGAATGCAGACACCCAACGTTGCTCAACGAAATATGTGGAATCTACATTTTACAGCAGTCACTACCTCTGCAAAGAAATAAACCACAGCATTTTTAGCACTACTCTGAAACTCAGTCATATTTTTGGTGAATCAATGTTCTCATAGCAAGGTAGTGCTTAATAAGCTATCACTCACTCAAAGAACATAAAGTATCAAGTTCTAGAAAATATTCAAAATTCTGCACTCTTCAATTTTGTGCCCTTTCTCCAATACACAGATTTTTAGAAATCACTAAGTTATACTTTCTATTGAAGCCTTAGAAAGAGAACTACATCCTGACAAAATGAAAACTGAGGTTGCAACGAATAAAATTAATTGTTTTATTTGATCAATGTGGGTGGTTAATTTCAAGGAAAATTATTAGGGAGAGGAAAAATCCATACATTGTAATCAAATTTTCACCTCACTTCTTTCTGCAAATCAACAATTTTAGGCTACTAATAAGTATAACAAAATCTGTTCAGGTTACAGTAGTATGTTTATATATGCATAAAGAAAGGAGAGGAGAAAACCCTGGGTCTGAGACGAGAATAAAAGAAAGATTAACTAGGAGGGCTACTGGCTTCCACTTCTAAGATCATTTTAAGGTCAGTGATGAAGCGATATAGCCTTATAATGTACATTTGGAATCCATGCTGTATGCTGGGCGTGGGACTTTGAGGACCTGAATCACTTTACCATTATAAACATATTTTCCACTGGAGCAAGACCTGGAGCTGAATGGAACAGCATCAGGTAGAAGCCTGGTCCCTTAATATCTCATTTTGCCAAAGAAGTTATTTACTGAATAACTCTCAAAGTTGTTAGTGGAGATGGAATCAGAATGGACAGCACCAAAGACTTTGGAGCCACCAAGACTCGGGTTATTTTCATTGATTCATTCAATGAACACAGGCAGAATAAATTTTAAAAAGCCACTGCATTAGTAATTTGATAGAAAAGAAGTCATTCTCAATAAAAAGTCAATGATTTTAAAAAGAGGATGAAGTATATAAACAGCTCCCAAGATTATGCTTAACACAAAACATATTCTTTTTAAAATTAATCTTCAGTCCCCAAAATATCATAGTATTATTAGTATCACTTATTATTATTTAAAATTATTTTGGGAAATCTAAAAATGCACAATTCCTTTATCTATTTTATGCATAATCATTATATATTATATACATTACATTATGATACTGATTATATATCTAAGTTGCAGAGTTAAGTTGAAAGTAAGATTATTTTAGGGTTCCTCTGCTTCACTGATTCATCTATGACTTACTGTATAGTAATGTCTGAACTACTGGTCACTTGATAATATGTTTTAACATATAGTAAAACAGGTCTGTTTTCCCCTCCCCATTAAATCATAATTTTCAAATTTTCATTTTTTAGATAAGTTACAGAAATATTATTTCAAGTTTCCTCAACATCTCAAATTTTTACTGAAAATATACTAAACCAATAATTAATTCAGAAATAGGTATCTTCAAAATATTTTCTCTTTGTGACTTTCACAAAATTCTGAAGTTTTCTTTACATGTCACATACATTCCTAAGATTGATTTAGCAAAGTGAAAACCACAGGGAAACTACCCTTTTCATATGTGACAAGCCATATTAGAGAAGGTATTCCATATTCAAGTCCAATTCTGACCTTATAAGCAAACTGTAGGCTTTTCTGCTCAATAACCCACTATTAGGTCCTAAGTCTTCATATAAGAATCCTCCACAAGTGAATATCCTTCAAACAGGAAAAGACTTGTATATCAGAACCAACACAGAAATGAGAAATGTGTATCAAGAGACGACCCTATTCCATGAAGACATACTTTTAGAACACTCAAACTTATTCACTACCTTTTCCAAGGAACTCCTGACAAACTATATGTTTTTCTCTTGACAATAATGTTTGGCAATTTATCCTGTATGCAATAAAAGTATGTTTAAAAAAAAAACTTAACTTGCTCCCTGCTCTTATTTTTGTTGAATTTTTTAACTCCTGAAATACTCGAATCCTTATACTAATCCCATAGGGCACTGTGACAGGCAGTTCCCAAGATGACCCCCAGTGATGCCATCCTCCTGGTACATATGTGCCCTTGTTTAACCCTTCCTCTCGAGTGTGGGCTGAACCTAGGGATTTGGTTCTAACAAAGAGAACAGCAAAAGTTACGACATGTCCTTCTGGGGTCAAGTTACAAATAGGCTATTGCTTTTGTTATGAGTATCCTCTCTTACTCACTCTAAGGTAAATCAGCTGCCTTATTGTGAACTGCTCTACAGAGAGAACCAAATGATAAGAACTGAAGTCTCCAGCCAATAAGCAGTGAGGAACTGTAGCCCACCAAAAGCCAAGTGAGTAAGCTTGGAAGCAGTTCCTCTGCTAGTTGAGGCTTGTGATGACTACAGACCTCAATGATGCCTTGACTATAAGAGGACTGTGGCCTTGGGAGACATGGAAAGATTAGAGGGCACCCAGCTAAACTGTGCCCTGATTCCTGGCTCATAGGAATTGGGGGATAATAAATGTTTACTGTTTTAGGCTGTATAATTTGGAGTAACTCGTTATATAGCAGTACATAACTTAAACAGTTTTTGAAAAAATTCCTAAGAATCATTTAATGTACAGTATACTAATGGTTTAATGAAATTCCTTTTACAGAAACAAACATTATCCTATTTGCAAGCCCTTCTATTCATATTATCACTACTGAACCTCATAAACAATCCTCCATGTGATGTAGTATGTATAAGAACAGATTTAATTATGACTTAGGCCCTGTATTTAAGGATCGTAGAATTCAATCTAATAGGCTCCTTTCTATACTCAAATTCTTAAAAACTTGCTCATGCCTAGATATCTGGCTTATCTATGAGCACATTTTTTTGTTGTTCTTTTTAGGGCCACACCTGCAGCATATGGGAGTTCCCAGGCTAGGGGTCGAATTGGAACTGCATTTGCCAGCCTATGCCACAGTCACAGCAACAATGGATCCATAACCCACTGAGCGAGGCCAAGGATGGAACCCGCATCCTCATTGACACTAGTCGGATTCATTACTGCTAATGGGAATTCCCTGAGCACATTTTTATTAAGTTTTTTTTTCTCTTTCCTTAAATCTTTTCCCCCAAAGGATGTCACAGAACTTCTTAGAAAGCCCCAGTAACAATTTTGAGATACTATAGTATCACTTCAATTATTAATATTTCTGAAAGAAAGAAGCTTGGAGGAATGATTTTTTATAATCTAAAGAGTAGCCTAAGGAGTTTCCATTGTGGCTCAGAGAAACAAATCCCACTAGTATCCATGAGGATGCAGGTTTGATCCCTGGCCTCACCCTGTGGGTTAAGGATCCCGTGTTGCTGTGAGCTGTGGTGCAGGTTGCAGACGTGATTTGGATCCTGTGTTGCTGTGATTGTGGCATAGGCCGGCAACTGTAGCTCTGATTCGACCCGTAGCCTGGGAACTTCCATATGGTGCAGGTACAGCCCTAAAAAGCAAAAAAAAAAGAGTAGCCTAAAGTCACAAAGCAAATGACAGTAATTCAGAGAGGACAACATTAAAACAAAGTCCCTCAACACTCACCTATAAACCTTTTAGCTTGTTTGCATGAAATCATTCAACTCAAACATGTAGTAAGCACCTAAAGTGCCAGAAGCTGTACTTAATGTTGAATTTAATTGAGACGAATAAGTCCTGACCTATTCAAGACTCCTAGGATAGGGAAAGAAGAAAATTACATTATATAATAGGTATTATAATAAAAGTCAAAGGGGGGGGGGGATGGGCAAATAGAGAAAGGAACAACAAATATTGCCTAAAAGAGACAAGAAGGCATTGCAGAAAAGATGGAAATTGGGAAAAATGAATAGAAACTTGCATGGTATATTGCCAGATACAGGGAAAATGATAGTCTAAGAAAAAGAATGAGATTCGTATGGATTCCCTCCAGAAAGCTCATGGCTAAGGCTAATGAACCAGCCTCTCACAACTTCATTTACTTAAAACTAAGCAAATACTAAACACTTGTAGTACAATACTCAAATCCCACGTTAGGTAACAGAAAGAAAGGAATAAACATGATATTAAGTCTCTGACCTCAGGGAGCTTAGAGTCTAACTGAATTTAGGAGGAGCCATGCGGCTCATTTTAATTATGCCAACTCCATTATCATTCCTAGGATTTCCCCTCTCTTACCCTCTGGGTGAGTCACACTCTTTGTAAGCATCAGTTTTCTAATTTGTAAAGTGGGGATAATATTACAAGTATATCTCAAAGGACTGTAGTGAGGATTAAAACATGCAAGTGAAATATCCAAAAACAATGAGCTCTATAAATATTAGCCATTACTGCATTCACTATTACTTACCATCATTGCTAAGAACAAGGCAATGAAAGGTTTTAGTAAAGAATTGTTGTTTATAAGGAAGTGAAAGAACTCCTTTCTGTTTAGCTTTTTCTAGATTCTATTAACAGAATATAAAAAGTGATAATATTATCAATTAAGGCATTAGTTACCCCTTCACTGTCATAATGCCCTCCCCCACAAAGAATACTGAAAATAGCACCAATCTATCAGCAGACATGGTCTCTGATGACAAAATCTAGGATTGATTTTAAGTACTAGAAGGATTTTAAGTTCTGTGTATAGGTGTACTTAAGAAGTAACACTGAGTAACTCAGGCAGAAGGCCTTAATTAACTAAATTTGGGCCTAAAATATAAAAAACTAAAAACAAAAAATGAAACAAATGTTCTGAAGAACATGAAGTAAGAGACTTGCAGTAACTGATGAAAGAAGAAGAAAGGAAAAAAGTGATGGCCTGAAATGACAAAATAAACAAATAATCATAGAAAGGGTGACTGAGGCTTAATATTGAAAAAAGTTCACAAAATTAAGAGCCAAACATGTCTCTGACCTGATATTTAGAAAGCAATCCTCTGGCAGTAGTCCATTATTGGTTATTTTTAAACTTATGTAAAGATTCTTTTTTTTTGTCTTTTTTTGCTATTTCTTTGGGCCGCTCCTGCGGCATATGGAGGTTCCCAGGCTAGGGGTCGAATTGGAGCTGTAGCCACCGGCCTACACCACAGGCACAGCAACGCGGGATCCGAGCCGCGTCTGCAACCTACACCACAGCTCACGGCAACGCCGGATCGTTAACCCACTGAGCAAGGGCAGGGACCGAACCCGCAACCTCATGGTTCCTAGTCGGATTCGTTAACCACTGCGCCACGACGGGAACTCCAGGATTCATTTTTAAAAGGGCACAACAACATGCAAAGTTTCTGATGATTTCTTTAAGCTAAATTTCATTCTACAAAATCCTACTGCTCAAAACTCAACAAACCAAACTCAAAGAAGAGATGTGCACTGAATGTGGAATTCTCCAAGAAAGATATAACAAACAAAAAAGCAAATTATATAAAAACTACAGAGGCTTAATCAAAAAGAAATGCAGCACTAATTTTTAAGCATCTATAAGGTAATCACATTGCACTTGTTATTTTTTCACACTGGTAAGATCTAAGGTAAAACAGAAATCTTCAAAATGAAGAAAACAGCTTAGAATTATTTTACTCTTCTTAACTTTACCCATCCTCTCTTTATTTTTTATTTTTTGTCTTTTTTTGTTGTTGTTGCTATTTCTTGGGCCGCTCCCGCGGCATATGGAGGTTCCCAGGCTAGGGGTTGAATTGGAGCTGTAGCCACCGGCCTACGCCAGAGCCACAGCAACGCGGGATCCGAGCCGCGTCTGCAACCTACACCACAGCTCACGGCAACGCCGGATCATTAACCCACTGAGCAAGGGCAGGGACCGAACCCGCAACCTCATGGTTCCTAGTCGGATTCGTTAACCACTGCGCCACGACGGGAACTCCCCATCCTCTCTTTAAACTATAATGTCTTGTCCTAAAATTATTCAAGGAATAATCCAGGACTCCTCTTTTACCGATATCAGTTTCGGGACCCCACGAGATTCAAGAGCCAACTTTCAAAGTGAAGACACTAAGGAAATTTTTCAAACCACAAAAGCTGAGTTATATGGCAATATTTTAAAAAATGGACAAATATTATATTTGATTTCCAAAAGCAAAGACTTGAGATTTTTCTGAAGTAAAATTAAAATTCAACTTAAAAATTCTGCTTTAAGAAAGACAAGTACTGTATTATCACTTGGAATGTAAAATGGAATGTAAAATACGGCACGAATGGGCATTTCCACTGTGGCAGAGCGGGTTATGACATGACTAGTATCCATGAGGATGAAGGTTCAATCCCTGACCTCACTCAGTGGGTTAAGTAAGGATCTGGCGTTGCCTTGAGCTGTGGTGTAGGTCGCAGATGAGGCTGGGATCTTGCATTGCTGTGGCTGTGGCACAGGCTGGCATCTGCAGCTCCAACTGGACCCCAACCCTGAGAACTTTCATATGCTGCAAGTGTGGCCCTAAAAAGCAAGAAATAAAAATTAAAATTAAAAATGGCACTTATCTACAAAACAGAAATAGACTCACAGACATAGAGAACAGACTTGAGGTTGCCAAGGGGTAGGAGGGAGAGTATGGGATGGACTAGAGTTTGGGATTAGTAGATGCAAACTATTACATTTAGATTGGATAAACAGTAAGGTCCTACTGCATAGCAGACCTCCAATCTTCTGGGATCAACTGTGATGGAAAATAATATTATAAAAGAATGTATATATATATATGTATGTATGACAGTATGTATATACAATTTCTATAAAGCAGAAATTGTCACACTGTAAATCAACTACACATCAAAAAAATTTTAATTCTGCTTTAAATCTTATTTAATAGTTATTTATAGTTTTAAGATCCAAGAAGTATTATGTATAATATTATCAACCTAAGAGTAAGCTCCTCAAAGAAAATGGAGAAGCAGTATTTGCATAATAATTAAAATTTCAAAGCTAAGTTGTTAGGATAAAAAAAACTTGGATTAAAGTTCTCCTTCCTCCTGTGTAAGCTGTATAACCTTGACTTCCTAAGCTTCAATTCTAAGAATGTAAAAATGACAGTGAATAATAGAAATTTAATAGAAAATTTTTGATAAATGTTTGTTTAAAGTTAGGGAGAGGGTGCAGGCTACCCTACCCATCTTTATATCTATTTTAACACCTAAACATTAGTGATGAGAACAACCTTAATAAAAGAAGCTGAAACTTATTTCATAAGTACACTTTTAAGGTACTTCCGCATTTAATTAATCCTTGTTGATCAAAAGAACACATCATCAACCTCTTCATTTCTCTAACTGCTACTGGGGTTGAATATCTTTACTTTTCTCCTCCAGGGCATATGGAAGTTCCTGGGCCAGGGATGGACTCCAAGCCACAGCTGTGACCTATGCCACAGCTACGGCAATACTGGATCCTTTAGCCAACTGTGCCAGGCTGGGGATTGGCCTGCAGTCAGATTGCCACTGCAGTCAGATTCTTAACCCACGGTGCAATAGCAGGAGTTCCAACCATCTTTTTATACATGTGCTTGTCATTTTAGACTCAATTCTGACTAAGATTTGAAAAACAGAAGTTTTGGAGTTCCTGTCGTGGCTCAGTGGTTAACGAACCCAACTAGTATCCATGAGGACGAGGGTTGATCCCTGTCCTTGTTCACTGGGTTAAGGATCCAGTGTTGCCACAAGCTGTGGTGTAGGTCACAGAAGTGGCTCAGATCTGGCATTGCAGTGGCTGTGGTGTAGGCCAGTGGCTACAGCTCTGATTCAACCCCTAGCCTGGGAAACTTCACATGCTACAGGTGTGGCCCTAAAAAGACAAAAAAAAAAAAAAAAAAAGGAAAAGAAAAACAGAATTTTGAGTTTGAGGAATAATAATACACAATCACTATTTCTCCTCTTTTGTTCCCAATCAGATATATCTATTTACACCATTATACTGCTTGTGTTAACAAAATACAACTTATTAATCTTGCCTCCTTGATTTTCTTCCTTCTTACCCTCTTCTCCTCTTCCATAATACTCTCTTACCCTCTTTGCCTTGTCATTCTTTTTCTTCTCCCTCTTTATGGTTCAGGCTTTCCAAATGCACTAATGAAAATCACTTACTGACTTTAGAAATTACCAACAGAATTTATTTTGCATTCATATATACACATTGTTAACATAACCATTTATTTATCCCACAACAAACATTTGAGATGGCCCTTACTACAGGCAAAGCATATTGCTTTAAGTGCTAGACCATAATTCCTCAATTTTTAATCCTATGCTACAGCCAGATAGTACTAAATGAAAATCTTGACATAATGTAACCATAACTTTTCTTCTGAACTATCTGATCCTACTTTTCATATGTAAACATATTTTTCTCAAGTCACAGAGAAGCAGAATTGGATGAGTAAGAAAAAAAAATCTATCATGTAACTACTGTTGGCATATAGTATCTGGAAGGGTAGAGAATGAGCCATACTGAACATAAATTGTCCCTAGAAAAAGCATAAATTAGAATAAAGGAGTTCAGCAAAGTTGTAAGATAAGATCAATATATAAAAATTGACTGTATTTTCATTCACTAGCAATGAATAATCTGAAAAATGAAGTTAAAAAAAATCCTATTTACAGTATCATCAAAAAAAGATAAAATGCTTAGGAAGATATTTAACCAAAAAAGGGCAAAACTTGTATACTAAAAACTATAAAACATTTTCAGTGGAAGAAATTGAGGCCTAAGAAATATAAAGGCATTCCATGATCATGGATAGGAAGACTTAATATTAAGATGGCAATACTCCCCAAAGTAATCTATACATTCATAATCACTATCAAAATTGCAGCTGCCTATTTTGCACAAGTGGACAACCCAAACCTAAAATTCATAAGACAATATAAAGAATCCAGAATACTAAAACAATCTGGAAGAAGAATAAAGTTGAAGGACTTATACTTCCCATTTTCAACCATTACTACAAAGCTACAGTAATCAAAGCAGTGTGATACTGGCATAAAGCGAGACACATAGATCGATGGAATAAAAGTGAGAGCCCAAAAATGAACTCTTACGTTTACATTCAATTGATTTGTGACAAGGATACCAAGACAATTCAACCAGCAAAGAATAGTGTTTTCAACACACGGGAATTGCACAACTGGACAGTCACATGTAGAAGAATGGAGCTGGATTCCTACCTCATACCATATGCAAATAATTAACTCAAAATAGATCAGAGACTTAAAGAGCTGCAACTAAACAAAGATGTAAATCTTCATAACACTGGATGAAGGAACAGTTTTCTTAAATATGGTATCAAAAGCACAAGCAACCAAAGGAAAAAACATCATCTAAGTGAAAAGCTTTTGAGCTTCACAGGATACTATCGAGAAAGTGAAAAAAATAATCCACAGACTGGGGGAAAATATTTGCACATCATACTTCTGATAAGAGACTTGTATCCATTAGATATTAAAAACAATAATTTATGAATAGATAATCCAATTTAAAAAGGGGCAAGAAATTAAATATTCCTCCAAAGATATATAAATGACCAGTGAGCACATGAAAAAATGCTCAGAATCATTGGTCTTAGGGAAATGCAAATCAAAGCCACAATGAGATATTACTGCACACCACTAGAATGGCTACACTCAAACAGCCAATAACAAGTATTGGAGAGGATATGGAGGAAGTGTAAACCTCAGTGTTAATGAAAATGTAAAAACCGTGTAGCCTCTTTGGAAAACAGACTAGCAGCTCCTCAAAGAGTTAAATACGGAGTTAGCATGTGACCTAGAAATTCTATTCCTACGTATATACTTATGCGAACAAAAACATAAAAGCATTATTCATAATAGACAAATGGTAAAAAAAAAAAAAACCAACAAAACCCCAAATGCCCATCAATTGACAAAGAAATAAAATGTGTATATCCATACAGTGAAATATTATTTGGTCATAAAAAGCAATGAAATACTTATATAGGCTATAATATGGATGACCAAGTGAAAGTAGCCAGATACAAAGAGGCCGCACTGTATGATTTTACTTATGTGAATAAGGAAATCCACAGCAACAGGAAGTAAATTAGTGGTTGCCATGAGCTGCGGGAAGCAAATAATGGAGAGTGACTACTAATGGGTATGGAGTTTCTTTTGGGGGGGACAAAAATGTTCTGTAACTAAATAGTGATGACAGTTGTACAACTTTGTGAATATACTAATAAACACCACTGAATTTTTACCACTGTACACTTTAAAAGAGAGTTTTATGGTTTGTGAGAATGTGAGATATAATTTCCAACCTCTTCTAACTAGTTCAAATGAGCCACTTAACAGCAAACATTTGCTAAAAACCTCTGCTCCAGGCAAGATGGTTTATAAGGTACCATAGATAGAGCCTACCCACAAAGAGTTTATAATCTGATAATATAAACAAACTGAAAATGAAACAAAATAAACTGTGGCTTGCTATACAGTAAGAAAAAATAATGAGTCATCATATAACTTATATAACTACACACAGGTATGTATTAGAAAAGGAAGAGATCACATGATTGGGAAGGCAGCTGTGTTAACCACTATACATATCACCAATGCCACAAGATCACATGAATTGGGGCAAGAACAAAGAGAGAAAATATTATAAGCTTGGAAAAAAACAAAACTCTAGGTGGCTCTAAAACACTATCTCCCTCTATTACCACCAAAGCCCCATAAGATTTCGACTGAAAGAAGGAAGGATCTGTGGAGTTCCCATTGTGTCTAAGCTCTAACAAACCCGACTAGTATCCATGAGGACACAGATTCAATCCCTGGTCCCACTCAGCGGGTCAAGGACCCAGTGTTGCTATGAGTTGCGGTATAAGTCACAGACATGGCTTGGATCCCTCACTGCTGTGGCACAGGTAGGCAGCTGCGATTCAATCCCTCCTAGCCTGGAGGCTTCCATACACTGCAGGTGTGGCCCTAAAAAAAAAAAAAAAAAAAAAAAGGCAGGATTTGGATAGATGGAGAGAAAAGGAAGTAAATATTTTGATTACAAAATGAGCTATCAAAATATAGTAGATGTATCTGCATATAGTGTGTGTATATATACACATATATATATGTAAACTGTCATACACAGCATACAGTAATACATATAGGTATACAGTATACCTTTAGAGGCATAGTAATACCTTCAGAGGTATAGGTATATAGCAATGCTTTTAGAGGCATAATTAACTTTAGATATCAGAGATGAGTTAAATCAAGTTCCTTGTATAAGGAGAATTATTTGGGATAGTTCACTTGATTTGGGGCTGTTGTGCTCTGAAGGTGTACTTATAATTCAATACCAGATGAACTTGAGTCAATTTGATTACTTTGCTTTCTTCTCAAATATCTTCCTAAAAATCCACTGTCACAAATTACAGATTTTTATTTAGAAATATGCTTGACAAGAATGTTTTTCATCAAATCGATAATAAATATTTGCTGAGGACTTACTTTAAGTGTACAGCATAGTTCCAAACATTTTACACATCACTCTTAAGCAATGTGTATCCTACATACACAAAATAAGGTAATTTGACTTTTAAGTAAACTTTTTAAACATAAACCACCCTTAGGAACAGATCAGTCAGTTCACCTTTTTTTATTTTATTCTTAAGTACTGTTGCTAACTTGTATTTGATATTTTTACTTCAATTTTCTCAGCAATTCTTTTGCCAAATTCATTTACTAGTATCTATTACTCTTTTTTCCTCACTTCTACATCTTCTCTAGTATCCAGCAACTTCCCTCCATTCTTCAGAATTTAACACACCTCTCCATTCTATCTCTATTTATAATTTTAATTCATTAACAACTCTACTCACCATGGTTCCTTGCTCCTTTATGTCTCATGGATGATATTTTTATAGAACAGGGGGGAAAAAATAGAGGCATCTTTTAAGCAGCCATGTAAAATTTGAAAGGGAATCTAAAAAAATAAAGTCCTAGCATCAAATGTTTAGAATTCACTACTAAGAACATAGCAGTTGTTCAATTAATTCTTATGGAATGATTAAAAAACCTAAGAGACCAGCTAAAAGAGAAACTTAAAAATTACAACTCCTTAAAAGGGTTATAGTTGGACAAGTTCCCTAGGTGATTCTGACATGCCACCTCTCTAATTTAAAAAAAAAGAAAAAGAAAAAAAGAAAGTACATTTGCTTAAATGTACTTAGATGATAGGAAGGCAATCATTTTTATTTTGACGTTGTGATACCTGGCCAATTATTTTTAATAAGTTAGTTTGATTCCTTCATAATTATTCCTGCATAAGATACTTTTGAAAAGTTACTTTTTATTTTTAATTATTCTAAAAGTAGACCTTAGGAAAGACCAAGATCACTGAGATGAAGACTAGATAAGCAAGAAATGCCTAGTCAAGATTCTGTTGTACATGTGAAAATGATTTCAGAATTCCAAAGTTCAGTTTGCATCAACCCTCACAAGATTAGAAGAAATTATCTGTGGTCTTAACAAAGGAGGAGCTGCCAAACTTCGGATAATAACAGACTTCGATATGACACTGAGTCAATTTCCCTACAGAGGGAAAAGATGCCCATTATGTCATAATGTCACTGACAACTGTAAGCTAATTACAGATGAATGTCAAGAAAAGTTAACTGCAGCTAAAGGAAGAGTATTATACTATTGAAATGGATCCTGTTCTTTACTGTAAAAGAGCAGTATCCTTACATAGTAGAATGGTATAATAAATCACATGGTTTGCTTGCTGAACAGGCTTTACCAAAAGCCAAACTTACAGAAATTATGGAAGAATCTAACATTATGCTCAAGGAAGGGTATGAGAATTTATATGATAAGCTCTGACAATACAGCATCTCTGTGTTCATATTTTCAGCTGGTATTGGTAATATACTAGAGGAGGTTATTTGTCAAGCTGCTGTTTATTATCCAAATGTCGAAGTAGTATCCAACGTCATGGATTTTTATTACAATGGGCTGCTCAAAGGATTTAAAGGAGAACCAATTCATGTGTTTAACAAACATGATGGTTCCTTGAAGAATACAGAATATTTCAATCAATGAAAAAACAATAGCAACATAATTCTGGCAGACTCCTAAGGGGACTTATAAATGGCATGTGGAGTAACCAATGTTGAACACATTCTGAAAACTGGATATCTAAATGATAGAGTGGATGAGCTTTTAGGAAAGTACATGGACTCATGATATTATTCTAGTAAAAGATGAATCATTGGATGTAACCAACTCTATCTTATAGAAGATTCTATAAATAAGCATTCCTCCAGAAGACCTCTCCAGAGTTCCCTTGTTCTGGATTAAGGTTAAGGATCCGGCGTTGCCACAGCTATGGCAGAGGTCGCAACTGCAGCATAGGTTTGATCCCTGGCCTGGGAACTTCCACACACAGCGGGTGCAGCCACAGGGGGGAAAAAAAAAAAAGACCTGTCACCTGTGGGTGCAACTGATGAAAGAGCTACTCATCTGTTCATCTTGTCGAAAGACTTTTATTTACAATATATTCTTGCTATTGAAGGTTTTCCTCTACATTACTGAAATATTTTCAAATTTGTTGAATCCATCAACTAGGAACTCCTTTTTCTCCACCTCTCTCAACATGCTCCTCACTATTATGCTTTTTAACAGGTTTAAAAAAAAACTTAGAGCAAAAATTTGAAAAATAGCTCCCTACATTTCCAGAGTGAATTTTGTAGCTTAATGTTATTACGAAGTTTTTGAGAAGTTTTTTTTTTTTTTTTTACACTGAGAACATTTGTAGACATTTTTAAAGTTTTATGAAATGGTGAAATAACATACATGATTTTAAGTGTTGGAATTTTTTAATTTTTTAATTAATTAAATTTTTTTTTTTGGTCTTTTTGCCCTTTCTATGGCTGCTCCTGCGGCACATGGAGGTTCCCAGGCTAGGGTCGAACCAGAGCTATAGCTGCTGGCCTATGCCATAGCCACATCAACACCAGATCCGAGCCACATCTGCAACCTACACCATAGCTCAAGGCAACACCAGATCCTTAACCCACTGAGCAAGGTCAGGGATCGAACCTACAACCTCATGGTTCCTAGTCAGATTTGTTTCTACCACGCCATGATGGGAACTCCTAAGCGCTGGAATTTTCAGAATTTGGGTGCATTATACTGATGGCATTACCATCTCCTAAAACTGAACTGGTTATTTTGTTTGGTGAAAATTGATATTTTTCAAAAAACACTGGCATTTGATGTGAAAAAATCTGTTAGTATCTACATGTCACTAATCATTACAGAATTTTCTATAATAAAGCACCTATGATAAACATGAGAGGCAAAAAAAGTTTTTAAATAAAAAATAAAAGGCCTTAAATCATATTTTTAAAGATAATCCCCTCATGAGTAAAGCAACATAGTTCTCACTAAAGATCTCACAACATATATACATTTAGTATAAAACTAACTAAAGAAGCAGTCTTCAGATTAAGCTAAACAAATACACTAGGAACAGTCTTAAACAATAGAAAATAGTCATACAAGAACATTCATTTTATTATTCTAAATTCATAGTAATACAGTCAATACAAAGGAAAACAAAGTCTCAAGAAATGGTATATTATCTTCTGGTAATTTAAACAAAGTAAGATTAAAACAAAACCAAAAACACACTATCTACCATACTGCTTTTAACCCTGATTTAAGACTGTGGGGAGAGATCCAGGTCAGCCTTGAAAATAATTTTCAATAACCATTAGTATCTAAATGATCAAGTCACTAAGTTTTTTAATATCCATTCCATTCAAAATGTGAAAAGTGACACAGTGTTTGGTAGACTGTATTTTTATTATTAAGCAAAGTTATTTAACTTACATTAGCTTTAAAAAGCTATGTGCCAATTTTAATTTGTTTATCTATTCCAGAACTATAACAATAAATGATAATAATGAATATTATCTTGGATATCCTCACTTAAGGCAATAAAGAATTCCTAGGATTTTGGAGTTCCCGCTGTGGCACAGTGGGTTAAGAATCCAACTATAGTGACTTGGCTTGCTGCAGAGGCACAGGTTCAATCCCCGGCCTGGCGCAGGGGGTTAAGGCACAAAGCATTGCTATTGCCATTAAAAAAAAATAAAAACAAAAAAGGTCTATGGTGGCTCAGCGGTAACCAACATGACTGGTATCCATGAGGATGCAGGCCTCGCTCAGGGGGTTAAGGATCCAGCATTGCCATGAGCTGTGATGTAGGTTGCAGACTCGGATTCCAAGTTACGTGGCTGTGGTGTAGGCCGGCAGCTGTAGTTCCAATTCGACCGGTAGCCTGGGAACTTCCATATGCCACAGGTGTGGCCCTAAAAAGCTCCCCCCCCCCAAAAAAAGAAATCCTAAATTTCAACGTGGTTTTAAATTTTATACATCCTTTTTAAAAGTCTACATATATTAAGAAATGTTATCCTTATAAAATTCTCTATAATTCTCTAAGAGACCAATTCATAATTATGTACTTTGCCACAGAAAAGCCCAATGTCTTCTCAGCTCTGAAAACCTAAAGCATCCAAACTCCCCTATCTACCACACACCTGAATGTCTCATAGGTTGGTTAAACTTGATATGCCTAAAACTGTAATATCACCTCTTCCTGCTTCCTTTGCTTCACATTCCCATCTTCTAATTCTCGTAACCTCTCCTCTTATTTTATTTTTTTCCTTTTAGGGCCTCACCCATGGCATATGGAAGTTCCCAGGCTAAGGGTCTAATCAGAGCTGCAACTGCTGGCCTATACCACAGCCACAGCAACACAGCATCTGCGACCTACACCACAGCTTGCAGCAATGCTGGATCCTTAACCCATTGAATGACACCAGGGATCGAACCCGCACCCTCATGGATACTAGTCGGATTCTTAACCACTGAGCCACAACGGGCACTCTACCTCTTGTATTTCTGATCTTAGTGAAAGGAACTTCAAGGCCCACAAACAGGAAACTTGAGAATCAATCCTCAACTCTTTCCATTCTCCATTGCTCAATCTACCTAAAAATAAACACCAATCTGCATGCAGGCTAATTCCTTAATATTGTTAAGGATTTCCTCATCCATATTCTCATTGTCCTAATTGAGAACCTCATCAATTCCTAGACAGCTCCCCTAGCCTAGCCTCCCTTTTTCTGCCTACTATCCAGTTTCTTCATTGCTGCCAAAAATTCATTTCAAATAAAAACTATATTCATTACTAAATAATTTCTTGGTTCTCCAATGCTTTTAAAATAAAATGCAGAATTCTTAAAGGCATATATATTCATTCATAATCTGAACCTTGCCCCTCTCCGTAGCTTCAAATCTTTTTGGCATGCTTCTTTTCCAGCCCTATGCTCCAACAATCTAAGCATCTGCAGTTTCCAAATCAAACTGTGGCCCCAGACTCCTAAGTCTAATTAACGGCCTTCAAAACTTAGTTTAGACACCATCTCTAGTCTAAATTAGGTGATCCTCCTCAGTGCTCCTACTGTACCCTCTTTGTTAATCTTGATATTGTAATAAATTCTTTATTTGTCTATATTAGACTATAAGATCTTTGAAGGCAAGATTAAAGTATTTTATTTCACCACTTGTAATGCCTTATTATTCCTGTGATAGAGGAAACATCTGATGTTTGATGAACAAGAGAATAAATATATCATGGCCATGTCCACATCACACTAGCTATTTCATATCTCAAGTATTAAGAGCAAATAACAGGACTTATAAAAAAATGTACTTTTCTTTTTTAGTACATTCCAATCTAAAATCTCCTTACCACTTTTCTGTAGGTAAAAGACTGTTGATCCTTTAACTACAACTATATTTCTAGGACCTACCCCCTTCTTTCATTTATCTAAATTAATTTTTATTCCTTTGCTTTGTGGTCTTACTAGCCCATAAAAATCCTAAAACATGAGAACCCCTTCAGTTTACAGTTGAAAAATGGGCTTAATGACTGGTCTAAACGTCACCTGGCTAGTAGCTAATTTAGATTAGATTCTATGCTAATTTCACTATACAATACCTCCAAATAGCATACTCAGTTTGAAAATTCTGTAATTTTTATTATGAAGAAATTAAAAAATATATTGAAAAGCGATCACAGCCACAATAGTGGAGAAGAGAAGCACTGAAATGACCTAAGAATAATTTCGATAGGAAAGGTGCATCTATATGAAAGAAACACATTCACTGAATGAATTAAGACATGAATGAAAATAAAGGTTATGGAAGGGTAAAACTATTTTTGGATACATATTAAGAGCCATAAAATGGTTCAAACTTTTGGCCTAACTTCCACTAATGGGATTCTACTCTAAGTGAATAAAGCTCCCAAAGAGGAAAAAACTATACATATAAAGATGTTCTACTGCCTCATTTTTGTACAGAAAAAAAGTGAAAGCAAGTAAAATATCCAAAGCAAAATGACTAAAAAAGTTATGGTTTATTCACTGACAAAATCCTGGGTAACATTTTAAATAGTTATGAATACTGTATTTAAAAAACAAACAAACAAACAAACAAAAACTAGGTGTGGCACAGTGGGTTAAGGATTGTGATGGTGTGGTCTCTGCTGGGGCATGGGATGGGTCCCAGGCCCAGTGCAGTGGGTTAAGGATCCCACATTGCTACAAGTGTGGTGTAGGTTGCAACTGCAACTCAGATTTGATCCTTAGCCCAGGAACTTCCATATGCCGTGGGTGTGGAACAAAAAAAAAAAAAAAAAATTTGGGAAAATCTTTATGATACAACTTTAAGAGAAAACAGGACTAGGAACATAAATTCATACCATAAATACATATTTAAACATAATTACAGACATATAAGTATGTTATTAAAAATAATAAGGGAAAATATGAGATTATAGATGTGTCCCTCTTTTCCAAATAGCATGCAGGTTTTTTCCCACATTGTTTCTATAATTAAAGAAAAAAAGAGAGAAAAGCTTCAACTTTGAGGTTCTTAATATTTTTTAAGTTCTAAACTTAACAATTTAGCCTTACCTAACATACCAGAGAACTATAAGTAGTTTGGGTTTCCAAGAAAACTAAGGGATTGGAGAGTTGCTGAATTTTTATAAAGAATGCTAAAATTTTGGTGGCTATCTTCTAGTTGAAAACAGAGTCACTAAAGCCATATGATAATCAGCATAGGTGGCAACATGGCTCAACAGGTAGATAGCATATTAAGATATTCAGATACTGAACTTCCTCCTAGGAAAGTCACAAGCTTTGTTGTAATTTATAAGTAATTTTAAATTCTAGTGTTTAGGCCCCCTCATCTCAATACAGAAGACACCCAGTGGCACTAAGGTAAAAACCATGAATAACCGGAAACAACTAAAAAGCTATAATGTCTTTCTCCCTTTCCCACTAATACCTACCAAGTCCTAATATACATATCTGGATTAAACAGGTCACTTTAACCCTGAGCCTACTAAATTATCCCTTACCACTAAAGATAGAAGTACAGAGGTAAACCAGAAGCAAAACTGGAGTGGGAATAAAAGAACAGAAAGAATTCAAAAACACTTCTGTATATAAATCTTCCTCTAACTAAGCAAACCTAATTGTCCAAAGACAAGTAGTTAAATTACACTAGTTCTTTGCTCTAAATATTGCCCTACCTTTTCTGGGCTCAGTATCCTCTTTCTTTTGTCAAATCTGCTCAATATTTAGCAAGCCTCACCTATCTCCTATAACTCCAATCAATCTTATATCTCAAAACTGAAATGAAAATCAAATTCATGTATTCAACAATTGTTGAGTGCTTACTATGTGCAAGCCACCACAGCCTCAATAACTAGGCAGGGTTCTCTGTCAGTCTTTGTAAGCAACCTTTGGATTGATTCCATTTTCTCAAAACAGTAATTACCACTAAAACAAAATACAGCATCTATTATTTCTTTAGTTGTAAATTCTAGAGACAGTGAAGAAAATGTTTACTTCATTTTTTTCAAGACAGCATCACATTTTAAAATGCCCTTCCCAAGAGATACTCAGGGTTATTTATGAATAACTCTTAGCAGACCCTTTTGTTCAAACTGGGGAATGAAGGAGATAACTTCTTATTCTAAGCAAGAAACCTTGTAAGGTTATACAAAACCACAAACAACTTTCACTCACAAGCAAGTAATACAGCTGCACTATAACTGACTCTTGCCATTAAAAATGTCTGCATGCCTAGCAACTGAATGGTATCATACCCCACTGCATCTGCTTTACTTTTGTTATCTGCAATAAAAGTGAAAATGTTATTTAAGTAAATTTGTTTCCACAGTATAGGAAAGTCAGTTAAAAATCCCTTCCTTAAACTTTGCTCCTACATTCTCATTTTCTGCTTAACTCAGACTCTGCTCCTAAACATAACCACCCAGTACTGAAATGAATGTATACATTCCTGAAATGTAGTACTCTAAAAGTAAGGTACAGAAAGATAAAGACTGAGTTCCAACTGTTTTATTTGATATACTGGGCTCTAAAGAAGCTCTAGATTTCAGATAAAATGGAAATGGGTACAGAAGACAGTTACATTTAGACTATAAAACATGAATGTTATTGAAGATTACACCTTAAACACCAGAGCCCGAGCATATGAGCAAAAAGTAACCTAACATAAATAAATCTTTCACAATTACCTCTCAGTCTTTCTTAAAATGATATAAGTTATTCCATCCAACAAGTTGTAAGTACATGCTCAATCTCAGAATTAAACAATAAAGGAAGGATGTATCCACGCGACATTCAGGGAGGTGTTATGAATGTCAGAACTGGATGAACAACTTGTTCGGAGATACACTAAAAGAGAAGGGTCAAGCATTATCACCAAGTTTCTAGTTTAGGCAACTGAGTTGACAGTGGAAACATTAACCCACTTCACAGAGTTCTAAGAATAGTTTTTCTTTTTGGGTGGGAGGGGGTAAGGGTAGGGAAGAACTGACGGATGAGTTCAGATTTATACACTACTTCTGAATGTATAGTATTTATGGGACATCAACAAACACTAGACATACAAAATGTAAATGCAATTTTTAGTGAGTTATTACACCAATCCTCATTTCTTGTTGCAGTTTTTATGTGCTGTTTGTTCAAAATACATGATGCTACCTATTTTAATTATGATGAAAAAGAGGTCAATGTCTATTTTATCTGCTTGGTAGAACATCTAACCTAACAGAATTAAGCAGTAAAAAATAAATGCCATGCAACTGTAATATGAAACAAAACTTTTGGAGAGGTAAACATGGGCAAGTAAAATTATGTCCAATAATAAAGCAGCTGCAAGATCTGCAACAAATACCTAAAACTGTTCAAAGTATTTTTGGACAGGGTAGTAGCAAAGTTAGAGTATATTAAATTCATTTTCAAAATTCAGACACCAACAAACTACTATACAGCCATGGATCTCAAAAGCCTTATGCTAAGTGAAAGAAACCAGACACAGAGGCCTTCATACTGTATGATTCCATTTATGTGGCATTCTAAAAAACACATAACTACAGGGACAAAAATTAGATCTGGTTGAGGAATTAGAGTAGGGGCAGGAAACATTACAAAAGGACATAAGGGAATGGGGAGGGTGATGGAAATATTATATCTTGATTAAGGTAGCAGTTGTGAGACAATGTTTGTCAAAACTCATCAAACCCTATACCTGCAATAGTGAATTGTATTGTGTAATTTATACCTAACTCTTACTTTCTTTTTGCAGGGGAGGGGAACGTGCCCACGGCATACAGAAACTCCCAGGCCACGGACAGAACCTGTGCCACAGCAGTGACAATGCTGGATCCTTAACCCACTAGGCCACCAGAAAACTCCAATAAGCCTTACTTTTAAAAAATTCTTCATCACATAACTATTTCATTTGAATAGTGTTTTTAATGTGTTGTATTTCTTACTACAGTTGACTTAACTAGTTATACATAACACTTAAATTAGCAAAGAAAATAAGAACTACAATAAATCAGTCTTAAGCTTAAAATAAGTATTTAGACACTTTCCCTCTAACAATAAATCTCAGTATCTTACTCTTAATTCTATTGCCCAGGGGAGCAAAGCAAAAGATACCCAAGAAAAGGGAAAGAGAAAATTAGTGTTGGTAAATAAAAAGCTTATGTTGAATACAGAACTGCCAATATGATCCAGCAATCCCACTCCTAGGCATATAACCAGACAAAACTACAATTCAAAAAGATATATGCAGGAGTTCTCACTGTGGCATAACAGGACTGGCAGCATCTCTGGAGCACTTGGAAGCGGGGTCATCAATCCCTGGCCCACTACAGTGGGTTAAAGATCCTGTGTTGTCACAATTTCACATGCTGAGAGGTGGCAAAAAAAAAAAAAAAAAGATACATGCACCGGTATGTTCATAGCAGCTCTATTCACAATAGCCAAGACTTGGAAACCTGAATCCTTCCATAGAGGAATGGATTAAGAAGATGTGGTACATATATACAATGGAATACTTCTCAGCCATAAAAAAAGAATGAAACAATGCCATTTATAACAACAGAGATGCAACCAGATATTCTCATACTAAGTGAATTAAGTCATTAGGAGAAAGACAAATTCTATATCAATTGTATGAAAAATCTAAAATATGGCACAAATGAACTATCTACAAAACAGAAACAGACTCACAGACATAGAGAACAGACTTGTGGTCGCCAAGGGGGACGGAAGGGATGCAAACTATTACATTTAGACTGAATAAGCAACAGTTTCTACTATATAGCACAGGGAACTATATCCAGTGTCTTGGGATAAACCATGATTGGAGATAATACAAGAAAGGGAATGTATATACACGTATGACTGGGTCACTTTGCTATACAGCAGAAAGTAGCACATTATAAATCAACTATACTTTAAAAAAATACTGGGAAAAAAAAGCACGTGTCATATGTTTTTCAGGATAATCTAAAGTAGGGCTAACTCCCCTTTTTAAAAAAAAAATATTATTCTTAAAAAATTGATGCACGTAATGTAGTATTTTTCCCCCCAGGGTTCTGCCTATGTCTAAGAAAGTGCTTAAGGTTGAAAGTTGAAATGTAATGTTATTATTCTTTTTTCTTTGAGAAAAGAACTAAGAATCCAGATTTCTTTGGTAATGACCAAATTGAAATTTTACAGAGTAAATTATGTAAAATTTCAATTTAGTGATTACAAAAGAAAAACTAAATTGCATAAACTCAGATGATCAGTTCCTTTAGTAGAAACTGGCAACCCACAATCCTATCAGATAAAAGATGACCAAACGGGGATTTAAAATCCTCAAAAGGTTAAAATAGATAAGCAACAAGGACATACAAGTCAGCACTAGGAATTACACTCATTATCTTGTAATAACCTTGTAACAGAATATAATCTGCAAAAATACTGTATCAATATACTGCATACCTAAAACTAACACAATACTGTAAATCAACTATACTTCAATATAAAAAAAACCAAAAAATAAAACATAGCAAATATAGAAAAACAACAAACAACAAATAAAATCCTGAAAGGGTTGCCAAGTAGCAGTGTTGAGAAAACTCAGTGATGTATTTTCTCACTAGGATTAATTTTAAGGACAAGTTTGTTTGTAAATAAAAAAATTAAATATACAAACATAAAAATTACTATCTTTAGAGTAAACTATAGTTTGAGTTTTAATAATTCAATAGTGTTTCAAGGACTGTTAATTTTTAAGCTTTATCTAGAATCAATGACTTTTTTTCTTTTTAGGGCTGTGCCCATAGCACTTGGAAGTTCCCAAGCTAGGGGTCTAATCAGAGCCACAGCTGCTGGCCTGCACCACAGCAATGCAGGATCCAAGCCACATCTGCAACCCACAGACCCACACCACAGCTCAAGGCAATGTTGGATGCCCAGCCCACTGAACGAGGCCAGGGACTGAACCCACATCTTCATGGATACTAGCTGGATGCGTTTCCACTATTTTTAAAAAACTACTGTGAAGTACTTATATGCATTTCATTGGCACAAGACTAAAGAATTGGAAAGTTCAAGTTACCCAAATGTGTTAATTCTTACAAACAGGAATCCAATATTTTAAAATTAAGTCACAGCTTATGAATTGCTCAGGAGAGGTAAAAGCATACAAAATTATTTTAATAAACACATTAATTAATGTTACTAATTTCATGGTTTTTTGGGGGTTTTTTTGTCTTTTTGCCTTTTCTAGGGCCGCTCCCGTGGCATATGGAGGTTCCCAGACTAGGGGTCAAATCGGAGCTGTAGCCACCAGCCTACACCAGAGCCACAGCAACACAGGATCCGAGCCGCATCTGCAACCTACACCACAGCTCACGACAATGCCGGATCCTTAACCTACTGAGCAAGGTCAGGGATCGAACCCACAACCTCGTGGTTCCTAGTCAGATTCATTGACCACTGTGCCAGACAGGAACTCCACTATTTTCATGTTTTTGCATCCTGAAAAAGTTTTTCCTTCTGTCAAAAGGCAAACATATACAAACGAAAACTTTAAGAGTTTGGTACATTCATGTTAAATGTTATGTTACAGGTATGATGGCAAAACAATTTACCTACATAAATTATGTTAAAAATTTAACATATTCTTAAGAATTTTTCATGCTATTAAGCATGCTATTAAGCTATTAAATAAGCATGAAATAACTCAAGAGTAACAATAATATTATGAAAATAAAGTGGTTTTTCCACATTTTCAAAAGCTATCTATCTATTCCACAGATACAGCATGCACATATTTAAACTTCAATATACTATTTAAATCCTTATTTGCACACGGAAACATTCCATATATTATATACAGTATAAAATAACAAGGTGTGTTTTAAAAGACTATAATCAAATAATGAATTGGTATAAATAACCAAAAATGTTTAGAATTCTTTTTAAATTATCTTCAGGATCTCTTTATAAGTCACACAAGAAAAACAAGTCTCACTACTTTATAACTAAGCCTACCCTTTTTATTAAAAAAAATTAATAAAAAGTATTACAAATTTTGAACAGGCAGGGTGGTAGAATGGAAAGAACAGAAGTTCTAAGATTTCAACTCAAGTATGTCTAATTCTGTCTCTAATACTTGCTAGATTTGCTACCTTGGACAAGTTTAAACATGATGAGCCTCAATTTCCTTGTCTGTAAAATGAGGACATTATCACTAACCTCACTGGGTAGTTGGGCAGTTTAAATCATGACAGTGGTTAAGGTTGATGGGTAAAGCATCTGGAGTCCTTTCTCTACTTTCTTCCACTCTTTAGCTGTGTGACCTTAGTCACTTAATCATTCTATACCTCAGTTTTCTCAGATATCTTAGGGTAATAAATACAACCAGAGTCATACTATACCTTGAAGATTCATGAAAATCCACATAAAGCTCCAGCACAGTTTTCGGCACATGGAAATCACTCAATAATATTACACATTACAAATATAAGGCACTCAACACAGAGTCTGATGCACCAAAAAAAAAAAAAATCTAAAATCTTAGTTTCCTAAACTAAGTTCTAAATTACTTTTTACATTTCTAAAACTCAAATTCACCCTTGAAGATAAATATTTGCCATTAAGGATGAGAAGCAGACTACCTCAAAGTCTCTAAAGGTATTCACTAAAGGAATCATGTAATGTCAGTAGCTCTGGATGTGCACATCTTCCCAAGTTGATGACCTCAAAAGGATCAATATTCTTTGGCTATATAAATACCAGAATTTTTTAAAAGTACCAGCCATACTAATTTATACATTCATCTACTATACTACAATTGGTCATAAATATTTCTATGAATAAAATCGCTCTAGGAGTTCCTGTTGTGGCTCAGCAGAAACAAACCTGACCAGCATCCATAAGGACGCAGGTTTGATCCCTGGCCTTGCTCAGTTGGTTAAGGATCCAGTGTTGCATTGAGCTGTGGTGTAGGTTGCAGACACAGCTCGGATCCTGCATTGCTGTGGCTATGGCATAGGCCAGCAGCTACAGCTCTGATGTGACCCCTAGCCAGGATGGGAACCTCCATATGCTGTAGGTGCGGCCCTAAAAAAAAGAAAAGAAAAAGAAAAAAAAATCACTCTAAAGCTCAATTTTCCCTTTCTAAAAATTAAAAAGATGGTTTGATAATTTCAACTCTATTTTAAAAAAATTAAAAGTAAAAAATTCAGACTCATTAACAAACTCCAAGTTAAAAACAGTAAAATAAAGATCTGCTTATTTCAAAATTATTGAAATTATTATTATTATATAGGATATATAGTCTGAATTCTATCCTAGTTCTTTGCCTAAAGTACCTAATTTCCTTGACTACATGACTTTTGAGTATTGAACCAACTGAGCAACTAAATGATAAGTCAAGAATTTACTAAAACTAGAAATGCGTAATCCCAAATCCTTAAGAACAAACATAAACCAAACTGAGAGCAGACTAAGTATAAGACAGTAGAAAATTTTCTGACATTTCCAGCCTCAGTTTCTTGATCTGTAAAACTGTGGATGATAACTGTTTCTATTTAATGAGCTTGTCGGAAGAATTAAATGAGAGATATTATGGGGTCCCACTTAACACATTTCCTGGCAAATAAGAAGCCCTCAAAATCTTTTTCTTTTTTGCCCGCGCCTGCAGAATGTGGAAGTTCCCAGGCTAGGAATCAAACCTGTGCCACAGCAGTAACCCAGGTGGATGCACTGACAACGCCAGATACTTAACCTGCTGCAGCACAAGGGAACCCCAAGCCCTCAAAATCTTACCTAGGTGGCAATGCTATATTAAGAATTGATCTCTCCTAATATATCACTTTGGGAATAGAAAGAAGCATGCCTAAAACATAATGCAATCTGACAAAACTCAATTCATTAAAACTGGCTCAAATTTATACCAAATGATATACAAGACACATATCTAAAATCACTTTTATTACTTAACTTACTTCAGAAAAAATTCTGAGTATATAAAATACTCTCTAAAATTACAATAGCCTTAAAATAAGAGACATGGTGTTTTAAAATTTCTTTTAAATAAATTTGAAACACTAAAATTCCACTTCAGTATTTTTAAAGTAGAATAAAAATAAAACTTTAAGGAGACATTATTTACTACAAATATAGTAATTTACATACACTCCTTAGGAGAGACATATGTTAATAAACTCACTCAAACACCAATATATACATACAAGGTCAAGATCCCTAATGTAAAAGTACTACTTTCATACCAGAAAACTACAACTCAAAGACAGATATCATCTCTCTCTATGGAGATGAGAAAAGCACCTTGGACTCAGATAATTAAAAAAAAAAACCACAAATGCTATCAGTGTCAGCACTGAGCAATGCCTAGCTTCAAGACCAAAGCTCACACATTTCTTAAAGCAACATGATCTAATAAACTATTAAGGGTCAGGGAATACCTTATTCTCTCACTGACTCACTTCATGAATCTACACAAATCACATGGCCTCTTCGTGTCAAGTTTTTCATCAAAAAATGGAAATCATGCTGGTCACTTATCTCACAGGGAAATTAGAATATTTATAAATGAACTCAGGTCACCTTGAAAAAGGAACAATTGAAAAATACAAAGAATAATTATTCATGAAAACTGCTAAAAATAGAAAAAAATCTTTGTTCAAAAAGTATATTTTTAAATGATTTTTTTGTCTTTTTGTCTTTTTCTTTTTCTTTTTTGTTGTTATTGTTGTTGTTGTTGTTGTTGTTGCCGCCATTTCTTGGGCCGCTCCCACGGCATATGGAGGTTCCCAGGCTAGGGGTTGAATCGGAGCTGTAGCCACCGGCCTACGCCAGAGCCACAGCCACAGCAACGCAGGATCCGAGCCGCGCCTGCAACCTACACCACAGCTCACGGCAACGCCGGATCGTTAACCCACTGAACAAGGGCAGGGATCGAACCCGCAACCTCATGGTTCCTAGTCGGATTCGTTAACCACTGCGCCACGACGGGAATTCCTTAAATGATTTTTTAAAGCCAATGAAGACTATATATTACCACCAAAGCCAACTTAGCATGCTCAGGATATTAAACATGTCAGCTAAACAATTACCAAGCTTCCATAAAGTTCCAATTTAGTAATTTCCTATTCATTTTATAGCTAATAAATGTGATAAACAGAATTGAACTTATATTTCTATGAAAGGAATTTTATTTACTTTGGTCTTCCCAATCACTCTGCATAAAACTGAATATTACCCTATTTTACAAATTTCAGAATTACTTACAAATTATCCTTTCCTAATAACCAACAGGGTGGAGAAACTTAAATTTGAATTGAAACTTAAATTTGAAACTTAAATTGAAATTGTTAAATTCTTTAGTTTTTATTTACTCCAGTATTATTAAATTTTACATCTTACTTTGAGAGAGTTAAAATACCACAATAGAATATGTCAAAATCTAATACAGATGGGTTCAAATGTTTCTCTAGCAGTATGATGATAAATTGGTGTCAAAACATTAAATATGAAATTAGTTTAGGAAGCCTTAGAAAACACATGTTTGAGTTGACAGCCTGGTTCTCAATAAAGAAAATTTCATTTGAATTGATACAGCTTTGTTCATAACATTTTTGAAATTTAACAATGATCACTATGCAGAAAACCAAAATTAGGTTTACTACCATACTGAAAACTTTCACTTTTCATCCCCAAAGACAATATGAAATGGTCTTTCTTTCTTCAAATATAACTTTTTTCTTCTTAAAGATACAGTATTATAATGCTCTCAAGCACAGGTTTGAAAAGCTTTCAAATAACTTTAGTAAACAAATCTGCTGAACAGCTTTCAAAAGGAAGTATTCTATATACTCATCTCAAAACACTAAAAATAATTATTTAATATTCAATTTTGATTTACTAGACTATCATGATGTACTTTAAAACTGTTTTCGAGTAATTACTACTAAGTTATTGGTAACTCTGCAGACTCAAGAGAAACAAACAATAAGCCATACTGCTGAAATTCCTTTTATGTATATTAGGAAATATTTCTCCAAATAACATAACCAGAATTAAAAGATTTCTGGAACACTTAAGAGTTCTCTCCTTTCATTGAATTTTTAAAAATAAGTGGAAATACAAAATTTGCCACTGGTGACTATCTCAACCAGTACAAGGGGAGGTAGAGAAGACTATTTGTAATCTCTAGGGAAACACAAATTATTCCTCCCAACTAAATTATCGAAAATGTAATGTTCAAGTTGAGGTTTTACTCGAGTTTTACAATGTCTTCTCCTTTAAAAATAACCTCTTTAATTGGTTTGGACCAAACAGAAAATATTTTCAATATACTTTAAAGAAATATTTATGCTATCTTAATGAAAGCTATCACACCATCTATATTACTTAGATTACTAAATATATAGAATTAAGGAAATAAGATCTGATAAGAACTAATTCACTTTAATTCCAAAGTCACAATAAAAAAAATCAATTACATAAATAGATATCTAACATACTGATTCAAACATCTGTGTAAGAAAGCTCCTTAACTATAAAATGCTAAAGATAAGTTGCTCCTGTTGATGAAAACTAAGCAAGCAGAACTCTTTCCATTACCTTTAGTAGAAGTATGTTCATCCCTTGACAGTCTATGATATTTAAATAAAAGTTGTAAAGACAATCACAGGATCATATAAGGGCCTTTTAAACATTTATATTGAAGCCCTTACCCCACCTCCACCCCCAAACCCTCCGCTTAAGAAGTGAACAGTCCCTCCCTTCGGTATTCTACACCCCCCCACCCCCCCAGCCCCCATTCGCGTGCCCCCCACCCAGTGTAGGCCTGAGGCCCTGTAGCAAACAGTGTCTAACAGGAGCAGGCAGCACAAAGACAGGAATGGGAGATTAGTGGGAGGGAGGGAGGCCGGGATTGGGGCTCAGCAGGAGCTTCAGGCTTTTTAAAATTCAAACTGCTCCCTGACCAATACAAATCACGGACACGCTACTGACTACTACACGGATTTATAGCATTAAAAACATGCCTAGTACGTGACAGCTATATTAACTTCACTCGTCTTAACTTTATTCATACGTTTGCAGGAAATGTGCAACAATTTATTTTAAGCAGAGGGCTAAACTCAAAAGTAATCTTCAGAAAACTTCCTTATTCTACAATGGCAATAATATCTAATGAGACACAAAATATGTAACACCCACTAATAAAACAAGGGACTTTGTTGATCAGTGTTGCTTCATTTTAACCAATGAAAGCTTTCCTTCAGTGAATATGAGACAAAGTATCAAAATAGCCCAACCCAGGTCCACTTATTTTTCTATGCAATTTGTATGGCTGAGGACTTTTAAATTGGTTTTTGCCTTATACCAACCTACACTACTAACGCCACCATAAATAAGCTCTATACACTTAACTTACTTGTGAACTAGAATTTGTTAAGATAGAACTGGTATTTTTCTCCAGCATTACAGATACATTTGACCTATTAAAATGACACCTCTCTCATTACACAGTCAAACATCATGGGCACAAACAGCCAATGGCAATCCTGGGACCTCAAGAAGATCTGCCCTGACATGAAAGGATGGCACCTTGTACATTTTTTTTTTTAACCTCCCAGGGATTTTAAGCATAACTTATTTTCTACCCTTTTAAGAAAATTGGTTGTACCTGTATGTCACTACCATTCTCAGAACATTGAAAATTCTTTCTAAGCTTCTACACGTTTAGATCAGGAAGTACCTGAGTGTTTCATGCAAAGTCGTTTAAAACTGTCCTTATATAACGCACACAAATATAAAGTGGCAGGATAAACCTGTCAAGTACTTTATACTTGTCTTTGAATAAAAAGTCCATGTGCAACACACTGTCAAACAACAACATAAAAGCTCTCTGCGTGGTTGGGGAGGTCATATGTAGTGTCTACCACACTATGGTTTTCTGTATTAAATATTCATGTGGACGATTTAATTCTTTTTAAAAAGAAAATGAGTCTTTATTAACTTTCCAACGTCCAAACAAGTTTTACACAGGAAAAGAATTACCACTGGATCCGTGTCTGAGTATTTACATTTGTCTCACTAACTGAAACTACTTCCTCCCTTCATGGGGTCACAGGGGGAAGAAGGGGGGTTGTTTGTTTCACTGGGACGTTCCCCACTCCCGGACCAGGAAAGTTGTAAATATGGGGACGATCAGGGCACATTTGCTGTTAGTTGTATTGTTTCCGCCTCCTCACTAGCTACGGCTCTTCTCCCGGGCGAGGCCTGTCACCGACCAGCAGTAGCTCCGCTCAGCCCGGAGCTCTCCTAATCCCCGAGCTCAAGTAGATTCCGCTGGCCCGCGGCCTGCACTCTCCGCCGGGCCTACGCCTCCCCGGCCGCCCGGCAGGAGCCCAGTCCCCGCCACCGGAGCCGGCCGGGAGAGGGTACAAAACCACCGCCACCCAGGGCGGCTGCCACCAGAGAGGAGCGAACTCTAGACTCGCCCGTGGAGGAGACCTGGGGCCGCTAAGGAAACGGCCGGGAGGGGAGCGAGGAGGAGAGACGCTGAGGACCTGGCGCCGCCGCCGC
The DNA here is from genome assembly GCF_016906955.1 of Phacochoerus africanus. Lineage (NCBI taxonomy): Eukaryota > Metazoa > Chordata > Mammalia > Artiodactyla > Suidae > Phacochoerus > Phacochoerus africanus. The sequence goes on from NC_062544.1 coordinate 57,874,470, forward strand.
CGCCGAAATAAAGAGCAGGAATTTACCTGGGCGAATCGGCGTCTGAATCCAAGGGGAGGCCGAGGCCGCTGTGGCGAGAGACTATAATCCGGGCCGGGAGGGGGGGTGGCTACGGCTCCTCTTCCGTCTCCTCAGTGCGGGGAACATGTAGAGCCGGGGGGAGACCAGCCGAGAAGACAAATCGCTGCTGCTTCTTCCTCCTCCTCCTCCTTCTCCCACATAGAAACACTCGCAAACACCCGACCAGGGGCCCGAGCTACCGGGGGGGCATCGCCGCCGGCCCGGGAACCAATCCTCCTGTCGGCGGGGGCGTCCCTCCCTGCGGCTTGGTGGTGTCGGGTGAGTCGGTACCGACGGAGGGAGGGGGGGGAGGGCGGGGGGGGGAAAGGAGCCCTGTGTGTGTCTCTCTCTCTCGTTCCGTCTCTCCCTCGCAGAACAAAATGCCGACCGGAAGTGCAGCTGCAGGAATGACTCCCTCCGCCGGCGCCAAACACTAACAACCACCCCCTCTTCCCCACTCCACTTCCGCCACCGCCGCGCCGCCGCCACCACTTCAGCTCGCGTCCTCTGCCGCGCCGGACTGCACGGCCCGCGCCTCTCCGCACCGCACCCCGGCCCGGCGGCGGCCGGCAGCCGGCAGAGAGCAGGCGGTGGTTCTCTTCTGCGCCTTTCTCCTCCTCAGGGCGGCTGTGGATGTTGCCTTTTATTGTCGATCCTACGTAGCGGCGTTTTCGCTGCGGCACGGACGGGCCGGGTCTTCCTGTTCTTTATTTTCCTGGAGGCCGACCGGAGCGGGCCCCGAGTTCGGTGGTGGTCGTGTGCGTGGGGGGCGCTCAGGCCCGGACCGGCTCGTAGGCCGCTCACGCCGTTGCAGCTGCTCGTCATTAGCTCTCGGGAGCCGAGCTCGGGGCGGCCCCATAGAGGACGCCCGCAGTCCGACGGCTACCGTGCATTTTTTAAATGGTTTCCCTGCAGCCGGGTGGATGGATGTATCGTAATGTACGCCCTTCTCTCCTTCTGAGAGGCCGAACTTTACGCCCGTCTCTGCATTATTTCTGCGGAGTAAGAACGCACCCCTTGGAGGAGATGAAGATTCTCAGCTGGATTGAATTGGAGTCGCGTTTATGATGCATTTATTTCTGGAAATATGTGGTCTTTTCTGGTCTTGCTTTTTGTTGGCGGCGGTTTGGGCTCTTGCCTAACAGTCGGGATAAAGGCCTGTAGGCGACGCTGTTCGAGCCAGGAGCCGGATCAGCGGGCCCGGAGCGCGCGAGTCCGCGCCCCCCACTAGGTGTGGGTGGAGCCGAGCGCTCGACGAGAGCCGGCGGAATGCGGGCCGCGGGTGGGCCTGGGGCCAGCCGATTTCAGACACCGTTTTCCTCTTTGCGTTTCAAACAGTGAGGTACCACTGGCCAAGGCTGGAGAACAGATGCGATTATGTGTACCGTGCCCTTTGTAGTCTCTTACTGAAACCCATGAATTAACTTTATCGTTCCGCAGTTCACTATTAACGTTTACTAATGTAAATTAAAAGGGGGTATTCTTCAGGTAAAAAGTGCATAGGTAAGAGAATTTTACTCAAATAGGACGAAATTTGTGGTATACTTTTATGCATTTCGTTGAGTTGTACGTTAATTATATTGTTTATGTATTTGTATGTGTACCATTACGCCAAAAGTAAACAGGAAAATTTGCCTACAGGTTATTCCTTCTGCCTCAAAAATCACTCAAAGGATTAAATCGGATCTTGTCGCTCTTTTACTCTAGGCCCTGCAATTGCTCGGCATCTAGCTAAGAGTAAAAGCCAAAGCTTTGACCGCTGCCCCAAGGCCGTGCGCGCGGTGGGGAGGGGAAGGGGGGAGGAAGCTCCTAGGAGAATGATGTAAGTAAACTCCAGGAGGGCGTGAGGTTTTGTTTTTCTCCACTGATGTTTTAGGGAGAAAATAATGTTATACACACAGTAGATGCTTAATATTTGGTTAATGAATGACAATTATAAGGGCCTTGGGCCCCCCTACCCCCGCCACACACACTAACTTCCCATCTCTGTCCCTTACATGGGTATGTGAGAGAACTTTATGAAAGATTTCTGAAAACAAAAAATACTAGGGAAAAAAAATGCAAGTTTATTACAAACTTCTAGGAAAACACACTACTTCTAGACATTGAAAGCCCTCCACAACACCAGAAGCCCTCAAAATAGTGATAATTATTTGTTTTTAGGTTTCTGTAAATGGGCTTGCTAGTGGACAGTCCATTATTAGATTATATGATCATATTCATGTTGGGCAAGTTAGCTTTGCTTTCTTCCTGAGTCACAAACTTCGTTCTTCATCCTGTCTGCCCTCTTTCTTGAAAAATGCTATTTTCACTAAAGTCTGAAAATTTGGTTGGCGTAGCCCAAAGCCAGCATTACTGGAAAAGTTCATTCAGCAAATTGTGTGTGTCAGGTACAAAGTGCCCGGCACGATGATTCAAAAGGTGCGCGTTTCTGAAGCTTAAAGGACCACATACGGCTATTTTGGTTACTACTCAATTATGCTGTCAAGCAAAGCAAACGCTAGTGAGATTTATTTTTACAGTTTCCTTCTGGAGAAAAGGTTCAGTGAAAGCTGAAGTCAGGCTTAGTGTGGATATTTTAATTCATCTTTTAGTTTGCTGTTCATTTACATTTACTTTATGATAGCACCAGGTATACCAATAAATTAATTGATAATTTTTTTTTGAAAACTGAAACAGGTGGAGAGATTTTATTTCCTGGTGATTGGATAGACAGGGTATTTATATTAAAATACATATGTCAGTATACAAACAACTATGCTATAAGACTTTGTCGGTGGTATTACAAATAATCATATTTTATGTATGGAATTTTTTTGACAAAGGACGGTCTTGGTAGGTATTTTATAACCATCAATTAATTAAACATTGTTTAATCCAAGTTTGTTCATTATAAGTTTACCTATTAATCTTGAGAACAGTTTTAAGTAATATACAGCAGGCTCAGAATTGTTTTTCACTCAATTTCAAAACACTAATATTTCAGTTTGCTTAGAGAGGTACAATTATATACTTAAATGTTTCTGGTAAACTGATAATTTTGCATGTCTAGGTAACAAAATTCTTGGCATTATTGTAGCATTTAAAGTTTCAGATATTTTTCAGTTCCTTCCCTCATTTACTTATTAAGGACTTACTAGGTGCTAGAATCAGCTTTATGATGGGCACCTTCTATACTATGGTAAATAAAAATAGTCTCTGCCTTTAAGTGTTTTAACTTGTGTACAGTTTATACCAATTTTTTTTCCAAATCATAGAGATAATGAAATTGTTTTAATGCATATCAGTGCATTTCTCCATTAAATTAATTGTTTTGCTTGCCTAAAGTATACAAATTGAGATCTTGTGTAGGATCTATTAATATAATCTTAGTGTTTATTAAATTGCCCTTTTTTTGGTTTTGGGTTTTGTTTTGCCTAATATTTTCATCAATACCATCCATTTATTTTACTCTTACATTTGGAAATCTTTATGTCCAAAATCAATTGATTTATGGTGGCCTTATGTTTTATTGTTATATCCTTGATTTATCAATTCTTAGTTTGTAGGGTAGCCCAATAAACTTTTTAATCTAAACTAATACTGCCTCCTTGCTTTAAGTATTGAGTTGCACTACTCATTTTATTTGCCAGTTATTAAATTAAATAACTATTTTAATAATTATTAATATTATTTATGGGTATTCCCATATATCCTTGATTAGTAAACTGCAAACAATTTGATAAAATATTTTAAAATGGATTTTAAGTATTAACTTGAATATCATCAAGAACTGGTACAATTGGCAAATTATCAATTATTTTATTGAAAATATTTTATCTTCAAGATAATCTGTCATAAAATGATAGAAATGAAAAATTTTAGAAAATAATTCTTATTTTATGCCTACAAGTACTGTCATTTGTTAGTGATAAAATTAACTTACAGAAACAAATTTTTAAAAGTAAAAGACGTATGTATATTCTGTAGATTATTTCAAACTACCAAAATTATTTCATGCAGAGGATAATTAAAGTTACTTTTAGGATGACTTATTTTAACTTTGATAAAGAGTTAATTATAACTTGATCGGAGGGTGAGCTACAAAAATATCAGTCTGTAAATGTTTTTATTTCAAGTTTCAAAGTAAAAACCTTAATCAAATTTGTGATAGTGTTTATGATTATTCAACATATTTTATCCATTTTTGTTAAGATGATAGAAATGAGTGGTTCTTTTTCCCTGGATGACTTTCTTCATGTTAGCCTTTGGGAATAAGCTTTGTCTTTTCATTAATCCTTCTTGCCTCTAATTAAGGATTTTGTCTAAATTTTTAGATTTTTATTATTCATACTATCCATTTATAATTCTATAACTTTCCTATGGTGTTTTATATTTTTGTGTATCTGTAACTTATGTTCCTGAATCAAAGTGATTGGTTATGGGTTATATTACATTTCAAGTTGCACTGTATACTGTAGGGTCCCCCAAAAGTGCATTTCTGAAATATAAATTCAGTATAAAATTATTTGGGGTCATTAAATTTTCATGAAAGCCTAATCTTAATGAAACCTACACATATGCTAAATGTGAAACAATTAAAATCTACATGCATTTTAATACTAAACTAATCTGCAACAACATCATTTAAAAAATGATTTTATCTATGAAAGAACAATACAAAATCCACTAAAAATTTAATATCTAAAATAGGTCTGAAGGGAGTACTTATGATGCTAATTTCAAAGCATCTCCTCAGGACCAGTGTTTTAAAACTGGGTCATGTGCTATTATGGGTCATGAAATAAATTCATTGGGTTGAGGTTAGCATTTTTTTATTTGAAATAGAGGAAAGAATAGAAAATCTGAGAGTTGTTTATCACACAGGGTAAAGTCTGTATTTTTAAATAAACATTCCATTTATGTGTGTGTATGAACTGGGTTACCTTGTAAAATAATATTTTCTATTATGCATATATGCCAAAAAAAGTAGTGCTATGTTTTATCTGTAGTTCAGGTTTTCCTTACTTCCCTCCTTAGAATATGAAAAAGAGGAATGCTAGACAGTTGTGATTGCCTAAGAAATAGTGAAGAATTTTAGAGGAGACACCAGGATATTTTAGAAGAGTGTGATGGTGGTTTCAGAAAGGTGGTTTTAAGGTAAAGGGTAGGTAATAAAACTATGTAGGAATGTCAAATATGGTTGAAGTTGTGAGACGGAATTATTTTCCTAGTGGAGCTAAATTTGGTGTTTTTAGGTCCATGACTATTTCCTTATTGATTTGTTGTAGCATATTTTCTAATCTCAGATGCCCAATACAGCAAAATAATAAATATAAGGCAAAAAATGTTTTTCTACTTCTTCCCACGTTCCCTTCGATCTTAAAATGGATGTTTATTATCATAGGAGTGCAAAGCAGACTGCTACCTTTACAAATTATCATACAAACAAGTTATTCCCTGAAAATGATAGAAACTCCTGAAAAATAACAAGCTTTCAATAAGGCTTTTCTTTTTCTAGCCAAAGTAAATACAATTTCTTAAAGGAAATAGTTAACTTCCATTTGCCATCTAATTCATTCTATATATTTATTTATTTATTTATTTTTGTCTTTTTGTCTTTTTGTTGTTGTTGTTGTTGCCGTTTCTTGGGCTGTTCTCGCGGCATATGGAGGTTCCCAGGCTAGGGGTTGAATCGGAGCTGTAGCCACCGGCCTACGCCAGAGCCACAGCAACGTGGGATCCCAGCCGCGTCTGCAACCTACACCACACAGCTCACTGCAACGCCAGATCGTTAACCCACTGAGCAAGGGCAGGGACCGAACCTGCAACCTCATGGTTCCTAGTCGGATTCGTTAACCACTGCGCCACGACGGGAACTCCTCATTCTATATATTTAAATAAATGTATTTTAAATTGTGTACAAGATTTAAAAGGGGGAAATTTCTAAAGGAGAGAATTGTGTGTAGAATTGAAAGGGAGACAATATACTATAAGTGAGATGAAAATTACCTACCAAACAGAAAATAAGAATTATGTTATACTGAAATGTTTTAATAAAATTTAGACACTTCAGAAAATTTAAAACATTTCACTACTTACAGTTTCACCTATTTCAGTATAGATTTCAGTATTGTTAGTAAGTTTTTTTAAGAGTATTAATAATAAAAGTTTTTTTTCCAGACATGTGATACCAGCTCTTTTTCAGTTATAGATATTTAAGATATGGTTTGGTTAAAACCTTAGCTAAACAATAAAATTTTCTAGAGAATTGATGTGAGAATCTCTAACTCACTTATTGAACCAAAGCTTATTTACCCCAAGTGTTTCACCAAGACAGTACATAACCCTATTGAACTAAGAAAGGAATTATAATACTAACCAGCAGAGGGAGCCAAGTCAGTCCTGAAAGATAGGAGTACAAAGAAAGACCACATGACTTCCTGTTTTGAGTTGTGGCAGCTGTTCTCTTTTTGAGTTTAGCCTACCAAAAAGCCTAGTAAAAGGATAAGGAAGGGTTACCAATGTATTAGATGTATCAAATTCTGACAATTTTAACTGTCAGAATTACCTTGCAGGAAGCAAACTGAAAGAAAACCTTAAAGAAATGCTTAAATTAAGGGTAATAGTATGTGACATAAAAGAGAATTCTTTAAAAAACAGATATTAAAAACTCAGCAAAATATGCAAACTTAGGTTAATTTTCTTTCTACTATAGGTGGTGAAACTTAGGTGGATCAGAACAAAGCAATGATAAGCTTATCAGCCATTAAGCAGAAGCAATTCAAGTAGAAATATAAAAGTAGAAATGTCTCTGTATTATGACCTAAGATGGAAAACCATAGAAAATAGTACCCTAGGGCCATGATGAATTACTAGCTAGATGTAACAGTAAACCATTTTTTAATTCCATTTTTATCGACAGCTGAAATGAGGCTCTAAATAGGCACATTTTAAAATGATAAAGTTGGCACAAACATATGGATCACACATTAAAATTATATGCACTTTGATAATCTAAAAAATGATACATTTAAATAAAAGATAATTATAGTGAAATAATGTGATTTTTTACTTTAAAAGTAGAAGATAGGAGTTCCTATCTGGTGTAAAGGGTTAAGGATCCAGCTTTGTCTCTGCAGTGACTTGGGTCACTGCTGAGATGTGGGTTCGATCCCCACCTGGCAGGTAGGTTAAAGGATCTGGCAATGCTGCAGCTTCAGCATAGGCTGCAGCTGCAACTCAGATTCAATCCCTGACCCAGGAACTTCCATTTGTTTACCCTTTATAAACACAACAAAAAGTAATACCTTCTTTTGTGACATGTGTTTGGAGGAATATAGCAGCTAAATGCTAACTGTACTGTCAGCTTATTTAATATCTTCTAAGAACCTCAAAATCGCTGATAGTAAGTAAAATCAGAAGAGTGGACAGCGAACTGCATCAAAAAAATTTAAAGGCCCAAACAATTTTAGTTTAATAAACTAAATTATGGTAGTCTAGCCACTTATTTATTGCAAGGCTTCTGGAAACCTGTGCCCAAAGCATAGAAGGACAATGGATTCAGGCAAACTTTAGCTATAGGTATACTTAGTTATGTGATTATTCATTCCAAAAATAAACTTCTTGGACACTTACTCTCACCATTGGATGGAACATGTCTTCATTATGGACTAGACAAAATTCTTACATCTCATTGAAAGATTTTAATTTCATTAATATGTGAATAGTCATAGAAATTCAGTATGCAACCCACTGAATCCAAGGAATGCACTTAGAAACAAGTCATTTAATACTGAGTACTAGAAGGTGGACTTAAACCTCTATAGGTCAGTTCTGTTGTAATACTACATTACACTGACATTATTCTATATACTGTCATCTGATGTCAAAACAGTTAATCATAACAATAATATCCAAAAAAAGTTAAATTCATCTAACATCAGCCCTAGAGACATGTTAGTGCCAAAAAAATAATTCAACCAGCATTATTACTAATTAATGTGCTTCTTTTATACACAAGTTGCTATAAATATGGGCTATTAAAATTGCATAAACAGCCTGAACTTTTCTATCATATTTTTAATTTTGTCAGTGTTTCCACCCATGGAAAATGCTATAATGAGCTTTTAAATTTTTCATTAATAAAGTGGTGATAACTTTGCCATGAACCATTTCTTAATTGATAAGCATAAAAATGGGTTAACTCATAAAATTCCAATAAAAACTATTTGTCACCAAAGTCAAAATTTCAGTCTAAAATACATAGTATAGTTTTCTGCTTTATCTAGTTTTATTTAACAATATAAAGCTCTGTAAAGTCAAAACCAAAGGAAGGAAAGAAAATAGCTCATACTTTGTCTTACTCCAGAATAGGAAATGGTGACAGATTAAGAAACGTATCAAAAAAGTGCCGGTGAATAAAATCAAGGGGTATGAGTAAAGAATTCTGCTTTCTCTAAAAAAAAATAATACACTTCAGGAATTTATTCCCATGTATGAATACCGTTTTTAACACTACTCTTATTTATTTGCTTATTTACTTATTTATTTTTTGCTTTTTAGGCTGCACCTGCGGCATATGGAGGTTCCCAGGCTAGGGGTCTAATAGGAGCTGTAGCCGCTGGCCTACACCACAGATCCCAGCAATGCCAGATCCTTCACCCACTGAGCGAGGCCAGGGATCAAACCTAAAACCTCATGGTTCCTAATCGGATTTGTTTCTCCTGTGCCATGACAGGAACTTCCACTACTCTTGACATTTGGAATACTTTATTTTCTCTGAAAAAAAGGAAAAAAAAAAAAAAAGCACCAAACCCAAACTGCTTTAGTAGTCATGTTTCTAGTTTATCATCTTTTGGTCTTACCTGTTGAATTCTGTATCTCTTCTAAAGCACCTCCCTAGTGTAGTTTTCTCACTATTGCCTTCTTCCTAATTCTGCCAATCAACATTCATTAGCGTTCTCTAATATATTTAGATGATTTCTCATGATCATATCCAGGCAAACTATGTAACTTGCTTTAAGTAAGGACAGCTTATTATGAATTTAGAAGAGCTATAGTAATACTCAAAAATATATGCAAAAGTATTTTTAATTTAAAGAACTTACTGTAGGAGCTCCCGTCGTGGCTCAGCAGTTAATGAAGCCGGCCCGTATCCATAAGGACATGGGTTTGATCTCTGGCCTCTCATTGGGTTAAGGATCCCTCACAGCTGTGAGCTGTGGTGTAGGTCTCAGATTCGGCTTGGATCTTGTGTTGCTGTGGCTATGATGCAGCCTGGGCAGCTGCAGCTCTGATTCAGTCCCTAGCCTGGGAATCTATATATGCCTTGGGTGCAGCCCTAAAAAGACAAAAGAAAAAAAAAGAAAACAACAACAACAACAAAAAAAACCTCCTGTATACCTTATATGCTTTGTGTAAAAAATTTTAATGTCTATTTTGTGATTGATAAGATTTAATGTTTAATCTTGTATTTATATCAAATATTTTGGGCTTCGATTCTACCTATACTATTGCTGTAAAAATATCATAGTTGTGAGATCTGGCTTTTTAAGAAATGCTCACCAGAAAATGGTTTGAAACTATTCTGACTACAATGTAACTATCATATTGGGAATGGTAAGAGTTAAGAATGACCTCTGAATAAATGTCTTTAATTCTCTATATTTTTAAGAATATTATTGCATTCTAAGTATCAGAATTCAATGTGCTTCTTAAAGAAATTTTGAATTTGTAGATCTAAAGTTAAAGGGAAAGTGTTATGAATGTACAACATTTTTATTGTTGTAAACTATAGATCCTGCATTCAACAAGCATGTGCCCAACACCTATGTACTGGAAACAGTGAATATAAATAAATAACCTTGTCTCTTTCTTCATACAGTACAGCCAAGAGGAAGACAAGACCAAATATATTTAAAACAGTGAGATAAATAACTAAGTTGCACCAAAAGTGCTATGAAAGCACCAAAGATACCTGGAGGCTTTGAGAAAAGCTTCAGAGATGAAATTTGAACATTAGTGAAGGAGAAATAATTTTTCCGGCAAAGACAGGAAGAAAAAATCAGCCATTCTAAAGAGGGAAAGGAACATATAAAAAGGTATAAATGAATAAGAAAGCTCCTTTTATTTCATCATCTGAAAATCAGTTTGGTTGGAATGCAGACTAGGTAAGGAGGCTGGTATCTGCTAGTCCAGTATAAAGTGTTTGGATTTTACCCCATACTCAACAGGTAAGCATTAAAGAATCTTGCACCCAAAATAATGTAAAATTTGCATTTTAGAACAACTCTGCAAGTTATCTTTAAAAAGTACCTAGTAAATTAGGAGGGAAAAAAAAGCAAACAGTAAAAGTGTGAACCTGGGAGTTTCATACAGTGTAGAAATATATATCCAGCTGAGTATTCATACTTTTTGTATTCATTCTCTGACATAGTACTTTCTCAACTGGACTCGTGATGTGGCTATATTACTTTTTACGTTTCAGTTAAAACAGAAAGAAGCTTAGGCAACTGCACAAAAGAAGGATGGGATGTGAGAGAGCCTGAAGAAATGTGAGTCAATAAGACAGCTAATGTAATCGTTGGAATGAGACAACAAAGGCTGGATAATGGGAGCCTGGCTAGAGAAGAGGTGGTAGATTTAAAAGATAAACTAGAATAGAGGACTCCTTAAACCAATGAATATGTAAAGTAAGATCAAGTGGGGAGGAAGACGCAAGTATTACTGACAAGTCAGGTTTCAATCTCTAGATGGACTCTGGTGTCATTAAATGAGATAGACACAGGAGAAAGCACAGGCTGAGAGCAGAGAGGAATAAGAATAAACTTGGTATAAATTAAATCTGAGTTGCCTATTAGACTACCAGTAGGAAGTATCCAGAAAGCAGCTGAAAATATGTGTGGATGCTCAGGAGACAGAACTGGAGGTAAAGACTTGAGTCATTTTCATATAGATCACAGTTGAAGACACAGAGTTGAACCCAGGGAGAGATTATAAAATGAGAAAGAGCCAAAGAATTATAAGGACTAGTAAGGAAAAAGCAAGCTACCAAAGTTTGCTATCTTTTTTTTTTTTTTTGGCTTTTGTCTTTTTTGATGTTGTTGTTGTTGCTATTTCTTGGGCCGCTCCCTCGGCACATGGAGGTTCCCAGGCTAGGGGTTGAATTGGAGCTGTAGCCACCTGCCTAGGCCAGAGCCACAGCAACGCGGGATCCCAGCCGCGTATGCAACCTACATCACAGCTCATGGCAACGCCGGATCGTCAACCCACTGAGCAACGGCAGGGACCGAACCCGAAACCTCATGGTTCCCAGTCGGATTCGCCAACCACTGCACCACGATGGGAACTCCCAAAGTTTGCTATCTTTAATTATCTTCTACCTTCCCCCTAAAATATTTGAAAAGAAACTTTTTTATTTGTAACACATTTAGTTAAATATTATAGTAGGTACTTGGCTCTAAAATCAATAACCTATAAAATATTCTTTAATCCTGCAAGTTATTCAATTACTGTCTTTTTCTTACATTTTACTTGAAAATGGGAGAGTAGGAGAACAAAGGTTGCTTTCTTAAAAGCATAGTAGAAAAGGCTAATGACATTTTATTTTTAAGCAGGAAATTCTTAACACTGGATAGTATTTACAACCCCAAACTAGAAAGTTTAGCCACAGCTTCCAAACTTTCCAAGTATGTTTCTGCTATACATCCCCAAATACCATTCCAATCCAACCCACGAGTCAATCTACCTGACTTGCTGTTTTCACTTAGATCTTTTCTTAACTGGTTTCTCTTACTACTAACCCTCTGATAAATGCCAGACTCTGTAGGACTGCTACAAAAGTCAGATAACAATAAGCACTGGAAAAGATGTAGAAATACTGAAACTCTTGTCCATTGCTGGTGGGAATGTAAAATAGTGCAGCCACTTTGGCAAACAGTCTGGCAATTCCTCAAATGATTAAACAGCTGGTTACCAAAGAATCTAGCACTTCTACTCCTAGGTATATACCTAGGAGAAATGAAAACATGTCCACCAAGAAATTTGCACACACATGTTTACAGTAGCATTATTCAGTTTCACCAAAAGGTAGAAACAACCTAAATGTCCACCAGCTTACAAAGGTGTAAACAAAGTGTGCTATATCCATATTGAGGCATATTATTTGGCCGTTAAAAGAAATGACAGATACATGCTGCAACATGGATGAATCCTGAAATCATTATGGCAAGTCAGTCACAAAAGATCACGTCACTATGATTCTGTTCATACTGAGATCCAAAATAGGGAAATCAATTAGCAATTGCTTACAACTGGGGGTGTGGGGAATGAGTGGATGGGAAGGGTGATAGCTAAAGGGTTTCTTTTTGTGGAGATGAAAATGTTCTAAAATTAACTGTGGTAATGGTTGAACATATCTGTGAATATACTAAAAACCATTTAATTGAACACTTTAAATGTATAAATTGTATGATATATAATAAGTTCTATCTCAATAAAGCAGTTTAAAAAAAAACAAAAACGGAGTTCTCATCATGGCTTAGCGGTTAACGAATCTGACTAGCATCCATGACGCAGGTTCAATCCCTGGCCTTGCTCAGTGGGTTAAGGATCCAGCGTTGCCATGAGCTGTGGTATAGGTCGCAGACGCGGGGCTCAGATCTGACGTTGCTGTGGCTGTGGCGTAAGCCAACGGCTACAGCTCCAATTCAACCCCTAGCCTGGGAACCTCCATATGCCCTGGGTGCAGCCCTAAAAAGACAAAAAAAAAAAAAAATTAAGCAGAAAAAACAAGGACTCCATATAGAGAAGGCACATCTCAATTTCCACTCCAGGTTTACATACTGAAAGTACCCCTCAGATTTGATTTCCAAGGTTTCAGGAAGGGGAATATAATACACATTAACAGAGTTGGAAGACTCATGTATTACAAGAATTTGGCCACAGAGCCAGAAATTTCAGAATAGTACTGTGTGATGTACATATTCAGCCTCAATATCCTAGAGATACTATGGGTTCTTGGTGGGCATAGTTTTCTTTCGGCATAATCAGTATTTCTTTAAGTAGAGTGATGTTGACAAGGCAGATGCTTAAAAAATTCAAATACATCACTAAAGTCAGCTGCAGAACCTTAAAGCATAATTCATGCTAATGAAAATTTGTGAATTTCTTTAGAAATCCTGATTTTATTTCTACCAAATGCCTCAGCAGTTCTTCCAATTTTGTGATTCTGTTTTAGCACAAAGCAGTTCTGATACAGGACATGAATGCATACTCCAAGTAACATCTACCCACTCCCAATGTTCTGGTTTGAATATTAATAACTATAGTTCCTTCACTAATTCATCAGCTCTTTTATTTTTTGCTCTGCAATCTCAAGTTCAGTATATTCAGTTATCCTGCTTGCAACACCCAACAGAAAATATAAACATGTTAGTTATTTGGGCTCTATTATGCACTGAATGTTTGTATCTTCCCCCAAATTCATATGTTGTACCCCTAATCCTCAATATAATGGTATTAGGAGATAGGGTTTTTGAGAGGTAATTAGGATTAGATGAGGGCAGGAGGGTACAGCCCCTATGATGGGATTAGTGCCCTTAACGCCTCTCTCCTTCATCTCTCCAGTACTCACCAATTCAGTTCATTTTGTCTTTGAATTATTTGTTGAATCTGTTCACTTCTTTCTGTCTCCAGTTACACTTCTTAGTCATTAGTTATCATTGGTACCCAGAAGTGGATGCCATCATTTCTCACCTATTACTACAACTGCTTACTTACTAGGCTTCTGGCATCCCCAGTAACTCCCTCCAAATCTTTTCCTGCTGCCACAGCAATCTTTTGAAAACATAAATTTGATCATGTAAGCCTCTTACTTAAAACCTGTAAATGCTTTTCTTTTTCTTTTTAATTTCTATTTATTTATTTAGTCTTTTTGCCATTTCTTGAGCCGCTCCCTCGGCATATGGAGGTTCCCAGGCTAGGGGTCTAATCAGAGCTGTAGCTGCCAGCCTACGCCAGAGCCACAGCAATGGGGGATCCGAGCCGCGTCTGCGACCTACACCACAGCTCAATGGCAACGCCAGATCCTTAACCCACTGAGCAAGGCCAGGGATCAAACCCACAACCTCATGGTTCCTAGTCGGATTCGTTAACCACTGCGCCACGACGGGAACTCCTGTAAATGCTTTTCATTACTCTTAAAATAAAGATTTAAATTCTTGGAGTTCCCGTCGTGGCGCAGTGGTTAACGAATCCGACTAGGAACCATGAGGTGCGGGTTCGGTCTCTGCCCTTGCTCAGTGGGTTAAGGATCCGTCATTGCCGTGAGCTGTGGTGTAGGTTGCAGACGCGGCTCGGATCCCGCGTTGCTGTGGCTCTGGCGTAGGCCGGTGGCTATGGCTCCGATTCGACCCCTAGCCTGGGAACCTCCATATGCCGCAGGGGCGGCCGAAGAAATAGCAAAAAGACAAAAAAAAAAAAAGATTTAAATTCTTAATGTGGAGCAAGGCTCTGCATAGTGTGTCCTCACCTACTTTTCCAGCCTTATCTCACATTAATCTCTACCTTGCAGTCCATGCTTCAGGTAGCCTGGCTCTTCCCAATGCTTTGAATGATACCATGTTCCCCGCTGCCAAGGACCCCACAATTCCTTTCCTTTAGGGCACTAATATCAGTTTGTACTTACAGATACATTGGTGTGATTACTCGATTTATATGTCTTTACCATCTAAACGGTAAATTCCACTAGAGCAGGGACTACGATTTACCAGCACCTAACAAATTTTATACTTGATAAATATTCATTGAATGAATAACTTTAAAATAAATGAAAAACTAGATTACCATATTCATGAAAATAAATTACAAATAAAATTCTAAATTTTATTTTATTATTTTTTTATGGCCATACCCATGGCCTATGGAAGTTCCTGGGCTAGGGACTGAATATGAGCCACAGCTGCGACCTGACCTACATCACAGCTGTGGCAATGCCAGATCCTTAACGCACTGCACCAGGCCAGGGATTAAACATGTGCCTCTAAAGTGGTAAGTCCAAAATTCTAAATTTTAAATGTAAGTCAAAACAGATCCAGGAGTTCCCGTCGTGGCGCAGTGGTTAACGAATCCGACTAGGAACCATGAGGTTTCGGTTCGGTCCCTGCCCTTGCTCAGTGGGTTAACGATCCGGCGTTGCCGTGAGCTGTGGTGTAGGTTGCAGACGCGGCTCGGATCCCGCGTTGCTGTGGCTCTGGCCTAGGCTGGTGGCTACAGCTCCGATTCAACCCCTAGCCTGGGAACCTCCATGTGCCGAGGGAGCGGCCCAAGAAATAGCAACAACAACAACAACAACAATAACAACAACAAAAAGACAAAAAAAAACAGATCCATTTAAAAAATTATAGATCACTTCGGTAAATTAATAGAACTCAGAAGGTCAACAGACTTTTTAAACAAATATTTTGGAGGAACTCATAAAAAACAGCACCGCTTATAACATCAAAGAAATAAAAACAAATGTTTACCAATTGAATGTTTTAAAAAATATCATATTTTTTAAAAATACTAGATTCTAGAAGAACAGTTATGTAATGCAGTATAAAAATCAGAGTACATATATATATACATAAAGATTATAACTACAATTTTATAATTTAAAAATTGGTTAAAAGAATGGATAACACTTTAAGGAGGACTTAAAAGTAATTTTCCTTCCCATACTTTCTTTTTTTATTACAAACTTACAATTATTGACCAGGAACAACACCAAAGATACATACTTTTAATGTTATTTAAAAATTACCCTGAAATACTACTGAGTCCTGACAGATCATTTCATCAAACTTTCATGGAATGAAGAATTTCTATGTGTGGTTTTTTTAGGGCCTCACCTGTGGCGTATGTAAGTTCCCAGGCTAGGGGTTGAATCGGAGCTACAGTTGCCAGCCTATGCCGCAGTCATACAAAGTGGGATCTGAGCCGTGTCTGCAACCTACACTACAGCTCACAGCAAGGCCCGGATCCTTAACCCCCTGAGCAAGGCCAGGGATAGAACCCACGTCCTCATGGATACTAGTCGGGTTCATTATTGCTGAGCCATGATGGGAACTCCAAATTTCTATGTTTATAATCTATTCAGAACTTAAAAGTGATAGCAGCACTATTTACAATAGCCAATACATTGAGGCAAACTATATATATATATATGTATGTATATCACATCTTTAACCATGTGCTATATATATACATAAATATATAGTGTGTACACACATACACATGCAATGTAATACTACTCAGCCATAAAAAAGAATGAAATAATGCCATTTGCAGCAACATGGATGGACCTAGAGATTTTCATACTAAGTGAAGTAAGTCAGAAAGAAATGTTGTATGGGAAATATATACATCATGGAAAATATATGTGGAATCTAAGATACGAAGCAAATGAACTTATTTAAAAAATAGAAACAGACTCACTAACAGAGAAAACAAACTTATGATTACCAAAAGGGAAAGGGAGTGGGGAAAGGTTAAACTAGGAGTTTGGATTAGCAGATGCAAACTACTGTATATAAATAAATAACAAGGTCCTACCGTATAGCACAGGTAACTATCTTCAGCATCCTGTACTAAACCATAATGGAGCCATAACGAAAAAGAATATATTACATATTTTATTTTATTTATATATACATAGCCGAATCAGCCTGCTGTATACCAGAAACTAATACAACACCATAAATCAACTATACTTCAATTAAATAAAATCAAGCAGTACAAGTCTTAAAGAAAATACATAAATTTTATTCCAAATTTTGAATGAGGAAGGATTTGAAAGCTTAAAAAAAGTACGAAATTTTTTTTTGTCTTTTTGTGTTTTTAGTGCTGCACTCATGGCATATGGAGGTTACCAGGCCAGGGGTCCAATCGAGCTGTTGCTGCCGGCCTACGCCAGACCACAGCAAGCCGCGTCTGCGACCCACACCACAGCTCACCACAACGCTGGATCTCTAACCCACTGATCAAGGCCAGGGATCAAACCTGCAATCTCATGGTTCCTAGTCGGATTCGTTTCCACTGTGCCACAACGGGAACTCCCAAAAAGTATGAAATTTTTTAAAAGAGAAAATATGGATAAATTGCTGTAATATTCATAATCATAGGCCAAACAATCCAACATTTTGAGGATTAACGTAAAATATCAATCCTCATATAAATTCTAAATAGAAAATTTGCCCTAATGGCATAAGGTAAGCAGACTTTTGTAATAAATGATGAGCCAGAGACTTTCCATTTGTTCACTGGTAGTTCATGCAGAACCTAACATATACAGATCAATATATTCTTTTTATGGCCACACCCACAGCATATGGAAGTTCCTGAGCCAAAGAGTGAATCTGAGCCACAGCTGTGACCTTTACAGCAGCTGCAGCAGTGCTGGATCCTTTAACCCACAGCACCAGACTGGGAATCAAACCCATACCTCTGCAGTGACTAGAGCTGCTGCAGTCGGGATTTTTAACCCACTGAATCAATATATTCTTAATATATCTATTCTTTTAAAAATATGTATCTCCCTTCCCACACTTGCCCCTGGTCCCCCGTGCCAACCAACTACTCTTGTAATTTCAGTAGCAATAGTGCCTGGTTAGGCAAGTGTTGGTTGAATGAATGACCCCCATATAATCATATTTCAATAAAAAATTAAGAGTTTCTGGGTTTTGTCTCCTCACATGCTACCAGGACAAGAAATATTCTATAGCTTGGAATAAATCTAGGGAGAAAATCAAGGGCTGTAAATTGGGATTAGATTTACTAAATTACACATTTTGGTAAATCACTAACTTTTCTGTGAACAGGTTGACAATATATTGTCTGTACCTAATCAATTTTAACATGAATTAATAAGACTGAGTCACTATACCACTATTTCCCAAATTATTTCACAGAACATTAGCCCTGCAAAATGATCCAAAAATAAGAGATTCTTTACCCATATTTCTCTCTTGAAGAGTTATCATGAATATCAACATATTGAATGTTCTGAAAAGTTCCTCAATAAAGAAACCTGTTAAATTTTGTTTGATTCAATATTTTAGATGGTGGAAACCTTTTATCATACGACCTGTATTAATATCTTTAATATTAAAGTACTTTTCTGTGGAAAACCACATAGAGTGAATGGATATTATTCAAAATTTGTTTTCTAACCCAACCAAATTGTCCCATATCATTAAAACAGGCCCAATTCTCTTAACTACATGTTGTTAGAGCTTATGGGGTTTTGCTATATAATTAAGTTTGTTATGTAAGTCAACATATATTAACATTTACCTTTATCTTAACAATTTAAACCTTAAGTTTTAAAAATAAGTTGTGCAAATGTTAGTAATTTATTCAGGTAAAATCAATAAGATTTAAAAAAAATTTTTTGACATGGCAGGATTTACACAGAAGAATAAATACAGTATTATAAGAATGGATCAAAATTTAGCCATTTTCATAAAATAGAAGCAAATATTACATCTTAAAATATTATATTTTAATCTATATTATAAATTTGAAATTTCATTTCTATGTGAAATAGAGAATTTCATCAAGCACACACCTTAAACATTTAGATTTAATTAATTGACAGGACTTGGGATAATCATTTAACTCTTATTGATAGTCACTTAACTCTAAATCCATTTCCTTATCTATAAATTAGAAATTTTAGTTGTGGCTAACTCATATGGCTAAGGGTAAGAAGTAAAGGACATAATGCCTAGCACATAATAAATTAGCACAATGTGTGGCATGTAATAAGTTCTAAATAAATGTTTGTGGTTACTGAACTATCTCAAGTTTTAATTCTGATGTTAGGCAAATTACCCAAAATAACCCACTGTTCATACTTTTGAAACACTATTGAGCTCAAACAATGTCAATGTTCTGCAATGAAAAAACAATATTTAAAAAAAATTTTAGATACCACCTGAAAATTTATGTATTTATTTATTTATTTTTATTTTTATGGCTGCACCTGCGGCATATGGGATAGAGGTCGAATCAGAGCTGCAGTTGCCAGCCTACACCACAGCCACAGCAACCCAGGATGCAAGCCATGTCTGTGACTTAGATGGCAGCTTGCAGCAACACTGGGTCCTTAACCTAACAAGTGAAGCCAGGGATGGAACTCGCATCCTCATGGATACCAGTCAGATTCTTAACCTGCTGAGCCACAATGGGAACTCCCATTTGAGAATTTAAAAAACACTTTCCTTCTTTAATTTCTCCCCTCCTCCAAAAATAAAGATTAGCAGTTAACTTTTCAGATTTTTTTTTTTTTGTCTTTGTATTGCCGAACCCGAGGCATATGGAGGTTCCCAGGCTAAGGGGTCTAATCAGAGCTATAGCTGCCAGCCTACACCACAGCCACAGCAACGTGGGACCCCAGCCACGTCTGCGACCTACACCACAGCTCACGACAATGCCAGATCCTTAACCCACTGAGCGAGGCCAGGGATGGAACCCGCAACCTCATGGTTCCTAGTCAGATTAATTTCCGCGCACCATGACAGGAACTCCCACTTTTCACAGATTTTTCTGAATCATTCCATGCTACTGAAATCATAAACCAAGAAACACCCTTGACTTTACTCTAAAATTGTACCAATTTCACTGATGAATAAACTATTTGAAAATGATTGCCCCAAGTCACAGAGAATTTATGGAAAAGGCATAAAGAAGCTGCGCAAGTCCTAATACTCAATCCATTATCAGATGAAATAAAAGTTCATGCTATATACAGCTACTTACATCCAAGTTATCATAGAAATATTATATGTACTACGGTGTCTTGGCTATTGCTTATTATATGTGCTAGAGGAAAATAAATATTATTAATATCCTTGATTTGGTTTAAAAGAAAGGATTAAAAAATGCTTTTCACATCTTCCATTCTGCTTTGGTTAAAAGCAAATGACAAAATGATATAATTACTTGAAGCTGTGGTAGGAAAGCAGCCTGAATCTCATCTACATTTCCTTTTGGCATTACCACCAACTAGTTATCTGATCATTTATAATTAATCTTTCTGGCTAAATTACTCCAACTTAAAACAAGAAAGATAACCTAAGCATCTACTGCAGTCCTTTACTTAGAGGCAGCATGATACTCATGATACTGTGGGAAAAACATGGACTTAAAAGGAGCAGATCTGGGCTCCCATCCTTATGCTGTAATTTCTACTAGTTCTGGATCTTCCAGCAAATTAACTTCTCCAAATGAAATTCTATTTCGTTTTTTTTCAGTGAACATTAAATGAGATAAAGCATGTAAAGTCCCAGTTAGATGCAAAGATAGCTACTGAACAAAACATCTCCCTGTCAAACCTACATTTCTCTCTTTCCTTGTAGAAACTGCCACTTTTTTTTTTTTTTGGACTGGCGTCAGCTAATAACCAAAAATCTGAGCCCGTGTATATTTTTCTATTTATTTTCAACATTAAAAGCAAAAATGTCAAATTACATTTCACTTAATTGCACATTTAATAAGTAACCTTCGTTGGAAATAGTATATTTACGTGATAGCAGGACTATCCTGATAAATCCAAGACATACGATTTTCCCCCTACAATTGTTCACAGCCACCTCCTCAGAAATCGAAAATGTTTCAAATGTAAAGTTTAAATTCAGATTCAATTTATAGTATTGGAGCGCATCCCACGTGCCCTCCCAGCCCGGACCTTCTGCACACCTGAGGGACGAGGTCCAGATCTCAGCATTCCTATTAGCTGTAGTTGGTGTGGGAGAAATTCATGAAGACGGTCAAGAAGTGCTGGTATTTCTGGAAGGAGACACACTAAGAGGACCTTGGTGTTATTAGGGAATTATTAGTAACAGGAGGAGAAAACTGAAGTCACTTACCTGAGCGGGAAGCTTCGGATTAAACCATTCCTCCTAGCGTGGTCGTATATTAAGAGAAAGAGGATACCAACTTCAAATTTTCACCACAGATTCACCTACTTTTTTGCACAGGCTTGTTTGTTGTAATTTATTCTATTGATTTCATTGGTGATAATGAAGTTCTTTTGTAAAATATAAGGCTAAGAAGGTTATATCTCTAAGAGAGTCCCCCCCCCACACCTCTCGGGGAAAATGGAAGCGTCCAGGATCGGTCCTTGCGGTCCTGGGCTCGCTCAGTCAGCGGCCTCTGTGAGGCTGAGTGGGTGGCTCAGTGTGTGTATCGGGGAGAAAGAGGGCAAGAGGCTGTAAACTTGTAAAGACAATTTTCGTAATTAAAGAGTTGGCTCATTCTAATAGAGATTTTTTTCATGTAAATAATGAAAAAAGGAAAATATTAAGAAATTGTGTTGGTATTACGATACTCAAACTACAAAGAACTGGTTTTATTTTTACTTTTTCCATGATTAACAATGGTATGAATTAAGTGACTTTCCAAGAATAATTTTCCAAAAACATAAAAAATATAAATCATTTATATAAATATAAATTTTATAAAAAATATAAATCATTAAAAAATGTAATAATAAAGCACAAATTTCATAATATAAAGCATATAGAGTTTAAATTTTGTGAAGAGTAAAACATAAAGCATATTTTTTCATATGAGAATAGCTTTATATTTTTCAGACTTTAATTATAATACACGATCATTGTTTAAAAATATTAAAACACGAAGGCATGAGAGAAGAACTGAAATCACCTGAAATCTCACCACTCAAAGATAAGCACAGCTAAAACTTTGTTAAACATTTTTCTAGTTAAAACACACATACACTGACATATAATTTTACCTAACTGGAGCTTCCATATGCATACTGCTTTGTGTACAGCTTTCTAATGAAATAATAATGTTAATCTCATGTCATATTTTTATCACTGGGTACAAAGGTTGAACAATAAACTGTTTAATCAACCCCAGTTAGAGACATTAGATTGTTCCCAATTTTTTAATAGTATATAATTAATACTGTAGAGAATATCCTTATGCATAATCTTTGAGTACTTGTTATCTCCTTAGGATGAATTTCTAGAAGCGGAATTGCTGAGAGCAAAAAATTATATCCATTTAAAAAATTGGCACATATTTCCTCCAGAAATACCAATTTACAGTCCTATCAAGTGCAAAAGAATGTTCATTTCTCAATACCCTCAATGTCATTGATATTATAAATGTATTTATTTATTTATTTATTGCTTTTTAGGGCTGCGCCTGCAGCATGTGAAGGTTCCCAGGCTAGGGGTTGAATTGGAGCTACAGCTGCCAGCCTACACCAGAGCTCACAGCAACTCCAGATCCCCGACGCACTGAGTGAGGCCAAGGATCAAACCTGCATCCTCATGGATACTAGTCAGATTCATTTCCTCTGAGTCACGACGGCAACTCCTAAATGCTTTTAAATTTTGACAATCCAGCAGTGTCTTTCCATTTCTTTTATTATTAATTAAACTGAATATCTTTTCTTATATTTATTGTCCATTTGCATTTCATCTTCTGACATTTTTCCTGTCATTTACAGACTTTTCGACTGTAGCAGCTATCTATCTCAATTATTTGTTTTTTTTAATGATTTTTATTTTTTCCATCATAGTTGGTTAACAGTGTTCTGTCAATTTTCTACAGTACAGCAAAGTGACCCAGTCACACATACATATATATACATTCTTTTTCTCACATTATCCTCCATCCTAAGTGACTAGATATAGTTCCCAGTGCTATACAGCAGGATCTCATTGCTTATCCATTCCAAAGGCAATAGTTTGCATCCATTAACCCCAGATTCCCAGTCCACCCCACACCCTCCCCCTCCCCCTTGGCAACCACAAGTCTGTTCTCCAAGTCCATGAGTTTCTTTTCTGTGGAAAGCTTCATTTGTGCTGTATATTAGATTCCAGGTATAAGTGATATCGTATGATATTTGTCTTTCTCTTTCTGACTTCACTTAGTATGAGAATCTCTAATATCTTAATTATTTGTAAGAACTCTTTGTATGTTATTAATTTTAACCATTTGCTTATATTAACAAATACTTCATTTATATTAACAAACATGTTTTCTAAGTTATTTGCATTATAATTTTGCTTATGATGTATTTTTGACATATATTTATTTTTTAATTTTTATGTATTTTTTTATGATGGCACTGCAGAATATGAAAAGTTCCTGGGCCAGGGATTGACTTCAGGCTGCAGCTGCAAATTACATCGAAACTGCAGCAAAGCCAGATTCTTTAACCCACTGCACAGGGCTGGGAATCAAACCCATGCCTCTGCAGCAACCTAAGCCCTTGCAGGTGGATTCTTAACCCACTGCACTACAGCAGGAACTCCACCATATATTTATTTAAAATTATCAAACCCATATATTTTTACTATCCTTACTACTTGATTATAGAATTGTAATTGAAAATATAAGAATACGTGGAAAATTCACAGCATCATGGATGCAACTAGACATTCTAAGTGAAGTCAGTCAGAAAGAGAAAGGCAAATACCATATGATATCTCTTACATGTGGAATCTAAGATATGGGATGAGTGAACCTATGTACAAAATAGAAGCAGACTCACCGACAGAAAATAGACTTGTGGTTGCCATGGGAGTGGGAGGAGGGAGTGGGATGTACTGGGAGTTTGGGGCTAGTAGATGCAAACTATTACATTTAGAATGGATCTACAATAAGGGCCCACCGTATAGTACAGGGAACTATGTCCCATCTCTTGGGATAGACCATAATGGAAAAGAATATAAAAAAATTACATATGTGTGTGTGTATGGCTGAGTCACTTGCTGTGCAGCAGAAACTGGCACAACATTGTAAATCAATTATACTTTAATTAAAGAAAGATAATTAAATATAAAATAAATAGGATAAGCACTTGAGGTAAGTGCTTAATGAATTTGTTGTTGTTTTTGGCTGCCCCGAGGCGTAAGAAGTTCCTGGGCCAGGGATCAGATCCGGTCCGCGGTTGTGACCTAAGCCACAGCTGCAGCAATGCCAGATCCTTAACCCACTGTGCTGGGCCACCAGATCGAACCTGCATCCCAGTGCTCCCAAGATGCCATAGATGCCATTGTGCCACAGTGGGAACTCCTGAACTTGTTTTTATATAAATAAAAAAAAGACACCTGGAATTATGAAGTTGACACCTTTCCTTGTGAGCTCCACCATTTTCTGAGGTATGTCATGGTGGTTCATTTGAGTTATCCTCTGCTCTCCTAAAAGTATTTTTACAAAAATATTCCCATTAAAATTTCACTGCAATGTCACAACCTAGCAGTGATTTAACCAGAGAGTAACCCTAATCTAAGGGATAGCTCACATATGATAAGAGACAATTCATTTTCACACTATTTCATCTTTCCCAGATACTCAGAAACTTCACACAGACTCTAGTTTGGCCAAGGAAAGCATCCTATGTTCAAGCTTCCAGCCCCAGAAAAGCATATCAGGCTTTCGAACCTTTCAACCTCTTATATCCTGATAAACATCACTAGGTCTGTGCCTCATTACCTTAGGATATTAATAGTCACTATCAATTGCCACTATTTTAGATGACACCTCCATAAACATTGTTTTATGAAAAGCTTTTCCCTTTCTTTTAAGTTGTCTTTGAAAAAAAAATCAAAAAGGTGTGATTATTGGATCAAAGGATATAAATGTTTATTTAGGAGTTCCTGTCGCTCAGCAGAAACAAATTCAACTAGTGTCCATGAAGATGTGGGTTCGATCCCTGGCCTTGCTCAGTGGGTTGAGTATCCAGCATTGAAATGAGCTGAGGTGTAGGTCACAGATGTGGCTCAGATCTGGCATTGCTGTGGCTGTGGTGTAGGCTGGTAGCTGCAGCTCCAGTTCGACCCCTAGCCTGGGAACTTCCATATGCCACACTAGAGGCCCTTAAAAAAAAAATTATTTATCTCTGGTTACCTAGTACTATATTTTCTCCAAATGGACAATACTACTAAAATTGTTTGCATTTTCATCCCATTCAGCTTTTAAAGTTTCGAGTATTATTATTAATTGTTTTAGTTATTATACTAAGCATAAAAGAAAATACAGTTTTTAATTCATATTTTCCCACATGGCTTAGCTTTCCATATTCACTCTCTCTCTCTCTTTTTTTTTATGGCTGGACCCACAGCATATGGAATTCTGGGCCGGAGGTTGAGTCCGATACTTTAACCCACTATGCCAGGCCAGGGATCAAACTCGCACCCCTGAAGTGACCGGAGCCACTGAAGTCAGATTTGTAACCTGCTGCACCACAGCAAGAACTCCTCCATTCTCGTTTGTGTATATTTTACATTAATTTAAAAAAATCATGATGAAGTTTGCTCTGTATCTCTAGAGATTTAAAATAGGTAGGAGGAATGCCCATTGAGGCTCAGCAGTAATGAACCTGACTAGTATCCATGAGAATTTGAGTTCCATCCCTGGCCTGACTCAAGGGGTTAAGGATGGAGACTTTCCATGAGCTTCGGTGTAGATTACAGATGTGGCAGCTCAGCTCTTCCCTTGCTGTGGCTGTGCTGTAGGCCCGCAGCTACAGCTCCAATTCAACCCCTAGCCTGGGAACTTCTATATGCCATGAGTGCAGCCCTAAAAATACAGAAAAAAGAAGAAGAAGAAGAAAAAGAAGAGGAAGAGGAAGAAGAAGAAAACTGGAATAATCCCTTTTTTTTAAGAAAAGGACCTTTTTGAGCAAAAAAATTAAAAAATACAAAACAAACATTAATCTACCCTCAATCCCTGGATTCATTTTTGCCTTAATCTTTGTAGGCATTTCACACATGTGATCAAATTTAGAATTGGACCTAAACTTTTCCAAAAATTTCCACATTACAGCGGGAATGATCTTTTAGAAATATAAGCTTAAAATCATTAAATAAAAGTCTCGGATCCTAAACATTGCTTTTTAGCTTCACTGTGATCTGACCTCCGTCTACTCTTCCAGTTTCGTTCTCAGTCCTGGCTTTCTGTTACGTTAGTTCAGGAAATCTCTTGTTAATACCCAATATACTGTTCTTTCTGCCTGAAAGTTCTTCCCACCTCCTTTTCACCTGACATTTCTTCATTCTTCAGAGGACTCTTGGAATATTGTGTAGTTTGGTGAAAGCTATCAAGGAGGGATCTCTAAAAAACAATTACAGGAGATCACATTAAGAAAAATAAGAAACATATACCTCAGGCCTTTCCCAAGAAGCATCATGCAGGGAGTTCTTCTGTGGCTTAGTGGTAAAGAACCTGACTAGGATCCATGAGGAGGCTGATTCGATCCCCAGCCTTGCTCAGTCGGTTAAGGATCCGGCATTGCGGTGAGCTGTAGTGTAGGTTGCAGACACGGCTCAGATCTGGCATAGGGAAGTTCCCAGGCTAGGGGTCGAATCGGAGCTTTGGCCACAGCAACACCCCTTGCTGTGGCTGTGTTGTAGGCTGGTGGCTATAGCTCTGATTCAACCCCTAGCCTGGGAACTTCCCTATGCTGCGGGTGTGGCCCTAAAAAAAAACAACAAAAAAAAGAAGCATCATGTAAATGAGGAGTCCTGAAATTTAACTTTCACAGTAAAACCACCTCTGTGTGTAATACATGCTTTACTTCTATTACAGTGTCATGGGGATCAAGAGAGAACTTATCTGGGAACAAGGTGAAATTTACTCAATTTAAAGTAGTTAACACTTTTCCTAATATTTTTCTTCTTATAGAGACAACATAACAAATATTTAATCTCAATAAATTAACAAATTTTACCCTGGTTGACAAACAAAGCTAATCATTTTTTCATTTAATATATGGACCACTCTCCTCTTTAGGGGATGTAGGCCTGTGTATACTGCGTACAAGCTGGCCGCAATAATATATTTTGCTTGAATTAATACATTTCCTCAAGGCTAGTAGTTGCATCTGAAAACACATGTTTTGATGTGCCCCTAGACTCCTCTAATAAAAGTAGTTAAATGGTTATTTAAAAGAAGGACTGTCAGTAAGACTAATTTTCTGGTGCTTGCTCGATATTGTTTAGTTGGTAGATTTTCACTACAAAATATACTTGGATTTTTGGTTTGCTTTTGGCTGCACCCACAGAATGCCAAAGTTCCAGGGCCAGGAACTGAACCTGTGCCACAGCAGTGACACCGGATCCTTAGCCTGCTGAGCCACCAGGGAACTCCTACAACATATAGTTGTAAAAAGAGATTCAACTAATAAGTGATAGAGAAGAAGGGCCCTTCAGGTAGTGGCTGAGCAGAGGACAGGAAGACAGGTGCTTGGAGAGGAGATAGAAGAGGATGAAGGCTAATGCCGTCTACTTTGCAAGTGTCTTTAGATTAGCTTGGGATCAAAAGTCATAATGATGAGCATCATTTTTCTATACTACTATGAAATATATCTATCATTTTACTTTTCAATTGCTTTAATTATATGTAAATGAAAGGCCTATTTTGTAGTTCAAAGTAAAATAAATCTGTAATGGGCATTCATCTTGAGAATATATAAATATTTAAGTATACATTATGCCTATGATTCCAAAAGTTTATTTTCAAAGTATTTCTTGTGTTTGTTCTTTCATTTGTTTAATAAATATTGATTAAAACACCTAGCCAATAGATATTGAAGAATCATTTTAAATGCTAAGGATGCAGTGGTGAACTCTTGTTTATATACTAGTGGGTAAAAATTGTCAGGTACATAAAAGAATAAATCAGCATAGAGTATGTAAGTATGGTAAGTGCTGTGAAGAAAAGTAAAGGAAAGAGAATGATGGCAGATGGACAGGACAAGGTCTGTAGGTGAAGACAGCATTTGAGAAGAGATGTGAATGAAATGAGAGGCGAGCCATTTGAGTGTCTGGGGAAGAGTTTTCCAAGCAGAAGGAAAACAAGAGGAAAGATGAGTAAGATGTACAAGATGAGTAAGAACTTGGCATGTTTTAGGAACAGCAGAAAAACTATTTTTTTTTCCCTGGAAGAGTGGAGTTTTTAAAAGAGTGAACCAACTGACAAATTCCTGTTCTCCAGGAACTTACATCATCCCAGGGGGAGAGAGACACATAAAATGAATAAACCATCACATATAAGTATATGTTGGGTGGTAATAAATGCTGCAAAGGAAAGAGCAGACATGGAGGAGGGGGAGGAGAAAAAAATGAGTGCCCTCTTAGATAGGGTGTGGGAAGAGAAGGCTCCTTGGAAGAGATACCATTTGAGCAGTAGCTGCAATGAAGAGGGGAACAAACCACGCCGATGTCTAAGGAAGAGTGAAACAGGCAGGAGAACAGTGACTGCAAAGGCCCTGAGATGCTTAGGAAAAAAGCAAAGAGTGTGAAGGGGAGTTTGCAAGGAATGAAATGGTAGGAGATGAGGTTGGATTCACGGTCAGGGTCAAAATGGCTTGGGGCTTATAGGTCATTAGGTTTATCTTCTGCGAGGTACGAGGTGCGGTGCCAGTGAATAGTTATGAGCAGAGGAGTGATGGGGTATGACTTGCATTTTAGAAGGATCACTCTGTCTGCTGTGTTTAGGGGGCAAGAGTGGGAGCAGGGAGACTAGTTGGAAGTTACTTAGGTGGTCTAGGTGAGAGGTAAAGGTGATTGGATTAGTGGAGGTGGAGGAAGGGCCCCACAGAGCCTGGGTATTTTTTGAAGGTGGAGCCCACAGGATTGAAGAATGGATTAGCTGTGGGATGTAAGAAAATAAGTACCAGGCAGAATTATGTATTTATAAATATAATTCAGTTTGAAATGCTTACATTTTAATTATTCACATATGTTAAAAACCCAAATACTGATTGATGAATCCATTCATCTAAGTTCCTCTAAATGCGAAGGTTTGATTGAAATGTGAAAATAATTCTCTTGTTTTAGCCTTTATTTAGCATCTGGCCATATGAGTAAATCAAAATAAAACCGCTTGGTGACAAATTCATCAAATACTTGTTGAGTTTGTTTGACACTGTGCCGAGAACTGGAGGATACATGATCAATAAAGTGCCAATCTGGAATCATATTTTTTTAGTTTTGTTCGGTTTGATTTTTTCGGCTGTGCCAGCAGCATGCAAACGTTCCTGGGCCAGGGATCGAACCCAGTCCATAGCAGTGACCTGAGCTGCAGCAGGGACAACACAGGATCCATAACCTGCTGAGCCACTGGGGAACTCCCTGGAATCATATTTAATCTTCAAAATTACTTTTTTTTTAGGTAGATACTTTGGCATTAATATCCATCTAGTATCTGTGACATAGTATTATATAATACTATGGCATACTTGTTTGTTTGTTTGTTTGTTTTTGCTTTTTAGGGCTGCACTCGCAGCATATGGAGGTTCCCAGGCTAGGGGTCAAGTCGGAGCTACCGCTGCTGGCCTATGCCAGAGCCACAGCAATACAGGATCCAAGCCGCGTCTGTGACCTACACCACAGCTCACAGCAACGCCGGATCCTTAACCCACTGAACAAGGCCAGGGATTGAATCGAACCCTCATAGTTACTAGTAGGATTCACTTCTGATGTGCCAAAACAGGAACTCTCTCTTTTTTTTTTTTTTTACAGGATACTTTTAAAAAATGTTTCCTTTTATAATGCTGATGGGAAATAGGACTTTCTCGTAGGCTGAATTAGTTGTTGTGGCCTTTATTTGTAAATTATTTCAATTTCTTTGGGGTAGAGTTTGATTCAAAATCCATATAAGGTAATAATGAACCATATGGCAAAGAAGCTTTTGTGGACATTGGTTTTAGATTTCTTCTACAGTGACCAGATAGGAATGCTCTTTGAAAGTAATCCATTGCTATGTAACTTTTTAAAAAATATCTAGCCAGAATTGTTATCTAAATTATTTTGGTAACATTCTTAATTCATCCAGTGAATATCACACTAACTTTTAGAACTACGTCTCTTTAACACTACAGCATTTTAAAAAAACAATTTCCTCACTTTCTTTTTTCTTTTCTTTTGGCCTCATCCACAACATGCAGAAGTTCCTGGGCCAGGGATCAAACCCAAACCACAAATGTAGTCAGAGCCACAGTAGTGACAAGGCTGAATCCATAACCCCTGGGCCAGGAGGGAACTCTGCTCACTTTTTTTTCTGCAGGGTCTAGAATATCATTGTTGGTTCTCTTTTACTAACAATGGTATGACATCTCAGTGAACACTTGTTTTGTTTGTTTGCTTTTGTTTTTTAGAGCCACACCCACTGCATATGGAAGTTCCCAGGCTAGGGGTCTAATCAGAGCTATAGCTGCCGACCTACACCACAGCTACAGCAATGAGGGATCCAAGGCTCGTTTGTGACCTCCAACACAGCTGGATGCAACGCCGGAGTCTTAACCCTCTGAAGGAGACCAGGGATCGAACCCTCCTTCTCCTAGTCAGGTTCCTTTCCGCTGTGCCACAATGGGAACTCTTCAGTGAACGCTTTTGTTAGTGCCACTTAACTAATTGTTATGATAAACTCGAATCCAACTTTACCTTATTTTTACCAAATTACATAGATAAAGTAACATATACTTTAATAGATTTTTAATAGATTTAAAAGAAAATTTTAACCTGCCTTTATTTTTATTGTTGGTATGTACTAATCAATGAAGAATTGTTTTCTGATGAGTGATTCATGGAGAAAAAGATGGATATAGGCCTATAAAGTATACCTATCATACTTCTTTTTCTTTTTTTTTTTTCTGATTTTTTAAGGCTGTACCTGCGGCATATGGAGGTTCCCAGGCTAGGGGTCAAATCAGCGCTACAGCTGCTGGCCTACACCACAGCCACAGCAACTCGGGATCTGAGCCATGTCTGCGACCTACACCACAGCTCACAGCAACACCGAATCCCCCACCCTCTGAGTGAGGCCAAAGATCAAACCCTTGTCCTCATGGATACTGGTCAGATTCGTTTCTGCTGTGCCAAAAGGGAACTCCCTACTTGTCACATTTCTGATTGATACTTTGTGCTTTATTTTTATACACATTTTAGAGCCAGTTAATATTGGGAAAGTTAAAATCATTGTTTTTCTTTAGGAATTGGGCAGCTCGTTTCTTAGCAAAACAATTTATGTGGAATTTTTCTTCTTATTCGGATATAATTATTGTAAATCCTTGCCTATTCAACATCCATCCTTGAACAACTCTGAATCTTCAAGAACAACTCTAGCCCATAATTAAAATAAAATTGCAGAGAATGTCAAACCAAAGCTTATGCATTTTGCACCGTGATACTTGGATTGACTACACCAACAAGGCAACAAACCGAAACAAAACAAAACAAAACCCACCAGAGTGCCCTGATTGTTTAATTCTGCGCAGGAATGCCATTTTGCTAACTTTTGTTTGTTAAATCCAAGAAGCAGGGGATTAGTGAAGGGAGTTAGCAGGAGAAAGAAGATTGGAGAGTAAAGCGAATAACAGCAGAAGGGGCAGAAGTTAGAAATGGCAGAAATGGTGAGCAGAAGCTGTGGTGTGGTGGCAGCACAGAGTCCTAATGAGTGAACCGAGGTTGGCCTACTCTGCAGCCCACCTGCCCTGGAGATCTTGAGAACATGCGACAACTCCTTTATGGACTGTTTGCTGGAGAAAAGAATGACCATACCTTTTTTTTTTTTTTTTTTTTTTGAAGTATAGCTGATTTACAATAGTATATTTGTTTCAGATGTACTGCATAGTGATTCAGTATTTTATAGTTAATGCTCCATTAAAAACTATTATAGGATAATGACTATGATTCCATGGGCTATACAATATATCCTTGCTGCTTGTCAATTTTATACATAGTTTGTATTTCTTAATTCCATTCCCCACTAACTTTTCCTTCCCTTCTTTCTTTTCCCTTTTGGTAACCACTAGTTTTCTATATTAATATGTCTATTTCTGTCTTGCATATATGTTCATTTGTATTATTTTTTAGACTTCATATATAAGTGATATCATACAGTAGAGGCATAACCTTTTTACCTTGTTTTTGGCTGCCCCCCGGCATATGGAGTTCCCAGGCCAGGAATCAGATCTGAGCCCAGTTGTGATCTAAGCAGCAGCTGCAGCAATGCCAGATCCTTAACCTATTGTGCCGGCCAGGGATCGAACCTATGTCCCAGTGCTCCCAAAATGCTGCCAATCCCATTAAGCCACAGTGGGAACTCCAGCATAACCTTTGTAAAGGTATATATTTTCTATCTGTAGTATGTAGTGGGGTAAATTTCTTTCAAGCTAACATGAAAGGAGAAGTAGTTTTTCTGCTGTTCTGTTGATGAGAAATACCAAGTAGTACAGAGTTTAATATTTCATGAATAATGATTTATGCATGCTTTTTTGGTGAAAAAAAAGCACCTATAAATGTCTTCTTTTTCTGTAGAAATACTAACTCATAAATAAAACAATTTTCTCTCCTATTGGCTAAATGCTTTGTATGTAAGTGGCAAATTTTGAAGACCTAAATCATCTGTCTGCCTTAAATAATATTTATAGATGAGATACGGTATAAATAAATACAAATAAATAAAATCATTCTATATGTAATTTGTATCCTTTGTAATCAACTTCATAACTTTTGTAATTAGCTAGCCAATGTAAACATTTTTGTATTTAGCTTAATAACCTGGGCTGCAGTGCTCTTCTATTTTTTGTTTCCTTATTACTGTGACATCTTTTTTTAAAATGTACTAATGTGAAAAAAATCAGTTTGTGTATGATTCATTTTTCTGTAATCCATCAAAAGGTCATCAAATTTCAGTAACTAGAAAAAAAAAGTTAGCAATGTTTACCCTAATGCAATGGTTTCCAAAATACTGGATTCTGGCAGCTGTGGTAGGCAGAATACTGCCCCCACCCTCCCATAGATGTTCATGCCCTAATCCCAGGCTGTGCAGATGTGATCAAAAGTATGAACTTGGAGTTGAGAAGATGATCCCAAGTTATCCTGGTTAGCCCAATCTAATCACTGAGTCCTTAAAATTGGAGAAGGTTTCCTGGCTATGATCAGAAAGAAAGTTCACAACAGAATAAGGGATCAGAGAGATGTGATGTGAGAAGAACTTGACCCACTGTTGCAAGCTTTGTGTGTGTATGTGTGTCTTTTTAAGGCTGTACCTGCAGCATATGGAAGATCCCAGGTTAGGGACTGAATCAGAGCTGTAGCTGCAAGTCACAGCAACGCAGGATTGGAGCCGCATCTACGACCTAGACTGCCACGAAGGACCCTTAACCCACATGAGCAAGGCCAGGGATCAAACCGGCATCCTCATGGAACTCGTCGGATTGGTTACCACAGAGCCATAACGGGAACTCCCTGTTGCTGGCTTTGATGATGGAAGTGCGTCATGAGCCAAGGAATGTAGACAGCCACTAGAATCTGGAAGAAGAAAGGAAACAGATTCTCCCCTAGAGCCTCTTAAAAGAAATGCTGTTCTCCTGACATCCTGATTTGCACCCATGTTACACTTCTGACCTATAGAACTGAAAAATGATAAATTTGTGTCCAATCTTGCGTTGCTGTGACTTGCAACTACAGCTCTGATTCAGTCCCTAACCTGGGATCTTCCATATGCTGCAGGTACAGCCTTAAAAAGACACACACACACACACAAAGCTTGCAACAGTGGGTCAAGTTCTTCTCACATCACATCTCTCTGATCCCTTATTCATCTTCTCAACTCCAAGTTCATACTTTTGATCACTAAATTTGTGGCAATTTGTGGTGGCCACAGGAGTTGTGTTGTTTCTCAAACCCAAGGTTGGAGAAGGGGCTTCTGATCATGATGGAAAGGCCCAGGGAGGGCTGCAGGTCCACCCGTGATCGTCCCATTTCCTGCTTGTGTCTACTTGTCCCTTCAACCACATAACTTCTTATCTGCCTTATAATGTTATTGGAATTCCATGTTAGGTTTATTTTGAGGGAAAAAACCCTACTGTTTAAAATGAACACAGTATGAATACATACATATAATATCTATTCATACATGTATTTATTTATAAACATTTAATTTAAACAAACGTCATACATTTTAAAATAACAAGTAAATATCTTATTTCCCTGCAGAAATGGTTATAATTACTAACAGGGGCTTAAGCTTTAGCACTGTACTAACTTGTATTCAAATCACAGCTCTCATACTTACCAGATATATAATTCTGAAACTTGATCTGCTTGTATACACATGCATATTTATTTATTTATTTATTATTTTTCTCTTTTTAGGGCCGCACCCATGGCAAATGAAAGTTCCCAAGCTAGGGGTCAAATCAGAGCTGCAGCTGCCAGCCTACACCACAACGACAGCAACGTCAGCTCTGAGCCTTGTCTGTGACATACACCACAGCACATGGAAACGCCAGATCCTTAACCCACTGAGTTAGGCTAGGGATTGAATCCACATCTTCATGGATACTAGTTGGGTTCATAACCTGCTGATGCACAACAGGAGCTCCATATTCATATTCATAATCATAGCAGCACCTATCACTTATTGAGTGTTCTGGGCACCCAGCACTGTACTAAGCACATTCTCTGAATTAATCAGTTGACCTTCCCAAACTAAATCTAGTAATAAGGTGGTAGGTACTGTTATTATCACAATTTTACAGAGGTAACTGAAGAGCAGAGGTTGTGTGGCAGAACCAAGCACTAAGGCTGTGAATCCTGAGGTTTTAAACATCTATTCTCTTCCTAGACTTTGCCACCTCCTATGACATAATGAAATAGAAAAGAAGCAGCAATTCAGGCACTCAGGCCCAACACAATAGTGAAATTTTCTTCACCATCTGAGCTGGGACCAACACTGGAGAGGCAATGGCATTGACTCAGGATATGGCAGAGCACCGAAAGTGGCTGTCATCACCAGAAGGAGAAACTAGTCAAAGACTGAATACAATGGGGAATTAATGGGGTGATCATAATCGCTACTATGAACCCAACACTTATAATATGTCATGTACGGGACTAAATGCTATACTCATTTATATTATCTTATTTACTCCTTAAAACTGTGAGATAATTTTCACTGATTTCTCCATTATACGGAGAGAGAAATTAAGCCTCAGAGAGATTAAGTACCCACTAAGAGTCATCAGGAAGGAAGAAACAGGGCTGAGAATTTAATTGAGATTGCCTTCCTCCAAAGACTGGGCTCTTGGCCAGTTCTTTACACAGTATTAGACTGGCAGAGTAGATGCTTGGAAATCTGTGAGTGCCTCATCCTCTCACCCCCATCCACCCCATGGTGTGGGAAAACACTAATAAAATGTGATGACCAAGCAAGGCCTGTGGAATCTGAATCCCAAGAATTCCTACTTGCTGGCAAATGCATGAACAGAATGTTGGTAACTAATTAATGTGGTTTGATGAATTCCTTTAAAATGCTTGAACTTAGCTAGGTAAAGCACACCAAGATTTTTCCAAGCCATATCACTCTGGAAAGTTAACAGTTGTGGCCTTAGGTGAGAACCACAAGCTTCCCTTTCTTGAATCTTGTGAGGAACCATCGTTAGGTTGAATCTCATCGCTGTGCCTTACTTGCTGGGTGACCTAGTACAAATTATTTATATTTTTGAAAAAGGTCTGTCCCCATCTGAAAATGGGTATATAAATATCTTATATAGAGTAGTATAAGGGTTAAAGTAAGATCATAAATTTGAAAATGCCTGGTGTGTAGTGAATGCCCAGTAAAATGAATGAAATGAAATGAAATGGCCTTCTTCTTTCCAGCTTTGAATTAAGCAGCCTCTCTCTGCTTAACTTCTGTCTGATCTGCAGTGTTTGCTTTTTGTTCTGGAATTTTGGCACCACCTCCCAATTTTTTCCCCTCTGTCACACTCTGGGACCATCTTCCTAGGCTACCTGGGGGGAAGAGCTGGACTCAGCAACAGAGCCTCCTGATTCCTGGGTGGGACTTAAGTCCTCAATACCTAGTTCTGACATGTTTAATTATTGTATTGCCTTTAAAAAACATAAAGTAGTTCAATTATTTTTCCAACTAAAATTTTTTAAAACCTCAATGAAAAAAGCTGGAAAATTTCAGAAAATTCAGAAAGAAGAAGAAGAAGAAAAAAAAAATCCACCATACTCCAGTGATCTCTAAATAAATAACATTTGGATGTATAGAGTATTTTTCATTGATATATCTTGAGAAAGGGAGTCTGGTTTCTTAAAGATTTTATTCTGAATCAGAAATTCAGCCATTAAAAAGTTAAATCAGCTCAAGATAGCATTTTTTATCAAGGCCTACTGTGTGTGAGATGTATGACTAATTGTCTAGAGAATTAAAAGTGAAATAACCAGTCTCAACAATGTGTAGAAGAAGGTCAGGCTGGAGCACACTATAAAGATTAGATGAGGGAGTTCCCATTGTGACTCAGCGGAAATGAATCCAACTAGTAACCACGAGGGTGCAGGTTTGATCCCTGACCTTGCTCAGTGGGTTAAGGATCTGGCTTGCTCTGAGCTATGGTGTAGTTTGCAGATGCAGCTTGAATGCTGCGTTGCTGTGGCTGTGGCGCAGGTCGGCAGCTATAGCTCCAATTTGACCCCTAGCATGGGAACCTCCATATGCTGCAGGTGTGGCTCTAAAAAAAGGAAAAAAAAAATAGATGAGTTCCCTGGTGGCCTTGAGCTTAAGGATCTGGTGTTGTCACTGCTGTGGCTTGGGTTCAATCGCTATGTGTCACGGGTAAGGCTAAAAAAAGTTAGATCAAAATACAAGTGCTAAATAATACTAAATACAAAAGCAATAGTAATTTCATATGGCAACTCCTTAAAAAAATTCCCACATAAGTGGTATAGTGAGTACTGTGAGTTCAAACTTGCCAGGATCTAGGCACTAACAAGAGCAATTATGAAAAGATAAAGTTTTTGATAATAAAATAAGAAGAACATATGTCCTGTGTCACATTGCGGGTATTGTCTAAAGGCTTTTCCAAACTAGAATAAACAGCTCCAGACTTAAAATATAGATCCTGGGGAATTTGTTGGTTTGAAAAATACTTGGAAAGAATTTTATCTAGGCTAGAAATCACCGTTTCTATATTAATATTTCAATCTTATCCTCGTGGGTAAGCGTCGCAAGACATGTTTCCTTGAAAACTCCATCTTGTCCTTCTTTACTTTATCCCATCTTCTTGTCTTACTTTATCCCATCTTCCTTCTTGGAAAAACAGTCACAGTGCTGGTAAATGACTTAAGCTTAAGAACAAAGACCTAAAGGCATAAGTGACTTAAGCTTAAGAACTGTTATGTGCCTAGAGGTCAGAGTAAGAGCTTAACCCTTTACCACCTAAGTGGCTTTTTAAATAGTAAAAGAACTTATATAATAGTAAACAAGGCCTGTATCATCCACCCATAGCCACTCCTCACTTGATCTCATCTAAAGAGCACAATAAAAGCAGTGTGGTTTCTTGAGGCAGCGCTCTTGGTCCCTGAGACCTTGAGTTCCCCGGCTCCCACCTCTACTTAAGATAAATGTCTCTGTGTCTTGTTTTATGTTAACTATTTTTCCTTAAGTTCCACAGCACCCGTTCTTCAGCCCCATCCTGCTGAGCTGGCCCCGGCAGGTAAGAGCAAAGGAGCTGAAAGAATTGAATTGTAGGGCATCTTGAAGGATGAAGTCAACTTTTTTTTCCTATATCTTTAAGGCCACACCCATAGCATATGGAGGTTCCCGGGCTAGGGGTCAAATTGGAGCTGTAGCCACCAACAACTGAGCCACCACAGGAACTCCCAAAAAGTCAAGTTTTCATTCACTTATTGAATGTTTATTGAACACCTACTATATGCCAAGCACCTAAAGAGCAAGGTGCCACATACGTATGTACAGAGACTATGACATGATTGTGCAGTGCGCAATCTTTACAACTGTTGTGATAACCCTGCAGTAAAGATACAGTAATGGGGAGTTCCTGTTGTGGCTCAGTGGTTAACGAATCTGACTAGGAACCATGAGGTTGCGGGTCTGATCCTTGGCCTCGCTCAGTGGGTTAAGGATCCCGCGTTGCCATGAGCGGTGGTGTAGGCCAGTGGCTACAGCTCCGATTAGACCTCTAGCCTGGGAATCTCCTTATGCAGTGGGTGTGGCCCTAGAAAAGAAAGAAAAAAAAAAGATGCAGTAGTGGGAGTTCCCATTGTGACTCAGCAGTAACCAACCTGACTAGTATCCATGAGGATACAGGTTTGATTCTTGGTTTCGCTCAGTGGGTTAAAGCTCTGGCTTTGCTGGGAGCTGTGGTGTAGGTCACAGATGTGGCTCAGGTCTTGTGTTGCTGTGGCTGTGGCACAGGCCAGCAGCTGCAGTTTCAATTCAACCTCTAGCCTGGGAACTTCCATGTGCTGCGGGTGGGGCTCCCCCGCCAAAAAAAAAAACAGCAGGCAATAAATTTCTGCTTTTATGAAGTTTACATCTGAGGGAATAGTGGGGAAACTAACAAACAAATGTAAAAAGTAAAGGGCTTTCAGGCAGCGATAGTTGTTTTGAAGAAAATAGTTTAATGAGATAAAGAGTATGGGAGCAACATCACAAATACTAACCAAGAAATTCTCTTTAAAGAGATAACATTGAGTTGGAACCTGAATGACAGGAAGGAGTCAACTATACAAAGATTCATGAGATGAATATTCCAGGGAGAGGAAAAAGGAAGGGGAACTTTCTGCATGGAAATGATTTTGCCATTCATTCCAGTATGTCAGTGACAGAATGAATGAGTGGTAGACAAGGAGGCTATAGCGGTAGGCAAGAACTAAATTATGTAAATGGTAAGAGGTCTCGATTTTATTTTAAAAGAAACATTAAATATTTAATAACACATGGTAAGAAAGAGTCAGGTGTTTCATGCTGGGGTGAAGATCTGGGTGAACAAAAATTCTAGCAGAAGGATGGATATAGCAGTCTATTATTTTTTTTTTTTACATTGAACCAGGCTGGGTAGAGATCTTGGAACCAAGAACAAGCTGTGGGCAAGCTGCTCTTTCCATGTTACTCCGTGAAAGCCACAGGACTGTTTGCATCTACTAGTGATGTGGTAGTCTAAAAGATTGGTGAAAATGGTATCTACACAACAAGGAGATCCCATTTAGACACCTATTAGAATGGTCAACATCCAGAATACTAATTATGCGAAATCCTGGCAGGGATGTGGAACAAGAGGAACTCTCATTCATTGCTCTGTGTCTATGACTCTGTTTCTGTTTTGTATGTTTGTTCATTCGTTTTGTTCTCTGATTCCACATTCAATTGAAATCATGCAGTATTTGGCTTTCTCTGACTTACTTAGCATAATACCTTCTAGGTCCATCCATATTGTTGCAAATGGTAAGATTTTCATCTTTTTTATGGCTGAGTAATATTTCATTGTAACAAAATATACTACATCTTCTGCATTTATTCAATAAATGAGAGTTCATTCAATGGGAATGCAAAATGTTACAGACACTTTGGAAGACATTTTGATGATTTCGTATAAAATTTAACATATACTTATCATTTGATCCAGCAATCATGCTACTTGGTATTTACCCAAAGGAGCTGAAGATTTATGTCCACACAAAAACTATTTATGTCCACACAAGGATGTTTATAAAAGCTTTATTCATAATTACCAAATACTTGGAAGCAACCAGGATGTCCTTCAGTAGGTGACTGGATAAATGAACTGTGGTACATCCAGAAACAGATTATTAGTCAGCACTAAAAAGAAATGAGCTATCAAAACCTGAAAAGACAGAAAGGAAACTTATATACACATTAATAAGTAAAAAAGTCAACATGAAAAAGCTTGACAGTATGATTACAGTTTTGACACTCTGGAAAAGGTAAAACTATAAGGACAGTATAAAGATCAGTCCTTTGATGGACTGGGAGGCAGAGGCTGATGGGTTTGGGAGGCAGTGAAACCACTCTGTATGATACTATTGTGGTGGACACATGCTATTATAAATTTGTCCAAATCCACAGAATGTACAACATCAAAGGTGAACTCTAATATAAACTAGAGAATTTGGAGAATTACGATATGTCAACGCATGTTCATCATTTGTAATCAATGTATCCTTCTGGATTGGATGTTGATAATGAGGAAGGCTATGCATGTGTAAGGGTTGGGTATATGGGGAAATTGTATACCTTCTTTCAATATTGCTGTGAATCTAAAACTGCTCTAGGAGTTCCCATTGTGGCTCAGCAGGTTATGAACCCAACTTAGTGTCCCTGAGGATATGGGTTTGATCCCTGGTCTTGCTCTGTGGGTTAAGGATCTAGTGTTGCCATGAGTTGTGGTGTAGGTCACAGGCATGGCAAGAATCCTGTGTGCTGCAGCTGTGGCTGTGGCGTAGGCTGGCAGCTGCAGTTCCAATTTGACATTTAGCCTGGGAACTTTCATACACCGAGGATGTGGCCAGAAAAACAAAACAAAACAAACAAACAAAAAAACTGCTCTAAAAATAAAGCCTGGGAGTTCCCATTGTGGCTCAGTGGTAACAGACCTGACTAATATCAATGAGGATGTGGGTTCAAATACCTGGTCTCTATCAGTGGGTTAAAGATCAGGCATTGCTGTGAGCCATGGTGTAGGTCACAGACATGGCTCAGATCTGACGTTGCTGTGGCTGTGGTGTAGGCTGGCAGCCGTAGCTCTCATTCGACCCTTAGCCTGGGAACTTCCATATGCTGCAGGTGCAGCCCTGAAAAGACCTATTTTAATGTCATATTTAAATAAATAAAGCCTATTAAATAGTCATAATAAATATATCTAATTATACTTAAGTATTTACATTTCTTTTAATTTTAATTTTTAAAAAATTTTACAAATATTTATTATCTCAGCTCTCCTATCATTTTACTAACCATAATCAAGTGTAGTTTTTACTAGAATTCTCTATTTCTCTAACTTCCTGTGTGTGAAGACCTAAAGCTGCCCTCCAGCTTTGCCACAGGGCAGAGCCTCCTTGCTCACTTCGTCAGGAAGCATAGAAGAGTGTGGCCCACATGCTTTGCCAGCAGGGTGACTCTGGGGTTCTGATTCTTGGCATTTTCCTTTTGCCTTAACAGCTTACATCTTAGACTAACAGAAATATAATATGAGATACATAAGTTATTACAAATTCTTCTAGTAGCCACATTAAAACAAGTAAAAAAAAAAAAAAACAAAACCCTAAATCATGAAATAGGTGCAGTGAGTTTTAAATCAATTTTATTTAACCCAATATATCAAAAGGAAATACTATCATTTCCATACGCAGTCAAAATAAAAAATTATTAATGAGACATTTTACGTTCTTTTTTTCATAATGCCTTCTAACTGCAGTGTTATGTTTTACATTTATAGCACATTTCAGTGCAGACTAGACATACTTAAACACTTACTAGCCACATGTGGCTAGAGGCTATCATATTGGATAGAGCCAGTTCTAGATCTTACTTCCATTGACTTTTATTTTTTGCCTTTTTAGGGCCAGACCCACAGCATATGGAAGTTCCCAGGTTAGGGGTCAAATCAGAGCTGCAGCTGCCTGCTTAGGCCACAACCAGATCCAAGTCATATCTACGGGCTACACCACAACTCATGGCAACTCCAGATCCTTAACCCACTGAGCAAGGCCAGGGATGGAACCTGCGACCTCATGGATACTAGATGGGTTTGTTACCACTGAGCCATGATGGGAACTCCCTCCAATGACTTTTGAGACCTGGTGATTCCAATCTACTTTGTCCTGTGGTGACTTTACTTTCCTTGGCTCTTATGTGAATTCCTGTTTCTGGACTCCTGTTACTTTGAACCTTAAACTCCTGAAACAGGAAATGGACTGTTTGCCTGGCTCTTTCACTCCCTGCTCCTTGCCACTAACATTGCCCTCTGCTACATGATGACATAAGTAATTATCTAGGCTTTTCTGCATTAGAAGAGTGTTCTGTATTATAGAAAAAGTGTCACTGAGTGGGAAAACATGCTGAATTCTCTATGGCTCATTTAAATTAAACTGTGGGAAGATTCACTCCTTAGAATATGAGGTAACTGTTTTTTGGTTATCACATTCACTTACGGCTGCTTACTGATTGCTGGCATAGTAGACAGAGGAGAACCAGTTTTGAATATCAGAAGCTGAATTTTACCTTGGTCTTTCTCTTTAAATTTTTTTCTGTGAAAATTCCTAATCTTCACCCCAGGCCAATAGATGATTCAGTGCTTCAAGTAGATCAGGGCCAATGTCATGTGCTCAGAAAGGCAGAAAAACAAACACAAAACCAACACAATTATTTCCAAAATATACCTAACTATCACCTCCCTAGTTAAGTTGGAAATCTCAAAAGCCTTTTACTCTTCTATTTTACCTTTGAAGGCAAAACTCTATGGTTGCGCCTGTATGCTCATAGCTGAAATTCGACAATGAAAATGTGTTTTTTTGGGTCACACAGTGTTTAAAATTATTTTGAGCCAACATTTAGAAATCAGGAGCTTTCACATAAACATTCAGGTTTCTAGCTTCCCTTAAAAAAATCAAAGACTTGATCCACATTGAGCAGTCTTCCCACATGGTACCTTTTGGCTGGGCTGAACTTGAGAGGGTCAATGCTCTTTCTACTTTGATATGATCAATTACACTGGCTCATATTTTTCGTGTACTAGATAGCTCTATCCTCATCTGGGCCTTGAGCTGGCAACCTCCATAACTCATCACACCTGTCTGCCCTTTGGCTTCTGGTATTCTCTAGGGCCCAGATTTTCTCTTGACTTTGAGAGGCCTTCTTTTTAGCTCTTGAGTCTTATAAAGATTCAAGGGGGTGCAGAACAATGGAGATGAGCTGGTTAAGTCATTCACCAATGGTTAATTCATTTGTGTTTCAGTCTCAGATACAAATTCCTTGATTGCCATGTGTTCTGGGGGACTTTTTGTCCAATGACCTGGAAATAACAGGTCATTTTGTAGGCTGGTAAGTAAAAGTTTCAGATATCAGTCATAATTATTTTCTAGCAAAGTCTCCTTGTGTCTACTCAAAGTAATACTATTTTTTTAAAATAAATTTTATTAGAGCATGGTTGACTTAGAAAGTTGGGTTAGTTTCAGGTGTATTGCAAAGTAGATCAGTTATATGTATACATATATCCATTCTTTTTCAGATGCTTTTCCCATATAG
Organism: Phacochoerus africanus; assembly: GCF_016906955.1. Taxonomy (NCBI): domain Eukaryota; kingdom Metazoa; phylum Chordata; class Mammalia; order Artiodactyla; family Suidae; genus Phacochoerus; species Phacochoerus africanus. The sequence continues at coordinate 57,917,616 of NC_062544.1, forward strand.
GTTATCACACAGTATTGAGTAGATTTCCCTGTGCTATACAGTAGGTTTTCACAATAATATTAATGAATGAGGAAATATTACTCATGCTAGATACTCAACCTTCTGGGGGTGAAGTCTCTTTCCTTATCCGTGGAACTATTTAAAAAAACAAACAGAAATTAGAGATTCCCCTACTCTCTATCCCACCCGAACCACCTTTTTTAGGGAAGGCAGAAAGAAAAGAGATTTGTCTGGGTAGAATGCCATATGCACAAGTATCTACAAACGGCAGTGGTTGTTACTTCGTACCTGACAATCTTTGATTAATAGTTTTACTTTTTCATGTGGAGCAGTGAAAGGCAGCTTCTATCAAAGATGACTCAATATAGGTTAAGAAAACTAATAGTCCATGGACTATATTATTTCCTTGTTATCATTAACATAAATATCTCCATTAGAATGTGAAGACTTACTGTGCTGTACTTTCCTTTTTAGGGCCATGCCCATGGCATATGGAAGTTCCCAGGGGAGACCAGGGGTTGAATCAGAGCTGCACCTGCTGGCCTACACCACAGCCACATCAATGTAGGACTGGAGCCACGTCTGCAGCCTATACCACAACTTATGGCAATGCCAGATCCTTAATCGAGTGAGGCCACGGATCGAATCTGCATCCTCATGGATACTAGTTGGTTTCATAAACTAGTTCATGGAACTAGTTGGGTTCTCTTGTGTTCTGAGACACAATGGGAACTCCTGTGCTGTGCTTCCTGATGAAAGATGTTAATATGTTCATTGGCCAGGACATGGCAAATGGCCAAGAAAGTCCCCAGCTGGCCAATTTTGGGATTATTAAGGGTCTCAGGCATCCATCTCAAAGTCTCCTTTACCTCTAACCCAACTCTATTCAAAATAAGTCACCTTAAGCCTCTGGATCTCAATCTTTAATGGGGAGTATGTTACAGTGCATATTCCTGGGTCCCACCTTTAGAGACTCCAGTTTCACCAGTTCTGGGATAGGGCTGAGGAGTCAGTGTCTTTAACAAGCCCTGCAGGTAATTCTGATTTGTGTATTTACATTGGAAAATCACTGCATAAGAGCATCTAGCATCTTGATTTTAAAATCATACTAAGAGTATAACTATCTAATATTCCTTCCTGAAAACACATTCTAATGTTGGTGGAGGGGTTTGGGAGGAGATTGAATACTTTAAAAGCTGGCACATCACAATGGGAGAAAAAGGGTACATGAAATGGGAACTTTGCGTGTACTTAATTGTTTATAATTTCATAAAGCTTCCTTTCTAGTAGCAAAATCTTGTCAGAAATGAGAATAGGTGCACAGCCTAAGAGAGGAAAAAGAATGGGAGATGAAAACACTTCTCTTCAAAGAGGGTATAATTAAAAGGCTTAAGATAGTGCTTGAAGTTAAGAGGAACAGGCAAGGTGTCATCTTTCAATTTTCAGAAAATCAGTTAAGATTTTCTGCTGCAAGTAACTGATTACCATTAATTATATAATCCACAAAGACATTCAATTATCTCACTAAACAAAAAGCCTGCTGATAGGGAATTCCACATGATGGAGGCTCACTCTTCTCTACCATCCCCAGAATGTTGGCCTATTGTTCTAGGTTTATCATCTCATGGTCACAAGATAGCTGCATCTTCAAACATTCAAGGAAGAAAGAAAGGATCATCTTTCTTTGAGCAAAATTCTTCCCCAAAGGGCAGCCAACAGATTTCCCCTCATATCTCATTGATCAGAACTAGCCAGAACTGACTCACACCAAACACTAATAAAGAAGAATGAGATTACACTCTTGGTTTACACCAATTATGATCCATGCCCTGATCTGGAGGGAGAGTCCACCTCACATGAAAATGCTGCTGCTAGAAAAAAACTCCAGGTCCTTGAAATTGATATGTAAAATTTAAAGAATTGGTGAAATAGGTAGGCAACCAACTATATCTACCTTGGTTTTGAAATTACCCTTTGGATTTTAGTGGTCAATGCATCCTAAGTATGCATTGAGAGAGGGATTATGGTCAGAATTGCTCCTGGGGATGGGAGGGTGGGGTGGGATGGGATGGGAGTGGGTCTGTGGCAGATGACCTGAAGAAACTGAAGGCTTAGGATTTTTTTTTTTTTTTTTTGAGATTTAGGTCAGTCATGCCTTAGTTGAGGATGCCTTGGTAAGAACTAGAAGTGTTTTAAAAGGACACAAGGAGTAATAAAATGAAAGTGACAACACACTTGTAACTTTTCTTGTAACTTTTCTTAAACTAAACTTAAACTTTTCTTAAACTAAACTTTTCTTAAACTAAAAATCTTTGGTTATTTCCTTTCCAAAACATAACTGTAGGATTGCTTTTTGTAGTAATTTAGTATCCTTATGCACTCCTATGTTCATAGCAGCACTATTCACAACAGCCAAGACATGGAAACAACCTAAACATCCATTGACAGATGAATGGATAAAGAAGATATGGCAGGAAGTTCCTGTGTGGTGCAGTGGGTTAAGGATCCAGCTTTGCTGCAGCTGTGGTATAGGCTGCAACTGTGGCAGGGGTTTGATCCCTGGCCCGGGAACTTCCACGTGCTGTGGCTACAGACAAAAAAGAAAAAAAAAAAAGATGTCGTACATATATACAATGGAATATTAATCAGCCATAAAAAAGAATGAAATTATGCCATTTGCAGCAACATGGATGGACCTAGAAATTATTATACTAGGAGTTCCCGTCGTGGCTCAGCAGAAATGAATCCGACTAGGAACCGTGAGATTGTGGATACAATCCCTGGCCTCACTCAGTGGGTTAAGGATCTGGCATTGCTGAGAGCTGTGGTATAGCTCGAAGACGAGGCTCAGATCCCTCGTTGCTGTGGCTGCTGTGGTGTAGGAAGGTAGCTGTACCTCCAATTCGACTCCTACCCTGGGAACCTCCACATGCAACAGGTGCTGCCCTAAAAAGCAAAAAAAAAAAAAAAAAATTCACACTAAGTGAGGTAAGTCAGAAAGAGAAGCAAATACTGTATGATATCACCTGTATGTAGAAGGTAAAATAGGATACAAATGAACCTACCTATGAAAAAGAAACAGGTCACATACAAAGAGAACTGACTTGTGGCTGTCAAAAGGGAGAGTGTTGGGGGAGGGTTGAAATGGGAGGCTGGAGTTAGCAGACGTAAGCTATTATATATAGAATGAATAAAGGACAAGTTCCTATTGTATAGCACAGAGAACTATAATCAATATCCTGTGATAGACCATAGTGGAAAAGAATATTTTTTAAAAATAATGTATGTATATGTATAACTGAATCACTTTTCTGTACAATGGAAATTAACACAACATCGTAAATCAACTATACATCAGTTTAAAAAAATTTGGTATCTTACCACCTTCTACTTAAATATAAAACAAAATATTGCTTCAGTTTCTTACCACTCACCTGAAAGACTACAGTAAATAGTTCTGTGTAGTGTTTGCTTTTATCTTCAACTCTGGAGACCACACAAGAATTTTAGATAAGTTGGGGAAAAAATATTAACCATCTATGTAATGTATTTGTTTATGTTTTGCTTTTTTCCAAAAATACTTGAAGTAGTTTAAAAGAATGCATTTAATACAGTTAATAATAAGTGGAAATGTCAGGCTATCACCTAAGTAGGACAAAGTTACAATTTCTTAATTACACGCAATGCAAAATGTTGAAAAATGAATTTAACATTTTCTGAAACTAATGTTAGACATTCAAGGATCATTATTTCAAAATTCAAATCTAAATTATTGTAACTGGGAAGTTTTGCTTTCAACTTGGTTCTCATTAGAGTTATTTTAAACAAAAGAATTTTTTCTTTTGTAACAATTTCATTTTATTTTATTTTTTGTCTTTTTAGGGCTGCAGCACGGCACATGGAGGTTTCCAGGCTAGGGGTTGAACTGGAGCTATAGCTGCTGGCCTGTGCCACAGCCATGGAAGATCCAAGCCACGTCTGTGACCTACACCACAGTTCACAGCAATACCAGATCCTTAACCCACTGAGTGAGGCCAGAGATTGAACATGCATCTTCATGGATACTAGCAGATTCGTTACCAATGAGCCATGACAGGAACTCCTGTAACAATTTTAGAATAATAAACTTAAACATTAATATTCATGTCAATATACTTAATAGTTATTGAAAATTTTACTTTATAAAAATTGAATTTCTATTTCATAGGTAGTATATTCAATAACTATCGACATTTTAAACATTTAAAGTCGATATGTACAATATTGAAGAAATAGGTATTGGTTTCTCTAGATTATAATATCTTAATAAATATATTTCAACATTTTTATGAGGAAGTTAAATTTCATTTAAGTAATTTGGAAATTATTGTTGCTTCAAAATAATGCAATGCAAAACACTTCAACATTAATAACTTTTCTAAGTATATCTTGAAATATATTGAAACAATAATCTTGAAATATGAAAGAAACAGACAATATTCTGTGATACAATCTTTTTAAACTAAAACATTGCCTTTGGAAAATAAATCCTAGAAAATGGCCCAATTATAGGGATTCATGAAATTTTTTTCCATTAAACAACAGTAAAGATTTTAATCTCTTTCCTTCAAAAACAAAAAACATTCCATCTGTGTTAATTGTTCTAAAATTTTAACCTTAAGCATTTTGAAATAGTTAGAATTAATTTTTTCATACTGGGGGTTCCTGTCGTGGCTCAATGGAAAAGAATCTGATTAGCATCCATGAGGATGCAGGTTTGATCCCTGGCCTCGCTCAGCTGGCTAAGGAGCCAGCATTGCTGTGAGCTGTGGTGTAGGTCACAGACCCGGCTCGGATCTGGCCTTGCTGTGGCTGTGACGTAGGCCTGTGGCTATAGCTCCGATTCAACCCCTAGCCTGGGAATCTCCACATGCTATAGGTGCGGCCCTGAACAAGACAAAGAAAAAAAAATTTATACTGCCCTCTTTAATGAAAAACCAGTTCAATCAAAATTGCAGTGTCTTTATGTTTGTATGAGTATGTGTGTGTGTGAGAGAGAGATTAGAGAAATTTTCACATCATTTGAAATATGATTTTGAAGAATTAAAAAGTGAATTAATTAAAATAACTATCTGATTAATTCTCATTTATTCAAGGGTTTTTAAAATTATTTAGGCAATTGATTTGGCACACCCAAAGCACATAAGTCAAATGGCATAAAAACTTAAGCTACAGAAGTTGAGTTAAAAAAAAAACATCAGGGAGTTCCCGTCGTGGCGCAGTGGTTAACGAATCCGACTAGGAACCATGAGGTTACGGGTTTGGTCCCTGCCCTTGCTCAGTGGGTTAACGATCCGGCGTTGCCGTGAGCTGTGGTGTAGGTTGCAGGCGCGGCTCGGATCCCGCGTTGCTGTGGCTCTGGCGTAGGCCGGTGGCTACAGCTCCAATTCAACCCCTAGCCTGGGAACCTCCATATGCCGCGGGAGCGGCCCAAGAAATAGCAACAACAAAAACAACAACAACAAAAAAGACAAAAGACAAAAAAAAAAACCAAACCATCAGGGGCTCCCGTCGTGGCTCAGTGGTTAACGAATCTGACTAGGAACCATGAGGTTTCAGGTTCGAACCCTGCCCTTGCTCAGTGGTTAAGGATCTGGCGTTGACGTGAGCTGTGGTGTAGGTTGCAGATGTGGCTTGGATCCCAAGTTGCTGTGGCTCTGGCATAGGCCGGTGGCTACAGCTCCGATTTGACCCCTAGCCCGGGAAACTCCATATGCCACGGCAACAACCCTCAAAAGGCTAAAAGAAAAAAAAAAAGAAAAAAAAAACCACAGCAAAAAACAACATCATTCTAATCAAGTCTGGGCAAATAAATAGATTAAGCACTACTCGAGAGTTAAATGTTAATAAGAAGCGTCCTAAAGTGTCTATATATTTGTTTTCTTCAAAATGTATGTGCATCATATTTATCATTTCATTTAGTAATATTGTTGTAATGGGAGTTCCCATCGTGGTGCAGCAGAAACAAATCCGACTAGGAACCATGAGGTGTCGGGTTTGATCCCTGGCTTTGCTCAGTGAGTTAAGGATCCAGCATTGCCATGAGCTGTGTTGTGGATCGCCGACTGGGCTAGAATCTGGCGCTGCTGTGGCTGTGGTGTAGGTTGGCAGCTGTAGCTCCAATTAGACCCCTAGCCTGCAAACCTGCATATGCCACAAGAGTGGCCCTAAAAAGCAAAAAAAAAAAAAAAAAATTTTTGAAATATAAGTATTTTATTAAAAGTTCTAGTTTGGAAAAGGGGAAAAAAGGATAGGAAAATTTGCTCTCTAACAAGGTTCTTGGGTAAATACACGTAGGGTAAGAATACCATTGTGACTGATGCATAGTAAGTGCATAATAAATACTTATTGGAAATGAACGAATATGGTAGGTTAATTTGTGTAGCAGATACAGCTCTTCTTAGTTTTGAATAAACAACTTGAACATTAATAATGATAGTAATATCACTATAACTGAAGGGCAGTCACTTTATTACAGTTATTTGACAATGCTTTACTTTAAGGAAATGAAGGTGGAGTTCCTGTCATGGCTTAGTGGTTAACGAATCTGACTAGGAACCATGAGGTTGTGGGTTCGATCCCTGGCCTCACTCAGTGGTTTAAGGATCCGGCATTGCCATGAGCTGTGGTGTAGGTTGCAGACGCTGCTAGGATCTGGCATTGCTGTGGCTCAGGCGTAGGTCGGTGGCAACAGCTCCAATTAGACCCCTAGCCTGGGAACCTCCACGTGCCATGGGTGCGGCCCTAGAAAAAGACAGAAAGACAAAAAAATAAAATAAAATAAAATAAGGAAATGAAGAAAACATTTGGGAAACAGAGGAAATATGATATAACTGTTGAAGAGAGGTTTGTCCAGAATGTCAGATGCAATAGTGATTATTCTTCTATCTAATGATTTTTGGACCGGTGAATCATGTGATTGCAAAGTCTGGTTATACTAAAAGTTAGTATTGTAATCTTAATCTTATTTCAGGAGTACCTGTTGTGGCACTGCGGAAAGGAATCCAACTAGGAGCCATGAGGTTTCGGGTTCAATCCCTGGCCTTGCTCATTGGGTCAAGGATCCGGCATTGCTGTGAGCTGTGGTGCAGTTCACAGACGCGGCTTGGATCTAGCATTGCTGTGGTTGTGGTGTAGGCTGGCAGCTACAGCTCCGATTTGACCCCTAGCCTGGGAACCTCCAAATGCCGTGGGTGCAGCCCTAAAAAGACAAAAAAAAAGTCTTATTTCATATTTCAGCTAATAAATATGTGATGATAGCTATAATTGTATTATGCTACCTGATCTTTATGCAACAATAGTAACATGATCACAGAAATGGATTATGAATTAGCATTCATTTCACAAGATTGGGCTAGGGCTAGTGTGGTGCATTGGGAGAAGTGTGGGTCAGTGGTGGGAGCTTGAACGTTTCAGGAAGTTACTAACATCTAACTTTCTCAAGAACAGGAACCGAGAAGTCACAAAACTTCCCTTCCTCCTCAGAGTTGCGTTTTATTTAAAAGAGAAATCTGTTTGATAAAATTAAGTGGTATTCACTTGCTCACAAATCTCCAAATCCAATAAGGAGAAAGAAAGAGATCCCATGGGTGTCAAGGTCAGAGCTTTGGGAAATACACAGAAGTATCCTCAGGGGTAAACAGGCTAATGCCTCTGAGAGACTGAAAAGGAAGGTATCATCTACGTTTCATTCATTCATTAGTTAGCATTTTATTGAGCACCTAGTATTTTCTCCAGGTCATTGTACAGACATGATGCAATTTTAAGGACAGTGAATCCAACCTTTGTCGTCAGACGCCAAGAGGGCAATCTTGTGTTTGCAGTAATACTATTCCTTCTTAGAGGTCTTTGCTTTCATCTTTAAAGAGGAAGCCTTGATCATAGCCTTGCCACTGGTGTCTGCTTTGAGCTCACTAAAATTAATCTACTAAAACCAAGAAGGCGGAGTTCTGGTCTTGGTGCAGCAGAAACGAATCCAACTAGGAACCATGAGGTTGCGGGTTTGATCCCTGGCCTCTCTCAGTGGGTTGAGGATCTGGCATTGCTGTGAGCTGTGGTGTAGGTCGCAGATGCAGCTGGGATCCTGTGTTGCTGTGGCTGTGGTGTAGGCCGGCAGCAGCTCTGATTCAACCCCTAGCCTGGGAACTTCCATGTGCTGCGTGGGTTCGGCCCTAAAAAGCAAAACAAATACAAAACAAAACAAAACCAAAAATCTGCAAGTGCAAAAAAAAAACTGCAAGTAGGAGTTCCCACTGTGGCACAACGGGATCAGTGGCATCTCTGCAGAGAGCCAGGAGGCAGGTTTGATCCCCAGGCTGGCACAGTGGATTAAGGGATCCGGCATGGCTGTAGCTGCCCTGTAGGTCGAAAGTGTGGCTCAGATCTGATCGCTGGCCCGGGAATTCCATATGACTCGGGGTGGTCAAAAAAGAAAAAAACTAGAAAATTTTAAAATAACTAAATAAATAAAAACTGCAAATAGCCCCAGACTCCCATTCCTAGTCATTTCCTAATTGAATTCCTACTCTTTTCACACCCTCTATTCAGTTCCTTGCTCCCACTTCTCCCTGACTTCTTAACACTGTGTCCTTTGAAACTTACAGATCCATCATCAACAAATTGTTCTATATTCTCAACCTTCTCTAAAGGTTCCCCTCACTTCCTTGCTCTAGTCAAAACCTGACTCTTTCTCAAGTCTGCTACTATACTATTGAGTGAGAGTATGTTTTTTTCTCCCATAGGATTGGGGTTGGGAGGGGAATATGTGCCCTATTCCTGATCACCAATTTTATTTTTTTTTATTTAAATAATTTTTTTGTCTTTTTGCCTTTTTCTAGGGCCGCTCCTGCAGCACATGGAGGTTCCCAGGCTAGGAGTCCAATCGGAGCTGTAGTGCCAGTCTGAGCCACAGCCACAGCAAAGTGGGATCCGAGCCGTGTCTGCGACCTACCCTACACCACAGCTCATGGCAACACTGGGTCCTTAACCCACTGAGCAAGGCCAGGGTTCGAACCGCAACCTCATGGTTGCTAGTTGGATTCGTTAACCACTGTGCCACAACGGGAACTCCGATCACCGCTTTTAGAGCATTCTCTTTCTTTCTTCACTTAAAAAATTCTTGGATGTGAGTCTCGTATCATCAGACTCTCCCTGCTACCTTCCATCTCCTGACCCCTTGAGTCACTGCCCTTTGTTTCTTAGTTTTATCTCCTGATCCACCACACACTACTCCTATCTTAATTCTTGGGAAGGTCTTCCTGTCACTTAGTTCTTTCATATCTCTCTTCTAATATTCTTGACTTCCATCCTACCTTAGCTCCTCATCCTATGATTATATCATAGACCTTCTCATTACCAATCATTTCAACAGCTTCATAATCTCCATTTGCTGCATACTATTGTCTGACCTCCACTTTTCTAACTTATCTCTCTGTACAGTAATTCTAACAAGCTTTGGATCCAATCAGAACATACAGTCCATTGATCCTATATAATCACTATGTAAATCACTACCAATGCAGTGATTTTCTCTTATTCATCCTACTGCCGTTGTGAAACCACAACCATTGTTAATCCAGCCATTGCTGCTGGAGTCCTGCCCCCACTTATCTGAACATAGCTAGGGAACACACAACTGTACTTTTGGTCTCAATTGAAATTCATGACTATTAACCTCATCAAGCCCTTAATTTTTTCTGAGAATTGTCTCATGTTCTCCTAGTTCATTCACTGTCTTAGATGACAAGTTCATACCTGCTCTTTGCTCCTTAAGCCTCCGTCATCTCTCCTCTCGTATCTTCACACAAATGAAGTATTATTTTTAGATGAACAAAACAGGCTCCTTTAAAGGCCAATCTCGTCTTCTTTGGTCTGTTTAAGTACATCTCCAGAAATTCTCCCTCTCTTTCTTACATTATCAATATTTCCCTCTCTTCATGGTCATTCCCATTAGCACACAAATATTCTCTTTGTTCTCTCATCTTTACCTTAATCTGGAAGCATTTATTGAGCATCTACTAGTGCTGGAGTCATGAACAAGAAAAAAAATCATTGCATATTACCTCTACAGGCCAGAGGTAGAGCTAATTTTAGGATTAAAGACTATAGATATAACGAGTTAGAGTACTTTAATATTACTTGTGAATTTTCATAATGACAGCTTCCTATTGACCAGATGATATCTATAATCAAGGTCCTTTTGCTCAGAGTAGAAGATTTTATGAGGTTTTACACACTTTCTGTGACTAGATATGATAATTGAACTTAATCATGAATTCCATGCACAATACCTGGCTACTTCCTTGCAAACAACAGAGAAGACTCTTCTCCTTAAATTAAGGTTAGGGTAATAATAATCACCATAATTTATTAGATGTGAATACATTTACTGAATTCTAGACTCTTGGTCCTGAGTTTTTGTACATTCATTTAATCCTCTCAGCAATCCTGTGAGGCGGGGAGTGATCCCTTTAAATTCTAAAGGTGGAAATTTGAGAAATAAAGAATTTTTTACCTTTAATAAAGTCCTTCCCCATACATTTTATGATTTTTATTTTAATTGGAATAATATAAAAGTTCTGACTTGAATGGTCAAAGAGAAAAAAAGCATGTGCGCAGATGGTCTGAACTAAATAAATCATGTGCACTTGAGAATGAACCGTCTTATGAAAGAGGATATGTCAGTGGCTACAGTGGATTTATTGTGTGAGCGGTTTCTGCATGACACTAGAAACCCTGGGCAATGACAGGACAATTTAGCCAACAGACAACTGGTACCATTAGGGGACATGTGGGCGAGAGGGCACGGGTGAGAAAGGGGGAGGGAGCACCCAGTTGTTGTTAGATACAGTATACTTTTAAAAGAGGTGGTTTAGTTTTTTTACTTTCAGTTTAATATTTTGAAAATCTTCAAACACATAGAAAAGCCAAAAAAATAGTACAATGAACAACAATGTATTATTAAGGATTCAAAAATTGTTAACATTTTGCCATATTTACTTCTCTCTCTGTATTTATTTATTTACTCTTATTTTAAAAGTTAATTGAAGACATCCTGATCCATTTGTGTGTATCTCTCAAGAAAAAAGGACTTTTCTACATAATAATAACCCTATTATCATACTTAATTAATTTGACATGAATCCATTATTATTATCTAATATGAAGTCTATTTTCAAATCAACCCTATTGTCCCAATGTCCCAATAATATGCAATATAAATCATTTTAAACTCTGCTTTAGAATCTGATCACAGATTCTACATTGCATTTGGTTGTCAAGTCTCTGTAGTCTCCCTTAGTCTAGAACACTTGCCCAGCCCTTTTTGTCTTTGATGACACTGATCTTATAGAGTCCAGGCCAGTTGTTTGGTAGACTGTTCCTCAATTTAGGTATTAAATTAGATTTTTTCTTTCTTTCTTTTTTTTTTTTTGTCTTTTTGCTATTTCTAGGGCCACTCCCGTGTGGCATATGGAGGTTCCTAGGCTAGGGGTCCAATCGGAGCTGTAGCCGCCAGCCTACACCAGAGCCACAGCCACAGCAACGCGGGATCCGAGCCATGTCTGTGACCTACACCACAGCTCATGCAATGCCAGATGCTTAACCCACTGAGCAAGGCTAGGGATTGAATCTGCATCCTCATGGATGCTAATCAGATTCATTTCCACCAAGCCACAACTGGAATTCCCCCCCCCCCCTTTTTTTGGAAGTTCCCAGGCTAGGGGTTGAATCAGAGCTGCAGCTGCCAGCCACAGCCACAGCCACGTCAGATCCTTAACCTACTGAGCGAGGCCAGGGATTGAATCCGCATCCTCAAGGATCCTAGTCAGTATTGTTAACTGCTGAGCCATGAAGCGAACTCCCTGACTTTTTAACAAATTCTCTTAATAAATATATTACCATAACTGTGTTTTGTTTCAATAATTTACATGTACATAAAAACTTTTCTTGCTTGTAATACAATTTTTGTCAAAGCTGTTAATATGAGATGAAATGTACTCTCATTTTAAAATTTTAAAATTAAGAATGATGCAAGCTAAAATGTGTGAATGTAATTGGTTTAAAATACTTAGGTATTTACCATGTAAAGACTAATACGTGCACCATATTATTTTTGTCTAGGTGTTAATGAAGTTCTGGTAATGGGAACTTTTTTAGTAAGTCTTAATAAGTCTCTGCTGCACTGTGGAGTAAAACTAGCAAGGTGTTTGGTGAGAAAACGCCAAAATTGTAAATTATAGCAACAGGAAGTAGAGAAAGTCTCCTGAAATAGCCTAATGCTTATTTACAATATTTATCTACAAACCGTTAACGCATGGCTTATAATAACAAAGGCTGCTCTTTACTGAATATGTGCCAGATCTTTTACAAGTATCTCCTGTAATTAGCACAACAATCATAGGAGAGGATATAATTATTCACATTTTATAGGTTGGAAACAAAGCAATTTTTAACTATTATTCTAAATCCATTTTGTTTTATCAGTTTGTGAAAGTGCTATGTTTTATTGCCATGATTGATGGCATAGTATAATCTAAAGTCCAGGGTTTGGGAATGTGTGTGTCTCTTTTTTTTTATGAAAAAAGAGAACAAGCTTAAATTTACATCTTTGTAAATTTCACTTTTTTACTGTTGTCTCCTGGTAGAGTTTTTTATGTTCCGGATAGAGCGTTGAGGATAATATATTTTTCTTGTTTATTATTTTACTTTTTCAATAAAAAGTACTAATTTGGTATAATGTAAGCAGTTACACCAACAGCCAAGATGGCTAAGAAAAGAGCTACTGTTTACATTCTCTTTCTTAATAAAAGTTATGTGTGTTTTGGCTAAACTGCCATTTTGACAAATTATCCTTTTTTTGGTCACATTTTTCCACGTAAAAAATGATGCGAAGACTTAACTTTAACTTCTAAATTTTAAATCGAATTCTGAAATGAATGCTATAAAGATTAACTACAGTGTTTCTTTAGTTTATTATGCAAATACCTTAAATAAATTATGGATAAATTCATAATATTAAAATAAAATAAAAGGCAGGAAATCTATACAGTAAACTCTCTTATTATTAGGGCTTAGTTGTCAAAATGCCTTTACAATATGAGTAATTTTTAGTTCAAATCTTCACCCAGCATCTGATTTTAATTTCTATATGATCTTCTACACCTAACTGGATTGTAGAATGAAAAAAAATGGAGGGCATGAAGAAATTGGCTCCAATATTACTCTTAAAAGATTTCTCCGAAGGTCTGGCTCAGCAATCCGATGAAGGCAGGTCTGGGAAGAAAAGGATTTCTGGACATATGTACATGCCTGAGGGATCAGAGAAAACCAGGGCCTAACTTGTAATGCAAGTGCTCTGATTCGACACACTTATTTAATTTGATGATTTAAAACTGTGATAAGAGGCAGGCAAAATGTGGTGTCACATTCAAAACAAAGTGTGGTGATGTGCCTTGTTTTCAACTTGTTGCTATCCGATGAAAACACTTTTCCACAAGCAAGGCTGATGAGCAGATGGTGCTAATAAGGCCAATTAAGTGCTAAGCTTCTGGAAATGTTTTTGTTGACTGACATCTTCAGACTGGTTCCTGCTAACATGCAGCTTAAGCCATGTGTTTCTGAGGTGCAATAGCAATAATGCTAATGGTCACTGGAATTTTCAAGAACATGGACTCGGTCAAGACAAACGCAAACCCTTTGCCCCCATTCCAAAGACAGTACGTGAACCTGAGGGATGAGATTCCAACCCTTTTGGGATTCTGGGGGGCTCGGTCTAGGTCACTAGTTTTCAGTAACTGACACATGAGGAAATTTTCTCTGGTCTGCAATGAGAAGAGAAATATATATTTAAAAAAAACTGAAAATAGTAATAGATTTTGGGGGGTGCTTTTCTCCTTTCCCTCTTATTACTTGTTTATTCTTACAGTTTGGAAGTAATTGATCCTTTCTTTCATTGATTTCTATCTATATATGTTTTGTTTGGATCACAGGTAAACAGAATTGACTTAATCATAATACATGGTCATCACTGGGACATGAACAATCCTTTATTTCATGTTTTAGTTTATATGCTATGTATTTTATGTAAGAAAGTAAAGTCAAAAGAAAAGATAGAGTTATCAGAAAAAAACAAAGGATGGCAGTAATTTTAAAGTAAAATTGCACAGAATAAGATGACTAAGGAAGATGGTAAATAGAGTAATTTATCTAAGTTATAATTGTGAAAGAAGTAAGTATTATCTTAGTGAAATATGAACCATATTGCCATATTAAAATGGTTTATATGAGCTCAGGGGAAATAATAATCAATATTCCATAACTTAAATTGCTGATTCTAAAGACAGAAGCAATAATTTCCACGTATTGCGAAAGCAATGTTTGTGTCACTGTGAATATTTCAGTTAAGTAATAAAAATGAAAACATAGTTTTAATATTGTTTATCAATTCTTCCACTTGATCTAATTACATATCCTCTGCACTAGTTTATAAGTGCATCTGGATATTTTCCACTATTACAAGTTATAGGGCAGAGTTTTATCCTTGAAATTTCTTATGGAATTACATAAAAGAAAAATAACAGATCTTGTGTCAACAGCTAGTTTATCATTTTTGTCAATCTCTGTGGGGATTCCCGAGGAATATAATGATGCACTTAGACTAAGAACTTACCATATTGCATTTAAATCAGAAGGAGATAATTATTCATGGAAATTATTTGGAACACTGCCTATGTCCTCAAAGATGCAAAACTGGTAAAATTTATACTCATCTGGTATGTATAACTTCCACAGCTGATTAGTGAGTAATAAAATACACAATGGTTCAGTGAATAATGCTGCTATCAGTTTCAACCTTAATTATACAATGACATTCTAATAGTATGTAGCATATTCACATGAAGAGATAAAGCCAGGTAAGTGGAATCCTATTATCTACATTGTAACTGATATTCTACAGCTCTGATTGGACGTGTAGCCTGGGAACCTCCATATGCCGTGGGTGCGGCCCTAAAAAAGCAAAAAAAATAAAAACAAAGCAAAAAAACCCCAACATCATTCTTTTTTAAGGCTAACATTCCATTATACATGTGTGCGCATGTGCGTGCACACACACTCGTAATTTTGTTTATCCATTTATATGTTGATGAACATTTGGGTTGTGTCCACCTTCTAGCTATTAAGAGCGATGCTATTATGAACAATGGTGTACAAGCATCTGAGTCCTTGCTTTCAATTCTCTTGTTTATATACTGGGAATGAAATTACTGGATGTAGTAATTCTATGTTTAATGTTTTGAGGAACCACCACAATATTTTCCATAGTGGCTGCACCATGTTACATTCCCATCAACAATGCGCAGGGTTCCAATTTTTTCACATCCTCCCGACACTTGTTATTTTCCATTTTATTTACTTATTTTTATTTGTGTATTTTTTTTCTTGCTTTCTAGGGCCGCACCCTCGGCATATGGAAGTTCCCAGGCTAGGGGTCTAACCAGAGCTACGCCACAGCCACATGCCACAGCCACAGCAAAGCAGGATCCGAGCTGTGTCTGCCACCTATATCACAGCTCATAGCAACACCAGATCCTTAACCCACTGAACAAGGCCAGGGATCGAACCCACAACCTCATGGTTCCTAGTTGGATTCGTTTCTGCTGTACTGCGATGGAAACTCCCTTATTTTCCATTTTGAAATAATAACCATCCTAATGGATATGAGTGGTATTTCCCTGTGGCTTTGATGTAAACCTCCCTAATGATTACTGATGTTTCACATATTGGTTTGCCATCTGTATATCCACAGCTAGTCCAGGCTGCTTGACTGGGTTGGGGGATGAAGACCACCTTGAGGGGTCTGACCAATGGCCTCAGTGGCCTATGGGTGCTACAGTCACCTACACAAGTATTACTAGGCGTGGAAGAATCAGGAGATGCCCCCCACGAATCCTTTGAGCTAAAAAATCCTGCCTGGCTTCTCACGTCGAGCTTTGTCTATTTTTTCTAACCTTAAAGTAACCTCTGTCTTTATTGGTGCACTGGCCCTGGGAGCACAAAGACACCAGAAGGTATTCATAGTTTCAATTTCAGTGAAATTCTTTTTTTTTTTGTCTTTTTAGGGTTGCATCTGCGGTATGTGGAAGTTCCCAGGCTAGGGGTTGAATTGGAGCTGTAGCTGCTGGCCTACACCACAGCCACAGCAATACCAGATTCGAGCTGCATCTGCGAACTACACCACAGCTCACGGCAATGCGGGATCCTTAACCCACTGAGTGATACCAGGGATCGAACCTGCATCCTCATGGATGCTAATCAGATTCGTTTCCGCTGAGCAACGACAGGAACTCAGTGAAATTCTTATTGCATATCCTAGCAGAAGTGTTCTCTTGAGAATAAGAATCTGACCTGATAAAGTCCAAGATTTCAGAAAGATGGAGCACAAAATCTGAAGAGATGTCACTGGTGATGATGGTGCGAGGGACTAATTTCACTTTTACCTCTTGTTTTCTGGCTCAATGCATGCCAACCTTTGGGGATTAGCACCAAATAAAGGTCACTGGTCCAAAGCTTTCCTCAACATTTTTTGGGACTGTGCTCTCTTCTGCCTTCTTAGAACGCTATCCTTGAACTAGAGAATTGCCTGTGTCTCTAAAAGGTCATTTAACCATCTAATAAATTAGATGTTTGGGGGCAAACGGGTATCTGACAAAATGAGTGTGTCTCCTGCTCATGTATCCACAGAAACACCACTTTTAAAATGGGTCCCTTGGTGAGAGGTAATGGTGGGATAGTTGCTGTGCTAATAGACCAGTCCCTCTGTAAGCCTCTGAAACTGTCCTCCAACCCCTTAGCCAAGACACTGAATCAGAATATCCACTGTAGAGAAAAATGCAGTGACCAGACTTTGCTTCATCAATATTTAAAGAATTCAGGATATACCTAAAAAATTCATGATATCTTGTACAATCTGCCTATTTAACCCTTACAAAACCTTTCAAATCCAAAACAGTTGGGGCCACATGACAATCACGATCCTGAACATGACCAACACAAAGAAGTGCAGCTACAGCCGGTCCCAGCTCTTTGCTTTCCACCTGCACTTCATCTCAATCTCTTGCAACTAAGAGTCTCAAGAATTGGAATGGGGTCTTAATGGCTGTTGAGTGATCCGTTCCCCAAATCCCAGCCTAAGGGTCTGTTTCCTGGGTCTCCTACGGGTACCCATTATCTTGGTTTAGTATCTTCGATCTGTTTCCTGGGAAATGTACTCTGAGGTGGATATTTACATGCAGGAAGTATATTGGGGAGTGTTCTCAACACCACCACCTGTAAGGGAGTGAGGAACGCAGGCGTGAGCAGAGGGAGACGCTGAACAGTGAGTGATGCAGTTGCGACAAAGGGTTTGGAGGCTCTGGAGCTGAGCTTGCCTTTCAGAGATGTCTCAAATCGAGGCAAAGTTACTTCACCTTCAACTCTACCAGTCATTGGGCTAGGCTGTGGGGGAGGGGCTGTCAACTTGGGGCAAATAGATCCCTTTGGCCAGGGGCACCCAGAAAGGTACTCAGCTGTGAACCCTTGGCAGGCAAGAGTCCCAGCTGCGGAGGGGTCTGAAAGTGCACCCCTGCATTTACTACTTTAAAAGTGGTTAACGAATCCGACTAGGAACCATAAGGTTGTGGGTTCGATCCCTGGCCTCACTCAGTGGTTTAAGGATCCAGCATTGCCATGAGCTGTGGTGTAGGTCGCAGATGTGGCTCGGATCTGGCATTGCTATGGCTGTGGGGTAGGCCAGGGGCTACAGCTCCAATTAGACCCCTAGCCTGGGAACTTCCATATGCCACGGGAGCGGCCCTAGAAAAGGCAAAAAGACAAAAAATAAATAAATAAAAGAGAAAGCAGAGAAGAGACAAATGCTTTGCTGCAGATATTCTATTTGGGGAGTGATTCCAGGGAGTGAGAGGGAAGCACAGAAGCATGAAAAAGAGAGAAGAAAAGCCAGCGCAAATACGTACTATTTGGCTGGTCGCTGCCTTGGAAGATATTTGCTTAGTGCACAAGATCTCAGGGGCCTTAGGAAGTGCAGCACAGAAGTTTCTGCCTGGGGCAGGAAGAGAGGAGCGTTCATCAATTGGCTCTCAGTGGTCAGGGGTGGTGCCACAGGCATTAAATTTCCCTGTGCTTCTGGCTTTCCCACATATGAGTGCTGAGAGTGCCAAGAAAAGGTGCTGTCAGGTTGCATCTGTGTAAAGCTTCTGGAAACCTGCTGGAACAGGTTCCCTGGGAACAGAATGGAATTAAAGGCATCCACAAAAGGTATCTAGTACTTCTGAAAACATCTGGCAAAATTTAAAATATAAACACTCTAGGATCCACACATTGCACTTTCAGGAGTTTATACCACAGACGATTGTGTTTAAAGGGGCAAACATCTATGTGAATTTGATAGGTTTTGGGCTAACTGCCTGGGTTGAAGGCCAATCTCAGCCCCTGTAAATGAGGCACCTGTAAATATGTCATGTCTCACGTAGGGTTGCTAAGAGGACGAAATAAGTCGAAACATGCAATAGACTTTGAACAGTGCCTTGCACATAGTAAAGCACATGGTAAGGTCTCAATGCATGTCAGTTATTACCGCTAATATTATAAGGATATTTATTACAGCTATTCTTCGTAGTGATAAAAGATGAGAGACAACCTGAATACCTAATAATTAAATTCTAGGTAAAGAAATTATAGTATGATTTATATCGGGAAGTATTACATGCAACGTATGTCAGAAAGTGGAAAAAGCAGTGTGGAGAAGTGTGTGTCTAGTATGCTCCCATTTGTGTGAAATATGTGTGTAAGTACCTAAGTGATACAAAAGATTAGTATTTGCAGCTAGCTGGGTCTCCTCTGCTTCCTGGGCACACTGATGATTGCTCTTTCCAGTTAAGTGAATCTCGTCATTAGCTCTGGTCAGTGTGAGTCCAAGTAGGAGAGGAAAGCTGCTGTGTAGCCTTCCAGCTCTCTCATCCCTGGAAGCCACATGCTGTGATGGCAGGGTCACAAGGTGATGACGCTTAAACATGCAGTTTGATGAGCAAATGAAAATCCTTGTTGTGTCTAGCCAGTGACGTAAAATTTGTTACCACAGCACAACCCAGCCTATCCTTTTTTTAAATGGCTGTACTTGCGGCATATGGAAGTTCCAGGGCCAGGGATTGAATGTGAGCTGCAGCTGTGACCTATGCAACAGCTGCAGCAACACGTGATCCTTTAACCTACTGTACTGGGCAGGGATTGAACCTGCTTCACTGCAGTGACCTGAGCTGCTGCAGTCAGGTTCTTAACCCACTGTGCCGCAGTGGGAACTCCCAGTTCAGCCCTTCTTGACTAGTCTAATAGGATTCCTTGGAGGAGACGAAAAAAATGAAAGCACTGACTGGTCCTGGGGAGGAGAACTGAGGGACCAAGAGTCGAAGGTTGTCTGGAAACTTATTTTGCCCTCTATACTCTTTCATATAAATGGAAATTTTAAATTACAAGTGTACAAAATTATCCAACAATTAAGTATTGTTTGGTTCTGACAGGAACCGTCCAACTTCCCTCAAACTTAGGGGAACGTGTAGCTGTCATCCCCCAAAAACAAGAACAGACACAGAAGGCAAAACACCTCCATTCCCTCACGCTCTGAAAAGGCAAAGCCACAGAAATCATTTAGCCTGATGATGCTGTTTCCTCCAAGAATGTTCAGCAGCTTTGAACAGAGATGCAGAAAAAGGTTGTTTGGAGCAAGGAAGGCAGTAAAGGTAGGAGGGAGTGGGGTGTGTGTAGTAAATGGAGAGAGGGTGGGGGGTCGTTTCCCTGGAGAGCTCTGAGGGGGGAAGAGCTTATGCAGTGGTGCCAGGGGAAGTAATGAGGAAGAGAAATTGCCAGGGATCAGGAATTAGACCTTTGAAGAAAAGATTTACTAGTTACAACAGGGTCCAGGACCTGGCAGCTGAGGTAGGGTAAAGTAAAAGGTAGCATGACTTTGATATTTAAACACAAGTACTATAAAAGTTGGTCTTCTTTTAAATCTCATTATGCTTATAATCTTCTGACTGATTTCAAATACATGGCATATTTCATAACATGAGGAAAGAAATCTTAATCATTTTTCCCTGAGGGCCTTTTGCAAAGAAATGTCTGATTTTTCTATAAATCTTAGCTGCAAAAGGGTGGCATGACATATTGCTGATCAATAGTGACCAAGCCGGATATTTGCAGGACAGTTATGACAAAAGAGGATGGCAGTTTCACAATAAGGATGAATAATGGAGAAGATAAAAGATAACCTTGACAGATAACTCAGTTAAGAGGGAAATTGGAAATTATTTAAAGATCCTGATTCATATCAATAGGCCATTCTACGGGATGACATCTAAAATAATAAACAATATTTATATAGATGGTTCCCTTGGGTCACAGAGTATTTTTCTTGGTGACTAGAGAACTATGGCATTTTGGAAAATGGATGAAGGATTTTATTAACATGAAATAATAGAACTTTCCTCAATAATACAAGTGTTGTGGGAGAAAATTAATTAATCAAAGCAGTTATTCAGCAACAACTGTGCGACTACACCACAGAATGGGTGCTGTTTGAAGAGCTATGTGAGCCCTGATCTTTTGGTTTATTTGGAGAGATGTGTAATAATGGGATATTTCTCACAGGGATGATGGAAATAAAACGAGAGAGTGATCATTGATGCATTGGGAGGTAAATAAAAGTATGGGAGTGAGGCCAGGGATCGAACCTACATCCTCATAGATCCTAGTCAGATTTGTTTCCACTGAGCCATGATGGGAACAGCCTTGGCTTCTTAATTTGTAAAGTAAGAGTGGTAATGTTTGCATTGCAGTATTATGCAGAGTGTGCCAGTCCTTGTCCTGTTGCCCTCAGATCAATTTCTTGCCCTTTCTGTATCACAGTTGAGTGGGGGTGGCAACTGGCTGCATTTCCTGGGTGCTGTGGATTGAATTGTGTCCTGTCAAATTCATATATTCAAGGGCTTCAGCTCCCAATATGACTGTATCTGCAGATAGGGTCTTTGAGGAGGTAATTAAGGTTACATGAGGTCATAAGAGCAGGGCCCTAATCCAACAGGACTGTGGCCTTATGAGAAAGAGGAGAGAGCAGTTTCTCCCCTCGCCCTCCACTGGCTGAGTGAGAACACAGCAGGAAGGGAAGTTTTACAGGCCAGGAAGAGAATCCTCATCAGAACATGACCATGATGGCACCTTGATTTTGGACTTTCCAAGTTTACAAACTGTGAGAAATACATTTCTGTTGTTTAATCCACCCACTGTATAGTATTTTATTGTGTCGGCCTGAGTTGACCAAGACCCCAGGTTCCCATGTCAGGAGCCTCAGGCCCCTGGCAGGTGCAGGAGGAGACTGAAAAATGGGATGAAGGAAAAAGCCAGAGTATTTCTCTTCTCTCCCGCCTCAGCAGCATCTCCAGCCTCTTTCATGATTTCAGCTCCCTGCATTGAGGTAGACTGTGCTTCTAGCTTCTCCTGGGGATGTGTGGCCTGGGTTCCAGTAATGCCACCTCCTCCTTCTTCTCTCTCAAGCCTGGGGATGCTGTAGCTCTCTGCTGTTATTTGTCTCTGGGTTAGCTCACTGTCTTCTATTTTGCTTTCAGCTTTTCCATCACCTGTGTTGGCATTTTTTTTTTTTTTTTTTTTGGCTGTGTCCATAGCATGTGGAAGTTCCTGGGCCAGGGAGCAAATCCGTGCCACAGCAGGGACCTGAACGCTGCAGTGACAACGCTGGATCCTTAACCTGCTGTGCCACAAGGAAATTCCAGATTCCCTCTATTGTTAATTTATAGCTATGCCTTCTGTTCTCTGGTTGAATTTTAACTAAGACAAAGAGTAAATTCTAAAATGTAATAGTGGGACGCTATATGCAGGTAATAACCCTACATACATACAAATGCCATCCTATATATACCTGTCTTTGCCTCTTCTGCCCATGATGGCTTCACAACTATGTTTGTGAGGTGTTTTTTTTTAATTGTTGTTCTAATTGATTATTCCCAAGTATCAAAACAGGGCATACTCTTGATCTAACCACAGCCAGAAATTGGAATTAAGACACACAGAAAGACATTCTCGTTGGTGGTAGTCACTGGGGCTAAGAAGCCAAGCTATGAAGTCATGTCTGATGACCATGTTCTGATAAGTAGAATAATCTAGTTCAGAGAGAGAGAGGACCAAGGGGTAGGGCACGTGGCTCCTGAGAAGTAGAGTGTAGCCTTGGTTCCAGACAACTTGCCATTCCCCAGTACCAGCTTTGTACAGACGTGGTATTCCTATCATCATATTTCATGAGGTCCTTTCATACGCTTTCTATAAGTGTGTCTGCACTGGGGTTGGCTTATTTGAATATTTATGTTTTTGAGTCCTACTTGGAATACTATAGTCTCCCTGAACACCACACACACACACACACACGCTCACTCACACTTTTTCAGATTTTGAGCTGCCTTTAAAAATGTTTAGCTTGTGATAAGGGCAAAGACAGTTATATGGAATTCTGTTTAGGACAAACAACATGAGCAAAAGTTTATGGATGAGAGAGATTAGACTCTAGAATATGTTGTAGCTTGCTCTGCTTATTTTAACCAACTGAGGGTTTATCAAGGCGTCTTGAAGTTTCGGGTGACATTGTTTTTAAGCTGAATGCAGTTGGAATGTTATAGCCTTTATTCTATATAGTTAGCTAATAGTGTTGGTGTTCTTGGTGCTTGCTTTAAAATAACATGGTCATGTCATTCAAAACAAAGCATCAGTGATCATTACATTAAAATGTATTAAAAACTAGATTTATAAGCAGCCTGTTTCCTCCATGGCCTGAAGGTCATGCCACCAAGTTTCTGCAAAATTAGGTCAGGAAGTGAACACAGTAAAAAAAAAAAAGGGGGGGGGGTTGCAGGGAGG
The DNA here is from genome assembly GCF_016906955.1 of Phacochoerus africanus. Classification (NCBI taxonomy): domain Eukaryota; kingdom Metazoa; phylum Chordata; class Mammalia; order Artiodactyla; family Suidae; genus Phacochoerus; species Phacochoerus africanus. Next base: position 57,940,626 of record NC_062544.1, read on the forward strand.
GCTCTCTCTGGAAACTATCCTATTTGTAATTTCCTGAAGATAAATTTCTGAAACTCACTCAGACCACCTAATGGATCTTAACCACCAGACCCAATACAGTTTTTGTGTGTTTGTTTGTCTTGCTATGAGGTGTTTTTAGTCATTCATTCCCTGCCCAGAAGAATCTTTCCACCAAAATGAACACTACTCCCATGTTGATCAATAGTTGCATTCCAAAACAGGCTGAAATGTTTTTTTTTTTTTTTTAATTTCAGTGTGAAGTATAACCAAGAAGAGACTTGGATGGAAATGTGAAATGTGCTGCCAGAGGAAAGTCCCAGTTACAAAGTTTTTTGTTTTTTTGCTTTATTTTTTTTAGGGCCATACCTGCGGCACATGGAGCTTCCCAGGCTAGGGGTCAAATTGGAGATACAGCTGCTGGCCTACAACAACAGCCACAGTAACTGTGGGATCCAAGCTGCGTCTGTGACCTACACCATAGCTCACAGCTATGCTGGATCCCCGACCCACTGAGCGAGGCCAGGGATTGAACCTGCATCCTCATGGATTCTAGTTGGATTCATTTCTGCTGTGCCACGAAGAGAACTCCCCAGTTACAAAGTTTTAAAAGACATCGGTCAACTTCACCAATGTCTAGAATTTGTCTGGAAGTTGTTTCTTTTAAAACAAAGAATATTTTCTGGACACAATATTTGTGTGTACTATATAGTGGGTTTCAGCTGATTATACAAATTCATTTGTTGTCAAAGGGTGACATAGATGAATGAATTTTTTTGATCACAGATAATCATTTATTTTTTTATCTTCAACTATGTAATTTGAGCTGGTTTTTTTTTTACAGAATAAAATATATACATTTACACACAATTACATTCACACAGATTATTATAACATGGATCTTAAGAAACAGATTAAGTGACTCCCACTGGAGAAGTGGAATGGAAAATATGCTGAGACAAATAGGAAATTTATTCTATACTTTATCCCAATTGTATGGCTTTCATCTTTACTACTTAGTTTTATCTATTACATTTCAATTTTTCTTTAAAAATTAGCATTATATTAAATTGTTATATTATGCAACTAAAATTTATAAAGAAGAAAGCCTTATATACCATTAAATACTTTATATAGCATAGTAAAAAGAATAACTTAACTGGTAAGCATAACAAAAATAATACACCTTCTGAAAATAAGTAAAATATAAAATGTATAAGTTAGTTAAAAAACAGTGTAACTATATAAATATGTCCTCACAATTTGTTCCATCTCATTTATTCTTCAATAAAGGCATTACACCATTCTAGGTGATGTTACATTGTACCATGGAGAGAAATGGTTATTAATAATACAATTGTAGAACTGTATTATTTAATTGTACAATTGCATTCTTTAATTGTAATTATCATAAGTTCTTTGATGGAGAGGAAATCAGAATCAGATCTAAGAAGACTTCAGCATTCCAAGAATGATGTCAAAAGACCCCCTTCATGGTGGATTATGCACTTATTTACTATGAGATATGTTTCTTCTTCAGAGATTCCTTGTTTGTGTATCAATTGTAGATTTTTGGTTTGCAGTTATTCTGAAGTTTTGATGTAAGCGTCTATATGTATATGAGATTAAGTTGTTGTTCTCTTAATTGCAAGTTCATCTCTGGTGTCCCGCATTTGTACCCACCTCTTCTCAAGATTTCTGATTTTGATGGTATAGTTGTGCATGGATGATTTCGTATCTTTACTGTATATATACCTTTACTGGTGAGCCTTGTCATTTGTGGAATTTTTGCTTCCTGTTGCTGTCTTTTCTTTTCTGCCTAGAGAAGTTCCTTTAGTATTTGTTGTAAGGCTGGTTTAGTGTTGCTGAATTCTCTCAGTTTTTGCTTATCTGAGAAGGTTTTTATTTCTCCTTCAAATATGAACAAGAGCCTTGCTGGGTAGAGTATTCTTGGTTGGAGGTTTTTTCCTTTCATCACGTTAAGTATATCATGCCACTCCCTTCTGGACTGCAGAGTTTCTGCTGAAAAATCTGCCAGTAACCTTATTGGGGTTCCCTTGTATGTTACTTGTTTCTTTTCCCTAGCTGCTTTCAAGATTTTCTGTTTGTCTTTAATTTTGGTCAGTTTGATTATTATGTGCCTCGGTGTGTTCCTCCTTGGGTTTATTTTATATGGTACTCGTTGTGCCTCCTGGATTTGAGTGAGTGGTTCCTTTCCCATGTTAGGGAAATTTTCGGCTATTATCTCTTGGAATATTTTTTCTGTCCCCTTCTCTCTCTCTTCTTCTGGCACCCCTATAATACAGGTGTTGGTGCGTTTAACATTGTCCCAGAGTTCCCTGAGACTCTCTTCATTTTTTTTCAATCTTTTTTCTCTTTTCTGTTCTGCATCCGTAATTTCTTCTAATCTGTCCTCCACTTCGCTTATTCGTTCTTCTGCCTCCTGTATTCTGTTGTTAGCTGCTTTTAGTGAGTTTTTTATTTCAGTTATTGTATTTTGCATCTCTTCTTGTTTAAGTTTTATATCTTGTATCTCTTTGGTCAGTGTTTCCTGTAAGTTATCCATCTTTGCCTCCAGTTTATTTCCAATGTCTTGCATCATCTTCAGCATCGACAGTCTAAAGTCTTTTTCCTGGAGGCTGAGAATCTCCTCATTGCTTAGCTGATTTTCTGGGGTTTTTCCTTTCTCCCTCATCTGAGTTATAGTTCTCTGTCTTTTCATTTTTATAGGTTTTTGGTGTGGTGACCTCCTTACAGATAATAGGGTAGTAGCCTCTCTTACTTCTGGTGTCTGCCCCCCTTGTGGCTGAAGTCAGTATGGGGGCTTGCTGTAGGCTTCCTGATGGGAGGGGCTGATGCCTGCCCACTGGTAGGTAGAGCTGATTCTAATCCCTCTGGTGGGTGGGGCTGAATCTCTGGATGGGATTAGGGGCTGCTATGTGCCTGAGGCTCTTTAGGTAGCCTGTTTACTGAGGGGTGGGGCTGTGATCCCACCTGGATTGTTGTTTGCCCTGGGGCTTCTCAGCACTGACTGACGGGTAGGGCCAGATTTTCCCAAAATGGCCACCTCGAGAGAAAGGCAACTGCTGAATATTCCTGAGAGCTTTGCTTTCAATGTCCTTCCCTCACAACAAGCCACATTCACCCCTGTTTTCCCATGATGTCCTCCAAGAACTGCAGTCAGGTTTGACCTAGGTTCCTGTGGAGACCTCGCTCTGCCCTGGGACCTAGTGCACGTGAAAGTCTGTGTGTGCCTTTTAAGAATGGGGTCTCCGTTTACCCCTTCCTGTGGAGCTCCTGCACACAAGCCCCGCTGGCCTTCAATGCCAGATGCTCCAGTGTCTCTTTCTCCCACTGACAGATCCCAGCATGTGAGGGTTTGATGTGGGGGCTCAGAACTCTCACTCCTGTACGTGAGTCTCTGTGAGCCAGTTAGTTTTCAGTCTGTGGAGCTTCCCACCCGGGAGGTATGGGGTTGTTTATATCACAAAATCAACCCTCCTACCTGTAGATGTGGCCTCCTCTTTTTCTTCTGGAGTAGGGTATGGGTTTCTGGTCCATTTGGGTGGAGATTGCTCAGTCTTTAGTTGTGAATTTTGTTGGTTTTAGGAGAGAAGTTGAGCTCTAGTCCTTCTATTCCGCCATCTTAATCCCGTCTCTGTGAGCTGGTATTAAAGATCACATAGTGCAGGGAGTTCCCACTGTGGTTCAACCGGTTACAAACCCAACTAGTGTCCATGAGAATGTTGGTTTGATCCCTGGCCTCACTCAGTGGGTTAAGGATCTGGCATTGGTGTGAGCTATGGTGTAGGTCTCAGATGTGGCTCGAATTTGGTGTGGTTGTGGCTGTGTCTGTGGCAGAGGCAGGCAGCTGCAGCTCTGATTTGACCCCTAGCCTGGGAACTTCCATATGCCTCAGGTGCAGCCCTGAAAAGCAAAAAAGCAAAGAAATAAAATAAAAAAGATCACATAGTCCATGTAGGAAAGAAAGCACTAGAGTTTCTCCCCACTCCAAGTATTAGATGATACCAATAATCATTTACATGTTATGTATATTTGACTGCTATTATAAAATGGTCAAATATTAAAATATAGAATGTTATCTTTTATGTTATCGGAAACAATCAGTAATCATTATTAGAAACAAGATTCGGAGTTCCCATCGTGGTGCAGTGGAAATGAATCTGATTAGGAACCATGAGGTTGCAGGTTCGATCCCTGGCCTCACTGGGACTGAGTGGGTTAAGGATCCAATGTTGCCATGAACTGCAGGTGTAGGTTGCAGATTCGGCGCAGATCTGGTGTTGCTATTGCTCTGGTGTAGGCCGGAGGCTACAGCTCCGATTGGGCCCCTGGCCTGGAAACCTCCATATGCTACGGGTGCAGCCCTAAAAAAAAAAAAAAAAAAAAAGAAAGAAAGAAAGAAACATGACTCATTCTGTTTCTAAACTTACTTTTTAGTTTCTTTTACAGAATCATACTTCTATAAGTCATAGGCAAATTTTCTGAAACCTAATTTTGATGAATTAGTTTATTAATAATTTAGATTTCTAGTGAATGCTTAGATAATATAATGTAAAAGAACTTACATGTAATGAGGGTGTGGCCATTAAGGGAGAAAAAAAGAACTCTTTGAGAAACCATCTGTGATATGCAGCTTCTAAAAAGGTAGGCATTCATTTCTTAGGAATTGAGAAACTTAATGGATAAGCTACATAATTTGAACGTAATAGCCACAGGAAACATTAGCGAGGGTCAAAGCACAAATACAAAGTCAACTTGATGTGTATATCGCCTTTTTATTAAAGAGACGGAATCTCCAGAGTTCAGATTTCAAAAGCAATTATTAAACAAGTGTGGGCAAGGTATGAATTCAGGCCCTGATTTTTACTCTAAAAATCCACTGATTTTTTTTTTTTAATGAAGACTTTCATCTCTTAAAGTAATATTATAAAATGAAGATTTTTGGAGAGTTTTGAGTAAAATGTGAAGATGCTACTTTTGCTTCAGGGCTAAACAAACATTGAGACGGTTTTCATTTTCTTTTTTGATGGGAACGTTTTAAAAATTTAGGGATGCTTTTCATTTCAGTTATGGTTAATATGAAAAGATTTTTTACTTGAATATTTGTATTTGGAAGAGATTCGATATTTGTAGGCGATTTGATACTGTGAAGAAAAATACTAATAATGAATACATGTCTCCCCATTTCTACCATTTATTAGGAGTCTTTGGGCTGAGCTAAATTCTGCGTTACCGTAGTTGGCAAGGTCTGTTTTGGTCCCAAATTCTGATCTTTTCTCCTTCTTCATCCATCTTTCTATTGCCAGTGGTAGGATATTATTTATCTCTTTGGAGTTATATTTGAAATATTAATATTTTTATATGTTTATAAACATATAAAACATTAGTATATGTTTTTAGGGACTTGATTAGGTTGCTATTAAAAAAAAAAGATCCCAAAATATAGTAGCTTAAGCAAGACAGGCTATGAGGCATTCTAGTGACAGAATGACCGCTCCATGGTATCAGGAGCCCTATCTTATTATTCTGAAATTATCTACATTCAGGTTCTATCCCTTGTTTGAAAATGCTGGTCCAGCTACAACCAGTGATTTATTTGTTGTAAATTTGGAAGTAGTAAGGAACATTAATGATATTTCATATATTTGCATTAATTGTAATGTCATACAAACATATCTAATTTCAAAGTCACAGGTAAAGCAAGTACCGAAATGCTTTATTGCCTACATTTATTTTTTAAAATTTTTTATTAAAGTATAGTTGATTTATAATGTTCCTTCAATTTCCGCTGTACAGAGAAGTGACCCAGCCAATCATATAATATATATAGTACATGTTCTTTTTTTTTTATACCATCTTCCATCCTAACCCAAGAGACTATACACAGTTCCTTGTGCTGTACAGTAGGACCCCATTACTTATCTGTTCTAAATGTAATAGTTTGCTTCTACCAACCCCAAATTCTCCATCCATTCTCTTCTCTCCCCCCTCTCTCCTGGCAAACATAAGTCTGCTCTCCATGTCCATGATTTGCTTCTATTTTGGAGATATAGTAGAGGAAAAAATTATAAAAGGTACATCCCCCACCGCTTTCAGTAGGAGAGCTGATTGGTACATTTTCATAGATTCTACAGTGGTTTTCTAATTAAGAGAGGACAGTTATTCTTGTATTTGATTGTGTTTATTTTCCATCTTAGTTTTGCTATGTTTGTGTTAATTTCTTTTCATTTTTATCAATGTATATTGTGTTTATCTCAGTAAATCAGATTTTTTAGCTTATTTTGTTTCTTATATATTAATTTGCTTTCTAGCGATATTACTTTAGTCCTTAACTTTTCCTTAGATCCACAAGTCCTCTTTTTATTTCATTTTGGTCTTTTATTTAATCTCTTGCTTTCTTTAGTTTTCATTTTTATTCATTTTTTTATACAGTGTAAGTTCAAGGACTTTCCTCTGTTGCTTGAATTGGGTTTTCTTCTGGTTTGAGCTTTTTGTCTGTTTCTTCAATGTTTCCTTCCTCCCTTGCTTCTGATTTTCTTTCTTTCTTTCTTCCTTTTAAAGGTTTTCCAGGAGTTCCCGTCATGGCTCAGTTGTTAACGAATCTGACTAGGAACCATGAGGTTGCGGGTTTGATCCCCGGCCTCACTCAGTGGGTTAAGGATCCGGTGTTGCCGTGAGCTATGGTGTAGGTCACAGACGCAGCTTGGATCCCGTGTTGCTGTGGCTGTGGTGTAGGCCAGCAGCTGTAGCTCCGATTAGACCCCTAGCCTGGGAACCTCCGTATGCTGCGGGTGTGGCCCTAGAAGAGGCAAAAAGACAAAAAAAAAAAAAAGGTTTCCAGATTAGCGTTTCATGTTTGTCACGCTACTCTTTTTCATGCTTGGCTCTGTCTTCCCTCCCTCCTTTCTTCCTTCCTTCTTTTCCTTCTTTCTGCACCTGCGGCATATGGAAGTTCCTAGGCTAGGGGTGGAATTGGAGCTGCAGCTGCAGGCCTACACCACAGCCACAGCAACACCAGATCTGAGCCACATCTGCAGACTTTGCTGCTGCTTCTTGCAATGCTGGACCCTAACCCACTGAGCAAGACCAGGGATAAAACCCGAATCCTCGTGGATACTAGTCGGGTTTGTAACCTGAGGTAGTTTTAATCTATCTTATCCCAGGAGTTTGAGCCTCAGTTTTCTGAGTAATGAAATGGACCTAAGTACTTCTAACCCAAAGAGGTGAAATGATAAAATGGATTGAAGCTTGTAAAGTGCCTAGTACTGTATTTGGTGTGAAGAAGGTAAGTGGTAGTTGATGGGATACATTTTATTTAAATAAAATGAATTTGACAAGCATACTTATAAAGTTTGAAAAAATAAATAAAATGAATAACTATAATAACATCTTTACATATTATAAAATATGAAATATATACATCACTTAAAAATCTCTCACTCAAGTTATGGCCACATTTCTAATACTTAAAAGTACTACTTTTAAATACTTTTATTACTAACAAGGAACACATTATAAATGCAAACATCCAAAACAAGTGTCATGGCTAGGGCATTGACTTAAGATTGACCTCTAATTTATTTCCTAAGTTATGATCTTTTTAAGTGAATTGGAAGAATCAGGAGAAATTATAGTCATCAAGGAAACATGTCAATACATATGCAACCAATTCTTTTTTTTTTTTTTTTCCTTTTTTGACCACACCCCATGGCATGTGGAAATTCCCGGGCCAGGGGTTGAATTGGAGCCGCAGCTGAGGTCTAGGCCACAGCCACAGCAACACCAGATCTCAGCAGAGTCTGCCATCTATGCTACAGGTTTTGGCAATGCCAGATCCTTAACCCACTAAGCAAGGCCAGGGGTCCTCATGGAGACAACATCATGTCCTTAACCCACTGAGCCACAATGGGAATCCTGCGACTAATTCTTTTTTGTTTTGTTATGTTTTGTTTTTTTCTTTTATCCTGCAACCAATTCTTGATTATCCACAGGAGGTTTTCTGCAAGTTTGATTATCAGTACTATCTAATGATGTCCAGAGAACAAGAAAAGATTATGCTGTTTGGTATTATGCAAATTAATGGATTTTTTTCCCCATTAGTGAAATTTAAACCAAATGGTGATTCCCAACCAAACCCTCCTACTTAGGATAGTCTATAAACAGACTATCTCTTTCCATACCAACCCCATGTTAAAAATCTGTGCTGTTTCTTCCATGCACCTTTTGCAAGAATGAAAATTTACCTTTGTTAAATGGAAAGGGAAAAGAGATAGGGAACTACTTGGTCAAAGAATCAAATACATGTGTTTGATAAAAACCATAAATATAAATTTAAAGAGCTACAGAGTGGAAAATGTGAATTTTTCCCTCCATACTTGAGCCTTATCCATCTTTTCACTCTTCTTTCTGCTCCTATCACCTAGCATAGCGATTGGCATGTAGTAGATGCGTAAATATTTTTTGAGGAAATTAACATGTATATTTAACGTGTGAGCTAAATAAACACTCCAAATCTGATTTTCAGACATCCTTTATTGAAAGTGTCAGACCCAAAAACGTCTTTTTCATTTTTTTTTTTTTTTGAGGAACTATGCATGCAACTAGAGGATTGTACTATTAGCCATTTTCTGGTATGATCAGAGAAATTGTTGTCACAAATGTTCTTGGAGGCGAGACTCTTTCCAAGCTTCCTTATAGCTAGGGTCAAGTGTATCAGTTTGCCACTTCCCACCTGAAAGACTAGATTCTAGAAACCATTTGGAGGGGACATTGCGAATGCAGTCGCCATATCTTCCCCAAGTACAAATAGCACTCATGGTATGATTGTTAGAAATTCCTCAGACTTCATAACTATGACCTAATGATAGCCTTTTGTCAAAAAAGTAATTGACTCCTTTTTATTATCAGGGTGTGTGCGGGTGTGTGTTAAACAATGCGCTTGACCAATGACGTTAGAGCTAAACAGACAGGAAAAAGTTATGACTCATATTTGCTTGGGTGTTCCCTTTTGTGGTTGATAGATGGCTTACGTAAGTCAAGGCTATTGCATTCTCCAAAATTAACAGGTGTGTACCTACATATTGTGTTTTAATATACCTCTTTTCACAATTGTTAGCATTATTTGCTTAGAATCAGAGGGTAGCTAAGTACTGAAAAGGCTTTACCCACTTCTCAGTCTCCATACTTTTGCTTATCCTCATCCTCCTACAGTCAAAGCCATCTGTTGTCCCCATGTATCTGTTGAGACCATTTCTTTTTTTTTCTTTTCCATTATGGTTTATTAGAGATATTGAATATAATTCTCTGTACTATACAATAGGACCTTGTTGTTTAACCATTATAGATATAAGAGTTTTCATCTACTAATCCCAAACTCCCAATCCAACCCTCCCCCGCCCCCTCCCCCTTGGCAACCACAGGTCTGTTCTCCATGTCTGTGAGTTTATTTCTGTTTTGTAGATAAGCTCATTTGTGCCTTTTTTTTTTTTTTTTTGTCTTTTTGCCATTTCTTCGGCCAGTCCTGTGGCATGTGGAGGTCCCCAGGCCAGGGGTCAAATCGGAGCTGTAGCCATAGCAACTCGGGATCTGAGTTGCATCTGCAACCTACACCACAACTCACGGCAACACCGGATCCTTAACCCACTGAGCAAGGCCAGGGATGGAAACCGCAACCCCATGGTTCCCAGTCGGATTCGTCAACCACTGAGCCACCACTGGAACTCCTGTGCCATATTTTAGATTCCACGTATAAGTGATATCATATGGTATTTGTCTTTCTTTTTCTGACTTACTTTACTTAGTATGAGAATCTCTAGTTGTATCCATGTTGCTGCAAATGGCTTTATTTCATTATTTTTTATGGTTGAGTAGTAATCCGTTGTATAAATATACCACATCTTCTATATCCATTCATCTGTCATGGACATTTAGGTTGTTTACATATCTTAGCTATTGTAAACAGTGATGCTATGAACACTGGGGTACGTGTATTTTTTTGAATTATAGTTTTGTTCAGATATATTTCCAGGAGTGGGATTGCTGGATCATACGGCAACTCTCTTTTTAGTTTTTTAAAGGAAATTCCATGCTCTTCTCCATAGTGTCTATATTAATTTACATTCCCACCAACAGTGTGGGAGGGTTCCCTTTTCTCCACACCTGTTGAGGTCATTTCTATCCTTTAAAGCCACATCAAAGGCACTCATACCTCACACAGTGCTTTTCATTATAGCATCATTTATCTTAGCTTTTAAAATGAAAAAATATATATATATATATATTTCGAATAATGGAAAGTCAGGTCAAGAACAGCATGATAGGAAACCAGCCAGGTACAGGCAGACCAGCATGAAGTACTTTGAAAAGCCAAATCAGTAATAAGAATGTAATGATACCTGTGCTGGGAATATATCTTTAGAATTCAGCATCTCTATTCATTTGCTGTCATCTTTCCTGTGCTAATATTTCCTACTTGTTAGGTAGGTTGGGGTGGGAACATGGGCTCTATCTTGTGGTATCTTGCATACAAATCTTGAAAATTGTTATGGGCTCACACATCTAGGACATAAAATCAAGTCAGTCAGGTCAAATTAAATGGGCTGGAAGATTTTTAATTAACTTTGAAATGCTTGCCAGCCAGGCTGATACTGTTTTTCTTCAGGTGACCAGATCTCACTCTCATTAGCTACATTAATCTGTTAATTAATACAAGGAAATTTAGTGGGCACTTATTCTATGCCAGTAACGATGCTTGTTGCTGGACGCTGTAAGAAGTGCTGTATCACCTTTACTGACATGGGGCCCTGTAGAGAGGGTTTATGGAACATACATAATATTGAAAAATTTAAAACTTTTAAAGTTTTGGTGTAGGGCATTAAAACAAATCTGAATCGTTAATGCAATCTCTCCATTTTTGTGCCATAACTGTCGTTTCATTAGGAACTTTTCGTTTGTTTTCAAAATAATTCTGAAATATCTTGCTAAGTGTTACTATTGCATGATGGTGGTCTCTGTTCATAAAAGGGAGAGCAGGTTTCTTTTTTTCAGGGGACCCCTTTAAAAATAATTTTACTGCTTCTGGAGTTCCCATCTGGCTCAGCGGTTAGCGAACCCGACTACCATCCATGAGGATGTGGGTTCAGTCCCTGGCCTCGCTTAGTGGGTTGAGGATCCGGCGTTGCCGTGAGCTGTAGTGTTAGGTCGCAGATGCAGCTCGGATCTGTTGTTGCTGTGGCTGTGGTGTAGGCTGGCGGCTGCAGCTCCGATTAGACCCCGGCCTGGAAACCTCCATATGCTGCAGGTGTGGCCCTAAAAAGACAAAAAAAAAGACGAAAAAAAAAATTTTTTTTACTGCTTCTTTATAAGTTATGTAATGAGTTGAAATTATTCTTATATGTTTTGAATCACTTCTTCAATGAATTTAGTAAGATAACTTAAGCCCTTCTTACTCTCTTACCTTGACATGTTTAAAATGACCTACCTATATTTTAATTACTTGTGGGACCTCCTGTCATGAAACAATTGTGAACTATTTATTTTCACTCATTAAAAGGTAGGCTGGTGGTTGCTGGTGGCTATTTAGTTTGAAAACTCATGATATTCATAGTGACTATGGGGAAAAATCTTATCTTTACATTACTTGAGTAAGGAGAGGCAAATTGACTTTCATGAAACCTTACCTTGCCTTTGAAGAAGAAAACTTAAGACGGTAAAAGAAAGATTAAAGTAAATGTGACTAGGAAGTCTCTGTGTGGGGCAGCATGTTAAGTAGCCGACATTGCCTCAGCTGTGGCATAGGTTGCAACTGTGGCACAGGTTCGATCCCTGGCCGGGGAGTTTCCACAGGCCGCAGGGGCAACCAAATAAACAAATAAATAAAAATAAAGTAAATGTGACTAATTGCCAAAAGGGAAGACATAACCTGATGTGGGCTTATTGGAATTATTATTAATGGTGAGAAGTATGTTATACATGTTGGATATTGTATGCAGGTGGCATAAAACTATGCAAAAGAATACTTTCACATCTGTAGAGGATTATGTGGAAGATTAAAATATGTCCACAGATTCTTTGACATGCCTCACTTCAAGGAGTGGAACCTAAATTCCCTCTCAAGTGTGGGCCAGACTGAAGAGATTCACTTCTAACAATTGGAATAAAGCAGAAGTGATGGCCTGCAACTTAGGAGACAAAGTCATAAAAGGCACCACCACTTCCTCTTTGGTTCTCCCTGGATTGCTTGCTTCGAGGAGATTTGCTGGTTGCTCTATTTTTAGGATGCCCAGGCAGCCCTATGAAGAGATGGGTGCAGTGAGGAAGTGAGGCCTCCTGCCAATAGCAAGTGGAAATGGAGGGTTCTTGTCAACAGCTTGTCAGTGAGCCTTCTTGGAAGTGGATCCCCCCCAAGTCAAGCCCTCGGGTGATTGTAGCCCCGTCTGACATCATGATTGCAACCACAGAGGAGGCTTTGAGCCAGAAATCTTGGAAGTGAATCCTCCCACCCCAGTCAAAACTTCAGATGATTGCGGCCCAGTCTGACATCTTTTTTTTACTTTGTCTTTTTAGGGCCGCACCTTCGGCATATGGCGGTTCCCAGGCTAGGGGTCCAATTGGATCTGTAGCCATTGGCCTACGCCAGAGACACAGCAACATCAGGTCCGAGCCATGTCTGCGACCTACGCCACAGCTCACGGCAACGCCAGATCCTTAACCCACTGAGCGAGGCCAGGGATCGAACCCCCAACCTCATGGTTCCTAGTCAGATTCGTTTCCACAGCACCACGACAGGAACTCCCCGTCTGACATCTTGCTTGCAACCACAGAGGAGGCTTTGAGCCAGAAGCACTAATTGAATATGCTCCCAAATTTCTGGCCCCCAGAACTGTGAGATAATAAATATTTATTACTATGAGCCACTAAATTTGGGGTGAGGGGCAATTTATTTATTACACAGCAATAGATAACTAATACCAATTCCTATAATAAGGTTTATTTTCGAGAGACAGAAATAATTCCAACTGTTTTAGTCTAAAAGAGGGTATTATGGGAGTTCCTGTCATGGCTCAGTTGTTAACTAATCCGACTAGGAACCATGAGCTTGTGGGTTCGATCACTGGCCTCGCTCAGTGGGTTAAGAATCCGGCGTTGCCGTGAGCTGTGGAGTAGGTCACAGACATGGCATGGATCTGGCATTGCTGTGGCTCTGGCATAGGCCGATGGCTATAGCTCCTATTAAACCCCTAGCCTGGGAACCTCCATATGCTGCAGAAGCGGCCCTAGACATGGCAAAAAAAAAAGAAAAAAGAAAAGAAAAGAAAAAAAAGAAAAAAAAAGAAAAAAACCCCACCAAAAACAAAAAAATTAAAATAAAAGAGGGTATAATGTAAGGAGTTGAAAGATGAGAGGAATGGTGTTTGGGCCATATTTATAGAAAATACATTTATTTTCACCTAAAAGGGGAGCTGCTACCTCTGTCACTATTAGCAAAGTGAAAAATGGAAAAGCTCTTCCTGGAAGTGCTGACTTTAGTGAGTTCTGCTAAATGAATCAGGCAGCCTCTGCCACTATTGCCACTGCTACCATACCCACAAACTTCTTACCTGGATAGAAACTGCAAATGCAGAGAACAAAAACAAAAACAAAAAAATAACCCAGTATGTGTATCTATAGCATCAGCCAGAGCATCAAAAAAAAAAAAAAAAAAAGTCTCTGTCTAACTTTTGCCTTCCAAGTCACATGAAAATATATCTGGGGAGTTCGTATTGTGGCTCAGTAGAAATGAATCTGACTAGTATCCATGAGGATGCAGGTTTGATCCCTGGCCCCACTCAGTGGGTTGGGGATCTGCTGTTGCCTTGAGCTGTGGTGTAGGTTGCAGACATGGCTCAGATCTGGCATGGCTGTGGCTGTGGCGCAGGCCAGCAGCTGCAGTGCTGATTCGACCCCTAGCCTAGGAACTCCCACATGCCACACCCGTGGCCCTAAAAAAAAAAAAGAAGAAAAGAAATCTGGTTGGCAATATTATAACGCAAAGCAAGAATGGAACAAAAACTTATTGGAATCTAAGAAGTGTTTTTTTATAGATTTCTGGCCTCTGCAGCACAGAAAAGCATACTTATTGTGTGTTGAATATTTGGGGGATTTTTCTGTTGCTGTGCTAGCAGCCTGAGCCAACAACTGAACCCTTGCCATAGCTGTAACCAGAGCCACAGGAGTGACAACGCTGGATCCTTAACCCACAGAGCCACCAGAGAACTCCTATTTTTGTATTGTTATAGATATTCCTGAGCTTTGTTCTTCAACACACTAAAGTCACTTCAACACATTTAGATTCTTCTGAGTTTTGCTTTTAGGGTTTGTTAAGCTCTGGTTAGTCTAAGGCTAGTTATTTCTCATTGTTGAGGCAAGAGCCTTCCAAGTTTTCTACCCAATGTCCTGTGGATTATGAGGTTTTCTAATCTGGTTGGTGGCACCACTTTCAACCTAATCCAAGGACCAGACGCTCCCTTGCTTCCTAAGGTATTTTCCTCACACACCGGAGATGTGCTGAACACCAAAAGGAGCAGCCTCTGAGGTCTCTGGGGTTCTTTCATATGTGCAGCTCTCTCCTCTCCCGTATTCAGCCATGTGAACTCTATTGCTTCAGTCTCCCTTGACCCTCAGTTCCTTCTCCTTAACTCAGGAACTCCATCTGGCTCTATCCTGGTTTCTCCTCCCTGCACTGCAGTCTAGGAACAAGCCCATCAGCGAGAGTAATCATAGGGTTTACCTCATTTATTTCCTATTTCTCAGGGATCACCATCTTACTGCCCCATTCTGGTGACTTCCAAACTTGTTTTTTTTTTTTTTTCCAAATACTTTGTCCTTTTGTTGTTGTCATTACAGATAAGAGCACATATTGGGGCCCTATTATTCCATCTTGGCTCCTTATTGATTTCTTTTTTTCTTTTTTTTTTCCGTCTTTTTGCCATTTCTTGAGTCGCTCCCTCGGCATATGGAGGTTCCCAGGCTAGGGATCTAATCGGAACTGTAGTCACTGGCCTACGCCAGAGCCACAGCAACTTGGATCCGAGCCGCATCTGCGACCTATACCACAGCTCACGGCAATGCCGGATCCTTAACCCACTGAGCAAGGCCAGGGATCGAACCCGCTACCTCATGGTTCCTAGTCGGATTCGTTAACCACTACGCCACGACAGGAACTCTGTCCTTATTGATTTTTTGATCAGAGTCTATATCACACCCTGTAGGAAAGCATTCCAACCTAACACGGTATTATTTCCCAGGTGACACCATGAGTGGGTCATCAATAAGTCATTCTATTGTTCTAGATGACTGATTGCTTCTGGGTGATGGAAGACATTGTTAGATCAGCGATTGCCATAGGCATCGATTTATTGTATACTTAATTTTTCTGCGCATTTTAGCTCTTTGGTCAATAGTTTTGTGAACAAAGCATTTTGTAGATGTGGTAGAAATATGATAGAGAAGAAAGATGATCTGTATCCAGAGAACATCTCTATTCCATTAGGACGATCTCTGCTTCCCTGTGATGAAAGGTTACCCATGTAGTCAGCTTGTCTCTGGGTACTAGATTATAGCACTGTATACAGGTTCATGGCTGGGTTTTGCTGTTGGCAGTGCTTAGCAGTGGGTACCAAGCAGATCAACATTGGTGAGGCAAAATTCATACGTCCCATCATGGCTACCTGTTCACAAGCCCATTGAACAGGTACAGGGTGGCTGGAGAAAGAGTCTTGACATCTCCAAACCAAGAGAGTCTGCCTGTTCACCAGATTTTTGAAAGCCTCATCCGTAATGGTTGACTTTTGGTTAGCATTCATAAGGGCACAAATAATTTTACACTTTGAGCCAATTCCGAGAGGTCACTATCTGTTATCTATCACTTTGTCAGAAATCCTCCCAAACTTAATGGCTGAAGACATTTATTTTGTTCATGAATCTTCCGTTTAAGGCAGGTCTCACAGGAATAGCACATCTCTTTTCTACTTAGTGTCACTTGCAATGACTTGAGGGTTGGGGGCTGGACTATTCCAAAGGCTTGCTCACTCACATGTCTGGAGGTTGTTACTGCCGTTGGCTGGGTCTTCAGCTAGGGCTGAGACTGGAACAGCCATCTACATGCATGCTTCCATTTGGCTGCTTGGCTTCCTCACCGTGTGGTTACTGGATTCCAAAGGGATCATTCCAAGAGGACTAGAAGAAAGCTAGTCCTTTTGTGACAGCCTGAGAAGTCATATGACATTGCTTCTGCCACAGCCTGCAAGACTCAAAGAAAGGAAACATCTCTCAATGGAGGAGTGTCAATGTCACATTGTAAGGAGCACGTATAATCTGGCATACATTGGCGTGGCCATCTTTGGAGCACAAAATTCTGCCCCATCATCGTATACCTCTTCTCTAGACTTCCTCACCTCTAATTTTTCATTGTTTCTTCCAAGACCCTAACTATCTAGCCACATCGGTAGCCCTTGCTCATGAATTGATATTGATCTGTACTTTGAGGCATCTCCATTTCCAAGCAGAGGATAACACATGTCCTGCTTGAGTTCTCCTCACTGAAAGAACGTATCTGCCTCATTGTCCTTTATGGCTTATCTGTGGGACACTGTAAGGTGGAGGTGGTCCACTTACAGAAGGGGCCAACATCTTATGCAGAAAAATCCCAGAAACATTAATTTGTTTATTCCCCAGATAATTGTCATAACTGACTAGATGAGGAGGATGTGGCAGTGCACCAGGAATAGAAACATTAAGAATGTAAGCCACACATCTACAAAAGATGCTGGTATCTTTAGGACCTACTTGATCCTCCTCTTTTTCCTAGAGAGTGGGGTGCTGCTGCCTATGAATTTAGGGTCTATTGGATCAGATAACACCTCAGCTCCTGATGGGATGATGAGATTGCATAGTCACTTGAAATCCAATGGTTAGGTACTGTGGCAGGCTAAATAACGGCCCCCAATGTGTCCACATCCTAACCTCTAGAAACTATGAACATTACCTGATGTGGCAAAAGGGACTTTGCAGATATGGTTAAGGATCTTGAGATGGAGAGATTACCCTAGTTTATCTGAGTGGACCCAATGTAATCACAACATTTTTAATAAGAAGAATGTACGAAGAGTCAGAGTCAGAGGAAAAGCAATGTGATGATGGAAGCAGAAACTGGAGTGATGCTCTTTGAAGGAGGAGGAAGGAGCCAGAGCCCAGAGCCACAGTCACCAGAAACAAACAAACAAACAAACAAAAGGCAAGGAAATGGATTCTTCTCTCAGAACTTCCAGAAGGAACAAGTCCTTCTGCCAATGCTTTGACTTCAGCCCAGTTAATTTTTTTTTCTTTCTTTCTTTTTAGGGCCGTGCCCACAGCATATGTAGGTTCCCAGGCTAGGAGTCTAATTGGAGCTTTAGCCACTGGCCTACACCACCGCCACAGCAACCTCAGATCCGAGACATGTCTGCAACCCACACCACAGCTCACTGCAATGCTGGATCCTTAACCCTCTGAGTGAGGCCAGGGATCGAACCTGCAACTTCATGGTTCCTAGTTGGATTCATTTCTACTGTGCCAAGACAGGAACTCCTCAGCCCAGTGGAATTGATTTTAGATTTATCCAGAACTGTAAGAGGATGAATTTGCATTGGTTTAAGCCACTATATTAGTTTCCTGTGGCTACTGTAATAAATTCACACAAACTTGGTAACTTAAAGCAAGAAAAATTCATTCTCTCAGAGTTCTGGAGGCTGGAAGTCTTGCATCAGTATCACTGGGCCACAGTCAAGGTGTTGGCAGGGCTGCACTCCCTCTAGGGGCTCTAGAGGGGGATCTGGCCCCTGCCTCTTCTGCTTGAGGAGGCTGCTGGCCTTTTTAATTTATTTTATTTATTTTTTTAACTTTTTAGGGCTACGCCCATGGCATATGAAAGTTCCCAGGCAAGGAGTTGAATCAGAGCAACAGCTGCCAGCCTACACCACAGCCACAGCAATGCAGGATCCAAGCCTCATCTGCAACTTACTCCACAGCTCACAGCAATGCCAGATCCTTAACCCACTGAGCAAGGCCAGGGATCGAACCAGCATCCTCATGGATACTAGTCAGGTGCGTTACCACTGAGCCACGATGAGAACTCCTGCTGGCGTTTTTTAAGTTTGTGGTCTTCTCAGTCCAGTCTCTGCTTTCATCCCCGCATTGTCTTCTCTTTACCGAATCTCCTTCTACCTCTCTCTTAGGATGACGTCTGTGATTGCATTTAGCACCAACCCAGATAATCCAGGACAATCAACCCATCTCAACATCTTCAACTTAATCACATGTGCAAAGACCCTTTTTCCTTATAAAGTAACATTCACAGATTCCAGAATCAGGACTCCATTGTTCCGTGGCCATTATCGTGCCTACAGCAACCCCTGCATTTGTGTTAATTTCTTAGAGTGGCAGCTACTACCGGTAGGTATTGAATCTCTACTAGGGCACAGTAGCAAACCAAAAGCTGTTTCTCAGAAGGAAAATAGTTATTTTTAAGGAGGGCATGGCTTTCCTCTGAAACATTAGGAGCCTGGGCAGTTATTCTTTGCAAGCAGGTTTTCAGATCTGTCACGGACATTTCAAACTCTATTGGATGTGTTGTTGTAAGGGACTCGTGTTAGCCTAGATCAGCTGGAGAGCACCTCTTTCTCCGTGTGCCATTCAAAGCAGACTGCCTTGAGGGTCATTTAGTAAATGGATGGGAACCGTGCACTTAAATGGTGTATACATTGTCTTTAAATCCCAGGAGGTCCATTAAGCCTTGTGCCTCCTCCTTGGTGGGAAATGGTGCAAAGTGCATCACCCTTTCTTTCACTTTTTGGAGGAGGTACTCTGGCATGTTCCAGTCTACTGGACTCCCAGAAACTTTACAGAAGTAGCAGGTCCCTCGATTTAAGGCCACATGTGTGCCTTACTAAGGCCTCCCAGTCCTATCAACTATTAGTTATATATTCTTTCAAACCCTTTTATTTTCATTTACATATACATAGAGATTCCACCCTTATTTACGTCTCACCCAGCTGCTCTTCATCTTTTTCTAGTATTAAAAAAAATGCAGTGGTAGGTTAATCAATTCTGACATCTACCCTCTCAACTCCCACCCACAGAGTCCCTGGTGAATTGAATGAAAGAGAGAGATTCTGGAAGGAAAGTACACAGTATGATTACAGGCATCCCTTTTCAGGCTCAGTTAAACCAGATGCAAAAAGAAGTTATTAGGCATGAGGGCTGTGGCTTGTCTTTTTTGTAGAGATTGGGGAAATTGCAGGTGGGTCTGACTACAAGATTCTTCTCTGTCTGAGCCAGATGTGCTTACAAATAGAAGCGGCACACATTTACTGCATGTATGTTTGCGTGAATAAATTCCACCCTCATTAAAGCTGAGGATTGGAATAATCACAGCAACATTCTCTTTCTTCATTTGACAGGCACAACTAGGTGTTGTATTTATCCTTCAATGTCTAATTTCCAAGAGCACTGAATTTTTTCACATCGATTCTGGTTTTATTTATTTATTTATTTTTGTCTCTAAGCCTGGTTATTTACCAAACCATCTATGTATGCATTTAGGTGCTTCTGAAAGCTTAGTTCTTCAAAAATAATCAAAAAAGAAAAGAACATTCAATAAAATGTTTACATTTTGTAGAGAAAAGAAAATGAGTTTAGATAAAATTGAAACATACATCTGCAGATTTTCTTCTTTCCTTCTTTCTTCCTTTCTTCCTTCCTTTTCTCTCTCTCTCTCTCTCTTCCTTCCTTCTTTCTTTCCTTCCTTCTTTTCTTTCTTTCCTTCCTTCTTTTCTTTCTTTCTTTCTTTCTTTCTTTCTTTCTTTCTTTCTTTCTTTCTTTCTTTCTTTCTTTCTTTCCTTCCTTCCTTCCTTCCTTCCTTCCTTCCTTCCTCCTTCCTTCCTTCCTTCCTTCCTTCCTTCCTTCCTTCTTTCTTCCTATCTGATGTTTGGGGCTGCACTCATGGCATATGGAGGTTCCCAGGCTAGGAGTTGAATCAAAGCAACAGCTACTGCCCTACAGCTACAGCCACAGCCATGCAGGACCCAAGCTGTGTCTGCGACCTACACCACAGCTCACGGCAATGCCAGATCCTTTACCCACTGAGCGAGGCCAGGAATTGAACCCAAAACCTCATGCTTACTAGTTGGATTCTTTTCCACTGCACCACAACAGGAACTCCCTTGCAGATTTTCTTTTACTGCAGGGAAAAAAACAATCATAGGGCTCAATGAAGATTCTGAAAAGCTGGGTCCTTAAAGGATATAGGGGAAAACATTTCCTTTAGCAGGTGGCACAACTGAGGTCCATAGGATTCAACAGGGTTGGGACTAGAATTCCAAGGTGCTTTTCTGTGCCTCTCTAGGGAACCAGAGAATTAATCAAAATCCTTGATAATAATGAAATCTTTTTTTTTTTTGTCTTTTTGCTATTTCTTGGGCCGCTCCCGCGGCATATGGAGGTTCCCAGGCTAGGGGTCGAATCGGAGCTATAGCCACCAGCCTACGCCAGAGCCACAGCAACGCAGGATCCGAGCCGCGTCTGCAACCTACACCACAGCTCACGGCAACGCCGGATCATTAACCCACTGAGCAAGGGCAGGGACCAAACCCGCAACCTCATGGTTCCTAGTCGGATTCGTTAACCACTGCGCCACGACGGGAACTCCTAATAATGAAATCTTAAAATCAAAGCAAGATGAGTGCAATGGAGTATCATCCAGTCATAAAAAGGAATGAAGTACTTATGCCTGTGACACACATGGATGAATCTTGACAACATTATAGTAAATGAAAGAATCCAGACACAAAAGACCATATATTATATGATTCCATTTATATGAAATGTCCAGAATAGGCAGATCTGTAGAGACAGAAAACAGACTAGTGTTGCCAAGGCTAAAGGCAGATATGAGGGAGTGAATGCTAGTGGGAATAGAGTTTCTTTGGGGGGTGATAACAGTGTTCTGGAAATAGACAGTAGTGATGGTTGCACAACTCTCAATATACTAAAAATCACTGAGTTTACACTCGAGAAGTATGACTTTTTTGATAGGTGAAATTATATTTCAACAAAGCTGTTATAGATTTTTAAAAAATCAAAGCAAGATTTTATCAGAAGAATTTTGCCTAACAAATCATCCCTCAGACCTCACAAGATGTAGCATTTCTCCAAGCCTTTGAAGAACAGACATATGTAACATTACAGGTAGCTTCTTACCAAGTTCTTTTAATTAGTATGCTGGATAATCAAAAAGAAAAGCAAAAATATTACCAGCAATATCAAGGACTTGTACTTGATTCACTTTAGATCAAGAGGGATAAAAATCTTCTGACACAAAAAAATTAGGAAGAAACAGTTTGCCCCGCTTAATTATAAATTGAATTATAAAGGCCTCAGAAAACATTGGGAATACTGAGCCTCAAGGAAGCAGTTCTCTCTTATTTGCCATAATTGCTATTCTATATAACAGACACCTGCTGGTGTCTTCCACAGACCTCTAGGTCACAGCAGCTGGGGAAAGTCTTTCATCATAAGAAAGAGAAGTTAGAATTCCCTTTGTGGCTCAGCGGGCCACATAGTGTGTCCGTGAGACATAGTGTCCGTGAGAATCCAGGTTTGATCCCGAGCCTCGCTCAGTGGTTAAGGATCCAGGATTGCTGCAAGCTGCAGCGTAGGTTGCAGATGTGGTTCCGATCTGGCGTCGCTGTTGCTGTAGTGGAGGCCAGTAGCTGCAATTCCGATTTGACCCCTAGCCTGGGAACTTCTATAAGCCACAGGTGCAGCCATAAAGAAAAACAAAAAGGAAGAAAAAAAGAAAAATGAGGAATTCCTGCTGTGGCAGAGTGGTTTAAGAACCTGACTGCAGTACTGTGGTGTGGGTTCAGTCCCTGGCCTGGGAACTTCCATATGCCGAAGGTGCTTCCGTAAAAAAAAAAAAAAAAAATGCCTTAGATAAACAAGCCTTTTTTTTAATGGGTAGGGGTAGTCCTCATCACACATCATGTTTCTAAATATCTAAATGGAATTGGGACAATTTTCAAGCTTTTTGTTTGTTTGTTTGTTTCAAGAAAGTCAAGCAATCTAGCAGCTTTGAAGACACTGCAGTATCTGCCCTATATTAATTTCCCCCTTCTTTCTTCTAACAGAACCCTGGTTATCTTTGGAAGAGTGTTGTGGGCTGAACTGTGTGGCTTGAATATTCACATGCTGAAGTCCTAACCCAGGATCTTACAACGCAACTGTATTTAGAGATAGGATAACTAAAGCGGTAATAAAGGTTTAGTGAGGCCATTAGGGTGGGCCCTAACTCAATATGACTGGTGTCCTTATAAGAAGAGGAAACTAGGACACGAGATGCACACAGAGGAAAGATGATGTGCAGACACAGGGAGAAGATGGCTTATTACCAACCAAGGAGAGAGACCTCAGAAGAGACCAACCCTGCCGACACCTTGATCTTGGAGTCTAGCCTCCAGAATTGGGAGAAAATAAAGTGCTATTGTTTAAGTCACCCAGACTATAGTGTATGACATCTCCAGTGAATGAATATAAAACATAAACAAAAACCTTTTTCTCCAGTTTCCTTGCAATAACAGGTGACCATGCCTAAGCCTTCCCACCAAAGGGATAAAAAAATGGAAGTTCCTTGGTGGGCCATTTGCTAAAACTCTCTAAAAGAGGTCAGAATTGGCTACCATGTACCTTTTGCTCTTTGCACTTCCTTTTCTTCCTGCCTGGAATAGGAATAGGAATCTGATAGCAGAGTAACCAACTTGAGACCCTGATGCAACAGCCAAGGATGGCCAAGTGGAAAAACAAAACCAGGGATCTGATAGCATCATGGAGCCACTATCCCAACCAGCAAACTCCAGAATTCTTTTTATTTATTTTTTATTTTTTTATTTAGGACTGCATCCATGGCATGTGGAAGTTCCCGGGTCAGGGGTGGCACTGGAGCCATAGCCGCCAGCCTATACCATAGCCACAGTATCGCAGGATCCGAGCCACATCTGTGACCCACACCACAGTTCACGGCAATGCCAGATCTTCAATTCAATGAGCAAGGCCAGGGATCGAACCCACATCCTCATGGATCTTAATCGGGTTCTTAACCTCTGAGCCACGAAGGGAACTTCCCAGAATTCTTTCATGTGAGAAAAGCAGAACATTTTTTAAATTTGGTCATTGTTTTTTTCCCCTTCATTTCTATTTCTCACAGCTGAATGCAATTTCTAAATGATAATTTAGATATTTAGTAATTTTTTTAACCTCATGAAAAAGAGGACCGTGCTGTACTGGATATAGTTGAAAGACCTAATTGGAAGCCACCTGGAACATGAAATTTCTTTTCTTCTAACCATCTGCTTGGCTAGAGAGCTACCCCTCTCTTACTTGTAAATAAAGTTCCAAACTTCTAACTTAGTTTAATAGTTAAATTAGAGATACAGATTTTTTTTAAAAAGTGGGCAATGATGTCTACAAATAAATTTATTTAGTAGTATTAAAAAATTTTTCAAAGAAATCATAATTTGGCAACCTGCACAGAGAGTTGTCAAGAAGCCTTCTACTGTGAATCACTGGAGTAGGTTTCAGAGTCATAGGATTTCTTTCCTTTCAGAGTCATAGGATTATCTTATGCAGGCTACACGGGGACTTGGCTTTTTAGTTCATGAGCCTGTGCAGTCTGTGGGTCTGCAAACTGTTACCAACTAACAAAGACAGAGATAAGGAACTTGTTGCCAAACATAAATCAATTACATCACTAAGCACATTGTTTTTTTTTTTTTTTGTCTTTTTGTTGTTGTTATTGTTGTTGCTATTTCTTGGGCCGCTCCCGCGGCATATGGAGGTTCCCAGGCTAGGGGTTGAATCAGAGCTGTAGCCACCGGCCTATGCCAGAGCCACAGCAACTCGGGATCCAAGCCGCGTCTGCAACCTACACCACAGTTCACAGCAATGCCGGATCGTTAACCCACTGAACAAGGGCAGGGACCGAACCTGCAACCTCATGGTTCCTAGTCGGATTCGTTAACCACTGCGTGCGCCACGATGGGAACTCCACATCACTAAGCACATTGTTTAGTTCAGCTTACCTTTTTTTTCTTTTTCTGTTTCTTTTTTATTATTTATTTATTTGATGGCAACTCTTCTTGGGGAAGGAAGAAAGTATGTTGGCTTATATTCTAGTGCAATCTCTGAATATCATTGCAGCTTGGCACCTTGAGTAGCACTGGGATAGACGACTCAATCGTGTATAATCGTTGTGGGAGATTCGATAGTCAATGTCTGCCTTCTGTGACTCACCAGGCTGTGAGTCCAATTAAAATCGTGCTTATATTAGGTTCAGAATATAATAACTTTGAGCCCCAATGGAACTTGGTCATGCTTCTGAGGATCCCCAGAAAAGTATCTCATATTTGTTCAGAAAGTATTCGTTCACATTCTTTCACTTGCGTCTGGGAGCCAAGCCATCTTAGCATGGCCTCAGCTACTGATATTCTCACTGATGAACGTGAAGTGCTCTATAATTCAGGATGCATTTGGCTGCAAGTAACAGAATATGCACACAATATTATCTTTGGTAGTAAAGACATGTAATTTTTTGTCACATAACGGAGAGTCTCGAGGAAAGCAGTTGTAGGTTTGAGACTGGATCAACACTTATCGGTACCACAGGCTCTTTGCATCTTTCTACTGTGCCATCCTCAGCCTGTCGGCACTTTGTCAGCCTGTCGGCTCTAGACACCTGGGTCTAAAGCAGGAGCTTTCTTTTCTTTTCTTCAGAGAAGAAAACCCTTTCTAGAAGCAGCAGATGGTACCCTCTTCCCCAGCGCCACACATGGCAGAAGACTTCCTGTTATATCTTCTTGGTCAAAACTAGGTCTCATGAACTGTCCTTCAAGGAAATCTGAGAAAGTGATCATCTGCTAAAAGGGAACAGGATAAATGTAACTGGCTTAGTCCTTTAGGATTCATCCCTTGCTCTCCACTCATTGATACTCCCAATTTAGATCCAGCTTCTGTTGCGAGAGAAGAGGGGAATTCTGCCGTGTTGTTAGCCAACAGGATTTGCCCGGGATACTGCCCTTCCAAAGCCATCTTTCTTGGAGGGCCAGAGCAGTGCCAATGGTAGTAGAGAGACCTGTGCTTCAAAGCAGCTTCTTGACCTGGATCCAGAGTCTCGCAATTTCTCCCTTGCAAAGAACGGCTTAGCCTCTAACACTCAGTTTCTGAGCCCTTGACAGCATCTCCTTAACACATACTCACATCCTTCCATGACAAAGGGCCAAGGCTTTCCAGCAACACAGCAGTTTCAAATGCATACTTGGAAAGGAAACGTTCTCTCAAGAGAACATCTTTCTACTGAGCTGTCATGGCCAACCGCACAGTCATTATCATTCACTACAGCTTTAGACCCTTACCCCTTGGAACCAGCCTCAAACATCTTTTTTTTTTTTTTTCCAGATTGTATTCTTTACATTTTTAAAATATACCATCCAGGTACTTTTTTCAGAAAAAAGAAAAGTGTGCACAAGGGAGTTCCTGTCGTGCCCCATTGGAAATGAATCCGACTGGGAACCATGAGGTTGTGGGTTCGATCCCTGACCTTGTTCAGTGGGTTAGGGAGCTTTCTTTTCTTTTATTTAGAGAAAACTCTTTCTAGAAGCAGCAGATGTCACCCTCTTCCCCAGCACCATACATGGGCAGTTGCCGTAAGCTGTGATGTAGGTCGCAGACATGGCTTGGATTCTGCATTGTTATGGCTGTGGCTTAGGCTGACAGCTGCAACTCCTATTCAGTCCCTCGCCTGGAAACCTCCATATGCTGCAGGTGCGGCCCTAAAAAGCAAAAAAAAAAAAAAAAAAAAAAAAAAGAAAGAAAAAGAAAGAAAAGAAAAAAAGAAACTGCTCTCAAGCAATTGGCCTGGGAATGGGATCTCAACCCTGAGATGGGGGCAAAAGGGGCAGAAGGTTTACTTCCCTTTCTTCATTACCTATTTAGTGATCCTTGTAGTTTAATATAGGGGGGGTGTACAATACATATAAAAACAATAGAATTCTATAAAGTGCAGTGTGTGTGTATGAATCTCTATAAGCCAGGTGATTTAGGAACACTTTAAACCAGAAAGAGAGTTACAATTGTGGGTAGGTTTTGGCCAATGGAGAGAAAGAAGCAGGCATTCCTGGGGGGAGGGGAGGTCCAAATAGGAGATGTGGATGGACAGGTAAGTTAGGACTGGTCAGTGGAGGGAGTATAATCATATTATCAAGTGTATAACTAGTTTAGATAAATCCACAAACAATTTATCTACATAATTTCAAGGTTTTCTGTATATGTTGTTATAGTTACTGCTGTGGACTTCTTAGGAATGACTTGAGCTATGTGTATTTAACCATTTCGTTTCCCCTATTCAATTTCTTCTTCTTCTTCTTTTTTTTTTTTTTTTTTTTTTTAAGGCATATGGAGATTCTCAGGCTAGTGGTCTAATCAGAGCTACAGCGGCTGGCCTATGACACAGCCCAGCAATGCCAGATCCAGGCCGAGTCTGTGACCTACACCACAGCTTACAACCATGCTGTATCCTTAACCCACTGAGTGAGGCCAGAGATCGAACCCACAACCTCATGGTTCCTGGTCAGATTCATTGCTGCTGAGTCACAAGGGGAACTCCCTCACCTATTCAATTTCTACATGTGATCTAGATCTTGATTTAGCTGCTTAGAAAACAACAAATGCTGAATTCAAATGCATCCAACGTTTTGCAAGATCTTCAGTCTTTCACCTTATTGTTTAGATCAGTGAAAGAAAATGGGGATATAATCTGAATTCTCTTGAACTTTGTCCAACTAGTATAACTGCCTTGTATTAATAGGGAGATTTTAGCAACTTCTGAGCCTTTCCAAGCATGCATTTTGGATATAATCCTCCAAATGTACTATTATTTTTATTTTGATAATTCCTAAGTATCCTTTAATTTAGAGGGGCAAGACAGATGGGTTGATTATTACAGTCATGAGTGTCAGTTTGCCACCTTTCCATTGTCTTTTTCGGGAAAGTTTGACGATATGCACAGATACATGGCATCCTTGTCTTCCGATGAGAGGCAGTTTCTGGCTTCTACTGGCTGAGTTTAATCTCCTTAGAAAATTTGGCAAACTGGATTCCACGTGTCAGCAAAACTGATTGTTCCTTAAAGCATTTGAAAAAGCAGCAAGGGGGTTGGGGTGGGGGGTGGAATCAGACAAATGAGAGAGGATATATGGCTCCTAAAACAGGGCTGGAGAAATCTTTATTCACACAAGACCAAATGTGTATTTACTGAAAACAACACATGGAGAGGATGGGGAGCTAGAACTCGCTTTGTTAAGCTAAAGCTTGGGAAACATTGTAATTGAAGATCCACCTGGTGTGTTCAAAGCAGATATAAAAGCCTGTTGAGCAGCACACTAGCTTCTTTTCTCTAGAGACCAGTTTGTACCTATGAACACAGCTGGACGGCCTCAATGGTACCCAAACCAGCGGGTAGTTTCGGTCTCACTCATGATGCTCTCTCTCACTCATTCTGTCTCTCTGTCTCTCTCTTACTTACACACACACACACACAGACACACACAGTTTTAATGGGTATTTTGGTAGATCAAATTAGGGCCTCAAGTACGTTCATGTTCTAATTCCCAAGATCCTCAAGTATTACTTTACATGGCAATAGAGATTTTTGCAGATGTGATTAATGTAAAGTTCTTGAAATGGGCAGATTATCCTGGATTGTTTGGCTGGGCCCTAAATGCAGCCACAAGCCTCCTTATAAGGGGGAGGCAGAGGGAAATGTGATACAGACTGAATAGGAGAAGGCCATGTGACCACAGAGGCAGGGACTGCAGTGATGCCCATATAAACCCAGGAGTGCTGGCAGCTGTCAGAACCTGGAAGAGGCAAGCACTGGATTCCCCGTTGGAGCCTCCAGACGGTGTGCAGGCCTGCTGATACCTTGACGTTGGCTCAGTGAACTTGATTTTTGACCTCTGGCTTCCAGAACTATGAGAGAATAATTTTCTGTTGCTGTAAGCCACCAGGTTTGTTGTAACTTTTTAACAGTAGCAAAAGGAAATAGAGATATATAGCAGAGCAACATCTCAGATATCAGAAGTCAAGGCAAAAGTCACACATAGATACATTGACCTGAAAATGAGTTAAGAATATATCACATTGGAGACCAATATAGCAACTTTGCCCCCAGCCCTGGGACAAAGTGCTGTTTCTTCCGTTGAGAGGCCAAAGGAAGTGGTTGGCTTATGTTTAGAGGCTAGGTTGTAGGAAAAATATTTATCTTTAAATGTTAGACTCCTCACAAAAGTACCTGGGAACCAAGCTCCACTGAGGGAACTGCAGATTCCTACATCCCACCTCACTCTCAGTCAAGGCATATGCTCTCTGAATGGAACAAAATAGATCACGTGATTCATTGTCCTTTCTTTCTCTCCCACTTTGCTTATGATAAATAATAATACAAAGTTCCCGTTGTGCTGCAGTGGGAAACAAATCCAAGTAGTATCCATGAAGATGCGGGTTTGATCCCTGGCCTCAATCAGTTAAAGATCTGGCATTGCTCTGAGCTGCGGTGTAGGTTACAGACGCAGCTCAGATCCCATGTGCCATGGCTGTGGCTGTGGCTGGCAGCTGTAGCTCCAATATGACCCCTATCCAGGGACTTTCCATATGCCTCAGGTGTGGCCCTAAAAAGCAAAATGCAAAAAATAAACCAAAAAAAACCTGGGAGTTCCCATTGTGGCACAGTGGAAACAAATCCAACTAGGGACCATGAGGTTGTGGGTTTGATGTCTTGCCTCGCTCAGTGGGTTGAGGATCTGGTATTGCTGTGAGCTGTGCTGTAGGTCACAGACACAGCTCAAATCTGGCATTGCTGTGGCTGTGGTGTAGGCCGGCAGGTGAAGCTCCGATTAGACCCCTGGCCTGGGAACCTCTGTATGCCACAGGTATGGCCCTAAAAAGAAAAAGAAAAAGAAAAAAAAAAAGCTAACATATATAGACTCACTCTATGCTAGATGCCTTCCTTCCTTCCTCTCTCTCTTTCTCTTTCTCTCTCTTCTTTCTTTCTTTTTTGGCTGCACCCATAGCAGATGGAAGTTCCTGGGCCAGGGATTGGATTTGAACCACAGCTGCAGTCAACACCACAGCTGTGGCAATGCTAGACCCTTAACCTGCTGCACCCTGATGGGAACTCTCTTTCTTTCTCTCTCTCTCTCTCTCTCTCTCTCTCTTTCTTTCTTTCTCTCCTTCCTTCTTTCTTCCTTCCTCCCTCCCTCCTTCCCTTTCCCTCTCTCTCTCTCTCTCTTCCTTCCTTCCTTCCTTCCTTCCTTCCTTCCTTCCTTCCTTCCTTCCTTCCTTTCTTCTTTCTTTCTTTCTTTCTTTCTTTCTTTCTTTCTTTCTTTCTTTCTTTCTTTCTTTCTTTCTTTCTTTCAGTGCCCATGGCATGTGGAAATTATTGGACCAGGGATCAAACCCAAGCCTCGGCAGTGATAATGCTGAATCCTTAAGGGCTAGCCACCAGGGAACTTCCAGGTGCTTTTCTAATTGCTTATAGTAACTTATTTAAAGCCATAAGTTGGGGTGAAGAGAGGTCAGGAGCCTAAGATATGTTTTTCTATTATATTCATATATATTTAAAAAGTTAAACAACCTTCCAATACAAAATTAAAGATATTTGAAAATCTCAAATTTTGCCCCATAAGGCTTCACTGGGGGCCTCATAATAAAGCTGTGGGTCCCAATTTCAGAATATTTGGACCCTTTAGAAATATGCTCCCCAAAAGGAAGCTCCCTTCTTGTTTCATACAGACTTTCCTATTATCCATTCAGCTTGAAATGAAAGAAGTCCTTAGAAAACCTTTCTTTTCTTTGCTAGTAACTTGAACATATTCCGCTATTGTCCCTCTCTCCTTAGGGCTGCATCTGTGGCATATGGAAGTTCCTGGGCTAGGGGTCGAATCGGAGCTGCAGCTGCCAGCCACAGCCACAACAATGTGGTATCTGAACCACATCTGTGGCAATACCGGATCTTTAACCCACTGAGAAAGGCCAGGGATCCAACCTGCATTCTCATAGACACTATTTTGAGTTCTTAACCGTCTGAGCCACAACGGGAACTCCTCTTCTGCTGTTTTCTAAGCGTCTATTTTTATCATTCAGTCTGATGCTGTTAAATTATTACATACTTTACCCCAGATCTTTTTCTAGCTACCTCTGCGGATCAGAGCTAATCCAGTTCGCCCTCCCTTTTACTTATTTTTAGCTCATTTCTTTTCATTGCCCATTTAATTTCTTTCATATAATGCATTTGAAATAATTTCTCTTCCCTTTCTAACCACAGAACATTTTCTTGGGTTCAGTAAAATTGCTGCAATTTTGCACAGCCTTCGATAACTCTCTTATTGGAAGAGCCACATTGCTAAGCTTCAGCCACAGCTTAGAGCTGCCATAAAGCTTTGTCTCTAATAGTTCAATAACCAGATTATAGCACACTTGATGGGATTCTTCAGGTCTCCTGAATGACTGAGTGAGGTTGCTGCATAGTTGATGGCCACCCAATGATTCAGAGAGATTGAAGAAAGGAGTGAATTGGCCATGGCAGCCAATTCACTCACAAGGCATTGCAGGGGAGAGCCAAGAATAATTCCGTGGTGTTAAAATCACCTGCTTCATTACTGTATATCCCACTTGTCTCACTGATTATTCAAAAAATAGAGCCCTCCTTTTCTGGCTTTTTATCCAGACGACTTGGCAGTCTATGGTGATATCCTTCCTCTTTCTACAACCTCGAGGTTTCGCTCCATTGCCACAGCAAAAACTTGACTCCTAAGGACACTGATTCCTCTGCAGCCCCTTTGGGTTTATTTTCCCATTCCTCACACACCTCAGGTGTGCAAAGAACACTGTTCTGGGTACCACATTGCTGCTACCCCCTCCAGATTCCCCTTCCCCTCCGGGCAGCTCTAAGTGTTGGTTGCTGACAGCCCACAGTGGCTCCCTTCTGAGAACTGCCCTACATCAGTGCTTCTCAGAGTGTGGTCCCTGTACCAGCAGCATCAGTCTCACCTGGGAATTGGTTAAAAATGCAAAATTTCAGGTCCACCCCAACCCACTGGGTCCGAAACTTGGGACCGGGTCCAGCTGTCTGTGTTTCTGATTCACAGTCAAGTTTGACAACTACTGCCTTAGGATGAATGGAAACCCAACTCAGAAATGTCCAGGATGATACATATCTTCCCTTAGGTGCTGTTTGTAGCCAGTGACTGCCTGAGTCAGGGAGAACAAAGGGCTGCTATCCCCTTAATTTTGAGAAAGGGCGACTTTGTGATGCCATTCAGGCTCCAGAACTCCACACGGGAGCAGGCTGAGGCTGGAATCAAACTGAATGTACATCCTGGCCAAACTTCTTCACTGCCTTTTTCTGCACCCTCATTCCCTACAGAGATGTTTTGAGTTGAATTGCATTTTCCCGAAAAAAAAAAAAAAAAGATGTTGACGTTTAAGCCCCCGTAGCTCAGATCGTGAGCTCCTCTGGAAGGGCTTGTTGCAGATGTAATTAGTTAAGATGAAGTCAAATTGGAGTAGGGTGAAGACTTATCCAAGATGCCTGGTGTCCTTATAAGGTGATACAGGATGATATAGGAAGAATGCCCTGCATGAAGGCAAAGATTGAAGTGATGCACCTGTCAGCCAAGGGATGCCAAGGACTGCGAGTCATCGAGTCATCACCAGGGGAAGGATTCTCCCTCCAAGCCCTCAGAAGGAACCAACCTGACCAACTAACTTCTCCAGTTCAGATTCTAGCCTCCAAGACAATGAGACAATAAACGTCCCTTGTTTCAAGCCATTCAGTCTGTGGTACTTTGTTATGGAAACTGGGAAACAAGAGAAGGGGTTTCATCTACGCATGCTCCTTAATTGATCATGTTTTTTTTTGGTCTTTTTTTTTTTAGGGCCGCACCCATGGCATATGGAGGTTCCCAGGCTAGGGGTTCAATTGGAAGTGCAGCTGCTGGCCTACACCACAGCCATACCAAAGAAGGATCTGAGTCGCATCTGAAACCTACACCACAGCTCACGGCAATGCTGGATCCTTAACCCACTGAGCAAGGCCAGGGATCGAACCTGTGTCCTCACGGATGCTGGTCAGATTTGTTTCCACTGAGCCACGACGGGAACTCCCTTAACTGACTGTCTTGTGCAAGAATCTCTGCTTCAGGCTCTGCTTCTAGGGAACTGCACCTAAGGCATTGGGGGTTTCCTTATTCGTCCCCAGGACTTCCACTGTTTTGCAAAGTACTCTGCACCTTTGAGGCTCAGGCCATTCAGTTATACCATCTTCTCTCTGAACCTGTTACTATTGTAACAGCTTTATTAAACTAGTTGAACCAGTCAGGAGCGCTTGGGAAATCTCTTAATTGTTTCTCTACCAACTGCCTTTAAACACTTTCAATTGTAGCTCCCTGACCTTCCCCTGATGTTATCTCAGACTCCCATAGCTTTTCTCATCATGTGCAGTTAACAGAGCAGTCTCACTCTGGGGTGTCAAAAGGTCCCACCCATATGAACATCTCTCATTTAGTTCAAAGCTGCCCCTCTCTCCCATCGTGGGACTGCTCTGAGATACTGCAGGAGGGCATTACGGAAAGGGTGAGAGGTCCAGCCATGGCCTCTACCTTCTCGCATGCTCTTTTTGCTGCCTCTGGATCCCCCAGGGCAGGGAGAGGAAGGTTAGAGAAAATTTCTCACCTTTAGAAGTACTGACATTTTGAGCTGCAGAGTTCTTTGTTGTGAGGGTTGTTCTGTGCATTAGAGTACATTTAGCAATGTCCCTGGGTCAGGGGAGCAAATTGCCCTGTGTGGGAGAATCACTGGATTCGAGGAAAAGGCAGTTTCTTTCTTGACAGCTGCTGGTACTATCTGGCCATCAGTGCCCTCTGTCTTGCTCTATAATTTATTGCTGGTTGCTTCTCTTGTGGCGAGCTCTTGTGGGCTCTTTGGAGACACCCCACTGCCACTACTACCCCTCATCAGACCCCCCGCCCCCCACCACCGCACATTCCTTGCCAGGGAATGTCCTGTCTGGCTGACACTCCCCACCCCTTCCTCTGATGGACATCTTCACGTCTGTTCTGCTGGGGTTGCCTTCCGCCAGCGAGCAGCTTCCTTGTGTGGCGTCCTTTCAAGGAGTCTCCTTCCCAGCTGCTCCTGCAGGGGCGATCTGGCTTAGATTCAATCTGCACCCTCTTGGCTTCTCCTCCTCGTGCCATGGCAGACTTCTGTTTCAGACAACTGCGTACTCTCAGGCTTCTCCAGGTAAGGATCGGGCCTTCGTCATTCTTCAACCCTGGGGGACCGGCCATGAATAACTCCCAAGAATTCTCACCGCTCGGCTAAGGCTCTGGATTAATTTTCTGTTGCTGTGTAACCAGCAAGCTTAGCGACACCATTTTCTCTCGCAGTTTTCATGAGTCAAAAGTTCAGGTAGGAGTTGGCAGAGTCTAACTCCGGCTCAGGGTCTTACCAGGTTGAAATCAGGGTGTTGGTCAGGCCTGTGGTTCTCATCTGAGATTCAGGATCCTCTTTCAAAGGTCACTGCTTGTTGGCAGAATTTGATTCCTTGCAGCTATATCCTGGAGGTCCCCTGTTCTCTAACCAGATGTCAATGGGGGACCACTCTCAGATTCGAGAGGCCACACAGAGTTCCTCGTGATGTGGCTCCATAGACAGTTCACAGCACGGCTATTTGCTTCCTTCCAGAGCAGCAAGAGCACATCTCAGACCATGAGACCCTTTTTTAAGTGTTTACCTGCTTAGGACAGGCCCACCCAGTATAATCTTCACTTCGATGAACTCACCTGAGTCCCTAGGGGACTTTAATTACATCTGCAAAATCTCTTTTGTCATACAACACAATACAATCACAGGAGTGATAGCCCACCATATCTACACTGTCCGCCCACACTTAAGGGGAGATTATGTAAGAGTATGGGTCACTGGGGGGTGTCATCTGAGAATTTTGACAGTCAGAAGCCTCGTGGGGCTACTGGGCCAAGAGAGACCCCTTATTTAGCCTGAAGAAACCATCCCTTGTTCCCTGGAAAGGTGAGGGGATATAGTGTGATGCTTTTCCCCTAAAGAACCAATGCTTTGTTTTTTCTTTGATAGCCCAGAGATGGGTAGTAGATTAAAGACTGGTTTTCATCTGCCTCTTGGCAAGTCCTGGATATAGGCATCTGATACCACCTCTCTTTTGATGCTATAAATATTATTATTATTATTATTATTTGTCTTTTGTCTGTCTAGGGCCACACCCGTGGCATATGGAGGTTCCCAGGCTAGGGGTGGAATTGAAGCTGTAGCCACTAGCCTACACCATAACCACAGCAGCGCCAGATCCGAGCCACGTCTGCAACCTACACCACAGCTCACAGCAATGCTGCATCCTTAACCCGCTGAGGGAGGCCAGGGATCGAACCTGCAACCTCATGGTTCCTAGTCAGATTTGTTTCCGCTGGGCCACGACAGGAACTCCATGACTCTGTAAATATTTATAAGCAGTTCTCCTTAGACTGGTGTCTCAGCTGAAACTCCAACCTAACAGGAAATACCATCGAACATCCTGTTAAGTTCTTATCTTCTGTCCTGGTCGTGGCACTCGTCAAAATCAATGACACCTGACTCAGAGTCTCCCTCTCCTGCCCAGCTAGGTGCTAGTGGAGAAAGTCACACAGGTGGCGAGGTAGTTGTCACCATGGCTTTCCAACCTCAATGCTGCTGAATGCTTTCCCCCTCCTCTGGCCTGTTCACATCCCTGCTCCCCACAGGCCTTCACACCCCAGCATCCCCTTCCTTACACAGTATTCCTCAAGTACCTCACTAATTCTGGGGTCTACCAGGCAGTCCTGGGGATTCAAAGATCTTTGAGACCAATCCCTTCCCTTCAGGATCTCACAGTCCAGGGGGGAAGACTAGATAAACAGATAATTATAATACAAGATGAGCTCTTTGCCGAGGACATGATCAGAACTGAGAAAACTGCTGTCAGTAGGTTTAAGTTGATTCCGTTTTGGTCAAAACTATTTTCTTAAACCTGATTGCCCACTTTGGAATCACTCTTCTAAAAAACCAGTTGGATCTGAAAAAAGGACAGAATGAACTTCTTTGCAGAACAGACACTGACTCACAGACTTTGAAAAACTTAGGGTTTCCAAAGGAGACAGTTTGGGGGATGGGGGAATGCACTGGGGGTGTGGGATGGAAATCCTAAAAAATTGGATTGTGATGATCATTGTACAACTATAAATGTAATAAATTCATTGAGTTAAAAAAAAAAAAAAACCAGTTGGCTCATATTATTCTCAACCAGACTGGTTTTCCTAAAGCTTTCTGGAACCTGGTGGTTAGGGGTTGGTTGGTTTGTTTTCCTATGTAATAAGTGGGGAATTAAGGAAGACTTTGGTGATTTCTGAGCTGTTTTTGCAGTTGAATAATTTAGGGTAAAAGTCTGTGTTTTATCACTGTGTGAGATGATTTTGCTTCAGTGTGCACATACATAGCCCTGTACCACTCTATATCCTGCACGAGAGTTGGGATGGTTCTTCCAGAGCCATCAGTGATTTCCAAGTTGTCGATGGCTTGATGGCTTTCATGTGAATGGCGCCTGACTTTTGCTCCATGTGAAGATCCACTCTGATGATAGAATATATGTGTATGAGATGCCTCTCATGGACCACTTCAGATCCCCTCTCTCCGCACATACTCTGATTCAGGTGCAAAGCTTACAGCACCTCACCGCATGAATATGCTGCTCATGAATATGCCTCCTCACCTCCAGCCCTGGGATCCCTTATTGATTCTACCCAGGGACCCAGCTCAGGATCCATACCCATCTAAGAACAACCTAGAGGTGTAGGGGAGTTAACGCCTTCGGGGGTGAACGTTTGGTCAATACAGGGTAGGAGCCAGTGGATACATTCTTCCCTTTTCCTCCCCATGATGAGACTCAGTTGACATGACTTCTGAGGGGCCAAGTCCCATAGGCTGGGCAATCAGCAGCAGCTAGCAGTGGCTAGTTCCATTCCACAGCCTTGTACTGACCCTCCTTTCTTCCCAGGCCTCCTTCCTCTCCCTCCCACCCCCACCCTGCTCTGTGAGATGTGAGATTGTGCCTCCTGATAATTTAGCATCACGCAATCTTCTGCCCTAGGTTCTGCTTTCTGAGCAGCCCAGACCAAGACAACGTGCATATTTAATTAAGATGTGGTCAAATGAGTGGGCTCTGAGGTCAGAGAACTGAGGCTTCGGTCCTAGCAAGGTCGTTACTGAACCTCTTCAGGCCTCAGTTTTAAGGTCTGTAAAAAGTGGAATGATGCGTCCTTCATGTTGGTGGTGTAAGTATTGAGATTGATGTAGCACCAGACACATTATGCACTTGCCCGTTAGCTGTTATTATTATTTTGTGCCCAGGCCAAGCTGGAGTGGAGTGGATGACCCTGAATGTTAAGACAGTGATGATGGTACCCTAATTTAAATAGCACTTTATCCCTTTCCGAGGGCCTCATATTATCACATTCAGTCTTGACCAGCCCTGTGAATCAGATGGATCTTGAACCTTGACTTAGCAGCTAGTTCTAAAACTCTCGGTTAGCAGTAGGTAGACAGTTTAAGGAGAAGAAAGGCAAGGTTAAGGGTATGATTAACTAGGTGCACACACACCTAGTTGATGCAGTGGAAAGGGAGAGATGAGCTACCATGGGTTTGGTCCTGGCCCCTCACTCTTGTGGATTTCTACTGCTCACCACTCCTGGGGTTTGAACCCTTTCCCAAGTTCTTTCCTCGTGTCCTCAAATGGTGCCCAACATGCTGTGTTACCTGCAGAAGATAATCTGATGAGGACAGAGCGGCATTGCTCCAGAACACCCTCAAAGGGAGGAATTTCTGTTTATACCTCTGTTCAAAGTTGGAGTACGTGAATTAGGAAGAAAAATAATTTACAAAGGGGATCATGGAAGGCCTTTGGCTTCAATTCTTAAGTGAAGCTAAATAACAAGAACTCCTGGAAGGTATTAAAGGGAAATTCCTGTTTGTTGATTTGTTGGGTTTTGGCATGTCCTTGTTTTTGGAATTCGCCCAATGTAAACTTTTAAGTCATTTTCTATTTGTAGAATCCTGTCATAACTCACGTTTGGCTTCTCCAACTGGTGCGTTCCTTAGATGAAGCATTCAGTGAGATGTAACTGAAAATAAACATTTGACCAGAATTGCTATAATGTGCTTGCAGTGGAAGGATAGGTTTAAGAAGTCATGTGGGTTAAAACAGTTTCCTGGAGTTCCTGTTGCAGCTCAATGGGTTAAGAATCCAACTAGTATCCATGAGGATGCAAGTTCGATCCCTGGCCTTGCTTAGTGGTTTAAGGATCTGGTGTTGCCATGGCTGTGGTCTAGGTTGGCAGCTGCAGCTCTGATTTGACCCCTAGCCTGGGAACTTCCATATGCTTTGGGTGTGGGCCTAAAAAGAAAAAAAAAGAAAAAAAAACCTTAAGTTTCCCGAAGTATCTTTGGCAAGAGAACAAGACATTACTTGCGGAGTAGTGACTGAAGATACACTGATTGACTCTAGCTCTTTCTTGTTTAATGTGGAACAGTTCTATGTACTGCAAGGCCAAGTTTGCTTTACTTAAGCTTAATTGTCAGTTAGATGAATGGAAAATAACATGTTGCTAATTCCAATGTATTTTGCTTTGATATAGTTAAAATTCATGCAGTGGGGGGAAAAAAGAGGTCGGACAACTTTTTCTTTTTTATTATTCATATTTTTGCTCTAACTGCGAATATTTAGCCAAAAGTCCAGTCAAATTACAAATAAAACACACTGTTAATGCTTCTTCTCATAAAAGGAAAATGTGAAGTCTAATATAATTACAGGCAACAAAAAAAGACGTACTTGTATGGTTAATCTTTGTGTTTTCCACGAAGAAATGCCATATACAACGAAAACCTTTGTAAACAGGTTTGATTCTGTTTCGGTCAGAACTATTTCCTTAAATCTGATAGTGCAGTTTTGAATTACTCTTCTCAAAGACCAATCAGCTCAAATTATTCTCCATAAGACTCCTTTTCCTAAAGCCATCAGGGAGTCTGGTAGTTTTATTTTGTTTTGTTTTCATATGTGACAAGTGCCATCTTTCTGTTCACAGTGCTCCTCCTAGTCATCTGAGGGGATCGGTGATCCATAGATCTGCTATTAATTTTAAAAAGCTCAAAATTGTTCACAGTAAGAACAGATCTCACAAAATTCATTATACCATGGGGCACAGATGCTTGGGAACGGCTTTCCCTTTCAAAGGAAATTGTCTCAGGCATGGGAGGTTGTCTGACTGGGCAGATTTAGTCTTCTTGGACTCCGGAACCGTGGTTGAATTAGGACTTGCATGCAGATAAAATAGGCAACCACCTCTCTGACATGAGGAGTGTGTATGTATATGCGTGAAACTCAGTTTTTTCATCTGCAAAACGGAGGCAATTCTGCCTACTTCTTTGGGGTTTGGATGGAGGTTAAAATGAGGCAATTTAAAAATGGTGTTTACGATGGGAGCAATAGAAAAATGGGAATTTATCAGCATGAGGATTGTGTTAGCTGGCTCCAGGCTCTGTACCTGTTTATTCAGGGCCTTGCTTTTCTTTAAAATGGGGATAATGATATTGACCTACTTCAAAAGGTTGATGAGAAGAACAACAAATTACTGTTGGTAGAACACTTTGAAAACATTAAATGCTATCTATGAAAATGCTAAATAATAACTTCCTGATGCTGTTGAAAGGATTAATTAGGGAATGTTTGTTTGAACCTTGATCCTTTAATGAAAGGTGTTTCTCCTGTTGCTATTTTTGTGTTAAGTATTACTTTGTGCTATAATTTATTGGAGAGTAAGTGTCACATTTGGCTGGTTTTTAACTGTTTCCAGGCAGAGTTTTGATAATGTTTCCATGAGAAGTCAAGTGGATTTCATGTTGGAAAGCATCTCATCCAGTGTCATCCACCTAAGCTGACCTTTGCTTGTTTCATGCTGTCACAGCTTCCTAGATGCTCCTCCCACTCAAGCCTCTTCCTTCACCGTCTGCTTGAAATACTGTTACTCAGTGATGGATTTAGAATTCTCTAACTTCTCCTCTATTTCTCTGACCATTTTTTTTCCACCAATGACCAAACAATTCTTCATGAAGAGGATTTTGAAAGACAATTCAATCTTCACTTTAAAAACATTGAGAGTTAGCACTTGTTTAAAAATAAAAGTCATCACTTCTATTTTTCCATGCTTAAATTTGTAGATATACAGGCTTACTCTCCTGATTTTTTTCTCTCTTCTTGGTGGCAAGAGACTGCCTTTACAAATGAACCTATCTGGAGTTCCCGTCGTGGCGCAGTGGTTAACGAATCCGACTAGGAACCATGAGGTTGAGGGTTCGGTCCCTGCCCTTGCTCAGTGGGTTAACGATCCCGCGTTGCCGTGAGCTGTGGTGTAGGTTGCAGACACGGCTCGGATCCCGAGTTGCTGTGGCTCTGGCGTAGGCTGGTGGCTACATCTCTGATTCAACCCCTAGCCTGGGAACCTCCATATGCCGCGGGAGCGGCCCAAGAAATAGCAACAACAACAAAAAAGACAAAAACAAAACAAAACAAAACAAATGAACCTATCTACAGAACAGAAACAGACTCACAGACATGGAGAACAGACTTGTGGTTGCCAAGGGAGCAGGGGGGGAGTGGGATGGACTGAGAGTCTGGGGTTAGTAGATGCAAACTCTTACCTTTAGAATGGATGAGCAGTGAGGTCCTACTGTGTAGCGCAGGGAACTGTGTCCAGTCTCTTGGGACAGAACATGATGGGGGATGATATGAAAAAAAGAATGTGTGTGTGTGTGTATATATATATATATATATATATATATATATGACTGAGTCAATTTGCTGTACAGCAGAAATTGGCACAGCATTGTAAATCAACTACACTATAATATTTTTTGAAAAAAGAGAGACTGCTTTTAGAAAATCCTTATCCCAAAGGGGATTTGATGAAATTCCATTTTCACGTCTTTCTAATGGATATAATTGCTCCTATATAGTTTTCCAATATATTGTGAGTAATAATTGGGTCAAAGAAACGTAGATGATTTCAAAAGCTGAAGAACTCATTTTAAGGAGTTCTTATTATGGCACGGCAGAAACAAATCTGACTAGGAACCATGAGGTTGTGGGTTCGATCCCTGGCCTTGCTCAGTGGGTTAAGGATCCGGCATTGCCGTGAGCTGTGGTGTAGGTCGCAGGCGTGGCTTGGATCCTGCATTGTTGTGGCTGTGGTGTAGGCCGGCAGCTGTAGCTCGGATTCGACCCCTGGCCTGAGTACAACCATATGCCTCCCCAAAAGCAAAACAAACAAACAAACAAACAAAAAACACAAAAAAAACCCCAATTCATTTTAAAAATAATCAGGCAGCTCACAGAATCTGTGGAGAAGCTACAGGCCAAGAACAACTTTCAAATACGGTGCAGAAGTGCCTTCTCTGGCTACCAGAGAATAGCCTGCAGTGCTCACATCCTGAATGCTGGTGCCACCAGCGGCTGCCACCATAACTTGTCTTTGCTGCCTTTGAAAATCAGATGTTGATGCCACTGCCACCAACACCTATCTCCATAATAGAACTGGACAGCTCTCCTTTTAATTAGTGTCTGAGGGGGATACATCTAATAAATCGAGCCACAAGAAGGCTGAGAAATTCAGAGCCTGGTATTTCCAACTTTTATAGTAGGAAATGGGCTCTTCCTCAGGAGTGGAGGTGAGACTGAAGAGGGAGATTTTTCAAACAACTGGA
The DNA here is from genome assembly GCF_016906955.1 of Phacochoerus africanus. NCBI lineage: Eukaryota > Metazoa > Chordata > Mammalia > Artiodactyla > Suidae > Phacochoerus > Phacochoerus africanus. The sequence continues at coordinate 57,981,624 of NC_062544.1, forward strand.
AAGAGGCTCTGTTAGTGGGCGACCAGAAGAATGACAAATGCCCATCTGAGACAATAATAGAACTATGGTCTGTAAATATGTTCATTTGATTCCTTATTCTTCCTCCTGGAATTAATATTGAGATGTTTTAAATTTTAAAGGTGTTGGAGTTCCCGTCGTGGCTCAGTGGTTAACGAATCCAACTAGGAACCATGAGGTTGCGGGTTCTATCCCTGGTCTTGCTCAGTGGGTTGAGGATCCGGCGTTGCTGTAAGCTGTTGTGTAGGTTGCAGACATGGCTCAGATCCCGAGTTGCTGTGGCTCTGGTGCAGGCTGGCAGTTGCAGCTCCGATTGGACCCTTAGTCTGGGAACCTCCATGTGCCGTGGGTGTGGCCCTAGAAAAAGGCAAAAAGACAAAAAAATAAAAAATACAAAAAATTTTTAAAGGTGTATCTTTACTTTTTCTGCTTGCAAAATTACATTTTGCTTGGGAGAAAAAAATTCCATTATTAATCTCAGTGTTATTTTTTTTTTAGTGGATTTTTTCCTACACACATCAAGATATTTTCTTTTACCATAAAATTAAAAACCTTTTTCACGGTGTATTTGGAAAATAATCAGAAAAGCTAGTAGGAAAGAACAATAGACATCTTTATTCTTATCTATTGTCATTTGTGTTGGTTTTTAATTCTTTCGGTGTCTATTAGCAAAAGAGAGTAACTGGTGCCCATGCTGTGCCAGGGTTTGAACCAGCTTCAGATTAGCTGATTGCATCCCTGTGGTTTTTAACTCCCACTGGTTTTTTTTTTTTTTTTTTTTTGGTTTCTCTAAATCTAATTACTGATTTTATGGTTCTCAACATTGCTGATGATGAAAGCTTTTCCCTTTTCTTTTTTCCTGGATACTGTGCCTAGCTCTACCAAAATCATGACAATATGTTGGTGACTTTTACAAACTAATAATGCTATTTGTAAAGTTTACAAACAACATTCCCTGTGGCAACTTCTTCAATTCTCTGTCTCCAAAGTGCTCATTTGAAACAGATTTTGAATTCTTTCAGCATCAAGAGTCCCCATATTTTAAAATAAATGATACCAGTGAAAGTAACCGTATGTGGAGTTCCCATGTGGCTCAGCGGAAACGAATCTGACTAAGAATCATGAGGTTCTGGGTTCGATCCCTGGCCTCGCTCAGTGGGTTAAGGATCCAGCATTGCCGTGAGCTGTGGTGTAGGTCAAAGATGCGGCTCAGAGCCTGTGTTGTTATGGCAGTGACTGTGGTGTAGGCCAGCAGCTATAGCTCTGATTAGACCCCTAGCCTGGGAACCTCCATATGCCATGGGTGCGACCCTAAAAAGAAAAAAAAAAAAAAAGAAGTAACTGTGTGGACTGCCACTAAAAATGGATTACTCTCTGCCAGGTTGGATATTTGCTGCTCCTCTCTCCTGGAAGTTTTGGGAAGAAATTTTGATTTTATTTTAATGTACGGGTGGAGGCAAAGAAAACTTTCAGAATGTAGACACACCCTAATGATTTTTCATTAATCATCAGTGTTTGACAGTTCATTTTTACCCAACAGAATTTGTTAGACAGCATATCCAGATAGGCTCTGCTGGACTCTCCTTGTGAAACAAGTGTAACTTTTGTAAAACTGAAAAGTCTAATTTGGATGCTGTGTAGAGATATTTTTTCCAGTCTCTGCCCCAACTGTGCTAGGTAGAATCATCTTTATTCTTCTTCAGCTGTATCTCAAGGAGATGGTGCTGAATGGCCTCTAATCGCCATTTATTCTGTCAAGTACTCAGTTCCCTAAGGAGGCACTTTGCCATGTGAGTTGTGCAGAGCAAGTACCAAAAAGCAGGAGTGGCGCACCCCTCATCTCTTGGTGCAGTAATGCCAACAAAACATTGCAGAGAAAAAAAAGGGAATTTTAAAATTGTAAAGACCCTTCTAACCACCAAGAGATGAGAGCTGTCCTGCCCCTGCTTCTCTCTGGTACTCACTATGCACGACTGAGTGCCCCGTTAGGGAACTCTTGAGTACTTGGCAGAATAAATCAGAGCTATCACAGGTCATCCAGTGTGAAGCCTCAGTTTGAAAACGTTCTGCTTAGCCATTGATAACTTGTGGGACCAAAACAACTCTGAAAGATGTTATGGTCTGTGATCTATGTGGGTCCTGAGGCCTGGGAGGTCTTAATGACAAGCAGAAAGCATGTGGGGTTATTCCGACCAGTTCAACTCAGCAGGATTTGAAGACGCCCTCTGAGCTCCTACAATCCATGGTGTTCAAATGGGGACCATGTATCTATGATGGATGTATGTATAATTAATGTTTTAAAGGACATATTAAATGGACTTGGTTATTGGTACTACATTTTATTTTAAAACAGATTTATGCTGGTTTGGTTTAAAACACAAAATTCTTCTCTTTCTGGGAGAATATGTTGTAACAGGATCCAGCTATTGATTCAATACATATTGATCACCTACTATGTGTGAGACACTAGGTTAGAATATATATTCTGTCTCTCTGTGTATCCCTCCACTTTTATCTGTGTGTGTGTGTATTTTATATATATATAAAATACATACATAAACATATATATGTGTGTACATATGATCTATATAGAGAGGATACACACAAAACTGGTGGTACAGTGAATTTACTAAATAATGTAGCACTATTGTTTAAGCTGTTCGTATGAGTTATTCTGCCGTGTGTAACCTCTTGAATTACGATATTGTGTAGTTATTCAGTACCTCTCGTTTGGGTTTTGGCTCCCCATCCAGTCTCTGAGTTTTTCCAGGTTGGACTGTAGAGCAGGCTCTGCCTTCCTTCCACTGTTGACCCCTTAGCGGTAATCAGCTGAGAGCTCTTGCTAAGCATCAAACTGGTGCAGACTTTTATCGGAGAGAAGAGCTACATTTCTCCAAAAGCCATGTCTTTGCCACAAAATTTGAAGTTAATGTGTTAACACGGCAGGACATTGATGGAAAGGTGGTAGAGAAAGGCATACACATTACACAAACTTGCAGGTGTCTAGAAATCACCTAGGAGTTTGTTCAAGAGAAGACTGCGAATCAGTAGGTCTGGGGCAGGGCCTGAGATTCTGAATGGCACAAGCTCCCACGTGACGCCGGGGCTGCCGGCCGGTGGACCACGCTTGGCCTAAGCAAGGTATTTGCAGTGGCCTCATCAGAGAGCAAACCCTGATAACGGTAGATGAAGGAGTCAGAGCACTTCCTGCATCCTTGGCCACTCCCCACTCCCCCCCGCCCTCTCACCTCCACTAGCCCGCCTGTGGTCGAGCCTGGCTAGCCTCGGGGCGCTGTTTGCAGAACCCGCGAGGGCCCACCCCTCTCTCTTTTCTGGTCGCCTCAGTGCCCCAAGCCAGAGTCGCAGCGCAGCCGCCAGGTGAGCGCAGTCCCCAGGAGCCCACGACGAGACTCACTTGGGACGTCTCCAATCGCTCTCCCCTGAGACCGTGCAGACCGGTTTTACCCGTCCCCTTCCGCGGGAGGCTACCGACCCAACTTCAGATGTTCGGAGAAGGCAGGCGTCCTTCCCCATCCTCCTTCCCACCTTCTAGTCGCTTCTTCATTTTTCTACCTGACACTCCTGAAGCCGCAGAAAGCAGGGACCCAGCACAGCAGCTGGTCGAGCACCGTCTCCAGCGACGTGTGTGAAACTGTTCCACCCCAAACACAAACACCAGCCACTGACATGTTTTAAGAAACGCCACAGTTGGATAACTGCGGAACCAAAACAGACCAAATGGGGAGGCAAGGAGGGAAAGCAATTGGCCCAGTTCGGTTGGAGAAGCGGCTCGTGTTACACTCCCTTTGCCAGTTAGCGTCGTGGGCGTTTGTTGCTGTGTTAATTACAGTTCTTCCCGGAGTCGGAGGCGAGAACAGCCCTTGTGGAACGATTTCAAGTGGAACGTTCCACTAGGAGGAAAACAACTGCCTTCCTCCCCAGCTGGGGAGGGATTCCCACCAGGCGGCACTCGGGCAGCAGTGGCGGCGAGGCTGCCCCGCGGTGCGCGCGCTATGCGCGCTGCGCCCCCACGAGCCTCTCACCCTCTCGAGTCTGAGTGCAGCTCAGAAAAGGGGACTCGAGAAAAAGGGTGGGGGAAAAAATGTATACGTGTAAGGATAACTTGATCCCCTTGCTGTACAGTGGGAAAAAAAAATAAATTAAAAAAAAAGAAAGAAAGAAAAGGGGACTCGCCGTGCCTGGGACCCGCGCGCACGGCCAACAGCAGATATGTTGGCTTCTCCTAAGGGCACATCGAAGGCGGGAGAGAGGGCGCCCTTCAGTCTTTCTGGTTTTCTCTAGGGTTCCTGGGAGCTTCCGGAGTTGGAGATGGAGCGCGGGAGATCACCTGTTTCATCTTTAGGTGGGCAGGATGAAGGTGGTTCTGGGGGAATCAGGGATGAAAGCGATATAGTGAGGCAGGAGAGGAAATACATGGCCTTACAGACAAAATGACCTAGCTTCAAAATCATAAATTTTGTGACCCTGGGCATGTTGATACTTGTCTGAGCTGCGGTGTTACACCTGCCTCACAAGGTCGTGAAGCGCGAACACACTTGAGTGGTATTGACTGTGTTAGGGGATTCTTCTAAACAGTCTTCACAATGACTTTATAAAGGGGCACGTTTTATTTTAATTATTTATTTATTATTTATTTTTTTATTTTTAGGGCTGCACTTAGGGCATATGGAGCTTCCGAGGCTAGGGGTCTAATCCGTGCTACAGCTGCTGGCCTACAGCTACAGCAACGCCAGATCTGTCAGATCTGAGCTGCATCTGCGACCCATACCACAGCTCATGGCAACGCAGAATCTAAAGGGCATTTTAAATTTATTTTTATTATTATTATTTTTGTCTTTTTGCCTTTTCTAGGGCCGCTCCCACGGCATATGGAGGTTCCTAGGCTGGGGGCCTAATCAGAGCTGTAGCCACCCACCTAGGCCAGAGCCACAGCAATGCCAGATCCGAGCCACATCTTCCACCTACACCACAGCTCACAGCAATGCCGGATCCTTAACTCACTGAGAAAGGCCAGGGATCGAACCCTCAGCCTCATGGTTCCTAGCCGGATTCGTTAACCACTGCGCCCTGATGGGAACTCCAAAAGGGGCATTTTTAAATTGCCTTTTCACAGATGGGAAAAGAGTCCTAGAGATGTTCACGAATGTGCCTAAGGTCACACTGATGAGTGGTAGGGCGAGGATTTGAAACAAGGTGGTCTAGCTCCAGAGTTTATGCTCTAACCACTGCTGCTAAACTGCCTGTTAAATGAAGATGTGCATGTAAAGTATCTGGAACAGAGCAGGGCCATAGCTATTCTTATTTCCATTACTGCAGGCCCGTAAACATCAAAATGATCCTAGCTAAGTAATGGACTCATTATTGATTTAGAAGGGAAGTGGCTGAGGGGGTGAGGGTCCAGGTGGTAATGGGAAGTTGGTCAAAGACAGCTGGACAGGGAATGAGGCATTAGAAGTGTGGATCCCAGCTCCAACCTCATCAGTGGGTCCATACCACTACCTTGCCAGGTGTGCCCACACCTTAGACATGGCTAAAGACCCTAGAAAACCCATCAGGCAAAGCCACGGGGTCAGGGTGGCTCATTTATAAGGGACTTGAATCTGTGAGTCTATACTAAAGTCTTTCGTCACCTACCTACTGCATATCACTTACTGGAAGACAGTATGAAAAACACAACTGTTGGTTTTCCTGCCATTTCGAAAAAAAAAACGCATTTTTCTGCAGTGTTATTTGGGCTTCTTAAGAGTAAAATTCTTGGAATTGACTCAACAGCTGCCATCCAAAAACCACGGTGTGCACTTGAAACTGCCTTTTATGCACACTTAAAGGCTGGCACAGATGCCTGGGATAATATATGGGAAATTATTTGACTAAAAACACTAGGAAATGATATTTTTAAAAGGACACCATACATATTTTGATTGTAATAATAATCCTCCTGGGAGAATTCTGTCATTAACATGTGCCTTTCACTCAGAGTTTCATGTGCTTCTTGGTCAGGCCGTTTTCAGAGCATGGTGCACAGACAGGATGGGTCAGGAAACAGGAAGTGAAGGATTTTCATGGATATGAAAGGAAGATATTCCGGTTCTAGAGAACGCAGCCTATTTACCTTTCACCAGAGCATATTGCCTATTCCTCAGGACAGTTTAGGGCTAGCTGGGAGGCCACCCATCCTGACTTAGTTTCTGATTGCCGCTGTAACAAATGACCACAAATTTGGTGGCTTGAAACAACCGAATTCACCATCTAACAGTTCTATACATGAGGAATCTGACACAAATCCCCTTTTCCTTGAATGTAATAGTCACCGGCTCTGAGGATCAGGATACTTTTGAAAGCCATTATTTGGCCCACTACATACTCGATTGCTTTGGTAGCAGGGATAGTCTTAATTCATAAACTTGGGCTCATCACTTACCCTGTAAAAGGTACCATTAGCAGGGATTTCTGAGTCCCATGGACCTGTGTTTGAGTCTCAGACTGGCCACTCACTAGTTATGCTGGTTTGGGCCAGTTACGTAACCTTTCTAACCTCAATCTTTTCATCTGTAAAATGGGGATAATAATAGTACCTGGAGTTCCTGCTGTGGTGCAGAGGATTAAGACTCCAGCATTGTCACTTCAGCAGCGTGTGTTTGATCCATGACCTTGTGCTATGGGTTAAGGAGCTGGCGTTGCTGCAGCTGTGGTGTAGGTCACAGCTGTGGCTCGGATTTGATCGCTGGCTTGGGAACTTCCATGTGCCGTGAGTGTGGCCAAAAAAAAAAAAAAAAAGAAACTTTTTAGAGTGTCGTTTGAATTAAGTGAGATAATACTAGAAGACAGTACAGTGCCTAGCATGTGGTAAATGTTCAATGAATGTTTTTGGTTATTGTTTTTATTGTGTGTCGGGGGGGATGGCAAAGAAGTAAAATGCATGATGTCTGCCCTTGTGGAGTCTGGGGAATCAGGCACACACACATGCCCTTGTAGAGTAAGACAATACACAGGAAGGAAGAGTGAAAAATATAAAACAGGAGTTCCCGTCCTGGCTCAGTGGTTAATGAATCCGACTAGGAACCATGAGGTTTTGGGTTCGATCCCTGGCCTCGCTCAGTGGGCTAAGGATCCGGTGTTGTCGTGAGCTGTGGTATAGGTCGCAGATGCTGCTCGGATCTGGCGTTGCTGTGGCTCTGGCATAGGCTGGCGGCTATAGCTCAAATTTGACCCCTGGCTGGGGAACCTCCATATGCCTCAGGAGCGGCCCTAGAAAAGGCAAAAAGACCAAAAAAAAAAAAAAGAAGAAAGAAAAACGTAAAACAATATCATGTGGAATGGGCTACTAGAGACAGTAATTGCTTTTGAGGGAAGTAAGATATTTTCAGTCATTGGGAAATATAGGAACAGAGGGGTCAGGCTTGATGCTGGAACTAGAAGGTTGGCTATAAATGGACCGAGGAGGAAGTGCTGGGCACATGGGCATTTACATGGCATGTTGCAAGATGGCAGTAAATAAGATGATCATCTTATGGTGGAGAGTGAGGAAGGGGTGTTCATTCATTCACAGGAAGGGACCACACTGTGGAAGTCCTTGAATGCCAGATTTTGTAGTTAATCTTTTTCCTGGTGATAGCAGGGAGCCATGGAATGTTTTAGAGCTGAGGAACATTCACGGTGAAAGCAGTGCTTAGAAAGGTGAATCTGAGAGGAGTGTGTGTAGGTGCCTTGGCTGAAGAAGAGCCTGGACATAGGGTGACCTGTTGGGAGATGTTTTCAATGGTCTAGGAAATAATGACTGAAGGAGATGTGATAGCAATCAGCCTCAGAAAAGGGAATCACTGCAAGAGATGATGCAAGAGATACAACAAAGCGAGGACAAACGGCCTTGGTGATAAAGAGGGAAAGGAGCAGAAATTCCTGGAAGTTGGTGATGGCAATAATAGAAGTCAGAAAGGAGTTCAGTTGGCGTTTTCCTGTGTTTCTTGAAGATGTTGGCAGATCATCCAGGTGGCACATGTCCAGTAGGCATCAGAAATGTGGCATTGGAACTGAGAGCGAGGTCACGGCTGGGTGATCAGGCTTGAAAAACCTTCAGCTGAGAGATGGCGGCTAAAATCCTCCACTCCTGCCCCCCAGCCTTTCATGATCAGACCCCTTTTAGTGGCCACCCTGGTGGATTCCTAGCCTCATCCCTCCTCTCCTCATCCATGTTTCCCTTTTCACTCCTTGTTATGGCAGAATCTTATCTCCCTAAAACTCCTAAGTTGGAGTCCTAACCCCCCATACCACAGACTGGGACTGTCGTTGGAGATAGTCTTTAAAGAGGTAATTAAGGTTAAATGAGGTCATTGGGGTGAGCCTTACTCCAATATGACTGGTGTCCTTATAAGGAGAGGGGATTAGGACAAAGACACATACAGACGAAAGGCCATGTGAAGACACAGGGAGAAGATAACCATTAGCCAGCCAAGGAAAGAGACCTTAGGAAAAAACAACCTTACCATATGCTATCACTTATATGTGTAATATAAAATGTGGCACAAATGAACCTATCTACAGAACAGAAACAGACTCACAGACACAGAGAACAGACTTGTGGTTGTCAAGGCGGAGGGAGGAGGGAGAGGGATGCATGGGGAGCTTGGGATTAGTAGATGCAAACGATTCCATTTAGAATGGATAAGCAGTGAGGTCCTACTGCATAGCACAGGAAACTGGATCCAGTCTCTTGGGATAGAACATGACAGAAGATAAATGAGAAAAAAAAATGTATGTATATATATATGACTGGGTCACTATGCTGTACAACAGAAATTGACACAACACTGTAGATCAACGATACTTTAATTTTTAAAAATTAAAAAAAATAAAAAACCAACTCTGTAGACATCTTGATCTTGGATTCTTTGACTCCAGAGTCATAAGAAAATAAAGTTGCGTTGTTTTAGCCACCCCATCTGGGGAACCCTGTCATGGCAGCCCCAGCAAATATAATATATGCCTCCAGGGACCAGTGCCCTTGTTCGACCACCCCATCTGAGCTGAGGGCACTCTGTCTGCCAATGTAGCCCCCTGCGTACATTTCACCAGGTCTGTTTCCCAGCCACTCATTCTCTAGGTATATTAGTGGGTGGGATTTTGTAGTTAACAGAAATGTTGTTCCCTGTGAACCGAAAATAAGGTCATTCTTCCCTGCTAGCGGTGCTGTGGGTCTCAGGAGGTTTTCCATGGTGGCGGTGGTGACACTGGTGTCCAGGGCAGGGCTTGTGGGAGAAGGAGCTAGTCAGAGAGCTCACAGCTGTTGGAGGACTGTTCGGCCACCTGTTCCTAAGGCTGCCTCTGGCAATGGGTTCTTCCACGTGCCTTCCTCGGCAAGCACACTCAGAACAGAAAGAAATGTGTCCTTCCTGATGAACCAGATAAGAAAAGGAGATTTTATTGCACTCATAACTCAAAAGACGTTTTCTAAAAATTTGGCCAATGATTCTGGATCTTAATCGGGCCCTGTTTTTCCAAACACAAAGTGCTAGGAGGGTCGAAGACCAAGTCAGAACTTACAAAGTAGCCCTCAGAGGAAATCAGCAGAGAGATATTTTTGCACAACCACCTACGAAGAGCTTATCTGTGAAAGGGGAGAACGGCTAGTGCTCAGAAAGCTCCTGCTTTTTCAGCTGGACAGATTCCAAGTCCTGTCCTGTAGACTTCTGCGACAGCAAAATGTGACACAGTCCTTAGTGACTTCTGTGTTCATTAGAGCTGGCCTGTATGATGGATTGAGGTCGTTATGATGAAGAAGATGCTGATGAACTGTTCTCCATCTTCTCAGAGGACAGAATGAGAGCAAATGGGCTGAAGGTACAGCCAAAAAGTCATGTCAGAAATAGCGGGCTTCTAAGGCCATTTTCAGGTCTAAGTTGTGCTTTAGCTCCCTCCTCTGGGCTTTCTGGGTACTACCCTCATTTCTCACCATTGCTCCACAGACTGCATGGAGTTACTTGTCTGTGCCTGCTCCTACCAGCAGACTGCAGATGCCCAAGGGGGGATGTCTTGTGTCTCATCTGTCTTTGATTCCCTGCTTCAACCTCTAGCTGGCAGTGGACAAGCCCTCAGTGGATGAAAAGGACCATAAATAAATGACTCTTGTGTTCCTTTGGAGTATCAAATAAACATGTGAAGAGTAGTGAAAATCTAGCATATGTGGATGGTTAAGACATAATTATTGACTCATTGATTCACAGAGGCCTGGCAAGCACAGGTATTTGCCAGTGGAAAAGGTGTGGCTTCCTCTCTAGAGATTTGGGGGTGGGGGGAGCTGTGCCCATGGCGTGTGGAAGTTCCCAGGCCACAACATTGACCTGTTCTGCTGCAGTGACAGTGTTGGATCCTTAACCTGCTGCACCACAACAGAACTCCCATCCTCTCTAGAGAGTTTTAATGAAAGTGATAGTGAATGTTTCTGAGTGGAAGAGTGAGGACCTGCTGAAGGCAGACCTTCTCCAGACTTAGAGGTGACTGGACCAGGAAGCTGTGTACGACATGGTCAGGAGAGCTGCCATTTATAGACTCCTGCTGGATGCTGTGTACATGCTATTTTATTTGGTTCTCACACACTTCTTGGGATGAAGAAGTGATCTATTTTACAGATGGGGAAACTGAGGCTCTGGGAATTTGAGTTAATGATGCGGTGAACCATTTTTATGTTCCTGCTTCATACTAGACACTGCTAGGCTCTAGGGCTATAACAATGACGATATGCATGTGGGCCTTGATCCCTTGGAGCTTCAATCTAGCAGAAAAGAGAAACATAAAAGAAGGAAGGGATGTTTTTGAAATTTAATGGTGTGCTATTGAAGTGTATAGTGGAAGGGTACCCATGAGGAGCTCCTGGTACAGTGAGATACTGAGGAGCAAGCAGCCTGCTACAATGGGCTTGCTTATAAGTGCTCCACGTGAGTAAGAACTAGGTGCTGTGGAAGCACCAGGAGATAGCCAGGGAGGCTTCTTGGAGGAAGTGACAGCCAACGGAGAACTAGAGGGTGAATAGGAATGGCCAAGTTAAAAAAAAAAAAAAGGGAGGGGGTGGGAAAGCGTGTCTAGGGAACAGAATATGCAGAGGTCCAGAGGTGAGGACAAAAGACCCTTGAACGTTAACCCTGGCTGGAACATAGACTTTAAGTGAGAAAGAGGCTGGACAGGTGAGCGGGGGCCAGATCCTAAGGGGCATCATAAAAATCCTGGATTTGATCTCAAGGTAACCAGGCAGAGGATGAAGATAGTGGTGGTCTGAACAAGGTAGGAGCAGGACAAGTGACTGATCCAAGGTCTCATGACTAGAAATTGGGTTTGGAGCTGACGTTCAGTCCAACTCTAAAGCTGCTCCTAGGGTCACTGGCCCACACTCAGGAAATGTTCTAAGTGGAAAAGAAGAGGTGGAGACTCCCTTGTGGTTTTGACCACTCTCCCTCACAACACCCAGCCCACATGGGCTTCAAATTTCCCATTCCCCTGGGTCTGTGGCAGCTCCAGAAGAGGGTATGTCTCAGCCAGTGGACAAAGGAGGGATGCTGGCACCAAGGAGCGGTTCTATGACGGCACTCCTGCCTCCCGAATGCTCTCTACCCCTTTTCCTGGGGTTGACGTTGCTGTCTGTTACACATCTGGGCAGGGGACAGCCTCGTTGCCTCCAGGTGGTGTGGAAGCTGCTGGCTCCAAGTCCATCAGGGAGCCTTCTACTGCCTCCCTAAAACACCAGAAGGAAAGGAACCAGATCCTCCTGCAGCCCCCACCCCCTGTAAAAGGAGCAGGTGTTGGGTGTGGAGGAAAAGAAACTTGAGTTGTCTTTGCTGCCAGTTGTGTTCTTGCTGGGGTGGATTTGACATGCATACGCTTGTGTTTTGTTTCTCATTGTTTTCCTGTATACCTACCTCCTCACTAGAGAGCTGCCTTCAGGCCAATGTTGAACTAAATCTCCGTACCATTATTTCACATGAAGGAACCCAACAAATGTTAAAAGGCTTCCATGGTAAACAAAACATTTCCAAGAATTGCTCAAGAGAATCTGGAAAAATAAGCTTGTCCTGTTCAGCTTTCTATTTCCAGTCGGATGGTTGCTTTTGTCCACTTTTTTCCTTTACTATAGTGTAGCAAGTAAGGGCACAGGCTCTCCCAGACCGAGTTCAAATCCTAACTCTGACACTTTCCAGCTGTGATGACTTTAGGGCAAATTATTAACATTTCTGTGCCTCCGTTTCTTTATCTGTAAGAAAGAGGTAATGAAAAGAACTGATTCCTAGTGTGATTATGAGAATTAAACAAGTTAACCAGAGTGACGTGTCACATAGTACGTCATAAGAATCAAGCTACCATTATTATTCATGATTTAGCTTGCATAGTTTGTTTGTTTGTTTGTTTTGTTTTATTTTCTTTGTCTTTTTGCCTTTTCTAGGGCCACTCCCGAGGCATATGGAGGTTCGAATCGGAGCTATAGCCGCCGGCCTACACCACAGCCACAGCAACGCGGGATCCGAGCCGCATCTGCAACCTACACCACAGTCCATGGCAGTGCTGGATCCTTAACCCACTGAGCAAGGCCAGGGATCAAACCCGCAACCTCATGGTTCCTAGCTGGATTCGTTAACCACTGAGCCACGATGGGAACTCCCATTTGTTTGTTGTTGTTTTGAGATATCAGTCCTTGGTTCCAAATGTGCTTTTAGGAAAAGCTTTGGACAGAGAAGCTGTGCCACCTTCACCCTGAGCACCCCCTCCATGTGAAGTTCATCACCATACAAGGAAATGATTGTGAGATGAATCTTCTCTGAGAATCGAAGGAGGGAGGTGCAATTCTGCTTTGCTAAATTTCTGAAAGCCTTCAGAAGCATTTGCAAAAGATGAAATAATATCCTGTATGTTCACATATGTCACATCGATCATTCCCAACAACCTTCTGGGGCAGCATATAGCACGCGGCCCAATGACAAACCGCAGAACCACAGGTGATTTTTTTAATATAGATAACATACGTCAGATGATGGAAATTCCATTTTTTTCCCAGGTCATAGAGGAATGTCCCTTTAGTGAGCTCCTGTCTTGCTATGTGGCTGGCTTTCTTCTAAAACCAGATGAACTCCTCTTGTTTTGAGCTAAGTTTTCATTGCGGGCTAATTAATTCTTTAGCTCTGAATATGTACGGGACGTTTCTTCAAAAATAGCTGAATAACCGGAAAATGCCCTCGCAAGTGACAAAGAAGGCTGCCCTTTGATTCTTCTCAACAGAGGCTGTGGTAAGCAAGTTCTGTCCTCGACCGTCTGCCCTGCCTGGGAATGTGCAGGTGACTGTGGAGACAGCCGTGCAGGGACAAGGACGGGCATATGGTCCTCACTGGCACAGTGCACCAAAGTAATTAAAAAATGTCTTAAAATTCAGAAAACCCCCAAACTGTAAAGTATATCATGGGATATGTCAAATTAGCATTTTCTGCCTCTTTTTAACAATGCCATAATCTCATTAATCTACAGAAGGAACCAAATGCATGGATGCCAACCAGTTGGCTGGACATATGTTGCATATTGGACTGGCCATTTGGCTGGATGTGATTAAAGTGGAGAAACTGCATTTTATTTTGGGCACTGAACCCAAATCTGGGCCTGCTTATTATTTTTTGAGCTCCTTTTCTAAAGTGATAGGTTTGTGAATGCCAAAAATTCAGTACCAACTTGAGTTAAAAAAAAAAAAAAAAAAAGGCCTATAAAGAAACTCCACAGAGGAAAGGGACAAGGATTGGAGATGGAAACTCTGGTTGGCTTCAGATCACCGGGATAGATTAAATAGCAGCATTTATACTATTACCCAGTAGACCTGTCAAATCTACTCTTAGGCAAGGTGGCTTGGTTGATTACGATATTTTATTTATTTTGCACTTATCACATATACTCTCAAGCCTGTCAGCACAATGCCTTGCTTTAAAATTCTTTACTACCACATAGAAAATGTTTAAATCTTCTAAGTCTTTGTGAAAGCAAAACAAAGGTGTATTGTTTACCTGCCTGGGTACACCCACTGTCTTAGTTTGGCTTGCTCTAACATTTTCTCCTAGACTGTGGGGCTTAAACAATAGAAAGTGATTTCTCATGGTTCTGGCGGCTGGAAGTTCAAGGTCAAGGTGCTGGCTGATTTGGTGTCCAGCGAGGATTTGCTGCCTGATCTGACTTCTCACCAGGTCCTCATGTACGGGGAGAGATGGTCTCTTCTTATAAGGGTACAAATCCCCTTCACGAGTGCTCCACCCTTATGACCTAATCACCTCCAAAGATGCCAACTCAGGTACCCTCACACTGGGGGCTAAGGCTTAAACATATGGGCTACCTTCAGCCCATTTTGGCGGATCCATTCTGTCCGTAACATCCTCTGAGATTTGTGGAGTATTTGGTAGTGTAAGAAAACGAATTTGCTGTGACACTGTTAGGTGTTTCTCATTGGGGAAAGTTAACTAGCTCTCATACTGGGCAGGGGACGACATCTTCAGAAGAGTATAAAGTGCAATAGGGATTCAAAGGAGGCAGGGAGTCACATTTGGTGTGTGTCTATTTAGAGATACAGGGGGAATCCGAGTCAGAAAAACTTTCATGGGGGAGGTAGCATTTGAAAAAATGGGGGTAGCGGTCTGACAGGCAGAGAGGGAAGCAGGAAGGTGACTGGACATCTCAGGAGTAAAGGGTGGAAGGTAGGAACTCCCAGGAAGGTATGCAGAGGAGCGCCCCGGAGGTTGAGTTTAGGAAGGTGGATGCCGGGGACCTTCAGGTGGAGAGGACTCAATGGCAGGTCAATGACTGTAGAGGTCTGTGGGGACCACTGAAGTATTTGAGCAGAGGAATGACAGAAACTGTACCTGTTCTTTAGGATGAACAGTAACGGCAGGGTGTGATGTGTGGGTTCGATTGGCGAGAACATCAGAAAGGAGATGATGACAGCAGACCAGGTGAGATAGGATGAAGTCCTCCAAGAAATGGCAGTGAAAAGCAGGGATGTATAGCCAGAGTTATTGTGGAAACAAAATCCACAGGATATGGACACCGAGTGGCTGCTGGGTGATACAATAGGATCATAGGAACCCCAAATTATCATTTTAAACAATAAGCATCACTATGCATTTGTAGGTAGGTTAGTTCTTGTGTGTGTGTGTGTGTGTGTGTGTGTGTGTGTGTGTGTGTGTTTAGGGCTGTAATCTCAGCATTTGGAAATTCCCGGACTAGGGGTCAACACAGAGCTGCAGCTGCCTGCCACAGCCACAGCCACAGCAACGCCGGATTGAGCCGCATCTGAGACTTGCACCATGGCTCATGGCAACTTGGATCCTTAACCCACTGAGTGAAGCCAGGGATCGAACCCACATCCTCATGGATACTAGTCGGATTCTTAACACCCGGAGCCACAACAGAAACTCCAGCATGTTAGTTCTTGTAAAGCATTCCAATTTATAGAATGTTCAACAGACGAAATTCTGCTCTATGAAAGATGGCTTTTGAAAAACAAAGTCTTCCATTCCCTCAGATTACAGTAAGCTATGTCTGGAGTAGGATGGATGTGGGTGAGATGGGGAACAGGACTCCTGTTCTGTTTTAAGCTGTCCAACCCTGCACCCCAGAGCTTAGACATTCTTGATAGCTTGTTAGAAAGATTCCAATACCTGGCAGGAGGACCAGCAGTGGAACTGTCTGTAGGGCTTAAAAATGCCAGAATTCCCGTCATGGCGCAGCAGAAACGAATCTGACTAGGAACGATGAGGTTGCGAGTTCAATCCCTGGCCTCTCTCAGTGGGTTAAGGATCCGGCATTGCTGTGGCTGTGAAGTAGGCCAGCGGCTACAGCTCTGATTCCACCCCTGGCCTGGGAAACTCCATGTGCCAAGGGTGCAGCCCTAAAAAGACAAAAAAAGACAAAAAATGCCACACAGCCCCTTCCATGGCAAGCCTTAATGTCTTCATAAGATCTAGACACTGACTTTTTTCTATCACTTTTACAAGAATTTCTGCCAAGACGGTAGATAGGATAGAGAAATGTGTTGGTGAGAATTTTAAGTACTGTAGTTCCAATGGCCTTGAGATATCGCTATAAATTTTTAAGATCAAAGGCTGCTACTGGCTGGACATGTGCTGGCCTAGGAGAGGCTCAGGTTGGGGAAGAAAGAAGTGTACCCTCTGACAGAGCACTCTTTTTTTTTCTTTTTGGCCACGCCTGTGGCATGCAGAAGTTCCACACCAGGGATCACACTTGGACCAGAACAGTGATCCAAGCCACAGCAGTGACAATGCTGGATCCTTAACCTGCTGCACCACCAGGGAACTCCAGATGGGGCCCTCTTTAGACCTTGACCCTAAATCCGGGGCTGATATGAGCAGGTTTCCATCTTAGGAGAGATAGTAGCCATTTGATTTCATTAATCTCTCTTTCTGTGGCAGCAGTTTTCTGTACAGAAATGAGACCTCTGAGACTCTTGGCACAGAAACATTAAATTAGAAATCTATCCATGAAGAATTCTCTGATTTAATTAAGTGACAGTCTCCCAGGATTGAGCAGCATATAGAGTAATAAACCCATCACACAGAACACCTAAATATGCGGCCTTTCGTGCACACTTGTTATCATTATAGTAAGATTCTAGTGCAATATGAAAGCATTCATAAATGAATATTTTGAAGAAATATTTAGTAGCATTTGTTGTTTTGATATTGTGACGCCAAACCAGGCAAATGTGATATAAAATGTGCTCCATGAGTTCAAGTGAAGGTACCAAGACAACACAAACACACTGGGTTTTTCTTACTCTTGGGGGAGAGGCTGATGAAGGGATAGAGCACTTTCTGTCTTGTGATGGGGCCATGCCTTTGGCACGTGGAACTTTCTGGGCCAGGGACTGAACCCATGCCACAGCAGCGACCCAAGCTGCTGCAGTGACATCAGATCTTAACCTGCTGTGCCACAAGGAAACTCTGGAAAATTGTGAAGCCTTTGGCAGGTTTTTTTTTTTTTTTTTTTAAGTGGGAGGGGAAAAACTGACTTAATATATTCCCTTCTTAAGAGGGAGGAAATTCCTCCATAAAGAGGAACCTATGAGCTCATTTTGTAGATGAAACCTTATTAACTGAGGCATTAAGTTAGCTCACCCCCTGGTGACGTTAGTGGCAGAAAGCTCAGCTTGGGGGCTCTAGAGTGAGATCTGGCTCCAGGTTCTGGCTTTGCCCCTTCCTACCTGTCACCTTGGGCAGGTCTTCTAGGTTTCTGAGCCTCAGTTACCTTGTATGTAATATGGGGATGCAATAGAGGAGAGAATAGGTAGGAGCCTGGAACCATGTGTCATATGTAATTCATGCTCAGTAAATATGAGGGGGCATTAGCATCATCATTATTAATAACAAGCCCGCTCCAGACTCCCACGCTCAGACAGCACCTCACTGCCAGTGCTGACTGCGCCTGCCTCTGGCCAGGACAGGGATGCTTGGCTGCTGATTGGGCGATGGGCTTTGATGTCTAGCCTCAGTCCTTTCCTTCTTATTCCAGCCTCCTTCCAGCTCCATGCACTTTCATTTCTCTTTGGCTGCCCTTGGATTGGAGGAGCCTGTGTGGACATGCTTGAACTTCCAGGGAAATTGATGCTTCTTTGACAAGAACCTCATTTGGAGAGTTGTTAATCAAGAGTCAGAAAGCAGGGCAAGCTGTGAAACTAGACAGATAGAGTTTGAATCCTAGTTTTACACCTTGTGATCTGAGGACGTTTATAGCCCAGGAAGCTGGCATAGCAGTGATTTCAGGCTTGAGTGCTTGGGTAAAACTGTGTTGGAATCCTTATTCCCAGATAATTTCTCAGTCTCCCCAGGCCTCAGTTCCCTCATCCATAGATGGGGATACAATTCCCAACTCACAAGGTTGTTACAAGGATCGAAATGACAAAAGGCAGGGAGCAATATACCGGCCATAAATATTAACTGTTGTTATCATCATAGGAACCCTGGCTCTGCCACATAGCAGTTGTTTGTGATCTGGGACAGTTACTTAACCTCCCTAAGCCTCAGTTTTCTCATCTGGAAAATGGGGTTAAGAATAATCTCTACTGGAGTTCCCATTGTGGCTCAGTGGTTAACGAGTCCAACTAGGAACCATGAGGTTGCGGGTTCGATCCCTGGCCTTGCTCAGTGAGTTAACGATCCGGTGTTGCCGTGAGCTGTGGTGTAGGTCACAGATGTGGCTCGGATCCCGCGTTGCTGTGGCTCGGGCGTAGGCCAGTGACTACAGCTCCAATTGGACCCCTAGCCTGGGAACCTCCATATGCCGTGGGAGCGGCCCAAGAAATGGCAAAAAAAAAAAAAAAAAAATCTCTACCTCAGAGAATTCGTTTGAGGACTAAAGAGTATGACAGTAAGTGTTCAGCTCAGCATTAGTAAGTACTCAATCAGTATTTGCTATTGTTACTACCATTGCGGTATGACCATGGATAAGTTATTTAATCTCTCGTGGTTCATGTGTAAAACTGGAAGTATAATTGTCTCATAAAGATGGGGGAATAGATGTTATCATGAACATAAAAGACATGATGCAGAGTAGATTCTCAATGAAGGGAACTATTTCGTGATTTCCTCAAATTAGCCTTCATGCTGGAGAGCGCTCCCTGGCTGAGGGCCTTCCGTGGCCACTCCGTGCCTTTCATTCACTGCCCAAGTTGAACCACACTCCCCACAGAAATGACATGTTTCCAGAGAGGATTCTGTTCCAGGTATCACCATGCAATCCACCCCCTGCCTGGATGGGACCTATGTAATTGCTTTGTACACAGACACTGCTCCAAGGGCCCCTGTGGCAGCCAGGCCTGTGAGGCCGCTGTATTTGACTTTTGTGGGTCAACAAACATTTGAAATTAAATAAGCCTGTGAGTCATGGCAGGTTCAGGTTGCTGTAATTAGCTTCTCTCTGGCCTGCTGCAGCAGCAGCAGGCCTTGTGTCCCACTGCCTATGCAGCAAGAAAATACTGGTCCCAGAGCTCTGAGGGTGCAGCGGCTGAAAGCACTTGACGTTGATGCTTCAGGACAGATGCTGGCAAAAGCCTCTTCCTGTGTTGGTGGCGGCGAGTATGGGGCCTTTAATTTTTCATGCTGTAGAGAGTCACTGCGTGAGCTGGTAGGTTTAGCAGTGGGAATACAAAGATGGTCTAGACAGTCTCTGGTTGTAGGGACTGTGATGGGGCAGCGACAGACAGGGATGGCCACACAGAGGCCAGGAAGCAAACAAGGACTACAGCCTTCTCACTGGCCCCAGGGCTGAGGCCCGTTCAGGTTCAGGCAGCACTTTGGATCTGGCTGAGAGATGGAGGCTCATCCAGGTGTGGCCACCTGCTGGGTCCTGGACCAGCTTACCTGTGAGTGGCCTAGTGCCCCCTCGATCCCCTCTCCTCATACCAGACTAGTTCCTCTCTCTGCTCAGAAACTCTGCACTACCTGGAACCCCCGTCTCCCTGTCTATTTCCTGGAAATTTAGCACCTTTTAGACTGAATTACAGTCTCTACATATCATTACCCTGCAATCTGCAAAACCTGTGATGCATTTTATCATAATGATAGTGATAATAATAATGATGATGACAATGACAAGACATCGCTTTGGCAGGGTTCCTTTGATTTTTCACAGCAAATTGTACTTTCTTTTTTTTTTTTTTTTTGGTCTTTTCTAGGGCCGCACCCGCAGCACATGGAGGTTCCCAGACTGGGGTCTAATCGGAGCTATAGCTGCAGGCCTACACCACAGCCACAGCAAAGCCAGATCTGAGCCGCATCTGCAACTTACAGCACAGCTCACATCCATGCCGGATCCTTAACCCACTGATCGAGGCCAGGGATCGAACCTGCAACCTCATGGTTCCTAGTCAGATTTGTTTCTGCTGCACCACAATGGGAACTGCTAGCAAATTATATTTTTAATCTTATTTTTTTCCCCCCAGAAGTGACTGCATGTGCATATCTATCATCTCCACCAAGCATTTACTGAGTATCAATCATATTTATCAGCCTTGGAGGTGCAAAGTATAACATACAGTGTCTGCCCACCCACCCTCCACCCTCCACCCTCCAAGGGGAAGCAGTGTGGAAAGTGAAAACATAAATTTGTAAACTCCCCTGCTACCTAGTAGTTCTGTGACCTTTGGCATGTTATATAACCTCAGTGTTCATGCCTATGATATAGGAATAATAATAGAACTTTGTTCCTAGGATCTCTTTCTTTCTTTCTTTCTTTCTTTGTGTCTTTCTTTGTGTCTTTCTTTGTGTCTTTCTTTGTGTCTTTCTGTCTTTCTTTCTGTCTTTCTGTCTTTTTGCCTTTTCTAGGGCCACTCCTGTGGTATATGGAGGTTCCAAGGCTAGGGGTCGAATTGGAGCTGTAGCTGCCAGCCTACGCCCGAGCCACAGCAACGCGGGATCCGAGCCACATCTTCAACCTACACCACAGCTCACAGCAATGCCGGATCGTTAACCCACTGAGCAAGGCCAGGGGTCAAATCTGCAACCTCATGGTTCCTAGTCGGATTCGTTAACCACTGCACCACAATGGGAACTCCCCTCTTAAGATCTTTCTATGCATGAATCTCTCATGCAGTCCTGGTAAATGTCAGCATTAAAGTAGGCACCCAGAATGTGCTAAGGGTAAGCTTAAGTATTATGCTCCCATCTTAGAAGTGAGGAAACCTATAAGATGGGAAGGCCTAGGGACTTTGTTAATGTCACAAAGTTGTTATGTGGAAAAGCTGGGATTCAAACCCAGATCTTGTCTAGAGATCCATTCTTTGCAAGACGGCCTTATTGGACACTAAACTCAAGGAATGGGAAAAAACAAACGAAAAATAAATAAAAAGAAAAAAAATGGAGCTCCCATCGTGGCTCAGCAGTTAGCAAACCTGACTGGCATCCATGAGGATGAGGGTCCGATCCCTGGCCTTGCTCAGTGGGTTAAGGATCTGGCATTGCCATGAACTGTGGTGTAGGTCGAAGACGTGGCTCAGATCTGGCATTGCTGTGGCTGTGGCACAGGCCAGCGGCTACAGCTCCAATTGGACCCCTAGCCTGGGAACCTCCATATGCTGCAGGTGCGGCCCTAAAAAGACAACAAAATAAATAAATAAATAATAAACTCAAGGAGTGGTACAAACACTGAGAACTAGAGGGAAGCAGGCCCAAGAGATGAGTGCCTAGTTATTCTGAACAGGTTCTGGGTTCTGCCCTACTTTAAATTTTATGCATTTCAACTTTTTATTTCTTTTTCTCTTTTTGGCTGGGCCCTCGATATGCAGAAGTTCACGGGCCAGGGATTGAACCTGTGCCACAGCAGTGACAACACCGTATCCTTAACCTGCTGCACCACCACTGAACTCCTATGCACTTCTACTTTTAACAAGAAAACACTGAAGTATATTCTTCCTGAATACTTCATGTTTATATCAGTATTTACATGTAGTTAGACCTTTCGCTTTCTGTCAATGCTAGTGTGAGGTATTTTTATTCAAAGTTTGGCTCAATTAGGAGTTCCCATCGTGGTGCCGTGGCAACGAGTCCGACTAGGAGCCATGAAGTCGTGGGTTCCATCCCTGGCCTCGCTCAGTGGGTTGAGGATCCGGCGTTGCCGTGAGCTGTGGTGTTAGGTCGCAGATGCAGCTCGGATCTGGAGTTGCTGTGGCTGTGGTGTCCGCCAGCAGCTGTAGCTCCGATTAGACTCCTAGCCTGGGAACCTCCATATGACACAGATGTGGCCCTAAAAAGGAAAAAAAAAAAAAAGTTTTGCTCAATTAAAAGGGGGCATTTTGGAGTTTCCCCGAGGCTCATCTGGTAAAGAATCGGGCATTGTCAATGCTGTGGCTCTGGTAACAGCTGTGACAGGGGTTGGATCTCTGACCTGGGAACTTCTGCAAGCCATGGGCGTGGCAAAAAAAAAAGGGTGGGACGGGGCGGGGGAGCATCTTGTTTAAATGCGAGCATTTCGGGACAGCAAGAGTGTGTGAGACTTTGTGACTCCATTTGGCATCAGTGCCCTCTGGTGGTAAATACTGGAAATCATTCACTTACAGAGTCTTAAGAACCAAAGAAAAAAATTCTTGATTTACCAAAGATCTTTCTTTTTTTTTTTTTTTGCCTTTTCTTGGGCCGCTCCCGCGGCATATGGAGGTTCCCAGGCTAGGGGTCCAATCGGAGCTGCAGCCACCGGCCTACGCCAGAGCCACAGCAACGCGGGATCCGAGCCGCGTCTGCAACCTACACCCCAGCTCACGGCAACGCCGGATCGTTAACCCACTGAGCAAGGGCAGGGACCGAACCCGCAACCTCATGGTTCCTAGTCGGATTCGTTAACCACTGCGTCACGACGGGAACTCCCCAAAGATCTTTCTGACATCTCTTGCTAAAATATTAACCAGTCAACCCTGGACTGATTTTTTTTATAAAAATATTTTTGTAGAGGTCTAAAACTGTAAGAAAGAGGTGACTCTGTCCACAAGCATACTTGCCTCTAATAGTTTTCAGTGGTAAATATTTTAAAATCAATGATTTTGTGTTATGTGAATTAATGTCAAGGGAAGTGAATATAGTCTAGAGTTTCACCTGCTATCTTTTCCACAGAGTCATTTTGGAGAACAGAATAAAATTTTCACTTATTTATACTTTTTCTCCATAAAATACACTTGGGGGAGGGGGAAAGACATCCAGGTCAGATTTTGCTTGTGGTTGTTTGCAATCATTGTTCCAAAGCCCTTGGTTGAAGGCTGGATATTCACTTTTCCTGATGCTCAGGAATCCAGGGCAGTGCTGAAAATAAATTGTGTGATTCTGAGGAGAGTAACGCTGAAATTTCCATCTTTGCTCTCAGTTCTCAAACGTGGCCCCTAACTCTGCGGTCCACCGGACATCCTGAGCAGTGTTCCTCTAAAAGGGGGTCTATGAGCAGGTGCCACGGGCCCGCCACCGTGGCAGGTGGTGTACATCCTGTGTGAGCTTCACAACAGTCCTTTGAGGTCTGGCTAGAGCCTTGTTTTCTCTGAGAAAGACACTCAGAGAACTTAAGGAACTTACTACCCAGCTGTTAAGTGGCAGACCTGGGGTTCAACCTCAAGTCTCTGGCCTCTGCCTTTATGGCTTGGCCTTCTTCCTGTGCAGGACCCCAAATGCCGGGTCGAATTCACCTGCAGCTCAACTGCAGCTCAACCCCAAACTGCAATGGTACGCTCGGCTGTGTGTTATGTTCCCTCAGGGGGAGAACAGCAGCAGGCTAATGTGTTTATGTAAACAGTCTTGGCTGACGTATGGCAATGTCACCTCTACAGAGCCATAGCAAACAGAAAGCTTTGCTTTGCTCCCTACCAATGAAATAAGAGCAAAAATACCAATGACCTACACTCATGACAGGGAGATTTGCACAAAGCCCATGCCTGTCCAGCCTGGGAGAGGTCCTTTAAACATAGTAGCCACCTCGAGGCACAAGTTAGAATCCCAAATGGACACTGCCCCCCAAGCAACTAGACCCAAGGCAAACTCCTATCTCACCAAGTCTCTCTTGGCCCCTGACTTGACTTTGCTATTCATTTGCTCAGCACAGGCTAACCCTGTCCCTGATACACCTTGGCTGCTTTCTTATTTAATGACGTCAGCTCCCAAAGACAATCCTGCCTCCCTTCCTTGGAAAAAGTACTTTGTAAAAATATGTATAATCCTAATCTTCTCACTCACCAATACACTGTTGGCAGGAGGTAAATCGACTTTTTTGGAGGGCCATTTGGCAGGGGCTATTTTGCAAATTCACTCCCCGAAATCATTTATTCTATATAACTACCCCTGCACATGTTTGAAGATACAGTTACAGGAATGTTCACTGCAGCATTGTTTGTAAAAGCAAAAAAAAAAAAAAAAGGAAAGACTCTCTAATATCTATCAACAAGATAATAATTAAACAAATTATGATTATTGATTCCAGGATATGTTTATAATATAGAACCAAGCAGCTGTTAACAACCACATGGATATGTATGTTCATGTTCCTACAATACAGAGCTGGAAATAATTCTACAAGAGACTGTTCAATTTAAAAAACAAAGATGGGATTCCATCCCACAGGATTTCCTGTGAAATTGGATTGTGATGATCATTAGACAACTACAGATGTGATTAAACTCATTGAATAATAATAATAATAAAACAAAGACAAGTTGAAGAGCAGTGTATATAGTAGAAAAATTATATGACTTTCTATATTCATGAAAAAATACCTGGGATGAGGTACACCAGACTGTTAATGAAAGGTAACCCCTGGGGAGTGGAATTGGGAATGAGGAAGGAATAGGATGGGATGGAGGGAGCGTCTATTTTCTATTAATAGAATTCAGGATTATTTTAAAACTTTAAAATAACAAGCGCATGTGAGTTTGGGAGTTAAAGAATTATGATTTCTACATATTAACTGCAGCCAAAATATTTGAAACAGAATTCTGCCAAGAATCTAAATATGTAGCATTTCGGGGCCACTTTATCAAGTACGTCCAAGACTCCCTGTTCCACTTATTTGTCCCAGATGCACCTCGGCCAAGGCCCTGCCGCTTGCCTCAGGTGGACCCAAAGGCCAAAGTGTGTGAAAGCTGGACAGTGGTCGGCATTGGCAAGCAGCCTTCCTCTGCTGTATTGCATGCTCCTTCCAAACTTTACCATAGGCTTTTCTGGAATATTATCACAAACAGGAATTCACAGTGGGGAAGGATGATGACATGACTCAGTTAAAAACGGATATAAATTAGGAGGCATAGTGGAAGAAAGTTCTGCAAACTGGAAGTAGCCTCTGGAAGGTTTCCTGGACCTCAGGTTGGAGGGCCCAGTTCCTAGAGAAAGGTGGTCCCCATAAATGGACAGGACCACTTGTGATGTCCAAGCAGGCTGGCAGAAGGCATCCAAGACACACCGAGCACGTGCCAGGCTGGGGGCTGGCAATACTAAAGCAGGATCTGGGTCCTAGTCTGAGAGGGTGTGGGGTACCAGGGCAATGGCCAAAAAATTAGATAGGAGGAGTACCGTTACCCAGCATAGGCCACGGGGCGAGAAGGGTCTCAAGAACAAAGCAGAAAGAAGCTCTCCAAAAGTCTCCTTGCAGAAGCTTAGCATCAGTAAGACCTGGGGTTGGAAGGAGCGTGCAGTACAGCAGAGAGGAAGGCCTGGACTATCAGGGGCAGGGGGTGGGGGTGGGGACGGAGGGCTCCGGCTTGGTGGGAGAGAAGGCTTGCCTAAGCGGCAGCTGCAGATGGCCCGAGAGGTGGGGAATTTTGCCTCCTCTGGTTTCCAGTCCCCCCAGCTTCTTAAAAAACTGAGCTGAGTGGGGATAGTGGGGGCGGGTAGCATAGGAGTGGCTTAATGAGCAAGTGAAGCTGCCGCATTGCTACGGTGAGGACCACTCTTCCTCCGGACAGCTGCATGAGTCACTCCCTCAGCTCCAAGTCTGCTTCAAAGTCACCTTCTCAGGGAAGCCTAAGCTGACCATCCTATTTTAAATTGTACTTCAGGAGTTCCTGCTGTGGCCATGTGGGTTAAGAACCTGACTGCAGTTGCTTGGATTATTGTGGAGGTGTGGGGTTCACACCTGGCACAGTGGGTTAAGGATCTGGTGTTGAAGAAGCTGCCATGGAGGCTTGAATTCAATTCCCAGCTGGGATTCAACCCCTGGCCTGGGAACATCCATATGCGATGGGTGCGGCCATTAAAAAAAAAAAAAGAAAAAAATGGCATTCCTGTCATGGCTTGGTGGTTAACAAACCCGACTAGTATCCATGAGGATGCATGTTCGATCCCTGGCCTCGCTCAGTGGGTTAAGGATCTGGCGTTGCTGTGACCTATGGTGTGGGTTGCAGACATGGCTCAGATCCTGTGTTGCTGTGGCTGTGGTGTAGGCCAGGAGCTACAGCTCCGATTCAACCCCTAGCCTGGGAACCTCCATATGCCACAGGTGTGGCCTTAAAAGACAAAAAAGAAAAAAGAAAATAAAGAAAAGAAAAAATTGCATTTCAAATTTCCCTCACTCTTCATTTTTACCCCATGATGATCACTACAAAATTCACTGAATTTTTTATGTTTATCACCTACCTCCCTTCATAGCCTCCTTATCTTGCATCTTAGAATGCAAATTCTATGTGCAAGCACAGTGTTTGTTGTCTCTTTTGTCTATTGACAAACACCTGGTGCCTAGAACCGTGGCCAACACTAGGAGTATTCTGCAAGTATTGGTTGAATGAATGAACTGTAAGTGGCAAAGGACTTGGGATCCTTTGGTCATGGAATGTAGCCCAGATACACAGAAACCATTTCTGAAGCATTTCCAAAGACCTACTCTGTTTCTCCTCCTCACACTCCCAAATCCCCGTGGATTTACTTGGCATTCAGCCCAGGAGATGTGATTGCCGACAAAGGTTGAGTGAAGCGAGCGGTAAAGAGCATGGGTTTTGCAGCCGGATAGACCCAGCCTGGAGTCTAAGCTGCTCCACATACCAGCGGTGTGACTTTGGGGAAATTATCTTCTCTAACACTGAGAACGAAATGTGCATGTGAACTCATGAAGCCTGACATATCGTCGCCATTAATAGCAGTAGCTTATATCATCAAGGATGGAGATGGAGGAAAGAAATGGAGCAATGAATCTTAAAAAGTCAGTTTCCTTCTTCACAGTCATTTAAGCTGCCTTAAATGAAAATATTGGGGACCCCCCGATTCTAGTTAATTTTAAAATATTAAGAGATTTTAGGAGTTCCTGTCATGGCACAGCGGAAATGAGTCCGACTAGGAACCTTGAGGCTGTGGGTTCAATCTCTGGCCTTACTCAGTGGGTTAAGGATCTGGTATTGCTGGGAGCTGTGGTGTAGGTCACAGACGCGGCTTGGATCCTGTGTGGCTGTGGTGTAGGCCAGCAGCGGTAGCACCTGTTCAACCCCTGGCCTGGGAACCTCCATATGCCACTGGAGCGGCCCTAAAAAGACCAAAAAATAAATAAAGAAATAAACAAAACCAAAATAAAATATTAAGAGATTTTAGTAGATTCCAGGTTTGTCCTTCAATGAGATAAGTTTTGTAAGGCCCAAATAAGCACAGAGTCTTGGAGTCAGGCCATGTCCTTGAGCTTCAGATCTCCCTCCGCAGAAGGTACATAGAAACCACGGGGCATCTCATGCCTGTGATGCAGCCCATGGAGCTAAGCAGAGGATGCTGTGCCAACATCAGGCGCCAGGTTACCAGGGCAGATGGTGAAGAGCAAAATGCAAAACCAGTGGGTGCAGCTGAGGCAGCCATGTCAGAAAGAGTCTGAGAAAGCAGACAAAAATTGAGCTGGAACCAAAGCCCAGGCGGGTGGCTGTGGCAGGTTTCTATCTAGAGCCCATGATGCCAAGTAGGGATAGGAGATGGGAGAAGGGAGCACCTTTCTGTCGATGCTCACCCCACCTCCTCAGTAGCCCATATGCGGGCATCCAGGGCAGCCTCCCACTCCTCTTCCTTATTTCATGTCTGCTCCATTGCTTGGCTTCTTCCCTCTCCTTCTCCCCACTCTCCACTACTGCTTTCTTCTCAGAGGAGTTCCTTTGTAAAGCACTTGCTCCTCAATCATCAACTCATGATCTGCTCCCGGGGGAACTTAACTCAAGATGAAAAGCATCTCACTTCAGTTTCAACAATTCAGGAAAGGATATTGATTGGCTAGGGAAGGTCCCATGCCCACCTCCGGCCTTTGATTGGCAGCTTCTCTTCATTCCTACTCCCTTTCCAACACCCACCTTCTCTGATCTGGAAGGTCAGCCATGCTTCAACCCTTTATGTGACAGGCATTGAACTAGGCACTAAGGCTGAGGACAGCCCCCATTCTCCTAGGTTTGCAGTCAAGTAGGAGAGAACTATAAGGCAAAGAAGTTCACAATCCTGCATTTGCAAACTTTGGACAGTGTTATAAGGGAAAAGCACAGGATGTAGTAAGTGGAAGGGGGCAGGTAGAGGATGTGCCATGCCCACTGGGTGCAGGATGGAGAGAAGTCAGTAAAGAGAGGAAAGAATGGATATCATGGTGGGAGGGCAGGTGAGAGATGATGGTGGCTTGGTTAGAGTGGTGGTCCTGGAATTGGGGCAAAGTGGAAGAAAACTCAAGAACCCTCTAAGAACCTCTGTTGCCATGGACTGTGGATCTCATCCTTGCCAAGCCCATCACTGCCCTCGTGTGAATGAAAAAATCAAAGAAAAGCTACATCACACTTAGCTAACATTCGGAAACTTTAGAAGAAGCCAAGGCAAACGAGTGGTGGAGTTCCCATCTTGGCTCAGTGGTTAACGGACCCAACTAGCACCCTTGAGGACACCTGTTCCATCCCTGGCTTTGCTCAGTGGGTTAAGGATCTGGTGTTGCCATGAGCTGTGGTGTAGGTCAAAGACATGGCTGGGATCCTGCATTGCTGTGGCTGTGGTGTAGGCTGGCAGCTACAGCTCCGATTGGACCCCTGGCCTGGGAACTTCCATATGCTGTGAGTGCGGCCTTAAAAAGACAAAAAATTAAAAAAAAAAAGTGAATGAGTGGTGTCTTCTTGTCTAAAGAGCCATCTTCTTTACTAATGCCCTCCCCTCATCCCCCCCATTCCCCTACACACATTACTTTCAACAAATGCGTTCATCTTCTGTTTGGAACTTGTAATAGAGAAGGATTTTTTTTTGGCTTTTGAAAAACATTGCCTAAATAAATGTTACACCTTGGCACTTCCCCCTATTTTCATTATTTTTCTTCCTTTGGGGTGGGAGTCGGGGGTTCTCTAATGGCTAATCTGATCTGTGAATCCGATCTCTGTTCCTGATTCTGTAGGTGACAGAGCTGTTTTCACTTGCATCTTTCATGAAATTACTCACATATGAGGAAAAAATAGCTCAGAAACATAAGCCCACAATGCAGTGTGGAGGGATGGTGATGATTTTGTGGAGACACAGTCATCTGAGGGGTAGATCATTACCCCAAAGTCTATTTTTTTTTAATTTAGAGCTGCACCCCCTGCAAATGGAAGTTTCCGGGCCAGGGAATGAATAGGAGCTGCAGCTGCTGGCTTGCGGCACAGCAACGCCAGATCCGAGCCACGTCTGCAACCACACCACAGCTCTTGGCAACGCCAGATCCTTAACCCACTGAGCGAGGCCAGGGATCGAACTCACATCCTCATGGATGTCAGTTGGGTTCCTAACCCACTGAGCCACAATGGGAACTCACCCCAAAGTGCATTTGCTGTTGCCAAGCCCTCATCCCCAGGAGCCCAGAGTGAAAGTGTGGGAGCTGCCTGGCTGGGGGGAGGGCAGAGCCCTCTCACCCCTCTGCTGCCAGCCGTGGGGCAAACCCAGTGGTGGCTTTTCTGAAGATGTGAAATGTATCAAACCAGCCTTGTTTCCAGGCAGTAGAAGGAACTAGAGTGTTGGGGGGAACTCCTGAGTAACTCTAGCCCACGTCACCTGCTACAGCAGGACCCTGAAACTTCAAGAATCCAACTGACTGGTGCACAGTTGTACTGATTTGCCAGCTCATCCTTCTATATATCACTTCACCAAGCTCATTAACAAGTAGTTACAAATGACTTTGCTTAGAACACAAAGGGATGTCCTTGTTGTCTTGTGGTGTGTGTGAGTGTGTCTTGTGTATTTTAAGTCTTCAGAATCCATCAGATAATCAAGCCTCTTGCAGTTCTCATTTTCTTTCCAGACATGCCTCTATTCCCAATACTCAATTCCTTTAAGCTCCGCTCTTTTTGCTTTTGTTTTCTTTGTCTTTTAAAATCATCTTTCCCCTCTCTAACTCCCATCCCACCGTGTATAGTTCTTCTTTATCTGTTATGCTGTGTCGTTGCTCTTCTTCCTTTTCCATTTGGTGCTCTCCCGATGCATTTCAGGAACTCAGAAATTACCCTCCAAATACCGTCTATTTAGTGGCAAGGGTTGCTCTCACTCTAGCTTGGAAGATGACATTTTCCCAGCATATTCCCCATAGAGGCTGACCGGTCTGACCCAGATAATGCTACCAGTTAAAATAATCCTGGCTCAGAGCCCATGGGACTCACCAATCATTGTGCTGTATTGGAAAGCAAAACTGATTTGGCAGCTTCATTAGATTATAATCAGCTCAAATCTTCCCTTCTAGCTTCTCAGAGCATCACATGTGTCCCCAGGAGTGGCAGAAGGGGGAAAAGCACATCTCCTCCCCAGGTTTCTGTACTTCTTGTAGGCTCTTGACTCAAATTAAACATTTACTCTCTTTGGGCAGAGAATAGCTCATTGACCACCATGCCAATCGCCTTAAGTGGGCTTCTCATTTGTTTTGGAAACTGGGAGGGTGCTCCAGGATAGCATCTACCATCTCAAGAGTACAGCTCCTGGGAACAGATTCTATAGGCCAATGATGCTGGGTCAGGGAGGTTGGACCCCATTCTGTAACAATAGTAATAGTAGCCATCACTTACTAGATGCTTATTAAATACCAGACCCTGTTTTATATTAATTCATTTAATCCTCACATTAATCCTGTGAAGTATATACTATATTATTCCTATTTCAGGAAGAAGATACTGAGATACAGAGAAGCTAATTAACTTGCCCAGAGCAGTAGAGTTAGTAAGTGGCAGAATCAGGGATGGAAGCCCAGATAGACTGGCTCTAGAATCCATGCTTTTAATATTTTCCTAGACCACAATCTGTGGGTTATAGGAAGCTACAGAAGGTTGGTAAATAACTGTGACAGAAAGACAATGATGCTCAGGAAGATACCTTTGGAAGCAGAGAGATGGAGCGATGGATGGGTGAATGAAGGAATCTAGTAAGAGCCTCTGGCAGTGAATCCTGGTATGCAAATTTAAAGTCTGAATTAGAGTGTCAGTGGTGAATATGGAAAGCTATGGATGTTGAGTGATGATATGAAGGACATAAGAGGCAGAGGGAAGAGCATGGCCTCGAATGTTCAGCCCTGAGAGGATGGCGGGACCATGGTCAGAAGCAGAGGTGGCAGAAAGGGCCTCTGACTCCTGTGTGGCCCTGAGATTGAGGTGAGAGGTTTTCCAAGATGCATAGGTCAAGCTTCCTCTGGCCTCTCCACACTCTGTACCCCAGAGGAGGGATGCTACCGTGCATTAGTCACGTTCAAGGGGACCAGCTTGCTAGAGGGTGGGGCTCTTGCTGGCAGAAGCAAAGAGATGATAACTTGAACCACTCTGCATCCCTTGTCTTCCCCTGGGCATGGAACCAGGAACCTCTGGGCCTGAGCATGGACCAACCCCCTTGGAAGTCCTCATGGGTTGGGCCAGGGAAAAGGATCCTGGAGGCCCAGTGCAGGGAAAGGGTGTGCTTCCGTCTTCACACATTCCCCTGCTCCCTCCTGGGAAGGGAAAAAGGTCAGATGTCAAGGTCAAGAACATGGCGAAGACCAGAGAGAAATGAGCCAAGTAACAGGTTGTTCAACCTGCCCTTATTCTGTTTTTTTGCTTGTTTGTTTTTGGACTTTTAAAAACAACTCAGTGAATTTTATTACATTTATAGTTGTGCAACAATCATCAAGACCCAATTTTATAGCATTTCCAGCCCAAACCCCAGGTGCATCCCCCCACCCCCCAACCTGTCTCCTTTGGAAACTATAAGTTTTTCAGTCTGTGAGTCTATATCTGTCCTGCAAAGAAGTCCATTGTGTCCTTTTTTTAGATTCCACATATAAGTGAGAGCATACGACACTGGTGTCTCACTGTCTGACTAACCTCACTTGGCACAATAATCTCTAGGTCCATCCATGTTGCTGCAAGTGCCATTATTTCATTTCTTCTTAGGGCTGAGTAATATTCCATTGTGTATATGCACCATGTTTTCTTTATTCACTCTTCTGTCGAAGGGCATTTAGGTTGGTTCCATGTCTTGGCTGTCGCAATAGTGCTGCAATGAATATTGGAGTACATGTGTCTTTTTGAGTCATGGTTTTCTTTGGATAGATGCCCAGAAGTGGGGTTGCTGGATCAAACGGTAATTCTATTTTTAGTTTTCTGAGGAATCTCCATACTGTTTTCTGTGGTAGTTGCACCAATTTACAATCCCCCCAACAGTGTACTAGGGTTCCTTTTTCTCCACACCCTCTCCAGCACTTCTTGTTTGTAGACTTTTTGATGATGGCCATTCTGGCTGGTGTAAGGTGGTACCTCATAGTAGTTTTGATTTGCATTTCTCTAATAATTAGTGATGTTGAGCATCTTTTCATGTGTGTTTTGGCCATCTGCATGTCTTTGGAGAATTGTCTGTTTAGATCTTCTGCCTATTTTTTTTTTTTTTTGATGGTGTTGTTTGTTCTCTTGGTATTGAGCTGCAGGAGGTGTTTATAAATTTTGGAGATTAATCCCTTGTCAGTTCCTTCATTTGCAAATATTTTCTCCCATTCTGTGAGTTGTCTTTTCGTTTTGTTTAGGGTTTTCTTTGCTGTGCAGAAACTTCTAAGCATAATAGCCTGCCCTTATTCCAGATCCGGCGCTGAGGGCAAACATTTTTTTGTCATTTTATTTATTTATTTATTTATTTACATTATTAAAGTATAGTTGATTTGAAATATTGTGCCCCCCTCAAAATTTTTTTTAATTAAAAAAAAAGGAGTTTTCAGAGTTCCCGTCATTGCTCAGTGGTTAACGAATCCGACTAATAACCATGAGGTTGCGGGTTTGATCTCTGGCCTTGTTCTGTGGGTTAAGGATCTGGTGTTGCCATGAGCTGTGGTGTAGGTCGCAGACGTGGCTTGGATCCTGTGTTGCTATGGCTGTGGCGTAGGCTGGCAGCTACAGCTCTGATTCAACCCTGGGCCTGGGAACTTCCATGTGCTATGGGTGCGGCCCTAAAAAGACAAAAAAAAAAAAAAAAAAAAGGAGTTTTCAAAGCTCAGCTGCCCAGGGCAGAGCTAGGAGTTTGGGGCCACACTCCAGGCTGTATTGAAGACTGTGCATTTGCCCTTGAGCTGTGTCCCCTTATAATCCAGGGCAGTAGTCATGATGGGGTGTAAGGATTCAAAATCAGCCTTCACTATCATCATGATGTTTCTTTTGTCTGATCAGACTTAAATTCCCCTCTGTAGTTCTTCAATGTTCTAACTTGCCTCGGTCTTCCCATTTTGATAAGATGCTCGGTGGTGATATGCTTGAAATAAATGGTGTAAAGAGCTAAAGGAGCTGTAAAAAAAAAGACACCTCCACCAACCCTCCAGAGTATTGTGGTGCCTTATAAAATGATACTATCTGAAATCTTAATTTTAAAAAGCTTAATAAACACATAAACACCGAGGGCTGTGTGAATGTGAATAATCTGAAGAGGTACATGGAGGTATCTTTGTTCTTAAATAACATATGCTCACACTTCACACTTCATCATTTTAATTAACAAAGTTCTTTTTCTTGTAATTTCAGCGGGAAGTATCCCCGGGTAAGAGAAGGAGGTTTGGATTTATGTGAACAGGATTTATTTCATCACTGAATCCAAATCATATTTTCCTCGTGTGAAAACAGATGGCAGAGACTTTATTTGTGGTCAAAGGCATTAGGTGAGAGAGTGAACCTTTCTTTGACAGGCAAATTCGCATAAATGCAGGAAGTGATTTATGACATGATATGTCTCCAAGAACCTGCCTGATCCCTGGCAGGTGCTTTTGTTAACAAAACGTGTATACTCAAATCCAATGAATCAGAGGAGTTAATTTTTGTTCTGACAAATCATATATATATATATATTTTTTTTTTTTTTGGCTATTGACTATGTACATGGAGATTAGGATTATCTTGGAAAACTCAGTCTGTGCGCCAGAGTGTTCATGTTTCTTACCTCCTAACTGAAGAATGTCTTCTGATCTTGCTCCAAGACTTCAGTGTGTTTAAAAGAAGTTTTTGGGGAGAGATAACCACATCCTGGTTTGCTGTTAACCTTAATCTATAAATTATCATTTTGATATCTCCAAACAATGCAGAGTTTAAATGAGATAATGTCCTGAAAGACTATTCGAAACCATATATTACTTTGCAAATGTCAAGTGGCATCGTTAGTAGTACAACACGTGGCTTTGATGCAAAGCCCAATATCTCCTGCGTTCTCAATGAAAATTAGGCAATAAGGTTAACTCTTCCCTGCTTCCAGGGTATTCTTAGATAACTCTAGTTTGGGCACCAAAATTGGATTCCAATTTGATTGAGGGCCATAGACAGATATGGGAAATACACATGTTTTATATGAAATATAAAGACAAATATGAAATACATATGTTTCTGCAGTGACTTCATTGTCATGGTTTATTCCTGGGTCAATTTCCTCCTCAGAGTTCAGTAAGCTTCTTGAATTGTAGTTCCTTGCTTTTTCTTTTCTTCTTGGTTTTTCACTGCCAATTTTTTTTTTTCTTTTTTAGGGTTGCACCCACAGCACATGGAGGTTCCCAGGCTAGGGGTCTAATCAGAGCTGAAGCTGCAGGCCCACACCAGAGCCACGGCAACACCAGATCTGAGCTGTGTCTGCGACCCACACCACAGCTCATGGCAACGCCAGATCCTTAACCCACTGAGCGAGGCCATGGATCAAAACTGCAACCTCATGATTCCTAGTTGGATTCGTTTCAGCTGTGCCATGACAGGGACTCCTTCACTGCCAATTTTGACTCCAATTCATAGAATGAAGGAGGATTTGGTGACAGCTTCAGAACTGGGCTGAGAGTTCTGAGCTGGATGAGGCGGAGGGCATGTGAACCCTTGAAAATTTTGCTCAGCACTTAGGACCATGCAGGTCTTCACAGGTAGGGGCTCTTAAACCTTAGCATGAAGAGAATCTCCTTGATAACAGCTACTATGCAAAAAAAAAAAAAAAAAAAAAAGACAAAGCGAAAAAACCCAAAAATAATTTTTTTTGCTTTTTAGGGCCCCACCTGTGGCACATAGAGGTTCCCAGGCTAGGAGTCGAATTGGAGCTACAGCTGCCGGCCTACACCACAGCCACAGCAATGCAGAATCTGAGCCGCTTCTGCGACCTACACCACAGCCCACGGCAACGCTGGATCCTTAACCCACTGTGCCGGTCAGGGGATCAAACCTGCATCCTGATGCTGCACAGATGCCAGGGATCCCATTGAGCCATAGTGGGAACTCCCAATAAATGTCTTTAGAGCCTTATTATTCTGGGAGCTTGTGTGTAAAAGGTACAAGTGGGGCAGAGTGTAGATCACACAGAAGTGTGTTACATGGCCCATGGCAGGCATTTGGAGGAAAATAGAGTTTTGGCTCTGAGAGCTTGGAGGTAACTCGGTAAATGGTTCTGGGGCACCTCCTGTGGGCTCAGCATTGGGCCCAGGGCCCATGACAGGCCTGCCTTGTGTCCTGTGTTCACCACCAAACAGAGAGGTGTCTTGCTTTTCTCACAGCCAGACTGAGGCTGGTGTTCAGTCCCTGGGTGTAGCACACAGACACGAGCAGCTTTCTAGAATTCTTGAGTCCACGCTTGCTGAAGTGGCCACCTCCACCTCCTCAACCTGGAGAGATTAAAATGCCAATGAGGGAGTTCCCTTCGTGGCTCAGAGGTTAATGAACCCGACTAGCATCCATGAGGATTCGGATTTGATCCCTGGCCTTGCTCACTGGGTTAAGGATCCAGCCTTGCCAAGAGCTGTGGTGCAGACTGCAGATATGGCTCAGATCCCAACTTGCTATTGCTGTGGCTGTGGCCTGCAGCTGTAGCCTCTGTTTAGACCACTAGCCTGGGAGCTTCCACATGCCACAGGTGCAGCCCTAAATAAATAAATAAAAATAAAAATAAATAAAATAAAATGCTAACCATTTGCTGCAGGTCACTGATTTTTAGTTCCAAACGGGGAAGAAAAAGTTAATGAAGACCACTGATACACTTGAGGGAAAGGCACCTACCCTCATGCATAAAACAATGTGTCAAGGAAGCATCAGGTAATTGGGCAAGATACGGATGGAAGGGGTGGCTAGAATTGAATTGAAACCCTGATTCTGTCACTTTCTGCTCTCTCTGGGTCACAGTTTTCTCATCTCTAAACAAGGGGAGTGATTCTACCTCCTCATCAGGTTTATGTAATGCTTAGTAATACACAAAAGTACAGAGCACAGTGTTGGCACATGATAGAAACTGCAGAAGCATAAAATCCTGCCACTGCTTCTTGTCCTCATGATTCTGGGCCTTCATGAAGTATTTCTTAGGTTTAGCAAAATCTCACCTGAGCAAACCATGCATTTTGCTTCAAACCATCCCGAGATGAGTGTGCATCGGGGCGGAGCCCTGTGTCAGCATTCTCTGCAAATTGTGCATACGAGACTCAAATTCCAAAACCAGAAATCATCTTTCCAGGAGCTTGTCTTAGGCAGGGCTCATTCCAGAAAGAAGAGGCTGAGACAAGGGCTGGTAGGCAGGTAGCTTGGAAGTTAACCTAAGGGAACGGGCCTGGGGGACTGGGAGGACAGGAAACAGGGAAAGAAGAGAAGCCAGTTCATATAAAGTTCATGATCAAGTTTGGTCATGGCGGTGAGAGACTGGGGCCTGATCCTTCTGGGACGGTCTGAAAGCCGTGAGGAATGTATCTCAGAATTGCCCACTCAGGATTACAAGCAGAACAGGTACCCACATGCTCCCATTCCTAACTGGCCAAGGATGGCCCCACATGTTAACTCATCACACACTGCCAGGTTTGCACAAGTGCTGGCTGGTTCTCATCCATGTCCTAGGCCAGGTGGCTGAGGAGCCCAGGCAAGCACGTAGCCGAAGCGAGATGTGCTTGGGAAAATGGGAATAAAATATTAGGTCCAGAATGTGGGAAGGGAACACAACCAGGTCCAATGCTGGGGTCAAAGGAAATGCCAGGCAGACAGAAAAAGGAGCAAGTCTGCTTCAGACCTTGAATCGCTTCACTGTGTACAAAAGCGGCCACTGGAATATCCTTCAACTGCCTCTGTGAGGCGTTTGTAACCTCACTGGTCCCTTGGTTTCCTGAATTCTGATTGCATGTACAGCCTCAGTAATTTGGCCCTTGATGATCTATTCTCTTCCTTGTCCCCCAGTTTCTTTATGTATTTGAATCATGTCTCTCTTCCCCTTAGTCTCTTTGGGAAGCTTGAGGTGTGTCTTCTAACTCTTTTTTATCCTATCAGCACCTAACTGTGCTCAGCAAAAACCTGTTGACTTGAACGCTTTCGATAGATGATAAATCTTTTCTCTAGAAGCACAATGATCTTTTCGGCGCCTGTGGAGTCGATTTCCTAACTAGATTGAGACCCTCTCCAATTAATGGGGCTTGGAAAGCAACATCTTTAATGAGGGGCAGGGAGCTGGGAACCTGGTGCTTTAGCGCCTTGGGGTGTTGTAAGGTTTTCATCAGCAATTCATTCTGCACTCCTTCTATTTGGTTTCCTTCCAATTGCCTCACAGCCAGTGGCACTCAGGAGGGACATCCATTTAGATGAGACTTCAAGCCTCTTGTGGAAGCTTTCTATATGTCATAAAACGTAAATGTGCTGGTTCTTTCTCTGCCTATCCTTTTCCCTCTCTGTTTCAGCCCTTCCTAACTGTAAATACCCAGTAGAGCTGCGCGGTGACACAGACCTGGGGTAGATCAGAAGGGAACTAGCATTTGTTGGATTCTTCTTTTTTTTTCTTTTTACGGCCACATCTGCAGCCTATAGAAGTTCCCAGGCCAAGGACTGAATTGGAGCTGCAGCTGCAACCCACACCACAGCCACAGTAGCACTGGGATCCAAGCCAAATCTGTGACCTATGCTGCAGTTTGTGGCAACACTGGATCCTTAACCCACTCAGCGAGGCCAGGGATCAAACCTACATCCTCGTGGAGACTATGCTGGGTTCCTTTTTTTTTTTTTTTCTTCCATTTCACATTTAGATCTTTAATCCATTGGAAATGGGTTTTTTATTTATTTTTTATTTTTTTAATTTTTTTTATTACTCAAATGAATTTATAACACCTGTAGTTGTATAATGATCATAACAACCTGATTTCACAGGATTTCCATCCCACAGCCCAAGCACATCCCCCTACCCCCCAAACTGTCTCCTCCGGAGACCATAAGTTTTTCAGTGTCTGTGAGTCAGCATCTGTTCTGCAAAGAAGTTCAGTCTGTCCTTTTTTCAGATTCCACATGTCAGTGAAAGCATTTGATGGTGGTGTCTCATTGTACGGCTGACTTCACTTAGCATGATAGTTTCTAGGTCCATCCATATTGCAAAAAATGCTGGTATTTCGTTCTTTTTAATGGCTGAGTAATATTCCATTGTGTATATGTACATCTTCTTGATCCACTCCTGTGTCAATGGACATTTAGGTTGTTTCCATGTTTTGGCTATTGTAAATAGTGCTGCAATGAACATTGGAGTACATGTGTCTTTGTATGCTGGGTTCTTAACCCCCTGAACCACAACAGGAACTCCTATGTGTTGGATTCTTTTGGATAGCAAAAAAGAGAACACATTCAAGTTACCTTTAGTATTTTTTAGTGTGAACTTGGAACAACTTACATGAGTTATTGATGCTGCCACATTTAGTTGGGCAGGTTGTGCCTTGCACAAATCTCAGGAAGTAGTCACATCAGAGTCAGTATGACTGTGTCTCCACAAAGAGTGGCCCTATCTGAGGCCCCACCCTGGTTCTACTCAACCCGCATCTCTGAGGAGAGGGCCCAGAATCAATATTTTAACAACATTCATAGGTTCTTGTTAATACTAAAGTTCTTCGTCAACACTAAATTTTAAAAATCACTGCTTAGGAGGTAGATTTTAAGAAAAGCATGCATAGGAATTCCCATTGTGGCTCAGTGGTTAATGGATCCGACTAGGAACCATGAGGTTTCGGGTTCGATCCCTGGCCTCACTCAGTGGATTAAGGATGCAGTGTTGCCATGAGCTGTGGTGTAGGTTGAAGACACGGCTCAGATTCTGCATTGCTGTGGCTGTGGTGCAGGCCGGCAGCGGCTACAGTTCCGATTAGACCCCTAGCTTGGGAACCTCCATATGCTTCAGGTTTGGCCCTAAAAAGACAAAAGACAAAAAAAAAAAAAAAAAGAAAGAAAGAAAAAGAAAAGCATGCACCAAAAGGGAAAGAAAAATGTGAGAAATTATCTCAGCACCTATGCCATCACAAGATTCTCTGCTTCCCAGGCTGAAATGTCTAGCTGGATAACTTCATGGATAACTTAGTAAATTATTGCCATTCAGAGTATGACCACCCCATTAGTGATCGGGTCATCTTTTCAACAGCTTCCAAATAGGCTCCTACTGCTTTCTTTTCTGTTTTTTGGGGGGTTTTGTTTTGTTTTGTTTTTTACCACACCTGTGGCATATGGAAGTTCCCAGGCCAGGGACTGAATCTGAGCAGCAGCTGTAACCTATGCCACAGCTGCAGCAACACCAGATCCTTAACTGCTGAAAGACATTGCTGGATCTTAACCTGCTGTGCCACAGCAGGAACTCCTTCTACGTGCTTTTATATCCCAACTTTCCACGAGAGAAGTTCCAGTCAGGCTGAGTTGTCACTACCCACTATGGAGTGTTCCATTTAGGTAGCATCTCAAGTCATCTCCTTGTCAACAGGTCTTAATTATGTTTATCTTACTTACAAATGTATTGCCTTGGGCCTGGCCATTTATTTTGTATTCAATAACCCTTAGTTATGCTGTCTTAGTGTAGAAAGAACTACTCGTGACCACTTTCCTCTGAAGGGGGCTGTGGGTATGGTCAGAATCTAGTGCTTCATTGTTTGTTAGGACAGGAAGGAGATACAGTTACTTAGTACACCATTCAGATGCTATGTCCCACAACAATAAGAGCGAATATGGATTGAGTACCACTTTATGGTAGACATTTTTCTATGCACTTGATTAACATTCATAATTCAAACCTCAAAAACAAATTTTTCTGGTAAATTCTATTATATCTTTATGGATTAAGAAATTGAAGCAGGAGTTCCCGTTGTGGTGCAGTGGTTAACGAATCCGACTGGGAACCATGAGGTTGTGGGTTCGGTCCCTGCCCTTGCTCAGTGGGTTAACGATCCGGCGTTGCCGTGAGCTGTGGTGTAGGTTGCAGACGCGGCTCGGATCCTGCGTTGCTGTGGCTCTGGCGTAGGCCAGTGGCTACAGCTCCGATTCAACCCCTAGCCTGGGAACCTCCATATGCCGAGGGAGTGGTCCAAGAAATAGCAACAACAACAACAAAAAAGACAAAAGACAAAAAAAAAAAAGAAATTGAGGCATAGAAGTTCCCCTCATAGCTCAGTGGAAATGAATCTGACTAGGATCCATGAGGACTCAGGTTCAATCCCTGTCCTCACTCAGTGGATTGAGGATCCAGCGTTGCTGTGAACTGTGATGTAGGTTGCAGATGTGGCTTGGATCCCCCATTGCTATGGCTGTGGTGTAGGCCAGCAGCTGTAGCTCCTGTTCTACCCCTTTCCTGGGAACCTCCATATGCTGCAGATGCGGCCCTAAAGACCAAGAAAAAAAAAAGACAGAAAAAAGAAATCGAAGCATAGAAATTGTTCAGCCGTTTTTATATTGTAGAGCTACCATTGGAATGGACACAATTTAACTCTGAAGCCATTGCTCATTATGACCATTTCTAATCCTCATGACGGAGGACCACTGTGTGTGTGCGTGTGTGTGTGTGCGCGTGCGCTGGGAGGTGGTGGGGCGGTTTTACAAGGGAGAATGCCAGGCACAATTTAGGAAAGACTAGAATGTGCAGAAACCTCCATGGGTGCGTGATGAGGGAAGCAGTTGGAAGACAAGGACAGACAGATGTCACAAAGCAATAAGACACCACTGGGTTTGCCTTGAAGCCAGAGAGGATTGTAGCATGAGATCCGGAGCGGTTTCTCTCACTCACTTCTTCCCTGACTTCTTAGAAAGTGGGTGGGAATGGCATCTAAATGTCCATGGATCCTTTTCAAAATAATGCCATATCAAATACCTTCCTTTGGAGCCATATGCCTCCAGCCTAACCTGGCACCTTGACAGACAAGATTGCAGAATTTGGGGTTAGACAGGAAAGTTTGGATTGGAGTGTGATTAAGGAGAGAAGGTGGAGGGTGATCATATGCACAGTGCCCAGGAGCATGCAGTTTGTGGTAGGAATGTGAGAAAGGGAGATTTACTCCACCAGGAAGAATACGCTTAAGGACCAAGCCCAGAGCAGCTACTTAGCTGTAATCCAGTTTCCACTGAAGGTTGAGGCCATTATTCTAGTGATTCAGGAGGAAGGGGAGCTACTGAATTACCAGAATAAATATCTCCATGTCCTTTTTTCTTTTTTTTTGATTTTTATTTTTTTCCATGATAGCTGGTTTACAGTGTTCTGTCAATTTTCTACTGTACAGCAAGGTGACCCAGTTACACATACATGTATACATTCCTTTTTCTCACATTATCACGCTCCACCATAAGTGACTAAATATAGCTCCCAGTGCTATACAGCAGGATCTCATTGCTTATCCACTCCAAAGGCAATAGTTGGCCTCTATTAACCCTCAATTCCCAGTCCATCCCACTCCCTCCCCCTTCCTCTTGGTAACCACAAGTCTGTTCTCCACGTACATGATTCCATGTCCTTTCTATTTTTGTTCACAGAGAGAGATCTGGTCTGCTCACCTCAACATGTGCCACATGGCTGGGAGAGGGCTGCCTCCTAAATCCTTCACCTCTTTGTGAAATATTGTAATCATTGAAATATCATTTTCTTGGGCCCCTTTGGGCCTTAGCCAGGTCTCCTTGGTGCTTCTCTGGCAAAACCTTTCTACCTTTCATTGTTACCATTTCTCTTTCAGTCACTGGCTTAGGAAGTAACCGGGGATACTTGATTTGAAAAGAAAACAGGGCCCTAGTTAGTGTTGTCATGCCATTCCCAAGTCGCAATCGGTCTCTTGTAGGTCGGGAGTGATTTTGCAGAGTTCTGACTGAAGGTGGGGGGATGGACAGGATAATACTTTGCTCTCCCATATCCTTTTTTTTCCCTCTCTTTTGGGCTGTGCCAGTGACATCCAGAAATTCCCGGGCCAGGGATTGAACCTGCTAGTGGCAACACTGGAGTCTTAACCTGCTGAGCTACCAGGGAACTCCTGTTCTCCCGAATTCTGAGCAGGCTGGTGGGCTGTGCAAGATGTGGGTTGCAGCCAATACTTGGCACACTGTGTGACATGGGTATTTATACATTCAAATCAATAGGTTTGGTGCCGAGAGCAGTATTTGAAGGAGAGTCCATTGTTCCTCTGAGAAACACAGAGATGTCCTCTGCTTCAGGCACAATGATTCCTCCAGAGACTCTAGGAGTTTCAAAACAACTGAATGCAAGATAAGAAAGGAGATGGCTTGAGGAAAATAGATCATTCATCCTCACTGGGACTCTTCTGGAAGACATATTATTGACTTTAAGGCAAGAGGCCATGAACGTGTGCCTTTCCCTTAAGTCAGTAAATGCTCTGTTTTCTGAAGTGAATTGAAAAAAGGGGGTGTTTTGGTTCCCTATAGCAGTTTCCAGAAATGAGTATATTGCACAATGTGCTTCAGTCTATAATGCTACCAAATAGAACTTACTGTTACTCAGATGATTCAGAAGACCCTCTGGGATCTCATTAAAATAAACAGCAAGTATTTTGTGCGGCAGCTGGGTAGACAAGCCATTTCTCAGTGACTTCTAGCAATGAGTAAGAAAAATAAAAATAAATGCCTTTCTCAATTATCACATGTTCTAAGCCAATCATTCCGTCCATTGGAATTGATGGTATAGCTCTAACTGTTAAGGGATTAAACAGACATGAGGCGAACATAAAGGACCATCAGTGGTGGATTCAGTGGTTGCAAATAGAGTTGCATCTATACAAGTTCTTTGTCA
Source organism: Phacochoerus africanus (assembly GCF_016906955.1). Taxonomy (NCBI): domain Eukaryota; kingdom Metazoa; phylum Chordata; class Mammalia; order Artiodactyla; family Suidae; genus Phacochoerus; species Phacochoerus africanus. The sequence continues at coordinate 58,024,592 of NC_062544.1, forward strand.
GAGTTAAGACGAGAACACAGCATTGGGTGTTTGAGATGCGTTTTGGTAGATCTGCCCCCAGAATTCACTGTACCTGCCTTCTAATATGCCTCCCAGCACTGTAGGAAGGCAAACCCCCAACAGAGAGGCAACTCCCCCATTTCCCAGACTAACCTACCCTCAGGGCTCTGGATGTAATATAAGTCTAGTCATGATGCTGCACGAGTGTAAGGTCCGGAAGGCAAAAATGAGGCCGAGGCCATGCTTTTACTGCTTCTGCTTTTTCTGTTAAAAGTCTAGTTGTGGAGGCATTTACATTTTCTGCAGCAGCCTTAGCAGAAGTTTGTGAGTGTCAAGAGGCAGCTCAGAGGGAACCCATTCCGCGGGTGAGGATTAAAGCATGTCTGCTTGGGTGGGGAGCCAGTTCCTGCCCATGAGGGCCTCCACACTGTGGTGGCTCCCTGGCTTTGCCTGTAATATTGTTCAGAAGGTGGCAGTTACCTACTCTTGGGATAACCAAGAGCTTCCTTGGTGACCCAATTTGACCACATGGCTTGGGGAGCCATTTCTGAAATCTCAACCTAAGTCTGTTTCCCCGGCCATCGCAGTGACTCAGTGAGATTTTTAATGCTCTGCAATAAATCCTGTCATGCTTCAACTTGCTGGAATGGCTATGTTCTCTGCAATTAAACCCTGTCCATGACTGCGATTAGCACAGGAGAGTTATCGGCAATAGACTCTAAAGAAATTAGATGTCTGGGTTTGTTTTTTTCTAATTTGATTACATTTGAAAAGAGCAATGATTACATTAGCATGAGAATTTGGGGGCGTTCCTGTTGTGGCACAGTGGAAATGAATCCGAATAGGTACCATGAGGTTGCAGGTTCCATCGCTGGTCTCGCTCAGTGGGTTAAGGATCCGGCATTGCCATGAGCTGTGGTGTAGGTTGCAGACGTGGCTTGGCTCTGGCATGGCTGTGGCTGTGGCCGTGGCTGGCAGCTGTAGCTCCGATCAGACCCCTAGCCGGGGAACGTCCATATGCCGCAGAAGCGGCCATAAAAAGCAAAAAAAAAAAAAAGAAAAGAAAAGAATATGGAATACTGGCAATGCATGACATAGAGTGGTGAAATTGTTACTTAGAATATGTATCACTTGGAATGAAGTGCACATGAAGGCAAGGCTTTGGTGGACTGGGTGCCTGTTGGCCACTATGGTGAGAACGAGGGATACAGGACTGTCGAGCTGGGTGTCTGCTTTTACCTATATTAGAGAACTTGAAAAAAAAATCTGCTCAGGGTTCTAAAGTTATTGTCATAAGGCATAATCAGAGGACCAAGAGGTGCCTATGAATTTCTAGAAGAATCATTTATTTTGTGAAGCTGTAGGGCTGATACATTCTAACATCAAATGAGTCCTGATTAAAAGAGTGAGACCATATGAATTGAGACCATTTGGATGGGTTCAATTGAACCTAAGTACCAAGGTGCCCTGAACTCCATTGAGTCTCTGTTGCCAGTAGAAGCATCTCCTTCTCCTCTGTTGGATGAGGCTGGTCCAACCTTGCTTAGCAACTCTGCAATGACCTTGCTGGGGTTGTTCCCTTGCAAGGAGTTTCCCAGTTGCTCTGCACTAGGAACAGAGAACCACCCAAACTGGTGAGGGTTTATTGGATTCCAGTTTTCATTAACATGAATCCCCTAAGACTCCAAATACTACTGTGGTCCTCTAGAGGTGATAAATGAATTTGGGTCTGAGTTTGTCTCTCAGTGGTCCCACTGGGTTTGTGAAACCTTTTTGTAATTGTTTCCCTCCTTCCTCTTAAAGGCATGGTTGGAGGATACATTTCAGCAACTGCAGAGTTGCCACATTGGTTTTATGGAGTAAAAGCTATTAACCAGGAGGGGTCCAGTGGAAGCTGGAGTAACCCTACCCACCCAAAAGTAAACCCAAACCAAACCCAAATTAAAAAATAAAAAAAAACCCCACCTAAAAAACGAAAAACAAAACAAAAAAGCCACCCCAAACTACTGCAACCCTGAAGAAATCACAGAGATTAGTGTCATCATAGAGGCTTTTAAAAGTGCAGGGATGGGAGTTCCCGTCATGGTGCCTAGTATCTACGAGGACTCAGATTTCATCCCCAGCCTCGCTCAGTGGGTTGAGGATCCCATGTTGCTGTGAGCTGTGGTGTAGGTCGCAGATGTGGCTCAGATCTGGTGTTGCTGTGGCTCTGGCATAGGCCAGCTGCTACAGCTCCTATTTGACCTCTAGCCTGGGAACCTCCATCTGCCACAGGTTTGGCCCTAGAAAGAAAAAAAAAATGCAGGGATGATGATTCTTTTCATATCTGCCTTTGTCTCATCTATTTAGCCTGTACAAGAAAATGATGGGTCTTGGAGAATGACAGTGGATTATTGTAAAATTCATCAGATGGTGATTCTAATTGTATTTGCTGTTCCACATGTCAAATTAACACAATTTCTAGCACCCCTAGAATGGACCTAGACATTTAGCAAATACTGTTTTTTCTTTTTAGTTGGTAAAAAACACTGAAGTCAGTTGTCTTTTTAGCTCACAGAGCTAGTAGTATTCTTTCCCTATCTTATTATCGGGGCTATGTCTACTCTCAGATGCTCAGTCATACCTTCGTCCTCATGGACGCTGATCATCATGCCATGCTATGGAACACCCTACAGGTCCACGCTATGGATGACACCATTCAGTTGGGCCTGGTGAAAAGGAAGTCGTATGCATTCTTGGTAAGATGCAGGCATGGCAGGATATTTAAGAGATCATAAACATATAAAGGTCTGTTAACCTTAGTAGAGTTTATGATGAAAGACCGTCTGGAGCATTTGGGGATGTCCCATCAAAATGACTAGTTGTACCTTCTACTAAGAAAGAGGTTCAAGCGTGATGGTTTTCTTTTGGCTCTGGAGACAGCATTACCATATTTCCATGTGCTGCTTGGACTCATTTGCTGAGTAATCTTAGGCCGCCATCTTTGTGGGGGCCTAGAGCGGGAAGAAGGGTACAAGCAGGGCTGCCACCTGGCCCTAATAATCCAGCTGATCTAGTGGTGACTTGTAAAGGAAAACATTCAGGTTTTTGCTACTGCAGGGCAGTACCCAGTTCTTCCTGTGTGTTTCTTCCCCTAGAATCTCCTTTATTTTTACTTAGACCCTTCAGTTCTGACTTTCCGGTCACCAAATTGTGTGGAGGTTTTTCCCCACACCAATCAATTCTTTGCAACACCAGTTGGGTGTCATACAATTGCACTCAGTTCTTATACTATTTACCGGGAGACAGCATCACATCCCACAGGTTAGGAATCAGTCCCACTGCACCCTGCCCCCCCACCCCCACTCCAGATGCCAGGTATCACCTGTACTTCTGACTGACTGGTTGTAGATCACAGGCTCTGATTCCCTCCTTAGGTTTGATGAATTTGCTAGAGTGTCTCACAGAACTCAGAAAAACACTTAACAATGGCCAGTTTGTTAAAGGACACGATAAAGGATATAGATGAACAGATAAAGGATACAGATGAACAGATAAAGGATACAGATGAACAGCCAGATGAAGAGATACACAGGATTCTCAGGAGAGGACCTCGGGCTACAAGCTCCAGCACTGGAGTTGGGATGCGTCACCCTCCCAGTGTGTGCGTTCATCAGCCTGGAAGCTCTTGGAACCCTGTACTGTTGAGACTTTTAGAAGTTCCTCACATAGGCACGATCAAGCATTAACTCCATGTCTAGCCCCTCTCCACATTTTGGAGAAGTGTCAGGAGAATGCTGAAGATTCCAAGCTTCTAATCATGGCTTGGTTTGTCTGATGATCAACTCCCATCCAGGAGCCATCAGAAGCCCACACAGAGTCACCGCATTAGAACAGAAGATACTCCTAGTATATCACGTAGGAATTTACAAGGTTTTAGGATCCCTGTGTCAGGGACAAGGTCAGAGACACAACTAGAATACGAGATGCTTCTAGGAAATCACAAGAGTTTTAGGAGTTCTGTGCCAAGAACCTGGGGCAGAGACCAATATGTGTATTTTCTACTATCTCACATGACTGGAGCATCTTTATCAGATGAGGATGGTCCACAGAGCCTGTAAGTGTATGGAGCCTCTACAAGAGTAATACAGTACACTTCCCGAGAGTCTGGAGCAAAGTCATCCTCTATTTGTCAGTTGATTACTTTCTTTTTGAGAAAGAGGCCCGGTTTTCTTCTCATGGCCAAATGACCACATGACCTGAGCTATCCATCATGGGCTGTGTGTTATCTGATTAACCAAGCTATGGAAACGGGTCTTCTCATTCTTCATTCTCCAACACTTCATTATCAAGTGGTCTTGAAGGACAAGCACATGGCATGAACAGAGTGCTCACACTGCCAGGGCATCACCTACTGCTATGTTACCCTCTCCCTCAATCAATTCCTATAGATTCTTGGGGTGGGGTCATTGAACAAGCTTCAGCATAGGTCACAGATACAGCTCAGATCCGGTGTGGCTGTGGCTGTGGCGTAGGCCAGCAGCTACAGCTCTGATTCAACCCCTAGCCTGGGAACTTCCAAATGCTGCACGTGTGGCCCTAAAAAGAAAAAAAAAGTCTAGCTTGGTTTATGGGGCCATCCATACAATGTGCTTGATTTAACTGAAAATCAGCTTCTGTAGTATAATAGCCCCATTCAGCAATGACCTTGGAAGACAGTAAGGAAAAGAAAAATTCTGTGGGAAGAACTTGACAATGTTGCTTGAAAAAAAAAAATATGTTCACACCTGAAACCAACTCTGCTGTAAGTCAACTCTACTCCAACACAAATTAAAAAGAAAAAAAGAAAATAAAGATGTTCAGATGTCTAGGCTGACACAGATTTATTGGTAATGGCGAATGGGCCCTGGGTTAGGAGGATGGTTAGAGATTTGAAGGGAAAAGATTGGAGGACTGGCATCAAGAAAGACTGGGGAAGGAGTTCCCATTGTGGCTCAGCAGAAGAGAATCTGACTAGCATCCATGAGGATGCAGGTTAGATCCCTGGCCTCACTCAGTGGGTTAAGGATCTGGCGTTGCCTTGAGCTGTGGTGTGGGTCACAGATGCAGCTTGGATCCCGAGCTGCTGTGGCTGAAGTGTAGGCCTGTGGCTACAGCTCTGACTCAACCCCTAGCCTGGGAACCTCCATGAGCTGCAGGTGCAGCCCTAAAAAGACACAGAAAGAAAGACAGAAAGAAAGACAGAAAGAAAGGAAGGAAGGAAGGAAGGAAGGAAGAAGGAAGGAAAGGAAGAAAGAAAAACCGGGGAAGAGGTATGTGAATGGAACTCTCAGGATGGTCACAGAGTAGGAGGATGTGTGTGATTCATATGTTTGTTCAAAATAAGGCATGTTTTGAGGAGAATCCGTGGACAAATAAATTGGACACATTGACCTGTTTTGTGGCCGTCTGTGTCTTTCCCCAGTCTGACAGATTGTTTCCCTATGATTAGATTCAGGTTATGCGTTTTTGGCAGGAATACCACATAACTAATGTGGTATCCTTTTCTATCAACATTAGGAGGCATATGATATCCATTTGCTCTGTTAAATTGGAATTTGATGTTGCTAGACTCACCATTTTGAGCACCTTGTGCAAATGAACCAAAGGCAAGAGAGGGGTCAATACTGTGTCAGCTGAGTGTTTCAGCCCAGTTATCAAGGGGAAATAGGACTGATGTTTTGCTCTGGGAGCAGGGAGAAATATTTTAGGAATCCTAGAGGATCCTCTGTGGCACTTTATATATAGTAGTGTCCTACCCAGTGGTAAAAGTTATATTAAATTACATATTTAATGTACATTGTTTTGGCCACATCTGCAGCATGCAGAAGTTCCTGGGCCAGGGATCAAAGCTGACAACACCAGATCCTTAACCTGCTGAGGAAACTCCTTATATTTAACTTAACTTATGTATTTAACAATAACTTTAGTGGACAACTATAGAACTCTAGTATACTCAGGATCCCCAATGGTTCAGATCCACTAGGAATGAAGATCTGGGTCACTCTACCAGCGAAATAACTTGGCCCTGCTGTGATGTTGGCTGAGGGCAAAAGTAACATAAGACAGGCTGTGGAGGAAATAAGTGGGAAGTACCCACTGTAGACTTGCAACTACCACAGGAACTGTCATAGCCGCCAATCACTTCTTCCTTGTTCTGTTGTGTATATTTCATATATAGTAACCATTTTCCATCCTCTTGTTCCCTTTTCCTCAAACCTTTATAAGTGATCTACTAAAGGTGGCTAATTTCATCAGTGAATTTCTATATTATGGAATATCACAGTGGAATTGTTACTGATCTGGAGAAGGAGTGAATATTACCCAAGATAGATGCAGAGACTTATGGAACTTTGGATCTCCACTATTTTTCTTTTTCTCTCTCTCTTTCTTTTCTTATCTTTCTTTTTGCTTTTTTTTTTTTTTTTTTTTTTTGCTTTTTGTTAGGGCTGTGTCCATGGCATATGGACATTCCCAGGCTAGGGTTTGAAATGGAGCTGCAGCTGCCAGCCTAAGCCACAGCCACAGCAACACAGGATCCAAGCTGCATCTAAGACCTACACCACAGCTCATGGCAATGCTGGTTCCTTAACCCACTAAGTGAGGCCAGGGATCGAACCCACATTCTCATGGATACTAGTCGGATTTGTTTCTGCTGCACCACAATGGGAACTCCCTGGATTTCTTCTTTTGAGGGGGAGTGTGTACATTTTGGGGGAGGGGTACAGGGACAATGAAGCTACTGTTTGGAAATTTAAATATAGAGAGGGGGTAAGTATGGATTTTGAAGACCCAGAAAATATGGCATGTATGGTGGATTGGTGCTCAAGATCCATTTCAATAAAATAAAAAAACATTTTTACCTGGACTCTTTTGCAGCTAAGGTTTTGGATGTTGTTGGACTGGGCCAGTCAGACACATTTGGGCAAGATTTGGAAGGTGGAAATGGAGTGGAGACTGTGTTTCTGCTGTGCATACTTTCTTTTTTCCTAGAAAGCATGATCATGGAGGAATCTCTTTTCTGAGGCAGCATGAACATCAATCCCAGTGTCTAGCAACTCTGTTGGTTGGAGAAGTATGAGCTAGAGTATAAGGCGTTTCTGCTGGTGTGGATCAGAGCAGTCATGGTACAACTTCCTGCTGGGGTAGCTGTCTTCGTTGTAGCAGCTGCCAGATCACGGCTATGTAGTGTGATTCTGGAGCCAGCTGCTTCCTGACCACAGAAGAGGCAGAAGCTCCTTCGATGACCCATTTCTGTGTTGTGGCTTTTTGTTTTTGAATGCTTACCATGGAGGCTATTTCTTCAGCTTTCCCAATAATTCAGCAAGCCTTCACAGTAAGCTTGTAATAAGCATTTTTCCTGCTTTAAAGTAGCTACAGTGGATTATGTTCTTTGCAAGTAAACCCTGATCAACATAGGGACTTAGAAGCCCACAGTCTTGTGCCAATAGTTTACATGAGGAGCAAGCAAGGTTTGAGTATAACTTCTCCACTAGTGCTTGTTATGCTCTGTTTTCTAGAGGGACATCTGTCAAAAATTACATGTCATTTTATATCTTTTATTGCTCTTTCATCAGCCTTTGATTCTAATATGAAATAGTTATCTGAAGACTATGAGACCAAAAACTATTGAGGCACCGAGGGGTTAATGAGGACCTATGTGACACCCTCTGTGACAGTGGTTCTCAAACATACCTGTGCATTAGAATTAACTGGGGAGATTTGAAAAATTCCAATTCCTGGGCTGTCCGGGGAAATCAATCTCTGAGTGTAGGACCCAGCATTCAGCATTTTAAAAGCTCCGCAGGTACTTCCAGTGTGTATCCAAGTTTGGAGAACCACTGCAGTCTGGAGGAGAGGGGTCAGTTCTCAGGTTATGCATGAGTGGCAGTTGAAGAGAAATAAAATACTAGTAAAGCAGCAAATGTGCCACCTCGCATTCACAAAACTGAAACAGGTCTTACCGGGCTAAAATAAGGTGTCTGCAGGGCTGGTTCCTTTAAGGACGCTAGAGGAGACTGTGTCTTTGCCTTTTTCAGCTTCTAGAAGTGGCCTGCATCCCTTGGTCCTTGGCCCCATTCCGTCTTCAAAGCCAGGGAAGTCTGGCTGAACCTTTTTTTTTTTTTGTCTTTTGTCTTTTTAGGGCTGCACCGGCGGCAAAGGGAGGTTCTCAGCCTAGGGGTCTAATCAGAGCTGTAGCTGCCGGCCTACGCCACAGCCACAGCAATGCAGGATCCGAGCCATGTCTGCAACATAAAACGCAGCTCACAACAACGCCAGATCCTTAACCCACTGACCAAGGCCAGGGATTGAACCTGTGTCCTCATAGATACTAGTCAGATACGTTTCCACCGAGCCATGATGGGAACTCCCTGTACATTCATACTCTGCAAGAAGCATGGTTAGCTAGAATGGGCTGCTAATAAATTTAATAAAATTTGAGGTTGTTTAGTCTTGCCACTTTCCTCCTATTTGCAAAGTTGCATTTCCATGATTTGAAACTTCTTTGCAATCCCCTGGATGCTTGCTGGGCTGTAGATAAGGGGAGAATACAAACAGGCATACCTTTCCGTGTGCTGGCCTCTTGTTAGGAACCAAGGAGCTTACTACAAACAGGCGGTCCTGCCTGCTACTTGTTTTCCCTTCTTTAAGAGCCATTCTATAATAACCATCCTAAAATGAAAATTATTCTTTTGGCAGATGTCCCTCGAAATTTATTGCTTCATACCTGGTAACTGCAGGCGGATTCTTGTTCCCCAGGGGTACACTGTGCAGTGAATTCATCCAGGCAGTTTCACTGGGAAGCTGACAGTATTCTGGAATTTTGCTTTTTTTTTTTTTGACCTTGTTGAATGGTCGGTCACACCTGCTTTAAGCAGAGTCTGTGCCAAGAGCATCGGCGCCATAATCTGTAGCATAGAATGCCACAACCTTAGCATTTATTTGCTGCCATGTTCTATCTCAGGGGAATTCCTGGCTTTGTCCTTGTTACCCTGTATAGATGCTTCTTTTACTACTTGCTCGTCTGATCTCAAAAGCATCTGGGTCTACCTTTTTTTTTTTTTTTTTTTTGGCCATACCCACTGCAGGAAAAATTTTCTGACCTAGGGATCGAACCCTCCCCACAGCAGTGATCCAAGCCACAGCAGTGACAATGCTGGATCCTTAACCCAATGAGCTGACAGGGACCCGCAGAATCCACTTTTAACCAACATCTCAGATTATCTACACACTGAGTCCTCGACTGAAAACTCGCAATCTGTGTTTCCACAAAGCCACACTAAATGGGAATGGGAGTGGAGTTAGGCTGAAAAAATGGGAAACTAGTTGGGATCTCTGGCTCACTGGCTACCCTTAGTCCAGACTGGCGGGCTGGCCAGACTCGCCCTTGTGCTCTTGCCTACAAGCTGCCTTGTGATTCCAGCAGCTCCTGCTGTCCCCTCTTCTCTGGGCCTGAGGTTGGCCCCATGGGCCATCTTAGCTCCTAGGCTGCTGCTCTGGCTGCACGGAAATGCCTCTCTTAGGCTAAATTGGATGCACAATTATAGGCCCTATAGAGGCTGTCATGGGTTTTCCTCAGTCTCGACTTTCTATTTTTGTTTATAGTGTCCCTGCTGCTGATTCTTTTTAAAGATTTTTTAAAATTAAACTCTAGTTGAGTTACAATGTTGCATCAATTTTTGCTGTACAGCAAAGTGACCCAGTCATACATATGTGTATATATATATATACATTCTTTTTCTCAAACTATCTTCCATCAGGTTCTATCAGAAGCGATTGATTGGAGGTGGCTCAGCAGGTTAAAACCCAATTAGTAACCACGAGGATGCAGGTTCCATCCCTGGCCCTGCTCAGTGGGTTAAGGATCCAGCGTTACTGTGGCTGTGGCATAGACCGGCAGCTGCAACTCTGATTTGATTCCTAGCGTGTGAACTTCCATATGCCACAGGTGTGGCCCTAATAAAAAGAAAATGATTGGAGATAGTTCTCTGTATCTGCTGCTGATTCTTTATCCTCATTTACATTACATCATGATATTATTGTACACGTTTTTATTGAAAAGCTCTTCAAATCCTCCATGGACTAATACAGATTTGTAGAATAATAACACCGATGCCCCTGTCCCCATCAAGAGACTGGTGATGGGTGTTGGCTGTGTGTTTTATGTCTCTACATTGAAAAGGCAGAGGGAAAGGCACAAATGGTGCCTATTTCACTTTGTGGATCAAGAGGGGTCTTAGTCGCCTGGGAGAGAAGAGGGGAGCTTCACCCAAACAGGTACTTTTCCCAGATATTCTAGATTAGGTAAGGGGTCTATAAAACTATAACCCATTGGGATTTGATCTACTGGGTAGATGGGAAAATTAATACCTGAGTCTTTCATTTTTGTAAAAACAAACAAACACACAAAACAGCCCCCTCAAAAACAAAACAAAACAAACAAAAAAACCAAAACAAAAACCCACAAGTATAGCTAACTGAATTTCCAATATTAGAATACATGTTTTTCATAAATAAAACCCATACCATTTTAGCTCAACTGGCAGCATCTAGCAATCAGATTTTTTTAAAGGGTAATTTTGGGAGTTCCCATTGGGGTGCAGCAGTCATGAACCTGACTAGTATCCATGAGGACTCAGGTTCAATCCCTGGCCTCGTTCACTAGGTTAAGGATCCCACGTGGCTGTGGCAGTGGCTGTGGCATAGCCCGGTAGCTGCAGCTCCTATTGCCCCTAGCCTGGGAACCTCCCTATGCTTCAGGTACGGCCCTAAAAAGCAAAAAAAAAAAAAGAAAAAAAAGGATTTTGGATGGTGCATCTAAGGTAGAAGTTATCCTAAGGAAAACCTGTCTGATTCTCAGTCTCCCCCGTACTCTCCTCTTTCTCTCCTCGCCTCATACTGCGCATTCCTCTTCTCTCCTCCTCCCTTTGCCTGGCCTGACACTGGATGGAGTTTCCATGCGGGCCCCACTGTGGTGCTAATAATAGCGATCACTGCTATTTATCAAGCCTTTACCACTTGCCAGGCGCTGCTCGAAGCGCCCTGGATACATTACCTCACCAACTCCTCTCGCAGCGCTCCCGGAGGCTGGGCGTATTTGTGTGATGTGATGAGCCTGGACAGACAGGGCGTCTAATAGCTCCATGATGGCCTTGTCAGCACTCCAAATAACAAAGTTATTGGTATTCTTGAGTTTGTCATGCTTGGCTTAAAATATATTGGTAAATATGAGGCTGGCTACAGAAAGGAACTAGCAGGAGGCCTATGGGGAATTGGAGTTATGCTTTATATATTTTTTTTCATCCTTTCCCTGAGCGGTAATTACTAGTGGTAAATGAAAATACTGGAAGCCATGGTTTCTTACTGAACTTTAACTGCTTCCTTCCCTGCAGTAAAAAAAGAAAAAAAAAATACTGTAAGGATGATTAAGAGCCTAAGATGTAGCGGGAGTTCTCACTGTGGCTCAGTGGGTTATGAATCCAATTAGTATTCATGAGGATGTGAGTTTGATCCCTGGTCTTGCTCAGTGGGTTAAGGATCTGGCATTGCCATGAGTTGCAGTGAAGATCTCAGGTGTGGCTCGGATCTGGCATTGTTGTGGCTGTGGCCTAGGATGGCAGATATAGCTCTAATTCAACCCTTAGCTTGGGAACTTCTGTGTCCCCCAGGAATGGCTGTAAAAAGCAAAAAAAAAAAAAAAAAAAGGAGAGAGAGAGAGAGAGAGAGCCTAAGACGTAGAGAAGTGTTAAGTTTTGAACTCAACTTCTCCTAATAGGCTCACTCTTAACCATCATTGTCAATGCTTAATCCTAAGAGAGCCAAAAGGTACCAGGCCTCCATGCTGTGTATTTTGCAGATGAGACGTTCCAGGCTGTCTCTGGAGGGTCTGACCTTTTCGGGTGGAGCAAATGAGTCTGAAGAAGATGGCAGATCAGGGGAGGTGGAGATTTTTGTATGGGTTTTTCCCTCCTCCTTGACTGCATCTCACCTTCCTACCTTCCTCACTGTCCTGGTGAGCCCACCAGAGTACAGAACTCTCCAGAGTTCCGCTGCTTCACAGGTAAAGTCCTGCAGGTTGCTTTTAAAGTGCGACTCTTTGGGACTTCAGGGACTGACACACGTTCCCCAATCAGGCAGCCCAGTTCTCACACGGGGCACAGAGCCAACTTGTTGGGGCACGAGGGCACTGGGGGAGCACAGTCTTGCATCAGATGCTAAAGATCTTTCATCACATCGCTCTGACAATGAGGCTACAACAACCACAGTTGAGAACTGATGCAACAGGTAGAAGGGGCTGGAAGCGCTGGGAGTTAAGCTACCCTTGCGAAAGGGAAGACGGAAAGGAAAATTAAAAACAATATATTGAGGCACTGAATTTAAATTACCAGCTGCATATTACCTGAGCCATCCCACATCTTTTAAGATGACCTAAGGGAAAATAATTATGTCACATAAAGTAATGAGGGATGTGAGAGATTCATCAGAATATTATCCTTTCTTAGTTTTATTAATATGAATAAAGTGTGGACAGCAGTTTTGTTCTTGTACTTGTCATTAATTTGTGAATGAAAGCTTCAATGTTAGAGGAAAAAAAATTACTGTAGTGGGCTGAATAATAGCTCCTAAAGATATCAGCTCCTACTCGCTGGAACCTGTGTATGGTTCCTGGTTTCAAAAAAAAAAAAAAAATTCTTTGCAGGTGTGATTGAGTTAAGACTCTTGGTAGAGTTCTCTGGTGGCTCAGTGGGTTAAGGATCCAGTGTTGTCTCTACTGTGGCTCGGGTCGCTGCTGTGGCGTGAGTTCTGTCCCTGGCCTGGGAACTTCTACATACCATGAAGCGCAGCCAAAAAAAAAAAAAGACCCTTGAAGTGGGAGCATTATTGTGAATTACCCAAGGGACCCTATGTAATCACAGTATAATCCCTTTAAGAGGGACATAGAGGGAGATTTGACATAAAAGGAAGAGGAGGAGGAGGCAATGTGACTGTGGGGGCAGAGATCGGAGGGTTGTGGTCACAAGCCAGGGAAGGCTGGCAGCCACCAGAAGTTGGGAGAGGCCAAGAATAGAATCTTCCCTAGAGCCTCTGCTGAGCCCTAGATATTGGCCCAGCGATGCTGATTTCAGATATCTCACTTCCAGGACTGTGAGAGAATAAATCTCACGTTTTAAGCTCCCTAGTGTGTAACCTATTACACCTGTCATAGGAAACTGATATGCTTAATTTGAACCTAGGATGCTAGATTCTTCTTCTTCTTTTTGCTTTTTTAGGACTGCACCCACAGCATACGAATGTTCCTCCCAAGCTAGGTGTCAAATGGAAACTGCAGCTGCTGGCCTACGCCACAGCCACAGCAATGCCAGATCCAAGCAACGTCTGCGACCTGCACCATAGTTCACGGTAACGCAGGATCCTTAACACACTGAGTGGGGCCAGGGATGGAACCCACATCCTCATGGATACTAGTTGGGTTCATAACCTGCTGAGCCACAAAAGGAATTCCCTAGGGAGTTAGATTCTTAAGTAATGAGCATAGGTCTCTCTACTGAAAACTGTTAGTACCTTTCTGTGACATAGAGGAGACACAAGAAACTGGCAGCAGTGGTTTCCTCTTGGAAAGGGAAACAGGAGAGTAAGCCTCTAAAGTAAGAGGCAGATTTACTGTTAGTTTATATACTCTGATTCTGTTTGAATTTTTTTCCAATGCATGTATTCCTTTTTTTAAAAAAATAAACTTTCAAATTTAGGATCCTTCTAGATTGACAGAAAAATCGCAAAGATAGTACAGAGAATCCCCATATACTTAGGCCCAGTTTCCCCTATTATTAGCATCTTACATTAATGTGTTTCCTTTTTCACAATTTGTCACAGTGAGCCAATATTGATATATTATTATTATTGTGTGTGTGTTTTTAGGGCCGTACCTGTGGCATATACAGTTTCCTAGACTAGGGGTTAAATCAGAGCTGCCACCGCTGGCCTACACCACAGTTCCAGCAACGCCAGATCTGAGCCGCATCTGTGACCTACACCACAGCTCAGGGCAGCACCAGATCCTTAACCCATTGAATGAGGCCAGGGATTGAAGTTTCATCCTCATGGATACTAGTTGGTTTTGTTACCGCTGCGTCACAAGGGAAACTCCAATATGTTGTTATTAACTAAAGTCCATACTTTATTCAGATTTCCTTAGTTTTTACCTACTGTCCTTTTTCAGTTCCAAGATCCCACCTGGAACAGCACATTACACTTAATTGTCATGTCTCCTTAGACTCTTCTTGACTATGACAGTTTCTCAGACTTGTCTTTGATGACCTTTTGAGGAGTACTAGTTAGTACTGGCTACTAGTCAGAGGAATGTCTCAACTGGGATTTGTCTGATTTTTTTGTCGTGATAAGAATGAGGTATGTATTCCTTTTTCAATTGAAAATTAGTTAATAAAAAAGGAAATATATTAGCATACTAAAATACTTATATAGATTATTGTGAGGATTAAAAGAGTGTGCATGTGTATGTTAGGTAGTATAATAGTATGTTAGATTAATGTAGTAAAGTCAGAAAGATTTAGGTTACAATCTCTGTCCTATCACTTGTTAGTTCTGAGGTCTGGGGCAAATAACCTCTCTGAGACTCAGTTTTGAAATCTGTAAAATTATGACAATAATATATGCTTAAAACAGTGGTGATGAATATTTTAAAATTATGTGCGAAACAAATGCAGCTACCGTAAATTTTGTATTACTCTCAAGTATAATATTGGAAGATAAACTATATGCAACGGATTGTGACTGATTTGCTTGTAATGCAGAGAGTGTACAAAGAAAGCAGCCAAGTTATTGCTTTAAGTTGCCCTGGCAACGGGGGCAGCTTTGTCTTGAAATGTAAGTGGCTAGAATTTTTATACTCCATCTACTCTTGATTATCAACAGGTTGGATGCACACTGAAGAAAATTGCGGGAGGAGTGTAGACAAGTAGAAGAAAAATATTCAAACATAAATTCTGTTTTGGCATAGTTCTTCCAGTGTTTTCAATTATGAGTTTTTAAAAACTTAATGAGATCATATTGTGTGTACCAATTTATTTTATTTTATTTTAGTCTTTTTGCCTTTTTCTAGGGCCGCTCCTGCGGCATATGGAGGTTCCCAGGCTAGGGGTCGAATCAGAGCTGTAGCTGCCGGCCTACGCCAGAGCCACAGCAACGCGGGATCCGAGCCATGTCTTCGACCCACAGCACAGCTCATGGCAACGCCGGATCGTTAACCCAATGAGCAAGGGCAGGGATCGAACCTGCAACCTCATGGTTCCTAGTCAGAGTCCAGAGTGCTAACCATTACACGATGGACTCGTTCCTAATCAGATTCGTTAACCACTGCGCCACGACAGCAACTCCTGTATGTACCAATGTAGTATCTGATTTTTTCCACCTACTATTTGATAAACGTTCTTTCATAACGTTCAAACTGCTTTTAAAGCGTCATTTAAAATAGTTGCATAATATTTCCTTGTGGTAATAGGAAATAGGTTTAGCTACTGTGAAAGAGACACAGTACAACAGTGGCTTAAACGTGATAGAAATGTGTTTCTCTATTGTGGAATTCTAAACTGATGTGGTGGCTCTGCCCCGTGACGTTGCCAGAGGCTCAGGCTCTTTTATTGCATTGCTCTGCCATCCCCAGGTGTGGCCCTCATCTTCATCATCTAGGATGTCTCACCACCATGTTCATGCGAAAATCAGGAAGGGGAGAAAAGGTGGGGGAGGTACACCCCTAATCTTTAAGGGCACAGCCCAGAAAGTATGCCCATCACTTCTGCTCATATTCCGTTGGTGAGATCTAGTCATGTGGCCGTAAGCAGTTGCAAGGATGGGTGGGAAACATAGTATTTATTCAAAGTGATTATATATCCAACTGAAAACCAGGGTTTCTTCTACATTAGAAAGACAAGACTGGGAGTTCCTGTTCTGGCTCAGCAGGTTAAAAACCCAACATAGTGTCTGTGAGGATGCAGGTTTGATCCCTGGCCTTGCTTGATGGGTTAAGGATCCAGTGTTGCTGCAAGCTGTGGCATAGGTCGCAGATGTGGCTCAGATCTGATGTTGCTGTGGCTGTGGTGTAGGCTGGCAGCTGCGTCTTCGATTCGACCCCTAGCCTGAGAACCTCCATATGCCACAAGTGTGGCTATAAAAAGAAAAAAGAAAGAAAGAGAAGATAGGCTGAGGGTTAGGTAGCAGTTTCTGTCACACTTTGCCTGGCTGCCCTCTGCTTGTATAAACCACACATGGTTGATAGAGATTTTTGATATCTCCATTTTATTTTGCTTTAATGATGAATCTTTAATATTTTTGTGTTTACCAAGTTTCAAATGTTTGACATATCAGTTCATTTAAGCCTCACAATAATCTTATAGATAAATACTACAAGCCCTATTTTAAAGTGAAGGGGGTAAAGTTAAGGAATTGTTCAAGGTGACGTAATTAGTCAATGGCATGGCCAGGATTTGAACCCAGAGACCACATTTTAGAACTACCACTATATGCTTCTCATTGTTTACACGTACTGATGACTGCCTTAGAGAAGATTTCTAGAAGAGGAATTACTGTGTCACAGGTGTGGACATTTCTAAGGTTTGTGACATGTTCGAATTGGCCTCCCAAATTAACTCTTTCATACTAGGCTTGGTTTTCCAGAAGTTCTGCCTCTAAGATGATAGTGGTGCTCATAGACGGGCAGTGGTTACTTATACACGCTTATACACCCCACAGTGTCCAGCCAAGTGGGAAGGAGCTCGCTGCACACTTGTTGCATTAACTTGGGGGACACATACTCCCATGGAGGATGAGCCTCGTGCCTGGGCATGGAAGGTATTCAAAAATATTTCTTACGTGACTTCACAGGCTCTTCCCATGGTGAAATGAATCTTTCCTCACCCCCATTCCTTCCGTAAGCTCCTACCTTTCTTTCACAGCCACATTCACAAAACCACAATGGTACAGGGTTCAGTCCTCCTTCCCATCCCCGCTCCAACTTCCGGGCATCTAGTTTCCATCCCAATGCGTCTTCTTGGATGCCCTTTCAAAGGAGCGGGCTTGGACTCTCCCTGTCAATAACAAGAGAAGGCAGTACTGTGTGTATAACCCACCACTATATTCCCCTGATCCAGAGTAGATCCCCAGTAAAGATTGATTAGATGAATGAATATATATAATAGCCCCTTCGTAATTACAAAATCATGACATTTTTGATCTAGAAGGAATTCAGCAACTCCAAACATGGTGCAGGCATAAAGTATAAATTGCTTCAGGGAAACACAGAGACAGCTAACAGAGCTGTCAGCGGGCTGGGGAGTGAGATAAGGAGGTGAAGGCAACTTCAGGCGTTTACTCTGTATGTTTCCTTGTCATTCAAATGTTTTACACGGGAATGAATTCATGTTCTCTCTTTCTCTCTTTTTTTTTTGTCTTTTTGCCTTTTCTAGGGCTGCTTCCTGCGGCATATGGAGGTTCCCAGGCTAGGGGTCTAACGGGAGCTGTAGCCACCAGCCTATGCCAGAGCCACAGCAACGCGGGATCCAAGCCACGTCTGCAACCAACACCACCACTCATGGCAATGCGGGATCCTTAACCCACTGAGCAAGGCCAGGGATTGAACCTGCAACCCCGTGGTTCCTAGTGAGATTCATTAACCACTGCGCCACAATGGGAACTCCTCATGTTCTATTTTTAAAAACATATAAAATGTAAGCAAAAGCATTTAGTATATCTCTTTAAAATAATTTAGAAAAAATGATAGAGCCCTAAAGGTTTTTCCAGTATGTTTCTAGGATACAGTCTCCCCCATCCCCCATCCCCCCGCCCCCACCTCCAGCCCTGCATCTGTGGTGTATGGAAGTTCCTGCAGTGATTGAATCGGAGCTGCAGCCTCGACCTAGGCCACAGCAGTGGCATGGCTGGATCCATAACCCACTGTGTGGGGCCAGGGATCAAACGCTCGCCACCAATGGAGACAACGCCAGATCCCTAACCTGCTGCACTGTACCAAAAACTCCTCTAGGATACAATCTTTATTATTTGAGACTGGCATGAAAGAGGACCTGAGTCTTCCATAACACAGCACTTGGTGTCAAGATATCATGATTAGTCACTAAATATTAGGTTGCATGAGTCTCACCCCAGAAGAGTCATTTTATTATCAAATACAGATTTATTTAAGGTTTCTAACATGAATACAACTCCTCCCTTTTTTCCTTCTTCCCTCCCTCCCTTCCTTCTACAGCACGTGCAGGACGGTGCTAGGTACCACGTGGGATAGAAAGAACATATACTTGGCTCCTACTTTCAAGAACATTAGGTATTGGCTTGGGAGATAAGATGAATGAAAAGGAAACAGATGATCTGCTATGAAAGAGGTAACACCGTAAGCTCAACGTGTGTGATTAAGTTCTAAAAGTGTAAACCCATGGGAAATGTTATGAAGGGTCTCTACCGATGCAGATTAAAGCAAAGCCGACCATACAAGTATAAACAAAGCATAACCCTGCTTAACTCTTTTTATTCCCTATTGTTCTGAGCGGTGGCTTCAGGATTGGTTACCGCCATGCTCAGATCGTTACCGTGATATTAACTGGCAAGTGTTTATCCTTCACATAAGAATGGAGTCCTAGCAAGTGATTTTGCCAGTAGTTCTCCTTTCTGCTACAAAAGTAGAATGCTCAAGCTTAAGCTGGCACATGTACACACTCACCTGTCACTTGGGAAGGCCTCTCAGAATACAGCATGCCCAATATCACACAGCCAGGAAGAGGCAGAGTCAGGAGTTGAACCAAGCTGTCTGTCTCCAAAGCCTGTAAGCTAAGCCATTGTCTTCAGAAAAGGGAAGGGAAATCTAACCCCTGTTACTCAGCTAGATGCCAGGCACTCTCTTAAGCACTTTCACTTACATATTTCATTTAATCCTCATGACAATACTTAGTATCTGTTACAATCCATAGTTCTGTAGATGAAGACGACAGAGGCTCAGAGAGGTTAAGTTAGTTGCCTAAAGTCACACAGCTGGTAAATAGTGGAGATGGGATTCAAGCCCAAGTCTTTCTGACTCCAAAGCCTATGCACGTTCTATTATTTCAGGTAATAATGAGAAACATCCTTCAAAACGTAGTGGTGGGAGACTAATAAAAAATGGTGATGTGGGGTGATCTTTGCCCTTTGCTAGCCTGGCTCCATCCTGGGTGCGTGTTCGTTAGCAATTCTACTCTGACATTTCTCTTTACTCCCTGTAATATCCCTCCAGCATCCTCTCCTTACCCTCTGATCGTTTTCGTCCACTCTTCAGCCACTTAATGATTCTCATCTTTAATTTCCATGAAATTAAAGAGCACCCCCAGAGCTCTTTAATGATATGTCCCTCTGGCATTATAACTTGTACTAAAGCAGTGTTGTAATATGTATTTGTTGTTTTCGCCCTACTCTGACTATCCTGAGGACAGGAACTACCTCTCACTATTCATCTCTGTTTCTCTAGGGCTTGATGCTCACAGAGTAGGCACTCAGAGATTATTTTTTGACTTGAACTCCCAGCTGTCTGTGCAGAGATGTCTACTGAAAACCTTCTTCCCCACCTGCACTGCGTGTGTACCACCTCTTCCAGTTCCCACCCTTCACCATCAACCTACAGCGTTTTGAGTTCAGAGATAACTCAGTACACAAGACCTTCTGGCATGTGGGCCGTGTCCTGTATCTGTGCTGCCCAACGTGGCAGCCACCAGCCACAGAGGCCATTGCACACCTGGAATGTGAGTAGCATGACTGAAGAACTGAATTTTACATTTCATTTTTAATAAAATTGACTAAATGATTGGCTGAAATAACTTTATCCAAATGAATTTCAGTAACAGCTACCATATGGAATAGCAGAGCTTTTCAAACATGGAACCAACAAGCTCCTCAATCCAAAGCTCAGATTGCAGAACAGGCTCTTTTGCAAGAATTCCTCTGAAGGGTATTCTGGAAACACACTAATGAGGACTGATGGGAAGCTGAACAGTTTGTTCTCAGGTTGTCTTGAACAAGTCGTCGTGTAGTCAGGCTGTGGACCAAACATGTAAACGCCTATTGTCTACAGAGTGGCAGCTTCATTAAAATACCATTCATGTCTATGGGGTACAATGGGGGGAGATGCTTAAGTGGTTTGTGATTAAATGGCCCTAAAATCCTTTCAAAGGCATTGAGATGCGAACTGGGAAAAAGTCCTTTTTTCCTCCTCTTCGTTTCTGTCAAATTTAATTTTCTTGTTTTCTTTTCCTGGAACTCTAGTGGCTGTCAAGATTGTATTGCTGGGAGCCAAATTTGTCATTTTATCTTTGGCAGTTGAAGAACTTTGATTTTTCTTTCGAGGGGGAATGCATTTCCACTTAGAGCCTAGCTAAGTGAAAATGTACTCCTGAAACAAGATGTGCTCCGCTGGCTTCCTTCAATTTGTCAAAAAGACAAAAATCTCACCAGCCTCACTTTGTAATAATGCCCTGAAATTACCTGGAATCATCTTCCGCCTACTTTTCTTGTCTGTATTACCTAATATGTGTGGCAGGGAAGAAGAAAATGAACACATTTGCAGTGTAATGTTCTGCTTATACATGTATTGTCAAAGCTAATTGTTTAAAGCAAGGTGTCTTATCTTCAATTAAAGTGATCAGTGCTTATAAGTATCAAAAAAACAATAGTAGAGTTTCATAAATCTTTTGCATAACAGAGTCCTGTACTTAACCCTTTCATATGCTGATGCCAAAAACAAAGACACTGTCCTGTTTCAAGCAAAGATTATCCTTCAAAAGACACAGATAAATGGCATGTTCATTAATGAAATTTTTTGAGGTTCCACTGTGCTCTACCTGGTTAGAAAGAGAGGATTTTTTTTTTTTTTTAATTTTCACTTGCAGAGAGGGAAACTGAGACCATCAATCAATCAAGGATCTTTGCTTTCCCAGTTTAACTGGGTATTAGCAATGTTGAATATTCAACATAATTTTCAAGTCTCCCAAATCTCAGTACCATCTTCAAAGCATATAAGGGTCTCTTTCTTTTTTTTTCTTTTTACGGCTGCACCTGTGACACATGGCAGTTCCCAGGCAACGGAGTCGAATTGGAACAGCAGCTGAGGCCTTCGCCACAGCAACGCCAGATCTGAGTGGCATCTGCGACCTACCCTGCAGCTTGCAGCAAGACTGGATCCTTAACCCGCACTGAGCAAGGCCAGCCATGGACCCCGCATCTTCATGAATACTAGTTGGGTTCTTAACCTGTTGAGCCACAGCAGGAATTCTCCATGTAAGGGTCTCTTGAAGTTAGCCATTTGATGTCTAGTGTTTGTATATTGGATGTTAACAATGGATGATGAGAAAGCAAAAAAAAAAAGATTTTTAAAAATTGTTTTTACAAAATAAATCAAATAAGAAAAACAATAAGACTACCACCTCATCCCTGCCCTGGCAATGTGACCAACAGCTGCTTCTTTCCAGACTCCGCCTCTCTCCTCACCTTGCATCTCTACCGTGGGCAGACTCATCATGACAGTGCTGTATCACTGGGCAGCTCAGTCACGTCCCCCAAGAGGATCTCATGGAGATCCTACTATGTACCAGGCCATTTCCAGAAGGGATCTTCCACCTCTCCCATGTCAGCCCTGAGAGCAGAGGGTGTTTCTATTTCACAGACAAGGAAACTGGAGCTTAGTCAAGTGCCGTGAACGGTCTGTGATCTACCTGATAAAAGGGAATGAGAGCTGAGCTCAGAAGTCCTCCCATCTTTTGATGCTAAAGCACCGCTCATGCCACTTTACAATTGAGAATAAAGGTTCGCTTCATGCCTGTGGAACCCGGGCCTCGTGGAGCGTCCAAGTACCACCTTTGTGAGAGAAGCAGGGCTCTACACTGTGAACCCCTCTGTGGGCAGACGCCTGGTCTGGGCTGTGCTGTAGGCTGGATTGTGTTTCCCTCAAAGAGGTCCGTGGCTGATCCCTGGCACCTCTGAAAATGTTACCCATCGTGGACTTTGTTAAAAATTGTGAGATGGGGAACTTTTGCTGCATTTTCTGGTGGACCCAGTGTAATCACCAGGGTCCTTATGAGAGGAGGCAGAAGGACTAGTTAGTAGTAGGCGGTGGGATGATGGAAGCCAGAGGTTGGAGTGATGCAATGAAGGGGCCATTGGCCAAGGAAGATGGGCAGCATCCAGAAACTGAAAAACACAAGGAAAGAGATTCTCACTGGAAACTCTCAGAAGGAATGCAGCCTGGTCAGCACATTGATTTGCCACTTCTGACCTCCTAGACCTGTAAGAGAATGGAGACTGTGAGAGAATAAAATTGTGTTGCTTTAAGCTTGTAATAAAAAGTGTAATAATTTGTTGCCACAGTAATAGAAAACTAATAGAGCATATCAACAACAACAACAAACCCAGTTAGATGATAACACTTATATGTGGAATCTAATAAAAATAATACAAAAAACTTTTTTTTTTTGTCTTTTTGCCTTTTCTAGGGCCACTCCCGTGGCATATGAGATTCCCAGGCAAGGGGTCTAACCGGAGCTGTAGCCACCGGCCTACACCACAGCCACAGCAACACCAGATCCTTAACCCATTGAGCAAGGCCAGGGATTGAACCTGAAGCCTCATAGTTCCTAGTCGGATTCGTTAACCATTGTGCCATGACAGGAACTCCCAAAAAACCTTTTTTTTTTTTTTTTGTCTTTTTGCTATTTCTTGGGCCGCTCCTGCGGCATATGGAGGTTCCTGGGCTAGGGGTCGAATCGGAGCTGTAGCTGCCAGCCTATGCCAGAGCCACAGCAACGCAGGATCCGAGCCGTGTCTGCAACCTACACCCCAGCTCACGGCAACGCCGGATCGTTAACCCACTGAGCAAGGGCAGGGACCGAACCCGCAACCTCATGGTTCCTAGTCGGATTTGTTAACCACTGTGCCACGACGGGAACTCCCAAAAAAACATATTTTTAAACAGAAATAAACTCACAGATTTCAAAAGCAATCTTTTGGTGACCACAGGTGAAACTGTGGCGGGGAGGGAGAGTTGGGAGGGCGGGAATAACATACACACCACTGTAAAAATAGACGCTAAACAAGAACCTACTGCACAGCACAGGAAAATCTACCCAATAGTTTGTATTAACCTATATGGGAAAAAAG
Organism: Phacochoerus africanus; assembly: GCF_016906955.1. NCBI lineage: Eukaryota > Metazoa > Chordata > Mammalia > Artiodactyla > Suidae > Phacochoerus > Phacochoerus africanus. The sequence goes on from NC_062544.1 coordinate 58,047,806, forward strand.
AATGGATATATCTATGGATATATACATATGACCAATTTACTTTGTTGTACACCTGAAACTAATACAGCATTGTTAAGTCCACTATACTCTAATAAAATTATTTAAAACACACACACACACACACACACACACACACAACCTAGTCAACAAGTATTGGGTTGGCTGATTGCAGTTCCCATGTATTGACTTCAATGAGTCCTGCTTTTTTTTTTTCCCACAACACCCCAAGAGGGCCTCTTGTATCAAAATTGTCATGAAGTCTTCATTTTTCAAAAAGCTGCTAAATTGTCTTGTGTTAAACATACCACCTTGGAAATCACAGGCCAGTTTGGGAGACTGGAATCATTTAAAAGTCTAAAAAAGAGTGGTTAAGGGAGTTCCCGTCGTGGCGTAGTGGTTAACGAATCTGACTAGGAACCATGAGGTTGCGGGTTCAGTCCCTGCCCTTGCTCAGTGGGTTAAGGATCCGGTGTTGCCGTGAGCTGTGGTGTAGGTCGCAGACGCGGCTCGGATCCCGCGTTGCTGTGGTTCTGGCGTAGGCTGGCAGCTACTGCTCTGATTAGATCCCTAGCCTGGGAACCTCCATATGCCGCAGCTGTGGCCCAAGAAACGTCAAAAAGACAAAAATAAATAAATAAATAAAAAAGAGTGGTTAAAACCTAAGACTCTGGAATCAAACTAATAAAATTCTTAGTTGGAATTTCGACTTCAGCATTTGTTAGCTTTGTGACCTCAGACAAGTTATTTAACCTCAGCTTTCTCATCTGTAGAATGACGATGATGATAATACTTTTAGATTTTTTTTCTTAGAAATCTCCCAGCACATAGTAAGCTCTCAATAAATCTTTGTTATTATTTTAATGGAGTAAGCCAGGCAAGCCATGATGAAGGAAGTGGGACTCTAGACTTTAATAGACAACTACAGAAGTTCCTGTGGTGACTCAGTGGTAATGAAACTGACCGGTATCCATGAGGACGCAGGTTCAATCCCTGGCCCTGCTCAGTGGGTTAAGGATCTGGCATTGCCATGAGCTGTGGGGTAGGTCGAAGATGCAGCTCAGATCATTGTGGCTGTGTCGTAGGCCGCCAGCTGTAGCTCCAATTGGACCCCTAGCCTGGGAACATCCATATGCCTCAGGTGTGGCCCTAAAAAGACAACTATAACTATTACATTTAAAATGGATGGGCAATGAGGTCCTGCTGTATAGCACAGAGAACTATATCCAATCACTTGTGCCACAGCATGATAGAGGATAATGTGAGAAAAAGAATATGCATTTATGTATACATATAAACATAAATAAATACACATATATACATGTTTAAGTATATATGTGTATTTATTTATTTATTTATTACTGGGTCACTTTGCTCTACAGCAGAAATTGACAGAACCTTGTAAATCAACTATAACAAAAAAAATTTTTAAATAAATTTCAAAAAGGGCAACTAGCGAGTGCCTTATATAAAATAACAGAAGTGGGGAAGAAATCCAATATTTGTTGAATGCTTAGTAAGTTTCTGGAACTTAACATCAAAGGAGACATTTTGAGGGTTAAATAAAGTAAGATCCCCCTAACCAGTGCAGGTTGTTGTTTTCTTATCCTGGTTTTGCAGCAGAGTCTTCCAGAGTTTAAGAAGCTTACCCAGCATCCTGTGACCCCGATATGTTCTAAGTCCCTGTTCTTTCTCCCTGCCTTGCTTCATCCAACACAAGGAGGAAGGAGGTGAGCCAGGAAGGGTGTGGGGACATGAGGAATCAATCAATCTGGCTACAGTCAGGGTTGGTACCTGGTTCCTGCTCGGAGTACACACTAGATAGATAGATAGATACAGATGTGCACATAATGATAAATCCCAGGAGTTCCCGCTGTGGTGCAGGGGGTTAAGAATCTGACTGCAACAACTCTGGTGGTTGCAGAGGTGTGAGTTCTATCCCTGGCCCCAGGGCCATGGGTTAATGTATCCGGCATTGCTGCAACTGAGACTCAGGTTGCAGCTGTGGCTCAGATTCAATCCCTGGCTGGGAAACTTCCGTATGCCATGGATGTCACCACAAAATTAAAAATAAATAAATAAATAAAAATAAATAAATTCCAAATGGCCAAGATCCTGGGATGCTGGCCTCTTGACAACCACCAAATGTCAGCGCTAACAAGGAATTCCTCCCCTTCCTTCTGCTTCCAGAGCAAAGTATCAAGAGTGCACTCATTGCTTTATTTGGCTACAGTAATGATAGTAGATGCAGCTGTCTAAGAGAAGTTTAACTTGGTTATGGAGCCCATCTTCAAGTTCACTGGAGCGCGGGGTGATTGTGGAGGGTTGGGTCGTATATGTTAGCAGAGCCCCAAACTGAATTTGGAAAATATATGATGGTAGAACCCTTGACTTGTCAGGATAAAAGTCCAGGAGTTCCCGTCGTGGCTCAGTGGTTAACGAATCCAACTAGGAACCATGAGGATGCGAAATCAATCCCTGGTCTCGCTCAGTGGGTTAAGGATCTGGCATTGCCGTGAGCTGTGGTGTAGGTCAAAGATATGGCTCAGATCTGACATTGCTGTGGCTGTGGTGTAGGCCAGCATCTACAGCTGCACTTGGACCCCTAGCCTGGGGACCTCCATATGCTATGGGAGCAGTCCTAGAAAAGGCAAAAAACCAAAAAAAAAAAAGATAAAAGTCCAAATCATCACATCCTGAGGAACTATTTGTGTTAGAAAGATGAATGTTTCTGGAGAGTAGGCAGTTTTGGAAACCGAAAGGCAGTCAAACCCTTAAAATCACAGAGTGAAAAAGTTATTGCTTGGTGTGATCACCAAAGGCTTGGAACTGTGGCTTTCCACTTTTACATCATCTACAATTAAAATAAAAATTTCCTAAAATCATATTTTCCTACATGTGGTGCACTCTGATATTTTCTGTTCTATTCTATTCTTTCATTAAAAAATATTGGTCAGGACCCACCAAACGGATGACCCACAACTTGGAAAACACTGATCTAGGAGATTATGCCCTAGTATGTTTTATTTTATTTTAATTTTTTGCTCCCTGCCCCCTTTTTTTAGGGCTGCACCCATGGCACCTGGAGGTTCCCAGGCTAGGAGTCCAATTGGAGCTAGAGCTGCTGGCCTATGACACAGCCGAAGCACATCAGATCCTAGCTGAGTCTGCTAAGTACACCACAGCTCACGGCAGCACCAGATCCTTAACTGCTGTGTGAGACCAGGGATCGAACCCGCAACCTCATGGTTCCTAGTCGGATTCGTTTCCGCTGCGCCACAACAGGAATTCCTGCCATTGTATGTTTTAGATGAAGTCCTGGGTTTGCAATGCATAGTTAGGGTTCAATTCCAGGGCTAGAGTGGTCTGGGGGGGAACTTCTGCTTTGGATATGGATGTGGCTTAAATCGCAAGTTTGCCTTGAGTGAATTACTTATTCTCTGAATCTCAACTTTCTGGTATGTAAAACGGATATAGCAATGCCTCCTCATGGGATTGTTGTGAGGTGACTATTATACAACAGGTTTTAACATATGCCTTGTTCTTCTGGGTTTTACATTATACATGGTTAAAGAAATTACAATTTAACTAAACTGGGGCATTCTCATGTGAAAGGGAGATTAGATATGAAAGCTAGTGCCTGGAAATCCTTAACACTAGAATAATCCCGCTCAGAGGCAGAGTGCTGGAATAATGCCTCTTAGAGATTTGGGGAGAGAAAGATATGCCCAGTGTACAGTGGTGTTTTCTCTGGAAGTCCCCTGTCTGACCCTCTTCTAGCACCGATCACACAAATGTTAGTACTCACTAAAGTATTTTCCCTGCTAGGATCTGTGCTTGGCTGGTAAATGGTAGGTGCTCAAGATACTGCTGACATTAATGCATAATTATGAATGACGGTGGCACTGTGGGTCACACATCCCATCTGGAGAATTCTAGCCAAGAAGCCCTGTGATGCCGAGGGGGGAGCTGGGAAGACTGGTCTTTTAATGTTCAAGGTAATACCATACAGATCACTAGGGTACTGTGACTTGTTTTATAATGAGGCTGCCTAGACAGACCCTGTTCAGTCTGGGAGAACCTCTGAGCCTCAGGAACAGCCTCAGACTTATGTCACATGAGGAAGAGACCGACCTAATATGCCAGCTCTTCTGAAGCCCTGGCGCGAGAATCTATACCACTGTAGGCAGTGTTATCTCATGACATATTTATATATCTCCTCCCCATTAGATTATAAATTCTTTATAAAATTTGTTTTTATGAAAATAAAACCCCTTGCTCTACGTGTGCATGATCCCTACCCTCCCAGCTACCACGACAAAGTAGCATCATTTGACAGATGAGGGGACAGAGGCTCAGAGAGGGTATAAACCTTCCCCAGGGTCACGTGGTTAGCAAAGAGCAGAATCAGGACTCAAACTCATCCCTCTAAAGCCAGAATTGGAACACGCAATAAATACGTGTTGACCTTGTCCACTATTGGTGGGAACGTAAGTTGGTACAGCCACTGTGGAAAACGGTGTGGTGGTTTCTCAAAAAAACTAAAAATAGACCCAGCAATTCCATCTCTGGGCATATATCCAAAAAAAACAACAATACTAATGCAAGAAGATACACATCCATCCCAGTGCTCACAGCAGCATTTTTTACAATTGCTAAGATATGGAAGCAACCCTAAGTGTTCACCAACAGACGAAAGGATAAAGTATATAATGGAATACTACTGAGCCAGAAAAAAGATTGAAATTTTGCCTTTGCAGCAACGTAGATGGACCTAGCAGGCGTTATGCTAAGTGAAATAACGTCAGGCAGAGAACGGCAGATACTGTATGATCTCACTTATATGTGGAATCTAAAAAATACAACCAACTAGGGAATATAATGAAAAAGACTCAGACTCACAGATACAGAGAACAATCTTGTGGTTACCAGTTGGGTGAGGGGAGGGGGAAGAGGCAATATAGGGGTGGGGTATTAAGAAGTAGAAACTATTATGTATACAATAAGCTATAAGGATATATTGTACAACAGGGGTAGTATAGCCAATATTTCATAAGAAATATAAATGGACTATAACCCATAAAAACTGTGAATTACTCTATTGTACAGCTGGAACATATCCTAATGTTCATCAACGATAGTGTCCTAAAAATAAACTACGTGTTGATGGTTGGCTGATCGACAGACCCAAGACTCTGCAATCTGATTCCCTGGAGATAAGCAGGAGCCTGAACTGCGACATCCAGGCTGGAAAGTGTTCCAGGATCCTGATCACGGTCAGTGGGAGCATGCTTCAGAGCCGAGATTCAGGGGAATGGTGATGCAAAAGATAATACTTTAGGGAGAAGAGAAATGAAAAACTAGTGAGCTAAGTCCTCTGTCTGAAGGCTAGAGAGAGAATGAGAGAGAGAATTGATTTCATGAAATCTAGGGAGAGGCTTAAGGAAAGGAAGGCAGGGAGGCGAAGCCCTCTGAGCCTCAAGAACAGCCCCAGACTCTCTACACAGCACCGAAGTTCCTGCCTGGATGGGAAGGAGCAGAGAAGGAGGCTCCTTGTGGCTTCGGCGACTGGCTGGAGTTACAGTTCAGTTACAGTTCAGTCAATTCCAGCCATAGGTCATTTTCATAGACTCCTGAAACGGTGGAGTGGGGAAGGACTTTGGAGATTATTTGCTGCCATCCTGTGGTAAGATCTCTCTTTCCAGCTAAAACAGGAGGGACATGTGGTGTGCCTACAATAGGAATAATATGAATGATAACAACTCCTGGAGGTGAGAGTAAAATCCCTCTGAAGCCTGGATGTTGAGCAATGAGAAATGACACTGGAGCAAGCAACGGGTGTGGCTGGACTGAGCACTGGTTTTCAGGTGCATTTCGGCCCTGGCATGTGGACATGCTGGGCATGAGCTGTGTTCCCTCATTAATTCCCCAGAAAACCCCACGATCCTAATGATACTTCACCAGAGGAGAAGAGAAGGTTTGTAAAAGGGACATTATTGCCCCAGGACACACGATGAGTAAGTGGAGGTGTCTGATTTTAACGAGATGCTCCTGACTGCAAGGCCCATGCTAGGCTTAACCACTCTGGGGCATCTCAGAAGCACAGAGCTGCGACAAGGCTGGGCCAAAGAAGCATCTGCTTGGAGTCTGAGAGTTTGAGACACGTGGGTAAAGGAGTCATTTCTGTTCTGCTTAGAGTGACTTCTAGATTTCATCCAATAAGGACGTTGCGCACTGTAGCCCCTACAACCCCTAGAGCATTGTAGCCATTCTGGTCTCCGAGTCCATTAGGGCAGGAAATGAATAGTCAATGGTGATCTCTTTCCAACATCAAGGCCTTCCTTGGCCTTTTGGGAGTGGATTTGAAACAGCATTTCCTTTCTGTTTACTTCAAGCCTCCTCTCCACTTCCAAGGGGCTTGTGCCTGGGAAAAATGGCTGAGGTTGGTTCAGGCGTGACCCTGCAGGGGCTGGAAGCCCTGGTCTGGGGTTCTTGACAATGTCTAAGCTCTACAACCATTCAGCCCTTTCCCCACTGTGAGTCCATACTCTTTCCTCTCATGGGGCTGCTGACATGCACCAAAAGGTCCAGATGATCTGGCAATGTGACCTGGGGTAAATCACCGCCTCATGGGAGGGACAAATGGAGGAAACTGAGGGGCAGGGGAAACCTAGGCCAGACATAAAAAAACTAAAGTAGCTTGAATTTCACAACTGAGTTCATCTTGGGAGTTCCCATTTCGGCTCAGAGGAAATGAACTGGACTAGTATCCATGAAGACACATCGTCAATCCCTGGTCCTGCTCAGTGGGTTAAGGACCCAGCATTGCTGTGAGCTGTGGTGTAGGTCGAAGACACAGCTCAGATCCCACATTGGTGCGGCTGTGGTGTAGGCTGGCACTGGCAGCTCTGATTGGACTCCCAGCCTGGGAATTTCCATATGCTGCAGGTGTGGCCACAAAAAGAAAAAAATGAATACATCTCAAAGGGACTTCTCAGGGAGAAGTGAAAAATCAGTCTTTGAAAAGACACTGGAAAAAACCCCTTGCATGAAAAAGAACCCTAATGAAACTTCCCTGACACTAGGCCTCATTTTTCTATAATAATAACTAGTATTATAATAATTACATAAGATTTTGGCGGGAAAAGTTGACACGATTTTCTCTTTTGCTTTTCTGAACATATATTCTGCCAAGCCTGGCCCAAGGGCACTCAGCTGCCTCAAGAAATCAGGATAATTACAGTGGGAAGAAATAAATAGTATTCAGGCGCTGATCTCCAAATAAGATCTTATTTCAAGGCAACAGGCTTGAGAGCAGGCATTGTGAAAAGATATTTTCTTGCTTTTTTTGTTCATTTTTGGCAGCCCCCGCGGCATATGGAGTTCCAGGGCCAGGGATCAGATCTGAGCTGCAGTCACAACCTAAGCCACAGCTGCAAAGTACTGTGCCGGGCTGGGGATGGAACCCGCGTCACAGCTCTCCCAACACACCCTGGGTCCCGTTGCGCCACAGCGGCCACTCCGTGAGAGATTTTCTAAATTCCCTCCTTTCCTTCCTTAGTTTATAAAGACCTAGGCCTGGTGAACCAGAGCATAGGGTTTCCACTGGGAGATGGATGCAGGAAGAGCAGTAGGTGGCAGAAACCCATCCCTTCCAGTCACCTTGGTGGCTTGAAAAAGAAGAGAGGACCGCTGAGTATTTTCTTCCCAAGGCAGGCGTGACGTAGGCACAGGAGAACCCGGTGGACCGAGAGCTGTGACTCCGCCCCCTTGCTGTGCTGAGCTGCCCTGGCCAGCAGAGGGCACCGTTTGCTCATCTGAGAGCTCTCTCATTTGCGTGCGGTTTGGATATCAGGCTGAGAGCCTGCCTGGGTAGGAGGGAGTTCAGGGCGGGATGAAGAATGTAGGGAAGAGAAGAGGGAGCAGAAAGTCTAGGGAATCTCACTGAAAGATGCTGAGCATTTAAAGAAGAAGATGCTGAGTTCCCCAAAGGAGATTATTTAGATGGGTTAAGACTAGGGTTGTCAACGGGGAGGATGAACAGAGAAATTAAAGTTCTCCTGTAGTGCAGCGGGTTAAGGATCTGGCATTGCCACTGCAGTGGTTTGGACCGATGCTATAGCCTGGGTTCGATCCCTGGCCCGGGAACTTCCGTGGGAGCAGCCAAAAAATAAAATAAGAGGACCCCCTGCCTCCCAAACCCCCAGTGGCAACCCCTCACACTTAGAATACATCCACGGTCCTTGCTGTGGTCTGCAGGACACCCACCAGGTGGGTCCTCCCTTGGCCCGTCTCTGACGCTCTCACCTTTTCCCAGCCAGCCTAGCTCCTGGCTTTTCCTCCCTCACAGCTCACACCTGCACCCAGGGGCCCGAGTCTTGCACTGGCTCTTTCTTCCCTTCTCATCCTCAGGCTTGATCTCTCATTCCCTTCAGGTCTCTCCTCCTCACACAGAGCCTCCTTGGGAAGCCTAGCCTGACCAGCCTATTTCAATAGTGCTCCAACCCCTCTCCAGGCCCTTACTCGGCTTCATTATTCCTCATGACAATGATGAGAATTTGACCCTATGTCTTAGCTTGGGCTGCCTTCACAAAATCCCAAACACTAGGTGGCTTAAACAGCAGAGATTTTTTTTCATAGCCTGGAGGTTGGAAGTTTGGGATCAGGCTACATGCCCGTGAGGGCTCTCCTCCTGGTTTGAAGAAGGCAACCTTCTTGCTGTGTGCTCCTATGGCCTCTCCATGGGCTGCATGTGCGTGTGTGTGTGCGTGTGTGTGTGTGTATGTGTGTGTGTGTGTGGAGAGAGAGAGAGAAGATCACCAGTCCTGTCAAATTATGTTCCTGTCCTTACAACTTAACCTTAATTACCTCCTAAAAGCTGTATCTCCAAATACAATCACATTGGAGGTTAGGGCTTCAGTATATGAATTTCGGAGGAGATGTTATTCAGTCCATGGCACCCTTATAAATACACATTTATTAGACTGAACTGCCATGAAGGGAGGGACTTTGCACATTACTATAACTACACGGCCCATTATGTGTCTGGCACATAGTAGGCACTCTATAAATATCTCTAAAATATCACAGATATTTTATCTGTGAAACAGAGGGCCAGCATCTTCTCTGTTTATTCTGGTTGTAGTGTAAGTTAATGACTCCATTATAATAATAGCCCAGACAAGTACCATTCATCAAACACGTACACATGCCAGCATCTTCACCTTTGTTTCTGATCTAATCCTCAAGAAAATCCTAGGACATAAGAATGATTTTCATTGTGATAGGGCTGAGCCAACTGAAGCACGGCAAGGTTAAGTCACGGGACTAAAGTCACAACAGGCAAGGCCGAGA